>NW_028270141.1:3006759-4456759 GCF_037043375.1 Chiloscyllium plagiosum | reverse complement strand
TCTGTCATAATATATTTCCCTTTAACTTTCCTTATAATTACTTTAAATGGTTTGCATATTTGCTGCCATTTCAATAACAAGTAGAAGCAATCGATAATGGTTTCCCTGATTGTAACCCTTCCTAATGTCGAAGGCTTCTATTCGGACATTCATTCACATTTCCATCTTCATTAACAGACTCCTATGTTATAGTGCCTGTAGGGGTTTGTAGACTATTCTGCCTTTCCTTGATATTTCTTGTGTTAATTTATGGAGTCCGCCTCTCCCAGTCAAAGACCATTTCTTGTTATTGTGCGTCTTCCATCTATACTAACAAAGCTTCTCCACCACCCTTTCTTTTCTGACCCTCCTTTCACAAAGTTGCATACCCTGAATATTTAGTTCTCAGCTTTGATCTCCTTGTAGCCATTTTTCTTTCATGGCGATATGACCATATCCTTTTACTTCTATTTGTGTTGTTATAAAATTTACCTTGATCTGAATACTAAGTGCATTCAAATAAAAGGCCATTAATTTTGCCTTTTTACCACTTCTTCCTCCTTTATCCCTATGGGTTGCTGTTTTTCTGTATGTGTGCACTGTCCTTCCCATCCCACTCCAGGTATTGTTATCGAAATAGCTGCCCTATAATCCTGCTGTCTACTTTTTGCTATAAGCCCGCACTTCCCCTCTCCCAAACTCCCCTCCTTTACTTAGTCCAAGGCCTTTTGTACAGCCCTTGTTGTTGGATTCACCAGGGCACTGGCCCCAAACCCAACCTAAAGCCCCCGAGGTCCAATATTCATTGGGTCTTCACCATGGGACTGGTCGTAAATCTGGCATCGCCCCCTATAGACCTCTTAGGAAAGTGCAGGGAAAGCCAATCAGTTCAATCTGAATGTCAGCTTTCGATGGTGGGCTCTCCCTTCACCAAACAATGGAAGTTCCACTGGTGACCATTCAGCCTATCCACAGCACATTACAACACTGGGCCAGGCTCCTTTTAGCCCTTTGGCCAGCTGCCAACTTTCCTTCCAATTGTCTGAAAGAACTGTGGATGCTGGAAATCAGAAACAAAACCAGAAATTGCTAGAGAAACTTAGCAGGTCTGGCAGCATCTGTAAATAGAGAAACAGAGATAATGTTTTGGGTGCCAGTGACCTTTCTTTAGACCTTTCTGAAGTATGGTGCCTGGATCCAAATCGCTAGCTCTCCTTTTTTCTCCACAACATCTATTTGTTGTTGATGGGGAATTACATCATGTGTTCGAGCTAATAGTGCTTCTCTGCAATGTTTTAGCAATGCTTTGGCAGGAATTCTAACAGTTCCTGATACCTCATTATTGTGACAATGCTATGGCTTTAAGAAGTTATTTAGTCCTTTTATTTTGAAGAGAGCTTTTAAGGCAGAGGTAATGAGCAGTCTACCAGAACCACGAAAGTAAACTTTTTAAAGTTGAAACAATAGAAGCAGCCTGAAGGGATGTGGTTGAACTCTCACAGATCCAGGATCTTTGGTTTAGCTTTCAGCAGAAGTTGGGGTTGTGAAAAGCTATCACTTCTCTATTCCCTACTGCTGAAGCTGGAGTTCTCTCTCCCTCTTTCTCAGAATTGGCTTCTAATGTTCTTTCCTCCTGTATTGGCTGCTTCTATTATCCCAACTTTTAAAAAATCCCCAAGGCCTCAAAGATTGTTTACTCCAGTGGTTCTGGTAGATTGCTCTGTACATCTGCCTTAAAACCTCTCTTCAAAAAAAAGGACAAAATGTCTTCTTAAAGCCATAACATTGTCACAGTAATCTTTCACTGTCAAGTAGACTTTTCTTCTTTGTGCTAGTTAGGGTCATGCTGAGATGACAGTGGTACCTCACTGTGGGATGGAATCAAGGTGAAGACTGAACCCATGTGTTGGAGCTTGGTGAAGTGCTCCTTCCAGTGGGCACCAATGATCTCTTTGTCCTTAATGAGCCCTTCTCTGTTCATGGCCCAGCAGTGGGGTGGGGCTTTGGATTTGAGGACCAAAGACAGTCTTGACAGCACTAAATAAATCATATACATTGTGCTGTCAGCTGACTGCTGCAACATAATAATATGCATACTGGCAGACTAATAATATATCTTTCTGCTGATCCAACAACGTAAAATGTTTAAGTGTCCCTCTAGAGGAACAGTATTGACATTTAAGATGGGTGATGCCAATTCATGGGAAATCAGATCCTTTGGAAGCAAGAGGCTTGTCTTGTGTAGACTGCACCACACCGTGATAGCTTCCGGGGTAAATCTCCTGTAAGATGAATAAAGGGATGTTTGCAATTATTCTGGTGTAAAGTTTAGGCACAGAGTGTATGTTCTCCATTCCTTTTGGAGTATATCACTTGAATAGAGCTAAAGTTGTACTCCTTCGTTAACAACCATGTATTGGATCACATTGACCTCATTACTATCTGACTGGAGTCCATAAACTGCCTTATTCCAGGGACGCATGGATCTTCATTGATATGTCTCAGTGCCATGAGTGGAATGTTGGAAACACTTTTCATGTTGTACCTTGCTGCTGTGGAGCATTGTGCTGCAGTTTGGGTTTCCCTGGCACCTTTTAGTCCAATGTCCTCCTGTACAACATAACTTGCATGTGTCACAAGGTTCTGGGATATTATCTTGGTGCTGAACCAAGTTACGCCTCACACGAGGTTTGGATGTTTAATTCACTTTTGACAGCTGGAATAATTGTTGTCGTATTGAGCATCTGAAGGTCCTGTTGATCACAATAATGGCTTCAAACATGCACCTTCACCCGCCTAAAAAATTATATTCTTTTGTCTCAAAGTGTTTCTTTAAATAACTTATATAGGGTATAGGAGCAATTACCAGTTCCACTAGCCTTTCAACTACGTTAGCTTTGGTGAAATTCCATTCCACACCATTGCATCAGCACCTTCATATCAATCAGCTAATTGCTTCATTTATTGGTTATATGACATGAACTCAAACCTGTTTACCCTAAAGTTGACTCAAACTGTAAGCTGGTCTTCAAAAACTGGAAACATTTGTCAGGATCTTTATGGTCATCATTCACAATATCCAAGCAATAAAATCTCCTTAATCCTTCATTCTCCAAGTCAATAAGGAGTTTGACTGCCTTTCTTCCATTCTCAGCTGTTAATCAATAGTCAAGATTTATTCTTTGTCAAACTAGCTGTAATTTGACAGGGTGTCAGTGAGGTGCCAAACCATGCCTAGATCTTTGTTTTCTATCGTTAATTTGAAGCTCTGTGTACTTTAAATTGGTAATATAAAGGATCTGTGCTGCTGGAAAAGCGCAGCAGGCCGGCAGCATCCATGAGTGTCAATAATTCCAGCATAAGCCCGTCGTCGTTCCTGATGAAAGACTTATACCCAAAATGTCGATTCTCCTGCTCCTTGGATGCTGCCTGACCGGCTGTGCTTTTTCAGCACCACACTTTCCAGCTCTGATCTCCAGCATCTGCAGTCCTCACTTTCTCCCAACAGAAAGAATATGTATTGCAGTGTAATGCTTATTGTTTTTTTATTCTTTACTTCTCTTTTGTTACTCCCATATTGTTGCTGCTTTAAAAGAAGTTGAACAGTTATCTCTAACTCATGTCAATGCCAAAAGCTAGGTCGGACTGACATCACATGTGCACCATTTCAAAACACAAGGTGGCTGAATCAACAAATGCCTGGACACAGGAAGAGCTTTAGTAACACAGAGAGTGGTTTTGTTCAGGGTTCTGCCTGCGCCTAGCCTGAGGATTGTTTTATTAATTTGGAGCTGTCCTGTGCTACTGGCAAGACCTTTTTTTCTTGCCGTACATAAAACAAACCTTTCTGTTTTTTTTGAAGAGATCGAACTCACAAATGTTTCTTCTCTGTTGAGGCTACTGTGTTTCAGAATGGTTTGGAGCACTTTTGTTTTGTTTGTTGCTTGTAAATGTCAGCCCAGAACACATCTAGATTAGTAAAAATGTTTTTAAAAATTTAATTCAGAAAAGCGTCTGCAAAGCTGCCCCTGCTGCAGTCTGCCTTGTAGGGCCAACTAGCTGCCAATGACTAGCTCTCACCACTAGCTGCCACAATGACTTTGTTTCTTGAGTCGAACAACACTGCCAGTATGATGTGTTCTTAGTGCTTCTCTATATGATAAACCCTGTAAAATGTCTTCTTTTGTTTAGTCACGGGATGTGATCATTGCTAACTGAGCTAGCATTATTGCCAATTGCTATTTACCCGTGAGAAGTTAGGGAGGAGCTGTCTTCTTGAACCATTATAAACTCTTCGGATACATCACAATGACTGAGTTCTTGTTGAGACCGATATCTTGAAATTTGTTAACAACAGTAACTATGTGCACTGCTATAAAATCTCAGGCTTACACATAGTTTGGGTTCTGCACAAATTGATATGCAACTCCAGTACATGACTGTAATACCTCACATGGCTGATTGACGTTCAACACTAACTCCATTGTAATGTGCGGTGAAGATGAAGTGAGGACCTTAGATGCTGGAAGGTTATCTAACTGCCTTGAAAGTAAATTGCCTTTCTGGCCTATAATTTGTGCAAATTCAGAAGTCACACAGTACCAGGAAGTGACTTCACCTGACGAAGGAGTAGCGCTCTGAAAGCTTATAGTTTTAAATAAACCTGTTGGACTATAACCTGATGTCATGTGATTTCTGACTTTGTCCACCCTAGTCCAACACCGGCACCTCCACATCATACAATCTGTGCAGCAATACACTATTGAATACTGCTCTAAAGATGCCCTGGAGTTGTGACTGCAATGGGATCAATGTCAATGTTTGCACCAATCCTGCTGCTGAATTCATCCATCCTTCCAGCATAATCTCACAGCTATTTTAATACAGATACAAGTGGAACCCGAGCACCTTCAATCACAATGTTCAATGAATAATCTCCTAAGGTTGCTTGTTTTGCAACCACTGGCACTTTATTAGCAGTGAGTGAGTCCTGTACTGCCATAGAAGTCTGTCTGATAAACCTGTCTGATGGTCTCCCTGTGGGCTTAGATGGTGCCCTCTAACTTGGGCACTGTATAGTCTCGCCCACCAGATCCATGCCTCCACCAACCAACCTGACCCTTCACCATGGCTTCCCTGACAGGCTCCCAGTGAGACCAGACCCCACCCGACCTTGTGCAGGGGCAGTGTCCATCTCTGTACCCTCTCCGCTGGGCACAGCACAGTCAGTGTCTCCCAATCCTGTTGACAGCACTGAGAATGAAGACACCTTCCAATTGGCAGGCTACAGTCCTTCAAAGAGACAAACCAGATGACTCTACTTTGCACATAGAGGTTCCCAAGCTGGCTTGGGCAGGGTTAAACCTGCAGCTTTGAAGCCTGCTCTCAAAGCCCCTACACCCTCACCACCCTGAGTATATTCAGAATTCTGTGTGTGAAACTCCTTTAATAATTGCTAACGTACACACAACGTATTGATAAATCGTAAATAGCATGTACATATGAACTGTACTGATTGATATAAGTTTTGCTTGGGTTATTTATATTCCACCATAGCTGAAATGGAATAATCTCCTGTTTGAGATTAACATGTTATAATTTGAAAGAATGGAAGAGCAGATTTCATATTGATATGTGCCAACTGTTTGGCATATACGATGGTATTGACACTGTGTCTAAACAGATTTTAAACTGATATCTTTTCATTATATCTTTCAATGACATTCCAATTTACATAACATTGAGCTTATCTGTGATTTTCTCCCAGGTTTTATGGAGGGGGTGGGAAAGTGTCAGAGACAGTTATCGTATTTCCTCCCTCAGTCTTTCAAGCAAGCCAGTAAATCTGATCTTCATTCGTTTTAAAGATTGCACTTTCTAAATTGCTATAGCCTAGCTCTCAAGTTGTTCCAGTGGTTTGAATACTTCACCATTTCACTCAGTAAGTCCTCCCCCACATTAATTCAGACAACTCCCCCACTGTGTGGGTATCACAGTAAACATTTCAGCACACCCACCTGAATCAGGACAATCATGTTAAACAGCTTTCTTTGATGTTCTCAAAAACTCCTTGTTCATTAGAAATCTGAAATGTTCTAACGTGTAATTTGCATTTCCACAAATGCAAGTAACAACATCCTTCATAAATTTATAAATTGTTTGAAATAACTTTCCATTTTGGCAACAGCTATATATCTGTGTAACTACCAATACGCTCATGGCCTACAGGAATTGGAAATGTTTCGATTGCATTGTAAGAGATAATTAATGTTGCCAACAAATGATGCCTGGAAATGGAAAGATGCAGTTACCTTGTGCCACTAGACAGCGCAGACGGTCAGTCAACATCCAAGGAGCAGGAGAGTCGATGTTTCGAGCATAAGCTCTTCATCAGGAATGTGGAGGGGGGCCCTGAGAGCTGAGAGATAAATGGGATGGGGGTGGGGTTGGGGAAGGTAGCTAGGACTGCGATAGGTAGATGAAGATGGGGGGGGTGATGGTGACAGGTCAGAGTGGAGGATGGAACGGATAGCTAGGAAGGAAGATAGACAGATGGGACAGTTCAAGATGGTGGTGCTAAGTTGGAGCGTTGTTCTGGGATAAGGTGGGGGGAGGGGAGATGAGGAAACTGATGAAATTGAGATTAATCCTGTGTGGTTGGAGGGTCCCAAGGCAGAAGATGAGGCGTTCTTCCTCCAGGCATCAGGTGGCTAGAATTTGGTGATGGAGGAGGCCCAGGACTTGCATGTCCTTGGCAGAGTGGGAGGGGGAGTTAAAGTGTTCAGCCACAGGGCAGTGGGATGGTTTAGCACATGTATCCCGGAGATGTTCTCTAAAACATTTCACAAGTTGGCATCCTGTCTCCCCAGGGTAAAGGAGACCACATTGAGATCAACGGACACAGTAGATGATAGGTGTGTAAGTATAGGAAAATCTCTGTCAGGTGTGGAAGGATCTTTTGGGGCCTTGGATGGAGGTGAGGGGGGGAGGTGTGGGTGCAGGCTTTGCAATTCCTGCGGTGGCAAGGGAAGGTACCGGGAGGGGAAGGGGTTGATGGGTGGGGGTGGGGGTGGGGTGGGAGGGGGCGTGAACCTAACAAGGGAGTTGTAGAGGGAATGTTCTCTGCAAAACACAGACGGGGTGGGAAGGGAAATATAACCCTGGTGGTGGGATATAGGTGGTTTTTAGGTGGTGAAAATGCAGAGGATGATGTTTTGTATCCAGAGGTTGGTGGGGTGGAAAGTGAGGACCACAGGGGTTCTGTCCTTGTTGCGATTGGAGGGATGGTATTCGAGGGCAGAGGTGCAGGAAGTGGAAGTGATGCATTGGAGAGCATTGTTGACCAAGTGGAAGGGGAAATTGCGGTACTTGAAGAAGGAGGCCATCTGGGATGTTCTATGGTGAATTGGTCTTCCTGGGAACAAATATGGTGGAGGCGGAGGAATTGGGAATAAAGGATAGCATTTTTGCAGGAGATAGGGTGGGAGGAGATGTAGTCAGGTAGCTGTGGGAGTCGGTGGAATTGAAGTAGATGTCTTTATTGAGTTTGTCACCGGAAATGGAAATGGAGAGGTTTAGGAAGGGAAGGGAAGTGTCCAAGATGGTCCAGGTGAACTTGAGGTCAGGGTGGAAGGTGTTCGTGAAGTTGATGCTCGTGGCAGCACGAGGTAGCGCTGATACAGTCATCGATGTAGCAGAGGAAAAGGTGGGGAATGGTATTGGCATAGCTGTGGAAGATGGACTGTTCCAAGTAGCTGACAAAGAGACAGGCATAGCAGGGTCTCAAAGTTTGTGAGAACATTTGTAGCTCGGGTGCTCACTGTTGCGGTTCTGTTCGCCGAGCTGGGGCCCATGGGGGTGCCCATGGCTACCCCTTTGGACTGGAGGAAGTGGGAGGATTGGAAGGAGAAACTTTTGAGGCCTTTCTGTGTGTCTATGCTAAACAAAAATGCCCCTTAAAATGGCAAAAATGATAACCTTTGGCTCTGGCTGAAAGTGTCAATGCACTACCAGGCAATGGCACAAGAAGGCTTGGCATGGACAGTGTGAGCATGCAGACGGACGCAAAGTAGGAGAGCATTAGAGGAGCAAAGAAGCAGCCCCGAGGTACAACCTGATCCATTTCATTAGCTGATCACTGTCCATGTAGATTCCGAGTTGGCAGATGCTAGATGCCTAGCACTGTCTATAGACAATGGATATGTGAATGTGGCTGGTGCCCATGGATTGTGGCCTGAACAGTTGCTATCCAGTGTCCAAGATGGAGCAAGCAACAAGCTCATTCCACCAGCTGTACCACATGATTTCCTTATCGAGGTATCTCAGCATTGATCTTCTTTGGTAAGATGAGATTGTGAATATTAATGAGGTAAGCTATGTCTCTAATAAGGCATTTAACAGCATTAACTCTGTCATTGGTATCTTGCCACTGGCTGGTGAGAATCTCAGTGTGCCACTTGTGATTAGCATAAAAGGTGGCATGAGATAGTTTTAATATTGAGATGGGGATCGCTGCAGTTCTCTGCCAGTCGCCTCATCATAGCCCATCTCACTCAGACCACTTGAAGATACCACCATGTGTAATCCTCAGAGAAGTCAAGAACCTCATAAGAATTTGTTACCAGTCTTTTGTGAAATAGGTCACATAGCGTTCACATTAAAAATTACTGTTTGTATTTTTGTAATTGCAAGATTGCAAATAGAGATTGATAGATCTCTGATTGCCAATGGCAGAAAGGATTATGGGGATAATTTGTGTAAACACCATTGAATTGTCAATCGCAATGAGTGTATTAAAGGGCCGAGCAGTTGGAATGAGTTACTCCTGTGTCTGTGTTACTCTGGCTGTGGTCAATACTTGAAAAACTGTTATAAATCAATCTACAATGAAAGCATTGGGCCAATGACCAAATTGTTTGAAAATTGACAACAGAGAAAAAAAAACACCTTTTAAAACAACAGCAATCATGGACAATTTCTGTAATTTGCATATTTCTTTCACTCCCTTCACACCACATACCCATATGAAGTCAGTAATTGCTTCAATGGAACCTGTTAATTGTGATTTTTAGCAAAAAATAATTGTGAGCATTAATTTGAATATTTGTTTTGCTATTGAAAGACCTCCATTAATGGCACATGCAATAAAGACAATGTTTCATAATCAATCAGGTAGTTGTATCAAAACACTGTATTTCAAGGGTAGTTAGTACCTCAGACCTCGTGCTGAAGTTGTCCTGTGTCAATTGCTTCAAATAGGATACACGGGCTGCCTGTAAATCGCAAAATAATGAGACTCCTCATTAGTCTAACCAGCAATATATTCTCAGGAGAAGGTAAACTAAGTAGAATCTGATGTAGAAATTCTGCATCTCTGTTTCCAAAAAATAAATAAAAGATCAATGCAGCTACATTCAAAAACTCTGTACGATTCTTTGAGGAAGAAAATCCCAGGTGAATTCTGCTTCAACAAAATTAAAATAATGATAAGGAAGTGGAGCCAAACCAACAGATGAGAAAATCAAGGGGGATGTGATCAGTTTGTAATTGCAGGCTTTCAGTGAGCTGTCCAGAGCTCTCTCCACTACACATGTACGTGTGGATTCAGTACAGAGGGTGGCATGCATTTAAGATGCTAGGCTTAAAGTATTTTGTGGTCTATATAAGACAGAAAAAGGCCATTCATCGCGACCAGTTTATGCCTAGAGTAGGGAACTGGCATGCTCTGTTACGTTTAGATTGTAAGAAGATTGACCCATAACTTTGTCAGGTGTGTGATAACGCTGCAGCAAGAACAACAGGGCATCTGAGAATTTAATGAATGCAGGAGCAACCATGTATATCCTTAGGCAGTGGTGAAGAAATAGACTATAAGGTATAGCAGCAGAATTAGGCCATTCAGTCCATCGGGTCTGCCCTGTCATTCCATCAGGGCTGATACATTTCTCAACCCATTCTCCTGCCTTCTCCCTGTAACCCTTGATCCACTTACTAATCAAGAACCTACCTATCTCCATCTGAAATACACTCAATGAGTTGGCCTCCACAGCCCTCTGCAACAATGAGTCCCACAGATTCCCCATCCTCTGGCTGAAGAAATTCCTCTTCCCCTAAGTTACGCTGCCAAGTCCAGTTTTTGCAAGTCTCGAGTGGGAGAACAAAGCAAACCCTCCAAAGCTAACTTGAAGCTGTCCTCAGAGTGAGACAGTTCTGAAGAAGGGTCACTAGACCTGAAACATTGACTCTGATCTCTCTCAACAGAGCCCACTGAACCTGCTGAGCTTTTCCAGAAATTTCTGTTCTTGTTTCTGATGTCCAGCATCTGCAGTTCTTTATTTTGTTTCTGTGGAAGGCTGAGTGGGCCCGGCTGGTCCAGTGCTGGATTATCTCGTCAAAGTTAATCTTCTGAGCGAGTAGCTGCCAATGTATGGGAAGCCCTTTACATTTCAAATAGTCACTTGATCAACACATGTGGAAGGGAGAATATTTACCTGGCCAGGTATTGGATTATGCATGAGTTTTGTTCTGGCAACATTCAAGGATAAGGTAAGTTTTTCAAGCGGAATTGAAGATGATGAGAGTGGCTCATTGGCTGGGTGCCGAGTGGGTGCTGGCACTGCGGTCATTCACAATGGTTAATCATGTCTGGCTGTGGTGGTTAGCCTAGTTGGGGCATAGTGGTGACTCTGAGTAAGAAGCTTTCCTTCTGGGTGGCACTTATTAATGACACCAGAGCACAGTTGATCTTTGATTAAGTTAATAGCCACTGTCAGGCAAGTTGCAAATAGTGTGGGGCCATCCCACAGTTTAATATAACACAGCTCATACTGAAGGCATCTTTTTCAGTTAAGATTGTTGCAGTCATCATCCTGAAGCAATTCCAAGATCACGATGAAATTTCTTGGACATCCAAATCTTTGGAGCATAATCCGCACAGTCTTGACAATTACAGAGTCTGAAGCTTGGGACAAGCCGATGAATACAGTGAAGAGTTGCAAGACTTGTTTGTGCAGTGTTTCTAGGACTTCACTGGCAACAAAAACAATATCCAAGGATCAAACCCTCCCTGTGTCTCAGAAAAATATGTTCTTCCAAATCTGCAGGATGAGCGTGTGGAGTCTTCATGTGATCAAAAACTCACCGGCTTGGAAGATCTCAGCTGGTTCACCATCCAGGTCACAGACACTGCTTTTTGTCATCCTCTTGACAGCTTCCTCTTCTATCAATGAGTTGTTCATCCTGCAATTGTACCAAATTGGACTGGGGACTACCTGGAGAGCACCAAGCGTCACTGTGGGCTCATGGCTGAGGAGTTGTTGAAAATCTGTAGGAAGATAAACACTAGGAGAAAGCGAGGACCTCAGGTGCTGGGGATCAGAGCCAAGAATGTGGTGCTGGAAAAGCACAGCAGGTCAGGCAGCATTCGAGGAGCAGGAGAATCGACGTTTCGGGCATAAGCCCTTCATCAGGGACTCATTCAGCTGAAACATCGATTCTCCTGTTCCTCGGATGCTGCCTGACCGGCTGTGCTTTATCAGCACCACACTGTCGAGGAAGATAAACACTGTCTTGTGATTGAGGGCTATTTCTGGATTTGACCATGGCCTGTGCCTCCTGCAGGCAGCCTCAATACAACTTCACGAGTTATGGTGATCAACAGATTGTTGGATTGCTCAGCCTTCTCTTCTCACCTCATGTCCTTTATCTTTTAGGTTTGTCTTTTAGTGTCAGCCTTCAGTGGCTGGAATGTTGCCCCCCTGGAATTGCCACCTTGAGTTGTTGTCCTGGGAGGTCACATCTCAGCATCATTTCCATTTAGCCAGTCCTACCAGTGACATACTCCAATCCAATGAGCAGAAGTGATTTGATCCCAGCATTTGGGATTGAGTTGGTGGTATGAACATTTTCCAGATGGGTTGTGAGTTACACCTGGAATTCCTCTCTCTGGTCAGGCTGCCTGAAAGCTGAGATGTTGATCTTCTTCCTCTCGAATGCTAGGCCTTTGTGGTGACTTTGTACCCAGTGGATAGTCATCACCAACTGAACAAGATAATTAGCAGGCATGGACTAAGGGTCGTGGAAATGACTTAGATCTTTGATCTGAACAATGACATACATAGAGTCATAGAGTCATAGAGATGTACAGCATGGAAACAGACCCTTTGGACCAACCCATCCATGCCAACCAGATATCCCAACCCAATGTAGTCCCACCTGCCAGCACCCAGCCCATATCCCTCCAAACCCTTCCTATTCATATACCCATCCAAATACCTTTTAAATGTTGCAATTGTACCAGCCTCCACCACATCCTCTGGCAGCTCATTCCATACACGTACCACCATCTGCGTGAAAAAGTTGCCTCTTAGGTCTCATTTATACCTTTCCCCTCTCACCCTAAACCTATGCCGTCTAGCTCTGGACTCGCCCACCCCAGGGAAAAGATTTTGTCTATTTACCCTATCCATGCCCCTCATAATTTTATAAACCTCTATAAGGTCACCCCTCAGCCTCCAATGTTCCAGGGAAAACAGCCCCAGTCTGTTCAGCCTCTCCCTGTAGCTCAAATCCTCCAACCCTGGCAACATCCTTGTAAATCTTTCCTGAACTCTTTCAAGTTTCACAACATCTTTCCAATAGGAAGGAGACCAAAATTGCACACAATATTCCAACAGTGGCCTAACCAATGTCCTGTACAGCCGCAACATGACCTCTCAACTCCTTTACTCAATACTCTGACCAATAAAGGAAAGCATACCAAACGCCTTCTTCACTAACCAATCTACCTTCAACTCCACTTTCAAGGAGCTATGAACCTGCACTCCAAGGTCTCTTTGTTCAGCAACACTCCCTAGGACCTTACCATTAAGTGTATACGTCCTGCTAAGATTTGCTTTCCCAAAATGCAGCACCTCGCATTTATCTGAATTAAACTCCATCTGCCACTTCTCAGCCCATTGGCCCATCTGGTCAAGATCCTGTTGTAATTTGAGGTCACCCTCTTCACTGTCCACGACACCTCCAATTTTGGTGTCATCTGCAAACTTACTAACAATACTTCTTAATGCTCGCATCCAAATCATTTATGTAAATGACAAAAAAAAGAGGACCCAGCACCGATCCTTGTGGCACTCCACTGGTCACAGGCCTTCAGTCTGAAAAACAACCCTCCACCACCACCCTCTGTCTTCTACCTTTGAGCCAGTTCTGTATCCAAATGGCGAGTTCTCCCTGTATTCCATGAGATCTAATGTTGCTAACCAGTCTCCCATGGGGTGCCTTGTCGAACACCTTACTGAAGTCCATATAGATCACATCTACCACTCTGCTGTCATCAATCCTCTTTGTTACTTCTTCAAAAAACTCAATCAAGTTTGTGAGACATGATTTCCCACGCACAAAGCCATGTTGCCTATCCCTAATCAGTCCTTGCCTTTCCAAATACATGTACATCCTGTCCTTCAGGATTCCCTCCAACAACTTGCCCACCACCAACATAATCCAAGAAATGTTCTAAGATACCTCTATGTAGGTTTGTAATTGTCCTCTGACAGACATTTCTTATAATGTGGTCATGTTGAACATACTGGTCTGCACGAGGACACCATTTGGTTTGATTTCCCAATGGCTCTACTCCATTCATCCAAGTCATGGCCAATCCTAGCATTACAGTACCCCAGAGGATGATCTTCCCTTCTTATGGGATGGTAATGAAGAATTAGTCAATCTGAAGAGAGCTTTTCTTTTGCATCTTCGTCGTAGTCAAGGGTCAGGACTCAGTAATTTATTACAGTGACTTATTAGTTCCAGTTGAGCTATAAGCGATCAATCATGGCTGCTTTACATCTTAGTGATGGCTTGATTCTTTTAGGCAAATGTTTGAATGTTTAATCTAAAATACAGGATGCTAAATGTTCCACCTCGTAAGTAATAAAGAAGGTTATCCAAGATTTCAAAGAGATTTTGCTTCAAAGGGTTGAGGAGTGGCAGAGGGAGTTTAATTTGGATAAATGCGAGGAATTGTATTTTGGGTAAAACAAACAAGGGCAGAACTTATCCAGTTAATGTTTGGGCCCTGGGTCGTGTTGGAGAACAGAGACACCTCAGGGTTCGGGTACACAATTCTTTTGAAATTTGTGTCACAGGTATACAGGGTGGTTAAGAAGACTTTTCGCATGCTCACCATCATTGCTCAGACCTTTGAGTACAGGAGTTGGGACATTATGTTGAAGTTGTACAGGGCATTGGTGGGGCCCCTTCTGGAATACCGTGTCTAGTTCTGGTCACCCTGTTTTAAGAAGGATGTTATTAAGCTGGAGAAGGTTCAGAAAAGATTTACCAGGATGTTGCTGGGAATGGAGGGTTTGAGTTATAAAAATAGGCAGGGACCTTTTCCTCTGGAGAATAGAAAGTTGAGGGGTGAACTTATAGAGGTTTATAAAATCATGAGGGGCATAGATAAGGTACATGACAGGATCTTATCCTTAGGGTGAGGGAGTTCAAAACTAGGAGGCATATTTTTAACATGGAAGGAGAAAGATTTAAAAAGGACTTAAAGGGTAACCACATAGAGGGTGGTTCATGTGTGGAAACTAACAGCCTGAGGAAATGGTGGATGCAGGTGCAGTTCAAATGTTTAAAAGACATTTGGATAAGTACACGAATAGGAAAGGTATTACATTAAAAAGCTATGGAAAGAATTAGATTTTATTTATACTTGGCTTTCATGATTAGGAACTTCATTAGCTTGTCAGGAGTACTTATTAAAAGCTCAATTTGCTCGAATTACATTTACAGGAGCAAGTTTGGGAACAGGTGTGTGTCCTGGCATTTTAAAGTTACAATGATTATGACACAGGCTAAACCTCCCAATGTGTCACCACTGCAGGCTGCAGATTAGGAAGACAGCACTGGTCACATTGAGATATGAACTCCAACCATAGAATGCAATATTGACAGGAACAGCACAGAGATCTAATATCTGTCAGCATCAGGAAAGGGGAAGACTAGTCTTGGGCTATGGAGGATGGCCCACTCTGTGTACATGTGGCTGCCGAACAGTGTTTCATCCAAACCATGAACTGTTTGTCAGCAAACAAAGTTAAAGATCTCACAACACCAGGGTTATAGTCCAACACAAGCACTAGCTTTCGGACCACTGCTACTGATGAAGGAGCGGCGCTCCGAAAGCTAGTGCTTCCAAATAAACCTGTTGGACTATAACCTGGTGTTGTGAGATTTTTAACTTTGTCCACCCCAGTCCAACACCGGCACCTCCACATTATAGTTACAAGTACAGGCATGAAGCTCCACAGTTAGCATCATCTGTGTACCCTCCAAGAAAGTCAAAAGTTGTTCAGGGGGAAGCTATAATCAAAATGATTCTGAATCAGATAATCCAGGTAATTATAGACCAGTGAGCTTGACGGCAGTGGTAGGGAAGCTGCTGGAGAAAATACTGAGGGATAGGATCTGTTCCCATTTGGAAGAAAATGGGCTTATCCGTGATAGGCAACATGGTTTTGTGTCATGCCTTACCAACTTAATAGAATCAGATAAATGCGAGGTGCTGCATTTTGGGAAAGCAAGTCTTAGCAGGACTTATACACTTAATGGTAAGGTCCTAGGGAGTGTTGCTGAACAAAGAGACCCTGGAGTGCAGGTTCATAGCTCCTTGAAAGTGGAATCGCAGGTAGATAGGATAGTGAAGAAGGCGTTTGGTATGCTTTCCTTTGGTCAGAGTATTGAGTACAGGAGTTGGGAGGTCATGTTGCAGCTGTACAGGACATTAATTAGGCCACTGTTGGAATATTGTGTGCAATTCTGGTCTCCTTCCTATCGGAAAGATGTTGTGAAACTTGAAAAGGTTC
The DNA here is from genome assembly GCF_037043375.1 of Chiloscyllium plagiosum. Lineage (NCBI taxonomy): Eukaryota > Metazoa > Chordata > Chondrichthyes > Orectolobiformes > Hemiscylliidae > Chiloscyllium > Chiloscyllium plagiosum. Next base: position 4,440,911 of record NW_028270141.1, on the reverse strand, counting down.
AGAAAAGATTTACAAGGATGTTGCCAGGGTTGGAGGATCTGAGCTATAGGGAGAGGCTGAACAGGCTGGGGCTGTTTTCTCTGGAGCGTCGGAGGCTGAGGGGTGATCTTATAGAGGTTTACAAAATTATGAGGGGCATGGATAGGATAAATAGACAAAGTCTTTTCCCTGGGGTCGGGGAGTCCAGAACGAGAGGGCATAGGTTTAGGGTGAGAGGGGAAAGATATGAAAGAGACCTAAGGGGTAACTTTTTCACACAGAGGGTGGTACGTGTATGGAATGAGCTGCCAGAGGAAGTGGTGGAGGCTGGTACCATTGCAATATTTAAGAGGCATTTGGATGGGTATATGAATAGCAAGGGTTTGGAGGGATATGGGCCAGGTACTGACAGGTGGGACTAGATTGGGTTGGGATATCTGGTCGGCATGGATGGGTTGGACTGTAGGATCTGTTTCCATGCTGTACATCTCTATGACTCTATGACTCTAATTCTTTGAGGAAGTGACAGAATTGATTAACGAGGAAAGGTCTGGAGATGTCATACACATAGACTTCAAGGACTAGAAGGTTCCCCATGGTAGGCTGATGGAGAAATTGACGTTGCATGGGGTCCAGGATGTATTAGCTAGTTGGATAGAGAACTGGCTGGGAAGCAGGAGATGGACAGTACTAGTGGATGGGAATTTCTCAAAATGGAGACCTGGGACCACTGGTGTTCTACAAGGATCAGGCTGGGACCACTGTTGCTTGTGATATACAGAAATGATCTAGAGGAAGGTGTAGGGGGTCTGATTAGCAAGTTTGCAGATGATGCGAAGATTGGTGGAGTAGCAGATAGTGAAGGGATCTGTCAAAGAATACAGCAGAATATAGATAGATTGGAGAGTTGGGCAGAGAAATGGCAGATGGAGTTCAATCTGGCCAAATGCGAGGTGAAGCATTTTGGAAGATCCAGTGTAAGAGGAAAGGTCCTGAGGAAAATTGATGTACAGAGAAATCTGGGTGTTCAGGTCCATTGTACTCTGAAGGTGGCAATGCAGGTCAATAGAGTGGTCAAGAAGGCATTTTTTCCTTCATCGGACAGGCTATTGAGTACAAGAGTTAGCAGGTCATGTTGCAGTTGTATAAGACTTTGGTTCGGCCACATTTGGAATACTGTGTACAGTTCTGGTCACCACATTACCGAAAGGATGTGGATGTTTTGGAGAGGGTGCAGAGAAAGTTTACGAGGATGTTGCCTGGGATGGAGGGCGCTAGCTATGAAGAGAGATTGAGTAGATTTGGTTTAATTTCATTAAAAAGTCAGAGATTGAGGGGGGACCTGATTGAGGTCTACAAAAGCATAAGAGGTACAGACAGGGTGGATAGCAAGAAGCTTTTTCCCAGAGTGAGGGACTCAATTACTAAGGGTCATGAGTTCAAGGTGAGAGGGGAAAAGTTTAAGGGAGATCTGCGTGGAAAGTTCTTTACGCAGAGGGAGGTGGGTGTCTGGAACATATTGCCAGTGAAGGTGATAGAGGCAGCACGATAGCATCATTTAAGATGTATCTAGACAGATACATGAATGGGCAGGGAGCAGAGGGATACAGATCCTTAGAAAATAGGGGGCAGGTTTTGATAGAGGATCTGGATCAGCACAGGTTTGGAGGGCCGAAAGGCCTGTTCCTGTGCTGTAATGTTCTTTGTTCTTTGAATAAAACATGGCTACATGTGATAAAGACCCGAACTAAAGCAATTAAAGCTGAGTAAAGCATGATGTGTAGTGAGTGCACAATATGTATCTGATGTTTTTATGTTCAAGTAATGTTTGCAGTGCTGCTCTTGTTCCGTTTGAGTCTTTGAGTGAGCTGGTGATGTGTGTGTGTTGTCAATCCCTTTCTGTTTGAAATGTGAGCAGTGGCAGATGTGTAAGAGGCAGGATCACAGTGTTGCTCCATGTCTAATCTGCTTAGATTCAGTAAAAGTGAGAGACATAGATAAACATGACACATGGTGGGGATGCCTGATATCCAAGGTTGATGTGATAGTGCTGCACAGTTCCTGTGGTAGGACACAGTCATTGGGGCATAATGAATTTAGTAGAAAGTGGCCCTTATTCTGAAAGACCACAAGAAATCATTCATCTCCTTACAGCTGTGTATCATCTGTGTTGAATGTGCACTGACAGCCTCAGTCACCTTCACCCTTGATTTTTATGTCCTCGTTGTCTACAGGAATAGTGCCAGAAGACTGGAGGATAGCAAATGTGGTTCCCTTGTTCAAGAAGGGGAGTAGGGATAACCCTAGTAACTATAGGCCGGTGAGTCTCACTTCTGTTGTGGGCAAAGTCTTAGAGAGAATTGTAAGGGATAGGATTTATGAACATCTGGATAGGAATAATGTGATCAAGGATAGTCAGCATGGTTTTGTAAAGGGCAGGTCGTGCCTCGCAAACCTTGTTCTTTTCTTTGAGAAGGTGACTAAGGAGGTAGATGAGGGTAAAGCGGTAGATGTGGTGTATATGGATTTTAGTAAGGCGTTTGATAAGGTTCCCCATGGTAGGCTACTGCAAACAATACGGAGGCATGGCATTGAGGGTGAGTTGGAGGTTTGGATTAGGAATTGGCTGGCTGGAAGAAGACAGAGGGTAGTAGTTAATGGTAAAGGTTCATCTTGGAGTGCCGTTACTAGCGGTGTTCCGCAAGGATCTGTTTTGGGACCATTGCTGTTTGTCATTTTTATAAATGACCTGGAGGAGGGGCTAGAAGGTTGGGTGAGCAAGTTTACGGATGATACGAAAGTCGGTGGAGTTGTTGACAGTGAGGAAGGATGTGTCAGGTTACAGCGGGATATAGATAAGTGGGCAGAAAGGTGGCAAATGGAGTTCAATATAGGTAAGTGTGAGGTGATTCACTTTGGTAAGAGTAACAAAAGGATGGGGTACTGGGCTAATGGTCGGATACTTGGTAGTGTGGATGAGCAGAGGGATCTTGGTGTCCATGTACACAGATCTCTGAAAGTTGCCACCCAGGTAAATAGTGCGGTAATGAAGGCATATTGGTAGAGGAATTGAGTTCCGGAGCCCTAAGGTCATGTTGCAGTTGTATAAGACTCTGGTGCGGCCGCATCTGGAGTATTGTGTGCAGTTTTGTCGCCATACTATAGGAAGGATGTGGAGGCACTGGAACGGGTGCAGAAGAGGTTTACCAGGATGTTGCCTGGTATGGTAGGAAGATCGTATGAGGAAAGGCTGAGGCACTTGGGGCTGTTTTCATTGGAGAAAAGAAGGTTTAGGGGTGACTTGATAGAGGTGTACAAGATGATTAGGGGTTTAGATAGGGTTGACCATGAGAACCTTTTTCCACGTATGGAGTCAGCTATTACGAGGGGGCATAGCTTTAAATTAAGGGGTGGTAGGTATAGGACAGATGTTAGGGGTAGATTCTTTACTCAGCGAGTCGTGAGTTCATGGAATGCCCTGCCAGTAGCAATGGTGGACTCTCCCTCTTTATGGGCATTTAAGTGGGCATTGGATAGGCATATGGAGGATAGTGGGCTAGTGTAGGTTAGGTGGGCTTGGATCGGCGCAACATCGAGGGCCAAAGGGCCTGTATTGCGCTGTATTCTTCTATGTTCTATGTTCTATGGTGTCTTTATCAAGCTGGGTAGCCTCTTCTCACCATCTCTGTGGGATATAGTCTTCCTGCTCACATGCACATCCTGTAGGAGCAACTTTAGGGACTAGGCATTACATTTTGGGGCTGACATCTGCCTTTCTCAACCAACTCTAAGGTTGGGTGAGGGCCAGGATGCCAGGTTCACTGGGGTTCAGTGAGGGAAGAGTTGCCCAGCTCCCTTTTAAATATACAGTCTCAGCAGGAGAGGCAGAGCTTCCAATAGAACCTGATGTTTTACCCATGTACATGTCTAGAGCTTTCAAAGACAGATGGAATACTCCCCATTTGCCTGGATGGGTGCAGTTCCGTCAACACTCAAGAAACTTGACACTATCCAGGGCAAACCAGCCCACTTGATTGGTACTACATTCACAAACACTCACTCCCTCCACAACTGACGCTCAGTAGCAGCAGTGTAGTCCATCTACAAGATGCCCTGCAGTAATTCACCAAAGATCCTCCGTAAGCACCTTTCAAACCAACACCAACTTCCATGTAGAAGGGTGGGGACAGCAGGTACATGGGAACACCACCAGCTTCAAGTTCCCCTCCAGGCCATCCACCAGCCTGAGTTGGAAATTTATTAATGTTCTTTCACTGTTCTTTCAAAATTCTACGATCCTATGGGGTCTCCCTACAGCAGATTGACTATAGCTGTTTCAGAAGGCAACTCACCATGACCTGCTCAAGGGCAACTAGGGATATGTGATATTTTCTGGCCCACATCTCATGAATGAATGGAAAAATAGTTAGTGCCTGCTGTTTTCTGTTAAATCTGATTTCAATAAATTCTCTGTGGTGTCTACAGATTATTATTTGGAATTGGCAGCAATTATAGTATTTTTGGGATGAGCATTCTAGATTAAATTTTGTCATTAAATTCACTTTTTGTCAAAATAACCGAATGAATGAATTTCTCCCCACAACAGGAAACTTTCATGCTAACCCACAGCTCAAGAGTCAGGGCACCTTGAAAAACACCTGCCAATATTTGCTCATCAAATCTACCTATTTTCAGCCACGTATTTTACAAGACATTCTCAGTTAGAATTTTTATACGTCCCTTATCCCATCCTTTCTCTGAGACATTCCTGAATGCATCATTTCAGAAATGTATCCACTAATATTTCATTGGTAGAACAATTTTCAAACAATTTCTTCAAACCATTCCATTCTATTCTTTCTTCATTACCTGCTTTTATAATTTAAAATAAGTTCTAGCATTTTCAAAATAATATTAGGGACATAATGTGTAAAATAGAAACTAGGATTAAGGAACTCGGAGTTTTGTTAAAGACTCACTGAGAACATGCCAAACTTAATTTGCTTAAAATGTACAGCAACAAGCTGCAACTAAAAGTCATTTTTGGGTGGTTTAGGAAGACTAATTTGCATTTTAAATTGGAACTATATTTATTATTGAAGTCAGTTTGTAAAATGTCAGTTAATTCTGGTCCAATTCTCTTTCTTGACTGACGTTTATTATTTTTCTGACATTTCAAGGGCTCTCATTTTATACAAGAGTTATAGAAAACTGTGAAGATGAAGCACCATTTGATGAGGTAAGATCACTTAATGTTTCTGGTAAATGTTTCATTGTTCAAACATCATTAAAGTTAGATCTGGAAAAGGACATGCTTTCTTCCTGATATTAGATTCAAATGCACTACAATGGCTCAATTCTTCACACTGTGCGCACAAAAGTTTCAAATAATTTTAGCCAGTGGCCATCAGTGCTTAGAATCTATTTAAATCTCATAAGGTATATTGCCGTAGTAACTGAAATGATGCTGGACTATTTTGTTGTTATGCAAGACTCTTTACAGTATTTCTGCACAATTTTATTGATAAGTGGAATTAAAATACCCTCTGGAGTTTTTATTCAATTATGTGGACTCTGAAAGGTTTTACTGTAATGATCAAGGATAACTATAGTTAATGAGTAGTTTCAGGGGCTTCTGTTATGCACTGTGTCAAAGAAATTGAGATTAAACAATCAGAATATGGAGAAAGGATACATTTATTTCTGAAAGGAGAGCTTGCTTATGTTCAAGGCTTTTTGTTCACTAGCACCTGTCAAACAGAGATGACTAAACTCTTAAAATATTCAATTTCATGCCTTATATTTGAAAATTGATATAATAAAGTTTGATTTTTTTTTAAAAGATTAACGACTTGTAAGTGCTGTATCAGCCCAGCTTCCACTGATCTTATGTGTGGTGTTTGTATCGATATTTAATGGTGTGTTTGTGTAGGAAGAACAAAGTCTGATGCCACAGTTTCGAAGTGTATACCATTTCACACAGGTGTGCGAGAAATAACAAGGAGACCTAAAATTTTATTTGTTTTTGCATACAAGTAAGGAGAAAAGTATGTGATTTTGTTCCAAACCACCCTACAATTAGTGTAAGTACACGTTTGCTTCATGATTCAGAAGTAGAGAATATCCTTTAATCTGAAAAACAGCCCCTAGCAGGTTCAATAAGGCTACAACTGAAGGATTTCACAACAAAAGTAATGTGTGCAAATGGGTTTGAGTGGATCCACTCCTTTGTCTCTCTAACTATTCTTCTCTGTCTGGGCTCTATCTCTGCCTATTGTTTACTCCTTACCTCCTCTCCCCACCCTGTCCTCTGCCTAAAAAACAACCTTTTCCAAGCTACCATCAGTTCTGAGGAAGGGTCATTGAACCTGAAACGTTAACTCTGATTTCTCTCCACAGATGCTGCCAGACCTACTGAGCTTTTCCAGCAATTTCTGCTTTTGCTTCTGATTTCCAGTATCCTCAGTTTGTTCATTATGTTTTTAATTGGGTTCAAATGTCGTTGTTCATGGACATTCACATCCTGAATTGCTCCACTCTCCCACAGTGATACGGGATGAGCATCCATTTTGAACAAAGGACCAAGTAACTACTGTAACATCTGCTCAGCAGTTGTACAGAACCAAAGTTTAAAACCACTAGGTTAATGAAACATTACTAATTTCAGGCCTTCCTCGTAAAGAGTTACTGAATTCAAGACTCAATAACATTTGGAGGAAAGTAGCATTATATTATCTTTGTTTGAACTGACTTTCAAGGACATTGGCAATATATTTTTGTGTGTGAATGTCTAAGGGCTGTTCCAGTGTCTATGCTTTCATCTTGGAAGATAATTGCAACAGTTGCCATATTTTTAAATTAACCTGCCATCCAGTCTCAGAATTGCAGTTTCCATTATGTTTAGGACCAAAGAGCTTTTTTTTAATATGCCCTGAGTAAATTTTTATTTACTATACATGGATAAGTGAAGACACATGTCTCTCCCAACAATGCCAAAAATAGACTTTAACATGGCATACGTAGTAGAGTATGAGACTTTTATTTGTGGTTCCTCTTTGGCAAGTGAAGAAATTTACCAAAAACCTATATTTTATATATATATATATATATATATATATACACCATCCGACAATATTGCTGGCCAATAACCATTCATTTCATGAATGAAAAATGTCATCAAAAATAGAATGTTTAATAATTTTGGTGTTGACAATGGATACTGTCACCCTCCCTGTTCTCTTACTCTCCCTGGCACACTTCCATCATTTCTTTCCTTTTTCAATGCACTAAAACTCTATATTTTTGAAACAACTGACAATACCTCCACAAATGTACAACACAGAGACAACAATTGTAGACCATCTGTATGGTCGGTACAAATTGGATTGATTATTGATGTCCGTAGCTTGATAGAAATGTATCAGAATAAATCAGATTCTCATCACAATACCTACCTGATTTTTATCCAACTTAAAGGGGTGAAAGAATGCATTAAAAACCTCTTCTACTTCCCCACTTTCAAAGTTTAAGTAAGATCCCAGGGACATTACTTGTATATCCAATTTTCTATAGAACAGGAAGTGTTCTGTTCTGAGGAAGGGTCACTGGACCCAAAACATTAATGCTGATTTCTGCTGCCAGACCTGCTGAGCTTTTCCAACAGTTTATGGTTTTGTCTCTGCAGAACAGTAAGTTGCCACTTGAATTTCTCAGTCTGCAGTCATGGCAATCCCTGTCCTGCGCCTGCAGGAGCAGGGCTTGTTCCTCTCAGTCATTCGGAAGCACATCTCACTATGACTTCATACAGCAATCCCAGGATATAGTGTTATTGTCCTTCCATTATTCCACTTGCTCCCTGCTGCCTGCTATGAAGCTGGAAGGGGGAAGAACATGAAGGCAAGCTGCCAACCTGTCAATACCACAGACTGCCTACCCTAGGGAAAAAAGCATCACAACTCTCTGGTTAGTCAGAGATCAGTGCTCGGCAGCTGGACAATCCCCTCACACTCTCTGTCTTCTTAGACAGCCTCTGGAAATTCAGGCAGACGTACTTCCAATCCACTTCAATAAATTCTGAGATGGCTAATAAATCCCAGTAATGGTCTGCAAATCCTTCTCTGTGCAGGGAAGGTGGGTTGTCACTTTCTCTGGCAAAGTCTCTCAAAGTGTTTGGCTAGGGCTAGAGCTGGTGCTAGGTGAGAGAGGGGATAGGGTGGCAGATAAATGGGTGAGAGGGTATAGTGGTTCATGTTTCTTAGAGAATCGACGTTTTGGGCATAAGCCCTTCTTCAGGAATGAGGAGGGTGTGCCAAGCAGGCTAAGATAAAAGGTAGGGAGGAGGGACTTGGGGGAGGAGCGTTGAGAATACGATAGGTGGAAGGAGGTTAAGGTGAGGGTGATAGGCTGGAGAGGGGGTGGGGGCAGAGAGGTTGGGAAGAAGATTGCAGGTCAAGAAGGCGATGCTGAGTCCGAGGGTTGGGACTGAGATAAGGTGGGGGGAGGAGAAATGAGAAAGCCCGAGAAATCTGCATTCATCTCTTGTGGTTGGAGGGTTCGAAGACGGAAGATGAGGCGCTCTTCCTCCAGGAGTCATGTTGCTATGGTCTGGCGATGGAGGAGGCCAAGGACCTGCATGTCCTTGGCAGAGTGGGAGGGGAAATTAAAGTGTTCAGCCATGGGTCGGTTGGGTTGGTTGGTGCGGGTGTCCCAGAGGTGTTCTCTGAAACGTTCCGCAAGTAGGTGGCCTGTCTCCCCAATGTATAGGAGGCTACATCGGGTGCAGCGGATGCAGTAAATGATGTGTGTGGAGGTGCAGGTGAATTTGTGATGGATATAGAAGGATCCCTTAGGGGCTTGGAGGGAAGTGAGGGGGGAGGTGTGGGCGTAAGTTTTGCATTTCTTGCGGTTGCAGGGGAAGGTGCCGGGAGTGGAGGTTGGGTTGGTGGGGGGTGTGGATCTGACGAGGGAGTCACGGAGGGAGTGGTCTTTCCAGAATGCTGATAGGGGTGGGCCCACACCTCCCCCCTCACTTCCCTCCTAGGCCCCAAGGGATCCTTCCATATCCGTCACAAATTCACCTGCACCTCCACACACATCATTTACTGCATCCGCTGCACCTAATGTGGCCTCCTCTACATTGGGGAGACAGGCCGCCTACTTGCAGAACATTTCAGAGAACACCTCTGGGACACCCGCACCAACCAACCCAACTGCCCCGTGGCGGAACACTTTAACTTCCCCCCCCCCCCCCCCCACTCCTTCAAGGACATGCAGGTCCTTGGCCTCCTCTATCGCCAGACCATAGCAACATGACTCCTGGAGGAAGAGCGCCTCATCTTCCACCTAGGAACACTACAACCACAAGGGATGAATGCCAATTTCTCCAGTTTCCTAATTTCCCCTCTCCCCACCTTATCTCAGTTCCAACCCTCGGACTCAGCACCACCTTCTTGACCTGCAATCTTCTTCCCGACCTCTCCGCCCCCACCCCCTCTCCGACCTATCACCCTCACCTTAACCTCCTTCCACCTATCGCATTCCCAACGCCCCTCCCTCAAGTCCCTCCTCCCTACCTTTTATCTTAGCCTGCTTGGCACACCCTCCTCATTCCTGAAGAAGGGTTTATGCCCGAAACGTCGATTCTCCTGTTCCTTGGATGCTGCCTGACCTGCTGCGCTTTGCCAGCAACACATTTTTAAGCTCTGATCTCCAGCATCTTCAGTCTTCACTTTCTCCATGTTTCTTAGAGAGTCAGTGACAAGGATGGGAGTGTTGTGTGCTTATTGTGCCTTTTGAAGGACTCTGCGTGCTGCATGTAGACTCTGCCTGGCAGTTAGTCTGCTGTCGATCTGTAAGCTGCACATTCACAGAGAACATTTGGTTTGCTGTCATGTCTGCTTTATAACTTAGAATGTGTTTTACTGCTTCAAATAACCCACAGATTTAATAAATTCATGACAAGCATTTACGTATTCATCCAATTTCCCCGAAAAGTCAGAAGTGTACTATTCTTTTATTTCTATTTTAGATTTAAGGGTTAGAGCAGAATTTAATCACATTAATATGGTGTTGGAAATCCTGGAAAAGGTGAAAATAGATAAGTCCCCTGGGCCTGATGGCATTTATCCTAGGATTCTCTGGGAAGCAAGGGAGGAGATTGCAGAGCCATTGGCCTTGATTTTTATGTCCTCTTTGTCTACAGGAGTAGTGCCAGAAGACTGGAGGATAGCAAATGTGGTTCCCTTGTTCAAAAAGGGGAGTAGGGATAACCCTAGTAACTATAGGCCGGTGAGTCTCACTTCTGTTGTGGGCAAAGTCTTAGAGAGAATTGTAAGGGATAGGATTTATGCACATCTGGATAGGAATAATGTGATCAAGGATAGTCAGCATGGTTTTGTGAAGGGCAGGTCGTGCCTCACAAACCTTATTGAATTCTTTGAAAAGGTGACGAAGGAGGTTGATGAGGGGAAAGCGGTAGATGTGGTATATATGGATTTTAGTAAGGCGTTTGATAAGGTTCCCCATGGTAGGCTACTGCAGAAAATACGGAGATATGGCATTGAGGGTGAGTTGGAGGTTTGGATTAGGAATTGGCTGGATGGAAGAAGACAGAGGGTAGTAGTTGATGGCAAGGTTTCTTCATGGAGTGCCGTCACTAGCGGTGTTCCGCAAGGATCTGTTTTGGGACCATTGCTGTTTGTCATTTTTATAAATGACCTGGAAGAGGGGTTAGAAGGTTGGGTGAGCAAGTTTGCGGATGATACGAAAGTCGGAGGAGTTGTTGACAGTGAGGAAGGATGTGGCAGGTTACAGCAGGATATAGAGAAGCTGCAGAGCTGGGCAGAAAGGTGGCAAATGGAATTCAATGTAGCTAAGTGTGAGGTGATTCACTTTGGGAAGAATAACAAAAAGATGGGGTACTGGGCTAATGGTCGGATACTTGGTAGTGTGGATGAGCAGAGGGATCTTGGTGTCCATGTACACAGATCTCTGAAAGTTGCCACCCAGGTAAATAGTGCGGTGAGGAAGACATATGGCGTACTGGCTTTTATTGGTAGAGGAATTGAGTTCCGGAGTCCTGAGGTCATGATGCAGTTGTATAAGACTCTGGTGCGGCCGCATCTGGAATATTGTGTGCAGTTTTGGTCGCCATACTATAGGAAGGACGTGGAGCCACTGGAACGGGTGCAGAGGAGGTTTACCAGGATGTTGCCTGGTATGGAAGGAAGATCGTATGAGGAAAGACTGAGACACTTGGGGCTGTTTTCATTCGAGAAAAGAAGGTTTAGGGGTGACTTGATTGAGGTGTACAAGATGATTAGGGGGTTAGATAGGGTTGACAGTGTGAACCTTTTCCCGCGTATGGAGTCGGGTATTACAAGGGGGCATAGCTTTAAATTAAGGGGGGGTAGATATAGGACTGAAGTTAGGGGTAGGTTCTTCACTCAGCGAGTCGTAAGTTCATGGAATGCCCTGCCAGTAGCAGTGGTGGACTCTCCCTCTTTATGGGCATTTAAGCAGGCATTGGATAGGTATATGGAGGATAGTGGGTTAGTATAGGTTAGGTGGGCTTGGATCGGCGCAACATCGAGGGCCAAAGGGCCTGTACTGCGCTGTATTCTTCTATGTTCTATGTTCTATGTTCTAATCTTTCCTGCTAACCAGGAGTTAGCGCCTTCTGAAATCCCTGACGTTAACTTAGATTTGAGGAAGCTTTCAGAGGTTCCAAATGCCAACTAATTGCCCTTTAGAAGTTTAAACTTCCCAAGCAACTACTGTGTAGTTAGTGCATCAGTACTTTTGAAATGCCCTGACATTCAGGATTGGTCTATCTCTTAGCCTTTGACCTCTCGCCCCCCTTTCCACCTACTGCAATGGGAACTCTCGTGCTGCATCTGAGAACTGAGGAACTCTCTCTTTGGCTATGTGGTCTATTATTCCAGTTTGTTCTTTCTCAGACTGGCTTTCCAGCACCCATTCTAACCAGGTCAGCCATGATATGCAGAGGGAATGGACAAGCTGATTTTTCAGTCTTTGTTCCTTCATCAAGTCTGAAAATAAACATCAATTGCATTTTATAAATAAAGGAAGTGAGACGTAAGAGAGGAAGAAAATGAAAAGTGTTCTTAACTGGAATGCTATGCATATCAATAAATATCACACAACATCAGGTTATTCGTCCAACAGGTTTATTTGGTAACCCTAGCTTTTGGAGCGCTGCTCCGTTATCAGGTAACTAGTGATTAGCCACCTGACAAAGGAGCAGCGCTCTGAAAGCTAGTGCTTCCAATTAAACCTGTTGGACTATAACCTGGTGTTGTGTGATGTTTAACTTTGTAAACCCCAGTCCAACACCAGCACCATCACATCATTATAAATAAATAGCATTTGTTGGGCTAAATTTAAACAATAGGAAACATAATGAGAAATTAAAGATATTTCGATGGCCTCTGATTATAAGGAGTTGGAGCCAGGTTTAATACCAGATTTTGAAAAGGTTTTGGATAAATAGTTAATGTTGGGTGTGAGGAAGAGTCCGTGAATTTGATGAACTGGATGATTTTTCTAAAAGAAACAATGCAAGCCCAGTGGGCTGAGTGACCTCCTCTGTGCTAATAACTCTGCTCCTACAAGATTGCATTTCCTGTTTAAGAGGAGAAAAGCAAAATAATGTGGGTGCTGGAGATCTGAAATAAAAACAGTAAATGTTGGAGAAACTCAGTCAATCTGGCTGCATCTGTGGAGAGAGAAACAGAGTTAACATTTCCAGTCCAATATGACTCTTCATCAGTTACCAAGGAGGAAGCTGCGATTAATGCTGATTGACAGTTAACTGCCATGATTTGTTTCAATTTTAAACACGGCAAGATCCTTCTGATTGGTCAAGGCATTGCCTGAGAACTGAACCAGGGAATGTCTGACCCTGGATATTAATATATGCAGCTACCAGTAGCAGAAGTGCAGCACATTGTGAGCCCAATTAACAATTCTAAATTGGTTGTCAACATAATTCTTCACACCCTCAGGATGATGTAACAGATGAAGTTTGCTTGCTCCAGTTATAGCTAGCAAACAGAGTGCAGACTTCAACTGAAGACAATTACTTTTAAAATCATATAAATCTACAGACAAAGTATCTGTTTATTTTTCTTTCAACACTTACAGTCATAGAGTGTACAGTACAGAAACAGATCCTTTGGTCCAACTCATCCATGCTGACCAGATATCCTAAATTAATCTAGTCCCATTTGCCAGCATTTGGCCCATATCTCTTTAAACCCTTCCTATTCATGTACACATGCAGATGCCTTTTAAATGTTGCAATTGTACCAGCCTCCACCACTTCTGCTGGCAGCTCATTCCATACACACACCACCTTCTGTGTGAAAAAGTTGTCCCTTAGATCCCTTTTAAATCTTTCCCCTCTCACCATTAACCTCAATCCTTGAAGAAAACTTTAAACGGGGCAGTCAAATCCTCTGAAGGTTGAGCCCTTGGCCGGGTGTCATCTGCAGCAAGGAGGCTTTCCAACATCATAGATGCTTCATCTGCAACATCATGTCCATTGATGTTAAAGGCTGAAAAATCACAGGCCCTGTATTCCAATTACCTTCCAATAGTTACTGTCTATTTTCAGATTCTAAAGTAAGACTTTCAGTTACCTCTAAGGAGTTCTGAAGCCAAAAATCCAAGCCTCATGGAACTTGACATGCTGCATCAATGACCTGAGTAAATAAAATTCTCCATCCCCAAATGTGCTGGCTGTAATTGCACTTTCTTTTGTGTTTTGAAGTGTATCAGCATTCACATGATCATCAGATTATGCACCAGCATGGACATCAATTATTATTCAGTCAAGAAGTATATCCAGTGATTGCACCTAATCCATGAAAGTCAGGAGCACTAAAAACCAAGTGCTGACCACATAATATTACATTGAATTTACAGCAGAGACAGATCAGTGGGCCAAACTACTGGTTTTAGTGTTTACTCTCCGAACAACTTCTTCCCATCTGAATTATCCAACCTCATCGGCACACACTCCTTTCTTCGTCATGTTTTCCATCTACCTTGCCTTTATGAGATTTCACCTTTAGGGACTCATGTGCTGTATATAAACTATACTGTGATTCAGCTGGCAGTTAGTCTGCTATGTGTCTACACAATTCACATGCAAAAAAAAATCAGTGGGTTTGCTGCAATATCTGTTTCATAGCTTGTAATGTGTTTGCTGTCTTAAATAAATTAACCTCGGCATTAATTAATCTCTGAGCGATTGATTATTAGACCATTATCATCAACATGACAGCACCGATCTAGCTTCCCATTAAATAAATCTCTAGTAAACATCTCAACTACCATATGGTAACAGGTTCCCCATTCTAACTGGTTTATGGAAATAATTAGTGACTAGCTTTTCTTTGTGACTCTCAGTTTTAGATTCACCCACAAATGCAAACATCTGTTCTCTGTCTACCTTTCAAACAAACCCTATTATAATTTTAAAGACCTCTATTAAGCTACACTCCAGCCTTCCTTACAGTGTTGTGTTTTTCCTGATAATTGTAACTTTCCAATCTGGGATCAGATTTGAAAATATTTTTGCACTTGGCTAGTGCCTCTATTTTTGTTTGTAATGTGGACGCACAATACTCCAGCTATACCCAGCCATCGTTCAAGACAATTTCAATATAACTTCTCTCCTTTTCAATTTGCTTAACCCAAGGTCATTGATTGCACGTTTATAGCCACATTACTTGCATTGATAATTATAACAGTCTCATTGCTGTTCTATTCTTTTTACACTCTTATTTCCTGAAGTATCTTTGGCCTTTCAAAGTGGATCATCTCGCCCAAAGCAATCTTGAAATTCTTCAGCTTTTGTTACATTCAATCACCTATTCTCGTATTTTGCTGCAGTCTGTTTCAGTATCAGTTATATCTTCAATTGGCTGCAAATTTGGAAACTGTACTTCTGATTTCCCCAGCCCAAATCATGTTCATAAATTACCAACAGGGCCCAAGTTCTGTTCCCCATTGAATATACTTCCCAACTTGAGTCTGAGTAAGTATCTTTAACTGTACAACCTGATTTATCTTTTACATTCATTCAGATATCCATGGCTATCCATTCTGCTACTTGCACCCAGTTCCTTGCTTGCACAAAATCTTTCACACTTTGAGCTGTCTCAGGTTAAACCTTATCTAATAATAATTAGCAAGTCTCCAATAGGAACAGCTTGTGTTAATATTGTACATTTTTTTTACCATAGTAAAACATTCTAAGGTAATTCACAGAGTCATTACAACTTTGGCCCAGAGCCACATAAGGTGTATGAAGACAGATACAAAAGCTTCATCACAGGAAGACGTTTTAAAGAGCATCTAAAAAGGGGTGAGCGACAGACAGGTGTGAAAATATTTAGGGAGGAATTCCAGAGTTTCGGATCCAGGCAGCTCCAGCCTTGCTGCCAATTACAGAGCAATTATAATCGCAAAAGACCAGATTTGAAGAAGCATAAAGGCCTCAGAGGACTGAGAGTCGTAGAATCCCTTGAGTGCGGAATCAGGCCATTCAGCCCATTGAGTCCATACTGACCCTCTGAAGAGCATCCCACCACAACCCAGCCCGTCCCCTCCACCCTGTTCCTATAACCATGCATTTCCCATGGCTAATCCACTTAGCCTGCACATCTTTGGACACTATGGGCCATTTAGCATGGCCAATTCACCCTCACCCTGACATCTTTGGAGTGTGGGAGGAAACCCACACAGACACAGGGAAAATGTGCAACCTCCACACAGACAGTCGCCCGAAGCTGGAATCGAACCCGGGCCCCTGGTGCTGTGACCACCATGCCACCCACTGCTTTGTAGGAGAATGAACAATCTGAATATGAGATGGACACAGCTGGTGTTTGCAGGCAATAATGTTCTTCACTATGGATTCCTCACCCTCAGCACATGGTCACTGCATAGCTATTTATCATCTTGACAATGGCTTAAACAAGAAGAGGACAATTGTTCATATAAAAGGTGAGCTACAAGTTCACTTTGTGACAGTCAATTTTTAATATGTGCAGATCTTGGGTAAAGATCATCTGTAGCCAGTTGTTTAAATGAATTACCATCACCAATTGAGATGATTGTTAGAATCAATGAAAAGTAAAGCACACTGAATTATTTGTTCAAATTAAAAATAACACATAAGGACCACACCATGAGAGAAATGGCAAAAACAAATGATTAGAAATACAGATGGTGTACAATTCTTGAATACAATCAACTCTCCTGAAGGAAGGTCAAAGAAAATGTAACATTACAATTTCTCATTTTACCTGATTGGATTTTCTTGTGATGCATTTGAATAAGAACGTTAAAATATTCAACCCATAAATGAAAGTGATTGACATGAATGGGCATTTCTTGCTTGCTGCTTTCATCAGCAAACCTGCCTTTGAATTTGCTCGCCCACATCCGTTGTAGTGATGAAAATTCCATTTAAGGGCGGCACAATGGCTCAGTGGTTAGCACTGCTGCCTCACAGCACCAGAGACCTGGGTTCGATTTCAGCCTCAGGCGACTGTCTGTGTGGGGTTTGCACGTTCTCCTTGTGTCTGCGTGGGTTTCCTCCGGGTGCTCCAGTTTCCTCCCACAGTCCAAAGATGTGCAGGTCAGGTGAATTGGCCAAGCTAAATTGCCCATAGTGTTAGGTGCATTAGTTAGAGAGAAATGGATCTTGGTGGGTTACTCTTCGGAGGGTCGGTGTGGACTGGTTGGGCCAAAGGGCCTGGTTCCACACTCTAGGTGAGATTAAATAGACTGTGCCTGTATTCTCTGGAGTTGCGAAGGAAATGAAGCGACCTTATTGAAACATTATGCCAGGGCTTTACAGACTGATTGTAGTGAGGACATTTCCCCTGGATGGGATCCGAAAACAACGGATCATAGCCTCAGGATATGGGAAAGGCCAATGAGGACTGAGCTGAGGAGAAGTTCCTTCACTTTGAGGGTGGTGCACCTGTGGAATTTTCTATGATGTAAGGCTATTGATTCAAAATTACTGAATAGATATAAGAAATAGATTCCCAACACTACAAACATCAAAGAGTATGGGGAGAGAGTGAGTGTATGATGTTGACATTGAAGATTGACCAGGAACGTATTGAATGGCAGAGTAGACTCTATAGGCTGGATGGTCTATGCCTGCTAATATTTTCTCTGTTACATTGGTTTTATTTCCACATCTGAATTTATGCCTCCAAGCTCATTAACTGCAGGTAATGCTTTTATCTCCAACATGTGAATATTCTCATGCAAGTGTAAATCATACAATGTAAAGACAGGAGAATTTCTTCATGCCTCCACAAGCTTCCTTCGTTTTACTTGGCAAGGACAGTTTTCTTTGCCTTTGGGTAAAATTTTAATTCCAGTTCAGGATCTCCTTCTATTATTCCATGGTGGTTTCACGAAATCTGCTCAGTTTGTGCTGGCAGGTGATTCATTGAGTCATAGAGATGTACAGCTCGGAAACAGACCCATCGGTCCAACTTGTCCATGCTGACCAGATATCCTAACCTAATCTCATCACATTTGACAGCACTTGACCCATATCCCTCCAAACCCTTCCTATTCATATATCCATCCAGATACCTTTTAAATGTTGTAATTGTACCAGCCTCCGCCTCTTCCTCTGACAGCTCATTCCCTACACACACCATCCTTCGTTTGAAAAAGTTGCCCCTTAGATCTCTTTTATATCTTTCCCCTCTCACCCTCAACCAATGCCATCTAATTTTGGACTGCCCCACCCCAAGGAAAAGACTTTGTCTATTTATCCAATGGCCATTTTGTCTCTTCCATGAAAGTTCCAATTATCAATCCAGAAAATGGAATTCCAAACTATTTTACAAAATCATAACACATTAATGTAAAACAATTAGACACAATACATCTCATTATCATTTATTTTTAGACAATTGGCTGGCACAACATTAATTACTTTAGTTTGTGGCCTAAGAAATTATGTTGAACTTGGAAACATAGCTAATGTAAGGCAGGTGCTATAAAAACTCAGCTAATTGGGTCTATCACAAATTTTCTTGTTAATACTGCACTGGCTATTCTTTGTGTATTGTTCCAATCATTGATCACTATACATGGTGTTCTTCTGCTCTTTAGTACTGATTAACATACTAGCAAAATACAAGAAGTGTTAGTTGTGATGTTGGAATACTGTAAGTAAAAATGCTCCTTTGTGATGATTTGCTGGTCTGACCTACTGCAGCAGTTACTTATCCAAATGATCCAACTGCTTTATGAGGAGACTGAGATGAATGCCATTTTTTTCACATATGTCATATTCCAACCTTCTTTCTCAGGGTCTAGTATGGTCTATAATTTATTCAGACACTGGTTTCAAGCTGAGTGATGCTGTTGAAGACACCACACTGTGTTATAGATGATTGAAACGTGGAACTGAAATGATAAATGTTCAGCTTGCTCATAGGATCAAATTTTATAAATTTACAATCTTGCTTAAGAATTCAAAAATTAAGTGAATTGCGAATGAATATCACAGATTTAGCTCTGATTGCTGCTTTAAATGTTTGATCTGATATATCAATTAAAAATAAAGGAGAAATGAAGCTGGGTAAGGGCATGCAGTTTGGCTGTTTAATGTAGTGATTCTTCATTTCTGGATTTAAAATTACATTAAAAATAATAAAACTGTCCACAGATATTGGCATCTGATATGTGCCAGTCTCTGTAAACCCTTATGACACATTTCTGATCCACTTACAGGATACGTCTGCACTTCAATGCTACATCTTGGGTTGCCCTGGTAACTCCCATTGACATATTGTGGGGCACAACCCCAGCTCAGCAACTGAAGGAGGCCACTTCACCGGACTCTGTGTTTTCTCACACCATTTCATTCACTCTGAGCCTCCATGGATGATCAGGGATTCCAGCCACTCTGGGATATCCTGGCAGTGGTGAGATGTTCTGGGACAGTAAGTGGTAGCATGGGTGTAGAAGCAGATGAGAGGGGTACCATACTGGTGAAACTGGTCATTAATGAGGTAAGCTTGGTAAGACAAAGCAAGAGATCCTACTCAGCCTCACTGAGAGAAGCCCTCAATGAAACTGACATAGCCAAAAAAAACACTAACATTCATCTCTGTGTGTCATAACAAGACATTGAACCTTATTCCAAATATATTTTTACATTGACAATGATTAGATTTTAAAGCATTGGAAGAGCGTTCTGTTTAAATATCATTTGCTACCAAGAGCAAGGAGGCAGTTTCTTCATAAACCAGACATCAGAAAAGATCAGTTGGCACTAAAATGCTACTCAGAGTTTCAAATATTCTTTTCTGCACATCCTGATTGGATTTTCTCCAGAGCTGTAAATTAATTGCCAGAGGGGTGATCTTGGCATCCAATTAAGGATATCGAGTGCAATCTTGAAGTTAGAGTCCCTGGTTTAGTTATTAAAGAGCAGTAGTTTTTAACAGCTTGCAAAGTGCTGGCAATAGAAAAGACTGGTGGAGATTGAAATTCCACCGTTTTGTAAATGAATCCATTTGCGGAGATGCCTTAGGTGAGTTCAGACCGAACACATGAAGAAGTTTTGGATGATAAGGTTGCTGCAGTTAGTGTACTATCAATATCCTCTTCAACCATACACTCATATGTGTCGAGTAAATAATGACTACTGATGAATATGCTCAACGCTGCCTCTTAGGACTTATCTCTGCATCCAGAAAGTGTATTAGTCAGGGGAAATGTAGAGTAATAGGTTAGGGGAATGGTCTGGGTGGGGTATTCTTAGGAGGGTCAGTGTAGACTTGTTAGGCTTAGTAGCCTGTTTCCACACTGTTGAAATTCTATTCTATTCTCTACAAACAGTTTGTAGGTAGCCGCAAGCAGTAAACCTAAGCTCCGACACTTGTAGTTAAAGTTTGCCAAACATTAATATAAATATTTTATCAAGCTGCCATGTTTGTAGAAATCATGTTACAGATTGGGTATGCAGCAGAACATTATTCAGTTCTGGATGCTCCTACTAGGGAGTCACATACGTAATTCAATGAGTAGCTGGATTTCAGATCACAGGAGAACTGAAAATGAAAATTAATTTTATTACATTAAGACTCTGTTGATCTAGTGATGCAATATTTCGTGGAATGTGAAATGCCCTAATGATTCCTTTGTTTCCACATAAAATTAAAGCATTTTAGTTATCAAATGCCGCAGAAAGTTTTTTTGCAACGCAAATATTTTGTCTATTAAAAGCTAAGCATTTTGTTAATAAAGCTACAGCTTGTATTTAATTAAATTTGAAGATTTAACAAGGCCTCCTGGCCAAAATTTACAAATAATGAAAGAAGCAACTTGGAATAATCCTTCTTTAATTTTTTTTCACCAAAAATTAAGATTCCTTGGCAGTTGATTGTTCACCAATTAGAATATCTAATGGAGGATGAATGACACTAATAAATGTTTCAAAATGTTTGTTGGAGTATTTCACTCTTGAATCAATCTGAATAATACTCAAATAAGATATCAATCATAACAATCCTGCTGTCACAATAACATTTGGTAGGTAAGCGTGTTGAATATTCAAGCCATTTTTGGGAAACAAGACATGGACAATTGTTCATTCAGCACCACCACAGAGTGAACTGGAAATAAATAAATAAGTAATTCCATGATACATTCATTATTCCCACCTGTTCTGCCCTTTTACTCCTTAGGATCTGTTTATTAATCACAGGTATTTTCCATTCAACTGAGAGCTCTGGAAGTTGGGTAAGGACAGGTTTTGGTTTGAAGAGGTTAGATTTCACCTTAAACCAGTCATCACCTGCCTTATTCCACATTGCATTCCTGCCTGTTGAGGACTAAAATTCTGCAGGTATTGGGCCTTGGAGAAGCTCAGCAGCTTCTGTGGGCAGCGAAACATAGTTAATGTTTTGGGTCAGTCTGAAGAAATGTTTCTCTCTATACAGATGGAGCCAGACCTGCTGAGTTTCTCCAGTAAATTTTGATTTTCTTGCAACTGTTATTGTGGATTGTGTTATGTAGTTGGGACGTGTGGCCTGCAAATCCTGTCTTTAAAGTGGATATTGCATGAAGGTGTGATGAAAGTATGAAGGAGAATCAATTGGAACGTGGAGAGGGTAGGGGAGGAGTCGGGATAGTGGTGTGTGAGAGCCCAAAAAGAAATATCAATAAAATAAAAACTGGACTACTTGAAAGTGAATGTACTGGTCATACTGGTTCTCACATTTGAAGTAAATAAGATGAGTCAGGTCAATATGTCTCATGCATCAGTCTTGCTGGCTTTTCCTTCAAGGGGAGAAAGGCAGTAGAGGGGCTGAGGGTGAGCTCGCCATTCCCCTGATCTAAACAGGGCCGGGGTTGGGGTTGGGGTTAGTGGTAGCATTAGGTTGGAGTTAGAATTAGGGTTGGGGTTAGGGTTGAGGTTGGGTTTGGGGGTTGGGTTTAGGTCTGGGATTGGGTTTGGGTTGGGGTTGGGATTAGCGTTAGGGTTGGGTTACAGCTGTGGTTGGGGTTGGGGTTGGGGTTCACACTAGGGTTAGTGTTAACGTTGGTTTGGGATTGAGGTTCACATTAGGGGTTGGGTTTGGGCTGGTGTTGGGGTTGGGATTAGTGTTAGGGCTGGGGTTAGGTTTGTGATTGGGGTTAGGGTTGGGTTGGGATTGGGATTGGGGTTGGGGTTGGGTTTGAGGTTTGGGTTGGGGTTTGGGCTGGTGTTAGGGCCGATATCTCTGGAAACAGATCCCTGACCCAAGGCTGTCCCAAAAATCAGTAAATGAAAATCCTGCTGATGCTGGCAAATATTTAAAATTTCTACCTTTATGATGAAATTGTAGCCCGTTATGAAACAATGGATCAGCCTCAAAAGGGGGAAGCTGGAGGGGCCGGATATCTTACTCCTGCTCCTGTCTTCGATGCTCCTGTGGAACTAACTGAGCTGCTGTCACAGAGAAATGCCATCACATCATGGCTGAATAGTTTCCTTCTGGATTGTAACCATTGTATGATTTCTCAGTCTTTGACTCAGTTACTCACTGTGCAAACACACAGAGCTATCAGCCATGGTGGTGGAATCATTTTCAAAGTCCCAGGCATCCTCAGACTTGAAACGTGTTCCCAATAAGATGTCTTTCCTGGTCCTTAAAATGTCAGCATTGTAACTTAGCAATCTGAAAATTGAATTTAGTAAATAAAATGGATAGCACAAGCAGTTGAAATCTTATTACAGTCCTGTTTGTTTCCCTCACTTTGTCTAAAGCCATCTGATCTCTTTTAAACTAGTTCTGTTTTGCTAATGGAAATAAATAAATGATTTGTAGCTCAAGTCTGTTGCTAAAAAAGCATTTGTATGCACATGCTATTTCTGTAAGATTGTCAAATCAGAACAATTCAGATGTGGGAACTTGAGGAAAATTCAATGGTGATGCTTTACTGGTCAAACTAGATGTTAGTGTCGACATCACCTATGACATTTATTTTTATTCGGTCTTTGTATCTTCTTTACCTTATTTATCATTCATTTTCGTTCACATCCAGGGTGAGCAATTAACCTGGATTTTGTGAGACAGTCCTGAAATTAAGCAAGTATCCCATGATGGTTTGTTGCTGGTTTGACCTTTGTCCTGTTCCTTTGATCTCTGATAATCGCACACATGTAGTACAAACTAAAAAAAACAAAGAACTACAGATGCTGGAAATGTGAATCAAAACAAGAAATTACTGGTGAAACTGTACCCCTCAAGAAGACTCTGGAGAAGGATCACTGGACCTGAAACGTTAACTCTGCTTTCTCTCCACAGATGCTGCCAGAGCTGCTGAGTTTCTGCAGTACTTTCTGTTCTAGGACTAACTTCCAGGTGTTAGCTGTCACTGCCCCCATCTCCCTCCTTAACCCACCACGCCGAACTCCTCTGGTCTTGCCCAGACACCCACCTCCCCAGGATCCAGCACTTTGCTGAAACAGGGGGATTCTGTTCCCCCTGAGGACTGGTCACCCTGTCCACATCTCAAGAAGCATTGAAGTGATAAAAATTTGATTCTTCACCTTTTCATCTCACTTGTGTGACTGTGGTGGCCCTGCACTGGAGTATTTTTCTTGTTTCATTGAAAAATAACTTTTAATCCTTGAAAACTAATGACAAATCCTAATGATCGATTTGGACCTTTGAATTGGGTTTTGCACTGACAATGTTCCACACTGTGGTTGGAATTTCTTCAGAGGATTCGCTGTTTGGGATTTGTGATGCTGCATGAAAAGTGAAGTTAAGCAGCTGCACTGCACTGTGTGGTAATCGCTGTAAAACCCATTAGCACATTATCTAGGTCAAGAACTGCAATGCAGTAGAGTATCCTCAAAGAATTATTGCAGTCCCCTAGGAACAAACTATGATACAAAAGTGTGCCATGATAAATCCAACAAATCCAGATTTTCTGCTGGATTCATCAATTTGTCTTATTTAACACAAACAATAATGACAGCAATTTGCGTTTATATGTCACTGTTATTATTGAAAAGCTCCTGAACTACTTGCATTCTGAACAGGTATTATAGCTTTATGAATGGCAGTAATGCAGCATTTGGTTAAGAAAGAACTGATATGCGAACCATTCAACAATCACATATCTATTACCTCTTTGGCACTAACATTAACATCAATCCATTTAAAATGAACAATTAAGCACTTCCATAAAGTAGCAGAATTATTTTGATGTGACTATATTATGAATTTATTTAATAACACTGTCCACAATCATTCACTGGTTATAGTATTGGCTGCAAGTTTGTATTTTCATTCTATGGATAAATACAGTAAATTGAGATGTTGGATAAGTGTACAGGACCTTGGTGAGGCCACACCGTGCGTATTGTTGTTCCGTTTTGGTCTCCTAGTCTGAGGAAGGAATTTATTGCTATTGAGGGAGTCCAGTGAAGGTTCACTGGGATGGCAGGACTGAGATATGAGGAAAGGCTGGATCGGCCGGGCTTGTACTCGCTGGAATTTAGAAGAATGAGGTGGGTTGGGGTGTGGTGTAGGGTGGGGGTGGTTTCTCATACAAACACCCTTTTTCATTGTACCTTGGATTCATTTCTCAATATTTAAATCTGATTGGATAATGAGAGCCAGTACTGGTCTCCCAGGTTGTTAAATTTCCGGATTACTTGTTTTCCTCAGCACATTCCACACTTTCAGCAAATCACTCTGCAACATCTTTGATCTGACAGATGTGGAAAGTGAAATTGAACACATGGTATAAATTGCAAGATGCCCTAATCCAGCAAGACTTGTCTCTGTGTGTTCAAACTGTAATTTTCTAATTGTGATGGCAATAGTCATTTGAGTTGCATGATTCCCAATGTAGGACAATGGAATGCATGACTATACTTAGGTTCAATAGATTCTCACTCATGCAAGATGACTTCAGTTTTCAGGATTGTTTGGGTGCAAGTTTTCTTTTGCTGGAGAGTGTGTTATCAACATCAAGATGCTCAGTTCACATGGCCACCCCCTGGCAAGCGTACTTGGCATCAATGACATCAAAATGCCATCACAGAGGAATAATTGGTGCAGATCGTCACTAATCCCAAAAGGACCCTCAGCTCTCCTGCTCCTGCTCTACTATCCTACTCCACTCCCCACTCCACTATCCCACTCCATTATCCCACCCCCATCCCACTCCCCTTTCCAATCCCCTATCGCACCCCCATCGCACTCCACTATCCCACTCCACTATCCCAATCATTCCTCACTCCCCAATCCCACTCTCCTCTCACACTCCCCAATCACACTCCCCTCTCACACTCCCTAATCCCACTCCCTAATCCCACTCCCTAATCGCAATCCACTATCCCACTCCACTATCCCACTCCCCAATCCCACTCCCCTCTCTCACTCCCCTCTCACACTCCCCTATCCCACTCCACTATGCCACTCCACTATGCCACTCCCTTCTCATACTCCCCTCTCACACTCCCCAATCCAAATCATTCCTCACTCCCCAATCCCACTACACTATCCCACTACCCTCTCACACTCCCCTCTCACACTCCACTATCCCACTCCACTTTCCCACTCCCTTCTCCTACTCCCCCCTCATAGTCCCCTCTCGCACTCCCCAATCCCACTCCCCAATCCCAATCATTCGTCACTCCCCAATCCCACTCCACTATCCCACTACCCTCTCACACTCCCCTCTCACACTCCACTATCCCACTCCACTATCCCACTCCCTTCTCATACTCCCCTCTCATACTCCCCTCTCACACTCCCCAATCCCACTCCTCAATCCCACTCCCCAATCCCACTCCCCACTCATACTCTCCTCTCATACTCCCCAATCCCACTCCCCAATCCCACTCCCAAATTCCACTCCCCAATCCCACTCCCCACTCATACTCTCCTCTCATACTCCCCAATCCCACTCCCCAATCCCACTCCCCTATCCCACTCCACTATCCCACTCCCCAATCCCACTCACTCATCACTCTCCAATCCCACTCCCCTATCCCACTCCACTATCCCACTCCCCAATCCCACTCACTCATCACTCCACTATCCCACTCCCCTATCCCACTCCCCTATCCCACTCCCCAATCCCACTCACTCATCATTCCACTATCCCACTCCCCTATCCCACTCACTCATCATTCCACTATCCCACTCCCCAATCCCACTCCATTATCCCACTCCACCTGGTCCTGTGACTGTGTGGACAGTGAGTCTCTGCTGTTGCAGTACAGTGAATGCAGCTTCCTTTTGCCCCTGGCCTGGCTGCAGCACCTGCATGTCATTAGTTACGTCACATGTCGATCCAAACTCTCCAGGAGCCAACAAGCAGTGCCAGTGTCTGAGACTGTGGCTAGAAATATCAGGGAAAGGCTCAGCACCTCTTCATGAGGGTTTGTTTCTCTATCTCCTCGTTCCATGGCTGCTGTGGCTGGGCAGGAGATTTTGAGGTATCTGAAAATCAGGAGAGGATAGTTGAAATGAGGGAAGTGGGAATGGAAGGACAGCCAGGGGTGAGTGATCACACTAGCTTCACTTCATACCTAATGTCTGAAATCCACATGAGGGCAAAGTTAGAGAGGTGAAGTGTTATAAGACAGGGACAGATTGGCATTGTCGATATTGAGTGTTGTGGCTGCTGTGGGCAATGGAATAGTGGACCTGAACTTAAAGACATTCTCCATTGGGCTGGGGGTGAGAGCCTGGAGCCAACATCTCTCTACTGCACCCTGCAATTTCATTCTATCCTGTCAATAAGTACATTCCACTGTGTTTTGGCACAGTGAGCCTGGTAATTGAATGGTTGGAAGTGTGTGGAAGATCTGAGGGTTTCGTCATTGACAAATGTCTGTAGGTGAACCGGAGCTGGAGTTAGTGGGTGTCAGGTAAACAGCAAAGTCCTGAGCAATAGGAAATGCTACCTGGTGAGCAAATGGGGGTATGGAGCACTGAGAAAGATGATACGTTGATGATGTGGTGAGTATGCAGTGTCACTGAGCTTATTCACAAGCGTAAGGTCACTGAGTATCTTTGGGCACTCTTCCCAATGATCCTCAAGGTCAGACCTCTTGCATTAGCTTCATTGGCTGCTTTCCCCACTTTGACTAACAGGGTGTAGGATTCATCAGCAGTCCCTTTTGGAACTGAATGATAATACCAGAGGTCGAAATGGAGGAAAGAGTTTTGTTTTTGCATCTAATGGGCATATTGATTGCATGTCATTTTTTCAGAAAATGTGACCGTGACACAATAGAATTCTTCATAGGGTTGGAAAATCATAAGGTCATAGAGTCATAGAGGAGTAAGCACAGAAGCAGACCCTTCAGTCCAACTCTTCCATGCTGACCAAATATCCTAAATTAATCTAGTCCCATTTGCCAGCATTTGGCCCATATCCCTCTAAACCCTTCCTATTCATATACCCATCCAGATGCCTTTTAAATGTTGCAATTGTACCAGCCTCCACCACTTCCTCTGGCAGCTCATTCCATACACGCACCACCCTCTGTGTGAAAAAGTTGTCATTTAGGTTCCTTTTATATCTTTCCCCACTCATCTTAAACCTATGCCCTCTAGTTCTAGGCTCCCCCACCCCAGAGAAAACACATTGTCTATTTATCCTATCCATGCCCCTCATGAGTTTATAAACCTCTATAAGTTCACCCCTCAGCTTCCAACGCTCCAGGGAAAACAGTCCCAGCCTGTTCAGCCTCTCCCTGAAGCTCAAATCCTCCAACCCTGGCAACATCCTTGTAAATCTTTCCTGAACTCTTTCAAGTTTCACAACATCTTTCCGATAGGAAGGAGACCAGAATTGCATGCAATATTCCAACAGTGGCCTTACCAATGTCCTGTACAGCCGCAACATGACCTCCCAACTCCTGTACTCAATACTCTGACCAATAAAGGAAAGCATACCAAATGCCTTCTTCACTACCCTATCTACCTGCGACTCCACTTTCAAGGACCTATGAACCTGCACTCCAAGGTCTCTTTGTTCAGCAAGACAAACTGTGGCTAAGAGTTGATCCTTTTTTGAGGTATTTTCGGTGTTGGAGCTGATTTCCTGAAATTTCAGGAGCAGTAATTACTGTTTGAAGATGTTGGATTGTTTTGAAACTTTGTGGATAAAGATCAAAGCAACAGCACTTTAAAAAAGAGGAAGACAGACAAAGGCAGAGACCACATGGTCAGTGAAGAGGGAGAGAGAAAGAAACTTACACTGCTGTCTGACACAAGAGCAAATCTGCACAGCTACTGCCTTTGCTGTTTGAGTTCAAGTATTCCTGGATATTGGAGTGTGTCGAAGAAAAAGTAACAAACAGTGAAATTCACAGCTGACCTTGGAGGAACTTGTGTGGGAGAGCTCACAGCAGATAAGTGCATGGTTTTTAAGTGTAAACTTGTCTTTTTTCAATGGTAAGTCGAGTGGGTATACGTTTTGTTGAGATCTGTCTCTTAATTAAAATTTAGGTGTTAGCAAAGTGAAGTAGTCCAATCCAAAATGAAGGTCCGAAATCAAAACAACGGAACTACAGCAGTATGGGGGGGTGGGGGTTAATCAGCTGCAGGAGATGGAGTAACTTCACGAAAGGCACGACAGTGCATCAACAATGGGAAATATTTCAGAATGAATGGATGCAGTGCACCCATGATACATTCCTTTTGGGTCAAAGACCACAACAGGATGAGTGGCCGAAATATGGTCAACAGTTTAAATTGAGGAGATGACTAGATCCAAAGGAAAGTCATATTAAATTACAAACCTGAGGACTGGGAGCAGTTTCAGGAAAGGAGAACCAAGAGGTTGAGAAAGGGGGAAAAAACAGAATGTGAGAGTGAACTTGCAAAGCACGTCAATGCACATTGCAAGAATCTATATAAGTATGCAAAAAGAAACAGAATAGTGAAGATATATGTAGTTACAGTCCGACATGGAAGAACCGATCATGGGAAATGCCAGATCAATGAAATAACTGAGAATAAAAACACAGCAATCTCCTCAGAATTGTGAGGAAAGCAAGTTTTTTTTAAGAAAGAGAAGTTGATGGAAATAAGTCTTAAATTGGTGAATAATAAAGTGACTGAAAGCTGATATATCCCAGGGCCTGATAATCGACATTGCAGGGTGCAACCGGAAGTGGCCGTGCAAATGAGCAGATGTATGGGTTGTTACCAGCCAACATTCTGCAGATTGTAGAACGGCTTCAGCAGATTGGAGCTTGGCAAACGGAACTGAATTGTTTAAAAAGGGATGCAAGCAGAAAACTGGAAATGACAGAGTGATGACCCTAACATCAGCACTGGGGAAAAATGCTCTGAATATATTAAAAAGGATATGATAACAGGGCATGTAAAAATACCAATGGAATGACGTAAAGTCAACATGGATATGATGGGTGAACCTATGGGAGGAGAAAGTGAGGTCTGCAGATGCTGGAGATCAAAGTTGAAACTTTATTGCTGGAACAGCACAGCAGGTCAGGCAGCATCCAGGGAACAGGAGATTCGACGTTTCGGGCACAGGCCCTTCTTCTCTGCTCATTCCTGAAGAAGGGCCTGTGCCCGAAACGTAGAATCTCCTGAACCTATGGGAGACCTTTAAGGCTGTATGTTGTAGAGCAGAACAGAGAGAGCGAATGGATGTGATAGATTTGGATGTT
This sequence comes from Chiloscyllium plagiosum, assembly GCF_037043375.1. Lineage (NCBI taxonomy): Eukaryota > Metazoa > Chordata > Chondrichthyes > Orectolobiformes > Hemiscylliidae > Chiloscyllium > Chiloscyllium plagiosum. The sequence goes on along the minus strand of NW_028270141.1, from coordinate 4,411,693 downwards.
CATAAAGTTTTTGTTTCGGTTTCATGGGAGACGATATTGTGCAAAAGCAAAGCAGACGCATTGAGTGATAATATATTGGCAGAGCTTGAGAACAGCTACTGTTTGGTGCGGAAGTAATGCTCTATTTGAGATATAAGGAAAGGCTGAACAGGCTCAGGCTGTTTTCCCTGGACTGTCGGATGCTTGAGGGGTGACCTTATGGAGGTTTACAAAATTATGAGGGGCATGGATAGGGTAAATAGGCAAAGTCTTTTTCCTGGGGTCGGGGAGTCCAGAACTAGAGGGCATAGGTTTAGGGTGAGAGGGGAAAGATATAAAAGAGGCCTAAGGGGCAACTTTTTCACGCAGAGGGTGGTACGTGTATGGAATGAGCTGCCAGAGGATATGGTGGAGGCTGGTACAATTGCAAGATTTAAGAGGCTTTTGGATGGGTATGTGAATAAGAAGGATTTGGAGGGATATGGACCGGGTGCTGGCAGGTGGGACTAGATTGGGTTGGGATATCTGGTCGGCATGGACGGGTTGGGCCGAAGGGTCTGTTTCCATGCTGTACATCTCTATAGCTCTAGAGTATCACTTGGGCCCCCACCATTCACAATATGTTTAACAATTCAGATGAGGCAATTGTGTTAATACGCAAAAGTATGCTGACGAAGCAAAACTAGGTGGAAGTTATCAGGAGGATATAAAGGGTGCCTTAAACACATTGAAGTGAGTTGGAAACAACATGACAAATACAGTGTAATTATGGTAAATGAGGCAGTGTAACATGGGAAAATGATGAAGTGTAACATGGGGAAATGATGCAGTGTAACACGGGTAAATGCCGCAGTGCAACACAGGTAAATGACGCAGTGTAACACTAAAAAATAACACAGTGTAACATGGATAAATGATTCAGTGTAACATGGGTATTTGAGTGGGAGCAGCGGCCGAGTAAAGGCGAACCCGGGAGACTACAGCTAAGGTAAAACAGTTTGTTTCAAAATTACTTACCTGTAGCGGGCAGCGGTGTTTTTTATTCTCTCTTCACAAAAAGAGCGGGAGCAGCAGAGGACGGCAAGCAGAGGGGCAGCCGGGAAGGAGAACTGTGAGTATAAATACTCACCCTTTAATCACCAACGGTCATTTGAGTGGGAGCAGCGGAAGTGAGGTTGGAGCGCATAGCTGGGCGGGAAGGTAAGTGATTAGTATTTGCGTGGGTGTGTTCTAGACCCCAGGTCCTACTTCCGTAGGGCCTCCCTCCCACCCTCCTCCTCTAACCTAACTTTAAAGTCCACAGGTAAGTGACTCAGTGTTATTGACTCAGTGTTCTTGTTTTTGGAGAAAGTGTACAGTCATGGCAGCGCAGGCGGTGGAATGTTCCTCCTGCAGGATGTTTGAGGTAGGGGTGACCACCGATACTCCTGCCGACTTCGTCTGCAGGAAATGCAGTCAGATCCTGCTCCTCACAGAACGGGTTAGGGAACTGGAGCTGGAGTTGGATGAACTGAGAATTATTCGAGAGGCTGAGAGGGTGATAGATAGAAGCTACAGGGACATAGTTACGCCAGAGAACAGAGGTAGCTGGGTAACAGTTAGAGGTGGGAAGGGGAAGAAGCAGGCAGTGCAGGGTTCCCCTGTGGTCGATCCCCTAAAAAATAAATATACAGCTTTGGAAACTGTTGGGGGGGACAGCGTTGCGGGTGTAAGCTGCAGTGAAGGGGTCTGTGGCTCTGTGACTCAGAAGGGAAAGGGGGAGAGGAGGAGAGCGCTAGTTATAGGGGACTCTCTAGTTAGAGGGACGGACAGGCGGTTCTGTAGACATGGGCGAGACTCACGGATGGTTTGTTGCCTCCCGGGTGCTAGGGTCCGAGACGTCTCAGACCGTGTCTTCAGAATCCTTAAGGGGGAGGGTGTGCAGCCAGAAGTCGTGGTGCACATTGGCACCAACGACATAGGTAGGAAGAGAGGTGGGGAGGTCATTCAAGAGCTCAGGGAGTTAGGCTGGAAGCTAAAAGCTAGGACAGACAGAGTCGTCATCTCTGGGTTGTTGCCGGTGCCACGTGACAGTGAGGCAAAGAATAGGGAGAGAGTGCAGTTGAACACGTGGCTGCAAGGCTGGTGTAGGAGGGAGGGCTTCAGATATTTGGACAATTGGACTGCATTCTGGGGAAGGTGGGACCTGTACAAACAGGACGGGTTGCACCTGAACCAGAAGGGCACCAATATCCTGGGGGGTAGGTTTGCTAGCACTCTTCGGGGGGGTTTAAACTAATTTGGCAGGGGGATGGGATCCGGACTTGTAGTCCAGCAAGTAGGTTAGCTGTTTGTCAGGATGCCCAAGACTGTAGGGGGGCTGTGGAGAAGGTAGCACTGACAGGGACTACTAGCGGACACAGAGATGGGCTCAAGTGCGTATACATCAACGCAAGGAGTATCAGAAATAAGGTGGGTGAACTTAAGGCGTGGATCGGTACCTGGGACTACGATGTTGTGGCCATCACGGAAACGTGGATAGATGTGGGACAGGAATGGCTGTTGGAGGTTCCTGGTTACAGGTGTTTCAGTAAGATTAGGGAGGGTGGGAAAAAAGGAGGGGGGGTGGCATTGCTAATTAGAAATGGTATAACGGCTGCAGAAAGGAAGTTTGAGGGGGATCTGCCTCTGGAGGTAGTATGGGCTGAAGTCAGAAATAGGAAAGGTGCAGTCACCTTGTTGGGTGTTTACTATAGGCCCCCCAATAGCAGCAGAGATGTGGAGAAACAGATTGGGAAACAGATTTTGGAAAGGTGCAGAAGCCACAGGGTCGTAGTCATGGGCGACTTCAACTTCCCAAATACTGATTGGAAGCTCTTTAGATCAAGTAGATTGGATGGGGTGGTGTTTGTGCAGTGTGTCCAGGAAGCTTTTCTAACGCAGTATGTAGATTGTCCAACCAGAGGGGAGGCCATATTGGATTTGGTACTCGGTAATGAACCGGGACAAGTGGTGGGCTTGTTAGTGGGTGAACATTTTGGTGATGGTGACCACAATTCTGTGACTTTCACCTTGGTTATGGAGAGAGATAGGTGCGCACAACAAGGTAGATTTTATAATTGGGGGAAGGGAAATTACGCTGCTGTAAGGCAGGATTTGAGGAGCATACGTTGGGAGCATAGGCTGTCAGGGAAGGATGTGGTGGAAATGTGGAACATTTTCAAAGAGCAGATACGACGTGTCCATGATATGTATGTACCTATCAGGGAGGAAAGAAATGGTCGTGTGAGGGAGCCTTGGTTGACGAGAGAGGTTGAATGTCTGGTAAAGAGGAAGAAGGAGGCTTACATAAGGTTGAGGAAACAGGATTCAGACAGAGCAGTGGAGGGATACAGGATAGCCAGAAGGGACCTGAAGAAAGGGATTAGGAGAGCTAAGAGAGGGCATGAAAAATCGTTGGCGGATAGGATCAAGGATAACCCCAAGGCATTTTATGCGTATGTGAGAAACCTGAGAATGACGAGAACGAGGGTAGGTCCGATCAAGGACAGTAGTGGGAGACTGTGTATTGAGTCGGAAGAGATAGGAGAGGTCTTGAACAAGTATTTACGAACGAGAGGGACCGTATTGTAGAAGAGGAGAGTGTGAAATGGACTGGTAAGCTAGAAGAGATACCTGTTAGGAAGGAAGATGTGTTGGACATTTTGAACAACTTGAGGATAGACAAGTCCCCCGGGCCTGACGGGATATATCCTAGGATTATGTGGGAAGCAAGAGAGGAAATTGCAGTACCGTTGGCAATGATCTTCTCGTCTTCACTGGCAACGGGGGTGGTACCAGGGGACTGGAGAGTAGCGAATGTTGTGCCCCTGTTCAAAAAAGGGAATAGGGATAACCCCGGGAATTACAGGCCTGTTAGTCTTACTTCTGTGGTAGGCAAAGTAATGGAAAGGGTACTGAGGGATAGGATTTATGAGTATCTGGAAAGACACTGCTTGATTAGGGACAGCCAGCACGGATTTGTGAAGGGTAGGTCTTGCCTTACAAGTCTTATTGAATTCTTCGAGGAGGTGACCAAGCATGTGGATGAGGGAAGAGCAGTGGATGTAGTGTACATGGATTTTAGTAAGGCATTTGATAAGGTTCCCCATGGTAGGCTTATGCGGAAAGTCAGGAGGCATGGGATAGAGGGAAATTTGGCCAATTGGATAGAAAACTGGCTAACCGGTCGAAGGCAGAGAGTGGTGGTAGATGGTAAATATTCAGCCTGGAGCCCAGTTACAAGTGGAGTTCCGCAGGGATCAGTTCTGGGTCCTCTGCTGTTTGTAATTTTTATTAATGACTTAGATGAGGGAGTCGAAGGGTGGGTCAGTAAATTTGCAGATGATACGAAGATAGGTGGAGTTGTGGACAGTGAGGAGGGCTGTTGTCGGCTGCAGAGGGACTTAGATATGATGCAGAGCTGGGCTGAGGAGTGGCAGATGGAGTTCAACCCTGCCAAGTGTGAGGTTGTCCATTTTGGAAGAACAAATAAGAATGCGGAATACAGGGTTAATGGTAGGATTCTTAGTCAGGTGGAGGAACAGAGGGATCTTGGGGTCTATGTACATAGATCTTTGAAGGTTGCCACTCAGGTGGATAGAGTTTGTAAGAAGGCCTATGGAGTATTATCGTTCATTAGCAGAGGGATTGAATTCAAGAGTCGTGAAGTGATGTTGCAGCTGTACAGGACTTTGGTTAGGCCACAGTTGGAGTACTGTGTGCAGTTCTGGTCGCCTCACTATAGGAAAGATGTGGAAGCTTTGGAGAGGGTGCAGAGAAGATTTACCAGGATGTTGCCTGGAATGGAGAGGAAGTCGTACGAGGATAGGTTGAGAGTTCTCGGCCTTTTCTCGTTGGAACGGCGAAGGATGAGGGGTGACTTGATAGAGGTTTATAAGATGATCAGAGGAATAGATAGAGTAGACAGTCAGAAACTTTTTCCCCGGGTACAACAGAGTGTTACAAGGGGACATAAATTTAAGGTGAAGGGTGGAAGGTATAGGGGAGATGTCAGGGGTGGGTTCTTTACCCAGAGAGTGGTGGGGGCATGGAATGCGCTGCCCGTGGGAGTGGTGGAGTCGGAATCATTGGCGACCTTTAAGCGGCATTTGGATAGGTACATGGATGGGTACTTAATCTAGGTTAGAAGTTCGGCACAACATCGTGGGCCGAAGGGCCTGTTCTGTGCTGTATTGTTCTATGTTCTATGTTCTATGTTCTATGGGTAAACGATTCAGTGTAATACAGGTAAATGATGCAGTGTAACATGGTAAATGATGCAGTGTAACATAGGTAAATGATGCTGTGCAATACGGGTAAATGATGCAGTGTAACATGGTAAATGATGCTGTGCAATACGGGTAAATGATGCAGTGTACCATAGGTAAATGATGCAGTGTAACATGGGTAAACGGTGCAGTGTATTATGGGTAAATGATGCATGTAACATAGGTAAATGGTGCAGTATAACACGGTAAATGATGCAGTGTAACAGGTAAATGATGCAGTGTACCATAGGTAAATGATGCAGTGTAACATGGGTAAATAGTGCAATGTAACATAGGTAAATGGTGCAGTATAACACGGTAAATGATACAGTGTAACATAGGTAAATGATGCAGTGTAATATGGGTAAATGTTGCAGTGTCACACGGGCTAATGATACAGTGCAATATGGGTAAGTGGTGCAGTGTAACACGGGGAAATGATGCAGTGTAATATGGGTAAGTGATGCAGTGTAAAATGGGCAAATGATGCAGTGTAACATGGGTAAATGATGCAGTGTAATACGGGTAAATGGTGCAGTGTAACATGGGTAAATGATGCAGTGTAACATGGGTAAATGATGCAGTGTAATACGGATAAATGATGCAGTGTAACATTGATAAATGATGCAGTGTAATACGGATAAATGATGCAGTGTGACATGGGTAAATGATGCAGTATGAAACGGGTAAATGATGCAGTGTCACATGGGTAGATAACGCAGTGAGACACGGGTAAATGATGCAGTGTAACACGAATAAATGATTCAGTGTAACACGGGTAAATGATGCAGTGTAACATGGGTAAACGATGCAGTGTAACATGGGTAAATGATGCAGTGTAATACGGGTAAATGATGCAGTGTAACATGGGTAAATGATGCAGTGTAATACGGATAAATGATGCAGTGTAACATTGATAAATGATGCAGTGTAATACGGATAAATGATGCAGTGTGACATGGGAAAATGATGCAGTATGAAACGGGTAAATGATGCAGTGTCACATGGGTAGATAACGCAGTGAGACACGGGTAAATGATGCAGTGTAACACGAATAAATGATTCAGTGTAACATAGGTAAATGGTGCAGTGTAATATGGGTAAATGATTCAGAGTAACATGGGTAAATGATGCAGTGTGACACAGGTAAGTGATGCAGTGTGACACGGGGAAATGATGCAGTGCAAGGCGGGTAAATGATGCAGTGGAAGGCGGGTAAATGATGCAGTGTATCATGGGTAAATGGTGCAGTGTAACATAGGTAAATGATGCAGTGTAATATGGGTAAATGTTGCAGTGTCACACGGGCTAATGATACAGTGCAATATGGGTAAGTGATGCAGTGTAAAACGGGCAAATGATGTAGTGTAACATGGGTAAATGATGCAGTGTAAAACAGGCAAATGATGTAGTGTAACATGGGTAAATGATGCAGTGTAATACGGGTAAATGGTGCAGTGTAACATGGGTAAATGATGCAGTGTAAAACGGGCAAATGATGTAGTGTAACATGGGTAAATGATGCAGTGTAAAACAGGCAAATGATGTAGTGTAACATGGGTAAATGATGCAGTGTAATACGGGTAAATGGTGCAGTGTAACATGGGTAAATGATGCAGTGTAAAACGGGCAAATGATGTAGTGTAACATGGGTAAATGATGCAGTGTAACACGGTAAATGATGCAGTGTAACATGGGTAAACGATGCAGTGTAACATGGGTAAATGATGCAGTGTGACACGGGTAAATGATGCAATGTAACACATGTAAATGATGCAGTGTAACACGGGTAAATGATACAGTGTAACATAGGTAAATGATGCTGTGCAACACGGGTAAATGATGCAATGTAACATAGGTAAATGATGCAGTGTAACACGGTAAATGATGCTGTGCAATACGGGTAAATAATACAGTGTAACATAGGTAAATGATGCAGTGTAATATGGGTAAATGTTGCAGTTTGACACGGGGAAATGATGCAGTACAACACAGCAAAATGATGCAATGTGACACGGATAAATGATTCAGTGTAACACGGGGAAATGGTGCAGTGTAACATGGGTAAGTGTTGCAGTGTAACATGGGTAAATGATGCCATGTAACATAGGTACATTATGCAGTGTAACACGGGGAAATGGTACAGTGTAACATGGGTAAGTGTTGCAGTGTAACATGGGTAAATGATGCCGTGTAACATAGGTAAATTATGCAGTGTAACACGGGGAAATGATGCAGTGTAACATGGGTAAAATATGCAGTGTGACACGGGTAAATGACGCAGTGTAACACGGGGAAATTATGCAGTGTAACATGGGTAAATGATGCAGTGTAACACGGGTAAATGATTCAGTGTAACACGGGTAAATGATGCAATGTAACATGGGTAAATGATGCAGTGTAACATGGGTAAATGATGCAGTGTAACATGGGTAAATGATGCAGTGTAACATGGGTAAATGATTCAGTGTAACATGGGTAAATGATGCAATGTAACATGGGTAAATGATGCAATGTAACATGGGTAAATGATGCAGTGTAACATGGGTAAATGATGCAGTGTAACATGGGTAAATGATGCAGTGTAACATGGGTAAATGATGCAATGTAACATGGGTAAATGATGCAGTGTGACACTGGTAAATAATACAGTGTAACATAGGGAAATGAAGTTAAAAATCACACAAAACCAGGTTATAGTCCAACAGGTTTAATTGGAAGCACACTAGCTTTCGGAGCGACGCTCCTTCATCAGATGATTGTCAGCATCGCTCCGAAAGCTAGTGTGCTTCCAATTAAACCTGTTGGACTATAACCTGGTGTTGTGTGATTTTTAACTTTGTACACCCCAGTCCAACAACGGCATCTCCGAATCAAAGGTAAATGATGCAGTGTAACACGGTAAATGATGCAGTGTAACACGGGTAAATGATGCAGTGTAACACGGTAAATGATGCAGTGTAACACGGTAAATGATGCAGTGTAACACGGGTAAATGAAGCAGTGTAACATAGGTAAATGATGCAGTGTAATACGGATAAATGATGCAGTGTAACATGGGTAAATGATGCAGTGTAACCCGGGTAAATGGTGCAGTGTAACCCGGGTAAATGATGCAGTGTAACCCGGGTAAATGATGCAGTGCAACACGGGTAAATGATGCAGTGCAATACAGGTAAATGATGCCATGCAATATGGGTAAATGATGCAGTGTAACACGGGTAAATGATGCAGTGTGACATGGGTAAATGGTGCAGTGTTACCCGGGTAAATGATGCAGTGTGACATGGGTAAATGGTGCAGTGTAACCCGGGTAAATGATGCAGTGCAACACGGGTAAATGATGCAGTGCAATACAGGTAAATGATGCCATGCAATATGGGTAAATGATGCAGTGTAACACAGGTAAATGATGCCATGCAATATGGGTAAATGATGCAGTGTAACATAGGTAAATGATGCCATGCAATATGGGTAAATGATGCAGTGTAACATGAGGAAATGGTGCAGTGTAATATGGGTAAATGATGCAGTGTAACACAGGGAAATGATGCAGTGTAATACGGGTAAGTGATGCAGTGTAACATGGATAAACGATGCAGTGTAACCCGGGTAAATGATGCAGTGCAACACGGGTAAATGATGCAGTGTAACATGGGTAAATGATGCAGTGCAACACGGGTAAATGATGCAGTGTAACATGGGTAAATTATGCAGTGTGACATGGGTAAATGATGCAGTTTGGCACGGGTAAATGATGCAGTGTAACATAGATAAATGATGCAGTGTAACACAGGTAAATGCTGCAGTGTAACATGGTAAATGACGCAGTGTAATACGGGTAAATGATGCAGTGTAACATAGGTAAATGACGCAGTGTAACATGGGTAAATGGTGCAGTGTAACCCGGGTAAATGATGCAATGTGACACAGGTAAATGATGCAGTGTAACACGGGTAAATGACGCAGTGCAACACGGGTAAATGATGCAGTGTAATACGGGTAAATGATGCAGTGTAACAGGTAAATGATGCAGTGTACCATAGGTAAATGATGCAGTGTAACATGGGTAAATGATGCAGTGTAAAATGGGTAAATAGTGCAATGTAACATAGGTAAATGGTGCAGTATAACACGGTAAATGATACAGTGTAACATAGGTAAATGATGCAGTGTAATATGGGTAAATGTTGCAGTGTCACACGGGCTAATGATACAGTGCAATATGGGTAAGTGGTGCAGTGTAACACGGGGAAATGATGCAGTGTAATATGGGTAAGTGATGCAGTGTAAAACGGGCAAATGATGCAGTGTAATACGGGTAAATGGTGCAGTGTAACATGGGTAAATGATGCAGTGTAATACGGGTAAATGATGCAGTGTAACCCGTATAAGTGATGCAGTGTGACATGTGTAAATGATGCAGTGTAATACGGGTAAATGATGCAGTGTCACATGGGTAGATAACGCAGTGAGACACGGGTAAATGATGCAATGTAACACGAATAAACGATTCAGTGTAACATAGGTAAATGGTGCAGTGTAATATGGGTAAATGATTCAGAGTAACATGGGTAAATGATGCAGTGTGACACAGGTAAGTGATGCAGTGTGACACGGGGAAATGATGCAGTGCAAGGCGGGTAAATGATGCAGTGGAAGGCGGGTAAATGATGCAGTGTATCATGGGTAAATGGTGCAGTGTAACACGGGGAAATGATGCAGTGTAATACGGGTTAATGACGCAGTGTGACACAGGTAAATGATGCAGTGTAACACATGTAAATGATGCATGTAACACGGGTAAATATTGCAGCAAAACATGTGTAAATGATGCAGTGTAACACGGGTAAATGATGCAGTGTAACACGGGTAAATGATGCAATGTAACATAGGTAAATGATGCAGTGTAACACGGTAAATGATGCTGTGCAATACGGGTAAATAATACAGTGTAACATAGGTAAATGATGCAGTGTAATATGGGTAAATGTTGCAGTTTGACACGGGGAAATGATGCAGTACAACACAGCAAAATGATGCAATGTGACACGGATAAATGATTCAGTGTAACACGGGGAAATGGTGCAGTGTAACATGGGTAAGTGTTGCAGTGTAACATGGGTAAATGATGCCGTGTAACATAGGTAAATTATGCATTGTAACACGGGGAAATGATACAGTGTAACATGTGTAAAAGATGCAGTGTGACACGGGTAAATGATGCAGTGTAACACGGGTAAATGATGCAGTGTAACACGGGTAAATGACGCAGTGTAACACGGGGAAATGATGCAGTGTAACATGGGTAAATGATGCAGTGTGACACTGGTAAATGATTCAGTGTAACACGGGTAAATGATTCAGTGTAACATGGGTAAATGATGCAATGTAACATGGGTAAATGATTCAGTGTAACATGGATAAATGATGCAATGTAACATGGGTAAATGATGCAGTGTGACACTGGTAAATAATACAGTGTAACATAGGGAAATGAAGTTAAAAATCACACAAAACCAGGTTATAGTCCAACAGGTTTAATTGGAAGCACACTAGCTTTCGGAGCGACGCTCCTTCATCAGATGATTGTCAGCGTCGCTCCGAAAGCTAGTGTGCTTCCAATTAAACCTGTTGGACTATAACCTGTTGTTGTGTGATTTTTAACTTTGTACACCCCAGTCCAACAACGGCATCTCCGAATCAAAGGTAAATGATGCAGTGTAACACGGTAAATGATGCAGTGTAACACGGGTAAATGATGCAGTGTAACACGGGTAAATGATGCAGTGTAATACGGATAAATGATGCAGTGTAATATGGGTAAATGATGCAGTGTAATATGGGTAAATGATGCAGTGTAACACGGTAAATGATGCAGTGTAACCCGGGTAAATGGTGCAGTGTAACCTGGGTAAATGATGCAGTGTAACATGGGTAAATGATGCAGTGTAATATGGGTAAATGATGCAGTGTAATACGGGTAAATGATGCAGTGTAACATGGGTAAATGATGCAGTGTAACACGGGTAAATGATGCAGTGTAATACGGGTAAATGATGCAGTGTAATACGGGTAAATGATGCAGTGTAACACGGGTAAATGGTGCAGTGTTACCCGGGTAAATGATGCAGTGTAACCCGGGTAAATGATGCAGTGCAACACGGGTAAATGATGCAGTGCAACACAGGTAAATGATGCTGTGCAATACAGGTAAATGATGCAGTGTAACACAGGTAAATGATGCCATGCAATATGGGTAAATGATGCAGTGTAACATGAGGAAATGGTGCAGTGTAATATGGGTAAATGATGCAGTGTAACATGAGGAAATGGTGCAGTGTAATATGGGTAAATGATGCAGTGTAACACAGGGAAATGATGCAGTGTAATACGGGTAAGTGATGCAGTGTAACATGGATAAACGATGCAGTGTAACCCGGGTAAATGATGCAGTGCAACACGGGTAAATGATGCAGTGTAACATGGGTAAATTATGCAGTGTGACATGGGTAAATGATGCAGTTTGGCACGGGTAAATGATGCAGTGTAACATAGATAAATGATGCAGTGTAACACAGGTAAATGCTGCAGTGTAACATGGTAAATGATGCAGTGTAACGCGGGTAAATGATGCAGTGCGACACGGGTAAATGATGCAGTGTAACATAGGTAAATGACGCAGTGTAACATGGGTAAATGGTGCAGTGTAACCCGGGTAAATGATGCAATGTGACACAGGTAAATGATGCAGTGTAACACGGGTAAATGATGCAGTGTGATATGGGTAAATGATGCAGTGTAGCACAGGTAAATGATGCAGTGTAACACGGGTAAATGACGCAGTGCAACACGGGTAAATGATGCAGTGCAACACGGGTAAATGATGCAGTGTAGCACGGGTAAATGATGCAGTGTAACACAGGTAAATGATGCTGTGCAATACAGGTAAATGATGCAGTGTAACACAGGTAAATGATGCCATGCAATATGGGTAAATGATGCAATGTAACATAGGTACATGATGCAGTGTAATATGGGTAAATGATGCAGTGTAACCCGTATAAATGATTAAATGTAACATGAGTAAATGATGCCGTTTAGTATAGGTAAATGGTGCAGTGTAACATGGGTAAATGATGCAGTGTAACATGGGTAAATGATGCAGTGTGACACTGGTAAATAATACAGTGTAACATCAGGTGATGCGTCGCTCCGAAAGCTAGTGTGCTTCCAATTTAACCTGTTGGACTATAACCTGGTGGTGTGTGATTTTTAACTTTGTACACCCCAGTCCAACAACGGCATCTCCGAATCAAAGGTAAATGATGCAGTGTAACACGGTAAATGATGCAGTGTAACACGGGTAAATGATGCAGTGTAACACGGTAAATGATGCAGTGTAACACGTGTAAATGATGCAGTGCAACACGGGTAAATGATGCAGTGTAATACGGGTAAATGATGCAGTGCAACACGGGTAAATGATGCAGTGTAATACGGGTAAATGATGCAGTGTAATACAGGTAAATGATGCAGTGTAACACGGGTAAATGATGCAGTGCAACACGGGTAAATGATGCAGTGTAACACGGTAAATGATGCAGTGTAACACGGGTAAATGATGCAGTGTAACACGGTAAATGATGCAGTGTAACACGTGTAAATGATGCAGTGCAACACGGGTAAATGATGCAGTGTAATATGGGTAAATGATGCAGTGTAATACGGGTAAATGATGCAGTGTAACACGGGTAAATGATGCAGTGTAACACGGGTAAATGATGCAGTGCAACACGGGTAAATGATGCAGTGTAACACGGTAAATGATGCAGTGTAACACGGGTAAATGATGCAGTGCAACACGGGTAAATGATGCAGTGTAACACGGGTAAATGATGCAGTGCAACACGGGTAAATGATGCAGTGTAATACGGGTAAATGATGCAGTGCAACACGGGTAAATGATGCAGTGTAACACGGGTAAATGATGCAGTGCAACACGGGTAAATGATGCAGTGTAACACGGTAAATGATGCAGTGCAACACGGGTAAATGATGCAGTGTAATACGGGTAAATGATGCAGTGCAACACGGGTAAATGATGCAGTGTAATACGGGTAAATGATGCAGTGTAACACGGGTAAATGATGCAGTGCAACACGGGTAAATGATGCAGTGTAACACGGTAAATGATGCAGTGTAACACGGGTAAATGATGCAGTGCAACACGGGTAAATGATGCAGTGTAACACGGGTAAATGATGCAGTGCAACACGGGTAAATGATGCAGTGTAATACGGGTAAATGATGCAGTGTAACACGGGTAAATGATGCAGTGCAACACGGGTAAATGATGCAGTGTAACACGGTAAATGATGCAGTGCAACACGGGTAAATGATGCAGTGTAATACGGATAAATGATGCAGTGTAATATGGGTAAATGATGCAGTGTAACATGGGTAAATGATGCAGTGTAACACGGGTAAATGATGCAGTGTAATATGGGTAAATGATGCAGTGTAACCCGTTTAAATGATTAAGTGTAACATGAGTAAATGATGCCGTTTAGTATAGGTAAATGGTGCAGTGTAACATGGGTAAATGATGCAGTGTAACCCGTTTAAATGATGAAGTGTAACATGAGTAAATTATGCCGTTTAGTATAGGTAAATGGTGCAGTGTAACGTGGGTAAATGATGCAGTGTAACATGGGTAAATTATGCAGTGTGACATGGGTAAATGATGCAGTGTAACACGGGTAAATGATGCAGTGTAACATGGGTAAATTATGCAGTGTAACACAGGTAAATGATGCAGTGTAATATGGGTGAATGATGCAGTGTAATATGGGTAAATGATGCAGTGTAATACGGGTAAATGGTGCAGTGTAACACAGGTAAATTATGCAGTGTGACATGAGTAAATGATGCAGTTTGGCACGGGTAAATGATGCAGTGTAACACGGTAAATGATGCCATGCAATACGGGTAAATGATGCAGTGTAATATGGGTAAATGCAGTGTAACATTGATAAATGATGCAGTGTAACACGGATAAATGATGCAGTGTAACACGGGCAAATGGTGCAGTGTAATATGGGTAAGTGATGCAGTGTAACATGGCTAAATGATGCAGTGTAACATGGGGAAATGATGCAGTGTAACATGGGTAAATGATGCAGTGCAACACGGGTAAATGATGCAGTGTAACATAGATAAATGACGCAGTGTAACATGGGTAAATGATGCAGTGTAACACGGGTAAATGATGCAGTGTAATATGGGTAAATGCAGTGTAACATTGATAAATGATGCAGTGTAACACGGATAAATGATGCAGTGTAACATGGGTAAATGATGCAGTGTAACCCGGGTAAATGATGCAGTGTAATATGGGTAAATGCAGTATAACATTGATAAATGATGCAGTGTAATACGGGTAAATGATGCAGTGTAACATGGGTAAATGATGCAGTGTAATACGGGTAAATGATGCAGTGTAACCCGTATAAGTGATGCAGTATGAAACGGGTAAATGATGCAGTGTTACACGGGTAAATGATGCAGTATGAAACGGGTAAATGATGCAGTGTCACATGGGTAGATAACGCAGTGAGACACGGGTAAATGATGCAGTGTAACACGAATAAACGATTCAGTGTAACATAGGTAAATGGTGCAGTGTAATATGGGTAAATGGTTCAGAGTAACATGGGTAAATGATGCAGTGTGACACAGGTAAGTGATGCAGTGTGACACGGGGAAATGATGCAGTGCAAGGCGGGTAAATAATGCAGTGGAAGGCGGGTAAATGATGCAGTGTATCATGGGTAAATGGTGCAGTGTAACACGGGGAAATGATGCAGTGTAATACGGGTTAATGACGCAGTGTGACACAGGTAAATGATGCAGTGTAACACATGTAAATGATGCAGTGTAACACGGGTAAATATTGCAGCAAAACATGTGTAAATGATGCAGTGTAACACGGGTAAATGATGCAGTGTAACACGGGTAAATGATACAGTGTAACATAGGTAAATGATGCAGTGTAACATAGATAAATGACGCAGTGTAACATGGGTAAATGATGCAGTGCGACACGGGTAAATGATGCAGTTTGACACGGGTAAATGATGCAGTTTAATATGGGTAAATGATGCAGTGTAACATGGGTAAATTATGCAGTGTAACATAGGTACATGATGCAGTGTAATATGGGTAAATGATGCAGTGTAACATGGGTAAATTATGCAGTGTAACATAGGTACATGATGCAGTGTAACACGGGTAAATGATGCAGTGTAACACGGGTAAATGATACAGTGTAACATAGGTAAATGTTGCAGTGCAACACGGGTAAATGATGCAATGTAACATAGGTAAATGATGCTGTGCAATACGGGTAAATAATACAGTGTAACATAGGTAAATGATGCAGTGTAATATGGGTAAATGTTGCAGTTTGACACGGGGAAATGATGCAGTACAACACAGCAAAATGATGCAATGTGACACGGATAAATGATTCAGTGTAACACGGGGAAATGGTGCAGTGTAACATGGGTAAGTGTTGCAGTGTAACATGGGTAAATGATGCCGTGTAACATAGGTAAATTATGCAGTGTAACACGGGGAAATGATGCAGTGTAACATGGGTAAAAAATGCAGTGTGACACGGGTAAATGACGCAGTGTAACACGGGGAAATGATGCAGTGTAACATGGGTAAATGATGCAGTGTAACACGGGTAAATGATTCAGTGTAACATGGTTAAATGATGCAATGTAACATGGGTAAATGATGCAATGTAACATGGGTAAATGATGCAGTGTAACATGGGTAAATGATGCAGTGTAACATGGGTAAATGATTCAGTGTAACATGGGTAAATGATGCAATGTAACATGGGTAAATGATGCAGTGTGACACTGGTAAATAATACAGTGTAACATAGGGAAATGAAGTTAAAAATCACACAAAACCAGGTTATAGTCCAACAGGTTTAATTGGAAGCACACTAGCTTTCGGAGCGACGCTCCTTCATCAGATGATTGTCAGCATCGCTCCGAAAGCTAGTGTGCTTCCAATTAAACCTGTTGGACTATAACCTGGTGTTGTGTGATTTTTAACTTTGTACACCCCAGTCCAACAACGGCATCTCCGAATCAAAGGTAAATGATGCAGTGTAACACGGTAAATGATGCAGTGTAACACGGGTAAATGATGCAGTGTAACACGGGTAAATGATGCAGTGTAACACGGTAAATGATGCAGTGTAACACGGTAAATGATGCAGTGTAACACGGGTAAATGATGCAGTGTAACATGGGTAAATGATGCAGTGTAACACGGGTAAATGATTCAGTGTAACATGGGTAAATGATGCAATGTAACATGGGTAAATGATGCAATGTAACATGGGTAAATGATGCAGTGTGACACTGGTAAATAATACAGTGTAACATAGGGAAATGAAATTAAAAATCACACAAAACCAGGTTATAGTCCAACAGGTTTAATTGGAAGCACACTATCTTTCGGAGCGACGCTCCTTCATCAGATGATTGTCAGCGTCGCTCCGAAAGCTAGTGTGCTTCCAATTAAACCTGTTGGACTATAACCTGTTGTTGTGTGATTTTTAACTTTGTACACCCCAGTCCAACAACGGCATCTCCGAATCAAAGGTAAATGATGCAGTGTAACACGGTAAATGATGCAGTGTAACACGGTAAATGATGCAGTGTAACATGGGTAAATGATGCAGTGTAACATGGGTAAATGATGCAATGTGACATGGGTAAATGGTGCAGTGTAACCCGGGTAAATGATGCCATGCAATATGGGTAAATGATGCAGTGTAACATAGGTAAATGATGCCATGCAATATGGGTAAATGATGCAGTGTAACATGGGTAAATGATGCAGTATGAAACGGGTAAACGATGCAGTGTAACATGGGTAAAAGATGCAGTGTAACACATGTAAATGACGCAGTGTAATACGGGTAAATGATGCAGTGTAACATGGGTAAATGACGCAGTGTAATACGGGTAAATGATGCAGTGTAACATGGGTAAATGATGCAGTGTAACACGGATAAATGATGCAGTGTAACATGGGTAAATGACGCAGTGTAATACGGGTAAATGATGCAGTGTAACATGGGTAAATGACGCAGTGTAATACGGGTAAATGATGCAGTGTAACATGGATAAATGATGCAGTGTAACACGGATAAATGATGCAGTGTAATACGGGTAAATGATGCAGTGTAACATGGGTAAATGACGCAGTGTAACACGGGTAAATGATGCAGTGCAACACGGGTAAATGATGCAGTGTAACACGGGTAAATGATGCAGTGCAACACGGGTAAATGATGCAGTGCAACACGGGTAAATGATGCAGTGTAATACGGGTAAATGATGCAGTGTAATATGGGTAAATGATGCAGTGTAACATGGGTAAATTATGTAGTGTGACCTGGGTAAATGATGCAGTGTAACACAGGTAAATGATGCAGTGTAACATGGGTATATTATGCAGTGTAACACAGGTAAATGATGCAGTGTAATACGGGTAAATGATGCAGTGTAATATGGGTAAATGATGCAGTGTAACATGGGTAAATTATGCAGTGTGACATGGGTAAATGATGCAGTGTAACACGGGTAAATGATGCAGTGTAACATGGGTAAATTATGCAGTGTAACACAGGTAAATGATGCAGTGTAATACGGGTAAATGATGCAGTGTAATATGGGTAAATGATGCAGTGTAATACGGGTAAATGGTGCAGTGTAACATGGGTAAATGATGCAGTGTAACATGGGTAAATTATGCAGTGTGACATGGGTAAATGATGCAGTGTAACACGGGTAAATGATGCAGTGTAACATGGGTAAATTATGCAGTGTAACACAGGTAAATGATGCAGTGTAATATGGGTGAATGATGCAGTGTAATATGGGTAAATGATGCAGTGTAATACGGGTAAATGGTGCAGTGTAACACAGGTAAATTATGCAGTGTGACATGAGTAAATGATGCAGTTTGGCACGGGTAAATGATGCAGTGTAACACGGTAAATGATGCCATGCAATACGGGTAAATGATGCAGTGTAATATGGGTAAATGCAGTGTAACATTGATAAATGATGCAGTGTAACACGGATAAATGATGCAGTGTAACACGGGCAAATGGTGCAGTGTAATATGGGTAAATGATGCAGTGTAACATGGGGAAATGATGCAGTGTAACATGGGTAAATGATGCAGTGCAACACGGGTAAATGATGCAGTGTAACATAGATAAATGACGCAGTGTAACATGGGTAAATGATGCAGTGTAACACGGGTAAATGATGCAGTGTAATATGGGTAAATGCAGTGTAACATTGATAAATGATGCAGTGTAACACGGATAAATGATGCAGTGTAACATGGGTAAATGATGCAGTGTAACCCGGGTAAATGATGCAGTGTAATATGGGTAAATGCAGTATAACATTGATAAATGATGCAGTGTAATACGGGTAAATGATGCAGTGTAACATGGGTAAATGATGCAGTGTAATACGGGTAAATGATGCAGTGTAACCCGTATAAGTGATGCAGTATGAAACGGGTAAATGATGCAGTGTTACACGGGTAAATGATGCAGTATGAAACGGGTAAATGATGCAGTGTCACATGGGTAGATAACGCAGTGAGACACGGGTAAATGATGCAGTGTAACACGAATAAACGATTCAGTGTAACATAGGTAAATGGTGCAGTGTAATATGGGTAAATGGTTCAGAGTAACATGGGTAAATGATGCAGTGTGACACAGGTAAGTGATGCAGTGTGACACGGGGAAATGATGCAGTGCAAGGCGGGTAAATAATGCAGTGGAAGGCGGGTAAATGATGCAGTGTATCATGGGTAAATGGTGCAGTGTAACACGGGGAAATGATGCAGTGTAATACGGGTTAATGACGCAGTGTAACACAGGTAAATGATGCAGTGTAACACATGTAAATGATGCAGTGTAACACGGGTAAATATTGCAGCAAAACATGTGTAAATGATGCAGTGTAACACGGGTAAATGATGCAGTGTAACACGGGTAAATGATACAGTGTAACATAGGTAAATGATGCAGTGTAACATAGATAAATGACGCAGTGTAACATGGGTAAATGATGCAGTGCGACACGGGTAAATGATGCAGTTTGACACGGGTAAATGATGCAGTTTAATATGGGTAAATGATGCAGTGTAACATGGGTAAATTATGCAGTGTAACATAGGTACATGATGCAGTGTAATATGGGTAAATGATGCAGTGTAACATGGGTAAATTATGCAGTGTAACATAGGTACATGATGCAGTGTAACACGGGTAAATGATGCAGTGTAACACGGGTAAATGATACAGTGTAACATAGGTAAATGTTGCAGTGCAACACGGGTAAATGATGCAATGTAACATAGGTAAATGATGCAGTGTAACACGGTAAATGATGCTGTGCAATACGGGTAAATAATACAGTGTAACATAGGTAAATGATGCAGTGTAATATGGGTAAATGTTGCAGTTTGACACGGGGAAATGATGCAGTACAACACAGCAAAATGATGCAATGTGACACGGATAAATGATTCAGTGTAACACGGGGAAATGGTGCAGTGTAACATGGGTAAGTGTTGCAGTGTAACATGGGTAAATGATGCCGTGTAACATAGGTAAATTATGCAGTGTAACACGGGGAAATGGTGCAGTGTAACATGGGTAAGTGTTGCAATGTAACATGGGTAAATGATGCCGTGTAACATAGGTAAATTATGCAGTGTAACACGGGGAAATGATGCAGTGTAACATGGGTAAAAGATGCAGTGTGACACGGGTAAATGACGCAGTGTAACACAGGGAAATGATGCAGTGTAACATGGGTAAATGATGCAGTGTAACATGAGTAAATGATGCAGTGTAACACGGGTAAATGATTCAGTGTAACATGGGTAAATGATGCAATGTAACATGGGTAAATGATGCAATGTAACATGGGTAAATGATGCAGTGTGACACTGGTAAATAATACAGTGTAACATAGGGAAATGAAATTAAAAATCACACAAAACCAGGTTATAGTCCAACAGGTTTAATTGGAAGCACACTAGCTTTCGGAGCGACGCTCCTTCATCAGATGATTGTCAGCGTCGCTCCGAAAGCTAGTGTGCTTCCAATTAAACCTGTTGGACTATAACCTGTTGTTGTGTGATTTTTAACTTTGTACACCCCAGTCCAACAACGGCATCTCCGAATCAAAGGTAAATGATGCAGTGTAACACGGTAAATGATGCAGTGTAACACGGGTAAATGATGCAGTGTAACACGGTAAATGATGCAGTGTAACACGGTAAATGATGCTGTGTAACACGGGTAAATGATGCAGTGCAACACGGGTAAATGATGCAGTGTAACATGGGTAAATGATGCAGTGTAACATGGGTAAATGATGCAATGTGACATGGGTAAATGGTGCAGTGTAACCCGGGTAAATGATGCCATGCAATATGGGTAAATGATGCAGTGTAACATAGGTAAATGATGCCATGCAATATGGGTAAATGATGCAGTGTAACATGGGTAAATGATGCAGTATGAAACGGGTAAACGATGCAGTGTAACATGGGTAAAAGATGCAGTGTAACACATGTAAATGACGCAGTGTAATACGGGTAAATGATGCAGTGTAACATGGGTAAATGACGCAGTGTAATATGGGTAAATGATGCAGTGTAACATGGGTAAATGATGCAGTGTAACACGGATAAATGATGCAGTGTAACATGGGTAAATGACGCAGTGTAATACGGGTAAATGATGCAGTGTAACATGGGTAAATGACGCAGTGTAATACGGGTAAATGATGCAGTGTAACATGGATAAATGATGCAGTGTAACACGGATAAATGATGCAGTGTAATACGGGTAAATGATGCAGTGTAACATGGGTAAATGACGCAGTGTAATACGGGTAAATGATGCAGTGTAACACAGGTAAATGACGCAGTGTAATACGGGTAAATGATGCAGTGTAACATGGGTAAATGACGCAGTGTAATATGGGTAAATGATGCAGTGTAACATGGGTAAATGATGCAGTGTAACACGGGTAAATGACGCAGTGTAATACGGGTAAATGATGCAGTGTAACATGGGTAAATGATGCAGTGCGACACAGGTAAATGATGCAGTGTAACATAGATAAATAACGCAGTGTAACATGGGTAAATGATGCAGTGCGACACGGGTAAATGATGCAGTGTAACACGGATAAATGATGCAGTGTAACACGGATAAATGATGCAGTGTAACATGGGTAAATGATGCAGTGTAACATGGGTAAATGATGCAGTGTAACACGGGTAAATGATGCAGTGTAACACGGTAAATGATGCAGTGTAACACGGGTAAATGATGCAGTGTAACATGGGTAAATGATGCAGTGTAACACGGGTAAATGATGCAGTGTAACACGGTAAATAATGCAGTGTAACATGGGGAAATGATGCAGTGTAACATGGGTAAATGATGCAGTGTAACATGGGTAAATGATGCAGTGTAATACGGGTAAATGATGCAGTGTAACATGGGTAAATGATGCAGTGTAACATGGGTAAATGATGCAGTGCGACACAGGTAAATGATGCAGTGTAACATAGATAAATGATGCAGTGTAACATGGGTAAATGATGCAGTGCGACACGGGTAAATGATGCAGTGTAACATAGATAAATGACGCAGTGTAACACGGTAAATGATGCAGTGTAACACGGGTAAATGATGCAGTGTAACATGGGTAAATGATGCAGTGTAACATGGGTAAATGATGCCATGCAATACGGGTAAATGATGCAGTGTAATATGGGTAAATGCAGTGTAACATTGATAAATGATGCAGTGTAACACGGATAAATGATGCAGTGTAACACGGGCAAATGGTGCAGTGTAATATGGGTAAGTGATGCAGTGTAACACGGTAAATGATGCAGTGTAACATGGCTAAATGATGCAGTGTAACACGGGGAAATGATGCAGTGCAACACGGGTAAATGATGCAGTGTAATACGGGTAAATGATGCAGTGTAATATGGGTAAATGATGCAGTGTAACCCGGGTAAATGATGCAGTGTAATATGGGTAAATGCAGTGTAACATTGATAAATGATGCAGTGTAATACGGGTAAATGATGCAGTGTAACATGGGTAAATGATGCAGTGTAATACGGGTAAATGATGCAGTGTAACCCGTATAAGTGATGCAGTATGAAACGGGTAAATGATGCAGTGTTACACGGGAAAATGATGCAGTATGAAACGGGTAAATGATGCAGTGTCACATGGGTAGATAACGCAGTGAGACACGGGTAAATGATGCAGTGTAACACGAATAAACGATTCAGTGTAACATAGGTAAATGGTGCAGTGTAATATGGGTAAATGATTCAGAGTAACATGGGTAAATGATGCAGTGTAACACAGGTAAGTGATGCAGTGTGACACGGGGAAATGATGCAGTGCAAGGCGGGTAAATAATGCAGTGGAAGGCGGGTAAATGATGCAGTGTATCATGGGTAAATGGTGCAGTGTAACACGGGGAAATGATGCAGTGTAATACGGGTTAATGACGCAGTGTGACACAGGTAAATGATGCAGTGTAACACGGGTAAATATTGCAGCAAAACATGTGTAAATGATGCAGTGTAACACGGGTAAATGATGCAGTGTAACACGGGTAAATGATACAGTGTAACATAGGTAAATGATGCCATGCAATATGGGTAAATGATGCAGTGTAACATGGGTAAATGATGCAGTATGAAACGGGTAAACGATGCAGTGTAACATGGGTAAAAGATGCAGTGTAACACATGTAAATGACGCAGTGTAATACGGGTAAATGATGCAGTGTAACATGGGTAAATGACGCAGTGTAATATGGGTAAATGATGCAGTGTAACATGGGTAAATGATGCAGTGTAACACGGATAAATGATGCACTGTAACATGGGTAAATGACGCAGTGTAATACGGGTAAATGATGCAGTGTAACATGGGTAAATGACGCAGTGTAATACGGGTAAATGATGCAGTGTAACATGGATAAATGATGCAGTGTAACACGGATAAATGATGCAGTGTAATACGGGTAAATGATGCAGTGTAACATGGGTAAATGACGCAGTGTAACACGGGTAAATGATGCAGTGCAACACGGGTAAATGATGCAGTGTAACACGGGTAAATGATGCAGTGCAACACGGGTAAATGATGCAGTGCAACACGGGTAAATGATGCAGTGTAATACGGGTAAATGATGCAGTGTAATATGGGTAAATGATGCAGTGTAACACGGGGAAATGATGCAGTGTAATACGGGTTAATGACGCAGTGTGACACAGGTAAATGATGCAGTGTAACACATGTAAATGATGCAGTGTAACACGGGTAAATATTGCAGCAAAACATGTGTAAATGATGCAGTGTAACACGGGTAAATGATGCAGTGTAACACGGGTAAATGATACAGTGTAACATAGGTAAATGATGCAGTGTAACATAGATAAATGACGCAGTGTAACATGGGTAAATGATGCAGTGCGACACGGGTAAATGATGCAGTTTGACACGGGTAAATGATGCAGTTTAATATGGGTAAATGATGCAGTGTAACATGGGTAAATTATGCAGTGTAACATAGGTACATGATGCAGTGTAATATGGGTAAATGATGCAGTGTAACATGGGTAAATTATGCAGTGTAACATAGGTACATGATGCAGTGTAACACGGGTAAATGATGCAGTGTAACACGGGTAAATGATACAGTGTAACATAGGTAAATGATGCAGTGTAACACGGTAAATGATGCTGTGCAATACGGGTAAATAATACAGTGTAACATAGGTAAATGATGCAGTTTAATATGGGTAAATGTTGCAGTTTGACACGGGGAAATGATGCAGTACAACACAGCAAAATGATGCAATGTGACACGGATAAATGATTCAGTGTAACACGGGGAAATGGTGCAGTGTAACATGGGTAAGTGTTGCAGTGTAACATGGGTAAATGATGCCGTGTAACATAGGTAAATTATGCAGTGTAACACGGGGAAATGGTGCAGTGTAACATGGGTAAGTGTTGCAATGTAACATGGGTAAATGATGCCGTGTAACATAGGTAAATTATGCAGTGTAACACGGGGAAATGATGCAGTGTAACATGGGTAAAAGATGCAGTGTGACACGGGTAAATGACGCAGTGTAACACAGGGAAATGATGCAGTGTAACATGGGTAAATGATGCAGTGTAACATGGGTAAATGATGCAGTGTAACACGGGTAAATGATTCAGTGTAACATGGGTAAATGATGCAATGTAACATGGGTAAATGATGCAATGTAACATGGGTAAATGATGCAGTGTGACACTGGTAAATAATACAGTGTAACATGGGTAAATGATGCAATGTAACATGGGTAAATGATGCAATGTAACATGGGTAAATGATGCAATGTAACATGGGTAAATGATGCAATGTAACATGGGTAAATGATGCAGTGTGACACTGGTAAATAATACAGTGTAACATAGGGAAATGAAATTAAAAATCACACAAAACCAGGTTATAGTCCAACAGGTTTAATTGGAAGCACACTAGCTTTCGGAGCGACGCTCCTTCATCAGATGATTGTCAGCGTCGCTCCGAAAGCTAGTGTGCTTCCAATTAAACCTGTTGGACTATAACCTGTTGTTGTGTGATTTTTAACTTTGTACACCCCAGTCCAACAACGGCATCTCCGAATCAAAGGTAAATGATGCAGTGTAACACGGTAAATGATGCAGTGTAACACGGTAAATGATGCAGTGTAACACGGTAAATGATGCAGTGTAACACGGTAAATGATGCAGTGTAATATGGGTAAATGATGCAGTGTAACACGGGTAAATGATGCAGTGTAACACGGGTAAATGATGCAGTGTAACACGGTAAATGATGCAGTGTAACACGGTAAATGATGCTGTGTAACACGGGTAAATGATGCAGTGTAACATGGGTAATTGATGCAGTGTAACATGGGTAAATGATGCAATGTGACATGGGTAAATGGTGCAGTGTAACCCGGGTAAATGATGCCATGCAATATGGGTAAATGATGCAGTGTAACATAGGTAAATGATGCCATGCAATATGGGTAAATGATGCAGTGTAACATGGGTAAATGATGCAGTATGAAACGGGTAAACGATGCAGTGTAACATGGGTAAAAGATGCAGTGTAACACATGTAAATGACGCAGTGTAATACGGGTAAATGATGCAGTGTAACATGGGTAAATGACGCAGTGTAATACGGGTAAATGATGCAGTGTAACATGGGTAAATGATGCAGTGTAACACGGATAAATGATGCAGTGTAACATGGGTAAATGACGCAGTGTAATACGGGTAAATGATGCAGTGTAACATGGGTAAATGACGCAGTGTAATACGGGTAAATGATGCAGTGTAACATGGATAAATGATGCAGTGTAACACGGATAAATGATGCAGTGTAATACGGGTAAATGATGCAGTGTAACATGGGTAAATGACGCAGTGTAATACGGGTAAATGATGCAGTGTAACACAGGTAAATGACGCAGTGTAATACGGGTAAATGATGCAGTGTAACATGGGTAAATGACGCAGTGTAATACGGGTAAATGATGCAGTGTAACATGGGTAAATGATGCAGTGTAACACGGGTAAATGACGCAGTGTAATACGGGTAAATGATGCAGTGTAACATGGGTAAATGATGCAGTGCGACACAGGTAAATGATGCAGTGTAACATAGATAAATAACGCAGTGTAACATGGGTAAATGATGCAGTGCGACACGGGTAAATGATGCAGTGTAACACGGATAAATGATGCAGTGTAACACGGATAAATGATGCAGTGTAACATGGGTAAATGATGCAGTGTAACATGGGTAAATGATGCAGTGTAACACGGGTAAATGATGCAGTGTAACACGGTAAATGATGCAGTGTAACACGGGTAAATGATGCAGTGTAACATGGGTAAATGATGCAGTGTAACACGGGTAAATGATGCAGTGTAACATGGGGAAATGATGCAGTGTAACATGGGTAAATGATGCAGTGTAACATGGGTAAATGATGCAGTGTAATACGGGTAAATGATGCAGTGTAACATGGGTAAATGATGCAGTGTAACATGGGTAAATGATGCAGTGCGACACAGGTAAATGATGCAGTGTAACATAGATAAATGATGCAGTGTAACATGGGTAAATGATGCAGTGCGACACGGGTAAATGATGCAGTGTAACATAGATAAATGACGCAGTGTAACACGGTAAATGATGCAGTGTAACACGGGTAAATGATGCAGTGTAACATGGGTAAATGATGCAGTGTAACATGGGTAAATGATGCCATGCAATACGGGTAAATGATGCAGTGTAATATGGGTAAATGCAGTGTAACATTGATAAATGATGCAGTGTAACACGGATAAATGATGCAGTGTAACACGGGCAAATGGTGCAGTGTAATATGGATAAGTGATGCAGTGTAACACGGTAAATGATGCAGTGTAACATGGCTAAATGATGCAGTGTAACACGGGGAAATGATGCAGTGCAACACGGGTAAATGATGCAGTGAAATACGGGTAAATGATGCAGTGTAACATGGGTAAATGATGCAGTGTAACCCGTGTAAATGATGCAGTGTAATATGGGTAAATGATGCAGTGTAACCCGGGTAAATGATGCAGTGTAATACGGGTAAATGCAGTGTAACATTGATAAATGATGCAGTGTAATACGGGTAAATGATGCAGTGTAACATGGGTAAATGATGCAGTGTAATACGGGTAAATGATGCAGTGTAACCCGTATAAGTGATGCAGTATGAAACGGGTAAATGATGCAGTGTTACACGGGAAAATGATGCAGTATGAAACGGGTAAATGATGCAGTGTCACATGGGTAGATAACGCAGTGAGACACGGGTAAATGATGCAGTGTAACACGAATAAACGATTCAGTGTAACATAGGTAAATGGTGCAGTGTAATATGGGTAAATGATTCAGAGTAACATGGGTAAATGATGCAGTGTAACACAGGTAAGTGATGCAGTGTGACACGGGGAAATGATGCAGTGCAAGGCGGGTAAATAATGCAGTGGAAGGCGGGTAAATGATGCAGTGTATCATGGGTAAATGGTGCAGTGTAACACGGGGAAATGATGCAGTGTAATACGGGTTAATGACGCAGTGTGACACAGGTAAATGATGCAGTGTAACACGGGTAAATATTGCAGCAAAACATGTGTAAATGATGCAGTGTAACACGGGTAAATGATGCAGTGTAACACGGGTAAATGATACAGTGTAACATAGGTAAATGTTGCAGTGCAACACGGGTAAATGATGCAATGTAACATAGGTAAATGATGCAGTGTAACACGGTAAATGATGCTGTGCAATACGGGTAAATAATACAGTGTAACATAGGTAAATGATGCAGTGTAATATGGGTAAATGTTGCAGTTTGACACGGGGAAATGATGCAGTACAACACAGCAAAATGATGCAATGTGACACGGATAAATGATTCAGTGTAACACGGGGAAATGGTGCAGTGTAACATGGGTAAGTGTTGCAGTGTAACATGGGTAAATGAGGCCGTGTAACATAGGTAAATTATGCAGTGTAACACAGGGAAATGGTGCAGTGTAACATGGGTAAGTGTTGCAATGTAACATGGGTAAATGATGCCGTGTAACATGGGGAAATGATGCAATGTAACATGGGTAAAAGATGCAGTGTGACACGGGTAAATGATGCAATGTAACACGGGTAAATGATGCAGTGTAACATGGGTAAAAGATGCAGTGTGACACGGGTAAATGACGCAGTGTAACACAGGGAAATGATGCAGTGTAACATGGGTAAATGATGCAGTGTAACATGGGTAAATGATGCAGTGTAACACGGGTAAATGATTCAGTGTAACATGGGTAAATGATGCAATGTAACATGGGTAAATGATGCAGTGTAACATGGGTAAATGATGCAGTGTGACACTGGTAAATAATACAGTGTAACATAGGGAAATGAAATTAAAAATCACACAAAACCAGGTTATAGTCCAACAGGTTTAATTGGAAGCACACTAGCTTTCGGAGCGACGCTCCTTCATCAGATGATTGTCAGCGTCGCTCCGAAAGCTAGTGTGCTTCCAATTAAACCTGTTGGACTATAACCTGTTGTTGTGTGATTTTTAACTTTGTACACCCCAGTCCAACAACGGCATCTCCGAATCAAAGGTAAATGATGCAGTGTAACACGGTAAATGATGCAGTGCAACACGGGTAAATGATGCAGTGTAACACGGTAAATGATGCAGTGTAACACGGTAAATGATGCAGTGTAACACGGTAAATGATGCTGTGTAACACGGGTAAATGACGCAGTGTAACACAGGGAAATGATGCAGTGTAACATGGGTAAATGATGCAGTGTAACATGGGTAAATGATGCAATGTGACATGGGTAAATGGTGCAGTGTAACCCGGGTAAATGATGCAGTGTAACCCGGGTAAATGATGCAGTGCAACACGGGTAAATGATGCCATGCAATATGGGTAAATGATGCAGTGTAACATAGGTAAATGATGCCATGCAATATGGGTAAATGATGCAGTGTAACATGGGTAAATGATGCAGTATGAAACGGGTAAACGATGCAGTGTAACATGGGTAAAAGATGCAGTGTAACACATGTAAATGACGCAGTGTAATACGGGTAAATGATGCAGTGTAACATGGGTAAATGACGCAGTGTAATACGGGTAAATGATGCAGTGTAACATGGGTAAATGATGCAGTGTAACACGGATAAATGATGCAGTGTAATACGGGTAAATGATGCAGTGTAACATGGGTAAATGACGCAGTGTAATACGGGTAAATGATGCAGTGTAACATGGGTAAATGACGCAGTGTAATACGGGTAAATGATGCAGTGTAACATGGGTAAATGACGCAGTGTAATACGGGTAAATGATGCAGTGTAACATGGATAAATGATGCAGTGTAACACGGATAAATGATGCAGTGTAATACGGGTAAATGATGCAGTGTAACACGGGTAAATGACGCAGTGTAATACGGGTAAATGATGCAGTGTAACATGGGTAAATGACGCAGTGTAATACGGGTAAATGATGCAGTGTAACACAGGTAAATGACGCAGTGTAATACGGGTAAATGATGCAGTGTAACATGGGTAAATGACGCAGTGTAATACGGGTAAATGATGCAGTGTAACATGGGTAAATGATGCAGTGTAACACGGGTAAATGACGCAGTGTAATACGGGTAAATGATGCAGTGTAACATGGGTAAATGATGCAGTGCGACACAGGTAAATGATGCAGTGTAACATAGATAAATAACGCAGTGTAACATGGGTAAATGATGCAGTGCGACACGGGTAAATGATGCAGTGTAACACGGTAAATGATGCAGTGTAACACGGGTAAATGATGCAGTGTAACATGGGTAAATGATGCAGTGTAACACGGGTAAATGATGCAGTGTAACACGGTAAATGATGCAGTGTAATACGGGTAAATGATGCAGTGTAACACGGGTAAATGATGCAGTGTAACATGGGTAAATGATGCAGTGTAACATGGGTAAATGATGCAGTGTAACACGGGAAAATGATGCAGTGTAACATGGGTAAATGATGCAGTGTAACATGGGTAAATGATGCAGTGTAACAAGGGTAAATGATGCTGTGCAATACGGGTAAATAATACAGTGTAACATAGGTAAATGATGCAGTTTAATATGGGTAAATATTGCAGTTTGACATGGGGAAATGATGCAGTACAACACAGCAAAATGATGCAATGTGACACGGATAAATGATTCAGTGTAACACGGGGAAATGGTGCAGTGTAACATGGGTAAGTGTTGCAGTGTAACATGGGTAAATGAGGCCGTGTAACATAGGTAAATTATGCAGTGTAACACGGGGAAATGGTGCAGTGTAACATGGGTAAGTG
Organism: Chiloscyllium plagiosum; assembly: GCF_037043375.1. NCBI lineage: Eukaryota > Metazoa > Chordata > Chondrichthyes > Orectolobiformes > Hemiscylliidae > Chiloscyllium > Chiloscyllium plagiosum. The sequence goes on along the minus strand of NW_028270141.1, from coordinate 4,381,270 downwards.
TTGCAATGTAACATGGGTAAATGATGCCGTGTAACATAGGTAAATTATGCAGTGTAACACGGGTAAATGACGCAGTGTAACACAGGGAAATGATGCAGTGTAACATGGGTAAATGATGCAGTGTAACATGGGTAAATGATGCAGTGTAACACGGGTAAATGATTCAGTGTAACATGGGTAAATGATGCAGTGTAACATGGGTAAATGATGCAATGTAACATGGGTAAATGATGCAATGTAACATGGGTAAATGATGCAGTGTGACACTGGTAAATAATACAGTGTAACATAGGGAAATGAAATTAAAAATCACACAAAACCAGGTTATAGTCCAACAGGTTTAATTGGAAGCACACTAGCTTTCGGAGCGACGCTCCTTCATCAGGTGATTGTCAGCGTCGCTCCGAAAGCTAGTGTGCTTCCAATTAAACCTGTTGGACTATAACCTGTTGTTGTGTGATTTTTAACTTTGTACACCCCAGTCCAACAACGGCATCTCCGAATCAAAGGTAAATGATGCAGTGTAACACGGTAAATGATGCAGTGTAACACGGGTAAATGATGCAGTGTAACACGGGTAAATGATGCAGTGTAACACGGGTAAATGATGCTGTGTAACACGGTAAATGATGCAGTGCAACACGGGTAAATGATGCAGTGTAACACGGGTAAATGATGCAGTGCAACACGGGTAAATGATGCAGTGTAACACGGGTAAATGATGCAGTGCAACACGGGTAAATGATGCAGTGTAACACGGGTAAATGATGCAGTGTAACACGGTAAATGATGCAGTGTAACATGGGTAAATGATGCAGTGTAACCCGTTTAAATGATGAAGTGTAACATGAGTAAATTATGCCGTTTAGTATAGGTAAATGGTGCAGTGTAACGTGGGTACATGATGCAGTGTAATACGGGTAAATGATGCAGTGTAACACGGTAAATGATGCAGTGTAACACGGGTAAATGATGCAGTGCAACACGGGTAAATGATGCAGTGTAACACGGGTAAATGATGCAGTGCAACACGGGTAAATGATGCAGTGTAACACGGGTAAATGAAGCAGTGTAACACGGGTAAATGATGCAGTGTAACACGGGTAAATGATGCAGTGTAACACGGTAAATGATGCAGTGTAACACGGGTAAATGATGCAGTGCAACACGGTAAATGATGCAGTGTAACACGGGTAAATGATGCAGTGCAACACGGGTAAATGATGCAGTGTAACACGGGTAAATGATGCAGTGCAACACGGGTAAATGATGCAGTGTAACACGGGTAAATGATGCAGTGCAACATGGGTAAATGATGCAGTGTAACACGGTAAATGATGCAGTGTAACACGGGTAAATGATGCAGTGTAACATGGGTAAACGATGCAGTGTAATACGGGTAAATGATGCAGTGTAATATGGGTAAATGATGCAGTGTAACATGGGTAAATTACGTAGTGTGACCTGGGTAAATGATGCAGTGCAACATGGGTAAATGATGCAGTGTAACACGGGTAAATGATGCAGTGCAACACGGGTAAATGATGCAGTGTAATACGGGTAAATGATGCAGTGTAACACGGGTAAATTATGCAGTGTGACATGGGTAAATGATGCAGTGTAACACGGGTAAATGATGCAGTGTAATATGGGTAAATTATGCAGTGTAACATGGGTAAATGATGCAGTGTAACACGGGTAAATGATGCAGTGCAACATGGGTAAATGATGCAGTGTAACACGGGTAAATGATGCAGTGCAACACGGGTAAATGATGCAGTGTAATACGGGTAAATGATGCAGTGTAATATGGGTAAATGATGCAGTGCAACATGGGTAAATGATGCAGTGTAACACAGGTAAATGATGCAGTGTAATACGGGTAAATGATGCAGTGTAATATGGGTAAATGATGCAGTGTAATATGGGTAAATGATGCAGTGTAACATGGGTAAATTATGCAGTGTAACACAGGTAAATGATGCAGTGTAATACGGGTAAATGATGCAGTGTAATATGGGTAAATGATGCAGTGTAATACGGGTAAATGGTGCAGTGTAACATGGGTAAATGATGCAGTGTAACATGGGTAAATTATGCAGTGTGACATGGGTAAATGATGCAGTGTAACACGGGTAAATGATGCAGTGTAACATGGGTAAATTATGCAGTGTAACACAGGTAAATGATGCAGTGTAATACGGGTGAATGATGCAGTGTAATATGGGTAAATGATGCAGTGTAATACGGGTAAATGGTGCAGTGTAACACAGGTAAATTATGCAGTGTAACATGGGTAAATGATGCAGTGTAACACGGGTAAATGATGCAGTGTAACACGGTAAATGATGCCATGCAATACGGGTAAATGATGCAGTGTAATATGGGTAAATGCAGTGTAACATTGATAAATGATGCAGTGTAACACGGGCAAATGATGCAGTGTAATATGGGTAAATGCAGTGTAACATTGATAAATGATGCAGTGTAACACGGGGAAATGATGCAGTGTAACATGGGTAAATGATGCAGTGCAACACGGGTAAATGATGCAGTGTAACATAGATAAATGACGCAGTGTAACATGGGTAAATGATGCAGTGTAACCCGTGTAAATGATGCAGTGTAATATGGGTAAATGCAGTGTAACACGGATAAATGATGCAGTGTAACATGGGTAAATGATGCAGTGTAACCCGGGTAAATGATGCAGTGTAATATGGGTAAATGATGCAGTGTAATATGGGTAAATGATGCAGTGTAATACGGGTAAATGATGCAGTGTAACCCGTATAAGTGATGCAGTATGAAACGGGTAAATGATGCAGTGTTACACGGGTAAATGATGCAGTATGAAACGGGTAAATGATGCAGTGTCACATGGGTAGATAACGCAGTGAGACACGGGTAAATGATGCAGTGTAACACGAATAAACGATTCAGTGTAACATAGGTAAATGGTGCAGTGTAATATGGGTAAATGATTCAGAGTAACATGGGTAAATGATGCAGTGTGACACAGGTAAGTGATGCAGTGTGACACGGGGAAATGATGCAGTGCAAGGCGGGTAAATAATGCAGTGGAAGGCGGGTAAATGATGCAGTGTATCATGGGTAAATGGTGCAGTGTAACACGGGGAAATGATGCAGTGTAATACGGGTTAATGACGCAGTGTGACACAGGTAAATGATGCAGTGTAACACATGTAAATGATGCAGTGTAACACGGGTAAATATTGCAGCAAAACATGTGTAAATGATGCAGTGTAACACGGGTAAATGATGCAGTGTAACACGGGTAAATGATACAGTGTAACATAGGTAAATGATGCAGTGTAACATAGATAAATGACGCAGTGTAACATGGGTAAATGATGCAGTGCGACACGGGTAAATGATGCAGTGTAACACGGATAAATGATGCAGTGTAACACGGATAAATGATGCAGTGTAACACGGATAAATGATGCAGTGTAACACGGGTAAATGATGCAGTGTAACATGGGTAAATGATGCAGTGTAACATGGGTAAATGATGCAGTGTAACACAGGTAAATGATGCAGTGTAACACGGTCAATGATGCAGTGTAACACGGGAAAATGATGCAGTGTAACATGGGTAAATGATGCAGTGTAACATGGGTAAATGATGCAGTGTAACACGGGTAAATGATGCAGTGTAACACGGTAAATGATGCAGTGTAATACGGGTAAATGATGCAGTGTAACACGGGTAAATGATGCAGTGTAACATGGGTAAATGATGCAGTGTAACATGGGTAAATGATGCAGTGTAACAAGGTTAAATGATGCAGTGCGACACGGGTAAATGATGCAGTGTAACATAGATAAATGACGCAGTGTAATATGGGTAAATGATGCAGTGCAACACGGGTAAATGATGCAGTGTAACATAGATAAATGACGCAGTGTAACACGGTAAATGATGCAGTGTAACACGGGTAAATGATGCAGTGTAACATGGGTAAATGATGCAGTGTAACATGGGTAAATGATGCAGTGTAACACGGGTAAATGATGCAGTGTAACACGGTAAATGATGCAGTGTAACATGGGTAAATGATGCAGTGTAACACGGGTAAATGATGCAGTGTAACATGGGTAAATGATGCAGTGCAACACGGGTAAATGATGCAGTGTAACATAGATAAATGACGCAGTGTAACACGGTAAATGATGCAGTGTAACATGGGTAAATGATGCAGTGCAACACGGGTAAATGATGCAGTGTAACATAGATAAATGACGCAGTGTAACACGGTAAATGATGCAGTGTAACATGGGTAAATGATGCAGTGTAACATGGGTAAATGATGCAGTGTAATACGGGTAAATGATGCAGTGTAACATGGGTAAATGACGCAGTGTAATACGGGTAAATGATGCAGTGTAACATGGATAAATGATGCAGTGTAACACGGATAAATGATGCAGTGTAATACGGGTAAATGATGCAGTGTAACATGGGTAAATGACGCAGTGTAATACGGGTAAATGATGCAGTGTAACACAGGTAAATGATGCAGTGTAACACGGGTAAATGATGCAATGTAACATTGGTAAATGATGCAGTGTAACACGGTAAATGATGCTGTGCAATACAGGTAAATAATACAGTGTAACATAGGTAAATGATGCAGTGTAATATGGGTAAATGTTGCAGTTTGACACGGGGAAATGATGCAGTACAACACAGCAAAATGATGCAATGTGACACGGATAAATGATTCAGTGTAACACGGGGAAATGGTGCAGTTTGATATGGGTAAATGATGCAGTGTAATATGGGTAAATGATGCAGTGTAACGTGGGCAAATGATGCAGTGTAATATTGGTAAATGGTGCAGTGTGACATGGGTAAATGATGCAGTTTGACACGGGTAAATGATGCAGTTTAATATGGGTAAATGATGTAGTGTTACACGCGGAAATGATGCAGTCTAACATGGGTAAATGATGCAGTTTAACATAGAGAAATGATGCAGTGTAATATGGGTAAATGAAGCAGTGTATCACAGGTAAATGATGCAGTGTAACACGGGTACATGATGCAGTGTAACACGGGTAAATGATGCAGTGTAATATGTGTAAATGATGCAGTGTAACACGGGTAAATGATGCAGTGTAACAGGGGTAAATGATGCCATGCAATACGGGTAAATGATGCATGTAACATAGGTAAATGATGCAGTGTAATATGGGTAAATGATGCAGTGTAACATGGGTAAATGATGCAGTGTAACACAGGTAAATGATGCCATGCAATAGGGTAAATGATGCATGTAACATAGGTAAAGGATGCAGTGTAATATGGGTAAATGATGCAGTGTGACACGTGTAAATGATGCAGTGTAACACGGGTAAATGATGCAGTGTAACACGGTGAATGATGCTGTGCAATACGGGTAAATAATACAGTGTAACATAGGTAAATGATTCAGTGTAACATGGGTAAATGGTGCAGTGTAACCCGGGTAAATGATGCAGTGTAACCCGGGTAAATGATGCAGTGCAACACAGGTAAATGATGCCATGCAATAGGGGTAAATTATGCAGTGTGACATGGGTAAATGATGCAGTTTGGCACGGGTAAATGATGCAGTGTAACATAGATAAATGATGCAGTGTAACACAGGTAACTGCTGCAGTGTAACATGGTAAATGATGCACTGTAACACGGGTAAATGATGCAGTGCGACACGGGTAAATGATGCAGTGTAACATAGGTAAATGACGCAGTGTAACATGGGTAAATGGTGCAGTGTAACCCAGGTAAATGATGCAATGTGACACAGGTAAATGATGCAGTGTAACACGGGTAAATGATGCAGTGCAACACGGGTAAATGATGCAGTGTGATATGGGTAAATGATGCAGTGTAGCACAGGTAAATGATGCAGTGTAACACGGGTAAATGATGCAGTGTAACACGGGTAAATGATGCAGTGCAACACGGGTAAATGATGCAGTGCAACACGGGTAAATGATGCAGTGTAGCACGGGTAAATGATGCAGTGTAACACAGGTAAATGATGCTGTGCAATACAGGTAAATGATGCAGTGTAACATAGGTACATGATGCAGTGTAATATGGGTAAATGATGCAGTGTAACATGGGTAAATTATGCAGTGTGACATCAGGTGATGCGTCGCTCCGAAAGCTAGTGTGCTTCCAATTAAACCTGTTGGACTATAACCTGGTGGTGTGAGATTTTTAACTTTGTACACCCCCAGTCCAACACCGGCATCTCCGAATCAAAGGTAAATGATGCAGTGTAACACGGTAAATGATGCAGTGTAACACGGGTAAATGATGCAGTGTAACACGGTAAATGATGCAGTGCAACACGGGTAAAAGATGCAGTGTAATACGGGTAAATGATGCAGTGTAACACGGGTAAATGATGCAGTGTAACATGGGTAAATGATGCAGTGTAACACGGTAAATGATGCAGTGTAATACGGGTAAATGATGCAGTGTAACACGGGTAAATGATGCAGTGCAACACGGGTAAATGATGCAGTGTAACACGGTAAATGATGCAGTGTAACACGGGTAAATGATGCAGTGCAACACGGGTAAATGATGCAGTGTAATACGGGTAAATGATGCAGTGTAATATGGGTAAATGATGCAGTGTAACATGGGTAAATTATGCAGTGTAACATAGGTACATGATGCAGTGTAATATGGGTAAATGATGCAGTGTAACCCGTTTAAATGATGAAGTGTAACATGAGTAAATGATGCCGTTTAGTATAGGTAAATGGTGCAGTGTAACATGGGTAAATGATGCAGTGTAACATGGGTAAATGATGCAGTGTGACACTGGTAAATAATACAGTGTAACATCAGGAAGCTAGTGTGCTTCCAATTAAACCTGTTGGGCTATAACCTGGTGTTGTGTGATTTTTAACTTTGTACACCCCAGTCCAACACCGGCATCTCCGAATCAAAGGTAAATGATGCAGTGTAACACGGTAAATGATGCAGTGTAACACGGGTAAATGATGCAGTGCAACACGGGTAAATGATGCAGTGTAATACGGGTAAATGATGCAGTGTAATATGGGTAAATGATGCAGTGTAACATGGGTAAATTATGCAGTGTGACATGGGTAAATGATGCAGTGTAACACGGGTAAATGATGCAGTGTAACATGGGTAAATATGCAGTGTAACACTGGTAAATGATGCAGTGTAATCCGGGTCAATGATGCAGTGTAATATGGGTAAATGATGCAGTGTAACATGGGTAAATTATGCAGTGTGACATGGGTAAATGATGCAGTGTAACACGGGTAAATGATGCAGTGTAATATGGGTAAATGATGCAGTGTAACACAGGTAAATTTTGCAGTGTGACATGAGTAAATGATGCAGTTTGGCACGGGTAAATGATGCAGTGTAACACGGTAAATGATGCCATGCAATACGGGTAAATGATGCAGTGTAATATGGGTAAATGCAGTGTAACATTGATAAATGATGCAGTGTAACACGGGTAAATGATGCAGTGTAACATGGGTAAATGATGCAGTGCGACACAGGTAAATGATGCAGTGTAACATAGATAAATGACGCAGTGTAACATGGGTAAATGATGCAGTGTAACCCGGGTAAATGATGCAGTGTAATATGGGTAAATGCAGTGTAACATTGATAAATGATGCAGTGTAACACGGATAAATGATGCAGTGTCACATGGGTAAATGATGCAGTATGAAACGGGTAAATGATGCAGTGTTACACGGGTAAATGATGCAGTATGAAACGGGTAAATGATGCAGTGTCACATGGGTAGATAACGCAGTGAGACACGGGTAAATGATGCAGTGTAATACGAATAAACGATTCAGTGTAACATAGGTAAATGGTGCAGTGTAATATGGGTAAATGGTTCAGAGTAACATGGGTAAATGATGCAGTGTGACACAGGTAAGTGATGCAGTGTGACACGGGGAAATGATGCAGTGCAAGGCAGGTAAATAATGCAGTGGAAGGCGGGTAAATGATGCAGTGTATCATGGGTAAATGGTGCAGTGTAACACGGGGAAATGATGCAGTGTAATACGGGTTAATGACGCAGTGTGACACAGGTAAATGATGCAGTGTAACACATGTAAATGATGCAGTGTAACACGGGTAAATATTGCAGCAAAACATGTGTAAATGATGCAGTGTAACACGGGTAAATGATGCAGTGTAACATAGGTAAATGATGCAGTGTAATATGGGTAAATGTTGCAGTTTGACACGGGGAAATGATGCAGTACAACACAGCAAAATGATGCAATGTGACACGGATAAATGATTCAGTGTAACACGGGGAAATGGTGCAGTTTGATATGGGTAAATGATGCAGTGTAATATGGGTAAATGATGCAGTGTAACATGGGCAAATGATGCAGTGTAATATTGGTAAATGGTGCAGTGTGACATGGGTAAATGATGCAGTTTGACACGGGTAAATGATGCAGTTTAATATGGGTAAATGATGTAGTGTTACACGCGGAAATGATGCAGTCTAACATGGGTAAATGATGCAGTTTAACATAGAGAAATGATGCAGTGTAATATGGGTAAATGAAGCAGTGTATCACAGGTAAATGATGCAGTGTAACACGGGTACATGATGCAGTGTAACACGGGTAAATGATGCAGTGTAATATGGGTAAATGATGCAGTGTAACACGGGTAAATGATGCAGTGTAACACAGGTAAATGATGCAGTGTGACATGGGTAAATGATGCAGTGTAATACGGGTAAATGATGCAGTGTAATACGGGTAAATGATGCAGCGTAATACAGGTAAATGATGCAGTGTGACACGGGATAAATGACACAGTGTAATATGGGTAAATGATGCAGTGTAACACAGGTAAATGATACAGTGTAACATGGGTAAATGATGCAGTGTAATATGGGTAAATGGTGCAGTGTAATATGGGTAAATGGTGCAGTGTGACATGGGTAAATCATGCAGTTTGACACGGGTAAATGATGCAGTTTAATATGGGTAAATGATGTAGTGTTACACGCGGAAATGATGCAGTCTAACATGGGTAAATGAAGCAGTTTAACATAGAGAAATGATGCAGTGTAATATGGGTAAATGATGCAGTGTGACACAGGTAATTGATGCAGTGTAACACGGATAAATGATGCAGTGTAATATGTGTAAATGATGCAATGTAACAGGGATAAATGATGCAGTGTAACATGGTAAATGATGCAGTGTAACGTAGATAAATGATGCAGTGTGACTTGGGTAAATGATGCAGTTTGATATGGGTAAATGATGCTGTTTAATATGGGTAAATGATGCAGTGTAACATGGGTAAATGATGCAGTGTAACACGGGTAAATGATGCAGTGTAACAAGGGTAAATGATGCAGTGTAACATGGGTAAAAGACGCCGTGCAATACGGGTAAATGATGCATGTAACATAAGTAAATGATGCAGTGTAATATGGGTAAATGATGCAGTTTAATATGGGTAAATTATGCAGTTTAATATGGGTAAATGATGCTGTGTTACGCAGGTAAATGGTGCAGTGTAACATGGGTAAATGATGCTGTGTTACGCAGGTAAATGATGCAGTGTAACATGGGTAAATGATGCAGTGTAATACGGGTAAATGATGCAGTGTAATACGGGTAAATGATGCAGTGTAACATGGGTAAATGATGCAGTTTGACACGGGTAAATGATGCAGTGTTACACAGGTAAATGATGCAGTGTAACATGGGTAAATGATGCAGTGTAACACGGGTAAATGATGCATTGTAACACGGGTAAATGATGCAGTGCAACATGGGTAAATGATGCAGTGTAACATGTGTAAATAATGCAGTGTAACATGGGTAAAGAATACAGTGTAACACGGGTAAATGAAACAGTGTAACCCGGATAAACGATGCAGTGTAACATGGGTAAATGATGCAGTGTAACATGGGTAAATGATGCAGTGTAACATGGGTAAATGAAACAGTGTAACCCGGGTAAATGATGCAGTGTAACATGGGTAAATGAAACAGTGTAACCCGGGTAAATGATGCAGTGTAACATGGGTAAATGATGCAGTGTAACATGGGTAAATGAAACAGTGTAACCCGGGTAAATGATGCAGTGTAACACGGGTAAGTGATGCAGTGTAATACGGGTAAATGATGCAGTGTGACACGTGTAAATGATGCAGTGTGATATGGGTAAATGATGCAGTGTAACATGGGTAAATGGTGCAACGTAATACGGGTAAATGATGCAGTGTGACATGGGTAAATGATGCAGTGGAAGGCGGGTAAATGATGCAGTGGAAGGCGGGTAAATGATTCAGTGCAAAACGGGTAAATAATGCAGTGTAACACGGGTAAATGATGCAGTGCAAAACGCGTAAATGATGCTGTGTGACACGGGTAAATGATACAGTCTAACATAGGTAAATGATGCAGTGCAACACGGGTAAATGATGCTGTGTAATATGGGTAAATGATGCAGTGTAATATGGGTAAATGTTGCAGTGTACCATGGGTAAGTGATGCTGTGTACCGTGGGTAGGTGATGCAGTGTAAAACGGGTAAATGACGCAGTGTGACATGGGTAAATGATGCAGTTTGACACGGGTAAATGATGCTGTGAGACACGGGGAAATGATACAGTGTAACAGGGTTAAGTGATGCAGTGCAATACAGGTAAATGATGCAGTGTAATACGGGTAAATGATGCATGTAACATAGGTAAATGATGCAGTGTAAAATGGGCAAATGATGCAGTCTAACATAGGTAAATGATGCAGTGTAATATGGGTAAATGGTGCAGTGTGAAACGTGTAAATGATGCAGTGTAACATGGGTAAATGATGCAGTGTGACACGGGTAAATGATGCAGTGTGACACGGGTAAACGATGCAGTGTAACATGGGTAAATGAGGCAGTGTGACACGGGTAAACGATGCAGTGTAACATGGGTAAATAATGCAGTGTAACATGGGTAAGTGATGCAGTGTAATACGGGTAAATGATGCAGTGTGACACGTGTAAATGATGCAGTGTGATATGGGTAAATGATGCAGTGTGACACGGGTAAACGATGCAGTTTGACACGGGTAAATGATGCACTGTAGTACGGGTAAATGATGCAGTGTAAAATGGGTAAATTATGCAGTGTGACATGGGTAAATGATGCTGTGTGACACGTGTAAATGATGCAGTGTAATACGGGTAAGTGATGCAGTGTAATACGGGTAAATGATGCAGTGTAATACAGGTAAATAGTGCAGTGTAATACGGGTAAATGGTGCAGTGTGATATGGGTAAATGATGCAGTGTAAAATGGGTAATTGATGCAGTGCAACATGGGTCAATGATGCAGCGTAATACAGGTAAATGATTCAGTGTGACACGGGATAAATGACACAGTGTAATACGGGTAAATGATGCAGCGTAATACAGGTAAATGATGCAGTGTGACACGGGATAAATGACACAGTGTAATATGGGTAAATGATGCAGTGTAATATGGGTAAATGGTGCAGTGTAATATGGGTAAATGGTGCAGTGTGACATGGGTAAATGGTGCAGTTTGACACAGGTAAATGATGCAGTTTAATATGGATAAATGATGTAGTGTTACACGCGGAAATGATGCAGTCTAACATGGGTAAATGATGCAGTTTGACACAGGTAATTGATGCAGTGTAACACGGATAAATGATGCAGTGTAATATGTGTAAATGATGCAATGTGACACGGGTAAACGATGCAGTTTGACAATGGTAAATAATGCTGTTTAATATGGATAAATGATGCAGTGTAAAACGGGCAAATGATGCAGTGTAACATAGGTAAATGATGCAGTGTAACATGGGTAAATAGTGCAGTGTGACATGGGTAAATGATGCAGTTTGACACGGGTAAATGATGCAGTTTGACACGGGTAAATGATGCAGTTTAATATGGGTAAATGATGTAGTGTTACAAGCGGAAATGATGCAGTCTAACATGGGTAAATGAAGCAGTGTAACACTGGTAAATGATGCAGTGTAACACGGGTAAATGATGCAATGTAACAGGGATAAATGATGCAGTGTAACATGGTAAATGATGCAGTGTAACGTAGATAAATGATGCAGTGTGACTTGGGTAAATGATGCAGTTTGATATGGGTAAATGATGCTGTTTAATATGGGTAAATGATGCAGTGTAATATGGGTAAATGATGCAGTGTAATATGGGTAAATGATGCAGTGTAATATGGGTAAATGATGCAGTGTAACAGGGATAAATGATGCAGTATAACGTAGATAAATGATGCAGTGTGACTTGGGTAAATGATGCAGTGTAACACGGGGAAATGATGCAGTGTAACACGGTAAATGATGCAGTGTAACACGGGTAAATGATGCAGTGTAACGCGGTAAATGATGCAGTGTAACACGGGTAAATGATGCAGTGTAACACGGGGAAATGATGCAGTGTAACACGGTAAATGATGCAGTGTAACACGGGGAAATGATGCAGTGTAACACGGTAAATGATGCAGTGTAACACGGGTAAATGATGCAGTGTAACACGGGGAAATGATGCAGTGTAACACGGTAAATGATGCAGTGTAACACGGGGAAATGATGCAGTGTAACACGGTAAATGATGCAGTGTAACACGGGGAAATGATGCAGTGTAACACGGTAAATGATGCAGTGTAACACGGTAAATGATGCAGTGTAACACGGTAAATGATGCAGTGTAACACGGGGAAATGATGCAGTGTAACACGGTAAATGATGCAGTGTAACACGGTAAATGATGCAGTGTAACACGGGTAAATGATGCAGTGTAACACGGTAAATGATGCAGTGTAACACGGGTAAATGATGCAGTGCAACACGGGTAAATGATGCAGTGTAACACGGTAAATGATGCAGTGTAACATGGGTAAATGATGCAGTATAACGTAGATAAATGATGCAGTGTGACTTGGGTAAATGATGCAGTTTGATATGGGTAAATGATGCTGTTTAATATGGGTAAATGATGCAGTGTAACACGGGTAAATGATGCAGTGTAATACGGGTAAATGATGCAGTGTAACATGGGTAAATGATGCAGTTTAATATGGGTAAATGATGCAGTGTTACGCAGGTAAATGATGCAGTGTAACATGGGTAAATGATGCAGTTTGACACGGGTAAATGATGCAGTGTTACACAGGTAAATGATGCAGTGTAACACGGGTAAATGATGCATTGTAACACGGGTAAATGATGCAGTGCAACATGGGTAAATGACGCAGTGTAACATGTGTAAATAATGCAGTGTAACATGGGTAAAGAATACAGTGTAACATGGGTAAATGAAACAGTGTAACCCGGATAAACGATGCAGTGTAACATGGGTAAATAATGCAGTGTAACATGGGTAAATGATGCAGTGTAACACGGGTAAGTGATGCAGTGTGACACGTGTAAATGATGCAGTGTGATATGGGTAAATGATGCAGTGTGATATGGGTAAATGATGCAGTGTAATATGGGTAAATTATGCAGTGTGACATGGGTAAATGATGCAGTGTAATATGAGTAAATGATGCAGTGTAACATGGGTAAGTGATGCAGTGTGACACGTGTAAATGATGCAGTGTAATACGGGTAAATGATGCAGTGTAATACGGGTAAATGATGCAGTGTAATACAGGTAAATAGTGCAGTGTAATACGGGTAAATGGTGCAGTGTGATATGGGTAAATGATGCAGTGTAAAATGGGTAATTGATGCAGTGTAACATGGGTAAGTGATGCAGTGTGACACGGGATAAATGACACAGTGTAATATGGGTAAATGGTGCAGTGTAATATGGGTAAATGGTGCAGTGTGACATGGGTAAATGGTGCAGTTTGACACGGGTAAATGATGCAGTTTAATTTGGGTAAATGATGTAGTGTAACCCGGGTAAATGAAGCAGTGTAACACTGGTAAATGATGCCGTGCAATACGGGTAATGATGCAGTGTAATACGGGTAAATGATGCAGTGTAACATAGGTAAATGATGCAATGTAACAGGGATAAATGATGCAGTGTAACATGGTAAATGATGCAGTGTAACGTAGATAAATGATGCAGTGTGACTTGGGTAAATGATGCTGTTTAATATGGGTAAATGATGCATGTAACATAAGTAAATGATGCAGTGTAATATGGGTAAATGATGCAGTGTAACACAGGTAAATGATGCAGTGTAATACGGGTAAATGATGCAGTGTGACATGGGTAAATGATGCAGTTTGACATGGGTAAATGATGCAGTGTTACACAGGTAAATGATGCAGTGTAACACGGGTAAATGATGCAGTGCAACATGGGTAAATGATGCAGTGTAACATGTGTAAATAATGCAGTGTGACACAGGTAAATGTTGCAGTGTAACATGGGTAAAGAATACAGTGTAACATGGGTAAATGAAACAGTGTCACCCGGATAAACGATGCAGTGTAACATGGGTAAATGATGCAGTGTAACATGGGTAAATAATGCAGTGTGACACAGGTAAATGTTGCAGTGTAACATGGGTAAATGATGCTGTGTAACCCGGGTCAATGATGCAGTGTAACATGGGTAAATAATGCAGTGTGACACAGGTAAATGTTGCAGTGTAACACGGGTAAATGATGCTGTGTGACACGGGTACATGATGCAGTGTAACATGGGTAAATAATGCAGTCTAACCCAGGTAAATGATGCAGTGTAACATGGGTAAATGATGCAGTGTAACCCGGGTCAATGATGCAGTGTAACACGGGATAAATGATGCAGTGTAACATGGGTAAATAATGCAGTGTGACACAGGTAAATAGTGCAGTGTAACACGGGTAAATGATGCTGTGTGACACGGGATAAATGACGCAGTGAAATATGGGTAAATGATGCAGTATAACACGGGTATATGTTGCAGTGTAACATTGATAAATGATGCAGAGCAACACGTGTAAATGATGCAGTGCAACACGGGTAAATGATGCAGTGTAACACGGGTAAGTGATGCAGTGGAACACGGGATAAATGATGCAGTGTAACACGGGATAAATGATGCAGTGCAATACTGTTAAATGATGCAGTGTAATAAGGGTCAAGGATGCAGTGTCACATGGGTTCATCACTCAGTGTAACACGGGTAAAAGATGCAGTGTAACACGGGTAAATGATGCAATGTAACACGGGTAAATGGTGCAGTGTAACACGGGTAAATGATGCAGTGTAACACGGGTAAATGATGCAGTGCAACATGGGTAAATGATGCACTGTCACATGGGTAAATATTGCAGTGTAACATGGGTAAATGGTGCAGTGTAATATGGGTAAATGATGCAGTGTAATATGGGTAAATGATGCAGTGTGACATGGGTAAATGTTGCAGTGTGACATGGGTTAACGATGCAGTCTAACATGGGTAAATGATGCAGTGTAACAGGGGTAAATGATGCAGTGTAAGCTGAGTAAATGATGCAGTGCAACACGGGTGTGGGATATAAATGAATTAATGTTATTTCTGCAACTATAAATTCTGATACAGAACAGGAATGAGAAAATATATATTCAGCAAAAAGAAAGGATATGTTAACATGAGACGTGATTACAGAACAATGGTGGATGTATGGGCAAACAGGAAGAAATCTGTTTCCCCACTTACACGGAGACACAGGAACAAACCCTAATCAAAGAGGTCAAAGTGGCCTCTGGATAGAAATAGATGCGGATAGAAGAAAAGATATGCCTAATCAATAACCTACGGTAGACTGACATCAAACACCCTTATGGGAGTCAGAGATAAGAGTTTGTCACGGACAAGACAGGATAAACAGAAGTTGTGGGATAAGTCTTAAGGAAATGAGTGACGTAAGTGAAGCAGAGACAAATAGTAAAATGAGACAAAAATATGGGAATTTAAAATGTATAAATTGCAGAGTTGATTGGGGTTTGGTGTGTATTTTGTCAATGCCTTTCGAGGCGTCAGACATTACACCCACCTGCAGGTGTACAAATAAAACGACGCTGCTGTTTCAGATATTTGGTCTCGGACTGAAATTATTGATGTGAGTGGGCTTTGTTTCTCACAACGGGTAATTGATGGAGTGTAACACGGGTAAATGATGCAGTGTTACACGGGAAAATGATGCAGTGTAATACGGGTAAATGATGCCGTGTTACACGGGAAATTGATGCAGTGTAACCCGGGTAAATGATGCAGTGCAACATGGTGAAATGATGCAGTGTAACACGGGTAAATGATGCAGTGTAACACGGGTAAATGATGCTGTGCAACACGCGTAAATAATGCAGTGTAACATGGGGAAATGATGCAGTGTAACACGGGTAAATGATGCTGTGCAACACGGGGAAATGATGCAGTGTAACATGGGTAAATGATGCTGTGCAACACGTGTAAATGATGCAGTGTAACATGGGGAAATGATGCAGTGTAATACGGGGAAATGATGCAGTGTAACATGGGGTGAATGATGCAGTGTAATACGGGTAAATGATGCAGTGTAATACGGGTAAATGATGCAGTGTAACACGGGTAAATGATGCAGTGTAACCCGGGTAAATGATGCAGTGTAACCCGGGTAAATGATGCAGAGTAACACGGGTAAATGATGCTGTGCAACACGGGTAAATGATGCAGTGTAACACGGGTAAATGATGCTGTACAACACGGGTAAATGATGCAGTGTAACATGGGTAAATGATGCAGTGTAACATGGGTAAATGATGCAGTGTAATACGGGTAAATGATGCAGTGTGACCCAGGTAAATGATGCAGTGTAACCCAGGTAAATGATGTAGTGTAACATGGGTAAATGATGCAGTGTAATACGGGTAAATGGTGCAGTGTAACATGGGTAAATGATGCAGTGTAATACGGGTAAATGGTGCAGTGTAACATGGGTAAATGATGCAGTGTAAAACGGGCAAATGATGTAGTGTAACATGGGTAAATGATGCAGTGTAACCCGGGTAAATGATGCAGTGTAACCCGGGTAAATGATGCAGTGTAACATGGGTAAATGATGCAGTGTAACCCGGGTAAATGATGCAGTGTAACACGGGTAAATGATGCAGTGTAACACGGGTAAATGATGCAGTGTGACATGGGTAAATGATGCAGTGTAACACGGGTAAATGATGCAGTGTAACACGGGTAAATGATGCAGTGTAACCCGGGTAAATGATGCAGTGTAATACGGGTAAATGATGCAGTGTAACCCGGGTAAATGATGCAGTGTAATATGGGGAAATGAGGCGATGTAACCTGCAGAAATGTGAAGTTATCCTCTTTTGTCACCAAGTGGGAATGGGAGGTTTATTATTCAAGTATTGATAAAAATGTTTGATCTACAAAAAGACATGGGTATTGTTTTGCACCCGTCATTGAAAGTCAGCAAGCACTTATAGCAAGCGTTTCGGAAGGCGTGCACAATCCAGCCCTTCATTGTAAACGGGTTTGAGGACAGGAATGGGCAACTCCTACTGAAGCTTTTTAATGGCTTGCAGAGGTCCCACTGGACAATGTGTCTGGTTGTGATCTTCTTACTTAAGAAAAAATATCATTGTCTTCGACAGAGTGCAACACCTGACTGATTCCTGGTGTGACAGGTTTGTCATTTGATATATGTTTAGATTTAGATTTTATTCTCATGTGTATTCAAATACAGAAGCCTAGGAAAGTGCATAATGTCACCACACACAGGTGGGGAAGGAATCTTAGCTACGAAGGTAACGAGGTACAATGAACTCAGTGACAAATTAGGAAAGGAAACAAAGTTAAAATGTACGGCATTCCAAACCACCATAGAGTGAGTAGAATAATAAAGACATGAGGGAATAGTTAATGTTAAAATCCTTTGTCATATAAACTAGAAAAATAATGAAATAAAGTTAAAAGTTTACCAGTCTTGCTGGGCACCCAGTCTCCTCCACGCGCCCATTCTCTGGGAGACCTCAGCCTCCTGTTCTTGCTGCCACCACAGTTACCCAGGGCCCTCCCTTACCACTCACTCTTCCCACGTCGGGCCGCAATGCCATCACTGCCACTGCAGCTGCCACCTTCGGTCTCCTCCTGCCTGTAGAACATGCCCAGGCAGGACCCATTAGCAGGCTCTGATCACCCGGGTACATGCTGGGCCCCTCTCTCACTGCCGGCTAACTCTGAGCCTGGGCCGAGAGACTGCGACAAGCCACCGAGACACCATCATGGAGCTGCTGGCAGACTCCGAAACCAGGACAGGAGTTCGCTGTGCTGTGCTGTGCTGTGCCAGGCAGGTGTCATGCCAAGCCCAGAGGGCACCTTGCCAGGTTCACTCTGAGGTCAGGACGAAGAAGGAGGAATGAAGCACAGCGAGCAAAGAGAAAGAAACAGACAAGCTCAGGCTGAAGCTTCCTCCTCTGTCACCATTTTGGATTCTGTATGAGAAGTGACTGGGCTTGTATACTCTTGAGTTTAGAAGACTGAGAGGGGATCTGATTGAGACATATAAGATTATTAAAGGATTGGACACTCTGGAGGCAGGAAACATATTTCCGCTGATGGGTGAGTGCCGAACCAGAGGACACAGTTTAAAAATACGGGGTAGACCATTTAGGACAGAGATGAGGAGAAACTTCTTCACCCAGAGAGTGGTGGCTGTGTGGAATGCTCTGCCCCAGAAGGCAGTGGAGGCCCAGTCTCTGGATTCATTTAAGAAAGAGTTGGATAGAGCTCTCAAGGATTGTGGAATCAAGGGTTATGGAGATAAGGCAGGAACAGGATACTGATTAGGAATGATCAGCCATGATCATATTGAATGGCCGTGCAGGCTCGAAGGGCAGAATGGTCTACTCCTGCACCTATTGTCTATTGGGTCAAGTGGGTCCATTTCAGCTGGAATGTGGAAGAATTAGAGAGGATCTTATTGAGTGGCATAAAATTCCGACCAGATTGATAGACTGATAGATTGGGTGGAAGAATGGTGTTCCTCCTGGCTGTGGATTGCAGAACAAGGGATCCCAGTCTCTGTGTACATGATAGGCCACTTTGGATAGAGATGAGGATTGACATGAGGATGATCGCTGTGTGGAATTGTCACTACGGAGGCCAAATCAATGAAAATATTTAAGAAAGAAGTGGATAGTTTCTAGTGGCTAAAGGTGCTTCGGGGTATGCAGTAATAGTGAGGTTGACATTGAGATCAATCATCACGATGATCATGTTGAACAACAGAGTGGACTCAGTGAGCTGACTGGGGACAATGAGTTCTGCAGATGCTGGAGATCAGAGTTGAGAGCGTGGTGCTGGAAAACATCCGAGGAGCAGGGACTGACCTGCTGTGCTTTTCCAGCAACACACTCTCAATTCAATGAGCTGAACGGCCCACTCCTGTTTCTGTTGAGTAGACACAGGGCAAATATAAAATGGGAGTTGGAACAGTGCTGCCTGTTTTCCATAATGCAGTGCCATGATCTGAGTTATTTCTTTGTTTCCTAAAGTGATGACAGTGCCGTGATTGCAAAATGCAGCCAGGCTGTTACTTTGGACACCTGGGAAGGTATGAATTGAAATGAACAGCAGCCTTGGAAATGTGGAAATGTCTCCAGGAGCATTATAAGCGATTATCTATTGAATAAATCTTATTCTGGATTGTGTGATAGTGAAAGGTGAGCTCAGGGTGAAATCCAGATCGAATTCCATTACTCTAATTTCTTTTTTGCAAATCAGTTCAGTCAATGTTCAACTGTTGAAAAATATTGACAAAACTAGTGGTTTCCATTCAGCTCTGCCATCTTTTTTACTGCCTAAACACTTTGCTAAAATTATGAATTTTGACGTTCTTCACAAGCATTATTAAATTTGAAAATGCAGGTTTGTTCACTCAATGGTCCTGGGGAAGATCAGCTTGGTAATTTCACTGCTTTCAAAAGTGTTAATGGGTTCTAAACTGTGTAGTTTGCTTGTTCAGCTCACCAGAAAAATTTAAGTTCGATTGCTTGGATATCCTTAATGGAAGGTGAAATATAGTTCACGTAACTATCCTGGGAAATGAGAGTTTGGTGGATTAAACAGACTTTTGATCTTATGAAGAGACTAATGGTTTTTCAAGAGCATTTTCAAGTGATGTTTATTTATATTGACACACATACAAGATTCCGAAGGGTGTAATGGCTGTTCAGGGCTATGTTACAATTTTTTTTAAATTTTGAATGATGTGCGATATTTTCAAATCTGATTATACCGTTTGTAAGGTGAGGTTATTGAGTAGATACTGGATGTATGGGTAAGGAGAGCTGGGAGGGAGGGCAGTGGACAAAAGGGCCACAGAATGAGAAGGCACATTTATTGGGAAATGGGGGATGCTTCACATCATTCCAGCTGTCCCTTTCTCACAAGGAGACAGGACAGTGCTGATAACATCCCAGAGAGAATGGACTCAGAGACACAGCCCATTCACAGGTTGACCTCAAGTCTGTGGGAGTCAAGGGCAAGCAGGATATCCGGTCTCTAACACAGACACAGTCAGCAGGATATACCGACCTCTAGCAGGCACACAGTCAGCAGGATATACCGGGCTTTAACTGGGACACAGTCAGCGGGATATACCAGCCTCTAGCACAGACACAGTCAGCGGGATATACCGGCCTCTAGCACAGACACAGTCAGCGGGATATACCGGCCTCTAGCACAGACACAGTCAGCGGGATATACCGGCCTCTAGCACAGACACAGTCAGCGGGATATACCGACCTCTAGCAGGCACACAGTCAGCAGGATATACCGACCTCTGGCAGGGACACAGTCAGCGGGATATACCGGCCTCTAGCACAGACACAGTCAGCAGGATATACCGGCCTCTAGCACAGACACAGTCAGCGGGATATACCGGCCTCTAGCACAGACACAGTCAGCGGGATATACCGGCCTCTAGCACAGACACAGTCAGCGGGATATACCGACCTCTAGCAGGCACACAGTCAGCAGGATATACCGACCTCTGGCAGGGACACAGTCAGCGGGATATACCGGCCTCTAGCACAGACACAGTCAGCAGGATATACCGGCCTCTAGCACAGACACAGTCAGCGGGATATACCGGCCTCTAGCACAGACACAGTCAGCAGGATATACCGACCTCTAGCACAGACACAGTCAGCAGGATATACCGACCTCTAGCACGGACACAGTCAGCGGGATATACCGGCCTCTAGCACAGACACAGTCAGCGGGATATACCGGCCTCTAGCACAGACACAGTCAGCAGGATATACCGACCTCTAGCACAGACACAGTCAGCAGGATATACCGACCTCGAGCACAGACACAGTCAGCAGGATATACCGACCTCTAGCACAGACACAGTCAGCAGAATATACCGACCTCTAGCACGGACACAGTCAGCAGGATATACTAGCCTCTAGCAGGGACACAATCAGCAGGATATACCCGTCTCGAGCACAGACACAGTCAGCAGGATATACCGGGCTCTAACTGGGACACAGTCAGCAGGATATACCGACCTCTAGCACAGACACAGTCAGCAGGATATACCGACCTCTAGCACAGACACAGTCAGCAGGGTGTACCGGGCTCTAGCACAGTCACAGTCAGCAGGATATACCGGCCTCTAGCAGGCACACAGTCAGCAGGATATACCGGGCTTTAACTGGGACACATTCAGCAGGATATACCGACCTCTAGCAGGCACACAGTCAGCAGGATATACCGACCTCTAGCACAGACACAGTCAGCAGGATATACCGGGCTCTAGCACAGACACAGTCAGCAGGGTATACCGACCTCTAGCACAGACACAGTCAGCAGGATATACCGGCCTCTAGCACAGACACAGTCAGCAGGGTGTACCGGCCTCTAGCACAGACACAGTCAGCAGGATATACCGACCGCTAGCAGTGACACAGTCAGCAGGATATACCGACGTCCAGCAGGGACACAGTCAGTAGGATATACCCACCTCTAGCACAAACACAGTCAGCAGGGTGTACCAGTCTCTAGCACAGACACAGTCAGCAGGATATACCGGCCTCTAGCAGGGACACAGTCAGCAGGGTATACCGGGCTCTAGCACAGACACAGTCAGCAGGATATACCGGCCTCTAGAACGGTCACAGTCAGCAGGATATACCGACCTCTAGCAGGGACACAGTCAGCAGGATATACCGACCTCTAGCAGGCACACAGTCAGCAGGATATACCGGCCTCTAGAACAGTCACAGTCAGCAGGGTATACCGACCTCTAGCAGGGACACAGTCAGCAAGGTATACCGACCTCTAGCAGGGACACAGTCAGCAGGAAATACTGACCGCTAGCACAGACACAGACAGCAGGATATACCGGGCTCTAGCACAGACACAGTCAGCAGGATATACCGGACTCTAGCACAGACACAGTCAGCAGGATATACCGGCCTCTAGCACAGACACAGTCAGCAGGGTATACCCACCTCAAGCACAGTCACAGTCAGCAGGGTGTACCGGCCTCTAGCAGGCACACAGTCAGCAGGATATACCGGGCTTTAACTGGGACACAGTCAGCAGGATATACCGACTTCTAGCAGGCACACAGTCAGCAGGATATACCGACCTCTAGCAGGCACACAGTCAGCAGGGTGTACCGGGCTCTAGCACAGACACAGTCAGCAGGGTATACCGACCTCTAGCACAGACACAGTCAGCAGGATATACCGGCCTCTAGCACAGACACAGTCAGCAGGATATACCGGCCTCTAGCACAGACACAGTCAGCAGGGTGTACCGGCCTCTAGCACAGACACAGTCAGCAGGATATACTGACTGCTAGCAGTGACACAGTCAGCAGGATATACCGACCTCGAGCACAGACACAGTCAGCAGGATATACCGACCTCTAGCGCAGACACAGTCAGCAGGATATACCGACCTCTAGAACAGTCACAGTCAGCAGGATATACCGACCGCTAGCAGTGACACAGTCAGCAGGATATACCGACGTCCAGCAGGGACACAGTCAGTAGGATATACCCACCTCTAGCACAAACACAGTCAGCAGGGTGTACCGGCCTCTAGCACAGACACAGTCAGCAGGATATACCGGCCTCTAGCAGGGACACAGTCAGCAGGGTATACCGGGCTCTAGCACAGACACAGTCAGCAGGATATACCGGCCTCTAGAACGGTCACAGTCAGCAGGATATACCGACCTCTAGCAGGGACACAGTCAGCAGAATATACCGACGTCTAGCAGGCACACAGTCAGCAGGATATACCGGCCTCTAGAACGGTCACAGTCAGCAGGGTATACCGACCTCTAGCAGGGACACAGTCAGCAAAGTATATCGACCTCTAGCAGGGACACAGTCAGCAGGAAATACTGACCGCTAGCACAGACACAGACAGCAGGATATACCGGGCTCTAGCACAGACACAGTCAGCAGGATATACCGGGCTTTAACTGGGACACAGTCAGCAGGATATACCGACCTCTAGCAGGCACACAGTCAGCAGGGTGTACCGGGCTCTAGCAAAGACACAGTCAGCAGGGTGTACCGGCCTCTAGCACAGACACAGTCAGCAGGATATACCGACTGCTAGCAGTGACACAGTCAGCAGGATATACCGACTTCGAGCACAGACACAGTCAGCAGGATATACCGACCTCTAGCACAGACACAGTCAGCAGGATATACCGACCTCTAGAACAGTCACAGTCAGCAGGATATACCGACCGCTAGCAGTGACACAGTCAGCAGGATATACCGACCTCTAGCAGGGACACAGTCAGTAGGATATCCCCACCTCTACCACAGACACAGTCAGCAGGGTGTACCGGCCTCTAGCACAGACACAGTCAGCAGGATATACCGGCCTCTAGCAGGGACACAGTCAGCAGGGTATACCGGGCTCTAGCACAGACACAGTCAGCAGGATATACCGACCTCTAGAACGGTCACAGTCAGCAGGATATACCGACCTCTAGCAGGGACACAGTCAGCAGGATATACCGACCTCTAGCAGGCACACAGTCAGCAGGATATACCGACCGCTAGCACAGACACAGTCAGCAGGGTATACCGGCCTCTAGCACAGACACAGTCAGCGGGATATACCGACCGCTAGCACAGACACAGTCAGCAGGATATACCGGGCTTTAACTGGGACACAGTCAGCAGGATATACCGGCCTCTAGCACAGACACAGTCAGCAGGGTATACCGACCTCTAGCAGGGACACAGTCAGCAGGATATACCGACCGCTAGCACAGACACAGTCAGCAGGATATACCGGGCTCTAGCACAGACACAGTCAGCAGGGTATACTGGGCTCTAGCACAGACACAGTCAGCAGGGTATACTGGGCTCTAGCACAGACACAGTCAGCAGGGTATACTGGGCTCTAGCACAGATACAGTCAGCAGGATATATCGGGCTCTAGCACAGACACAGTCAGCAGGATATACCGGCCTCGAGCACAGACACAGTCAGCGGGATATACCGGGCTCTAGCACAGACACAGTCAGCAGGGTATACCGGGCTCTAGCACAGACACAGTCAGCAGGGTATACTGGGCTCTAGCACAGACACAGCAGCAGGGTATACTGGGCTCTAGCACAGACACAGTCAGCAGGATATACCGGGCTCTAGCACAGACACAGTCAGCGGGATATACCGGCCTCTAGCACAGACACAGTCAGCGTGATATACCGGCCTCTAGCACAGTCATAGTCAACAGGATATATCGACCTCTAGCACAGACACAGTCAGCAGGATATACCGGGCTCTAGCACAGGCACAGTCAGCAGGATATACCGGGCTCTAGCACAGATACAGTCAGCAGGATATACCGGGCTCTAGCACAGACACAGTCAGCAGGATATACCGGCCTCGAGCACAGACACAGTCAGCGGGATATACCAGCCTCTAGCACAGACACAGTCAGCAGGGTATACCGGGCTCTAGCACAGACACAGTCAGCAGGGTATACTAGGCTCTAGCACAGACACAGTCAGCAGGGTATACCGGGCTCTAGCACAGACACAGTCAGCAGAATATACTGGCCTCTAGCACAGACACAGTCAGCAGGATACACCGGGCTTGAGCACAGACACAGTCAGCAGGATATACCGGGCTCTAGCAGTGACACAGTCAACAGGATATACCAGTCTCTAGCAGCGACACAGTCAGCAGGATATACCAGTCTCTAGCAGGGACACAGTCAGCAGGATATACCGACCCTCAGCACAGACCCAGTCAGCAGGATATACCGGCCTCTAGCACAGACACAGTCAGCAGGATATACCGATCGTCAGCACAGACCCAGTCAGCAGGATATACCGGCCTCTAGCACAGACACAGTCATCGGGATATACCGGCCTCTAGCACTGACACAGTCAGCAGGATATACCGGCCTCTAGCACAGACACAGTCAGCGGGATATACCGGCCTCTAGCACAGACACAGTCAGCAGGATATACCGATCCTCAGCACAGACCCAGTCAGCAGGATATACCGGCCTCTAGCACAGACACAGTCATCGGGATATACCGGCCTCTAGCACTGACACAGTCAGCAGGATATACCGGCCTCTAGCACAGTCACAGTCAGCGGGATATACCGGCCTCTAGCACAGACACAGTCAGCAGGATATACCAATCCTCAGCACAGTCCCAGTCAGCAGGATATACCGGCCTCTAGCACAGACACAGTCAGCGGGATATACCGGCCTCTAGCACAGTCACAGTCAACAGGATATATCGACCTCTAGCACAGACACAGTCAGCAGGATGTACCGGTCTCCATGTACATACAGCACCGGAGTCAGTTGATCCAAACTCTAAAGCAAAGCCGCTCCATCTCAACTTCAGTCTCCCTTTACCGTAGTTAGAAAACCATAAAACTGTATGAAATAGGAACAGAAGCAGTCTCTTCAGCTCCTCAAGCCTACCCTGCCATTCAGCAGGTCCATTGCTGATCCAACACTGCTCATGTGTTGCCCTTTCTCCCCAGTCTTGCCTTCCCATCCTGATCAGGAAGCTATCTCAGCCTGAAATATCCAAAAGGACTCTGCCCTCACAGGTCTCTGTGAAATGCGTTCCAAAGATACTCAAACTTCTGAGAGAAGAAATTCCTCCTCACCTCAGTCTTAAATTTCAAATCCTTTATTCTGAGACTATTTCCACTGGTCCTAGATTCTTAGCGGGTTTTGAGAAGATTTGTAGCTCAGGTTGAGGTTCTGGATGTAGGTTTGCTTGCTGAGCTGGAAGGTTCATTTCCAGATGTTTCGTCACCATTCTAGGTAACGTCTTCAGCGGGCCTGAGGCGAAGCACTGCTGATAATTCCTGCTTTCTATTTATGTGTATGGGTTTCTTTGGGTCGGTGATGTCATTTCCTGTTCTTTTTCTCAGGGGGTGGTAAATGGGATCTGTGTGTTTGTTGATGGAGTTCCAGTTGGAATGCCATGCTTGTAGGAATTCTCGTGTGTGTCTCTGTTTGGCTTGTCCTGGGATGGATGTGTTGTCCCAGTCAAAGTGGTGTCCTTCCTCATCCATATGTAAGGATACTAGTGAGAGACGGTCATGTCATTTTTTGGCTAGTTGATGTTCATGTATCCTGGTGGCTAGTTTTCTGCCTGTTTGTCCAATGTAGTGTTTGTTATGGTCCTTGCACGGTATTTTGTAAATGACATTAGTTTTGCTTGTTGTCTATATAGGGTATTTCAAGGTCAGTAGCTGCTGTTTTAGTGTGTTGGTGAGTTTGTGGGCTACCATGATGCCAAGGGGTCTGAGTAGTCTGGCAGTCATTGCCAAAATGTCTTTGATGTAGGGGAGAGTGGCTAGGGTTTCTACATTAGACAAACAGGCAGAAAACTAGCCACCAGGATACATGAACATCAACTAGCCACAAAAAGACATGACCCTCTGTCACTAGTATCCTCACATACGGATAAGTAAGGACACCACTTCGACTGGAACAACACATCCATCCTAGGACAAGCCAAACAGAGACACGCATGAGAATTCCTAGAAGCATGGAATTACAACTGGAACTCTATCAACACACACATTGAGTTAGACCCCATCTACCACCCCCTGAGAATAAGAACTGGAAATGACATCGCCACAGGAAATGATGTCACCAACCCGAAGAAATCCAAACATATAAATAAAAAGCAGAAATCATGAACAGTGCTTCGCCCGGAGACCCAGTGAAATGTCTGGGAGTGAACCTTCCAGCTCAGCAAGCAAACCTACATCCAGGTCCTCGACTCTCCCATGAGAGGGAATATCCTCTCAGTTTTTACCCTATCAAGCCCCTTAAGAATCCTATGTGTATCAATGAGATCATCTCTCAGTCTCCTACACCCCGTGATTAAAGTCCCAACCTGTTTAGCCTTTGCTCATCGAATAATCCCCCTATATCAACTGAGTGAACCTTCCCTTAATGGCCTCAAATGTAATAATATCTTTCCTTCAATAAGGAGACCAAAACTGTCCTCAGCAACCCAGATGTGGTGTCCCCAGTACCTTGTGCAGTTGCAGTAAAGACTTCCTGCCCCTTACACTCCAATCCCCTTCAGGCCAACATTCCCTTCACCTTCCTGATTACCTGCTGCAGCTGGCTGCTAGTTGTGGATTCATGGATTACACTGAGATATGGTGGGAAAGAGAAAGAAAATCCTTTCAGGATACATTGGTGGCATGGGGGACACTTGTTCTTAAATTCGTTCTCACGTTTGTAAATATGTAAGTTCACACCTGACAATCGTCTGTTTGTGTAAGCATCGGTGAGGCCAGAAATGCACATTTGTATGTACTGGAGCCACTGAACCTTCTCACTGACCCAAGAAGGGGAGACAGGAACATGCCATGGATGATCTGAGCAACCACTTCTCTCTCGCTCAGTTGGACACATGTTGCTGCTGGATCACAGCTGGTAGTGGGTTCAGCCTATCCTGCATGGGCTGAAATAGTTTGCACACCTTTCCCATCCAGCCCTGATGAGGTGAAGATGCCTACTCTTGAAGTTCACTGTTGTCTCTGCAACCTCCCTGAAGCTGAACTGCTCCAGCCCCTCCCCTCTGTGTACCCTCTGTGTCAGATGTTCCATTGTCTCTCGCCCTGGTATATTGGGTAATGACCTTTACCGTGGTGATCCCTGCTGGATCCCAGCTTTCTGTTTCTCCTCCTAACTCCTCCTGCAGCACTGGGCCCTGTCCTTACTTTGACCAATTGCACTGATCATGACTCACCATCCAGACAGCCCTGAACGCTGTTGGACCAGATCCCTGACTGAGATCTGTAACAGCTCTGTGATTCTCAGAACTGATCCTGTCCCACTGCCCGGATTGTGGGGGAGTGGAAGCAGACTGACCGGATGTCTGACACTGTCCAAGTCCCTGGATTGATATTGGAGACTGCCCTTAACTTGCTGCAAAGCCGACTCATGGCTGCCCTGTTGGACATCAGTGATGACCACAGCCTGAGACATGGCTCATGCAGTGTGTTTCTTGTGTACATGGGTGGCACATTCTGCAGATAATAAGATTGTTGAAACAATGCGTTGTATAACAACACATACACACCCTTGGCAGCTGCCTGCTGCCTGGCTTTGTGTATACTCCAAACATCGAGGCAACCCAGCCATGCCTGGAACTTTTAGGATCTGGCTGAGGGGTTAAAGTGTAAAAAAGTAAGGCAAGGCAGGGGTGCTGTGATGATCCAGATTGGTGCTAACTGACCGAGCGCTAAACAAGCAAGTGAGCAGCCCTGTGACACACCAGGGACCCAATCTGGCAGCTGTGTGTTTGTCCCTGTGCACAAAATATCCTTGCAATAGGATTTCAGTTTAAGATCATCACTCAGCTCGATGTGTGATATATGTGGCTAGAAGCCACATACATCAATACTCAGGAGCCTGATTTCTGCAGTCAAAAGGCATTTGTAAATAAATTGCACTTTTTCAAGGAAAAGTGTTTACAGAGAGAGCCAAATTCTGCTGCATTGTCATGGAAACGCCCTGACCAATCAGAATCAATCTGCCTTTTCTGGGAATTAAGATTGACAGTTAACTGTTGTTGCACATCTCTGTGGCAATGATGGCCCAGCAAATCAGCTCCCGCTTCTCATTCTGTATCCAATTTGCAATTTTTTTCTTGTGTACTCATTCCAAAACAAAAAGCTTCGCCTTCCTGTCTCCTTTTAGCAATGTTTCTGTACTGTAACCACCACCAAGTAGTTACTTAGAGAATATTTTGCTTGTTCCCAATCCTACAGAATTTCACCAACTATCAATTCCCTTTGGTAATATTGTAAATCCCTTCAGGACACGATGGGATAGACCTCCTCGTCTCAGCGACCTCCTTGTAAAGCACTCCCCACCTCATGGCTACCAAACAACCTCACTGTGAACATCTGGTGGTAATTACCTAGTGCAATTTATATTCTCCTCTCTGGTGAGCAATTCCAGAAAATAATCAACAATCATTGACCTATTTTCCTTTCAGCTTCATGTATTCCAACATAATTTAAAACAATCTGTTCTGATGAAGGGTCAGTGGACTCAAAGCATTAATTCTGCTTTCTCTCCACTGATGCTGCCAGCCCTGAGTTTCTCCAGTAATTCCAGTTTTTGTGTCATAATTTAAAACAATCTAATTTTCTCCCTAATTATTTTCTTCTTGTTATACAATGTAAAATGTATGCACAGAATGTTTCTCATTCTAACATGTATTCCTCTCCAGTGCATTCTTTGCACCCCAATTTAGTTGAAAATTCATTTTATAAATTTATTTTATTCTTTCCAAACTTCACCCTTTCATTATAACTGAAGACCAGTTTCTCGAAGCAAAACTAGAAATTGCTGGAGAATCAATCAATCGAAACATTAACTCGGCTTTCTCTCTCCACAGATGCTGTCAGACCTACTGTGTTTCTCCAACTATTTCTGTTTTTGCTTCAGATTTCCAGTATTCACTGTTTTTTTTTAAACCTATTTCTCTAATCCTCCATATCGGAGACTGCTTTTTGTTGTAGCTTTCCCGAGAGGGCATTGACTGATTACTTGGGTTGAAATAGTGTGCCAGGGTTTGGTGCAAAGTTGGAGATTGACACGAGGTCATGATGCCCGATGTAGAGCCAGTGCAGGCACAATGGGCCGAACGGCCTCCTGTGCACTGTGACAATTCAGTGATTCTGTCATAGTATAAGCTGATCTGCCACTTTTATAATCTTCGTTTATCTTCAATCTGCACCATATCAAGAAACATCTTGTTTGTAATATTTCTACAAAAGAATGGGTCTACCTGTATTAGGCCAGCCTTGACTCATGGTAATACTCTTTCCCGTTTTCAAATCAGTAAATAATGAATTACAGTCCCATTTAAAAGTTGTTGAGTATGTAATTTAGGTTGACATTTAAGAGAGGTACTATCTTTTTAATGAGACATTAATTAAAGACCCAACTGCACTCCAACATGGAAGTAAAAGATCAGATTGAATTTTGAACTAAGAGCTGGGAGATTTTTGTTAGGCCCCTGGCCAATATTTGCCTCTCAATCAACACTATCAAAAACACTCATAAAGGTAATGTCACTATACTCTATAGGGCTGTTCTGTTATTAGAGACAGAGAGACAACTGGTGGTGGTTTAACCTGAGGATCACCACATCTCACGTAAGAAGGAGAGTTTGTCTTGTAACCTCAGCTGGCAAGACTCTGCGTTGCAAACCAGCTGTCCAACCAACTGAGCTAACTGACCCCAGTTCATTACAGTAGCTAGAAAACAGCAAGACCTAAACTACTGCTTCACAGGCTCTCCATTACCTAGCTAACAACAGCAAAACATCTCAAAACAATTAATGGAACGATTTCCGAACAATACCTTGCAGGATACTTGAAAGTTATTAAAGACAAATTATTCAAGACAAGCATGCACAAACAAAAGCAGAAATTGCTGGAAAAGCTCAGCAGGTCTGGCAACATCTGTGGACAGAAATCAGAGTTAATGTTTTGGATCTAGTGACCCGTCCTCAGAACGGTCTGAAGAGGAGTCACTGGCCCCAAAACATTAACTCTGATTGCTGTACAGAGATGCTGCCAGACTTACTGAACATTTCCAGCAATTTCTAATTTTTTTTCTGATTTCCAGCATCTGCAGTTTTTCCAATTTTTATTTAATAAAGACAACAAGGCAACCATTTCAACCTCACCCCAATCTACAGAAAGGGTGTTGATGATGATGCATTTTTATGTGTAGGTGTTTGCCAAGTTCTTTATTTGTCGAGTAAAAGTTAAGAGTTGTGGAATGGAGTGGTGATAATTTCTGAGTATAAAGCTGAATCTTTTTCATTGTATTTCTGATCAAGTCTCAATATTGTCAGTACAAATATAAAAGGTAACGTTACTAAAAAGCTGTATACCTAATAATGAAGTTAGTTAAAAAAGAAAAAGGAGATCCTGAAAATCGGCAAGTGACTGCTCAATATCAAAAGCAACCCTCAAGAAAATGCTAAGAGGAGGCCTTGATGATGGGGAAAGGGGGGATACAATGACCCCTGTGAACAACGATCCCCCATTTCACTGGTTTGGAGCTGTCCTCTTGAATTCTGGTCCTATCCTCCTCTGTCTTACCTGGATTTTGACATTTGGTATCATCTAGGTTATTAATATATAAGTACATCTTTGATTAAAAAAAAACAAATCCAAGGGTAAGCTGGCTATATCATGTATATTGATTTATTTCTGTCATATGTAAAAATGAGTTGAAAAGCGTGGTGCTGGAAAAGCACAGCAGGTCGGGCAGCATCCGAGAAGCAGGAGAGTTGACATTTTGAGCATAATGTGACACATTCCTGATGAAGGGCTTATGCCTGAAATGTCAACTCTCTTTCTCCTCAGATGTTCCCTGACTTGCTATGCTTTTCCAGTGCCACGCCTTTTGACTCTAATTTCTCCAGCATTGCAATCCTCACTTCTTCGCAAATGTAAAAATATTTTGATCATCCCCAAACTGTTGTAGTCCTTGGTAAAATTAGAGTGGATTCTCTATATTAATGACAGCTGTTTGCTGTGCTGAAGATTTTTATGATTGTTTTGTTGTTATTAACAAACTTGGGACATAAAACAGCGAGAACAATGCAGAACCATGCAGAACTTTAGGTTTGAATTCTATACGGTGTAGATTAAAAAGGGAAGGACATAGTTTTAGTTTCATTTTTTGAGTCCTGTGAGTGGCAATGCATTGTTAGGAAATTTGTTTACTTATATTTAAATGAGTTTTCGATTTTAACAAAAGCCCTTCAAGCGAATATTCAGTGATTTGGTAAAGAGTAGAAGGGAAGAAAGGAATGGGCTATGAACTTACAATAAGAGAGAGGCAAAGGCTGAGTGCTATTATTGCTGGACTATTAATCCAGAGACCCAGGGAATATTTTGTACACCTGGGCTTAAATCCTACCTTTGAAGGATTTTGAATTTAATTTAAAAAGCCTAACGATGACCTTGATGCCACTGCCAATTGTCAGGGAAGAACCCATCTGGTTCATTAATATCCTTTAAGGAAGGAAAATGCAGTCTACATCTGGTCTGGCCTACATCACGTCAGACCCACAGCAATGTGGTTGCCTCTCACCCTCCCTCTGGGCAATTAGGGATGGACAATAAAAGCTGGCTCAGCTGGCAAAACCCACACCACATAGAGTCATAGAGATGTACAGCATGGAAACAGACCCTACAGTCCAACCCGTCCATGTCAACCAGATATCCCAACTCAATCTAGTCCCACCTGCCATATCCCTCCAAACCGTTTCTATTCATATACCCATCCAGATGCCTCTTAAATGTTGCAATTGTACCAGCCTCCACCACATTTTCTGGCAGCTCATTCCATACACGTACCACCCTCTGTGTGAAAAAGTTGCCCCTTAGATCTCTTTTATATCCTTCCCCTCTCATCCTAAACCTATGGCCTCTAGTTCTGGACTCTCCGACCCATGGGAAAAGACTTTGCCTGTTTATCCTATCCATGCCCCTCATAATTTTGTAAACCTCTATAAGGTCATCCCTCAGCCTCTGACACTCCAGGGAAAACAGTCCCAGCCTGTTCAGCCTCTCCCTGTACCTCAGATCCTCCAACCCTGGCAACATCCTTGTAAATCTTTTCTGAACCCTTTCAAGTTTCACAACATCTTTCCGATAGGAAGGAGACCAGAATTGCACACAATATTCCAACAGTGGCCTAACCAATGTCCTGTACAGCCACAACATGACCTCCCAACTCCTGTACTCAATACTCTGACCAATAAAGGAAAGCATACCAAACGGCTTCTTCACTATCCTAACTACCTGCGACTCTCACTTTCAAGGAGCTATGAACCTGCACTCCAAGGTCTCTTTGTTCAGCAATACTCCCTAGGACTTTACTATTAAGTGTTTAAGTCCTGCTAAGATTTGTTTTCCCAAAATGCAGCATCTCGCATTTTTCTGAATTAAACTCCATCTGCCACTTCTCAACCCATTGGCCCATCTGGTCAAGATCCTGTTGTAATCTGAGGTAACCCTCTTCGCTGTCCACTACACCTCCAATTTTGGTGTCATCTGCAAACTTACTAACTGTACCTCTTATGCTCGCATCCAAATCATTTATGTAAATGACAAAAAGTAGAGAGCCCAGCACCGATCCTTGTGGCATTCCACTGGTCACAGGCCTCCAGTCTGAAAAACAACCCTCCACCACCATCCTCTGTCTTCTACTTTGAGCCAGTTCTGTATCCAAATGGCTAGTTCTCCCTGTGTTCCATGAGATCTAAACTTGCTAATCAGTCTCCCATGGGGAACTTTGTCGAATGCCATGCTGAAGTCCATATAGATCACATCTACTGCTCTGCCCTCATCAATCTTCTTTGTAACTTCTTCAAAAAACTCAATCAAGTTTGTGAGACATGATTTCCCATGCACAAAGCCATGTTGACTATCCCAAATCAGTCCTTGCCTTTCCAAATACATGTACATCCTGTCCCTCAGGATTCCCTCCAACAACTTGCCCACCACCGAGGTCAGGCTCACCGGTCTATAGTTTCCTGGCTTGTCTTTACCGTCCTTTTTAAACAGTGGCGCCACGTTTGCCAACCTCCAGTCTTCTGGCACCTCACCACATGAGTAAGGTTTTTAAAAAAAGGTGTTTTATGACATGGGAAGACAGACATAGAATCAACTTTTCTCTTAGAAAAACAGGGTGATCCAGAAGGTCATTGAGTGAGCAGCTCTGTTTGAGAGAGAAAAGATCTAGAAGAGCAGTCATGCACTTGAGTACTGCCCAGGATAGTCAGGGTAGAAGCAAAGAAGCCCTGAGTGGCTTAGAGGCAAATAAGAGCAACACTCCCGGAACAGAAAGCTTTAAGGAGCCAGAGAGGAAGACTCTCCATAAAGGCTGTTGAATGTATGACATTAAGAAGCATATGTTACTGAGGAAGTGGACACATTAACTAAAGAAGGTAGCATCACATGAATGCAGAAATTTGCCAGAAAGAAACCAAGTTTAGTCTTGTCAACTGCAGACAGAACTTTGAAGTTGAAACAGGGTTGTACTTCAACAAGGTTTGAGTATCTGTAAATGGTTAAAGGCGAAGGGATTGTATCTTTATTTCTGATACTTGTGGGAATAAACTCTCAAATAGTTCTTATACAGGCTAAAAGTGGCTTTTGATTCCTTTTGTTTGCAATAAGCCTTTTGTTTATTTATAAATACATTGGCAAGTCTTGTGAACATGTTCACTCACTGACCACTTTGGTCTATCAAGCCGAGTTTCACTCTGAAACCTAACTTGTCTCATATTATCGCGAGCTGGGATCACAACATCATAAACAGGAAAAGTAATATCTTGATGTCCCAGATTGTTCAGTATCCTCTTAATTCAACAAATTCAATCCTTCAGTTATCATAAATAATCAAGAATATCATATTAAATCAAAGAACTAGAGGCCTAAAATACACAAAACCAGAAATTGTTGGAGAAACTCAGCAGGTCTGGAAGCAGCTGTGGAGAGTAAGCAGAGTTAACATTTTGAGTCCAGTGACCCTTCTGAAGAATTCTGAAGGTTCAGTCAGTTCAGTTGACTGGACGGCTAATTTGCAATGCAGTGTGCCAAATTAGCTTAGGGAAACATAATGTGCTCTCCTTCTCAACCTCACCCCTCAGCTCAGGCCTGGTGACCTTCAAGTTAAATCACCTCCAGTTATCTCCTTCCAATGAGAGAACAGGTTTACAGTCCACTAGGACCATGGCAACTTTACCATTTAATAACTTGCCTTCTAATGCCACTTAAAACGATAAGGGCAGCAGATGCATTAGAACACCATCATCTGCAAGGTCTCTTCCAAAGCACATTTGAGTCTGACTTGGAAATATATTGCTGTTCCTTCACTGTCGCAGAGACAAAATCCTGGAATTCCCTTCTGAACAGCACTGTGGGTACACACACACCCTACAAACAGCAGGCATTCATGAACAGCACTGTGGGTACACACACACCCTACAAACAGCAGGCATTCATGAACAGCACTGTGGGTACACACACACCCTACAAACAGCAGACATTCATGACAAAAACTCAAGACCATCTTCTCCAGGGCAATCAGGAATAGATGATAAATGCTGGGCCTAACCAGTGACGCACTCATCCCAAGAAAGGATAATAAAAATTGCTACGGTTTAACACATCTTTGGATTATTTAAAGCTTAGATTACCATTTTGTTTTGTTGCAATATAAAATATTCTTCTTTCTATCGAAATACCTCCTTTGAAATGTTCTATTATAACCACTGTTATTCTAGTTTATTGTTTCTTAAATATATGGCAGAAAATATATGCATTGTGTAGAATATAATAATGGTTCTTCGTTCAAGAGATACCTTCACAGTGTGAAACAAATAATTCATGGACAGTATTCAGATTAGTAACATGAATGTAAGATGTAGGAAAATTGTACAAATTCAGTAGGTAACAGAAGTAGTGGATAGATCTTAGAAAGGGGCAGTACTGAATTAAAATTTATATTGCTGTTGTATATGTATACCTCAGACTTTCAATGTTTCATCTCCGAAATGATATGCTTACTTCCATTATATAAGGGACCATGTGTTCATTTTTAACAAAGACTACTCACATGACATTGTATGTGGTAGTATTTGTTCTGTGAGTTGATGAAATGCAGTGAGAGTTTCCTGAACATCATATGTTGTTTCCAGCCGGAGAACACAAAAGGTGAAAGGTCATCTTCGCGGCAGTTGATTTCATCAGAGTCAAACATGACACTTGTCACAATTCTTTCCATTTCCAATTTTACTCAATCACCAATTATCCACCCTGTATTCTACAATTAATGACACTGAACAATTACAATTTAATCCTTGATTTGCGCAGCACCATCTTGGTTCAGGAAGCCTAAGCACCACAATGATAGCCTCATTATTCAGCACCATGGCTAGCATTGGGAACCTGACAACTGGATCACTCCTGGGTCCTGACTCCCACTGGGTCATTGTCATTGACATGGCCCACATTGATGTACAAAGATCCTGATTGGAACAGAGATTTGTTTGGCACCCAATGTCTGGTGCCAGGCACTGCCACCTGAAGAGTGATCTACAAAGACAGACAATAGCCCGGACTGGGCTTGCCATTTCCTTACTGAATAGAGCAAGCAGAAGATCTGTTTGCTGCTAACCAGAATAAATAAATAAGTCCAGGTTTAGTTCCTCATCCTGGGAGCAGTGTTTGATGAGGCCTTATTGTATGGATTATAGTATGGGAATTGGCACAAATCCAAACCTTTCCGGTTCTTGGTTGGAAAATGTATTTGAATTAATTAACGCCAAATCTTAATTCCGAATATACACTTACTTCATTTGTTTAATTAGTTCAGTCACTGTCTTCCATAGGGGAGGTCGACAATCAACATCTGTGGTCTACAATGATAAGCTGGCATTCAACATTTTCCCATGTCATTTATCTGAATATTCATCCATGTAAATAGCTTCTTAAATGCTGGTAAATGTGCTTAACTTAGGGAATACTGCCAATGCCTGTGTAACATCAGATTGCTAAAAGGTTAGCCTGAAGGAACAGTTCACATTATAATAATAGATGGTGCATAACTCTCCTTATATACAACAAAGCATTTGACTTTCGAGTATTTCAGAAACAAATCTAGAAAGCACATTAGCTGCAGAATGACAAATACTGCCCAAGGAGATAGCAAAGACTGGGCAGCTACTGTGGCATTAATAACATGCACAATATTCATGGGGAAGTTAGAGGCTGAGAGGTTGGTTGATTTTCAAGGAGGAATTAACTCAATTGGGCGATAAACAGACACCTTAACATTTTGGGTCCAGTGACCCTTCTTCAGAACTATTAGTAGCCAGCAACAACCAGTGGTTGGGTCGGGGTTTGTGCAGGAGAGTAGCTCCATTTTTGGCTATTCGCTTCCTCCTCTCCCCTCCTTCACGTCTTCACCATATATACCACCTTTTGCTAGCTACTAATCATTCTGAAGAACTGGACTCAAAATGTTAAGTCTATTTTCTCACCACAGAAACAATGCAATATTTAACAGAAACACGATTAAACAGCTTTGGCAAAATAATTCACAATGTCCCCTAATGACACACCAGGCAGGGAAGTGGCAAATTTTGGGTATGCCACCACCCCATCTAATTACATGCCCCTCTGACCTTCAAGCAGAAGAATCCGGCTAGTATCCAGACAAACACCTTCCTGAGCAAGCCCACTGGCAGACCCTTTGGGAATCCTCAACATTGGATCCACATTCCATAACATCTGTGACAATAAGACAAACAAGGATAAGGAGCCTATGGCTGATTAACAACTATTAACCCCAACCTCAGCCGATGAATCAATTCTCCTCCATGTTGAACAGACATCAGAAGAAGCACTAAGATTGGCAAAGACATGGAAAGTATTCTGGGTGGGGGATTTCAATGTAAAGAGTTGCACTGTGGTCTCACTCCTCACTGAGCCTCCGTGAAGCCCTCTCCTTCTCAATGTCACCCTTCGGCTGAAGTGTCACCCTCAGGTTAAAAGACCACCAGTCATCAGGTGCTGCCTGTCCTATTGTGCTTTTCCAGTTCCACACTGACTCTCCAGTATTGACAGTCCCCATTTCCTCTCGGTATCCTCAATGTGAAGGTGAGACTTTGTCAAATACTTTGGGAACAAGTTCATGCAGTTTCTGCCTTTTGCTGTATCTGTGCTATAAAAATTGGTAAGAGTCATTGTGGATATGCTAAATTTCCATGTATCAGCATTTTCCTCAGACCCCTCAACACTTGTGAATGACAAGCATCTCAGATTTAAACTTTGCAATTTTAAGTTTTACTGTGTGGTACACTGTAGTGAGGCCGTCAAGACTGCAATAGAATTTATTAGAATGGTATTTGAGATGAGAGATTTCAATCATGAAATTAATCTCCTTACCGCAAAGAGGGTAAATGGAAGATATGACTGAGCAGTGTTGTTATAATGTGGAATGCACTGCCTGATTGAGTGAGAGAGGCAAATTCATTAATAATTTTTAAAAGGCAATTGGATAAATACTTGGAAGAGACGAAAACCATTCAGCCATGAAGTCATAGAGATGTACAGCATGGAAACAGACCCTTCGGTCCAAGTCGTCCATGCTGACCAGATTTCCTCAACTAATCAAGTCCCAGTTGCCAGCACTTAGCCCATATCCCTGCAAACCCTTCCTATTCATATACCCATCCAGATGCCTTTTAAATGTTGTCACTGTACCAGCCTCCACCACATTCTCTGGCAGCTCATTCCATACACACACCATCCTCTGCTTCAAAACGTCACTCCTCAAGTCTCTTTAATAGCTTTCCCCTCTCACCTTAAACCTATGCCCTCTAGTTCTGGACTCCCCCACCCCAGGTAAAAGACCTTGTCAATTTATCCTATCCATGCCTCTCATGATTTTATAAACCTCTGTAAAATCACCCCTCAGCCTCCAACGCTCCAGAGAAAACAGCCCCAGCCTCTCCTTATAGCACAAACCCTCATATCCCGGCAATATCTTTGTTAACCTTTTCTGAAACCTTTCAAGTTTCACAACATCCTTCCTACAGCAGGGAGACCAGAGTTGAATGCAGTCATCCAAAAGTGGCTGAACAATGTCCTGTACAGCTGCAACATGACATTGCAACTCTTATACTCAACGCAATGATCAATAAAGACAAGTGAACTGACACCTTCTTCACTATCCTTTCTGCAACTCTACCTTCAAGGAATTATGAACCTGCACTCCAAAGTCTTTTTGTTCAGCAACACTCCACAGGGCCTGCAATTAAGAGTAGAAGTCCTGCCCTGATTTGCCTTTCCAAAATGCAGCACCTCGCATTTATCGAAATTAAACCCATCTGCCATTCCTCAGCCCATTGGCCCAACTGACCAAGGTCCCGGTATACTCTGAGATAACCTTCTTCACTGCCCACTCCACCTTCAATACATCTTCATGAGGAAAGGGCATGGGGATAGAACTATGTGGACAGTTTGTTTCAAAGAGCCAGCACAGGCAGGACTGACTGACTGACTGATCTCCTCCTGGGAAACTAGATTATTCACATTGAGCTTTGAGTCTAATGAGATTGCTATATCTTGTTTAGTTGCATCCTTACATAATTCAGCACGATCTATCATGCATGCCTCATTGTTATGTTACTGACAGACAGTATTTAATTGAACGTTGTTGCTGATAAACTTTCCATGACTTTTCATTTCTATGGGCAATACATTTACATTTGTGTACATCAAATGTCATCGAACATTATTCTCTCTGAATTCCCATAGCTTTTTGCTTAATGAATCAACTTTCACATTTAATTTTTTCAAATGCCTTTTGGAAGTCTAAGGTGGATTTCTTAATTAATGAACACTCGTAATGTCTTGCATTGCAAATCATATCGGCCTTGTTTATAGGGTAAGCAAGGAGAAACCATGCCTTGAAGAAATGTAATGGTACATCGCTCAGTTTGCTGCAAATAGTAATCAATGTTATCTCCTTGTTCATTCTCAAATCACGCCTATTTGGAGCTATTCAAACTTTTACATTAATAATAGAAAATGAGGAAACCACTACTCTTGAAAGTAATAATTTAGGGTCCTTTTGCTGAATATTTAAAAATATCTGTCAAAATGTATGATTTTCAAACATAACCCACAGTGGTTCATGCTCAGGATCATAACCAGGCTATTGCAAGGGGTGCTCTACGTTGAGCTGAACAATCTCTTGTTGAGTGATGATGTTTAGTACACAACAAATCAGTACAGGTCTTTGATCCACTATTGGACCAACACTGTCATGAAGTCAGGAAGTGGGGTGGGGGTTGCCCTGATGGATCCCAGGCTAAGTATTTATGAGCAGGTTATGATGAGTAAATGATATACCTTGCATTACTTTGCTGATGATTGAGAGGTGATTGATATGACAGCAATTGGCTGCTTTTTGTGGACACGCCAACCCTGGGCGACATTCCACATTGGCTAAAGACTGGAATCAGTGATTCTGGGGACCTCAGGACATAGCCAAAATGGATCATCCATTCAGCACTTTTGGCTGAAGATTGTTGCAAATGTTTCATCTTTGTCTTTTGCAGTGATGTGCTGGCTCCCCTTCGTTGAGAATGGGGATATTTGTGGGACTTTCTCTTGTTATTTGTTGACCATTCATGATTGGATTTAGCAGAACTGCAGCGCCCAGGTCTGATTTGTTGTTTGTGGAATCATTTAGCTCTGTCTATCACTTGCTGCGTGTGCTGTTTGGAACCTGGTCGGTCCTGTGTAGTAGCTTCATCAGGTTGACACCTCATATGGCTGGCACTGCCCCTGGTTCCTGCACTCTCGACTGAAGCATGGTTGATCTTGTTTGATGGTAATGTTGATGGTACCATGGTTTGATGGTAATGTTGAAATGGGAATGTACTGAGTTACGAGGTTACAGGTTGTAGTTGAATACAGTTCTGCTTCTGATGGTTCACAGTGCCTCATGGTTGGCCAATTTTGAGTTACTAAATCTGTTCAACATTTGACCTTATTAACACAGTAGTAATACCGTGTTACCTAATGGAGGCTCTCCTCAATGTCGAAAAGTGTGGCGCTGGAAAAGCACAGCAGATCAGGCAGCATCTAGCAGCAGGAGAGTCGATGTTTCAGGCATAAGCCCTTTGGCAATTTTTATACCATAGATGCATCACAGTTTGGTATGGTAACTGCTCTGCCCAAGACTGCAAGACATTACAGAGAGTTGTGAACGCATTACAGTCCATCGCAAAAGCCAGCTTTCCTTTCATTGACTCTGTCCATAGTTCCCACTGCCTTGGGAAAGCAGCCAACATAATCAAAGACCCCTCCCACCCCAGTTATACTCTCTACTACCCTCTTCTATTGGGTAGGAGGTGGAAAGTTTGAAAATACATACCAACAGATTCAAGAACAGCTTATTCCCCGCTGTTATCAGATTTCTGAACGGATCTCCTATATGTTAGAGTTGATCTTTCTCCGCACTTTCTCTGTAGCTTTAACACTACATTCTGCATTCTGTTGTATTACCCTGATACACTTATGTAAGATCACAGATCAGTCATAATCTCATTGAATGGTGGAAGCAGTTCAAGGTCCAAAAGGATTTATTCCTCCTCCTATGATCATAGATGCCCACAATTGGCTACAATTCTCCAGTTTAGTCGAACCAGTGTTAAGATTTACTGTACCACAACCTCTTCGTCTTTATATTCGGTGGACTCAAGATTATGATCAATTAAGGACTAGTTAGATAACAGGAAGGAAAAAAAAGAGATAAATGGACTTTTTGAGCTGACAAGCTGTAACTCATGAAATGCCACAGTGATCAGTGCTGAGACTTCAACTGTTTACAGTTTGTATAAATAACACGGAGAAAGGGACTACACATATGCTAATTATGACATCAAAATAGGTAAGTTGTCAAGAGGAGATCAAAAGTCTGCAAAGAGATAAAAGCAAAATATTGGCAGATGGGGTATAATGTGAAGAAACATGAAATTGTCCATTTTGGCAGGAAGAATACAGAAGTACTGTCCTATTTAAATGGAGAGATATTGCAGAGCCCAATGTACAGAGGTGGTGAATAAATCACAACAAGTTACTATTCAGGTCCAGCAAGTGATAAAGAAGGTGAATGAAATGTTTCTGTTTATTCCAGATTTTTTTAAAATTCAAATTCCACCATCTACCATGACAGTGATTCGAACCTGGGTCTCTGGATTAACAGTCTGGTGATAACACACTGGTCATCACCTCTCCTGTTGTTATTGAGGTCTATAGCAAGCAATAATCCCCAATAATAGGCATCGTGCCTCATGAGAATCACATAGAACTGTTTGAAAATGGCAACAACTTGCTCCCAGTGTCAAGAACATCCTCATTGGACTTCACACTCAATTCTTCCAGATTCCTTGCCATAGTTTGTTCAAGTCCCAATAGGATTCTACTCGTAAAGTTAATTTTTAGGGTCTATAATTTAATTGAAATGCAAGCTCCTTGTCAATGTTTATGGGGTTTCCAAAGCGAATCAAGAGATGCAAAGAAAACATTCAATAATAAGTAGTTTGCAAAGGGATATTAATTGCAGTTTGCTATAAAATGTGAGTGAGTAACTTTACAACTTGTCTTTTTTTTATTCTGATTGTGTTATGATTGCATTTTGTAGCTGAGTCAGAGGAGAATTTATCGTGTGCCATAACTTTGACTTCAGTTAATCAAATCCTGGATTTTAATTACTCATAATCTACTGCTCATCATTTTCCTTTCATAGCCAGATAAATGGAATTATTAAGACAAGCCAGACTGATTTTAATCCCTCTTTGTTCATTTACAGACTTTCCGATGGCCTATTGCCAGCAACATTGATGGAAACGAGATGTTGGAGATTCAAGTTTACAACTACAGCAAAGTCTTCACAAATAGGTGAGGCATTGTAATCTATTCTGTGCATTAATTCACAGGGCTTGCCATTGACCAGGACTCTATTGTTTTTGTTCAGGACAAACCAATTAGCAGACATGCAGCAGGCTGGATTCTCAAGTATCTTAGTTCATAATCCAAAATATTTGCAGAATGCATTAAATGCTTCATTAGTTGTTTCATTCAATCACTTAGAAAGTATA
The DNA here is from genome assembly GCF_037043375.1 of Chiloscyllium plagiosum. NCBI lineage: Eukaryota > Metazoa > Chordata > Chondrichthyes > Orectolobiformes > Hemiscylliidae > Chiloscyllium > Chiloscyllium plagiosum. The sequence goes on along the minus strand of NW_028270141.1, from coordinate 4,338,005 downwards.
ATAGTAATTGGTAACTTTGAATCTGTTTATGGATCATAGAAAACGCTAAATGATTTTTATTAATTCGTTCACGGGAACGAGCATCTTTTCCTTGGTCAGCCTAAATGCTCTTGAGAAGATGGAGGAGAATTGCCACCTGGAATTGCTAAAGTCCATGATCTGTAGAGGCACCACGGAGCTGGTAGGAGGGAACTTACAGGAATTTGGCCCATGACAGTGAAGGAATGGAAATATAGTACAGAACAAGGATGGTGTGTGGTATGGAGGTGAACCTGGATGAATAGCTGGTGGTTTTCCATGCACTTGTTGCCCTGTCTTTCTAGGAGCAAACTTTGCAGGTTTGGAAGGTGCTATCAGGAGGGTTGACTCATTGCTGCAGTGCAATGGCTCTAATGCAATGAGCGGTATATCAGCTTCCAAGAGATCAATTGTGTTAGGGGATTCTGTAGTCCGAGGTACAGACAGACGTTTCCGTGGCCGGCAGAGAAAAATCAGAATGGTGTGTTGTTTCCCTGGTGCCAGGATCAAGGATGTCTCAGAGAGGGTGCAGAATGTTTTCACGGGGGAGAGGGGCCAGCAGGAGGTCATTGTCCACATTGGAACCAACAACATTGGAGGGGAAAAGGTTGAGACTCTGAAGGGAGATTACAGAAAGTTAGGCAGAGATTTAAAAAGGAGGTCCTCAAGGATAGTAATATCTGGATTATTCCCAGTGCCACAAGCTAGTGAGGACAGGAATAGGAGGATAGAGCAGATGAATGCATGGCTGAGGAGCTGGTGTATGGGAGAAGGATTCACATTTTTGGATGGATTGCACCTAAATTGAAAGGGGACTAATATACTGGCAGGGAAATTTGCTAGAACTGCTCGGGAGGATTTAAACTAGTAAGGTGGCGGGGGAGGGGGGGACCCAGGGAGATAGTGAGGAAAGAGATCGATCTGAGATGGGTACAGCTGAGAACAGAAGTGAGTCAAACAGTCAGGGCAGGCAGGGATGAGGTAGGACTAATAAATTAAACTGCATTTATTTCAATGCAAGGGGCCTAACAGGGAAGGCAGATGAACTCAGGGCATGGTTAGGAACATGGGACTGGGATATCACAGCAATTACAGAAACACGGCTCAGGGATGGGCAGGACTGGCAGCTTAATGTTCCAGGATACAAATGCTACAGGAAGGATAGAAAGGGAGACAAGGGAGGAGGAGGAGTGGCATTTTTGATAAGGGATAGCATTACAGCTGTGCTGAGGGAGGATATTCCCGGAAATACATCCAGGGAAGTTATTTGGGTGGAACTGAGAAATAAGAAAGGGATGATCACCTTATTGGGATTGTATTATAGACCCCCAATAGTCAGAGGGAAATTGAGAAACAAATTTGTAAGGAGATCTCAGCTATCTGTAAGAATAATAGGGTAGTTATGGTAGGGGATTTTAACTTACCAAACATTGACTGGGACTGCCATAGTGTTAAAGGTTTAGATGGAGATGAATTTCTTAAGTGTGCACAAGACAATTTTCTGATTCAGTATGTGGATGTACCCACTAGAGAAGGTGCAAAACTTGACCTACTCTTGGGAAATAAGGCAGGGCAGGTGACTGAGGTGTCAGTTGGGGAGCACTTTGGGGGCCAGCGACCATAATTCTATTTGTTTTAAAATAGTGATGGAAAAGGATAGACCAGATCTAAAAGTTGAAATTCTAAATTGGAGAAAGGCCAATTTTGACAGTATTAGGCAAGAACTTTCGAAAGCCGATTGGAGACAGATGTTCGCAGGTAAAGGGATGGCTGGAAAATGGGAAGCCTTCAGACATGAGATAACGAGAATCCAGAGAAAGTATATTCCTGTCAGGGTGAAAGAGAAGGCTGGTAGGTATAGGGAATGCTGGATGACTAAAGAAATTGAGGGTTTGGTTAAGAAAAAGAAGGAAGCATATGTCAGGTATAGACAGGAGAGATCGAGTGAATCCTTAGAAGAGTATAAAGAAAGTAGGAGTATACTTAAGAGGGAAATCAGGAGGGCAAAAAGGGGACATGAGATAGCTTTGGCAAATAGAATTAAGGAGAATCCAAAGGGTTTTTACAAATATATTAAGGACAAAAGGGTAACTAGGGACAGAATAGGGCCCCTCAAAGATCAGCAAGGCGGCCTTTGTGTGGAGCCTCAGAAAATGGTGGAAGTACTAAATGAATATTTTACATCAGTATTTACTGTGGAAAAGGATATGGAAGATATAGACTGTAGGGAAAAAGATGGTGAAATCTTGCAAAATGTCCAGATTACAGAGGAGGAAGTGCTGGATGTCTTGAAACGGTTAAAAGTGGATAAATCCCCAGGGCCTGATCAGGTGTACCCGAAAACTCTGTGGGAAGCTAGAGAAGTGATTGCTGGGCCTCTTGCTGAGATATTTGTATCATCGCTAGTCACAGATGAGGTGCCAGAAGACTGGAAGTTGGCAAACTTGGTGCCACTGTTTAAGAAGGATGGTAAAGATAAGCCAGGGAACTATAGACCAGTGAGCCTGACCTCGGTGGTGGGCAAGTTGTTGGAGGGAATCCTGAGGGACAAGCTGCACATGTATTTGGAAAGGCAAGGACTGATTTGGGATAGTCAACATGGCTTTGTGCGTGGGAGATCATGTCTCACAAACTTAATTGAGTTTTTTGAAGAAGTCACAAAGAAGATTGATGAGGGCAGAGCAGTAGATGTGATCTATATGGACTTCAGTAAGGCGTTCGACAAGGTTCCCCATAGGAGACTGATTAGCAAGTTTAGATCTCATGGAATACAGGGAGAACTAGCCATTTGGATACAGAACTGGCTCAAAGATAGAAGACAGAGGGTGGTGATGGAGGGTTGTTTTTCAGACTGGAGGCCTGTGATCAGTGGAGTGCCGCAAGGATCGGTGCTGGGCCCTCTACGTTTTGTCATTTACATAAATGATTTGGATGCGAGCATAAGAGGTACAGTTAGTAAGTTTGCAGATGACACCAAAATTGGAGGTGTAGTGGACAGCGAAGAGGGTTACCTCAGATTACAACAGGATCTGGACCAGATAGGCCAATGGGCTGAGGAGTGGCAGATGGAGATTAATTCAGAAAAATGCGAGGTGCTGCATTTTGGAAAAGCAAACCTTAGCAGGACTTAAACACTTAATGGTAAGGTCCTAGGGAGTGTTGCTGAACAAAGAGATCTTGGAGTGCAGGTTCATAGCTCCTTGAAAGTGGAGTCACAGCTAGATAGGATAGTGAAGAAGGCATTTGGTATGCTTTCCTTTATTGGTCAGAGTATTGAGTACAGGAGTTGGGAGGTCATGTTGCAGCTGTACAGGACATTGGTTAGGCCACTGTTGAAATATTGCATTCAATTCTGGTCTCCTTCCTATCAGAAAGATGTTGTGAAACTTGAAAGGGTTCAGAAAAGATTTACAAGGATATTGTCAGGGTTGGAGGATCTGAGCTACAGGGAGAGGCTGAACAGGCTGGGACTGTTTTCCCTGGAGTGTTGGAGGCTGAGGGGTGACCTTATCGAGGTTGACAAACTTATGAGGGGCATGGATAGGATAAACAGACAAAGTCTTTTCCCTGGGGTCAGGGAGTCCAGAACTAGAGGGCATAGGTTTAGGATGAGATGGGGAAAGATATAAAAGAGACCTAAGGGGCAACTTTTTCACACAGAGGGTGGTACGTGTATGGAATGAGCTGCCAGAGGATGTGGTGGAGGCTGGTACAATTGCAACATTTAAAAGGCATTTGGATGGGTATATGAATAGGAAGGGTTTCGAGGATATGGGCTGGGTGCTGGCAGGTGGGACTAGATTGGGTTGGGATATCTGGTCAGCATGGATGGGTTGGACTGAAGGGTCTGTTTCTATGCTGTACATCTCTATGACTCTATCTTGTCTATGATACAGTTGCTGCCACTGTGTGTCAGTGCAGTAGGGATAATGAGGAATTGCCAGTGTGGAATTGGGGTGGACAAAGTTAAAAGTCACACAACACCAGGTTATAGTCCAACAGGTTTATTTGGTAGTACAAGCTTTCGCAGCATTGGTCTTTCATCAGGTAGCTAGTACAGCAGGATCATAAGGCACAGAATTTATAATATCATACAACTGATCTGATATATTGAACAAACCTGGATTGCTGTTAACTCTTTCATCTTTGAGAATGGGTTGCATGTTTTGATTCATTAATATGTAAATCCCAGAATGTCTTTTAAGTCACATTCTTGGGATAACTTAAGGTTTCAGAAAAAAAATTGACATCTCAGCTCAGACAATGCACTAAAGGTGTGAGGTTAGAGTCTGTCTGTGTCCCAATCTTGAGTCAGACTATTTTCTGTTTCCAAAATAGGAATTTATAAAATGTCACATGGATTGACTGCCTGCAGACTGTGTGCTATTTGAGCAAAATAGAATGTATCTTTAAATACAATTCTGCAAAGGCAAATTCACCCATAGATTTCTATATATTTGTGCATTCATGTGAGGGGGAGAGAGAGAGAGAGTGTGTGTGTGCGTGTGTATGCATGTGCTTGTGTGCTTGCATGGTAGAGTGTGTGCATATAAGCCTGTGAGATGGTGTGCGCCTGGGTGTGAGTAGGGAAGCAGGTGGGGGTGTGCGTGTGTGTCTGAAAGACAGCGTGTGTATGAGAGGGAGCCTGCGTGAGTGTGTGAGTATGTAAGAGTGTGTATGTCTATGTGTGCTTGTGTTTGAGAGTGTATAGTGTAATGGGGTCATCTGTAATGCTGTAGAGAATGGGTGTTAAAGGTGGTTTATGAGGTGCTTATCAAGCTAGCTACTTTGTTCTGGGTGGTGTCAATTTTCTTGAGAGTTGGTGGAGTTGCACTCATTCATGCCAGTTCTGTGCTCAGAGTACTAAAGATGGAAATTTATTACTTTACATTTTAAAGCCACAGATATCTTTAACCCTGACAGATTGGCTTTCTCTATTATAGTGTTCATCCTGTCCAGCCTCAGAGAGATAACACTGGGACTGCTTATTAACAAGATTGTAATTTGGAAGAAGAACACAAGATTTTAAAATGCTGACATCAGACCCCTTCTTTATGCCAGTAACACAAGAACTAAAGCAGTCACATAGCATCCAGTGTTAACATAAAGATTATTCGGGCAATACCTCGGTTTAGTTGTCACCTAGTGTTCTCCTGTTTGTGCAACTCTTTCCCAAAGAAGGATGTCATTTGTAACCGTGGAGGAAGTTATGGCGTGTTGCAAGGAGACAATGTGTGTTTCTTCTGTACATTCTTAAGGATGGCTATCTGCTGGTAATCTTGATCATAATCAAAGTGCAATATGAGTATTGTCTTTGGGTTTCTTTTGTGCACACAGTAAATTCACTACCAAAACTACCTTCACCTCAAATATTTACCTGAAACAAATATCAGTGTGAGTAATTTTGTAATTAGGAAGAAAATTGAAAGTAACAATCGTGATAACTTCCTAATCTTACAACCACTGGATAAGGAGGAGAGATGGAAGCCATTTTGTCCATTGAGTCTCAGCTGAGAAAGGGTACTTGGCTTTATTACCTCAATTTCATCTGTGGCACCTGACAGGAGACTTCATGGGGTCTGGAGTTAATGCTAGCGGCTCAAAGGACAACTTCATCCCCAAATGTATATCTATTTGTCACCATTTCTGGTGGGTTTGCCTGTCAGTGGGACAGAACACAGGAATGGTACTGGTGCTGCCTAAGACACTAGCTGGAAGGTACAATTCCATAAGTATGACTATTACAGAGTGTTGTTTAACTAACATGTGGGCCAACTCTCCCCATTTTAGCACAGACACTGTGACATTAATGTAGCCCTGGAGTTTTACAGCACAGAAAGAGGCTCTTCAGCCCATCATGTCCGCATCAGTTAAGTATCTATCTATTCCAAAGTTACTTTCCAGCACGTGGTCTGTAATCTTGTATGCTATGGTATTTCAGCTGCTCAACTAAATACTTAGAATCATAGAGTCATAGAGATGTACAGCATGGAAACAGACCCTTCGGTCCAACCCGTCCATGCCGATCAGATATCCCAACTCAATCTAGTCCCACCTGCCAGCACCCGACCCATATCCCTCCAAACGCTCCCTATTCATATACCCATCCAGTGCCTCTTAAATGTTGCAATTGTACCAGCCTCCACCACTTCTTCTGGCAGCTCATTCCATACATATACCACCTCTGTGTGAAAAGGTTGCCCCTTAGGTCTCTTTTCTATCTTTCCCAAAATGCAGCACCTTGCATTTATCTGAATTAAACTCCATCTGCCACTTCTCAGCCCATTGGCCCATCTGATCAAGATCCTGTTGTAATTTGAGGTAACCTTCTTCACTGTCCACTATACCTCCAATTTTGGTGTCATTTGGAAACTTACTAACTATACCTCTTGTGCTCTCATCCAAATCATTTATGTAAATGATGGAAAGTAGTGGACCCAGCACTGATCCTTGTGGCACTCCACTGGTCACAGGCCTCCAGTCTGAAAAACAACCCTCCACCACCACCCTCTGGCTTCTACCTTTGAGCCAGTTCTGTATCCAAATGGCTAGTTGTCCCCGTATTCCATGAGATCTAACCTTGCTAACCAGTCTCCCATGGGGAACCTTGTCGAACACCTTACTGAAGTCCATATAGATCACATCTACTGCTCTGCCCTCATCAATCCTCTTTGTGACTTCTTCAAAAAACTCAATCAAGTTTGTGAGACATGATTTCCCACACACAAAGCCATGTTGACTATCCCAAATCAGTCCTTGCCTTTCCAAATACATGTGCAGCTTGTCCCTCAGGATTCCCTCCAACAACTTGCCCACCACCGACGTCAGGCTCACTGGTCTATAGTTCCCTGGCTTGTCCTTACCACCCTTCTTAAACAGTGGCACCATGTTGCCAACCATCAGTTTTCCAGCACCTCACCTGTGACTAGCGATGATACAAATATCTCAGCAAGAGGCCCAGCAATCACTTCTCTAGCTTCCCACAGAGTTCCCGGGTACACCTGATCAGGTCCTGGGGATTCATCCACCTTTACCCGTTTCAAGACATCCAGCACTTCCTCTTCTGTAATGTAGACTTCTTCGATGTCTTCAGAGGTCCTACTGTTCTTAACCACTGAGCTCCAGTTAATCACAACCTTCTGGGTGAAACATTATTTTCGCAAATCCCCTCTATTGATCCTAATCTTAAAACTGTACTGTTTGGTTATTAACACCTCTACTAGAGGAAGAGTTTCTTCTTATCTAACTTATCCATGCCCCTCGTCCACATCCCTCAGGTTCCCCTCAGCCTTCTGTACTCTGAAAAAAACAATAAAAATTGAATGAGTACGATTTTGAATGGCCCACAGGTCTGGGTTTGCAACTTTCTTTTCCTGTATCTAGATTAACGCTGAGCGGTCCATCTCGTTTCATTCATAAAGGGAACATTGTTACTAACATCATTGCACAGTTTCATGTTATTTATTAATTACTTTTCAACACCTGACATAACCAAAACATTGTTTTCTTGTTGTGGTAAGTCAGAGTGTAGTATTTGGATAACGGGCAGCACACGTTACTTGGAAAGGGACTTTCTGGTTTGAGTGAAGCCTTCTTTATTGTATACGGCAAATGCTGCACACATCGATCAATCTCTCTGACTGACACAGTGACACCATTGCTGATACTTTTGGCTGTCTCATTCTTTTCTAACTGTTGCAACCCATTTATGAAGCAGTTTAATTTCTGGCAGGGAAATTAAAGGTAGCAGCTATTAATAATTCACAAGCACAGTTCATTTTAATGAACAACAGACGCTGAACGCATGCAGTATCAAATGGACACAAATTTAATTATTGAATCCAATTGGATTCAGTATCCTATGTGTCAACAATTCTTTTAGGTTTCAGTCATCATGAGACTAATTATTTGTATCTAGTCCCTTTTTTCAAGCAACTGAGCAAGATAATTATTTGAATGTATGCTTTCCAAAATGCTTTTGTGCTCAATTGCTATTCTTCACACCCTGGAACTGCAGCATGTGGAGTTTTTGATTGCTGTTAGATCAAGCTGACAAACCATAAATTATTACTTGTTAATTCTTACTCATTTTTCCCAAGTTGAATTGTTTTAAAGAAATCAAAATCTTTTGGCAGCAAACATCAGCTTTGTTAGAGGAGGACATTAAGGGAATCAGATCAGCGAAAGGTAAATGGGGTTAACAAAGAATCCTACAGTGCAGAAAGAGGCCATTCAGCCTATCAAGTCTGCACCAACCTTCTGAAGAGCAACCCATCAGGACTCATTCCCCTACCCTATCCCAAGGATAATCAACCTAACCTGCACATCCCTGCACACTAAGGGGCATTTTAAAGTGGCCAATCCATCTAATCTGTACATCTTTGGACAATAGGAGGAAACCCACACAGGCACAGGGTGAATTTGTGAATTCCACACAGCCAGTCGCCCGAAGCTATAATGGAACCCGGGTAGTTGCGAGGTAGGAGTGCCAACAGCCATCATGCTGCCCTAGGTATGGTGTTAAATATTGATTAGCCTTGATCTAATTCATCAATTGAGCAGACTTAGCAGAAAGAGGATCTGAGGTTTCTGAAATGACATCACATTTATTGCCAGGGCATTGAGGACTAACATATGGAGGTTACAGTACGATTTTACAGGGCACTGGTGAGACTATATGTGGAGCACTGTGAACAGTCTTGGCCCCCCCCCCCCCCCCCTTTTTAAGAAAAGATATCAATGTATTGATATGTTATTAATCTTGCTCTGAATCTCCTCCAACACATTTATATCCTTCCTTAAATAGGAAGACCATAGCTGTGCATTGTATTTGAGATGTGGTCTCACCAATGTCCTGAGTAACTGGAGTATAACATTCTTTCTTTTATTTCCAATTCCTCTTGTAATAAAGGATAGGATTCTATCCACCTTCGTAATCACTCGCTGCACTGACATTATAACATTTTATCACTCATGCACAAGAAAAGCGAGATCCGTAATATGCTGCTTCGCTAGTGCCCTGCCAAATTGAAGTGGGCGGGGGTGGGGGGTGGGGGTGAGAGCATGTAGTGAGATTGCAATCAGATCAGCTTTGGTCTTGACCTTGATGGGACATGTTTGAGGACCCACTAAGGACCTTACACCTGCTTTTAACTTGTATTTTAGAATCTGATGTCATGTGACAGAAGGAAAGATTTCGATACCTTGTATACACGATGCCTCCAATTTCATGTGTAAGAATGTAACCATGGCTAACACACCAACAGAGGGGATTGTTTGGATGATTACTCCTCTCCAGGATCTCTCTCTCTCTCTCCTTCTCCTTCCATTGATGTACATTAAGATGTGCCAATAATCAATTCAGGAGCCCCTTGAACTCTAGTGACCCCCTACAATATGTTCCCTGGACACATGAACAAGTAACAGAGCCAGAGTTTCGTTGAGGGGGCTAGCTTTTAATCAATTTTTTAATCAGCCCATCTTATTCCATGTATAAGTTAGCAGAGAATAAACTTGTTGTGCCATTGCTACTATGTGAGAATGGATTGTTAGTTCTGTCCAGTATGAAGGTAGCAAACAAGAGGTAAATGTTTGTTCAAAACACGACCGTAGAAATCTGAGCAACAATAGACCACAAGGTCCGATGACTCTTCGTCAACATCCAATAAGATAATGGCTAATTGTCTAATTCAACTCGACTTCCATACACGATCTCCATTGCCCAATACACCCTTGTCTATGGACCCCATCTTGAATGCATTCAATAAGAGAACATTAACCACTTTATTGAAGTGAGGATTCCAAAATTCATAACCGTTGAAAAGAAGAAAGCAGGAGGTGATGCAACATCTTCTTGTACTTGGCAGGGAAGGGAAGGATATGTTCATATACCAGGGAAATGGCAAGGCCAATTGCCTACGGTATAAAGAGCCAAATCAATAAACATTATGGCTCACATTTGCTCACCTGCTCAAACCATTGAATTTTTGGCTGGTTTTCGGGACTGCACTTCCTACATGGGCTCAATCTCCTCAGCTTTGGCACACTTTCCCCGTGCTGGCTCAATGTCCCCTGCACTCATCATCACTGCAAATGCTGCATTAGCCTCTCTCCTGCGATCTCAGACCATCAAAGTCCTGATCCAGGTCTTCAGCTGCTGCCACACACCAGACCACCAGAGCCCCAGTGTAGGCACCATCCATGCCTGGCCTTGGCTCTGCCTTCCATCTGTGCCCCGATCCAATTGTGGAGGAGATTGGTTAGGCTTCCGAAGGAGTACCATGTGCGGCTTTGGTCTCCTTATCACAAAAAAGGTCTCATCATCAGCAAAGGAATGCAGCAACTCTGGACCAGACTTGTGTCCCCAAAGGACATCAGGGATATTTCAGCCTTACATCAGTGGTAGGGAAATTATTGGAGAAGATTCTTAGGGACCAGGTTTATTTGCATTTGGAAAAGATGTGACGTATTAGAGATAGTCAGCATGGATTTATACAGTGTGGCGGGGGGGGTCATCTTGTCTCTCAAAAGTGATTGAGTTTTTTGAGGATGTGACAAAGATGATTGACGAGGGCAGAGGGATCAATATTGTCTACATGAACTTTACAAAAGCATTTGACAAGGTCTCTCAATATAGGCTGATCGAGAAGATTAAATCACGGATCCGCAGAGAGTTGGTAAGTTGAATACAAAATTGGCTTGGCATATAAGACAGAGGGTAGTTGTGGAGGGGTATTTTTCTGACTCAGATCTGTGCCCAGTGACATTCTGAAAGGAGCAGCAGAAGAAGCACTGTTGTTTATGTGTATACATATACATCAATTACTTTGGTGAAAATATAGGTGGTCTAATAAGTAAGTTTGCAGACAACATGAAACTTGGTGGAGTTGTGGATAATGAAAAAGGTCATCAATGCATACACCAGAATATATATTGGAAAATTGAGCAGAATTGGGCACAGTTTAACCCTGACAAGATTTGGAGGTGCTGGTGTTGAACTGGGGTGTACAAAGTTAAAAATCACACAACACCAGGTTGTAGTCCAACAGGTTTATTTGGAAGCACTAGCTTTCAGAGCGCTGCTCCTTCATCAGCTGGTTGCCTTCATCAGCAGCGCTCTGAAAGCTAGTGCTTCTAATTAAACCTGTTGGACTATAAGATGGTGCTGTGTGAATTTTAATCCAGACAAGTGTGAGGTTTTGTATTTTGGGAGGTCAAATGCAAAAGGAAAGTGTACAGTTAATGGCAAAATCTTAATGAGCATTAATATACAGATGGATCTTGCGGTCCCAAGGCCAAAGCTCTCTGAAACTTCCAAAACAAGTGGATAAGATAATAAAGAAGGCAAATGGTATGCTTGCCTTCATCAATCAGGAGGATAAAAATTGACAAGTCATGTTGTAGCGGTAAAAACTTTAGGTTAGCCACATTTGGAGTATTGTGTGCAGTCCTGGTCACCACACTGTAGGAATGGCATGGAGCTTTGGAGAAGGGGCAAAAAATGTTTACTAGGATATTGCCAAGATTGGAGTGTATTTGCTACAAGGAGAGATCAGACAACTTGATTTGCTTTCACCTGAACATCAGAGGCTGAGGGGCAACCTGATAGCAATATGTAAAATTATGAGCAGCATTGATAGGGTAGTTAGTCAGAGTCTTTTTCGCTGAGTGAAAATGTCAAATATGAGGGGGAATAGGTTTAAGGTGATGGGGGGGAAAGTTTAAAGGAGATGTGAGAGACAAGTTTTTTACACAGAGGGTAGTAGGTACCTGAAACATGCAGTTAGGGGAGGTGGTAGCAACAAATGAGGTGACAATATTTCAGAGACATTTAGACAGAAACATGAGAAGGCAGGGAACAAAGTGATACGGACTATGTACAGGTAAGTGGGATTAGTTTGGAATGGCATCAAGATCACCACAGACGTGGTGTGCTGAAGGGCCTGTTCCTGTGCTGTACTGATGCTATGTTCAATGACAGCAGAACATTCCTATGAAGAGGGGTTGGGCAAACTGGGCCTTTTATTCGAAGAATGAGAGGTGATCTCAGTGAAACTTACAAAATACTGAAAAGGATAGACAGGATCAATGCAGCCAAAATGGTTCCCTAATTGGGAACTCTACACCAGGAGATACAATTTAAAAACAAGGGAGGTGCCATTTAGTTTCAAATGATGACAAATGCTTTTACTGAGAGAGTTGTGAACCTTTGGAATTCTCCACCTCATTTTGGAAATATGTGGAAGCTCAGACTTTGTGTGTTTTCTGATTACCGGCAGCATTATGTGAAAAGAGGAATGGGAGGGTGTGGGGGGGGTAAAAGGCATAGAAGGGTTTTCATCAGCCACGATTGTAGCGAATGGCAGGCGGAGTTGATGGATGAATGCCCTCCTCCTGTTCCTCCAAGCTTGGAAGCTCTGGCTGAGGGGGGCAAGACAAGGCAGGGCAGGCAGGGATAACTGCGAGCATTCAGTGAGCAGACAGTCCCTGAGCTGGAGTGGCAGTGTGGGGGGGGGGGGAGTGGGTAAGGGGTAGGGGGGGTTTGTCCATGAGCACAAGGTGTCCTTTCTGCAGTGTTACAGTGAGAGTAACCTGGGCAACCCGAGGGACAGCATTGAAGGGCAGGAGCATCCTGTAAATGGATCAGAGTTTAGTCATGAGGGTTGTTAGATACTAGCACAAAGCAGTTGCCAATGGCCAGAGAAGTGGGTTGCATGTGGCTGGTGCCATAGAGTGTGCCCTGAGCTGTTAGTGCTGGGTGTCCAATGTCAAGATAGGCTTTAGCTGGATGTCTAATGGCATTCTGTTGCAAATCTTACCAGATCCCACGTCATTCAAACTCCTGTAGAATTCTGCCCCAGGAAACAATTTTGGCAGAAATCTGTAACTCTCTCTTCCCCCATAAGGCTTTAAATAGGTTTGAATTAGGTAGGGTATCAAGGCTATGGATTAAAATGTAGGTAAATGGAGCTCAGGGAGAAATCAATCATAATCAAACTGAATGGCAGAAAATGGATTGAATAGACTGCTTCTGATCCTATGTATTTGCAAACAATAATCTTTGTCGTATTTCTGATCTTTATGCTATTGAAACTAAAACTTAAAATACAACTTATTTGGCATAAAAATCTTATTTGTCTTTTATTTTACTCCTTAATTGGTCCATAGCACAATGAAATCCTGGCTAATATTTGTAATAAGATTAATGGCGAGCATCATCCTCTGAAGCCAGATGATAAATTGCTGTTTCAAACTGAAGGAGGATTTTGGCTCAGGCTGAAGGACCCTAGTCTGGATGTCTAGTTCGCTTTACATAGCTGTTTCAGGTCACTTGCAGCTAGTGAGCCACAAATAGCGGATGTACAAAAAAAAAGCACATGATACCTGAGCACAACATCATAGATTTCAATTTCTCCCCTCTCAAATTCAACCATGCCATATTTGTGAGGAGCCTTAGTGAGGTGGAGGCATGTGATCAGATTACACTCCCTCTGCTGGGTAATTAATGATTTGGGGCATTAATAGTGTTCTGCTGTCAGCTCGACAGGGATAGCTGAGATGTTCTGGAGGCTGATGTACAAAACACTGTGCATGGAGAGCCTGTTGCTGATGTTTTCTGAGCAATTGATTATTCTTTGGCAGTTCTCATAGCAAATGGACTTTTAATACTAATTTCAACACTCAAGTGTATGAGGTCAGAGCATTTGACTCCTTGAGCTTATTCCACCAGGCACTGCACAGCAGGTTTGTAAATTTGTTTTTATATATGGCATCCTGAATGAAATAAAGCCATGTGTTGCCTACTAGAACCTTCCCAGATTGCTGCTAATTCATGCACATACACAGCTTGGAGGTAAGATTGGCTCAGACAGCAGAGTCGGATTTACAAAACCTTTACTCAATGTGTCCTGCAATGTGTGTACACTCTGAAGTTTAGTGTTGAAACCAAGGTGAATCAGCATCGTACTGATGTCAAAATTAGGGCGTGTGTAGGGCTTGAACTGACCCTGTTAGGAAGCAGAATGGGATTGCACGCTATGAAGAGTCTCTCTCTCTCTCTCTCTAATTCTGGTATCAGATCATATGAGGTTATGCCCTGACACAGATCCAAGTGGTTATCATTGCTTTACAGAGATATTCTGTAAACAGCAGCAGCTAATTGAAACATCAAGGATGCATTTGCCTGTGGATTCTCATCCATTAAATACAGGCAGACCATGTAAGCAGCTGTCTGGTGTGAGCAACGCTTTTCCCAGTGACTCAACAACCTGGAGAGTTTTAATCTATGACTGCAATACTCTTGTGAAGCTAAAGCAACATTTGCAGTTTAAGTGCACCCTAAGGCTGGTTCAAAATTGGATAATAAAAATGCAAAATGTGTACTAATTCTCAACAATGGATTTTCTTATTGATTCGGGGCACCTGAGACTCACTGGCAAGCTGACCATGAGTTGCCCTTCCCCAGTTAGCACAATGTTGGGCATTTTGTGTGAAACAAGATATATTTATCTAATGCAGCAATTCCTGTAACATAAAAATCATGTGGGTAACAGACATTGATTACTGTTCACTAAGAGATACAGCTGTTACATTCACAGGCACGTCGGTGTCTGGCCTGAGATCAGGCTATTCAGTTACAAAGAGAGTATGTTTCCATCAATATGCCATGTTTCAAGTGACCTAAGTTGAGATAAAGTGTGAAATTTTCATACTTTCCAATCACATGCTATATCACAGTAATAATATCATGCCCGTGTCTGTTGAAAATAAACTGCAATACTATCTACTATACAGGTATAACACTACAATATTAAGAAGGCAAATACAATGTTAGCATTCATTTCAAAAGGCCTAGAATACAGGAGCAGAGATGTACTGCTGAGGCTGTATAAGGCTGTGGTCAGACTGCATTTGGAATATTGGGAGCAGTCCTGGGCCCTGTATCTAAAGAAGGATGTGTTGGCATTGGAGGGGGTCCAGGGGAGATTTACAAGAATGATCCTGGGGATAAAGGACTTGTCACATGACGAGCATCTGCAGACTCCCAATCTGTTTTTGATGGAATTTAGAAGAGTATGGGGGACCTGATTGAAACTTAAAGAATACTGAGAGGCCTGGATACAGTGGATATTGAGAAGATGTTTCCACTAGTAGAAGAGACTAGGGCCCAAGAGCACAGCCTCAGGGTGAAGGGACAACCCTTTAGAACTGAGATGAGGAGGGATTCCTTCAGACAGAGGGTGGTGAATCTGTGAAGTTTATTGCCACAAACGGCTGTGGAGGCCAAATCATTGAGATATTTAAGACCAAGATAGTTAGGTTTTTCATTAGTGAGCACATCAATTCTTATGGGGAAAAGATAAAAGAACGGTGTTGAGAAATATATCAGCCATGTTTGAATGGCGGAGCAGACTCAACAGCTTAATGGCCTAATTCTGATCGAATGTTTTGTGGTCTCATGGCTAACCCCTTTATCAAAAGATATAAAATTATGCCAGACAGATAGGTGTAGACACATGTGTCATTAATTCACTAATTTTGTAAGCAGCTTAAAACAGAGTATACCAGATGAGCAATTCAAACTTCAGTATAACCCTTTGGAAGTTTGATATTTCACCCTGATCTGGTGGTTGTATATTTATCTGGAGCGATGTGTGTTCTTTTCTGTTGCAATTGTTTCACAACCTGGTTATTTTGCTGCTGATTGCCGTCACTGAACATCACTGCACAGTTGTTATTCCCTATTCACTTCCTGCAGGATTGCTGGATCGGATATTGATCGGAGCCAATTTCCATTCCATCACAAGGTAGTTCACTGACTAGTAATGACTTCGTTTGACCTGAGCTCATTGCAAGTTTTAGAAACCTACATTGGTATCAAAGTATTTGTATTTCTACCTCACATTCTCGGTCCATTGCTCAGTGTCAGTAGCTGATCCTGGTCCTGATCCTGATCCTGATCTTGATCTTGGTCTTGGTCCTGATCCTGGTCCTGATCATGATCCTGATCCTGGTCCTGATCTTGATCCTGGTGCTGATCCTAGTCCTGTTCCCGGTCCTGATCCTGATTCCGGTCCTGATCCTGGTGCTGATCCTCGTCCCAATCCTGATCCTGGTCCCGATCCTGATCCTGGTGCTGACCACTGCAGCTCCTGATGCAACTGGGATAGAGACTCTCTCCGAAGTGGGAGTTGGGATTTGCTATGAAACAGCTGTAGAGAAACAGTACTGACTGTGACAGACACACTAACAGCTCCTTGGGTGGGAGGAAGGGAAACAGCACCGTCCTGAACATCCTGATCAGTGTTCAGGAGAAACTGAGTGCATGATCCAAAGGCTAGAAACAAAACTGTGTTGTAGAATTTCATTCTTGGTTTCCTGATCTTTGTCATTTGATTATATTAATTCAAGTGCGACTGAGAAAATTACTGAATCAATTTTAATGGGTGTCTAGGCAAGACAGTGTTAGAATTGTTGTCCTCTAAGACCTCAAATGCATTACTTTATATCAAGTCTAAACAGATAAAATGATTGCCTCTCTAACAACTGTTAAGTGCTTCAATTCTGTTACCTTGGCAACTGGACCTGAAGCATTGTTTTAAACAAAACAAAGTATAGGCCTTGAAAACTGAAAATTTGCCTTAAATAATCTTGTAAACTTATGGACTAAAGTACTACAAAGGCTTGAAAACATAAAAACACACTGCACTCAAAATAACTGCAGAACGAACTTGGCTTCGACAAATTGTCTTCAAAATGCTACTTTGCGAAAAGCAACTTATAATGAAAT
Source organism: Chiloscyllium plagiosum (assembly GCF_037043375.1). Taxonomy (NCBI): domain Eukaryota; kingdom Metazoa; phylum Chordata; class Chondrichthyes; order Orectolobiformes; family Hemiscylliidae; genus Chiloscyllium; species Chiloscyllium plagiosum. The sequence goes on along the minus strand of NW_028270141.1, from coordinate 4,321,198 downwards.
ATAGTAAAATGGAGAATGCACAAATCATATGTCACAAGAAAATTGGAAATCATATAATTCTGTCAGCGTGGGAAAGGGGTGCATTTGCAACCTTTGCAGAAATAAATGTGCAAACATTTTGTATTTACTTTCAACAGTTTAGCTCAATTGTACACTTCCAATGTCTGTCTAACTGATGCATTTGGTCAAAAACTGAATTAGAAAAGATGCAATCATAAGATTCTAGAGAATACTTAAAATGTTTCACAAAAGAAATAATTACCTGTCGAGTTTATTTACATTGAGGTTAAGCATATCAGGGCTGCTGTGCGCAGCAAAAAGATAACAACAAATAAATCATTCCTGATGCCTTATGTACCAATTTTGTGATGCATTCTTGTATCGCTTCTGTTTGAGGCTTTGGTAGACTTCAGTGAAGAAACTGAAAGTACAAAGTCCAATGCAATCTGTTTTATTCCAGTTTCCATTTCTACTTTCCTCCATGATGAATTGTAGAGCCTTAAGGAGTGTAGTGGAACAGAGGGACCTTGGAATTCAGGTGCATGGTTCTCTGGAAGTGGAGTCCCAGGTAGACAGGGCAGTGAAGAAGGCTTTTGTCACACCGGCCTTCATCAGTCAGGGCACTGAGTATAGAAGTTGGGAAGTTATGTAGCAGTTATACAGGACGCTGTGAGGCCACACTTGGAGCATTGTGTTCAGTTTTGGTCTGAAAATGTGTTGCTGGAAAAGCGCAGCAGGTCAGGCAGCATCTAAGGAGCAGGAGAATCGACGTTTCGGGCATGAGCCCTTCTTCAGGAAACTTCACGAATGCATCACAAAATTGGTACATAAGGCATCAGGAATGATTTATTTGTTGTTATCTTTTTGCTGCGCACAGCAGCCCTGATATGCTTAACCTCAATGTAAATAAACTCGACAGGTAATTATTTCTTTTGTGAAACATTTTAAGTATTCTTCAGTTTTGGTCACCTTGTTATAGGAAGGATGTTATTAAACTGGAAAGAGTGCAGAAGAAATTTACAAGGAAGTTGCCTGGACTCAAGGGTCTGAGTTATAGGAAAAGGTTGGACAAGCTAGGACATTTTCTTTAGAGCGTAGGAGACTGAGAGGGGAATCTTATGGATCTGTATAAGATTATGTGAGGCATGGATAGGGTGAATACATTCAGTCTTTCCCTGGCTTGGAGAATTGCAGACAAGAGAGCTTCAGTTTAGGGTTGGGGGAAAGAATAAAAGGGAACCTGAAGGGAAACCTTTTTACACTGAGGGTGAAACGTAAATGGAATGAGCAGCCAGCAGAAGTGATTGAGGCAAGTACATGAATAACATTTAAAAGGAATTTGGACAAATACATAGATGGGAAAGGATTAGAAGGATATGGGCCACGTGCAGGGAAATGGGGTGGACGGACATTTTGGATGGCATGGACCAGTTTGGGCCAAAGGGTTTCTCCGTGCTGTAGGACTCTGTGACTCTAAACATTATACTCAATCCATTTTTGGAGATGTCACAACTCACATCCTCTGTTCTACTCATTGTTTGATCTCATGCTAATAGACCAAGGTGAAGAGGATGTTGCCAGGACTCAACGGTCTGAGTTATAGGGAGAGGTTGGACAAGCAGGACATTTTTCTTTGGAGTGTAGGAGACTGATTGGGGGGGGGAGAGGGGGTGTCTTAGAGATGCCTATAGATCATGAGAGGCATGGATCGGATAAATGCCCTCAGTCTTTTTCCCAGGGTTGGGGAATTGAGGACTAGAGAGGGCATCAGTTTCAGGTTAAAGGGGAAAGAATAAAAGGGAACCTGAGGAGCAACTTGTTTTACACAGAGGGTCGTGAGCTGCCAGTGGAAGTGGCTGAGTTGGGTACATTAACAAAACTTAAAAGGTATTTGGACAAAGACATGGATAGGAAAGTACTGGAAGGATATGGGCCAAGTGCAGGGAAATGGGGTTAGAGTGGATGGACAGTTTGGTCGGCATGGCCCAGTTTGGGTCAAAAGGCCTGTCTCTGTACTGGAGGACTCCATGACTCTATGACTCTTGCACATTCCATCTGATTACATTTTCAGATGTCTATGTGCAGCATGTATGCTACTCTGATTTTGATGGTGGGAATTAAACTGAGGAAAAAGAGCCAGAACCCTTAGCTGTAATTTTAACTGATGTTTTTATTTTGAATCAAAAAAGATGGCTAAACATGAAAATATGCTTAAGATATTCTCCTGCACAATGTCTTAACAGAGAAATCAAACCATCTGAAACAAATGAGTTCATACATTGGTTAGTGAAATAACTGCACAGAGGCCGGTATCCCATCATCAAGACACCGTTTATTGACATGAGCAGAGTACACAGGCTCTGGCCAGCCAGCTCAGAGCCACTCCCCAGAATGAGGAGACCTGTTTACATCTGTCAGCCAAAGCTCCCTGATTGACCCAGGCTAACAGCCCCAATCAAGGATCTCACAGTCAATCACTACAGTTCAAATAACAGGTAGATGAAAGAAAGTGAAGTTAATTTAGTTAAATTTCTTATTAATAAATAAGAACAAAAGAAGATGGGAGATAGAAGCAGGAGTAACCCATAAGATTCATGAAACTTCTTTCACTATCCAATACTGTAATGGCTGACCTCCAAGGACTTATCATCCTCTGTTCGCGACGTCTTCATTCCAGAGAGAACAATACCTGTCTAAAGCAGCCATAAGCATAATTCATGATGGAGCATCCACAACCTACAAATCCCAAATTAAAATATATTTCAAATGCAGGCTTTACAAAATTCAGGTAAGATTAGATTTGATTCCCTACAGTGTGGAAACAGGCCCTTCGGCCCAACAAGTCCACACCGACCCTCCGAAGAGCAACCCACCCAGACCCATTTCCCTACATTTACCCCTGACTAATCTACCTAATAATACGGGCAATGTAGCATGGCCAATTCACCTAACCTGCACATCTTTGGACTTATCTACAGCCTTGAGTGGTAATTTCTATGTGTCTCAGGTAGATGTCTTTAAACATGACTCATACACACGGCATGAGGTGATTTCTAATATTGTCCCATGGGCTGAAACTTGCTTGATCAGATCGATGCAGATTTCAAAGAGATGAGAAACAGTGGGAGGGTTCAGCGTGGTCTCAATGGAGCATTCTGCCAGATGTATAGAGAGTCAGCAAAATCCACAATATCCCACATTATAACTTTAGCCTTAACATTGAACTCAGCAGTGCCTCGTGGAAGGGCTGTTTTTATTCTGAGAACTGATAGTTTTAAGTCACCAAAGATGTAAGAGTGAAAGAGTCTGAAGAAACCAATTCAGTTTAACAGAGATTTTACAATCAGGAAGTTTCTAAGATTGAGAAATCCTGACAGCAGAGCTGTAGGCTGGTATATAACATCGTTTGGATGTTGAGCAGCTGTCATCTGTTGTCACTAGCCACTGAGCAGCCTGACTATGAGAATGCGAAGGGGCAATAAGCCATTTGGCCGTTCAGATTGGTTCTGCTCTGCGGTAAGAGTATGGCTCATGTTCTACAGCTCTACCTGCCCACTCTATCCCCTACATTCATTATAACCAGTGATGGAACATCCTCAAATCTCACAGGTAGAACATTTTGAAAGTTTACAAACCTTTGAGTGAAGCAATGTCTCCTCATTTCATTTTTAAATAGCTGTCTTCTTATTTTGATAGTGACCCCTAGTTGCCCTCAAGTTGAATGTGAGTTACATGTTCCTTTTAGGAATTATTGCAAGAGCAGTGATTATGTTTGGAGAACTCAACTTGCTACCCTCTTTAATTCAGCGTAGTCTCTGGGTGGGAGTTTAGAAATAGGTCACAGTTGGTTTTTGGGTGAACTCCCAAATTACTGATACCAGCCATCAGGACCCCAGCACTGAGAGGGGAGTCACCAAGTCTGGGTCGAGTTGCCTGCTTATGAGCATGTTGCAGGGAAACTAACAGTGACTATGGCCAGTGGCAATATCATTGAACTTGTGATCCAGAACCCCAGCTCAATGTTATGGGGACATGGGTTCAAATCCCATGGTGGGAGATGGGGTAGTTCCGTTCAATAAAAGTGCTGGTGCCCCTGTAACCACTGTCAATTACCATAAAAACCCATCTGATTCACTAATGTCGTTCAGGGAAGGAAATCTGCCACCTTTACCCAGTCAGGCCTATCTAACAGACCCACAGGAAACTGATTGACTCTTACCTGCCCTCTGGACAATTGCAGGTGGGCAATAAATGCTGACCTAGCCAGTGACATCCACATTCTTTAAACATATAAAACCAAGCAGAAATTACTAATTGCCTGTTCCCATAGTAACTGGGGTTTCCAAACAAGTTCAAGGCAGATAATGGACATCAGACCAGATCACTGGCAAACAGCCACAGTGACATTCCCTCAGATCATAGGGGTCTGTCAGTAATCTGGTGAGTGTCACACTCCCCTGTGGAGGGGCTGCCACTCCAGGATCTTAGCCTGACCCTTTCAAAATATGCATCAACACGTCTGCACCATTCTGGGCCGGGCTGTGGAACTGTGTCCTCCAGGTTCCTTGGTTCAATGTCAGCCATTCCCACAGTGGGAGCTGTGTACAGGCTGGAATCATGCTGTGTTTTAAAGGCAATCCTCTGTGTCCTGGTTCTGGAAAGATTGATTCCAGGAAATCATCTTCTGCAGCAGGGTCATTATTCAGACAAGATGCTGCAGCTATGTGGTGATCAATGAGAGAAGCATTCAGATTACCCTGGACTTACCAACCGTTCCATGATGAACTACAGGATAAATAAGCTGTCATCTGTAATGGTGTCAAAGGTGGGCTCAGCGTGAGCCCTCAAACAGCACACACACACTCACACACACACTCACACACATACACACATTCACACACACACACTCATACACACACACTCACTCTCACATACACACACACGCTCACTCTCACACACACACACTCACACACATACACACACACACTCTCACATACACTCACTCACTCTCTCACACACACTCACTCACTCTCTCACACACACACTCACACACACACACATGCACTCACTCACACACACACTCATACACACACACTCACTCACACACACACACTCACTCTCACACATTCACTCACTCACTCACACACACACTCACTCACACACACACACTCTCGCACACACATACACTCACTCTCACACGCACACTGTCTCACACACACTCACACACACTCTCACACACACTCACTCACTCTCACACACACGCACTCACTCACACACGCTCACATTCACACACACTCACTCACTCACACACACTCACTCACACACACACACTCTCACACACACTCTCACACACACATGCACTCACACACACACACTCACACACACACACACTCTCACACACTCACTCTCACACGCACACACACTCACACACACACTCACACACACTCACTCTCACGCACACGCACTCACTCACACACACACACTCATACACGCTCACATTCACACACACACTCAGTCACACTTACTCACTCACACTCACACACACACTCTCACACACACACACTCTCACACACACACACTCTCACATGCACACACACTCACACACGCACTCTCACACACACACTATCTCACACTCTCTCGCACACACACACATATTCTCACACACAGACACAGACATACGCACACTCTCACACACACTAACAGACATACACACAAACACGCACACATAGATACAGACACAGATATACACTCACACACATACACACACATACAGACACACACACTCACACACACAGGCACACACAGATACAGACACAGACATACACACACTTTCACACGCACATACAGACACGCAGACACATACAGACACGCACTCTCACGCACAAATACAAACACACACACTCACACACATACAGACACACATACAACACACTTTCAGACTGCACAGGCGCACAGACACACACACACACGGACACACACACACATACATACAGACAAACACTCTCTCTCATGCACACTCACACACAGACACACACTCTCTCACACACATATACAGACACACGCACACACAAACATTCTCACACATACATACACACAGACACACAGTCTCTCACACACACACAATCAGACACGCAGACGCACACATACATACACACAGACACACAATCTCACACAGACATGCAGCTGTACACACAAACAGACACACACATGCACACAGACACACTCACACCACACAGGCACACAGACACACACTCACACCCACAGACATACACACACACCCACTCTCACAAATACACACTCAAGCCCACGTATAAATGCTCACTTTTGCACATGAAGTGCGGTGAGAGTAATGACACTGGACATCAAAGCAGCATTTTACTGATTGTGGCATAAACAAGCCCGAGCGAAACTGAAATCAATGGGAATTAGGTTGAGAGCACTGCCCTGGTTAGAGTGTTACTCAGCACAGAGGAATGCGATTGCGGTTGTTAAAATCCAACCATCAATGATCTTCCCTCCAACAAAAAAATCCAAAGGGGGGATGTCTCTGGTAAATGTTCTAGATCGTTCACAACTCCTCAGATACTCAAGCTGTTGAGTTCATGTGCAGTAAAACCTGGACAACATTTGTGCTGTAACTGGCAAGTAAATGGTATTCCACACAAACAACATTCCCGCAAATTAGTTTCTCCTCGATGCAGTCCATGCATGGTAATAACGTCTCAAACTGGATGTCAATGCTTCTGGCACTTGCACATGCGTACAACCATGCAGTTCAGAGGAAACTTTGCAAAGTAATGGCTAACTCCAAAAGGGCCACCTCTGCTTAACACTAGCTCACAGAATCTACCCCCTCAGCATTCTGATGATCACTATTGGCCAAAAACCTAACACATCAACAATATAAATGGGAAGACTCAGAATTCTGTGCAAGTATCTCATCCCTTGACTCCTCAAACTCTGTCCTCAACTACAAGACACACAGTAGAAGAGCGATAGGACAATCTCCATTTGGCTGAAGTGAAGCTCCAACAATCCTCAATACTAAGATGTTTAACACCATGAATGACACAGCAACATGCTTGACTGACACTTCATTCAACAACTTCACCAGCTCTACCCTCTGCTACTGAAACTTGCTGCTCATAATGTGTACCACCTGCAGTAACAGTTCATTCAAAAGCACTTTCTATCAGCAGAACGAGGGCAGCAGACCGAGAGTACCCGTCCTAAAACATCATGTGGACTGCAGCAGCACAATAAAGCAAGCAACCATAACCTACTTGAGGGCAAATAGGGACAAAATAAATGCTGACCTTGCAGTACATACGCATGTACACAAAATGGGGAAGTGATGGTCTAGTGATATTATTACCAGACTACCAATCCAGTGACCCAGGGAGTGAACCAGCTGGGATGTTATGACAATCAACAATGGTTTCATGGTCATCATTAGACTCTAAGTTCCAGATGTTTTATCGACATCTTTGATGTTGATCACCTACAGCAGAGCTTGGGTTTCAATGTCCAGCAGGTAGCTTGTTAAAGGCAGTTAAAAATAAAAGTCAAAGATATACTGGGGGGGGTGTATATTTAGAGTTTCTGGCCTGGGTAACTGAAGGCACAGCCTGCAATAGTGAGGCTACGAGAGATGAGGGTTGTCCAGGTGGCTGGAATTGGGGGAGTGCAGAGATCTTGGAGGAATGTAGGGCTGGAGAAGATTACAGTGGGAAGAAGGAATGAGGACATGAGGATGTTCAAAATAAGGATGACGACTTTAAAATCAAAGTAGACAAGTAGGAGGCAGGAGAAACTCAGCAAGGCAGGCAGCATCAGGAGGGAGAGGGACACAGCAAGGCAGGCAGCATCAGGAGGGAGAGGGATACAGCAAGGCAGGCAGCATCAGGAGGGAGAGGGACACAGCAAGGCAGGCAGCATCAGGAGGGAGAAGGACACAGCAAGGCAGGCAGCGTCAGGAGGGAGAGGATCACAGCAAGGCAGGCAGCATCAGGAAGGAGAGAACACAGCAAGACAGGCAGCATCAGGAGGGAGAGGGACACAGCAAGGCAGGCAGCGTCAGGAGGGAGAGGATCACAGCAAGGCAGGCAGCATCAGGAAGGAGAGAACACAGCAAGACAGGCAGTATCAGGAGGGAGAGGGACACAGCAAGGCAGGCAGCATCAGGAGGGAGAGGAACACAGCAAGGCAGGCAGCATCAGGAAGGAGAGAACACAGCAAGACAGGCAGCATCAGGAGGGAGAGGGACACAGCAAGGCAGGCAGCATCAGGAGGGAGAGGGACACAGCAAGGCAGGTTGCATCAGGAGGGAGAGGGACACAGCAAGGCAGGCAGCGTCAGGAGGGAGAGGATCACAGCAAGGCAGGCAGTATCAGGAGGGAGGGGAACACAGCAAGGCAGGCAGCATCAGGAGGGAGAGGGATACAGCAAGGCAGGCAGCATCAGGAGGGAGAGGGATACAGCAAGGCAGGCAGCATCAGGAGGGAGGGGAACACAGCAAGGCAGGCAGCATCAGGAGGGAGGGGAACACAGTAAGGCAGGCAGCATCAGGAAGGAGAGGAACACAGCAAGCGAGGCAGCATCAGGAAGGAGAGGAACACAGCAAGCGAGGCAGCATCAGGAAGGAGAGGAACACAGCAAGGCAGGCAGCATCAGGAAGGAGAGGAACACAGCAAGCGAGGCAGCATCAGGAAGGAGAGGGACACAGCAAGGCAGGCAGTATCAGGAGAGAGAGGGACACAGCAAGGCAGGCAGCATCAGGAGGGAGAGGGACACAGCAAGGCAGGCAGCATCAGGAGGGAGAGGGACACAGCAAGGCAGGCAGCGTCAGGAGGGAGAGGGACATAGCAAAGCAGGCAGTATCAGGAGGGAGAGGGACACAGCAAGGCAGGCAGCATCAGGAGGGAGAGGGACACAGCAAGGCAGGCAGCATCAGGAGGGAGAGGGACACAGTAAGGCAGGCAGCATCAGGATGGAGAGGGACACAGCAAGGCAGGCAGCATCAGGAGGGAGAGGAACACAGCAAGGCAGGCAGCATCAGGAGGGAGAGGGACACAGCAAGGCAGGCAGCATCAGGAGGGAGAGGGACACAGCAAGGCAGGCAGCATCAGGATGGAAAGGGACACAGCAAGGCAGGTAGCATTAGGAAGGAGAGGAACACAGCAAGGCAGGCAGCATCAGGAAGGAGAGAACACAGCAAGGCAGGCAGCATCAGGAGGGAGAGGGACACAGCAAGGCAGGCAGCATCAGGAGGGAGAGGGACACAGCAAGGCAGGCAGTATCAGGAGAGAGAGGGACACAGCAAGGCAGGCAGCATCAGGAGGGAGAGGGACACAGCAAGGCAGGCAGCATCAGGAGGGAGAGGGACACAGCAAGGCAGGCAGCATCAGGAGGGAGAGGGACACAGCAAGGCAGGCAGTATCAGGAGAGAGAGGGACACAGCAAGGCAGGCAGCATCAGGAGGGAGAGGGACACAGCAAGGCAGGCAGCATCAGGAGGGAGAGGGACACAGCAAGGCAGGCAGCGTCAGGAGGGAGAGGGACATAGCAAAGCAGGCAGTATCAGGAGGGAGAGGGACACAGCAAGGCAGGCAGCATCAGGAGGGAGAGGGACACAGCAAGGCAGGCAGCATCAGGAGGGAGAGGGACACAGTAAGGCAGGCAGCATCAGGATGGAGAGGGACACAGCAAGGCAGGCAGCATCAGGAGGGAGAGGAACACAGCAAGGCAGGCAGCATCAGGAGGGAGAGGGACACAGCAAGGCAGGCAGCATCAGGAGGGAGAGGGACACAGCAAGGCAGGCAGCATCAGGATGGAAAGGGACACAGCAAGGCAGGCAGCATCAGGATGGAAAGGGACACAGCAAGGCAGGCAGCATCAGGAGGGAGGGAAACAGAGCCAGGGAGGCAGCATTAGGAGGGAGAGGGACACAGCAAGGCAGGCAGTATCAGGAGGGATGGGAACACAGCAAGGCAGGCAGCATCAGGAGGGAGGGGAACACAGCATGGCTGGAACCTTGCTGTATTCCTCCAGCCTCCTGCTGGTCTACTTTGGATCCCAGCATCCGCAGTTTTTTTTACTTTAAAATCAAATCTTTGCTTAGCACTGTGTTACTGTAGGTCAGTGAACACTCGATAAGTGGCAGTTGTTGAGAACTTGGCTATGGACAGTGAGGCTTTGGAAGTGTTTAAATGTAATGAAAGTTTCTGGAAATTCAGTACCAAATTCAACAGAGCTGAATGAAAACAATACTTCAATGCCCTCCAATATACCTTTGCCTTTGTCTTTCCTCCTTGAACATAATTGTCAATGCCACTGCTTTTCCCAAGTCTTTGGTTATCTCTCTTTATATCTGAACAATGGTAGATTTTTATGATTTGACAATGCTATTGTGAAACACCTTGAGATACTTTACCAGATTAATGGCACTGTCCAAATGAATGGCTGGCCAGGAGTGTAATCATTTCTGTAAAAATCGCATATACTTAATTTCTTCCTGGAAATCTATAGATCTTAGCTCTTTCTCATATCTCACAAGCTGTTGGGATCCAGCTTTCGTTCAGAAACATTCCCAAGGGCAGTTAGCTTAACTTTGAATATGTCTAAAATCAGCTTATATTTACCTAAAAATATAATCTCAAAGTCTGCCAAATCATTTCAACTATATAACTTCACATTAAAGCAAATGCAAGTGTTCAAAACAAATTTGCTATAATTTACTACACTCAGCAATTTTCAGCCAGATTGGCCTCAAGCAGCATCTTGTATTGGTCCGTGCTGTTAACATACCCTGTCGCAGCATTGACACATCACTGCATCATATTCCCATTAGTCATTTAACGCAGTTATGAAAAGCAAACAGCACAAAGAAAGAAAGCTTCATCTATCTTCAGAAATAATTCTATTTGTTGGTGTTGATAGAATTGAGACTTCTTACACATAATGATCAAAAGGTTATTTCATAAAGACTTAATGGCAATCATTAATATATGTCTTTAAATATACATATGCAAGGCTGGTGTGTACATTGTCCCATCCAATACAACTGCTTTTAATGCTTTGTAACATGAGACGGTCAGAATCCATTGTGAGGTCATTGGTGACCCTGGCAAGGTAAACTGAGAGTCTGTCAATTACAAAGCACTTGGACAGAAAGCCAGTGCAGACAGATGCTGAATATTTCATGCCAGTCTTTCTGGATCTGCTCATTGGCCAAAACATGATACGCTGTTATTTCAATAATTCACTCACTTTGGTTTTGCCAGCTCTGTCAGAGAGCGACGTGAACAAGAATGTTTATTTTATTTTCAGAGCTTCTGTGCTGAAACTGCAACTGCAAAATACGCCAGTGTCAATTCTTCAAATTGAATTCTCCCGCATTACTCTCTGGGTACATCACTGTGGCTGATTTCCTTTTATACTGGGATGCTGCACATCACATTTTGTACCCAAAGCCAACCCCAGCAGATCTTACACTTTTGTCCTAATTCCATCTTCTGTAAGCTTTTAGATGGATGCCTGGAATACTGTGAGTGGCTCTGGGCCCCACACTTTCGGAATGTTTATTGGGATGAGTGCAGCATTGGCTTGCCCCTATAGAAACTGAATTTTAAGAGATAAATGGCACAGATTATACAAACAAAGTTTTTTTTTAATTCAACTAGTTTGGACACACCTCTGTGGGACATAAACCTGGACATTAAGTCCTGGAGCTAGGGACATCACCACTGCATTGCAAGACTTCCATCAAATTGTTACCATGGTCAGATTAGAATCAGAATAGTAGCCTGGGTCACTGGAGTACTAATCCAGTAATATTACCATAACAGCACTGTTTCCCCACAAGAGTTGTATTCCCTGGAATCTATAAGATAAAGAGGGGATTTGATCACATTATCAAGATCTTAAAGAAACAGGTAATGTAAATAGAGAGAAATTATTTTCACCGATCAGCCAATCTTCTATACAATCTAACTAAGATGGTTGTCATTAACTGCAGATTAATTTGAGTCTTCATAAAAAGAAACAAACTGAAACGGTGTTGTTATGTGAAGAGATGCATGGTTGTCATGGCGTACCTGTAAATAGATGGCTGTAGAAATAGAGGCAGGGGAGTGTCTTAGGTACAATATTTCAGCTGCTTCATCAATGACCTTCCCTCCATCATAAGGTCAGAGGTGGGAATGTTCGCTGATGATTGCACAGTGTTCAGCACCATTCACAACTCCTCAGGTACTGAAGCAGTCCGTGTCCAAATGTAGCAAAAGCTGGACAACTGAAGGTAATATTCATTTCACACAAGTGCCAAGCAATGACCCAATCCAATAAGAGAGGAAAGAAACCTTCCCATTCAACTAGATTGGGTTGGGATATCTGGTCGGCATGGACGGGTTGGACTGAGGTGTCTGTTTCCATGCTGTACATCTCTATGACTCTATGACTCTAAAGGCACTATCAACACCCCCGAGGTTACCATTGACCATAAGCTGAACTGCCTACATCATATAAATGTGGTGTCTAAAGGAACAAGTTGGAGTCTAGAAATACTGCTGTAAGTGACTCACCTTCTGATTCCCCAGAACCTGTCCACCATCTACAAGACACCAAGCAGGAGTGTGATGGAATGCCCCTCACTTGTTTGGATGGATGCAGCTTCAACATCACTCCAGAAGTTTAAACAATCCAGGACAGAGCAGCCTGCTTGATCAGCACCACATCTACAAACATCAACTCCCTTCACCACTGACGCACTGAGGTAGCAGTGTGTACCATCTCTATTATGATTTGGAGATGCCAGTGTTGGACTGGGGTGGACAAAGTTAAAAATCACACAACACCAGGGTATGGTCCACCAAGTGTATTTGGAAGCACTAGCCTTCGGAGCGCTGCTCCTTCATCAGGTGGTTGTGGAGTATAAGATCGTAGGACACAGAAGTTGTAGCAAAAGTTTAGTGTGATGTCACTGAAATGATATATTGAAAAAGTCCTGGATTGTTTGTTAAGTCTCTCACCTCTTAGAATGACCATGTTGATTTCAATTCTTTCATTTGTAAATCCTAGAACCTTTTTTTAAAGTTACATTCTCAAGTGAACTTTAACAATAGGTGCCATGTCAGCCCAGATCATGTATTGAGGGTGTGAGGTGCCCTGTGTGGGACTGTCTGTGCCCCAATGTTCAGACTGATTCTAACCTAAACAAGGGATTTACAGAATCTTACATGGAGTCATGCAGTTTGTGAGCAAAATAAAATATAATTCTGCAAATACAAATTCACCCCGCAAACTTATATGTGTGTGTGTGTGTGTGTGTGTGAGAGAGGGGGGGGGGGGGGGGGTGGCGGAGATGGTATGAGTGTCTATGAGCCACAGTTTGTGGGGTGAATTTGTACTTGCAGGATTATATTTTATTTTGCTCAAAAACTGCATGAATCCATGTAAGATTCCTTAAGTCCCATTTTTTGAAATAGTATCAGTCTGAACATTGGCACACAGGCAGCCTCACACAGGACTGTCACTTCAGAATGTAACTTTTAAAGAAAAGTTCTATGATTTACAAGTGAAAGAAGTGAAACCAACATGGTCATTCTAACAGATGAGAGACTGAACAAACAATCCAGGTCTTTTTCAATATATCATTTCAGTTACATCACACTGTAACCTTTTGATCTACATTATGCATGACAGAAAAAAACTCCCAAAGATCAATGCACAGTACCATCCACAATCACTCCAGCTAGAAGAGCAAAGACAGCAGATACTTGGAAACACCACTTCCTGCAAGTTTCTCTCCTAGTCGCTCACCATTCTGACTTTAAAACATATCATTATTCCCTCAGTTTTGTTGGGTCAAAATCCTCAAACTTCTTCCCTGACAGTATTGGGAGTGTCCCCACACCAGGTGGACTGCAAGTTCACCAACAGCTTCTCAACACTGACCCAGCCAGTGACACCTATATCCCTGGATGAATTTCTAATAAGTATGATGATTAGCTTTCTTTCCTTTACAACTTGAGCTGGGATATAACCTCCAGGGCTATACAACATCGTTTAAAGTAGAGATCTAGGCTTTCAAGACTGAAATTACAAAGCACATAGAGTAGGAGAAGTTTGGATGGATCTTCTACAAGTTGCAATGATACTGGATCAATTGTTAATTTAAAATATGAGATTGTTTAGCGAAAATCCATCAAACATGTTCAGGGATCAGGGGCAAAGGTGAATAAATAGATCTAGGTCACAGATCACCTATGATTTCATTGATTGATAGGACAAAATCAGTGAGCAACATAGACGACTCTTCTCCCATGTTGCTGAATGCTCAGTCTTAATCACTCAACACACACTGACTCTGGGGTGGGGTGGTCAGAGTTTCCAAGCCGGAGGGGGTTAAATATATGCACTTGAACTGAATTGTCCCTGTTTTTGTTGGTTATTCTGGTTCCTGCAATGCTTTGAAGAAACTGGAGGAATGACACCGCAAATGGAAAAATCCACCCATTTATACCAGAATCTGGCAATATTACATCATATAAACAACATCAGAATAGTTGGGCTTTGTAACCATAACCATTTCATGAGTGAGGAAAAACTCACAGAAGCAGCAAGTTCAGATGGTTTTGAACAAGCAAAACCAAAAGTCTGAAATTCATGGCAATTTCAGCGAATCTTTCATTTATTCCATGATAGAGAATTATTTGTGTGTGAAATACTAATTCCCATGTCTATTACAGATTTTTATTTACAGTGTGATTTATCAAACCGGAGATCAGTGAATTGATTAGTTATTATCACAGAGAGATGATGGGATTCAATGGATCAATGCTGTGCACGTCTCTTCAATATCACAAACCCAAATGAGTTTCATGGATTATCATCAAAGTACATCTAATTCAGCTGGTGTTCTGTTCCCAGAGATACATCTGTATCTTGTCCTTCCACCCAGTATAATAGCCACAGTTATGCACAAATTTAGTAACATGATTTTCTAGTCTTCATGCATGAGCGATTCTAAAAGCATTTTATTATCCTTTAAATCTTAAATGAGCTGCACTGGAAAAGAGCGAAAAAAAAACATTGACGGTGTAAGAAAGTGAGAATGATTAGAGAGGATGGACAAAGAGAATCAAGTGAAGATCAAGAAAGGAAAGGAGATTGCATGGAAGAGGGATCAGAAATAAATGAATGTCAAACAGGGAAGAGGGTAAACAACAAATCAGTGTCTGTGACAAAGTATGTGAGAAGCACAAAGTAACAAGATAAAATAAAACTTAAGAGTTAAAGCCAAAGAGAAAAAAATACTCTCATATGACAATTAGCTTTTTGCAAATGTTTTGTTTTAAGTGTCAGTTAGCTCAATTGGCTGGATGGCTGGTTTGTGGTATAGAGTGATGCTAACGGTCTGGGTTCAATTTCCTGAGGTTACCACGAAGGGCTCTTCTTGTCAATCTCTCCCCTCTCCTGACGCATGATGATCCTCAGGTTAAACCCCCACCCCGGCCATTTCTTTCTAATGAGAGAGCAGGGTTGTGGTGACTTTACCTCATTCATTGTCGAAGCTTTCACAATCTATAGAGCTGGACTCTGATCCTTTATTAATCAATGGTGAAGTCATTGTGGTTTAGTACAGAAATAAGTGCTGTGGACTAACAAGTGTCTGCTGGTATTTTTCTTCATGAACCAGCAGAGCTAACCACACATTTTTCTCACAAAGCAATCCCACTTTCTTTTCCTGAAGCTCACAGATTCTGTTTAATACCAGTTATGTCAAACAGCTCCACATCTTACCCACACCCTATACAGACAAATTTCTTCTAATCTTTTTGTTTCAGTCACCCAGCTTAAATGAGTACTCTTCAAAAGTTTAGATGACATTCTCTTCCCCATCCACTGAAATTGTCATGAACTCCCCCATCCCCAAGTTCAGCTAAACTATCCTTCATTCCCCCAGTTTAAAGAACACTTTTACCTATCCCTTGACAGCTATAGTTTAGTGATAACTCTTGTACCTGGGTCATGGATTCGAACCTAATTCCAGAGATTTTAGCACTAATCCATCTTTTAACCCAGATTATTTCAACCAGTACTGAAAGAATATGACATTGGGTTTGAGGTGATGATGTTTTAAATAAGATTCTGAGATAATCTACATTTTCAAAAAAAATCTCCTCTGGACATAAGCACAAAACATGATATACATTAATAAAATCCATCAAAATTCTTATTATTATTAAGTGTACCTCTTCCCAAAAATGGCTGCATTCCTGTTCTCATTTAAAGATTTGAACAGAATACACAGGGGGAAGCCAATGAGGCAGTGTCATGGGAATATCACTGGTCTAATAATCCAGAGATCCAGGCTAATGCTCCAGGTTGGAAAAGCGCTATTGCAGTTGGTAAAATTTGAATTTAAAAAATTCTAGCATAAAACTAGCAAAAAATTCTAGCATAAAATTATAATCACCATATGTTGATTATTGCAAAAACCCATTTTTGTTTTAACAAATGGGTAATTAATTTCACTTAGTTCCTGAGGGAATTCTGCCATCCTATCTGGTCTGGCCTACATGTGACTCCAGACCCACAACAATGTGTTTGGCTCCGAACTGCCCTCTGAAATGGACCAAACCAAACCATTCAGTTCAGGGGCAATTAGGGATGGGAAAGAAATGCAGATGTTCTCATTCCCATAAACAAATGCAGGAATGCAAAGGAAATTGTCAATTTTGAAAGCTGAACCCAAATTGTGATTGATATGAATGTTCTAATTTGTCATTCCTGCAATTGTGCTCATGTTCCTGATAAAAATAAAGAAATTATTTTTATATTTAACAGTGACAGTTTTTTTTTAAATGGCAGTTTTTCCTATGGTGGATGAATTCACTAAATTCATGGATCCATTAAAACTGATGTTTTAAGCGAGAATGATGAGGAGCTAATAGATGATTGCCAAAGTCTTTTATGAAATGTAAAGCTATGCTGTGGAAAATATCTTAATAATTTCTTCAACTAATGGAGACTTTTTTCACATGATAAACAAAAGTAAAAATAATTAGCTTTATCCCAATTGTTGCTTTGCCATTGGGCCACTGAGTAAGTTACAGGAATGTTGGTGTAGTGAGGTGATATGACATGTATACAGTTTGTCAAAGCTGCCCCTGATGTATTTTCAGAGTGTTCCTTGAACTGTGAATGTGTACAACTCATTTATAACCTCCCCCTTTAGTTTTCAATTGTTTCAATTTTTAAAATAACCAGCATCATAGGCTTATGCTCTAAACAAGATAATAAACTGGCCCTTTACACAACTTTTACTGAACGTTACTGAGTATAAGTATTGTCATTAGCTAAAACGTATACAAAAATATAAAGCAAGTGAAGACAAAATTTACATATGAAGATGAAAATGAGAGCAGTCTCTAGTCACACTGCTGGCTTCATGTCTGAGGTAAAAGATTCAACTTGAATTCAGGTTCAGCAGTTTCAATTGCCTCTGTAGTGGCTTGGTTCCAGTTTACTTTTACAGATGGACTCAGCAGATAGTGAGGAGTAAAGGTCGTTTTCCTTTTGCTGATCCTGCTGGCATGACATTGGAAATTGCTTGGAATTCTTTTCAGCAGAACACCGAGGCTTTCTGGACACCTTTTCTCCATCTCCCTTGGTGTCAGAGAGAAAACTAACTCTTAAATATTGTTCACGAGGCAAGGAAGAAGTATGCCAAGATAAATGTTAGTTTTTACAGAAAAGTTTGAAAGTGGAGTGATGATTGTGGGAGATGACTGTGTTCAACACCAAAATAACAAACAGGAAACATCCGGTCATGCGGCAGTGCTATTGAGGCTATGTCGATTCCCCAGGAGTTAATAGTTATAATGATGGACGTGTCAGTGAGGAACAGATGATATGGGCTGCATGGACCATGCCTGGTCACTGTGAGCCCCGCTAAAAGCACATAAGCCTGTGCAGCTATCTTTGAGATGGCACCTGAACAAACCTGTCTACCCATGATTTTTACGTTCAGGGGACTTGGGTGTCTCTGGCTGGGTCAGCATTTATTGCCCATCCCTAGTTGCTCCTTGAGAAGGTGATAGTGAGCTGCCATCTTGAACTGTTATAATCTATTTGGTGGGAGTTCCAAGATTTTGACCAAGTGACACTGAAGGAAGTAACTTGCTGCAAGCATTTTTAACAATGCAAATAATATCAGGTCATGGAGGTGGAGAGAATAGGAATGCGAGTAACTGAAGAATAAAGACAGAATATTTCATAAGTGAGATATGGTCAGTGTTGATGGGATTTAAACAATATGAAGAAGCTGTGCTGTGAGATGATCATTTCCACAAGCCCTTTTTGGGCTGATGGAAGGATTCAAGAGCAAAACTTCTGACCACCACTTTGTCCTCACCAGTCCTGGCGGTGGACATTGAAATCCCCCACCCAGAGTATATTTTGCATGATTGCCACTCTCAGTGCTTCTTCCAAGTGCTGTTCAATATGGATCTGCCAAGAAAGGATGGACTATGGTAATCAGGAGGTTTCCTTGCCAATCTTTGACTTCATGGGGTCCAGAGTCAATGTTGAGGATTCCCAGAGCAACTCCCTCCCCACTGTATATTATGACACCACCACCTCTGCTGGGTCTGTCCTGCCAGTGAGACAGGACATATCCAGGAAAGGTGTCTGGGACATTATTTATAAGATATGGTTCTGTGAGTATGACAATGTCAGGCTGTTGCTTGGCTAGTCTGTGGGACAGCCCCCTTCCCCACAATATGAGTAAAGAGGACTTTGCGGGGTCGACAGAGCTGTGCTTACTGCTGTCATTTCAAGTACCTTGGTCGGCGCTAGGTGGCTAGTCCGGTTTCATTTCTTTCTTGAGACTTTCTAGCAATTGTTACAACTGAGCAGCTATTCAGAAGACAGGCTAGAGTCAATCACATTGCTGTGACTCTGGAGTCATATATAGGCCACCCTTCATTAAATAACATTTTATGAATTTGAGAAGATTCAGCAAAGTTGACATTAACATAAGGGGAGGTGATGGACTAGTGGTATCAGCATGCGACTCTTAATTCAGAGATCCAGGACCTCGGTTCAAATCCTGCCATGGCAGAAGATGGAATTTGAATTTGATGAAAATCTCAAATTAAGAATCTCATGATGACCATGGACCCAGTGTCATTAAGAACTCACGGCTCACTATGTCCTTTAGGGAAGGAAACTGCTGCCTTAACCAGTCTGTTCTATATGTGACTCCAGACCCACAGTAAGCTGGTTACTGTTAACTGCCTTCCGGGCAACTGGGGATGGGCCGTGAATGCGGGGCTAGCAGTGACACCCATCCTAAGTCAGGAATAAAAAGCAATAAATAATTCACAAAAGACCAGAGGGAGTTGAGGATGTTTAGTTTGATGATTAACTGTAATGCACTGCCTGAAAGAGTGGAAAATAGTGATTTATTAATAAATTTCAAACTGGAATTGGAAATATTTCCAAACAATTTGCAGAGCTTTAAGAGCAGAGAGTGGGTAGAGGATGCTAAGTTGGATGGTCATCTCCATTATTGTATAATGTTATAATTCAATGAAGTGGTCTTTCATTGTGACACAAATTGGTGCTATAACAGTATTGAGACACTGTGCATCTTCAGGTTGATTTATTGAGATAATGGAGCTGGTCAATCGTAAAATGAAACTCATTAATAAACACTTTGTGGTGTCACTAGTCATTTATAAGCTTTACTCAGTGTTATTATTTGCCAAGACAAAATGTGCATATTAATCACTAGCTAGTAAATATACCAAGTTTAAACTAAATTTTTTAAAAAAGGTGTGTTTGGAATGAATACCTTGTTGACTGTGATCGGAGGGCATGGGTTGCATTTGGAGAGTGGTATTTGCATAGAGAAGTCAGAAAACTGGACATGACAAGGAAATTTAATTGATGTATGTGGTTGAAATGATGAAATTCCTGAAGTTGCCTAGATTACTGGATATAATGAGTGATATTCATTGTCATATCGCTTACGTTCAGGCACTGTAACTGGGCTGTTATTGACACAAGTGAAAAAGTTTGTATTATAGAAATGAGATTTCCTTTTATATTCACATCATTCTATTCATTATTATCAATAGTATTTATTAATGTTGAAGGAAAATGTGTCCAAACTTTATCAAAAACATAATCAACAGCAACAGTTGAAAGTTTTAACTTGCCATTGGCCAAAACGAAGAGGGAACAGGAAGAGTAAGCTTCCATCTGGCCCTTCTCCTACCCCTGGGTTTCGACTGGGGAGGAGGAATTAAACCTAATCTTTGTATTTCCATTACATTCTTTGTGATTGATTTTTCTCATGGCCTTTAATCAGGATGTGATTGCAAAACAGGCATTGCCCTCAACACTCAGGTAAATGTGCTGATGTACATATCCCTTAAACAACAGGCCATTTCCTTACTGGAAGATAACAACAATTTCAATGTTTATTATGAAACATTCACTACTAATGAGGAGAAAATCTCATTTCTACCAGCAACAGGGAAGCGCGTTAACTCTAAATTGCAATATCCGGTTTACCAAGCATTTTATGTATAGCATATCACATTAACAATGCTGCCAGTGTAAAACGTGTTGTAAGAACAATCCAGAACCACATAGGTGGCTATTGTTAACAAACTTAATGTTTGAGTGTGACTTTGTCCTTTAGCTGAATCCTTTAGATGGTCCCTTTGTCTCCCTCATTTTCTTGTTGAGATCCTCTCTGTACCTGAGTCATAGCAGTCAAAAATACCCAAAGAACAGTGGATGCAGGACATCAAAAACACAAACAGAAATTGCTAGAAAAGCTCAGGTCAGGTCAGCATATCAGATACTGCCAGACCTGCTGAAGTTTTCCAATAATTCTTGCTGGTGTTACCCAACTGGGTATGTGCAGCTAATCTTTCCCTGTGCTATCAACTCCCTCTGCCCTCAAAGCCAACACTCATCTCCCATACTAGGATCTATTCCCAACAAAGATCAGTCAAAACAGGGGAGACTGTCAATGGGGATCTTTTGTTGCACCAACCGATCAGGTTCATCTTGGATGTACAACCTTACAATTTGGAATCCCTCACTTTTGCTGGGTTCAGGAAATGTGATTTTAGGAAAGCATTAACCAGTTGTTTTATTTAGTTCGAATACTTATAGGTCATTTTTCCATCAGCACATTTCTCTGCCTCTTTCTTGGAAAAAAAAAGGTTGGTTCATAAAATAAATTAATTTTGAAACTTTGATAAATAGAGGGGAAGGAGATACCTTAATTTAATGTTATGGACCTATTTTTTAAAGTAAAATGTACAATATTATTCTTTTCTGGGTGGACTAGATTGAAATTCTTTGGCATAACATCCTCTGCTTCTTGTCATTTCTTCACTTATTTCCCCAGCAATTATTTCTTGGATGAAAGCCAGATTTCATTATCTCTCCATTTCATATTGCTGCAACTAAAATCTCCTGAGTACAAAATTAAACATTATTACAGTTTCCACACACAGGTTCGGTAGGTTATCTTCTACATGACCCAGCATCAGAATTCTCAGTTTATTACTTAATGACAAATAATAGTGAAAGAGATAAAACTAGATCTTCCAATGGCCAGCCAGCCATTATTCCAGTGTAGACGGCCCTCTGTGCAATGCCTCTTGTTACAGACTACAAAGGAATTGCCTTGGAAATTGTATGTTCCTTCACCTGGAATCCTCCGTAAGTGTCCATTTAAATCAGAGAATTCAGAGGCTTTCGCTGCATTAAGTATTGGTCAGGAAACATAAGACCATTAAAAACCTAAGGAGAAAGTGAGGACTGCAGATGCTGGAGATCAGAGCTTAAAAATGTGTTGCTGGAAAAGCTCAGCAGGTCAGGCAGCATCAAGGGAGAAGGAGAATCGACGTTTCGGGCATAAGCCCTTCTTCAGGAATGAGGAGGGTGTGCCAAGCAGGCTAAGATAAAAGGTAAGGAGGAGGGATTGGGGGAGGGGCATTGGGAATACGATAGGTAAAAGGAGGTTAAGGTGAGGGTGAGAGGCCGGAGAGGGGGTGGGGGCGGAGAGGTCGGGAAGAAGACTGCAGGTCAAGAAGGCGGTGCTGAGTCTGAGGGTTGGGACTGAGAAAAGGTGAGGGGAGGGGAAATGAGGAAGCTGGAGAAATCTGCATTCATCCCTTGTGCTTGGACGGTTCCTAAGTGGAAGATGAGTCGCTCTTCCTCCAGGCATCGTGTTGCCATGGTCTGGCGATGGAGGAGGCCAAGGACCTGCATGTCCTTGGTGGAGTGGGAGGGGGAGTTAAAGTGTTCAGCCACGGGGCGGTTGGGTTGGTTGGTGCGGGTGTCCCAGAGGTGTTCTCTGAAACGTTCCGCAAGTAGGCGGCCTGTCTCCCCAATGTATAGGAGGCCACATCGGGTGCTGTGGATGCAGTAAATGATGTGGGTGGAGGTGCAGGTGAATTTGTGGCGGATATGGAAGGATCCCTTGGGGCCTCGGAGAGAAGTGAGGGGGGAGGTGAGGGCGCAAGTTTTGCATTTCTTGCGGTTGCAGGGGAAGGTGCCGGGAGTGGAGGTTGAGTTGGTGGGGGGTGTGGATCTGACAAGGGAGTCGCGGAGGGAGTGGTCTTTATGGAATGCTGATAGGGGAGGGGAGGGAAATATATCCTTGGTTGTGGGGTCTGTTTGGAGCAGGCGGAAATGACGAAGGATGAAACGATGTATCTGGAGGTTGGTGGGGTGGTAGGTAAGGACCGGTGGGGTTCTGTCCTGGTGGCGATTGGAGAGGGCGGGCTTCAAGGCGCTCCTCCACTCTTGAACCCCACCCCTCCAATCCGGAAAGACCACTCCCTCCGCGACTCCCTCGTCAGGTCCACACCCCCCACCAACTCAACCTCCACTCCCGGCACCTTCCCCTGCAACCGCAAGAAATGCAAAACTTGCGCCCACACCTCCCCCCTCACTTCCCTCCAAGCCCCAAGGGATCCTTCCATATCCATCACAAATTCACCTGCACCTCCACACACATAATTTACTGCATCCGCTGCACCCGATGTGGCCTCCTATACATTGGGGAGACAGGCCGCCTACTTGCGGAACGTTTCAGAGAACACCTCTGGGACACCCGCACCAACCAACCCAACCACCCTGTGGCTGAACACTTTAACTCCCCCTCCCACTCCGCCAAGGACATGCAGGTTCTTGGCCTCCTCCATCGCCAGACCATGGCAACATGACGCCTGGAGGAAGAGCGTCTCATCTTCCGCCTAGGAACCCTCCAACCACAAGGGATGAACTCAGATTTCTCCAGCTTCCTCATTTCCCTTCCCCCCACCTTATCTCAGTCAAATCCCTCGAACTCAGCACCGCCTTCCTAACCTGCAATCTTCTTCCCGACCTCTCTGCCCCCACCCCCTCTCCGGCCTATCACCCTCACCTTAACCTCCTTCCACCTATCGTATTCCCAACGCCCCTCCCCCAAGTCCCTCCTCCCTACCTTTTATCTTCGCCTGCATTGAAAACCTAATACAATTTCACTGGCCACCTGCCTCCACTTCCCTCCCATAACCCCAGCTAAACATCACTCAGATCCCTTACCACTCCTAGACCTTAACCTGACATGCCCTCTCTCTGTGTGGGATCAGATACCCTGCTCCAGACATTTGCACCTATTTTACATATCTGTTATTCCTTTACCACCATTATCGCTGGCTTTGTCCTTTGGTCTAGACATGCTCACTACCTTCTCCACTTTCCCTCTGTCACTCACATAAAAGCCACATTTTTATGGCTCCTTTCAGCCCTGAGTAAACTTCTCCTGCTTATCTCTCCTCACTACTCTCTCTTTCACCCACTCTAGACCTGTGACCCATTCCCGTCTCCCATTGCCCCATTCAAGACCTGCTCTGCCTCCCCCCACCCTCTCAGCCCTGGTTCCCCCCCCCCCCCCACCGGAGCCGTGACCCCCACTCTTCCCTCATGGTGTTGGACCTGACCCCACCCTGGTTTTACACCCACCGTCTCCCACTCCGCACCAATTTCTCCCGCCTTGAACTACCCAAACCCTGAAATGAAAGCAAAATACTGTGCATGATATAAATCTGAAGGTAAAACTGAAATTGCTGGAGAAATGTAGCAAGTCTGACAGCATCTGTGGGAAAGAAACCGAGTTAATGTTTTGAGTCCAGCACAATGTGTATCTCCTTCAAAACTGACAGGAGCTGTAAAATGGTGCTTTTTATGTGAGTGACAGAAGGAGAGGAAAATGAAACAGATAATGGGCAGAGAAACAGCAATTGCTAGAAAAGCTCAGCAGGGCTGGCAGCATCTGTGGAGAGAAATCAGAACTTAAGGAGGAAGGGTCACTGGACCCAAAACGTTACCTCTGACTTCTCTCCACAGATGCTGCCAGACCTGCTGAGCTGTCCCAGCAATTTGGTTTTGTTTCTGAATGACAGCATCCGCAGTTCTTTCAGTTTTTATTTACAGATAGTGGGCATGTCCATATCAAAGAATGCGGACAGTAATAATAATGGTAAAGGAGTGATACATCTGTAAGATAGGTATAAATGTCAGCTACAAAAAAGGAAAGAAATGCATTCCCTTTGTGAGAGCAAAGCCAACATGACACAGACAGGAGAGAGTGTGGGATATAAGAAAGATGGAACACAAATATCATATTCTGAAGTTGTGGAACCCAATATTGAGCCCCAGAGACTGTAGAGTACCTAAGCAGAACTTTAGCTGCTGCTCCTCCAGCTTGCATTGAGCTTCATAGAATACAGAACAATACAGCGCAGAACAGACCCTTCGGCCCTCGATGTTGCGCCGACCTGTGAACTATTCTCAGCTCGTCCCCTACACTATCCCAAAATCATCATCCATGTGCTTATCTAAGGATTGTTTAAATCTCCCTAATGTGGCTGAGTTGATTACATTAGCAGGCAGGGCATTCCACGCCCTTACCACTCTCTGCGTAAAGAACTTGCCTTTGACATCTGTCTTAAATCTATCACCCCTCAATTTGTAGTTATGCCCTCTCGTACACGCTGACATCATCATCCTAGGAATATTTGGAATATCATAGCAGACTCAGGGTGGAAATGATAACATAAGAGTAAGGTGCTTTTATTGAAATGATAATTGAAAAACCAGTGAGATTCCTGTGGACAGTACAGACCCTTGTAGCCTGGCACCCAACCCACCTGGTAACCTATCCCTATCCATCTGGGTATTCCATCAATTTGGCATCCTCCCCACCTGGCACTCTATGTCTAGAGCATTCTACTTATCCAGTACCCTCCCTTACTACTTTGCTGTGAAATTTAATTTGATTGTAAAATTGAAATTTAAAATAGTTGATGCAATTGAATGAATTTTTATCTTTCAACACAACAACATGCTTGTCTGTTGGGTAGTTGTGACAATATGCAGAGTAACAATACAGCATTGCATTCAAGCTAGATTGTGGAATTTAAGATATAGACTGACAGAGATTGATTGCAACACCTGCCTGTTTACGTCCTCCCTCCTCACTATCCAAGGTCCCAGACACACCTTCCAGGTGAAGCAATGGTTTTCCTGCCCTTCACTCAATCTGGCCTACTGTATTCACTGCTCACAATGTGGTCTTCTCCACACTGGGAAATGAAACACAAACTGGGTGACCGCTTTGCAGAATATCCACGTTCTACCCGCAAACATGACCGTGAGCTTCTAGTTGCCTGCCACTTCACCACCCCACTGTGTTCCCTGGGCAGCATGTCTACCTCAGGCTCGCTGCAGTGCTCCAGCGCAGCTCAGCACAAGCTGGGAGAACAGCACCCCATTTTCCACCTGGGGATCCAGCAGCCTGCAGAACTCAGTATCAGTTTTAATAACTTTAAAATCTAAACACTTCTTTTATATCCATTACCCATCCCCACAACTGAGGCCTTGTCATGACATGGGCTGCTTTCAGGAGAAAGTGAGGACTGCAGATGCTGGAGATCAGAGCTGAAAATGTATTGCTGGAAAAGCGCAGCAGGTCAGGCAGCATCCAAGGAGCAGGCGAATCGACTTTTCAGGTCCTTCCTGAAGAAAGGCTCATGCCCGAAACATCGATTCGCCTGCTCCTTGGATGCTGCCCGACCTGCTGCGCTTTTCCAGCAACACATTTTCAGCGATGGGCTGCTTTCAGCACAACCAACCCATTTTCACCAATTTATAGTCCCCATTATTAGCTTTTCTTTCTCTCTGGCTGACTATCATCCATCCCTTTGGCTGCCTTACTGGCATTCTGTCTCGCTGCCTAAACCCCATCCCCTGTCTTCAGCATTTATATTAAGTTTTTCCCAGTTACTATCAGTTCTGAAGAAGGGTCACTGGGATACAAAACGCTCCCTCTCCACAGATGCTGCCAGACCTGCTGAGTTTCTCGAACAATTTCTGTTTTTCATTTGAGATTAATTGCTGATTTGAAAGACTAGGAGAGGTACTGCAGAAAGAACTAAAGTGACAGAAATGATGGTAGATATGGCATAAATTCAATAACTGACACAAAATATCAATATGTAGGTTGTAAATCTGTTAATAAGAATACTTTTGAATATTTTAAATTTGGATTTCAGTGTTCCCTGTGATAAACAAGTTTGCCTACAAATGCACTCTATGTCAACCAAAACCAAATGAAACCAGAGGTGGAGATAGAATATGAAAAAGCTCTTTATTTTTCAATTTGTTTATGCCTCACAATGGCCTGATAGTAAAAGGCTTTGAAATGAGAATTAACTCTGGAAGAACTCTCTGTATCTTTTCCTAGTTAGTATGCTGCCTTCAGACAGGTGTGGTCTGTTCTGTCATGTCACCGGTGTGGGTTAAAGATGTGTACATGCTTCACTGATCACTGATACACCAATGGTCCTCATTACCTAAAATGTGATGACTCTGTGCAACAGATCTCCTAGCAGGAGGCAGAAACACATTGATTCATAGAGTCATACAGCACAGAAACAGACCCTGCGGTCCAACTACTCCATGACGACCATGTTCCCAAACTAAATTTGCCCAACTGCCTGTAAATGGCCCATATCTCTCCAATCTTTGCCTATTCATATACGTATCCAAATGTCTTTTAAACATTGTAACTGTGCCTTCACCCCATCATTTCCTCTGGCAGTTCATTCCAGACAAGAACCACTCTCTGTGTAAAAAAGTTGCTGTCATGTCCTTTTTAGATCTTTCTCTTCTCGCCTTTAAAATATGCCCCCTAGTTTTGAACTCCCTGTCCAAGGGAAAAGACCTTTGTTATTCACCTTATCTATGTCCCTCATGACTTTCTAAACCTCTATAAGTCACCCCTCAACATCCTACATTCCAGTGAGAAAAGTCCCAGCCTATCCAGCTTATTTTTAAATCTCAAACCCTCCATTCCCATCAACATCCTTGTATATATTTTCTGATCCCTCTCCAATTTAATAATTTCTTTCCTATAAGTGGGGAATCAGAACTGCACACAGTACTCCAGAAGCGATCTCGCCAATGTCCTGTACAACCTCAACATGAAGTCTTAATTCCTATACTCAAAGGTCTGAGCAATGAAGGCAAGCAAGCTAATTGCCTTCTTAACCACCCTGTCCACATGTGACTCAAATTTCAAAGAATTACGTAGCCCTAGGTCTCTCTGTCTACAGCACGACCCAGGGTCCACCATTACTTGTATAAGTGTTTAGATCAGTGTGGTGCTGGAAAAGCACAGCAGGTCGCAGCATCCGAGGAGCAGGAAAATCAACGTTTTGGGCAAAAGCCTTTCATTCTGATGAAGGGTTTTTGCCTGAAACGTCGATTTTCCTGCTCCTCGGATGCTACCTGACCTGCTGTGCTTTTCCAGCACCACACTGATCTACTCTTTGGTTTCCAGCATCTGCAGTCCTCACTTTTGCCTATCATTTGTATAAGTCCTGTCCTTGTTTGTTTTACCAAAATGCAATACATTGCATTTATCCAAATTAAACGCCATGTGCCACTCCTCAGCCCATTGACCCATTTAATCTCTGTCATCCACAAGCTTACGAGCCACACCTTCTATATTCTCATCCAAATTGTTTATATAAATAACAAAAAACGTAGACCCAGTACCGATCCCTGTGGAACACCGAAACGATTTAAGAGACAGTTCCATGATGCATTGATGGGACCTTCAAGGTCTTCATGGAAAAATAAACCAAAATAACTGAATGGCTTCCTCATCTGTATTTCGGTGATAAACTTATTCATTTGTTATTCATAGAGAAATAAAATTTAATGAGTTGTTGAACACATATCAGTTATTTTTCCAAGCAATTTGCTTGACCACAGATTACAAAATAATATGTATACACTTGGCGTAAAAGCAATACTTGTGTACAGCAGAATTGTTTAAAATATTTGTAAAGGGGTGAAGCAGCAAATGCAGAAGACCAGATCAAAGACTTTAGACAAAGCCTAGTTACTATATCCTGATTGGTCAACACTGAGCCTGTCCAAACTGAATACAAACTAAGTAATACAACTGGAAGACAAAATTACAAAATGTCACCAATAATAAGGTAGGTGAATTGATAAATTTACAGCATAAATAAACAACACTTAACTGAAAGTTCAAATTTCACCTCTTTCTTGAAACCCAAGGGGCTGAGTGGGTGGGTTGGGAGGTGGGAAGATATACACTCGAGGTGGTGGGATCGTATTCAGAAACGCGACATTGAAGCATTGGTGTTATCTTCTTTGGGCTGTGTTGGAAAGGCTGAGCAGGTGCTAACCAGGACCTTCCTCACTACAATTTAATTGGGGGGTTAGGGTGGGGGGGTGGAGGGTAGGCTTGAAGCAGGTTAGATGGAAGAACTTGAATTAGTGATTTATTATTTGAACCGAAATTAAGTAATTACTACTATAACGTGGTGAAGTGAAATGATTTCACATCACAACTTGACAGCGTGAAAAAATTGTTTCGGTTTTACTGTCGGTTTATCGGACAAAATTGAGGTAATTGAGAATGAAGTTATATCCTAAAGCAACAGTCATTTGACCCAAGAAAAATGGACAAATGTTATGGACCAGGCCAGACTCTCTCAAAACATTTCAAGAAAATAACCCAGACCCTAACTTTGCTCGTTGTTTTAAGCAGGTGTGGAGTAGATATTCCAGGAGTGATGCAGCTGGTCAAACCACTTAGATTTAAACAAAACAGAATTTATTTACAAGGTTACCGAATGAAAGACAAACAAAAGAGAGCAATATACAGAATAACTTAACCGATCTGAAAACCCAATAGGTTATCCCAACTTAGTGATGCTGTTCCCAATACTTGCAACAATCCCCATAAACACCCACCCCTTGGTATAAAAGGTAAAATCAAAATCAATCAAGAGAAAGAGAGATGGCAACATGGAACACCCTCTTCCATGGAGCTGTTTCTTGGACTAGTAGCCTCAAAGTGAACTGCCTGCTTTCAGTGAACTGCCAGACTGCTAAACCCAAACCAAACCAGAGAAAAGCTGAGCTGGGAGAACTGGCCACTCCCCTTTCATTGTACAAGGGTTTTTTAAAACTTGAAAGCATTCTCAAGTAGATCAGCCCCAGACATTTCTGAATTTGTGTCTATATGATCTCCTGAAAATAAAGCAAGGACAACCTAACCATGTTAAAGGAGTTGTATCATCACACAAGACATCAAATGTTTGAATTGAATTGAATTGAATTAAATTACATTGAATTTATTGTCACGTGTACCGAGGCACCGTGAAAAGCTTTGACTTGCGAGCAATACAGGCAGGTCACAGAGTTAAATAGTATAGATAATAAATCATAGGTAAACTGCGGCAAACAAAAACGCAGGTGCAGGTGATTGCTAAGAGATTGTGATTCCATTCAGTATTCTAACAACTGTAGGGTAGAAACTATTACAAAACCGGCTGGTGCGTGTGTTCAGGCTTCTGTACCTTCTCCCCGATGGTAGAGGTTGTAGAAAAACATTGCCAGGGTGGGATGGACCTTTGAGAATGCTGGTGGCATTTCCTTGACAATGGGCCTGGATTCTATAGATGGGAGGTTGGTCTTTGTGATTGTCCGGGCCGAGTTCATCACTCTCTGTAACCATCTCTGATCTTGAATGGTACAGTTGCCATACCAGGTAGTGATACATGCAGACAGAATGCTCTCAGTGATGCATCTATAAAAGTTGACAAGGGTATTCGCCATCATGTCAATCTCCTCAGCTGCCTGAGGAACAAGAGACATTGTTGGGCCTTTGTAACCAGTGCATCCACATGAAGAGTCCGAGAAAGCTTGTTGTTGATGACCACTCCCAGGAGCTTGACACTCTCCACACGTTCCACCTCTGTGCTGTTAATGTGTACAGGGGCATGAGTAACATCCTGCTGAAAGTCAATAATGAGTTCCTTGGTTTTGCCGGCATTGAGAGCTAGGCTGTTCTCACTGCACCATTTTTCCAGGTCTTCCACCTCCCGTCTGTAGTTTGTTTCGTCACCATCTGAGATTTGTTCGACTATGGTGGTGTCATCAGCGAACTTGTAAAATGGCATTAGTCTGGTATTTGGCGACACAGTCGTGAGTATACAGTGAGTACAGTAGGGGGCTGAGGACACATCCCTGTGGGACTCCAGTGTTGAGTGTTAGTGAGGATGAAATATTGTTCACTGATTGTGGCCTGTGGGTCAGGAAACTGAGGATCCAGTTGCAGAGAGTGGGGCTTAGTCCGAGATCACTAAGTTTAGTAATCAGTCTCGAGGGGATAATAGTGTTGAAGGCTGAACTGTAGTCAATGAGTAGGATTCTTACGTAGCTGTTATTGGTGTCAAGATGTTCTAGGGAGGAGTGAAGGGCAAGTGCTACAGTATCTGATGTGGATCTGTTGGTCCGATAGGCAAATTGGAGTGGGTCAAGAGTAGTGGGGAGGCTGGAGTTGATTAATGCCAAGACCAGCCTTTTAAAGCACTTCGTGACCACCAAGGTTAGGGCCACTGGGCGGTAATCATTAAGACATGCTGCTTGGCACAGGGATGATGTTGGCCTCTTGAAACAGGCAGGGACAGTGGCCTGCTGCAGGGAGAGGTTGAAGATGTCCGAGAAGACCTCTGCCAGTTGATCTGCACATGCTCTGAGTGCACGGCCTGGTACTCCGTCTGGTCCCATCGCTTTCCTTGGATTCACACGAAAGAAAACTGATCTGCCCTCTGATGCAGTGACTGTTGGGATAGGTTCATCAGGACTTGTCAGAATAGGTGAAAGCAAATTACTGTGGATGTTGAAATCTGAAACCAAGAGAGAAAATGCTGGAAAATCTCAACAGGTCTGGCAGCATCTGTAAGGAGAGAAAAGAGCTGACATTTCGAGTCTAACTGACCCTTTGTCAAAGCTGTCAAAGCATAGAAGGCATTGAGATGATCTGGGAGGGATGTGTCATTGTCTGCTATCTTGCACTGCCTCTTTTTTCTGCAATACTGAGAAATATAAGTTAAAACAGAGACTGTGGAATGATTGAGACAATAGGACGTAGAAAGATTTCATATAATTTTTCAATGATGTGGCTGAGTCCAAGCCAGACCATGTATCCTCCCCTTGTCAACAGGGTAAACTGATTGATCTAACATCAATCAATACAACTAACTAAACTTAAAAGGGATGAATGTTCTTTTTAACTTTAAGTTTCTTTGATCAAATGTCGAAGATCAAAATAAAATTGAAAGGTTTGAGACTTCCTGACTTAAACTAGAATTTGCAGTGAAGGTAGTTGGTATACTAGAGAGAATGTATCGAAATAACTTAAGAGCTTGTTAATTCTCCGTCATGTTTTTAATCTAAAACAATTCTTAAGTGAATTGAATAAATATTCTTTTTGCCATGTCTGATTTTGAAAAATTGGAAAAGAGCACAGATCCTGAAAAGAGAGATTCTGCATTAAAAGGGAACAGAATTATTGAAATTAAAAATCACACAACACCAGGTTATAGTCCAACAGGTTTAATTGGAAGCACTAGCTTTCGGAGCAACGCTCCTTCATCAGGTGGTTGTGGAATATAAGATCGTAAGAGACAGAATTTATAGGAAAAATTTTCAGTGTGATGTAACTGAAATTATACATTGAAAAAGACCTGGATTGTTTGTTAAGTCTCTCACTTTGAGAATGACCATGTTGGTTTCAGATCTTTCATATGTAAATCCCAGAACCTTTTTAGAAATAGAAGATATTGATTTTACCTTGCAGTAGCAGAGTGTGCTGGAATGAGTCAAAAGCCAAGACTGAAAGAAAAAGAAACAACAATGAAATCTATAAAACATACCAGGAGGGAACAGTATAGGCAGAATCAAGCAGAAAGGCAAGAAATCGATGAGTTATAGCATGTAATTATGAGAGAAATAGAAGTATTCCTCCATTTAAAAAAGCACTTTAAAAACACATGGGGAATGGTGTGGCTGGACTAGTTTTCCAGAGCCCCAGGCAGACGTTCTGGGGACATTGGTTCAAAACCCTACAGACTCCAGCATCATGATCCCTGACTACTCCACACCCAAATGGGAAAATGGTGGGATAAAGTCAAGGCAGGGATTACCTTGGGAATCTTCAACATTGACTCTGGTGTCTTATGGCATCAAGTCAAATTAGACAAGGAAATCTTTTACTTATTACCACCTACAACACTGCCCCCAATCAACTGAGGAATCAGTGGTCCTCCACTTGAACACAAGGATAGCAAATGTGGTTCCCTTGTTCAAAAAGGGGAGTAGGGATAGCCCTAGTAACTATAGGCCGGTGAGTCTCACTTCTGTTGTGGGCAAAGTCTTAGAGAGAATTGTAAGGGATAGGATTTATGCACATCTAGATAGGAATAATGTGATCAAGGATAGTCAGCATGGTTTTGTGAAGGGCAAGTCGTGCCTCACAAACCTTATTGAATTCTTTGAAAAGGTGACGAAGGAGGTTGATGAGGGGAAAGCGGTAGATGTGGTATATATGGATTTTAGTAAGGCGTTTGATAAGGTTCCCCATGGTAGGCTACTGCAGAAAATACGGAGATATGGCATTGAGGGTGAGTTGGAGGTTTGGATTAGGAATTGGCTGGATGGAAGAAGACAGAGGGTAGTAGTTGATGGCAAAGTTTCTTCATGGAGTGCCGTCACTAGCGGTGTTCCGCAAGGATCTGTTTTGGGACCATTGCTGTTTGTCATTTTTATAAATGACCTGGAAGAGGGGTTAGAAGGTTGGGTGAGCAAGTTTGCGGATGATACGAAAGTCGGAGGAGTTGTTGACAGTGAGGAAGCATGTGGCAGGTTACAGCAGGATATAGAGAAGCTGCAGAGCTGGGCAGAAAGGTGGCAGATGGAATTCAATGTAGCTAAGTGCGAGGTGATTCACTTTGGGAAGAATAACAAAAAGATGGGGTACTGGGCTAATGGTCGGATACTTGGTAGTGTGGATGAGCAGAGGGATCTTGGTGTCCATGTACACAGATCTCTGAAAGTTGCCACCCAGGTAAATAGTGCGGTGAGGAAGGCATATGGCGTACTGGCTTTTATTGGTAGAGGAATTGAGTTCCGGAGTCCTGAGGTCATGATGCAGTTGTATAAGACTCTGGTACGGCCGCATCTGGAATATTGTGTGCAGTTTTGGTCGCCATACTTTAGGAAGGATGTGGAGGCATTGGAACGGGTGCAGAGGAGGTTTACCAGGATGTTGCCTGGTATGGTAGGAAAATCGTATGAGGAAAGACTGAGGCACTTGGGGCTGTTTTCACTAGAGAAAAGAAGGTTTAGGGGTGACTTGATTGAGGTGTACAAGATGATTAGGGGGTTAGATAGGGTCGACAGTATGAACCTTTTCCCGCGTATTGAGTCGGGTATTACAAGGGGGCATAGCTTTAAATTAAGGGGGGGTAGATATAGGACTGATGTTAGGGGTAGGTTCTTCACTCAGCGAGTCGTTAGTTCATGGAATGCCCTGCCAGTAACAGTGGTGGACTCTCCCTCTTTATGGGCATTTAAGAGGGCATTGGATAGGTATATGGAGGATAGTGGGTTAGTGTAGTTTAGGTGGGCTTGGATCGGCGCAACATCGAGGGCCCAAGGGCCTGTACTGCGCTGTATTCTTCTATGTTCTATGTTCTATGTTCTAACTTGGAGAAAGCAAGTGGAATGCCTTCAGGATGTACCCTAAGGGGAGACATCAATGTCCATCACCAAGAGTAACCAAGCTGGCTGAGTCCTAAAGGACATATCTGCAAGACAGATGGTGATGGAGCCAATAAGAGGGAAAAGTCAACTTGACCCCCTCCTCACCAGTCTACCTGTTGCAAATGCATCTGTCCATGACAGTGACAGTAGGAATGACAACTGCACAGTCATTGTGGAGTGAATTGATGATACCCTTCATCTCATTGTGTGGCACTACCACTATTAAATGGGACAGAAATCAAACAGAAACCAAATTAACTGAGAATGCTCTAAATCAGAAACAAAAACAGAAGTTGCTGGAAAAGCTCAGCAGGTCTGGCAGAATCCATGAAGGGAAATCAGAGTTAACGTTTTAGGTCCGGTGACCCTTCCACACTGGACTCGAAACATTAACTCTGATTTCTCTCCACAGATGCTGCCAGACCTGCTGAGCTTTTCCAACAATTTTTTTTCCAAGAGATCAAACAACTCACAACTAGGCTTCCATGAGGTTCCATGGGCAAACAGCAATAACTGACTTGTGCTCAAACAAAACCTATAACCTCGTGGTTATCCTCCACTCAACCATGACTATAAGCCAGAGGAGAAACTCTGCTTCAATGGCGAGTGCAGGAGGGCATACAGGAGCAATGCCAGGCAGCATCTGAAATTGAGGTATCAATCTGATAAAGCTATAACAGAACTAACTGCATGAAAATCAATACAAGCATCACACAGTTAACATGATTTAGTGACTGAAAATTCAGTGGATCAGATCTGCAATTCTACCACATCCAGTCATGAATGGTGGTGGACAATCAACCACCCAACAGCAGGGGGAGGCTCCACAAATGCTGCAGCTGGACAAAACTCTGGTGCAGCCACATTTGGAGTATTCTGTACAGTTCAGGTCACCGCATTAGAGGAAGGATGTGGAAGCTTTGGAAAGGGTTCAGAGGAGATTTACCAGGACATTGCCTGGTATGGAAGGAAGGTCTTATGAGGAGAGGCTGATGGGCTTGAGGCTGTTTTCTTTAGACTGAAGAAGGTTGAGAGATGACTTAATTGAGACATATAAAATAATCAGAGGGTTAGATAGAGTGGACAGTGAGAGCCTTTTTCCTCGGATGATGACGGCTAGCATGAGGGGATATAGCTTTAGATTGAGGGGTGATAGATATAGGACAGATGTCAGAGGTAGTTTCTTTGTTCAGAGAATGGTAGGGGTGTGGAACACCCTGCCTGCAACAATAGTAGACTCGCCAACTTGAAGGGCATTTAAATGGGCATTGGATAGGCATTTGGATGATTGGGAATAATGTAGGATAGATTGTCTTCGGATTGGTTTTGCAGGTCAGCACAACATCAAGGGCCGAAGGGCCTGTACTGCGCTGGAATGTTCTATGTTCAAATAGCCCCATCCTCAATGATGAGGGAGCCAAGCACATCAGTGCAAAAGGTAAGGTTGAATCATTTGCAATAATCTTCAGCTGGAAGTGCCGAGCGAATGATCCATCTCAGGTTCTCCTACTGCCCCAGCATCACAAATATCTGTCTTCAACTAATTCAATTCACTCCACATGATATTACAAAATGGTTGGAGAGACAGAATACTGCAAAGGTTATGGGCTTGAAAATTTCTAATAATAGTATTGAAGACCTGAGATCCACAATTAGTCATACCCCGAGCCAAACTGTTCCAGGACAGTTACAACACTAGCATCTATGCAGCTGTGGGCAAGAGAGCCACTCAGCTCCTGATTGTATTATAGATTTGGTGTAAACATGAACAAAAGAGCTGAATGCCTGAGGTGAGATGAAATTGGCTATCCTTGACAATAAGGCAGCATTTAATCCAGTATGGCATCAAGGAGCCCTAGAAAAACTGGAGTCAATGGGAATTGGGGGAAAAGTTTCCGCTGATTGGAGACAGACCTTGCACAAATGTGTTTGTTTGTGAGAAGTCAATCAGCTTAGCCACAGGCTCAGGATAGTGTCCAAAACGCAGCCATCTTCAGCTGCTCCATGAACATTGTATGGTTCTAGCTGATGGTAATACTTAATAAGTCATATCTCAGAATGAAATCTGCCCTGATAGATTTTGTTTTATTTTAGCACATTCACTGAAACGTAGGCACAGGATGCTGCAGAGTTTCCTGAACAGAAGTGTGTCACATTATAGACGAAAACCAAAACCCAACTCAGGCAATCTAAATGTGGAGCACACTAGAAAAATATCTTAAAACACACAGCAAATCAAAGTTTCAATCTATTCTCTCATTCACATCCAGATGATATTACTCCCTATCTCAAATCTTTAAGAGCTGATTCTCTCCAATTCTTTCCTGTGAACTGTAAAGTCTTCTTATATACTACTCACAAAGCTGAAACCTTCCACTTGCTGTGCTCCTTAATTACCTGCCAGACTTCCAACCAAGCGCTGCGAGCCTGGAAGTTGCACAAACTAAACTTTTCTACTGGAATAATTATGCTTTGTTTGCACTCTCTGTACTGTTTTTTAGTACAGAAATTATTAATTGCTTCTGACCCCAGTAGGATCTTCTCAAAGTATCCAAAATCTCTTAATATCGAAGATAAAATTATTCCTTGATTATCATGAATTTAAAAAAAGACCCAATCCCTGTTGTAAACCTACACAGTATCAACAAGCTTCAATTAACACTCCAGGGTGTCTGCTCTCTGACACAGACTGGATGAGCAAAAGCTGTAGATCAAAAACTATATCTGACAATAACAACCTATGTTTTATTATATAAAGATCAAGCAAAGGGAAATGGGAATATTTACCTGTGTCAGTGACAGTTAGTCTCCAAGAATGGGACAAAATTTTACTTTTTGATTTGATGGAATGTGAAAAGGTGGCTAAACACCTGAGTTAATACAAGAATAGAAGGGAAAGAGCCTTGACAGAGGAGTCATCCAAGAATCAGAAAAAGATTCAGAGAGCTCACTCATTCCATTAATAAACATTGTAATGAAAGAAGCAAATCAATGGTCAAAAATTGAATGAAAACTCTCAGAGGTATATCTCATTCCTGGTGCAAATGTAAAAAATGGTGATAAGAGATAGCAAAAGAGATCATCAAGAAGACCATCTGCTTAGAGAGATTCGACTTGTTCACAGAATCATATAGGTGATGTTTGATCATTTATAACTCTCCGAGGGGCTTACAGACATAGTGCGTGATGTGCAAAACCAGATGTTATTTACCTGGATTTCAGGAAAACATCTGGTAGTGAGCTACATCATAGACAGACTCACCAGGTACATGTCGAAAAGCAAATACCTGAAATCGTTGTTTCAGGCATTAACCCTTCATCAGGAATTATCCTGATGAAGGGCTTATGCCCGAAATGTCGATTCTCCTGCTCCTCGGATACTGCCTGACCTGCTGTGCTTTTCCAGCACCAACTCTCGACTCTAATCTCCAGCGTCTGCAGTCCTCACTTTCACCACATTCCTGTCCACAGAATGAATGGTCAATGCTAGGATGGGTTACAACATGGTAACAATGGGTAGGAATGTGCATAAGTGGGAGAGAGAGAGTATAGAGTCCCACCAGAGTCAATAGAGTTCTCTTTACTGTTTTTATAAATGACTAAGAAGGTGAAATACTATCCTTGAAGTGAAAGTTTCTCCGATGACGCTACACTGGGAATTCTGGCTCATGACAATGTCCTGCATGCACTCACCCAACAAGAATCTGGACAGGTTTAGTCAATGGATAGAAGGTGGCCAATGATGTTCAAGCAAATAAATAGAAAGTCAAGAGGCTAGGGGTAGAGATTACAGGCTAAATAATGACATAATACAGATAGCAGAGCAGAAAACAGACTCAGTACGTTTATTGGATAGGTTACCAGATGCACCATGAGTTTCTTGTTTACTACTGATGAGAAAAACAAATAAAATGTTGGGATTGCCAAACGTGTGATATTGAAGGCTGAAGATGTGATGGTGAATTTCCATCCAGTCCTGGTTAGAACATCTGAAATAACCTGTCCAGGGAAGATATGTAAGTTCTGGAAGGAATCCAGGAGAAAGATATCAAAAGGTAAGGGATGATTAGTCTCCCTCCCTGAAACTGTCATGTCTGAAGAAATTGATTGTTGGAAGAAATGGATGAGTAAATTTAAGATTTTCACAAGTACAGAGATTTTGGATCAAGGGGACTAAATTGTTGACCCAAGTTTGGTGGAACAAAAGATACCCATTTAAGGTAAAGGGTGTCAAACTTTAGTACAAAGTTTCGACAATTTCTTTTCATAAGCAATGATAAAGCTGGGGACCAGCATGATTGATCAAGTCTATATGAATTTTAAATAATATCTGGATTAAATCTTTTTACAAAAGTGGATACAGATGAATACTTCCAGAATCTCAACATGGAAGCCATTAGGAGATTGTAAAGTTTAAGCTAAAATGAACAATAGTTTTCTCATGCTTTGAACTTTATTGTGTTGCTGTGTGATACATTGGTGAGCATTGCAGCAGTTTTGGCTTGATCAAATGGTTTCCACATACTGGTGCGAGTCTATGCGTGATTTAATTTCATAGTGAACTGACCGCTTATACTTTCTCTGGACACTGCTGTTACACAGTCCATGTAGAAGTGAATGGGTTTCTTTTACTAAAATAATATGATGATTGTGTCTAATATAAAATGAATTTTAAAACTGTCATCATTTCATGGATTTCAGATTCAGATACAGGTACAGGGGAGATGATGGTCTAAAGGTGTTACCACTAGACTGTTAATCCAGAGACCCAGATGATATTTTGGGGACCCGGGTTAAAACCCTGCCTCGGCAGATGGTGGAATTTGAATCCAATGAAAGAGAATCTGGAATTAAGAGTCTATTGATGACCGTGAATCAATTGTTAGGAAAAACCCATCCTTGGGGAAGGAAACCATTGTCCTTACCTGGTCTGGCCTACATGTGACTCCAGACCCACAGCAATGTGGTGGACTTTTAACTGTCCTCTGGGCAATTAGGGATGGGCAATAAATGCTGCCGGGTCAGCAACACCCTCATCCCATGAATGGATAAAAAAATTGCTGGAGTTGATGTTCTATTATTGTGTTACTTTCAGATTAATTGGGACTTTCGCAATGGTATTACAGAAGGTAGTGGAGGAAGGACAGCTTGAAATATCAGACACTTTAATCGATGACAACAACAGCTCAATCAGGGTAAGACTTTTGAACCTTTTTCTGTTTTGTTTGTGTCTTTCTCCTTCACATCCACCCACCTATTTTTCAGCAGAATCAACTAACAGGAGTAAAACTCCACAGTCCAAAGGAAGAGGGAGCCTCTTTGAGATCTGAACTGGGATGATACGATGACAACCAAATCAGAACTTTCCATTCTTGTCCCCATTCCTCCCCTACCACTCTTTCTGCTGATGCAATTTCAGATAATCACAGAGCACGGTCTGCTCAACAATGTTTGAATATTACGTTATGGAAGGTGTATTCCAGTTAATTTTAAACATTATTTTATAAATTTCACAACTTCTCTCACTTCACAGATATAGCTTCCTAAATTCTACACTTCCATTTATGGTGGCTATCTTCAAATCAGCCCTTTCTAGTTTGCAGGGACCATCTGGATGAGGTGCCCACCATTAGATTTATCGACGCCCATTTCACTGCAGCCACTGTTTAAACTTGCTGCTCCACTCCCAGGTCAGAAATTACATCCACCAGGTCGCTTTTACTGATTCGGTGCACAACCAAAATTTTTCACTTGCAACACAAAGTGTAACCCTGAAATAATGTGAAGGGTTCACAGTTAAACAGAAATAGTTAAAAACGAAAGTAGTTGTCAAAGCATCATAGAAAGTTTTCAAAAACGAATTTGATTCATATTTAAAGTGATGGGACACATAGATGACAAATTCTAATTTCAGTACATGAATACAATATCAATGCTGTGGTTCTGTTCGCCGAGCTGGAAGTTTTTGTTGCAAACGTTTCGTCCCCTGTCTAGGTGATATCCTCAGTGCTTGGGAGCCTCCTATGAAGAGCTTGGGAGCTTCACAGGAGGCTCCCAAGCACTGAGGATCTCACCTAGCCAGGGGACGAAACGTTTGCAACAAAAACTTCCAGCTCGGCGAACAGAACCACAGCAACGAGCACCCGAGCTACAAATCTTCTCACAAACTTTGAACAATATCAATATAACTTCTGGAAGGACCTGAACTCAGGAGAATTATTTTCCCAATGTGTTGTGACTATTTCAAGCAACTTCCAGTAAGATATTTTATTCCCAAAGGCTATTAGAAATGGTCACTTGCTGGCCTTGGCAGCAATGCTCACACCCCATGAAAGAATACAAATTGTGATTACTTCAACAAAATGCTGTCACTGCCATAGGGAGCCTCATGCTGGTCACACTGAAGGTTAGAAGGGCACTTCTGTTCAGTAGATTTGTTCCCATGCTGGTTAGGCCCACAGTTGGATTTCTTTCTGTGTTGCTTTGAATGAATCTGATGTTCTGTGGCCATGAGCTCATGCATTATGGATGCTAATGCAGGAGATTCCCTAGGGAGTCTTAGAGTTTCACCAGATATGCCCTCAGGACATATGGCCAAATACAAACTCAAATTTAATCTCGATGGCAGGATGTTTTGAATGGTAGTGTTTCCCACCCACTACCTGATGCACGCCCACTGGTACTGACTGACAAGTGGCCATTTCGCATTCAACAGGCCTTTAATTCAGATCGATAAAACATGGAGCTTGAAGAAACACAGCAGGTCAGGCAGCATCTGAGGAGCAAGAGAGTCAACGTTTCAGGCAGGACCCTTCATCAGGACTCTCCTGCTCCTCAGATGCTGCCTGACCTGCTGTGCTTTTTCCAGCACTACACCTTATCGACTCTGACTTCTCCAGCATCTGCAATCCTCACTATCTCAGGGTAAGACCTCTGCTACCATCCCACCATAGATAGCCACCAGCTGGTTGGCAGATCTGTAGTTTCCACCTCAATAATGTGTGATCCCTGAACAAAAGGAGAGTCTAGGGACTGGGAGCAACTCAAGGAGGTAACAGGCTGGAAGCCAGGCCTCTGAATTGGCTACTTGAGAGCATCAATAAGTCTAATAGCAGGCAGACTCCCCAAAGCCTCCCTCTGCCCTTGTCACTGTAGCTACAACAGGACAGGATGGAGATGGGCAGATAGGTGCTGCACAGGCAACATTTTACATTTTATCATCTCACCTTTCAAACCACCAACAGAGATTCAAAATTCATTCATAAAGGGAGTCTATACTCCATACAACTATATTTTAAAATGATATGTAACTCTGAAAGTTTCCAACCTTTCATTAAATATTTACAATTGCATGAAAATACTTTGCTGTTATTAATTATTTAAGACTACGTTATCCTTTTCTACTTTCATATTCACTGTCAATATGTTAGGGAGGAGAATGTTGCTTTCACCTATTAGTTGCTTGACGTTTCTTCAGTTCATTAGT
Organism: Chiloscyllium plagiosum; assembly: GCF_037043375.1. NCBI lineage: Eukaryota > Metazoa > Chordata > Chondrichthyes > Orectolobiformes > Hemiscylliidae > Chiloscyllium > Chiloscyllium plagiosum. The sequence continues at coordinate 4,279,480 of NW_028270141.1, read as the reverse complement.
TCCTATTAATGTCTACTGGTAAACTGGATAAGTACCCGAAGGGGGAAAATTTGATGGGCTTTAGGAAGGGTCTAGAGGGTGGGATAAGCTAACTTGCCCTGGGAGAGAACTAATGCAGGATGAATGCATGGTTTCCTCCTTCACTGTAACCATTCTCTGATTCAATGATGTCTATCCCTAAATCTGGGCAATGGACATAATGACAATAATCTTAGGGTAACATTATTGGTAATTTTATTTCCGTGCAACTTAAGCTTCATGACTCCTTCGATCATAAAGCGTGCTGCTGCTCTGTAAAATTACAGTGTCTTATCATGTTGCCACTGGCCATCCATGACAATAGCCGCTGGGCAGAAACAATATATTTGTTACTTAATGAATCTTAAAAACTGTTTGGTTTCTGATCATGATGTTTCCCCTGGCAATCTGGAATAATTCTACCTCATGAAGATCAGGGCAGATATGGCTTAATAGGCAACAGCAGCAGAATGTGTACTGTGGAGATAAACTCAAATTGTTGCATAACTCATTTTGTAAAAGAGGAGAGCATAGAGTAGCACTCACCACTATTACTTTCTCACAAGCAACGAGGGTCAGGCAATAAATACTGACCAAGCCAGCGATGGCCATGAGTCATGAGAGAATTTTTAAAGAAATAAGGCAATTTACTGTTGGAGAAGCTCTGTCTGCACAGCTCCTGGTGACTATGTGTGACCTGCAACCCAGTAGTTGCTCTTAATTCTTCAGAAAGTCCCGATGCATCAATGTTCCCAATGGAAACGCATTGTTTCTCCTCCAGGACAGGGCAAGGGCAGATATTCTGATCCCTGGAGGCAACACACCAGTGATGAAGAGGAGAAGTCTTTGCAAGATGGGCATTGGCAGAAGATTGGTCAGGAGGAAAGGATGATGGGTGGCTGACAGTAACTTCTTACTTCAATCTACATTTTGGAGATGGCTTCCAGCAGTCCCTATGTTATGAACAAGAAAAATGATTATACCTGCAGTCAGTGATGATCCATTTTGAGAAAGGGGCTTCAAACAGTCAAAAAGTCTCAAACTTGCATAGGAAATGGACTTAATAATGTTTAAAGTGCGTGTTCTAACAACATTTGGCTTAATTTTGACCCCATCATTTTCCTTGATTAATTATATTTGTAATTCTCATCAAAAAATCAAATATCCTAATTTTGTGAAAAGGGACTTTAGGATTGATACAGTGTAGGAGATAAAGATGGGTAGTCAGAGTGTTTTACAATACATTGGTTCCCTGGTCAGATGCTACTTGTCAAGACACTATGTTTTCTGTTTACTGTTATTGTTTACATCTTGAATTTAACCTTACATTGTCTCACACAGACAGCATTGTTGAAATCTATGTGCAAGTGTTTAGGTAGCAGTGAAAGTATTTAATTATTTGTCACATCGTTGCAGTTATACCATTCAAATTTTTCCTGGGACATTAAGGACAGCATCATATAGAGATATCTCATGTTAATTTGCTATCGTGCTTGGCTCTGCATTTGTATGCCACATCATATTTAATCCTCTGAGAACACACACAGCCCACAATGAAGCAAAGACTACAGCAAGTATGTTGCCATAGCAACACCAATGCTGTAGGATAAAGTTGCCAGAGTATAAAGTGTTGCTCGTGCAAAACTAAATTAGAGCTTTAGGATGCTACTGGGTGTCAGTTTGTAATGTCTCACTTACCAGCTCTCATTGAACTGCACAGTGTGGTTGCTATTACTATAGTCATGTACCTACATATGACTTATATTTAAAACATGTTTGTCATGTGTGAGAACATGCAATCCATATCACGCTTGACAGTGTTGTATATCCGATGTTTATGCCTCACTTACACCCAATTAACTCAAATAACTGCTCTGTGCAAAGGTGACCACACTCATTCATTCAAATATGGGCAGGTAGAGACAACTAATAACAATAAACCATCAATGCACACAAAACTAAATTGTCAAGGGATAGAAGCCAGTTTCTCTGCTCCCAACATGACAAGGTACAGCACCAACATTCCTAGGATATTAATATTAGTGAATGAAGAACCATGAGAAAGTGAGGACTGCAGATGCTGGAGATCAGAGCTGAAAATGTGTTGCTGGAAAAGCGCAGCAGGTCAGGCAGCATCCAAGGAGCAGGAGAATCGACGTTTCGGGCATAAGCCCTTCTTCAGGAATGAGGAAGATGTGCCAAGCAGGCTAAGATAAAAGATAGGGAGGAGGGACTTGGGGGAGGGGCGTTGGGAACACAATAGGTGGAAGGAGGTTAAGGTGAGGGTGATTGGCCGGAGAGGGGGTGGGGACGGAGAGGTCGGGAAGAAGATTGCAGGTCAAGAAGGCGGTGCTGAGTCTGAGGGTTGGGACTGAGATAAGGTGGGGGGAGGGGAAATGAGAAAGCTGGAGAAATCTGAGTTCATCCCTTGTGCTTGGAGGGTTCCTAGGCGGAAGATGGGGCACTCTTCCTCCAGGCATCGCGTTGCCATGGTCTGGCGATGGAGAAGGCCAAGGACCTGCATGTCCTTGGCGTAGTGGGAGGGGGAGTTAAAGTGTTCAGCCATGGGGTGGTTGGGTTGGTTGGTGCGGGTGTCCCAGAGGTGTTCTCTGAAACGTTCCGCAAGTAGGCGGCCTGACTCCCCAATGTAGAGGAGGCCACATCGGGTGCAGCGGATGCAGTAAATGATGTGTGTGGAGGTGCAGGTGAATTTGTGACGGATATGGAAGGATCCCTTGGGGCCTTGGAGAGAAGTGAGGGGGGAGGTGTGGGCGCAAGTTTTGCATTTCTTGCGGTTGCAGGGGAAGGTGCCGGGAGTGGAAGTTGGGTTGGTGGGGGGTGTGGACCTGACGAGGGAGTGGTCTTTCCAGAACCCTGATAGGGGAGGAGAGGGAAATATATCCTAGGTGGTGGGGTCCGGGTTCAATTCCAGCCTCAGGTGACTGTCTGTGTGGAGTTTGCACCTTCTCGCTGTGTCTGTGTGGTTTCCTCCCACAGTCCAAAGATGTGCAGGATAGAGTGGATTGGCCATGCTAAATTGTCCATAGTGATCAGGGATGTGCAGGCTATGTGAATCAGTCTGGGGTAAATGTAGAGCAATAGGGTAAGGGAATGGACCTGAGTGGGTTACTCTTCAGAGTGAAATGGCCTGTTTCCGCCCTGTAAGGAATCTATGATTCTATGGAGATTTCCAACTGTTGCCATTGCCTCTGCAGCCACTGCTTTGACCAGGAGTCCACATCCTTTCACCCATCTTCAGAATGTTTTCCCATCTTGATTTCTCCATCTCAAACATGCGCGAGATCTTTCTCAATGGGTTAAAAATCACACAACACCAGGTTATAGTCCAACAGGTTTATATAGAAGCACTAGCTTTTGGAGCGCTGCTCCTTCATCAGGTGGTTTTTCAATGGGAGCTGCCAGAGTAATATCAACCTTCTCAATCTACTGTCCTTTGATCCTGTAGCATTCTTTCCTTTTACATTCTGAACATTTTAATCAAACTTTACGATAGTGATGCTGTTTGTTTGCTTGTGCATTGTTGTATTGGTTTTGTTAATTCGGAGAGGACAACTTTGACGGGAGGAGATGTTTTTGTGGCAACATCACTGAATTAATAATCCAGTTTACCAAGATAATATTCTGGGACATGGTTTTGAATTTTACCAGGGCAGATGGTGAAATTTGAAGTTAATAACAATCTGGAATTAATAACTGGCCTCATGGTGACTGTGTAACCTGTAAAGTGATGTTTGTGCACATGAATGCACTATCAAACAGCACTTGCTCAGCAATAATATGCTCACTCGTGCTTAGTGTAGGTTTTGCCAGGGCCACACAAACATGGATGACCTCCATAGGTGAGAGTGACTGCCCTTGACATCAAACATCAAACTGCCCTTGACATCAAGGAACCTTGGCTCATCTGTATTCAGAGAGAAAATACCTAAGTCATACCTAACACAAAGAAGATGGTTGTCATTAGTGAATGAGGAGCAGGAGAATCGACGTTTCGGGAAGAAGGGCTTATGCCCGAAACATCGATTCTCCTGATCCTTGGATGCTGTCTGACCTGCTGCGCTTTTCCAGCAACACATTTTTCAGCTCTGATCTCCAGCATCTGTAGTCCTCACTTTCTCCCTGTCATTAGTGAATGTCAATCATCTTGGTCCAAGGCCATCGCTGCACGAGTTCCTCAGGGTAATGTTCTGGGCCCAGCCATCTTCAGCTGCATCATTAATGAGCTTCCCTCCATCATAAAGTCAGAAGGGGAGATGTTCGCCAAGGATTACGCAATGTTCAGCACTATTCCCAACTCCTCCTCTGCTACTGAAACAAATCATATCCAGGCTTGAGCTGACAAGTGGCAAGTAACATTTGCTCAATACAAGTACCAACCAAAGACTATCTCCAAAAAGAGACAATTTAACCACTTCCCTTTGACATTTAATAATGTTATCTTCACTGAAATCTCCCACAATCAACATCCTGGGGGTTACCATTGAATGGAAACTCAACTGGACTCAACAAATAAACGCATTGGCAACAAGAGTAGGTCAGAGGCTAGGAATCCTGCAGCAAGTGACTCCCTCCTGACTCCCCAAAGCCTGTCCACCATCCACAAGGCACAAGTCAGGAGTGTGTCAGGAGTCTCACTTCCCTGGATGAGTGCAACTTCAACAACACACAAGCTCAACATCATCCATGACAAAGCATCCTGCTTTATTGACATTCCATGATCACATTGACCATTCACTTCCTTTAAACTGACACACAATCGCAGCAGTGTGTCCAGTCTATAACATGCACAGCAGTAACACAACCAGGCTCATTTGACAGCACCTTTCAAACCCATAACAACTACCATAATTCAATTCAACTTTGAAGTTTCTTTTTGAAGAATTACTCTCACTGGAATAGGTCCATATTGGAGAGCAAAATTCAGGCCTCAATCTTCATGGAGCCAGGCTGAGTTGAAAGGTCTTTAAAAATAATGGCCACCCCCATTCCCATATCTATAAAATTTTCCCAGTGTGGGTTACAGGTTTACATTAGTTTTGTACATGGTGGATATTGGGAGAATGGCTATTGAGGAATTCTAAGAAACATTAAAGGTGCCCACAACTTTGAGGGGGTTTCAAAGGAGTCATGGATGGGAAATGGAGCACTTGGAAGTATCATGGGAGCGATGATGAGCATGAAGGGCTTGTTGGAGGCTAGGAGACGTGTGAGGGCATGAGAAATATTGTAACTTAGAGGGGGTATAGGGTATGGAGGGGGAATGGAAGATATAGGGATTATGGAGGGGCAAGGGGCAGGTGACATGGACAAGGCATGGGGTCATGGTGTTTGTATGGGATGTGAGGGGGATGAATGTTTGAGGGCCTAACAGTCAGGATTAAGACTGGCTCTAATAAACAGAGCTGGGGTGTGTGTTCCTCCATCACTACCTTGAACTTCCTTTCAAAAGTAACCCAGCCAACTCCATCCTGTCTCCACATCCATGAAGCAAAAATATTGTGGCCAGGGTTTCCTTACAGAGATGAGTTTGCAGGGTCATAATCTTTCCGGTCTCGTGAGCTTCTCAACTCCTTCACATAATCCAGCCCACAGTATTTTCGATTTGGTGAATGACAATAAGTCAGGGTTAAAAAATACTCACTGTGTGAAATTAAGTCCTGCACTATGTTTTCAAAAAGCAAGCCTTGCTGCAAACCACCATCCCATTTCCAACCTCCTTTTCCTCTCAAAACATCTTTGTTGCTTTCCAATCCATTGCCATCTTTCCTGAACCCAAGGTTTCAGTCTCTCCAATTAAGTTTATGCCCTTACCTCAGTTCTGAAATTAGACTGATGAAAATCACAGATAGTCACTGTAACAAAGGTAAACGTTCTCTCCTGATCTGACTCGATCCTGTAACACTGACCACACTATCCTCCTCTGAAGTCACCTTCTTTGTTGTCCAACTTTCACAACTCCACCTGATCCCATTCTTATTGATGTCATCATAGCCAGAGTATTCATCGTGATAGCCTCTATTACCACTCCACCATGACTTCTGATGTCCCCCAAGATTCTATTCTTGGCCTCATCCTATTTCTCATCTGTGTGCTGCCCCATGGGAAAATCATTAGAAGACAAAGCATCAGTTTGCACGTACATCAGTAATATGCCCAAAACCCCTTTCAGTGCTGCATTGTTTATCTGACACAGTGGACTGCATGTACAGGGCTTTTCTTTGAATAAATATTGGAAAAACTGAAGTCATTGTTTTCAGCTCCAGCTCAAAGCTCTGTTCCGTAATTATTGACTCCATCATTTTTCCTGGCAACAACCTCATGTCCAGCCAGTCTGCTCACAACCCTGATGTCATATTTGATCCTAAGTTGAACCTTATAATCGTGTCATCACTAAGACTGTTTATTCCCAACTTGGGGACATTATTTAGCCTTACCTTCTCTCAGTAAATCAGCTGTAGAAGCCCTCAATCATGCTTTCATTATCTTCACCCTTGACTATTTCAACGCATTCTCATCTGCTCTCCCACATTCTGCCCTCTTTATAAACTTAGGGTCATCCAAATACGGCAACTCCTCTTTACTTTTCTGTTCTCATTGACTTTCATTAGTTACCAGCCAAGCGTTGTCTTAATTTTTAAATTCAATTTATTGTTTCCAAAACGTTCCATAGCCTCATCCTTCCCAATCTTTGTAACATCCTCCAGCCTCACAGCCTTCCAAGATGTCTGCATTCTAGTCTCTTGATTGTCCCCAGTTTTAATTGTTCCACCATTGGTGACAATGTTTTCAAGGCCCCAAGATCGAGAATATCTTCCTGACACCTCTCTGTCCATCTACCTCACTTTCCACCTTTAACATTTCCTTTAAAACTCAGTCATTGACCAAGCCTTTGGTCACCTGATCCAATAGCGCCTGATGTGACTCAATGTTATACTTTGTTTTATGATGTTCCTCACAGTGTTTCATTCTGTTACAGGTGTTATATAAATAGAAGCTATTGTTGTTTGCAGATATGTAACTTAATACTAGAAGGGAGAAAGTTGCAAACCTTTGCCTCTTCAGTATTTCATACACAGTGCATTTTAAAAATAACCTTTCTCTTTTGTTTTATTCTAGACCAGTGTCTCCATTGAGATAAAATACCAGGCTATGGATGGGACTGTTGGAGCCTGGAATGACAGTGAATTCTTAGAAAATCCAAACCAAAGAGCAGACCATGAGACAACCTTTCACTTTGAGACAGAGAGCTTGCTCTCCGGCAGTGGCCAGAGTCTGGGATCAGGGACTTCTCCCGGCCGGTCCCAGCAAAGTCTCTTAGGAGAAAGGAGAAGGTAAGTAAACTGTATCTCTTTATAAGCATAAGGATCATACCTCTGGCACTGAATAATATTCCAAAGGAGGGCTCATTAGTTAATGTTACTTTGCACTTTGAAGAATCCTGTTTAATTCTGACAGATATGCATGCACTGGAAGTGTCATTTATCAATACACAGGACCATGTTCTTTGCGGATAGAATATACGCACTCACTTTGCCTGTTTCAACCAAACAAAATAATAACAGTCATTTGCTGGTTCATTTCTCATGGCAATGCCCTGACCAATCAGAATGAATCGTGCTAGTTTAGAATTGAAACAAATCCTAGCTGTCAACTGTCAACCAGTGTTAATAGGTGCATTCTCTATGACAACACCTCGACCAGTCAGAGTCCTCTCGACAACCAATCAGCACTCTCCTATCATGCAACGTAAATGTTGCATTTTCCCCTTGAATTAGAATTTTTTGAAAATTGTCCTGATTAGTACAAGACAATAAGCTTCCACAAAATGTGACTTTTTCAAAATAATGCATCATAAATAGTATTCCCAAAAAGAATTATGTATTCGAGCACCTTGCTTTGTTTGTTTCTTCAGTTCCCAGATGAAAAATGAAGGCTGATTTATTGAACAACACTGTTGCATTAGTTCTACTTGAATAATCAATTGATCATGTAAGAAAATCCAAAATCAGAGGGAAAACTTTACCAAACAATTTCACACATTGTAAGAGTCCTTTCTGGAATTGTGATCCTTCTTCTCAGTAATGCTGTGCTGTTTCTAAAACAGGGTTAACAGCTATCATCACTGCGGCTTCCTGACTCAACAACTGACAACCCTCTGTTGTTTCTTGTAGAAGGTTGAACTGTAATTTATTGAACATATTTCATTCAAGGCAGACATTGGGACTGATAGAGGTCTAACCTGAAAATCTCAGCTAAGTGGAATATGCTCATATGCTCAGGAGTCAGCTCACTCTCGCAATTATTCACCATCCCTCAGGCTGCCTGAGTAAACTAGCAGTGGGACCACAACATTGAACCTGTGAAATTTCGAGGAGTGCAGGTTGTTCAGAGGGATTCAGTCTGAGTCAGTCTGTGGAAGGCATTTTCGAAAAGAAACGGTGCTTCGTCTGGTTCTGAGCCTTGGGCAAATGGGTGTGGAGAAGGGGGAGTTGATGGAGGGGAAGAGTGTGATAGATAAAAACTAAGGGGATTAAAGAAAAGGTTGGTAACTGTAACTTAGGCAATGATGTTAAGCTGATAATATCAGACCAGCAGCCACTTCTACAGACTTACATTGAAACATGCAAACATTCTTACCCACATTGGAACTGCAACAAAATGTATTTTTAATCCTAATGGTTGGTAGTGAGTCTCTCTGTCAGAACATAAGACTATAAAGGAGAGGAGCAGAATTAGACCAATCGGCCCATCAAGTTTGCTGGGCTGTTCAGTCATAGCTGATATGTAACTCAACCCCATTTTCATGCCTTCTCCCTATAACCCTTAATCCCTTTATCAGTCAAGACCCTGTCTATTGCTGTCTTAAATACTTGGCTCCCACAGCCCTCTATGGAAATGGGTTCTATAGATTGTATATTGCCCCAACTGAAATCCTCACTTTGCTGAATTTGCAAAGTTATGTCAGAAAGTTGGTCAATTACAATAATCTCAGTATGTCATGCCTGGAATGAAAAAGCTCCTTGTTCCATTATGAATTCCAGCCCAGAAACCCTGGCTGGAAAATAGGTGGACATTGGAGAAGAAACAAACCAGATTTTTTTTGAGATGTCCCGTGTAAGAATGGCTTCTGGAGGCAGACTCGCCCATATGAAAAGTGATTGCTTACTCACAGCCCTGGAGCATGAGTGATCGATGGGGAAAGAGATTTCAGCATAAATCAGCAACTTTAGATAAGGGAAAAATGTTGGAGGGGAAAATAAAACGCAGACATTCTTTTGCATGTTTTACTGTTTTTGCTAGATTTACCAAATTAATAATAATATCAGCAGGAAAACAGTGCTGGTGCTTGATGGATTTCATGAACCCATCAGTGGGAGAGATCTAAGTGAGCATCAAAGGAAATAACCATTAAAACTGAATGCTTCAGTAATTGCATTATGTTATTCTAGTTTCCTCACATCATTTAGTTTAGTAGTTTCTAAAGCCACTTCTTGTTGTTATTGTCAACTTTCACGATATATTTTTAAAGGGACATGCTCTGTATTTTCTTTTATAGCTCCATCACTTACACTTGCATTTAAAAATAGATCCTTAGATTCTTTATAAATTTTATTTTCCAGCTCACCTTAAATTTTACTGCTTACAACTGGACACTTTGAAACTAAAGTCTTAAGTACCTAATACAGGACATAAAATTTATGCAGTCAATCTGAATTGCCCACTAGTTAATTGCTTTGCTTATCATGTGCATACATCCCTCTCAACTTTATTGAGTATTTTAATTATTAAGGGAGCAGTGTGTAAATTATTGAGTTTTACATGATATTCTTTCCAGTATTATCTTGAATTCAGTTAGGGTTTAATTTCCTCTACTGCAGAACTTAACTCCACATAAAGTTGCTTTGTGTTCCATTTTAATATGTTGAAAATACATGGCTAAATGACTGCATTGAAACAATGTTCAGTGGAATTTTACATGAATTTCCTCTCCCACTCTGAATGGCTCCTCTCACTATCTGGAACTGTGCATGTTTGGGTCACAACTCCACAATATTCCACACATCCTTGATGAAGGGCTTAAACCTAAAATGTCGATTCTCCTGCTCCTCGGATGCTGCCTGACCTCTGTGCTCTTCCAGCACCACACTCTCGACTCTGATCTCCAGCATCTGCAGTCCTCCCTTTCTCCTACAACTCCACAATACACATGTATGGCCCCCATAATGTTCAGGGCACATTAACTCCCCTGAGAATGCTGGGAAAAGATGGCACCAATGAATTGTGCTGACCTTGAACAGAAAGTGAGGGTTTCTGTCTCTCCCACTCTCACAGGCAGTGAGTTCCAGTGTAATTGTTAGGGTTGCTCGTTTGTGGAACGAACTTCCTGAGGAAGTGGTGGATGCAGGCACAGTTCCAATCTTTAAAAGACACTTAGACAAGTACATAATTGGGAAAGGCTTGGAGGGATTTGGACCAGGAGCAAGCAGATGGGACTAGTTTAGTTTGGGGTTATGTTCAGCATGGACTGGTTGGGCCGAAGGGTCTGTTTCCATGCAGTATTACTCTGAGAGCATAAGCAACAAATTACACCATTCAAAGTCTAAAAACATAGCTCCACTATCAAAAGGTCAATCGACTTAATTCTTATTTTTTCAGAATGCTAGCAACAGTGTCAAGGTCCAGTGCACTGCTATATGATAATGTCAGGCTTTGGGTTAACCGTTAGCTTATCCCAAGTGGAGATGAGTGTTGTGCAGCTGCCATCTTGGTGTTAGTGTTAGTGTTTGTGTATGATCTGTAGCAGGACTGACAGCTGGAGAGTTAACGGCACCTCCCCACTGAGCAACAGGGGGATAATAAAGGCTGACCAATGCTGCTCACAGCCATGTCGTCAACTTTAAAAAGAACAGAAACCTTCTGATGACAAGGTTATATTGATGGTTTAGTGACTGCTCTCTGCATTAATGACCATATCTAACATTCCTTCCTGTACTATTGCATCGATTCATGGGGTTACAGACACACACAGACACACAGGCACACACACACACACACACTCACACAGACACACACAAACACACACACACACTCACACAGACACACACACAGGCACACACTCACACTCACACACAGACACACACAAACACACACACACTCACACACAGACACACATAAACATACACACACACATTCACACACAGGCACACAGGCACACACACACACAGGCACACACACACACACAGGCACACACACACAGACACACACAAACACATACACACACACAGACACACACACACACAGGCACACACACACACACACAAACACACACACACACACAGACACACACAAATACACACACAGGCACACACTCACACACAGACACACACAAACACACACACAGGCACACACACACACACACACACAGACACTCCTGAAGAAGGGCTTATGCCCGAAACGTCGATTCTCCTGTTCCCTGGATGCTGCCTGACCTGCTGCGCTTTTCCAGCAACACATTTCCAGCTCTGATCTCCAGCATCTGCAGACCTCACTTTCTCCTCACAGACACACATAAACATACACACATGCGCGCACACTCACACAGGCACACACAAACACACACGCACAGACACACTCACACAGACACACACAAACACACACACAGACACACCTACATGGACAACACACACACACACAGACATAGGCACACACACACAGACACATATACACACACACAAACTCACACACGCACAGCCACACACCCAACACACACACTCTCACACAAATACACACACTTACACACAGACACACACACCCAACACACACACGCACACACACAGCCACACACACACACACAGCCCTTGCAAACCCCCTCTTCCTGCACACCCCACCACCTCCGTTAGCAAATTTGAAGGTGAGGAGGGGCATGTAAAATAAAGTGGGTGATCACCCCCCTGCCTTTTTGTGCCCCACCCCCATCCCCAAAGCTTTATCCTGAAACTCAGATGTGGTAAGGTATCAGGCAGCCTGCCCACCTTTCAGTCCATCACAGCCTTTACCTGGATGACCAACTGCACTTCGCTTCTACCTTCCCAGGAAATAAAGCTTTCACATCTGTTGCTGGGTATGAAGGAGAGGGTACCACCCTGTTGCAGCAGTTCATCTTCCTCATTGTCACTTCAGCAATGCTGCCCCTCAAAGGAGCTGTTAACCATTGTACCCACATCTGGGAACAAACAGCTTGTGCTAGAAATAAGAGGAAAGTCATTCAACATGTCCCATACTGGAAGTTTTACTGTTTATTCAAAAACAACAGTGCTGCAAATGAAATGAGAACTTGTGTTAAGGCTACTTTGGTGGTTGTGTTTTGTGGAAGATTGAGAGAGTTCAGGCACAAAGGTTGGTGTTAATATTTTCTGCATAGCAGTAAAGTCGAACTGCTTCAAAGTCTTGAAGAATGAAGGGATAAAAGTTTTATCTTGCATGTTAACACTTGGCAAGTAAGCTGTCTGTTATACAGCCTGCTTTAGATTCAGTTTGATTCAAACCGAACTGGGTAATTACTGAACAGAATGGATGGAACATGCTGACACAATAACATCCATTTTGCAGTAACATTTAAGATGTTTTACTGCTATTGTAAGATGTCTTGCCACTTTGTGTGTGATCACAATCTTGCACCTCATTGTATTAAATGTATTTTTAATATCAAAGTTCTGTCACTATCATTTTATTTTATTTTAATTTAATCACTGACATGATACTGATTAAATCCAAAGGCATTGGTACAGAGAGGATGAATTGATAAACACATTGCAGTTCATTTCAAGGAGCTGAAGAAAGGGATTAGGAGAGCTAAGAGAGGGCATGAAAAATCTTTGGCGGGTAGGATCAAGGATAACCCCAAGGCCTTTTATGCGTATGTGAGAAACATGAGAATGACGAGAACGAGGGCAGGTCCGATCAAGGACAGTAGTGGGAGACTGTGCATTGAGTCGGAAGAGATAGGAGAGGTTTTGAATGAGTACTTTTCTTCAGAATTTACAAATGAGAGGGACCGTATTGTTGAAGAGGAGAGTATGAAACGGACTGGTAAGCTAGAGGAGATACTTGTTAGGAAGGAAGATGTGTTGGGCATTTTGAAAAACTTGAGGATAGACAAGTCCCCTGGGCTTGACGGGATATATCCTAGGATTATGTGGGAAGCAAGAGAGGAAATTGCAGAGCCATTGGCAATGATCTTTTCGTCTTCACTGTCAACGGGGGTGGTACCAGGGGACTGGAGAGTGGCGAATGTTGTGCCCCTGTTCAAAAAAGGGAATAGGGATAACCCCGGGAATTACAGGCCGGTTAGTCTTACTTCGGTGGTAGGCAAAGTAATGGAAAGCGTACTGAGGGATAGGATTTATGAGTATCTGAAAAGACACTGCTTGATTAGGGACAGCCAGCACGGATTTGTGAGGGGTAGGTCTTGCCTTACAAGTCTTATTGAATTCTTTGAGGAGGTGACCAAGCATGTGGATGAGGGTAGAGCAGTGGATGTCGTGTACATGGATTTTAGTAAGGCATTTGATAAGGTTCCCCATGGTAGGCTTATGCGGAAAGTCAGGAGGCATGGGATAGTGGGAAATTTGGCCAGTTGGATAGAAAACTGGCTAACCGGTCGAAGTCAGAGACTGGTGGTAGATGGTAAATATTCAGTCTGGAGCCTAGTTACAAGTGGAGTTCCGCAGGGATCAGTTCTGGGTCCTCTGCTGTTTGTAATTTTTATTAATGACTTGGAAGAGGGAGTCGAAGGGTGGGTCAGTAAATTTGCAGATGATACGAAGATTGGTGGAGTTGTGGATAGTGAGGAGGGCTGTTGTTGGCTGCAAAGGGACTTAGATATGATGCAGAGCTGGGCTGAGGAGTGGCAGATGGAGTTCAACCCTGTCAAGTGTGAGGTTGTCCATTTTGGAAGGACAAATAAGAATGCGGAACACAGGGTTAACGGTAGGGTCCTTAGTAAGGTGGAGGAGCAGAGGGATCTTGGGGTCTATGTTCATAGCTCTTTGAAAGTTGCCACTCAGGTGGATAGAGCTTGTAAGAAGGCCTATGGTGTATTAGCGTTCATTAGCAGAGGGATTGAATTCAAGAGTCATGAAGTGAGGTTACAGCTGTACAGGACTTTGGTTAGGCCACATTTGGAGTACTGTGTGTAGTTCTGGTCGCCTCACTTTAGGAAAGATGTGGAAGCTTTGGAGAGGGTGCAGAGGAGATTTACCAGGATGTTGCCTGGAATGGAGAATAGGTCATACAAGGATAGGTTGAGAGTGCTAGGTCTTTTCTCATTGGAACGGCGAAGGATGAGGGGTGACTTGATAGAGGTTTATAAGATGATCAGGGGAATAGATAGAGTAGACAGTCAGAGACTTTTTCCCCGGGTACAACAAAGTGTTACAAGGGGACATAAATTTAAGGTGAAGTGTGGAAGCTATAGGGGGAATGTCAGGGGTAGGTTCTTTACCCAGACAGCGGTGGGGACATGGAATGCACTGCCTGTGGGAGTGGCAGAGTCAGAATCATTGGTGACCTTTAAGCGGCAATTGGATAGGTACATGAATGGGTGCTTAAGCTAGGACAAATGTTCGGCACAACATCGTGGGCCGAAGGGCATGTTCTGTGCCGTATTGTTCTATGTTCTATTTTCTACTGTCGAAAGGTTTCAAGGTCTTCCTCTAAACATTGCATTTTTCGCTTTTTTAATTATTTAAGCTACAATTCTAAAAGACTTGTCAGATTTATGCCTTATTTACATACTTCCATTTCAGGGAAGTGTCAAAGAAGGCAGTTCAGTATGAAAGCTCTTTATACTATCTGTCTCTCTTTGGATGATAGATTTACCCTTGAGCCTGGATTTATTTAAATTTATGACAGAGTGGATTTTATTTGTGTGGTTTAATGTTAAGTGGTCTGTTGTAACAGTGCAGGTGATAAAACTATTGCTCAGGTTTATCATATTAGGGAGGTTAAATGATGATAAGACAGGATGTTGTGAAGGAATTTATAATCATGAATGACTGAAATGTTTAAAACAATTGGTTCCCCAGATTTTACCAAATATCTTATTCATTAGATTTTGTGTCTTATTGGTCTCTAATTGTGTCTCTAATATTCATCGATTCTCTGTTCAATCTCAGGACTGATGACAGAGAAACCTATTGCAATAATAAGGAAAAGGGAGATTTGTCCTTAAGGTAGAGGAGTGTAGGGCTAACCTTACCATGAAGCTATGAGTCTGGTCCTTCTGACTGTGTGTGCTCTATATCCTTCTCTTCGAAATAGTTTGAGTGGGTTTTGTGACCAATCAAACACTAAATCAATTAAATTTTCTTCAGGGTGAAAAATTGTTTCTTTGAGTAACAAAGAAACAGTGTTCTTTAATTTTATTACTTTTCACTTGATATTCCACGTTGCTTACGCCGTTCTTGTTGACCCTGCCACTTTCCTTTTTATCTTTTTCAAATTGAGCTCCATTCCAGAAAGCAATGGAGCAGACGTGCAGGGCAGACGAGTGTGCAGCTCCCAGGAGTGGACAGCTGATGGGAAACAGGAAGAAACAGTACTCACGGCCAAAGTTTGGCTGCCGATGGATGGAGCCACAAAGCTAAGAAATTGAGCTCTCTTGATAGCTGATGCATCCGTCTGTGTGTCATGCATGTTTATTTAAAGGCAGTCTCACTAGAATTCTGTGCACCTACTACAAGAAGTTCTATGTGAGCAGTGTTTTCACAGTAATGACTGCACGTCAGTGGTGTTCAGCAGGCGAGGTGATGTACTTGGAGTTTGTTGTGAGGAGATTCTGCTTTTTCCATTTTGCCCCTTGACATGTAACGTTAGAGATCAGGGCGCATTTGACAAAAGCAGAAGGTCATGGTTATCCAGTCCAAGAAGGAAGGGAGACTGACCAAGCCAGGCAGGAAGGGATGATGGATATGCAGGAACATGCAGAGGAGAGAAGGCCCTAGCACAGTGAGTGTGGTTGTCATGTTGTCATGTGAGGAGAGCACCATGGACTTAGACAGCTGGATAGAGACCGTCCTCAAAGGCAGAGTCAATACTGTCAACTGGAGGTTGAACTCAGGGTGCTAAACATTGGAGAAATGGTCACAATCAGAGGGAGGAGCAAGTTAGGGTCAAAGTTGTGGGCAGCACGGTGGCACAGTGGTTAGCACTGCTGCCTCACAATGCAGGAGACCCTGGTTCAATTCCCGCCTCAGGCGACTGACTGTGTGGAGTTTGCACGTTCTCCCCGTGTCTGCGTGGGTTTCCTCTGGGTGCTCCGGTTTCCTCCCACAGTCCAAAGATGTGCAGGTCAGGTGAATTGGCCATAGTAAATTGCCCACAGTGTTAGGTAAGGGGTAAATGTAGGCGTATGGGTGGGTTGCGTTTCGGCGGGTCGGTGTGGACTTGTTGAGCCGAAGGGCCTGTTTCCACGCTGTAATGTAATCTAATCTGTAATCTAATCTAATCTAATCTAAGTTCCAGGGTCATTCTGGGGTGACAGAATCTAATGGAATACAGATGAGGATGATAACACGTGGAGGGGATGTGGAGGGGATGGTTATAGAGTCAAGGATAATGAGGAGGTTCAAGGGTAACAGAGAAGAGGAATAGTTACATTGGGCAGGTCAGGGGTGATGTTTTAAAATGGGAAGAGGGTCTTTTGGGATGGATAGAGCTATTGGAAAGTAGATTTAGCCAACTGAAGGCACACTCCCTGAAGTATGCGTCTAATAGATGGTCACCATCTTCAAGTGTGTTCATTGTTCTACGGAGGGAGAGTACAGGAACAGGCAGGGTCCCTCCCTACGGAGGGAGAGTACAGGAACAGGCAGGCTCCCTCCCTATGGAGGGAGAGTACAGGCACCAGGAGGGACCCTCCCTCCGGAGGGAGAGTACAGGCACCAGGAGGGACCCTCCCTACGGAGGGAGAGTACAGGCACCAGGAGGGACCCTCCCTACGGAGGGAGAGTACAGGAACAGGCAGGGTCCCTCCCTACGGAGGGAGAGTACAGGAACAGCAGGGTCCCTCCCTACAGAGGGAGAGTACAGGAACAGGCAGTGTCCCTCCCTACGGAGGGAGAGTACAGGAACAGCAGGGTCCCTCCCTACGGAGGGAGAGTACAGGAACAGGCAGGGTCCCTCCCTATGGAGGGAGAGTACAGGAACAGGCAGGGTCCCTCCCTACAGAGGGAGAGTACAGGAAAAGGCAGGGTCCCTCCCTACGGAAGGAGAGTACAGGCACCAGGAGGGACCCTCCCTACGGAGGGAGAGTACAGGAACAGCAGGGTCCCTCCCTACGGAGGGAGAGTACAGGAACAGGCAGGGTCCCTCCCTACGGAAGGAGAGTACAGGCACCAGGAGGGACCCTCCCTACGGAGGGAGAGTACAGGAACAGGCAGGGTCCCTCCCTACGGAGGGAGAGTACAGGAACAGGCAGGGTCCCTCCCTACGGAGGGATGATTGGGGTCAGAGTGATTGTTTATTGCCCCCTGCCACCCCAAAATGAAAACTTGGAAGTTTATTCCCATAATGCTGAGACTCAAGGGTAACCGTGGGAAGCTGAGGCCGTGCTGAGGATGATGATTAAGGGTGGGATAGTCGGATATACCAGTATGGCGAGGGAGGTCGAGGATTCCTGATAGCTGGCCACGGCTAATAAAGAAATTGGTGGAACCTATCTGAAGGCAAGGCTGGATTTTGGACACAGGCTGAAGGGTGATGGTGGGAAGCTCAGTAGTAATTGAGGGAAGGTACATGCTTGCATTTCCAAAGTCATTGCTCCATTGACCAAGCACATGGTTGTGTCAGGAAGGATTGTCCAGGATGGTATTGATCAGTGGAGGTGAGGAAGACCAGCCTGTGGTCTGTGCTATATGTCAAGTTTCCTGTTGAGTAAGTTGTTCAAGTTGACACCCGGGTAGTTGACCGTAATTCAATCATAGATCACTTCAGGCAGACTCACTGAGGGCTTCATTGATGCTGTCAGTACGTCTACTAGCTTTGGTGCAGTTGTGGATAAACCTGCAGAGAGTGGCAGCATAGGGTCAAGTTATACAGGTTCCTGGCAACCCAGAGTCTGTGAGACATCTAACATTGGCACGCAGTTAAAAATACCATAGGCAGAGCAGCTACCTGAAAACTTTGGCACAGGCATTGCCAGACGTAGCCAAGGATGTTACAGGAAGCCATCATGCCAGCTGTACCACAAAGAGCTCCATCCACAAGGGCTGATGGGTAATCCAGGGCAAGAGCATTGGCTGGAACTGTGTGACAACCCATTGGGAAAGTGCACTGCTTCGTGAATCCCACCTGAACCACGTTCAATGTACACACAGAGGCCTGCAACCAGAATCCAAGCCCCGTCACTGTCATGTTGTTTTAAATACACAGTGCCAATGGCCTTTCAGAAACTGCGGAATATTTAAGGTACTGGAGCCAGATCTCCAGGTTCTACTGTGAGTCCACAGTCACTGACCTGGGCAATGGTGTCTTTCCAGGTCCTCCACCTCAGTCTGATGAGAGCACCTCCTGCAGGCATCCCCGGAAAACAGCACCTCTGAGCTTTCCTTAGTGAGAACCTGCAGAATGGCTTCAATAACTCCATTAATCAAATATTTTTTCCTGATCCATTCTAAAAGTTCACATCTGAAGAACGGCTATGTGACTTAAAAAACAGAAGCCTAATGGTTCCTGGGGACCACACGCCAGAACTAGGTGAGGAGATGGGGGAAAGTGAAGTGAGTGCAGCAATAAGTACAGCTGTACAGTCTGTAGGGGGGGAGTCTTCTGGTAGAGGTGAGGTTGTCAGTGGTGAGGCAGGACGTCTGTTTAGGGGTGCGATGGCTGGGACCATGTGCTTGATAATTTGGCAGTCAGCCAATTAGCTACCCATGGGCGAGGGATGTGGCCACTCATGTGGTGGAGGACAATAGAAAGTCAATGCACCACATGTTACCTCATGGGGTCAAAGAGCCATGTGCCATTTTCAGTGGGTACCTGGATAGACATTGATTCCCTGGAAGCCAGTAACATCCCTCTTGTGCTCATTGCTGAGAAAAACCTGGTGCTCCTTTCCACCAAGCTCCTCCTCACCCAGCTAACTGGCTACATAGATGTCACAGAAAAGGCAGTGAGGTTTGGAAACACACCTATCCTCAACAAGTATCTGCTTTTGGTGATAGGACCTTGCTAAATTGCGATAACACATGAGAACATTGACTTGTGGATGCTACATGAGGCTATCACAGTTGGGGCCAACTACCTTAGATCATACAAATCACCCTTTTTCCCTGGTCCTGGAGGTGGAAGGTCAACGTCTGAACCAATACCTTTACCCCTTCGTCCTTTAAAAGAAATGTATTCAAACCCACAAAAAAGAAGCATGATTGCAGTTCTTCTTTGAGTCTGCTTTTTTCCTTGTACCCCCACGGATATTTCATTAATAAAATGTCTGATAATGCAATCCTAAAATATTTTCAAACAAGATTGCTGTGATTTGAAAGTGTGTTTTTTTTAAACTCGAATGTTGTGCTTTTACTTTCTTGCTGTTACGTTGTGCACTGGTGGTTCAATTGAAACAAATAGATGTGGAGACACCTCACGCAGCCAACTTTTGGTCAGTACTTGAAAATTCTGATTCCTGTGCCACATAATGGGAGATTCCATGATAAATTGGAGTTTATGCATAATGACGATATATCAGTGTTATCTTTTGGATTGATAGGCTTTGGGAAGAATATTGATTGTCATTATGCTAACGTGCAAAAGAATAACAAGATTAAATTACATCCAATAAAAATTATAATTAGTTTAGTAAGAATTTATCACCTAATGTGTAGATTAACTATTAGCTCAATAAACAATTACAATTTGAATTGTGCTATCAGTCTCAGTTGATTGGATGGAATGCACATTATTGGCAGATCATGAACAGACTGGAGGCCTGTGACCAGTGGAGCGCCACAAGGATCGGTGCTGGGTCCTCTACTTTTTGTCATTTACATAAATGATTTGGATGCGAGCATAAGAGGTAAAGTTAGTAAGTTTGCAGATGACACCAAAATTGGAGGTGTAGTGGACAGCGAAGAGAGTTACCTCAGATGACAACTGGATCTGGACCAGATAGGCCAATGGGCTGAGAAGTGACAGATGGAGTTTAATTCAGATAAATGCAAGGTGCTGCATTTTGGGGAAGCAAATCTTAGCAGGACTTATACACTTAATCGTAAGGTCCTAGGGAGTGTTGCTGAACAAAGAGACCTTGGAGTGCAGGGTCATAGCTTCTTGAAAGTGGAGTTGCAGGTAGATAGGATAGTGAAGAAGGCATTTGGTATGCTTTCCATTATTGGTCAGAGTATTGAGTACAGGAGTTAGGAGGTCATGTTGCGGCTGTACAGGACATTGGTTAGGCCACTTTTGGAATATTGCGTGCAATTCTGGTCTCCTTCCTATCGGAAAGATGTTGTGAAACTTGAAAGGGTTCAGAAAGGATTTATAAGGATGTTGCCAGGGTTGGAGGATTTGAGCTATAGAGAGAGGCTGAACAGGCTGGGGCTGTTTTCCCTGGAGCATCGGAGGCTGAGGGGTGACTTTATAGAGGTTTACAAAATTATGAGGGGCATGGATATGATAAATAGACAAAGTCTTTTCCCTGGGTCGGGGAGTTCAGAACTAGAGGGCATAGGTTTAGAGTGAGAGGGGAAAGAGAAAAGAGACCTGAGGGGCAACGTTTTCACTCAGAGGGTGTTATGTGTATGGAATGAGCTGCCAGAGGAGGTGGGTGGAGGCTGGTACAATTGCAACATTTAAGAGACATTTGGATGGGTATATGAATAGGAAGGATTTGGAGGGATTTGGGCCGGGTGCTGGCAGATGGGACTAGATTGGGTTGGGTTGGGATATCTGGTCGGCATGGACAGGTTGGACCAAAGGGTCTGTTTCCATGCTGTACATCTCTATGAGATCAGCCGCTTTGTACTCTCCTTAATGACTTAGCACGTGGGACTGTCACTTTGAATGTCTCAAGAGGTGCAAGGAGGCAATTGTTTGGTTGCTTTATCATAAACAAAACAGCTGATGGGTGAATAGGATTGTTAGAGATTTCTAAATGTTGAAAAAAATAGGTTGTGTTTAGATTAGATTACTTACAGTGTGGAAACAGGCCCTTCGGCCCAACAAGTCCACACCGACCCACTGAAGCGTATACCACCCAGACCCATACGTTTACCCCTTCACCTAACACTACGGGCAGTTTAGCATGGCCAATTCACCTGACCTGCACATTTTTGGACTGTGGGAGGAAACCGGAGCACCCGGAGGAAACCCACGCAGCCACGGGGAGAATGTGCAAACTCCACACAGAGAGTCGCCTGAGGTGGGAGTTGAACCCGGGTCTCTGGCGCTGTGAGGCAGCAGTGCTAACCACTGGGCCACCGTGCCGCCCACTATTTAGGTTTAGGTTTCTTGTCTTTTCTTTGTCCTTTCCTCAGGCTAGGTATAATATTAATACTGATGTAAAAATATGACATCAAGGATACTAGAATACTTATTTAACAAATTAAACAAAATATGATGGAGATGGCAGATGAGGTGATGGATTGTTGCTACAGTGGGTGAGAGCTGCTGGACACAATGGGGATCTGTTCCAGGTGTTTGCAGCTCACATAATGTCAGATCTGATTGAGGAGCTCGAGTCTGAGCGACACTGTGCCACACCAGGCAAGGGGAATCTTACCGGGATGTTTTTCTCCAGGAGGTGGTCACCTGAGGCAGCTACGGTGAGCCAAAGGGTCGTTTTTGAGGAGCCCTGGCCCCTGAAATTTTCCAACAGTTGTGAGGTTCTTCCGGCTCTGGGGACGAGAGTGGGGACTGCAGGAAGGAGTTATTCAAGTTGGTAGAGGCAACAGAAATGCGGTCGTGCTAGAGGACAGTATAATTATGGAGATAGATACTGTTCTCTGCAGCCATGCCCCAAGGGCAGTCTGCCTACCTGGTGCCCGGTCTAAGGACCTTTCCTCAAGGATAAAGAGGAATGGGAGAGGGATCTATTGTTGTCATTCATGTTGTTACCAATTACTCTGTTAGGACTAGAAAGGTGATTCTCCTGAAAGATTCTGAATGGTTAGGAGCTAAATTAGAAAGCGGAACCTGCAATCTCTGCTATTGGCACAGGGTAAATAAAGTCAAGGAGTTAAATGCATGGCTCAGAGATTGGTGTGGGTGAAATGGGTTTCGGTTCATAGTGCACTGACAGTAGGATTGGGGTAAACAGAGTTGTTCTGGTGGGATGGGCTGGGCATGTACCTTGCTTGGACCAGTGTCCTGGAGAATCAAGTAGCTAGGGCTGGAGAGGGAGCATTAACCAGATTAGAGGGAGGGAGAGTTCTCCACAAGGGAAATGTCAACTTATAAAGCAAAAGGGTATTGCTTTGTAGGGTAGCTATTTACACAGCTATAATGCAGATTAGGACAGGAAGGTACAGAGTGTGCAAACATTAAAAAAAGGCAAATAGTCTCAAAGTGAACCAATTAATGATGGCTCATTTAAATGCTTTTTGACATTGTTGGAACAAAATAAATGAATTAAAAGCACAGATAGCGGTTAATGGGTATGATCGTAAGCCATTTTGGTTACGATGACATCAAAGCTGGAAACTAAATATTCAGGGGCATGTTAGAGGACAGGCAAGAAGGAAAGGGTGAAGGGGTAGCTTTGTTAGTACGGGATGGAATATATGTGAGAGCAAGAAATGACCTTGGATTGAAAGATGTAGATCCAGCTGGGTAGAGGTAAGAAATAAAAAGGGGAAGAAGGCACCGGTGGGAAGAGTGTGACACAGCTTTACAGTGGGACAGAGAATAAATCAAGTGTTAATGAGAGCATCTAAAAAGACAGTACACTGATCATGGGTGACTAAGATCTTCATGGTGGTCAGGAAAATCAAATTGGCAGAGGTAGCCATGAGGAAGATTTAATGGAGTGTATTTGGGACAGTGTCCTATGGCATTATATTGTGGATCTAATGATGTATCAGGCTGTTTGGATCCAGTGATGTGTGGTGAGGTAGGTTTAATGAATTATTTCAGTGTAAACGATCTCTAGGAAACAGTGCCCATAAAATATAGCATTCAATTTTAGAGTGAGAAACTTGTGTTGAAAAGAGCTCAGTTAAACCTAAATAAGGTTAATAGATAGGAATGAGAGCAGTGTTGGCTAGAATGGACTGAAAAGTGAAATTAGCAAAAACAGGTGATTAATGAATAATAGAAACCATCCAAGAAAATATTGCTGTTCATGAATCCCAGCAGAGATATATCCCAGTGGGGAAGAAATATTTTAGGAAGAGGATAAACCAATCATCATTCACCAAGAAAGTTAAGTTAAATTGAAAGAAAAAACATACAATATATCAAAGAGGATTTGTGGTAAAGAGGATTGAGAAAGTTTTAAAATCCAACAAAAGCCAACAAAAGATAGCCAAAACAATAATAAAGAGGATGAGTTGAGCTTTAAGGACAAATAAGCAAGTAATCTATAAACAGGGAGTAAATGCTCCTTTATAGAAAGAGGAAGAGGGTAGTAAGAGAAGAGAACATAAGTCCCTTCTGGGGCTGGGGAAATAATAATGGGGGGCCAGGAAATGGCAGTGGAGCTGAATAAATATTTTGGCCTTCACAGAAGAGAACATTGATAATATTCTAAAAAAGTCAAGAGGCAAAAGGTGGGGAGGAAATAAAACACATTAACTATCACTAGAGAAAGTATTCCGAGGAAACTAATGAGGCTAAAGGCTGATTGGTCCCCTGAGGTTGATGGGTTGAATCCTCAGATATTAAGGAAGTCGTGACAGAGGTAGAGTATGCACTGGATTCTTCCAAGAATCCTTACATTCCGGAAAAGTGACTGATGATGAGAAACCTGCCAATGTAACACCCTTATTCAAAAAGGGAAGGAGACCAAAGGCAGGTAACTATAAGCCATTACCATTTGTACCATTAGTTTACCATTTGTAATTGGGAAAATGTTAAAGTCCACTTTAATGGATGTAATAGCAGAGTAGTTAAAATACACAACATAATCAAACACTGTTAGCACAGCTTCATGAAGGGGAAATCAAGCCCGACAAATTTATTATAATTCTTTGAGGGAGATTGGCAGGGATTTGGGATCTTCAACAGCAGAGAGGCAAGAGTGAGGCTGGAAGGAGATAGACTAATCAGAAATAGTAAATTGAAGAGACGGGTCAGGCTGGAGCGTGACAGGGAGCAAGGAATGCCTGTTGGATTAAATTGCATTTATTTCAATGTAAAAGGGTTGACAGGTAAGGCCAATGAACTCAGGGCATGGATACTTATGGAGGAATGGGATATTATAGCCATTACAGAAACATGGCTAAGGGAGGGACAGGACTGGCAGCTTGATGTACCAGGGTACAGGTGCTTTAGGCAGGACAAGGGTGGTGGAAGGAGGGGAGGGGGAGTTGCATTTTTGATTCCCATGAAATAGCTGAAGGATCATCAGTGAGGCTTTGTGGGTGGAGCTAAGAAATAAGAAAGGGATGGTGATGTTATTGAGTTTGCCCCCAAATAGTCAATGGGAATTAGAGGAACAACTATGCAGAGAAACTGGGGAGACTTGCAGGAGAAATAGGGTGGTCACTGTAGTGGATTTTAATTTTCCTGATATAGACTGCCAGAGCATTCAGGCCTTAGATGGATTGTAATTTGTTAAGTGTATTCAGGCAAGTTTCCTCAATCAGTATAAAGAGGGTCCTACTCAGGAAGGGGCAAAACATGATCTACTCTTGGGAAATAGGGCAGGACAGGGTGGGAGGTGACAATAGGGGTGCACTTTGGGCCCAGTGACCATAGTTCTTTTAATTTTAAAATAGTTAGGGTGAGGGACAAAACTGATCCACAGATTCAAGCTCTAAACTGAGGCAAGGTAAATTTTGATGGAATTGAGCAGGAGCTTGCAGGAGTTGATTGGAGCAGTTTGTTTGCAGGCAAAGGAACCACCAGCAAGTGGGAGACCTTTAAAAGTGAGATAGCTACAGTTCGAGGTCTATATGTTCCTGTGAGGGTGAAGGCCAAGGTTGACAGGAATAGGGAACCCTGGATGACAAGACATATTGAGGGTGTGAGCAGAAAAAAGGAGGTACAGGCAGCTGGGATCAAGGGAATCCCTGAAGGTTTACAGGGAATACAGAAGTTTACTGAAGAAGGGAATCAAGACAGTGAAAAGAGGTCACGAGATAGACTTGGCTGAGAAGGTTAGGGTGAATCCAAAGAGATTCTTTAAGTATATTACGGGAAAAAGATTAACTAGACAGAGAATAGGACTGCTCAAGGACCAACATAAACATAGATGTGTAAAACCGCAGGAGATGGGCGAGGTTCTCATTGAATATTTCTCCTCTGTGTTTACCGTGGAGAAAGACATGAAGATTTGGGAACTTGGGGAAGTTAGCGGTGATGTTTTGGGGACAGTCCATATCACGGTAGATGAGATGTTGGATGTATTAGAGCATATTAAGGTGGATAAATCTCCTGGCTCTGACCAGACATATTCAAGAACACTGCAAGAGGCTAGAGAAGAAATTGCAGAAGCCCTGGATGATACTTTTGCATCATTGTTAGCCATAGGTGTGGTCCCAGAAGATTAAAGGGTAGCGAATGTTGTGCCATTATTTAAGAAAGGCTGCAAAGAAAAGCCTGGGAACTATAGACCAGTCAGCCGAACATCTGTGGTAGGTAAGTTACTTGAGAAGATTCTGAGGGATAAGACATGCATGCATTTGGAAAGACAGGATTAGGAGTAGTCAGCATGGCTTTGTGAGTGGGAGATCATGCCTCACAAATTTGTTAGAGTTCTTTGATGAAGTGACCAGGAAGGTTGATGAGGGCAGGGCAGTAAATGTAGTCTATATGGATTTCAATAAGGCCTTTGATAAGGTTCCACATGGTAGCCTGCTCTGGAAGGTTAGATCGTACGGGGAGAGCTGGCAAATTGGATACACAATTGGCTTGATTGTACAAAGTAGAGGGTAATAGTGGAAGGATGCTTGTCAGACTGGAGGCCTGTGACTAGTGGAGTGCCGCAAGAGTCGTGCTGCACCCATTACTGCTTGTTATCTGTATCAATGATTTGGAAGAGAATGTACAAGGCATGATTAGTAGGTTTGCTGATGACATTAAAATAGGCGGTATTGTGGACAGTGAGGAAGGTTTTCAGAAATTACAGCAGGACCTTTATCATCTGGGGAAGTGGGCCAAGAAATGGCAAGTGGAGTTTTGTATAGGCGAGTGAGGTCTTGCATTTTGGAAAGTCAAATCAGTAGGAGTTTCATGGTGAATGGTAGGGCCTTAAGGAGTGTAGAGGTACAGAGGGATCTTGGAGTTCAGGCTCACAGTTCTCTGAAAGTGAAGTCCCAGGTAGACAGGGCAGTGAAGAAGGCTTTTAGCACACTGGCCTTCATCAGTCAGGGCACTGAGTATAGAAGTTGGGACGTTATGCTGCAGTTGTACAGGACATTGATGAGGTCGCACTTGGAGTATTGTGTTTAGTTCTGGTCACCTTGTTATAGGAAGAATGTTATTAAACTGAAAAGAATGCAGAAGAAAATTACAAGGATGTTGCCTGGACTCAAGGGTCTGAGTTATAGGAAGAGGTTGAACAAGCTAGGACTTTTTTTCTTTTGAGTGTAGGAGACTGAAGGGGGATCTCATAGAAGTGTATAACATCAAGAGAGGCATGGATAGGGTGAATGCACTCAGTCTTTTTCCCAGGGTAGGGGATCAGTTTAAGGTTAGAGGGGAAAGAATACAAGGGAACCTGAGGGGCAACTTTTTTTACACAGAGGGTGGTGCGCATATGGAATGAGCTGCCAGCGGAAGTGGTTGAGGCAGGTACATTAACAACATTTAAAAGGCATTTGGACAAATACATGGATAGGAAAAGATTAGAAGGATATTGGCCAAGTGCAGGGACATGGGGTTAGTGTGGATGGACAGTTTGGTCGGCATGGACGGTTTGGGCCAAAGGGCCCGTCCCTGTGCTGGAGGACTCTATGACTTGAACAAATTTGATAGATAGAAAGGAAGAAGTATGTGTTTTATATTAGCAATTTCAAAAGATGTTCAATAAGGCACCATACATTATGCTACTTAATAAGATAGGGGCCCATGGTATTGAATGTAGTATGGATTGAGGATTGGCTAAACAATAGAAGACAGAGTTGAGATGAGGGAGTGAATTCCAGGATAGTAACCTGTAACTAATGGAGTGCCACAGGGATCAGTGTTGGAGCTACAATTATTTACAACAAATATTAATGACTTGGATAAGGAAAATGAATGTACTGTTGCCAAGTTTGCAAATGACATTACAGGTAGTTCTTCTATAACGCAGTAGTTGTATTCCTGTGCAACACCGTGTTAGAAAATGGTGCAATATAAATGATGGGGCATATGGAAAAAACAGGGTGGGGGGCAAACCACCAAAAATATCAGTAAAAATCAAAACAAAACTAATAGTTAGCCGAACACAAACAATAGTACAGTAAATCTTTAAATCATATATTTAACACTTTAACACTAAAATCAATGACTATAGCACTGTTGCCTCCCAGGTGCCAGGGTCTGTGATGTCTCGGATCGTATCTTTGTGTCCTGAAGGGAGAGGGTGACCAGCCTCAAGTCGTTGTCCATGTAGGTACCAACGACACAGGTAGACAGAGGGATAGGGATATAAGGCAGGGTTTCAGGGAGCTAGGGTGGAAGCTGAGAGCTAAAACAAACAGAGTTGTTATCTCTGGTTTGTTACCCGTGCCATGTGATAGTGAGGCAAGGAATAGGAAGAGATATCAGCTAAACACATGGCTGCAAGGATGGTGCAGGAGGGAGGGTTTCAGGTACTTGGATAATTGGGGCTCATTCTGGGGAAGGTAGGACCTGTACAAACAGGACGGTCTTCACTTGAACCAGAGGGGTACTAATATCCTGGGTGGGAAATGTGCTGGTGCTATTCGGGTGGGTTTAAACTAGCTCAACAGGGGGATGGGAACCGGAGGTTTAGTTGCAGTGCTGTGGAGGATGAGAGTGGGGAGGACAGGGACAGGATTTCAGGGTCACAGGAATATGCTGGCAGACAGCAAACTGGTTTGAAGTGTGTCTACGTCAATGCCAGAAGTATCCGAAATAAAGTAAGTGAGCTTCCAACTGGATAGTTACCTGGGGCTTCAATGTTGTGGCCATTTCGGAGACATGGATAAAGCAGGGTGAGGAATGGATGTTGCAGGATTCAGGGTATAGATCTTTCATTAAGAACAGGCAAGGTGGTAAAAGAGGGAGAGGTGTGGCCTTGTTAGTCAAGGATAGTATAACGGTGGCTGAGAGAACTTTTCATGAGAACTCGTCTACTGAGGTAGTGTGGGCTGAGGTTAGAAACAGAAGAGGAGAGGTCACAATGCTTGGAGCTTTTTATAGGCCTCCACAGAGTTCCAGGGAGGTGGAAGAGAGGATTGGCAAAATTATTCTGGGTAGGAGTGAAAGGAACAGGGTGGTCATTATGGGGGACTTTGACTTCCCCAACATTGGCTGGAAATGCTATAACTCTAGTACGTCGGATGGATCAGTTTTTGTCCAATGTGTACAGGAGGGTTTCCTGACACAGCATGTCAAAGGGCCGACAAGAGGGGAGGCCCCACTGGATCTGGTGCTTGGTAATGAACTAGGCCAGGTGTTTGATTTAGTGGTAGGTGAGCACTTTGGAGAGAGTGACCATAATTCAGTTACATTTAGTTTAGCGATGGAAAGGGATAGGTACATGCCACAGGGCAAGAGTTATCGATAGGCCAAGGGCAATTATAATTCGACTAGGCATGAATTAGAATGCATAGAATGGGGTATCAAAATGTAGGGGATGCAGACAATGGAAATGTAGAGCTGGTTTAAGGAATAGATATTGCATGTCCTTGATAGGTATGTCCCTGTCAGGCAGGGAGGAAGTGATAAGGTAAGGGAACCGTGGTTTACAACAGAAATTGCATCTCTTGTTAAGCAGCAGAAGGAGGCTTATGTGTTGATGAGGCAAGATGGTTCAGATGAGGCGATGGAGTGTTACAGATCAGCTAGGAAGGATTTAAAGAGAGAGTTAAGAAGAGCAAAGATAGGACACGAGCAGTCTGTCGCAAATGGAATAAAGGAGAACCCTAAAGCTTTCTATCGGTGTGTGAGGAATAAAAGGATGATTAGGGTAGGAATAGGGCCAGTCAAAGACAGAAATGGGAAGTTGAGTGTGGATCCTGTGGAGATTGGAAAGGTGCTAAACAAACATTTCTCATCGGTTTTCCCTCAGAAAAAGGAGACTATTGTAGAGGAGAAGAATGAGGTACAAGATATTAGACTAGAAAGGATCAAGGTTAGTTACGAACAGGAGTTATCAATTCTAGAAGGAGTGAAAGTAGACAAGTCCCCTGGGCCAGATGATATTTATCCAAGGATTCTCTGGGAAGCTAGGGAGGAGATAGCAGAGCCTTTGCCTTTGATATTTGAGTCATCATTGTCTACAGGTTTGGTACCATAGGACCGAAGGATTGCAAATATTGTGCCCTTGTTCAAGAAGGGCAGTAGAGATGGCCCAGGTAATTATAGACCAGTGAGCCTTATTTCTGTTGTAGGAAAGGTTTTGGAAAGGATAAGAAGAGATAAGATTTATAATCATCTAGCAAGCAACAATTTGATTTCAGATAGTCAACATGGTTTCATCAAGGGCAGGTCATGTCTCGCAAACCTCATTGAGTTTTTTGAGGAGGTGACCAAGCATGTAGATGAGAGTAGGGCAGTTGACGTGGTATATATGGACTTCAGTAAAGCCTTTGATAAGGTTCCACGTGGTAGGCTGTTGGAGAAAATGCAGAGGCATGGAATTGAGGGTCATTTAGCAGTTTGGATTAGAAACTGGCTTTCTGAAAGAAGGCAGTGAGTGGTGGTTGATGGAAAATATTCAGCCTGGAGTTCAGTTACTAGTGGTGTGCCACAAGGATCTGTTTTGGGACCACTGCTGTTTGTCAGTTTTATAAATGACTTCGACGCAGGCATAGGTGGATGGATTAGTAAATTTGCAGACGACACTAAAGTCGGTGGAGTAGTGGACAGAATAGCAGGAAGGCAGAGTACTGGATCGATGGAAAGATTCTTGGTAATGTGGATGTGTAGAGGGATCTTGGAGTCCATGAACATAGACCCTGAAAGTTGCCAACCAGGTTGATAGTGCTGTTAAGGAGGCATACGGTGTGTTCGGTTTCATTCGTAGAGGGATTGA
The DNA here is from genome assembly GCF_037043375.1 of Chiloscyllium plagiosum. Taxonomy (NCBI): domain Eukaryota; kingdom Metazoa; phylum Chordata; class Chondrichthyes; order Orectolobiformes; family Hemiscylliidae; genus Chiloscyllium; species Chiloscyllium plagiosum. The sequence goes on along the minus strand of NW_028270141.1, from coordinate 4,249,077 downwards.
GTTCCAGAGCCGCAACATCATGCTGCAACTATACAAAATGTTAGTGCGGCCACACTTGGCATATTGTGTACAGATCTGGTCCCCATATTTCAGGATGGATTAGATTAGATTATTTACAGTGTGGAAACAGGCCCTTTGGCCCAACAAGATCACACCAACCCTCCGAAGAGCAACCCACCCAAACCAATTCCCCTACATTTACCCCTTCACCTGACACTATGGGCAATTTAGCATGGCCAATTCACCTACCCTGCACATTTTTGGACTGTGGGAGGAAACCCACGCAGACACGGGGAGAATGTGCAAACTCCACGCAGACAGTTGCTTAAGGCAGGAATTGAACCCGGGTCTCTGGCTCTGTGAGGCAGCAGTGCTAACCACCGTGCCACCCATAATGTGGAATGTGGATGTGGATGTGGATGTGGAAGCATTGGAAAAGCTGCAGATGAGATTTACTAGGATGTTGCCTGGTCTGGAGGGAAGGTCTTATGAGGAAAGGCTGAGAGACTTGAACCTGTTCTCATTGGCAAGAAGAAGGCTAAGAGGGGATTTGATGGAGACATACAAGATGATCAGAAGATTAGATTGGGTAGACAGAAAAAGACGTTTTCCTCGGATGATGACGTCAGTGTGTACGAGGGGGCATGACTACAAATTGAGGGGTGATAGATTTAAGACAGATGTCAGAGGCAGGTTCTTTACTCAGAGAGTGGTAAGGGCGTCACCACCCGATGCCTGGAGGAAGAACGCCTCATCTTCCGCCTCGGAACACTTCAACCCCAGGGCTTCATTCTGGATTTCACTAGTTTTCTCATTTCCCCTTCCCCCACCTCACCCCATCTTCAACCTTCCAGCTCAGCACCATCACCATGACCTGTACTACCTGCCTATCTTCCTTTCCACCTATCTACTCCACCCTCCTCCCTGACCTATCACCTCCATCCCCACCCCCATTCACCTATTGTACTCTATGCTACTTTCTCCCCACCCCCACCCCCCTCTCATTTATCTCTCCACTCTGCAGGCACCCGGCCTCTATTCCTGATGAAGGGCTTTTGCCCGAAACGTCGATTTTCCTGCTCCTCGGATGCTGCCTGACCTGCTGTGCTTTTCCAGTACCACTCTAATCTAGACTCTGGTTTCCGGCATCTGAAGTCCTTGTTTTTACCTTTAGCGTGGAATGCTCTACCTGCTAATGTAGTCAACTCAGCCACATTCGGAAGATTTAAACAATCCTTGTATAAGCACATGGATGATTTTGGGATAGTGCAGGGGGATGAGCTGAGAATAGTTCACAGGTCAGCGCAACATCGAGGGCCAAAGGGCCTGTTCTGCACTGTAATGTTCTATGTTCTATGTTCTACCTTTCATGAAGCTCTCCACCAGAATTTGTAGAAGCCAACTTATCACGTGGTGCCAATGTGGATGCCCAGTTGTCCTCAAGATTCTCCCCCGGTTTCAAATAAAGTTTCTTCTAAGTGTAGACTACAGTTTCCAGCCTCAAGCTCAGTTTCAAGACTAAAAATCACACAACACCAGGTTATAGTCCAACAGGTTTATTTGGAAGCACTAGCTTTCAGAGCGCTGCTCCTTCATCAGATAGCTGTGGAGCAGGATCATAGGACACAGAATTCATAGCAAAAGATTACAGTGTCATACAGCTGAAATGATATACTGAACAAACCTGGATTGTTGTTAAGTCTTTCATCTTTTAGAATGGGTTGCAGATTTTGGTTCATTAATATGTAAATCCCAGAACTTCTTTTAAATTACATTCTCGAGTTAACTTCAGGTTTTATATAAAAAAATGTGACATCTCAGCTCAGACAATGCATTAAAGGTGTGAGCTGCGATGTCACCTTTTTTTATAAATGGTCATGAGGACAGGAGATGAGAAGCTTAGGCAGAGAGGTAGATTCTCATTACCGTGGACTGAATTTATGACAGGAAGCTTGGCAGGTAACAGCGTTTTGGTTTGTTCTGTAAGATGGACGGGGCACCTTCAACTTGGGAGCAGTTCTTTTACCTTTAAGTAATGAGAACCAAAGTATTGAAAGTCTGGTAGTAATTACTAACCCCCAATTGGTGGATGAAATCTGCTTGTCATCATGATAAATTAGAATTTCTTTGAAATATCCCCCTGAAATCAAATCATTTGAACATACCAATAAGTGGCCCGACTTATCTTACAACCCTAACTGTCCTTTATAAGAGTCACCAGATCTAAGTAATCTATGTGGAAACTCCCCCATTGTGGTCAGAACAGCATGGGTGGCCCTGCTTAAAGAAATTATCAGTTGCTTTCTGGCAAATCGCTGATTCGTTTGTTTGGACTAGTAGTCTGTTGCTTCTGGGGTTTCAATGAGTCTGTTGCTTGTAGTGTTATGGTGACTAAGAATCTTTAAAGCATCATTACAATCAACCACCTTGAACATTCCTTCCTGTCCAGTGTAATGGATCACTCATCTCCCTGCTAATGGCAATAAAAATAACAAAAATAATAATAAAAATCACTTCCTTCACAAAAGCTTTCAGGGTATTATTGAAGAATCTAGCCATAGGCTTTGCTGATTCTGTGTCCACAAGCAGCTTGTCACGAAGCCCCACAAAGAGCACTTCATGTTCCCTTTAAAATATGCCCACATCTGTCATCAGGCAACTCACTGTGCCAACACCCCAGGAGCATGACAATTACAGGCAGAATTCACACTGTTACCCATTAAATTTAAAAGACACATGAGCAAGGATTCCAAAAGGTATAGGAGATTGTGAAGAGATAAAATAATACAGAAGGGAACAAAGACAAGTTCCTATTTTTAGATACAAAGGAAAAAAGTATACAGACATAAAATACAAATACAGATGGCAATATGATGAAAGGGTATTGAACATTTTGCATTCTCTTAGGTCAAAGGAATTAATTTGAGCAGATTCCACACAGTTCCAAGGTATGTAATCGTCTGATAATGTTTGTACAAAGTAGTTCACTTCTGCTTAGTGGGATTGTATTTGACTTTAGAGCACCATTATGCAAAGGGATGAAGATGTTGTTAGAAATGCAGCAAATATGAGGACAGTTTGCAATTTTAAAATAAAGAACCCATTTGCTTAATGAGCAGAAACACTCCAAAGGAAGATGGAAGTGGGAACAGTGAAGCATATTGATTTGACAATATGATTCCCATGTAGCTTTATGCATGATATATTGCAGAAGCCTTAAGCACTTCAATTTTATAAACAATTATGTTGAATATTCATATCATTTACAAAGCATTGTGGTATTTTTATGGGTGTTTACAATGCACTGGTAAGAATCAATGTACTTCTGCCATGGAAATATATTGATTCCCAAAGGCAAGAAATAACTGAGCTGTCTTCTGCATAATGTGATGGGCTAAAGTGTACTGTTCTTCGGTATCTGATTTTAAACCCAGGTCACATTGATGGGGAATGAAAATCAGCCAAACATATTTGTGTTTTAGCATAGATGGACATTTGCAGAAACATTCAGAATGTATCTTGGTTTCAGAAAAGATTTACAAGGATGAGCCAGGGTTGGAGGATTTGAGCTATAGGGAGAGGCTTAACAGGCTGGGGCTGTTTTCCCTGGAGCGTTGGAGGCTGACCTTACAAAGGTTTATAAAATCATGAGGGGCATGGATAGGAGAAATAGACAAAGTCTTTTTCCGACAGTGGGCGAGTCTAGAACTAGAGGACATAGGTTTAGAGTGAGAGGGGTAAGATATAAAAGAGACCGAAAGGGCAACATTTTCACACAGAGGGTGGTACGTGTATGGAATGAGCTGCCAGGGGAAGTGGTGGAACTTGGTACAATTACAACATTTAAAAGGCATCTGGATGGGTATATGAATAGGAAGGGTTTAGAAGGATATGGGCCAAGTGCTGGCGAATGGGGCTAGATTGGGTTGGGATATCTGGTCGACATGGACGAGTTGGACCGAAGGGTCTGTTTCCATGCTGTACATCTCTGACTGTATGACTCTAAAAGTAAAAAGATACCAATGACAAAGGTAGGGAAAGGGAGGAGAACCTGAAAAGTGAATATAGAGAGTTAGGCTGGAAGCTAAAAGGCAGGACAAGCAGAGTAGTAACCTCAGGATTGCTACCAGTGCCATGGGCTATTGAGGCTAGGCATAGAGAGCGAGTGCAACTAAACATGTGGCTGTAGGGCTGGTGTAGGAGGGAGGGCTCCAGGTATGTGGATCATTGGGATACCTTCTGGGGAAGGTGGGACTTGTACACAAAGGACAAATTGCACCTGAACTGGAGGGGCACCAAATCCCGGACGGGAGGTTTGCTAGAGCTCTTTGGGAGGGTCTAAACTAGTTTGGCAGAGGATGGGAACCAGAGCTATGGATCAGAGGATAGTGTAGCTGGTGGTGAACAGGCAGGTACAGTGTGCAGAGAGTCTGTGAGTAAGGATAGAAGTTGATAAAACAAAGTTACAGTCAATGTGATGGGTTGAAGTGTGTCTATTTTAATGCAACTGTCAGGAATAAGGAGGATGAACTTGGAGCATGATTCGTTTCTTGGAGCAACTATGTGTGGCCAATACGGAGACTTAGATATCACAGGGGCAGGATGGTTGTTGGATTTTCCAGGGTTTAGATATTTCAAATGGAAGAGGGAGGGAGATAAAAGAGGTTGGGGGAGTGGCTTTGCTAATCAGGGATTGCAAAAAGAGAGGTCATCAAGGAGGTTTTGTCCACAGAGTCAGTATGGGTAGAAGTCAGAAACAGGAAAGGAGCAATCACTTTATTGGGAGTTTTCTATAAACTCCACCAATAGCAACAGAGACACAGAGGAGCAGATTGGGAGGGAGATTTTGGAGAGGTACAGAGGTAACAGGGTTGTGGTCATAGGGGACTTCAACTTCCCTAATATTGATTGGAACCTCCTTAGTGCAAAATAGTTTGGATGGAGCAGATTTTGTCAGGTGTGTCCTGGAAGGACTCCTGACTCAATACGTAGATAGGCCGATAAGAGGGGAGGCCATATTGGATTTGGTGCTTAGCAACAAACCAGGTCAGGTGTCAGATCTCTCATTGGGACAGCATTTCGGTGATAGTAATCACAACTCCTGACCTTTACTATAGTTATGGAGAGGGATAGGAGCAAATGTGTGGGGAGGGGGAATTACAATGCTATTAGGGAAGAACTGTGGAGCATAAATTGGGAGCAGATATTCCCAGGGAAATTCACGACAGAAATGTGAAGGTTGTTTAGGGAGCACTGACTGTAAAGTAAAGGATGGTTGGGTGAAGGAACCTTGGGTGACAAGAGATGTGGAACATCTAGCCAAGAGAAAGAAGAAAGCTTTCTTAAGGTTGAGGAAGGAGAAAGTGAGGACTGCAAATGCTGGAGATCAGAGTTGAGAGTCTGGTGCTGGAAAAGCACAGCAGGTCAGGCAGCATCCGAGGAGCAAGAGAATCGATGTTTTGAGCAAAAGCCCTTCATCAGGAAATGGTGAAGGACTTACACCTGAAATGTTGATTCTCCTGCTCCTCTGGTACTGCCTAACTGGCTGTGCTTTTCCAACACTATACTCTTAATTTGAGGTTCAGGAAGCAAAGATTAGACAAGGCTCTACAGGGTTACAAGGAAGCCAGGAAGGAGCAGAAGAATGGAATTAGAAGAGCTAGAAGGGGCACCAAAAAGCCTTGATGGGTAGAATTAAGGAAAACCCAAAGCTTTCTGCACTGATGTGAGGAACAACAGGATGGTCAGAGGGAGGGTAGGGCCGATCAGGGATAGGGGAGGGAACTTGTGCCTGTAGTCAGAGGAGGTAGGGGAGGTCTTTAATGAACACTTTGCTTCAGTATTCACGAGAGAGAGGGACCTTGTCATTTGTGAGGACAGCGTGAAACAGGCTGATATGTTCCAATTGGTTGATGTTAAGAAGGGCGATCTGTGGGAACTTCTGAAAAACGTGAAGCTAGATAAGTCCCTTGGGCCATTCGGGATGTACCCAAGGTTACTACGGGAAGTAAGGAAAGAGATTACTGCGCCTTTGGCAATGATCTCTGTATCCTCACTGTCAACTAGAGTAGTACCAGATGATTGGAGGGTGGCAAATATTATTCCCTTGTTCAAGAAAGAGAATAGGAATAACCCTGGAAATTACAGACCAATCAGTCTTATGTCAGTGGTGGGCAAATGATTGGAGAGGATTCTAAGATTTAGGATTTACGATTGTTTGGAAAACCATAGTTTGATTAGAGATAGTCAGCATGGCTTTGTGATGGATAGGTCATGCCTCACAAGTCTTATTGAATTCATTGAGGATGTGACAAAACACATTGATGAAGGCAGAGCAGTGGATGTGATATATATGGGTTTTAGCAAGGTGTTTGATAAGGTTTCCATAGAAGGCTCAATCAGAAGGTAAGAAGGCATGGGATACAGGGACATTTGTCAGTCTAGATACAGAATTGGCTGGCCCATAGAAGACAGAGGGTGGTGGTAGATGAAAAGTATTCAGCCTGGAGCTTGGTGACTAGTGGTGTTCCACAGGGATCAGTTCTGAGGCCTCTGTTCTTTGTGATTATTATAAATGACTTTGGTGAGGAAGTGGAAGTGGGATTAGTAAGTTTGCCGATGACACAAGGTTGGTGGAGTTGTGGATACTGTGAAGGGCTGGTGTAGGTTGCAACAGGACATTGACAGGATGCAGAACTGGAAAAGCGCAGCAGGTCAGGCAGCATCCAAGGAGCAGGAGAATCGACGTTTCGGGCATGAGCCCTTCTTCAGGAATTCCTAAATGAATCACTTCCCACTTTTCCAGGTTGAACTCCATCTGCCACTTTTCCAGCAACACATTTTCAGCTCTGATCTCCAGCATCTGCAGTCCTCACTTTCTCCTCCAGGATGCAGAACTGGGCTGATAAGTGGCAGATGGAGTTCAACCTGGAAAAGTGGGAAGTGATTCATTTAGGAAGGTCAAATTTGAATGCAGATTGCAGGGTTAAAGGCAAGATTCTGGGCAGTGTGGCGAATCAGAGGGATCTTTGGGTCCACATCTATGGATCCCTCAAAGTTGTCATCCAAGTTGATCAGGGCGATTGAGTTTAAGAGCTATTTATAACAACTAATCTGTCCATATCCCTCTGCAGACTGTTTGTGTCATCCTCACTACTTGCATTTCCATCTGTTTTTGTATCAGGTGGGTCGCACTTTGGGGCCAGTGACCATAATTCTATTAGCTTTAAAATAATGATGAAGAGGATAGACCAGATCTAAAAGTTGAAGTTCTAAATTGGAGGAAGGCAAATTTTGACGGTATTAGGCAAGAACTTTCAAAAGCTGATTGGAGACAGATGTTCGCAGGTAAAGGGACGGCTGGAAAATGGAAAGCCTTCAGAAATGAGATAACGAGAATCCAGAGAAAGGGATGTCAGGGTGAAAGGGAAGGCTGGTAGGTATACGGAATGCTGGATGACTAAAGAAATTGAGGGTTTGGTTAAGAAAAAGAAGGAAGCATATGTCAGGTATATTCTCTTCCCTCTTCCAAGTCATTAGTATATTTCGTAAATAGTTCTGACCCCAGAACTGATCCCTGTGGCAGTCCACTAGTTACAAGTTGCCATCCTAAAAATGCCACCTTGCCACAACTCTCTGTCATCAATCAGTTAGCCAGTCAGTCAGGGCAAGCAGGGACAAGTTAGGACTAATAAATTAAACTGCATTTATTTAAATGCAAGAGGCCTAACAGGGAAGGCAGATGAACTCAGGGCATGGTTAGGAACATGGGACTGGGATATCATAGCAATTACAGAAACATGGCTCTGGGATGGGCAGGACTGGCAGCTTAATGTTCCAGGATACAAATGCTACAGGAAGGACAGAAAGGGAGGTAAGAGAGGAGTGTATATGTGTGGGGGAGTGGCATTTTTGATAAGGGATAGCATTACAGCTGTGCTGAGGGAGGATATTCCCGGAAATACATCCAGGGAAGTTATTTGGGTGGAACTGAGAAATAAGAAAGGGATGATCACCTTATTGGGATTGTATTATAGACCCCTTAATAGTCAGAGGGAAATTGAGAAACAAACTTGTAAGGAGATCTCAGCTATCTGTAAGAATAATAGGGTAGTTATGGTAGGGGATTTTAACTTTCCAAACATAGACTGGGACTGCCATAGTGTTAAGGGTTTAGATGGAGAGGAATTTGTTAAGTGTGTACAAGACAATTTTCTGATTCAGTATGTGAATGTACCTACTAGAGAAGGTGCAAAACTTGACCTACTCTTGGGAAATAAGGCAGGGCAGGTGACTGAGGTGTCAGTTGGGTAGCACTTTGGAGCCAGTGACCATAATTCTATTAGCTTTAAAATAATGATGGAAGAGGATAGACCAGATCTAAAAGTTGAAATTCTAAATTGGAGAAAGGCCAATTTTGACAGTATTAGGCAAGAACTTTCAAAAGCTGATTGGAGACAGATGTTCGCAGGTAAAGGGACGGCTGGAAAATGGAAAGCTTTCAGAAATGAGATAACGAGAATCCAGAGAAAGTATATTCCTGTCAGGGTGAAAGGGAAGGCTGGTAGGTATACGGAATGCTGGATGACTAAAGAAATTGAGGGTTTGGTTAAGAAAAAGAAGGAAGCATATGTCAGGTATAGACAGGAGAGATCGAGTGAATCCTTAGAAGAGCATAAAGGAAGGAGGAGTATACTTAAGAGGGAAATCAGGAGGGCAAAACGGGGACATGAGATAGCTTTGGCAAATAGAATTAAGGAGAATCCAAAGGGTCTTTACAAATACATTAAGGACAAAAGAGTAACTAGGGAGAGAATAGGGCCCCTCAAAGATCAGCAAGGCGGCCTTTGTGTGGAGCTGCAGAAAATGGGAGAGATACTAAATGAGTATTTTGCATCAGTATTTACTGTGGAAAAGGACATGGAAGATATAGACTGTAGGGAAATAGATGGTGACATCTTGCAAAATGTCCATATTACAGAGGAGAAAGTGCTGGATGTCTTGAAACAGGTAAAGGTGGATAAATCCCCAGGACCTGATCAGGTGTACCCTAGAACTCTGTGGGAAGCTTAATAAGTGATTTCTCGGCCTGTTGCTGAGATATTTGTATCATCGATAGTCACAGGTGAGGAACCGGAAGACTGGAAGTTGGCAAACGTGGTGCCATTGTTTAAGAAGGGCGGTAAAGACAAGCCAGGGAATTATAGACCGGTGAGCCTGATGTCAGTGATGGGCAAGTTGTTGGAGGGAATCCTGAGGGAAAGGATGTACATGTACATGTATTTGGAAAGGCAAGGACTGATTAGGGATCATCAACATGGCTTCTATCTACCTCCAGAATCACGGACTCTTGTCTTATTAAGTATGTAATGTGCAATATCTTATCAAATGTCTTCTGAAAATTAATCATGTTACACTCACTGCTTCCCCCTTACCTAACCTGGACATTACCTTCTCAAAGAGCTCTAATAAATTTGTCAGGTCTGATTTGCCCCATGCTGACTCAACTTGTTACATTATGTATTTTTAAATGCTATGCTGTTAAATCCTTCATAATTTTATAACATTTATAAAATGTTCCAAATAACCGGGGTTAAGCTAACTGGCCTATAGTGACCCGCTTTGTGTCGACTTCACTTTTTCAACTAATGTATGACACTGGCAAAGGTCCAATCCTCTGGGACTTTTCCAGAAACTTGGAAGAAAATTGAATGACATCTCTCCCCATGGCCCCAGTGAAATGCAGCTTGTCCAGGAGCAACACTGTGAATTTTGTGTAACTTTGCATGTACAGAAGTTGCATTAATCTCACTCATTCATATTCATGAGAGTAGATAGCTTCATTATTATTCTGAACACAAACTCCACACTAATGTACTGGCTAATCCTGAGAAGTTGTTGAATGGAGAATGATAATTAACACATAACAGACAATTGATACGTGATTCTTTCACAAAGTGTAAGGAGAGGTTCATGCTAAACATTGAGTGACAGCTTCCAAATTTAGCAGATAAATAGGGGTTGATTATACAGAAGCAGACATTGCTTTGCTCTACACAGATACAGATACACATGAAGACTGAACCTGTTCAGTTCTATAATAAACATACTGAGGAGAGCAGCCACACCTTGTGAAGTAATGTACCAATACAGGTAAGAATAAAAACCAGTTTTCTGGATGCCTGTACTGAGCACAGAGTATGTCCAGGAGAGGGGGCGAGAGGAAGAGATCAAGATGGAAAACAAAAAATTTCTGGAAATCACAGGGAGTTAGGCAGCATCTAAGAGAGAGAAAGTTAACATTTTGAGATCAAGAGGTGGCTGAGCAATTAGCTGCTCCTCCATGTTTTGCACTTAGCTAAGCAGAAACATGAATTAACTTTGATCAGACACAACCATATCTAGCAGGGGGGGTTGAGCCTTAGACATTGCATTTTCATGGGCAATAGGGCTAATCCTGATTTAAAACACGATTCCCTGGTTGATGAAGGAGCACTCTAACCACTATGACAAGCAAAAAGAATTGGGCTCAGTGTTACACCGGGTATGGAGTCAGCTATTACGAGGGGGCATAGCTTTAAATTAAGGGGTGGTAGGTATAGGACAGATGTCAGGGGTAGATTCTTTACTCAGTGAGTCGTGAGTTCATGGAATGCCCTGCCAGTAGCAGTGGTGGACTCTCCCTCTTTATGGGCATTTAAGCGGGCATTGGATAGGCATATGGAGGATAGTGGGCTAGTGTAGGTTAGGTGGGCTTGGATCGGCGCAACATCGAGGGCCGAAGGGCCTGTACTGCGCTGTATTTTTCTATGTTCTATGTTCTATGTTCTAAATGCATGCAGGGATTTTAGTTTGTGTGCATTGGTTACCGATGTGAATAGAAGGGCATATGTATCACAAGTTCTGCCTGGCCAGACAATTATTTAAAACATGGCATATTGAAGTTTTGATTAGAATCTTGAGTAGAATCAGTAAGTTAAGATTTGACTGAAACTGCATTGTTTATTAGTAATTTCAAGTGTTTCCTTTCAAGCACAGAGTCAGTTCAGAAGACATGTTGGACTTATATTCGAAGGGAGGACAGTGTAAAACTAATAATAACATACAACTATTTAAACTGGAGTTTCACTTCTGAATTCTTTTCTTTGCCCATCCATGGACTAAAATACCAGAATTTATTGCTGATAAAAAAAACTGATGAGTCACTGCTTCACTCAGACACCAGATTATGGTCCAACAGGTTTATTTGAAATCACAGGCTTTCAGAGCGCTGCTCCTTCATCACAGAGTCAGAGAGTCATAGAGATGTGCAACACGGAAACAGACCTTTCGGTCCAACCTGTCCATGCCGACCAGATATCCCAACCCAATCTAGTCCCACCTGCCAGCACCCGGCCCATATCCCTCCAAACCCTTCCTATTCATATACCCATCCAGATGCCTTTTAAATGTTGCAATTGTACTAGCCTCCGCCACTTCCTCTGGCAGCTCATTCCGTACACATACCACCCTCTGAGTGAAAATGTTGCCCCTTACATCTCTTTTATATCTTTCCCCTCTTACCCTAAACCTATGCCCTCTACTTCTGGACTCACCCACCCCAGGGAAAAGACTTTGTCAATTTATCCTATCCATGCCCCTCATAATTTTGTAAAGTCACGCATCAGCCTCCGATACTCCAGGGAAAACAACCCTAGCCAAATCAGCCTCGCCCTATAGCTCAAATCCTCCAACCCTGGCAACATCTTTGTAAATCTTTTCCGAACACTTTCGAGTTTAACAACATCTTTCCAATAGGAAGGAGATCAGAATTGCATGCAATATTCCAAAAGTGGCCTAACCAATGTCCTGTACAGCCACAACATGACCTCCCAACCCCTGTAATCAATACTCTGACGAATAAAGGAGAGCATACCAAGTGCCTTCTTCACTATCCTATCTACATGCAACTCCACTTTCAAGGAGCTATGAACCTGCACTCCAAGGTCTCTTAGTCTGATTAAGATTTGCTTTCCCAAATTGCAGCACCTCGCATTTATCTGAATTAAACTCCATCTGCCACTTCTCAGCCCACTGGCCCATCTGATCAAGATCCTGTTGTAATCTGAGGGAATCTTATTCGCTGTCCACTACACCTCCAATTTTGGTGTCATCTGCAAACTTACTAACTGTACATCTTGTATCACATCCAAATCATTTATATAAATGATGAAAAGTAATGGGCCCAGCACCGATCCTTGTGGCATTCCACTGGTCAGAGGCCTGTAGTCTGAAAAACAACCCTCCACCAGCACCCTCTGTCTTCTACCTTTGAGCCAGTTCTGTATCTAAATGGCTAGTTCTCCCTGTATTCCATGAGATCTAACCTTGCTAATCAGGCTCCCATGGGGAACCTTGTCGAAAGCCTTACTGAAGTCCATATAAATCATATCTACTGCTCTGCCCTCATCAATCCTCTTTGTTACTTCTTCAAAAAACTCAATCAAGTTTGAGAGACATATTTCCCAAGCACAAAGCCATGTTTACTGTCCCTAATCAGTCCTTGCCTTTCCAAATACATGTACATCCTGTCCCTCAAGATTCCCTCCAACACCTTGCCCATCACTGACGTCAGGCTCACTGGTCTATAGTTCCCTGGCTTGTCCTTACCACCCATCTTAAACAGTAGCACCATGTTAGCCAATCTCCAGTCTTCCGGCACCTCACCTGTGACTATTGATGATACAAATATCTCAGCAAGAGGCCCAGCAATCACTTCCCTAGCTTCCCACAGAATTCTAGGGTACTCCTGATCAGGTCCTGGGAATTTATCTACTTTTATGCATTTCAATACATCCAGCACTTCCTCCTCTGTAATCTGGACATTTTGCAAGGTGTCACCATGAAGGAGCAGTGCTGTGAAAGCTTGTGATTTCAAATAAACCTGTTGGACTATAACCTGGTGTTGTGTGACTTTTAACGTTGTCCACCCCAGTCCAACACTGGCTCCTCCACATTATCACTCAGTGCAGCTCTCGCTCTGAAGGAGGCTATCCCGTGATTTTAATTCAGAAACGATAAACCAACAGCAATTCATTTCAGCACAGAAATATTTCAGCTGACTGTGCAACAGCAATTTAGATAGTCTAATCCCCCATGCACAGCTCTCATCCCTGCAAATGTTTATCTTCAGGTGCTTATCCAATTTCCTTTTGGAAATTACAATTAGATCTGCCTCCAGCACACTCTCTGGCAATGCATTTTAGATCCTAACCACTCAGTGCATTAAAATAAGGCCTCATGGAACCTGCTGTTTTTCTTTATATCAGAATCTTTGGTTTCTTTGCCCCTTCCCCCTCCCACCCCTGCCATGGGAACAGCTTCTCGAGGCTATATTAGATTAGATTAGATTACATTACAGTATGGAAACAGGCCCTTCGGCCCAACAAGTCCACACCGAACCGCCAAAGCGAAACCCACCCATACCCCTGCATTTACCCCTTACCTAACACTACGGGCAATTTAGTATGGCCAATTCACCTGACCCTGCACATTTTTGGACTGTGGGAGGAAACCGGAGCACCCGGAGGAAACCCACGCAGACACGGGGAGAACGTGCAAACTCCATACAGTCAGTCGCCTGAGGCGGGAATTGAACCCGGTTCTCTGGCGCTGTGAGGCAGCAGTGCTAACCACCGTGCCACCGTGCCGCCCACAAAGTCGTTCATCCCTGCAACTAGTCTCGTAAAAAGTTTCTACATTCACTCTAAAGCTTCTACACCTTTCCTCAAATGTGCTTCCTAGAATTGATTACAGTGCTCTCAGTTAGCTGAATTGTTGCTTTGTGATATGGACTGGCACTGACAGTGTGGGTTCAATTCCTGCACTTACTGAGGTCAACATGAAAGACTCTCCTTCTCAACCTATCCCCTCTCCTGAGTTGTGGTGACCCTCAGGTCAAATCATCATCAGTCCTCTGTCTGTCTCCCCCTCTCTCCTCCCCAAGTGAGAGAGCAGCCCTCTCGGAATATGGTGACGTTTTACCTTTACCTTCTTACAATACTTCAGTTGTGACTATGTTTTTGTGCAGGTATGCTGTAACCTTTTCCTTTTCTGTTCCATGGCTCCATTTATACAGCTCATGACTTCCTCTCTATCTTTGAAAATAGATCACTTCACATTTGTCTACATTGAATTGTATCTGCCATATTGGTGGGGAGGCAATGGCCAAGCAATATTATTGCTCGATTATTCATCCAGAAACTCAGCAAATGTTCCAGGGACCTAAGTTCAAACCCTGCAATCGCAAATGGTTGAATTTGAATTTAATTGGAGGAAAAAGTTCTGGAATTAAGAGTCTAACAATAACCATGACAGCATTGTTAATTGTCAGGAAAAACCCATCTGGTTCACTAATGTCCTTTAGGGAAGGGAACTTCCATTCTTACCTGGTCTGGTTTACATGACACTCCAGACCCACAGCAACATGGTTGACTCTTAATTACCCTCTGGGCAATTAGGGATGGGATACATTCTGGCCTGGTCAGTGCTACCCTCATCCTATGAATGAGTTTTTAAAAATTTCTACTCAATCCATCAGTCTGTCTCGCTGTTCTGTTGAAGTTTAACATCATCCATTTCACAGTTCACATTATTTTGATGATTTTGTCATCTGAAAAATTTGAAACATCCAAGTATAACTCAATTTGTCTCAAGATCCAGAGCAGTCCTGGTGCTGATCACTGAGAAATACCACTGTGTACCTTCCTTCTGACCACAAAACAATCATTTCCCGACTGCTTTCTGTAACTAAATTAACTTTGTATCCATATCACTTCTGTTGATTTTGTTCCATGGTCTGCAACTTTGTTGATAAGTTTTTACCAAACACCTTTTAAATGGTTAATATTCCACAGGAACTACATTGTCCTCATCAGCCATCTACATTACTGTATCAAACATCTCAATCAAGTTTGTTAAGCATGACTGTTATTCCATAAATCTGTGCTGCCGTTCCTATATTAATCTGCGATTGTTCAAGCAACTGTCAATCTTGCTGTTTTAATCATTTTTAAGAACATTTCCACCACTAACGTTAAAAGGACTGACCTATAATGGCTAATTTATTGTCACGTATTTTTCAAAGGAGTGTGTAGCCATTTCAAATCTTCAATTCATTGATACTACCCTCGTAACCAAGGAGACTGGAAGATTGCAGCTAGTGCCTCTTCAGGTTTGTCCTATCGTCATGCTTTCAGGTATTCCAGCTGCTCCTTGTGATTTATCAAGTTCAACTTCAGCCAGCCTTTCCAGTATTTCCTTATCATCGATTTTTAGCCTGTCCAGTATATCATTTTCCTAGTTCTTGAACAATGACGTTCGCCACATCTTCTTCCATAATAAAGTAAAATACCCAATTAATACAGAACCTCTGCATCTGCCTCCATGCACAGATTGCCTCTTTGGGGCGTAGCAAGCTGAAACTCTCCTTTACCTACCATTCCAAGATTTATCTGTCAGGAAGCTCTGGCTTGTGTTTTTTGCCTTACCTTTGTCCCTTACAGGAATGGTCCTGATAATCTTACAACTGAATTTTTCTGGGACACATCTGGCCTTAACTCACTGAAATTGAACCTCCTCCAAGTGAGTGTTTTTGTGCTGGTCTTTTTCAATAGTTAATTGAAACCTCATGATGTTATGATCATTGTTCCTTAAATCTTACTCTGCAGATACTTGACCCACATTATTCCCAAAACTAGGTTCAAAAATTCCTCCTTCCTTGTTATGTCAAAGACATAGACATCAAAAAAATTCTCATTTAACTCATTTTGATATCCTAGCCTGGCAGTAATACTAGAATGAGGGTTCAGCCATACCAAACGATTCCAAGCTATGGGAGAAAGTGAGGTCTGCAGATGCTGGAGATCAGAGCTGAAAATGTATTGCTGGAAAAGCGCAGCAGGTCAGGCAGCATCCAAGGAACAGGAGAATCGACATTTCGGGCATGAACCCTTCTTCAGGATTCCAAGCTATGGGAGAACACAACACTTTTCTCGCTGATCCTTGATAATGCCTCTTGGATTCCCTGTTTTGAGCTTCCAAATGTGCCCCATGTATACCATGATCATGTTACCCAACACAGCAGAGAGTTTCCTCAGTAGGAGCATAATGTCCGCAAGAACATGGTTCCTCCTGCTAATACTGTCACAGGTAAGTGTATCTGCAAGAAGTAGATTAGTAAGAGAAAGGTCAAGAAGGTTATGTTGGATATGTTAGTTTTTATCTCCGCCTGACACCAGCCCAGGTATGTCCATCTGAACTTAACTAGCCTGGTTAGCAGTGATACTGCCAGAGATTGCCATTGAAGTCTCCAGCGTACTTTCTGTGCCCTTGTAATTGTCAGTGTTTCTTCCAAGTAGTGTTCAATATGGAGGAGCTGAGGAAGGGCAATAGGTGCTAATCAGTGGGAGGTTTCCTTCCCCGTGTTTAACCTGAAGTCCCAAACCTTCTAGAGTTCCAAAGTCCTTCTTGAGAGCTCCTAGGGCTGATCCTTTCTGATTATATTCTGCAACTTCTGCTGGGTCTACTCTTCCAGTGGATGGGAGATTCCCATGATGGTGAACAAATTTGCTTGGGATATTGGCCAAAAGTTGTGACTCTGAGTGTGACTGACTAGGTAGGGCTGTTTCCCCATGAGTCTGCTCCTAAGAATTGGAATCTCTAAGTTTCCCTTACATGTGGTTCCTGAAACACGGTTTCTCTGTGTTATTCTGCTCCCTTCCTTTTGTTTGTTTTCAAACCGCTATTTCTCTGTCTTCCCCACCTCAGCCCACCGTACTCCCATTTACCAGTTGAAAAATCTTGTGTCATTCCGGGTTAGCTTACCCAATAGGACCTGATTTCAGCCTACTTCCAGGGGAGCCAATCCCTATCAGAGAATTCCTTCCTGTATCCCTAAGAAATGTCAAATCACTGTAATAATATGGAAGAAGAATGAAACCAGATGGAGCTCTCAGCTTCAACTTCAACTCCAATAGAGATTACTTTGGGAAGTGTGTCTGCCTTTCTCTGACCTCTAGACTCTAATCAGACTGAGAAAGCTTTACACTTCAATTAAGTGTTCAATGTGTATTTCATTTTATTTTCTCATTTCTCTCCAGTGTCTCATACTATCCTCAATCCAAAAAAATGACTGCGTGACCAATTCCCACCCTTGCATCAATTTCATTTTGCATCCCTCCATGATTGGATGAATGAGGGTGGGTCAATGTGACTGGTCCATCCATCCTTTTCAGGAGCTGAATGCTCATCACTCAGTGCTGCACAGAATAGTATGCCACGATTTGAAGGAGCCGGTGTTGGACTGGGGTGGACAAAGCTAAAAATCACACAACCCCACGTTATAGTCCAACAGGTTTATTTGGAAGCACTAACTTTCAGAGCGCTGCTTCTTCATCAAGTGGTTGTGGAGTATAAGATCGTAAGACACAGAATTTATAGCAAAAGTTTACAGTGTGATGCAACAGAAATGATACATTAAAAAAGACCTGGATTGTTTGTTAAATCTCTCACTTTTAGAATGGCCATGTTGGTTTCAGTTCTTTCATATGTAAATCCCAGAACTTTATGTAAAGAATAATATGTGGTATCACATGTTTGAGATAACCCCTAATCTACAGTCGACCTGTGAAATGTACAATCTCACTATCTTCGATTTGACAAAAGAAACTTGATGGTCACAGTAGCTAGCTGAGGATACAGTGATCATAGAATCCCTACAGTGTGGAAGCAGGCCATTCAGCCCATCAAGTCTCACACTGACCCTCCAAAGAGCATTCCACCCTTCTGGCCTACCCCTGTAATTCCTGCATTTCCCATGGCTAATCCATCCAGCCTGCATTTCCCTGGACACTATTGGCAATTTAGCATGGTTCATCCACCTTAACCTAATGGTGTTGGGTGTGAAAAAATTCAAAAACAGGTGGTTGGATTACGACTGAAATCTAATTTTTGGAAATACACGAAAATGGCTTTAGTAGTCTCAAAGAGCATGTGAAGGATTTAAGCAGTAACTGCAATGCAGAAAGTTAAATTAGCAACAAGGGGTGCAATCTGAATTACCTGAAATATCTTTTAATTTTTGTACAATGCTGTTGGCATGCATCAAGAATTTAAAATGCAGAAAAGAAAAGGAACGATTGACAATAACAGTCTGTGCTGGATTTGCATCATCATTATTTGACAGCCTAGAATTTTCTATTGTAAGTGGGCTGCAGGCCAGTAGCAGACACATCAGCTTCCCCCAATACACTTCACTTCTAACAATGGAGGTGCCTGTTGCCACAATAAGAAAGATTTGCATTTGTATAATGTTATAGAATCCTTTCTTTAAGATCAATTATCTCCCTAGTCATAACACTGCATTCTTTAAAACACCAGGGTTCTGGATTTATGCTTATTTTATTGACCATTGAGAGGTTAGAGAGGTACTCAATAGAAATCTATCCATTTAACCTTTCGGACATGAATGATAAAAGGCAAAAACTTCAAATAATGTTAGTTTTGCTCTGTGCACCTCCTGTGCAGTGTAACCTTGTATACCCCGCTCTGTCTAAGCACCCCGTGATCTGTATGACCCTGCTTTCTGTGGTCTGCCTGTACAGCTCACAAAACAAACTTTTCACTGTACTTAGGTACACGTGACTACAATAAATCAAATCAAATCGAAGAAGACAATAGAATCAGAAGATGAATAATGGACAGTTTCACTGACTCCCATTCCCAACCCAAACGTGCTTTCTGAAGAAGGGTTATACCCGAAACATTGACTTCTCCACCTCCTGATGCTGCCTGGCTTGCTGTGTTCTTCCAGCCTCCTGCTTGCCTATCCTAATAACAAAGCTGAGATTGGAACGTAGTTGTTTGTGAGTTTGTACATGAGGTTGATTTTTGCTTCTTGCCTTTTGGAGATGACGTACATATTTCCATGTGTTATTTTGTAAAAATTATCTTCAGTCAACAGGAGTTGGAAGAAGCTCCCTCGACTGATCAGTTTGGCTCCAGAATGAAGAATTGATTGGTTAACAAAAGTAATGAGTTTAATGGGCCAGAAGTGGAGTAACTCCCTGTCAGTGGGCAGCATGGCAAATGTTGCTGGGGTAGCTGCTTTGATGTGCCATATCAGGCTTCCTGCCAAATTGCCGTCCTGCCGAATTCCTAGTGAATTAATTTATATTGTCTTTAGTGGATTCAAAATAATTTATGGTGGGGACAGTTTGTTGCCACACTGTTCAACAAATTAACAATAAAGCTTTCTCAGCCTCAAGGCTGTAATTAGTCTGTGTTAATGACATGTACAGAAATACTGCCAACATTAGCAGAAAGATATTGCAATCCTGTTCCAAGCTCTGCCACAGACTGCCATTTAAATTCTGGCTGGAAATACTTTTCTTCTGAGCAATCTTTTCAGTTTAGTTTTTTTTTATTTTCGCCAGTGTCTTTTTATCAGCTTCTTAACTCATTACAGACCCTCACAGTGTCTTGGTTACCAGAATACTGAGCTTAAAAAATTACTTTCAGGCTTATTTCGCTGAATTTTTGTTAGATGCAGAGATGGTGATGTTCGAAAAGACTCTCACCTGTTTTGCAACACCGAATTATTTTAACATGTCAGGCGTTGTATTCAGAAGTGGGCTACATTACTGTTTTCTCCACAACTCACAACACTAGCAATCCACTTGCTCAGTATCAGTTTTGTCAAGTTGCACAAAGGGTTTCTCTCCCTGAGGCCTTGTGAAATCTATTGCCAAGAGCAGATAATCAGGTTTTTTTTCCCAGACTGGAAAGGTCAACCACAAGAGAACACAGGTTCAAGGTGAGAGGGGGAAGGTTTAGGGGAGCAGTGCGGGGAAAATATTTCACCCAGAGGATGGTGGGTGTCTGGAAGGTAGTGCCAGTGGAGGTGGTGGAGGCAGGCTCATTAGCAATGTTTAAGCATATCTTGATGGACCCATAAACATCAGGCGAACAGAGGGATAGAAACTGTGCATGGGCAGTAAGTAGCAGGTCTAAATAAGGAACAGGAATCTGTGCAGGCTTTGTGGGCCGAACGGCCTGTTCCTGTGCTATATTAAATTGTAGTTACCTGATGAAGGAGCAGCACTCTGAAAGCTAGTGCTTCCAAATAAACCCATTGGACTATAGCCTGGTGTTGTGTGATTTTTAACTTAAATTGTATTGTATTGATTAACTAATTACTCTGTCCGTGTTATCAAACCTCCCCGTTCTACCATGCGTCATTCCCAGAACAAGTTGCCAATCAATGGATGTCCAGGGAAAGTGAGGACTGCAGATGCTGAAGATCAGAATCAAAAATTATAGTGCTGGAAAAGGTCAGCCAGTCAGAGCTTATGCTCGAAACATCATCTCCTGCTCCTCGGATGCTGCCTGAAACTCACTGGATATTACCAAACACTGTTAACCCTGGCACCAATGCCATCTTTAAAAGGGCTGTTGTGCATGGAGCAAGCAGCCCTGCTGGATAGGACAGTCTGAGCAAGGTGGGATGGTGCTACAGGTCCTGGTGGAGAGTCTGCACCAGAGGAGAGCCGTCCAATTCCCAGAGAATTGGCAGAAGAGGTCACACTAGCAAACAATGCCTGGTCTATGGTTACCCCCTGGGTCTGTGCTATATCTAGGGCCTGCAGGAATGACCAGCAATACCACAAGGCGGTCAGTGAAGACACTTTGATTGCAAAAGTGACATTGTGCTTACGCTTGTAAAAGCTTTAAAGGTTTTGCCATATCTCTGTTTGCTTAAGTCTCTGTGTCTAGCCCTGAATATCACTGTGCCAGCCTGAGGCCTAATCTCATGTCCGTAAAGAATGTACCGTGGACTTCTGTCTGTGTTGACAGCCGATTATAGCATTTGGAAGTAAGATGGACAAGGTGTTGGGTTTAATTTAGATTACTTACAGCATGGAAACAGGCCCTTCGACCCAACAAGTACACACCGACCCGCCGAAGCACAACCCACTCAGACACATTCCCTACATTTACCCCTTAACCTAACACTATGGGCAATTTAGCATGGTCAATTCACCTAACCTGCAAATCTTTGGACTGTGGGAGGAAACTGGAGCACACGGAGGAAACCCACGCAGACACGGGGAGAATGTGCAAACTCCACACAGACATTTGCCCAAGGTGGGAATTGAACCCAGGTCTCTGGTGCTGTGAGGCAGCAGTGCTAACCATTGTGCCACCGTGCCACCCTCTCTGCCAGCACTATCACTTCTCATGGTCAAACGTATTCCCCCTATCCTTTCCCTGGCCTCTGTGTCCAAACATGATGGTGGAATGAAGTGGCCAGCAATGTGTGGGGCAGGGGACATGGAGACAACACAATTAGGACCACCAGGCCTTAGGAAACCCACAAATCTGTGTCCTGCACAGTGGAGGGTCTGTGGGTAATTTTCTCATTCTCTAAAGAGCCTGACATCAGCGAGTTTTGCATGCCCCTCCTTCACAGGTCCAGACACTGACCCTACTCATTTTGGCTCTGAGTCCAGCCATTTTCTTTCCTATTCTGCGGTTTTGATTTAGCAGCTCAGTTGAGGGCCCCAGTAAACACATTCTGGACAAAGGCTTCCTAACTCTGCTTTTATGTGTCACTGAGGAAACATACAAGATCAACGCCATGCAAGTACTAGAATGAAGCAGTTAACTGTTTCAGTAGAAAAGACATCCTCCATCAAAGAAACTGAAGTGATAAAATGTCTTCCAGGTTACAGGAACATTTAGCCTCACATTTGTCAATAACAAAACTAACGTCAACAGTCTTTAACCGATAGACCTAACCTCGCAAATCTGAAGAGAACACATTCTGGGGGAATAGTGAAACCTCCAGCCAACCTGAATTTGTGAAGTCAGATTTGGCGGAGGTGGATTATGATAAAAGTAATTATGTACACAAATGTACAAATATTTGTAATAGGGAAATAAACACATGTACTTCCTTTGTAGAGGGTCACTGTTTCCTGTTAAAGCATGTAATTTATTTTTTGTACTATCTTGGATCACTGAACATGATGACTTTAGCTTAGCTTGCCTCCATCACTCAGTCTTTTGGGTATTGGAGCTGGGACGTCATATTGAGGTTATACAGGATGTTGGTGAAGCCTCTTCTGGAATACTGTGTCCAGTTCTGATTGCCCAGTTATAGGAAGGATATTATTAAGCTGGAGAAGTGTGGAAGCGGGCCATTCAACTATTGAGTGCCATCACATCCCACCCAGACCCACCCCTGTATTCCTACATTTCCTATGGCTAACCCAACTAGCCTAACATTCCTGGACACTACAGGTAATTTCCCATGGCCAATCCACCTAGCCTGCTGGACCGTGGAAGGAAACTGGAGCATCCAGAGGAAACCCACACTGACACAGGGAGAATGTGCAAACTCCACACAGACAGTCAGCTGAGAGTGGAATTGAGCCCAGGTCTCTAGTGCTGTGAGGCAACAATGCTAGACCCTGTACCACCCCAACAAGAAGATGGGGAGTAAACTCCCTTCTTATTTTGCCCTCAGCTCTCAACCATAACCAGCAAGGTTTAGTTGAGATTATGGTCAGCATCAGCTGGTTGGACTGAAGAGTCTGTTTCTGCACTGTCTGACTCTCTGATTATATTTTGATTATTTGGACATTGCAGTCCCTTCTCAATGGTAGCTTCCTTGGGTTGTATGAACCACATCTTCAATCTGTGTCCACCTGCTGGTCAATCTGTGCTAAAATGTGTAAATGTTTTCTTCAACTTGACTGTTATCTCCCTCAGTGATTGTGTTACAGATGAAATCAGCATGCTCACTTCCTTACTTACACAACTTCCAGACAGACTTGAATCCATGCTGTTACCGTGGACAAATCCTTAATGCTTTTATACTCAAATTTCTTAATCCACTGTTTTAACGTGAACATTAAACCAAAACCCATTAAAGCAATAGTTAGTGTTCCTGTTAAAATAGAGATTGAGAGAATGTAATGCATCCTCTAATGTTTATACATTCTAACTTCAATCTCCAACACAAAAAGACCAATTATCCTCAATGTATATTCAACATTGGGGTATTCTGCACCAAAGTTCTCACATATCTGAAAAAAGACAAATTCTGAACAGCAGCTATGTTAATCTGCTGTGTCCTTCCCCATTATGATTAGGAATAAAAAGAAGACAGGACAAAATGAAGGAGAGGAAAACAAACCCAATGGTAGTGAAAAGGCAAGGTTATGTAAATGTGCAAAGTGGAAGAGGGAGTTAATAAAGACTGTATTACAGGAATGACAAAAACAGATAAAAGTCACTACCAAAAGGAAGAAATACAAGTTAAAGGAAAGTAACAAAGAAAGATATTTACACATCAAAAATGGCCAGCTTGTCTTAGAGTTTATTTCAAATCTATAGTTAGAACATAGAACATAGAACAATACGGCACAGAACAGGCCCTTCGGCCCACAATGTTGTGCCAAACATTTGTCCTAACTTAAGCACCCATCCATGTACCTATCCAATTGCTGCTTAAAGGTCACCAATGATTCTGACTCTGCTACTCCCACAGGCAGCGCATTCCATGCACCCACCACTCTCTGGGTAAAGAACCCACCCCTGACATCTCCCCTATACCTTCCACCCTTCACCTTAAATTTATGTCCCCTTGTAACACTCTGTTGTACCCGGGGAAAAAGTTTCTGACTGTCTACTCTATCTATTCCTCTGATCATCTTATAAACCTCTGTCAAGTCACCCCTCATCCTTCGCCATTCCAACGAGAAAAGGCCGAGAACTCTCAACCTATCATCGTACGACTTCCTCTCCATTCCAGGCAACATCCTGGTAAATCTTCTCTGCACCCTCTCCAAAGCTTCCACATCTTTCCTAAAGTGAGGCGACCAGAACTGCACACAGTACTCCAAATGTGGCCTAACCAAAGTCCTGTACAGTTGCAACATCACTTCACGACTCTTGAATTCAATCCCTCTGCTAATGAACGCTAATACACCATAGGCCTTCTTACAAGCTCTATCCACCTGAGTGGCAACTTTCAAAGATCTATGAACATAGACCCCAAGATCCCTCTGTTCCTCACTAAGAACCCTACCGTTAACCCTGTATTCCGCATTCTTATTTGTCTTTCCAAAATGGACAACTTCACACTTGGCAGGGTTGAACTCCATCTGCCACTCCTCAGCCCAGCTCTGCATCATATCTAAGTCCCTTTGCAGCCGACAACAGCCCTCCTCACTATCCACAACTCCACCAATCTTCGTATCATCTGCAAATTTACTGACCCACCCTTCGACTCCCTCATCCAAGTCATTAATAAAAATTACAAACAGCAGAGGACCCAGAACTGATCCCTGCGGAATTCCACTTGTAACTGGGCTCCAGGCTGAATATTTACCATCTATCACCACTCTCTGACTTCGACCGGTTAGCCAGTTTTCTATCCAACTGGCCAAATTTCCCTCTATCCCATGCCTCCTGACTTTCCGCATAAGCCTACCATGGGGAACCTTATCAAATGCCTTACTAAAATCCATGTATACGACATCCACTGCTCTACCCTCATCCACATGCTTGGTCACCTCCTCAAAGAATTCAATAAGACTTGTAAGGCAAGACCTACCCTTCACAAATCCATGCTGGCTGTCCCTAATCAAGCAGTGTCTTTCCAGATACTCATAAATCCTATCCCTCAGTACCCTTTCCATTACTTTGCCTACCACCGAAGTAAGACTAACTGGCCTGTAATTCCCGGGGTTATCCCTATTCCCTTTTTTGAACAGGGGCACAACATTCGCCACTCTCCAGTCCCCTGGTACCACCCCCGTTGACAGTGAAGACGAAAAGCTCATTGCCAACGGTACTGCAATTTCCTCTCTTGCTTCCCACATAATCCTAGGATATATCCCGTCAGGCCCAGGGGACTTGTCTATCCTCAAGTTGTTCAAAATGTCCAACACATCTTCCTTCCTAACAAGTATCTCCTCTAGCTTACCAGTCTGTTTCACACTCTCCTCTTCAACAATACGGTCCCTCTCGTTCGTAAATACTGAAGAAAGGTACTCATTCAAGACCTCTCCTATCTCTTCCGACTCAATACACAGTCTCCCACTACTGTCCTTGATCGGACCTACCCTCGTTCTCGTCATTCTCATGTTTCTCACATACGCATAAAAGGCCTTGGGGTTATCCTTGATCCTATCCGCCAAAGATTTTTCATGCCCTCTCTTAGCTCTCCTAATCCCTTTCTTCAGGTCCCTTCTGGCTATCCTGTATCCCTCCAACGCTCTGTGTGAACTCTGTTTCCTCAACCTTATGTAAGCCTCCTTCTTCCTCTTTACAAGACATTCAACTTCCCTCGTCAACCAAGGTTCCCTCACACGACAATTTCTTTCCTGCCTGACAGGTACATACATATCAAGGACACGTCGTATCTGTTCCTTGAAAAAGTTCCACATTTCCACGACATCCTTCCCTGACAGCCTATGCTCCCAACTTATGCTCCTCAGATCCTGTCTTACAGCATCGTAATTACCCTTCCCCCAATTGTAAAACCTACCCTGTTGCATGCATCTATCTCTCTCCATAACCAAGGTGAAAGTCACAGAATTGTGGTCACCATCACCAAAATGTTCACCCATTAACAAGCCCATCGCTTGTCCCGGTTCATTACCGAGTACCGGATCCAATATGGCCTCCCCTCTGGTCGGACAATCTACATACTGAGTTAGAAAAGCTTCCTGGACACACTGCGCAAACACCGCCCCATCCAATCTACTTGATCTAAAGAGCTTCCAATCAATATTTGGGAAGTTGAAATCGCCCATGACTACTACCCTGTGGCTTCTGCACCTTTCCAAAATCTGTTTCCCAATCTGTTTCTCCACATCTCTGCTGCTATTGGGGGGCCTATAGTAAACACCCAACAAGGTGACTGCACCTTTCCTATTTCTGACTTCAGCCCATACTACCTCCAAAGGCAGATCCCCCTCGAACTGCCTTTCTGCAGCCGTTATACCATTTCTAATTAGCAACGCCACCCCCCCCTCCTTTTTTACCACCCTCCCTAATCTTACTGAAACATCTGTAACCAGGAACCTACAACAACCATTCCTGTCCCTCTTCTATCCACGTTTCCGTGATGGCCACAACATCGTAGTCCCAGGTACCGATCCACGCCTTAAGTTCACCCACCTTATTTCTGATACTCCTTGCGTTGAAGTATACGCACTTGAACCCATCTCTGTGTCCGCAAGTATTCCCTGTCAGTGCTACCTTCTTCACAGCCTCCCTACATTCTTGGACATCCTGACAAACAGCTAGCCTACTTGCTGGACTACAAGTCCGGATCCCATCCCCCTGCCAAATTAGTTTAAACCCCCCTGAAGAGTGCTCGCAAACCTACCCCCCAGGATATTGTTGCCCTTCTGGTTCAGGTGCAACCCGTCCTGCTTGTACAGGTCCCACCTTCCCCAGAATGCAGTCCAATTGTCCAAATACCTGAAGCCCTCCCTCCTACACCATCCTTGCAGCCACGTGTTCAACTGCACTCTCTCCCTATTCCTTGCCTCACTGTCACGTGGCACCGGCAACAACCCAGAGATGACGACTCTGTCCATCCTAACTTTTAACCTCCTGGGAATACCAATTAAATGTCAATTTGTTGCAAAGACCGTTCGAATCCAACCAGAATGCACAAGGTAGACCAAAGTACTGCCCAAATTACCCAAAACCTGGGCTGACATTTCTGCAAACTGACGAACTATAAACCTCTCCCTTAGGACATTTACAAAGATGACAATGCAGATAGATAGATTAGATTAGATTACAGTGTGGAAACAGGCCCTTCGACCCAACAAGTCCACACCGACCCGCCGAAGCGAAACCCACCCATACCCCTACATTTACCCCTTATCTAACACTACGGGCAATTTAGTATGGCCAATTCACCTGACCCTGCACATCTTTGGACTGTGGGAGGAAACCGGAGCACTCGGAGGAAACCCACGCAGACACGGGGAGAACGTGCAAACTCCACACAGTCAGTCGCCTGAGGCGGGAATTGAACCCTGGTCTCTGGCGCTGTGAGGCAGCAGTGCTAACCACTGTGCCACCGTGCCGCCCACTAGATCGTAAATAATAACAGGCAGTAGATTTCAACTTGAGACAAACAATTGTATGTGACTGGGACAGAGTGGAGAGTAGTATTTTTACTGGGAAAATGTTGAAACAATAATGTAAAATGGTTACAACCAACATTCACTTTTTAACCTATGAACAGAAATATAATGAAAAATAATTGTGCTGCGCAGCTAATGAAATAAACTGGAGCAGAAAGAGAAAATATACAGGCAGATTAGCCAAGGTAAGATAACAGCAGTATGATATAAATAATTAATTTGTTCCATTACAAGCAGTGAGAATTGCATTTGACCATGGTTAATTGAGAAAAGGTTAGTTTGCTTCCCCACCGTCACCTTGCAACCACCCCCGCTGGGCAATAACATAGTACTGTTCCTAGGCTAACAGCCAGCATTAACTAATCCAAACATGATATCTCTTGATAATTCATTAACATAAAACTTTGATACTCACTATAGAACAGAGTATGGCAATAAGCAGCCAGACACCAGTGAATTATTGATACATTCCACATGATGACTCAACAGCAGGCTGCCACTTAACAAAGCAATCAGCTTGAACGGTTAACTGTATCAAAACAGTCACTTGTGTAAAAGAATCAAATAGCTATTCTACACAAAGCAGATGCTTGTTTCATGAACATAACCAACTCTAATAGAGATATTTATTTTAACCTTCCATTGACCACAAAAAAATACAGATTTTTTTTGAGGGTGTCAAAAATATCATTAGCGGGACAGTGTGTCCATGGCAAGGAGTTGTCCATTTTTAATCTTGCAGCAGGTTCATGTACAAAGAATAAGCTTCATCGAGGTGAGAATTGTGTTGATAAAAAATTCATGTCTGGCTGAAAAATGTTATCGGACAAGGCTTTGAGGCTTGGAAAATTTTACCAGCAAACAGACCATCTTAGAAGTATTGTTTTTCAGACATGAGAGAATCTCAAATGTCAGTTTGTACTTCAAAGGTGATTTGCATTCTCCTCTTTGCATCAAGAGCATTATTACGGCGGAATTGACGCAACTCCCTGGGCTGGGTTGGGTTGGCAAATGAAGCAGATTGTAGCATTGAGTGTGATCCTAAATGCACCTTTCCTAGCACTACCCTCCAACAGCCCTGGCACCAACATCACTATTATCGACACATACAGTAGTGGATATGTCAGGTGTCAGATGGCACACCCATTGATTTCTCCTTTTGTGCTTCTTCCTGCCCTGCTACATTGTTCCCTTGACAATTAGAGCCCAGAAAGTCACATTTCTCATGCTACTAAAGGGACTTGTCCTCGTCCATTGATTCTTATTCCATCAGAGCCCCTCTACCAACTTCTGCCCTGCCCAAGATTTGCATCCTCCTGACCTGTGTTTCCCAGACCCCATCATTCTCGCTCCCCCACCCCTCCCCTTCCCAATATGATCTCCAAGCGTAACCCAAGAATGCCCCCAATATCATTGTCCATCAAACTCCAGTGACAAGCTTCGCTCTTGGCCGCAAGTAATTCCAGCAGTGACCACACAACTCCCAGTGGCACTCTTGAGACCAGCAAGTTGTAATTCATTTGATTGGCTGGCAGCTCTCAGAGCAGGATTTGCTCCTAAAATGAGTGTAAACATCTTGTTCTGAGCCACTAACACTCCTTTGAGCATTAAGTGGCTTGAGACTGACTGACGGAGTAGGATGAAGGCAGGGGAGGA
The DNA here is from genome assembly GCF_037043375.1 of Chiloscyllium plagiosum. Classification (NCBI taxonomy): domain Eukaryota; kingdom Metazoa; phylum Chordata; class Chondrichthyes; order Orectolobiformes; family Hemiscylliidae; genus Chiloscyllium; species Chiloscyllium plagiosum. Next base: position 4,220,203 of record NW_028270141.1, on the reverse strand, counting down.
GTCATCGTTCACTCTCTCCTGACAAGTAGTACAGAAAATCTTGTCCTTTGTTTCCAGGCACAGCAATGAAGCGAAAGGAACAGAAACCTGTTCTATCAAATCTTTCACCCCATCATGTGACATCAGATTTTCTGGGGACTTCCTAAGAGGACCTTCACTGGACCTTTGCCTGGAATATAGAAAGATTCAAAATGCGAAATGAATAAAGGCCAAGCTCCACCCATTTGGTATCTACCATCTTGATAGTCGCACAATATAATTATAATGATAGAATTGCTGACCGATCATAGCAATTAAACTTCATTACTGCATTGTAAACCTGATCTAATAAGTATTGTTGTAGGATTGTAGTGTTAACGAGCCAAGAGATGATGTTCCTGGCTCCCACTTCAGAATCTTCCTGAAGCAACATTTAGACATTATCAAAGACCATTCTGGAAAATATGACCCTATTTAAACATGAGGACGTGAAAAGATCTGGGGACAGTTCAATCAACAAGACATGACTTTGAAGATAATTATCAGGTATTTCCCTCAGTCTTTTTTTCTGAAGATCACCAGATATTGCAAAACACTCAAATGTTTGCTTTTGTTTCGTGCCTTGCTTTTGGGTATTAATCCCACGTGGGAAGTGCCTGCCCCAGGAATGGTGCAAGGTCCAGCTTGGAAAGCCTTAGTGCTGACCCCAGAATCACTGACAAGGGCAGTAAGTGAAAAGCACCAGTGGGCAACCTACCCCACTCTTTTCTCTGGCTGAAATTGTCTTCCAAAGTTATTACCAATTAACTGAAAAGTCCATTGCCTTCACCTGAGTCAGACATTTTTAAAATTCCCTACAGACTCAAATCAAACCTATACAAAGCACACTGAAATGTTTCATACTCTGAATATAAGTGTTAGCAATAATGCATCTCTATACCAGTACAAAATTACATCTTCATACGATGCTGAATGAAGGTCTCTGACATTTGCTCAGTGTGATTTGGCAATTGACACCTAATTCTTGGTTATTTTCTTTTTCATTTATTGACAATTATAACCATTTTTCAATTAGAGACAGATTCAGGTCCATAATCAATTGTTAAAAAGTTTCTATGATTACATGCTTTGCTATAATAATATTCTTGATTTTAGCGAGTTTTGAGAAGAGTTGTAGCTCAGGTTGAGGTTATGGATGTAGGTTTGCTCAGTGAGCTGGGAGGTTCACCCTACTAGGTAACACCTTCAGTGGGCCTCAGACGAAGCAGTGTACATGATTCCTGCTTTCTATTTATATGTCTTAGTTTCTTCGGGTTGGTGATGTCATTTCCTGTGGTGATGTCATTTCCTGTTCTTTTTCTCAGGGGGTGGTAGATGGGGTCTAACTCAATGTGTTTGTTGATAGAGTTCCGGGCGGAATGCCATGCTTCTAGGAATTCTTGAGCATGTCTCTGTTTGGCTTGTCCTAAGATGGATGTGTTGTCCCAGTCGAAGTGGCGTCCTTCATTATCTGTATGTAAGGATACTAGTGACAGAGGGTCATGTATTTTTGTGGCTCGTTGGTGTTCATGTATCCTGGTGGCTAGTTTTCTGCCTGTTTGCCCAATGTAGCGTTTGTTACAGTCCTTGCACGGTATTTTGTAAATAACATTAGTTTTGCTTGTTGTCTGTATAGGATCTTTCAAGTTCACTAGCTGCTGTTTTAGTGTATTCGTGGGTTTGTGGGCTACCATGATGCCACACCACTTCGACTGGAACAACCCATCCATCTTAGGACAAGCGAAACAGAGACCCGCACGAGAATTCCTAGAAGCATAGCATTCAAACCGGAACTCCATCAACAAACACATCAAGTTAGATCCCATTTACCACCCTTTTAGGAAAATAACAAGAAATGACATCACCACAGGAAATAACATCACCAACCCAAAGAAACCCAAACATATAAATAGAAAGCAGGAATCATGTACACTGCTTCACCTGAGGCTCAATGAAGATGTTACCTAGTAGGGTGATGAAACATTTGGAAATGAACCTCCCAGCTCAGCGAGCAAACCTACATCCATATTCTTGATTATTCCAAATCATATCATGGAATTTGTTTTATTTTAATTCAATTAATGTACATTATTATGGACTAAGCCAGACCAGTCAAAACATTCTTAAGCAGGCAGCTCAGACCATAACTTTGCAATTTGTTTCGGTAAGTGTACAGTGAAAATTACCCAGAGTAAGTTAGCTAGGTTGACGACTAGATTTTAAAACAGATAAAAATTTATTCACAAAATTACACAATGAAACACAAAGAACAGAATAAAGAACCCCTACATAACTCAGTCTATCCAACTTGACTTAATTATTATGCTGTTCCGAATATACACGATAGTCCCAATAAGCAAACTTCCTTTAAAAACCTGTATGAATGGAACACATGCTTACAGGTTGAAGTTGATGGGTGAAAAGAGAGAGAGTTTCTACCTAGCTCCCTCTTGAACTAAAACTGCTCAGCTCAGCTAGAGAGCTGACCACTCCCCTTTCATTATAGGGGTCACTTCTAAAACATGACCACTTTGGCCTTTATATATAAATAAAAGGCCTCTCAAAATCCTTTTCTTCTCTGTACCAAACCAGACTGATCAGAGCCTGGCCCGGTTTATTGCCCCTCTGAAAAAAAATCAAGGACAGATTCTCCTTGAGCCAAGGAACAGCCTTACAAGAAAAATGGACTAGCTTTGTGACACCTCCACCCATAAAAACTAATGAACCATCAATACCAAAAGATGGCTTCATTTTTAACTTTTCAAAACCTAATTAGTAGTCTAAAGACACATATACACTATACTAACTATAGACATGCAAACGTGCACAACCACATGCAAATTCAGGCTGCGGTACTCCCACCACTGAATGTCTATGTATCATATTCAAGCCTCGATAACGCATCGGCAATCACGTTTCGCAACCTGCCACCTGCACAATTGTCAAACTGAACGGCTCCAACAACAAGCTCCATCTAAACAGGCTGGCATTTTTGTCCTTAAATTTTTCCTCAAATGTCAATTGGTTATGATCATTGTATATGATACTCACAGATGCGTTACTGGTAATCTAAACACTGAAATGTTGTAATGCCAACACTAAGCTTAAAGTCTCTTTCTCCACCGTTGAATATTTCAGTTGATGAATGTTCAACTTCCTGGAAAAATACCAGATGGGTTTTTCTATCCCCTCGTCATCCTCCTGCAGGAGCACCGCACCGACACCCACATCACTGGCATCGATAGCCACCTTGAAAGACTTCGAGTAACCCGGTGTGGCTAATACTGGGGCAGTGGTGAACACAGTTTTTAGGCTGTCAAGTGCCTTTTGATAGTCCGCTGTTTGCTGAAACTTCTTGCCCTTTTTAACAATTCAGTGAGTGGAGCAGCCACACTGCTAAAGTTCGGCACATACGTTTGGTAAAATCCACTCAATCCCAGCAACCATAGTACTGATTTTTTTGTCAACGGTGTGGAAAATTTCCCAATTACTTTCGTTTTCACATCCCATGGGGCCATTTGTCCGTGTCCAATATCATGGCCCAGGAAGGTGACTTGGGCTTTGGCAAAACTCACCTTTAGCTCGGTTTCCCACCAAGCCTGCCTTCCGAACAAGTTCGATAAATACTGTAAATGTTCCTTCCATGAGTGACTAAAAATCACCAGGTCATTGATATACACCACACAGTTGGGTAACCCGGCAATTACCTTATTAGTCAGTCTCTAAAATGTGGCTGGAGCGTTTTTCATACCAAATGGCATGACTTTGAACTGATATAGTCCATTTGGTGTTCCAAAAGCCGGAATTGCCTTTGCTCTCTCTGACAGGTACCTGCCAGTAGCCTCCGAGCAAGTCCAACTTAGAAATGTAAGCTGCTAGTCCCACTTTTTCGACACAGTCCTCCAACCGTGGAATTGGATATGCATCAGAATTTGTAACAGCGTCGATTTTCCAATAGTCCACACATAACCGTTGGGTACCATCTGGCTTTGGCACCATGACTATAGGTGAGCTCCAATCACTGTAACTCACTTTGATTATGCCATCTTGGAGCATGCACTCTGTCTCCTTCTGAACCTGTGCCAACTTTAAAGGGTTATGTTTATAAGGATGTTGCTTAATCAGAGCAGCATTGCCTATCTCTACATCATGCACCATTAGGTTAGCACTTCCCAGTTTATTTCCGCATATCTCCCCATGTGATAGTAATAACTCTTTCAGGTCATTTTGATTTTCTTGTGGAAGGTAACTCAATAATCTATCCCAATTTTTGACAACTTTCTCATTGTCCAGTTTGATTTGAGGAATGTCTAATTCAGAATCCTCTGAACATGGTTCTTCCTTCTATGCTGTAATCACTAACACTTTCTCCTCTTGCTTTCCTTCCCGATCAAAATAACTTTTCAGCATATTCACACTCTGTTAGATGTCTTCCTGTCTGGAGTCCTTATCAAGTAGATTACCTCACTCAATTTCCTCTTGATTTGATAAGGTCCACTAAACCTTGCTTTTAAAGGCTCATCTGTTACTAGAAGTCACACCAATATCTTATCCCCAATTGCAAAATTGTGAATTTGTGATTTCTTATCCGCTTCCTGTTTCATTGAATGCTGTGATACTTTTAAATACTGTCTGGCTAACTCCCCAGCTCTATTTAATTGGTCTCTAAAATTTGACACATAGTCCAAATGGGTGGTCTCCGAATTATGAATTATTAATTTCTCCTTAATCAATTTTAGCGGTCCTCTTACTTCATGCCCAAAAATTAATTCAAATGGACTGAATTTGGTCAATTTATTTGGTGTATCTCTGATTGCAAAAAGTATAAACGGAACTCCCTTATCCCAATCATCTGGATAATCTGACCATAAGCCCTCAACATGCTCATTAGTGTTTGATACCATCTCTCTACCACTGCCTGCAATTCTGGATGGTACGCAGTAGATTTGAATTGCTTTATTCCCAAGTTATCCATAACCTCCTTGAATAGTTTGGATGTGAAGTTTGATCTTTGACCTGACTGGATCTCTATTGGTAGTCCGTATCTAGTAAAGAATTTAAGTAATTCTTCTCCAACCCTTTTAGCTGTGATGTTGTGTAATGTGATTGCCTCTGGAAATCTCATCGACACATCCATTATTGTTAATAAATACTTATATTCCCACTTTTTGTTTGAGGTCGGGGACCTATGCAATCAGTCAAGACTCTTGTGAAAGTTTACTCAAATGCCAGAATAGGTATTAAAGGTGCCTGTGGTTTTCCAATTAGCTGACATTTATGACATCCTTGTGTAGTCCAGGCCAGTAAAAATGCCTTTGTATTTTAGTCCATGTTTTCCTCACCCCTAAATCACCTCCAAGAGGTAGCTCATGCGCTACTCCGTTTCGGGCATTCCTGAAGAAGGGCTAATGTCCGAAACGTCGATTCTCCTGTTCCCTAGATGCTGCCTGACCTCCTTTCTATACCCTACTGGCAAAACAATTTGATGAATCTCTGCCCATTTCACATCTGCTTGAATGCGTGATGGTCTCCATTTCCTCATTGAGACATCATTTGTTAAGTAATAACATGTAGGAATGCATCACTTTCTTTCTTAATAAATGCCTTTTGATATAACTGTCCTAATTACTCATCTTTCTGCTTTAATTCAATTAGTTTAGCAGAGCTAAAGATACTTGCATGTTTACCTATTTGCTCTTTCTCTGTTCCACTTATCTAATTGAAGAAAGTTTTGGATAACACTATGTCAACATCCTTATCTGTGCCTTTTGATCTATCCTGCTTCAAATTTTGCCTCTGTGATCTTGTGATCCCATAATCAGGGAAAATTTCTGGATAAACATTCTTTATATCTTCAGTTGCCTGCATCTCCACTGGCTTTTCAACTACAGTAGGCAGCATGCCTACCAGTGAATCAGCTATGTCATTTGTAAGGACAAATTGTATTCCTGGCACTAAGAGTTTGTCCAGTATGCCTACCACAAATTCTCCACTCTTCTCTGGACTCTCTCGCCTCACTTTACATAACTGAGCATTTTTGGTCACACCATGAATTCCTGTTACCAGTACCTTTTCTGGCAATAGTCCCTCAGGAGTGCATATCTCCTCATCCTTCAGCATTACAGACTGAGAGGATCCTGTATCCCTTAATATTGTAACTTCCTTACATACTGCTCCTGACCTATGTGAATAAACTCTACCCCTGCATATATATTTTTTAAGCAGGTCTGACACTTCCTCCTTAATCAATCTCTGATCATCTTGTACACTCTGAAAGGTTGTCTAACCTCCCTTGTGCTTTTTGTTACTAGTCCAACAAAACTCCCAGGCTTGTCTGGTTTTCCTATATCTGGCTTTCTCCTAGTCTACCAACTCTGTGATTTTGTGTGGCCCACTTTATTACAATGAAAACACCAAAGATTTTTAACTTCTTTGTCCCCCTCTTGGGTTTCTTTTTTTACCCTGTGCTAAGTTATCCTTATGATCTTCACTGAGATCTACCTTTCCCTTTCCCCGTGAGGATTTCTCTTTGCCCCAGTTTCTACCCCTCATGGACTGAAATTGATTCTGGAAGCCAAACCGTGTTTTATGGACCAGCTCATAACCATCAGCCCCTTCAGCTGCTAACCTTGCTGTTTTAACTCTCTGCTCTTCCCCATGAGTCCACACTACTTCAGGCAGTGAATGTTTGAATTCCTCGAAACTAATTACCTCTCTAAGGGCATCATAGGTTTGCTCAATTTTTAAAGCTTTTGTCCATCTATCTGAATTACTCTGTTTGATCCTTTCAAATGCAATATAGGTTTGACCTGGATCCCTTCTTAGATTCCCTGAAAAGTTGTCTATAGGCTTCTGGTACAAGCTCATATACACTTAAAATGGCTTTTTTCACCTCCTCATACCCCCCCAGATCCCTCCTCTGATAGGGATGTGAATACCTCACTAGCCCTACCTACAAGTTTCGTTTAGATCAACAAAACCAACATTGCCACTGACCACTGCATTTGTTTAGCCACCTTTTCAAATGAGATGAAAAAGGCTTCCACATCCTTCTCATCAAGTTTAGGCAATGCTTGAACATATTTAAACAGTTTCTCACTGGGCTTCTGACTGTGAGGGGCTTGCTCATCCTCACTCTCTTCCTCAGTAAGCCTACCCTCAGCCTTTATCTCCAGCATTTTACGCTGATATTCCTCTTAAAGTGTCAGTTTTTGAAGTTCAAAAGCTCTCTCTTATTCATTCTCTTCTGCTTTTAATCGTAACTCAAACTGTTTCATTTCTGCTGCCTTTTCCTTATCTCTCGCCTCTAACTCAAGCTGCTTCATTAGCAATTGAATCCTTGCCATCGTTATAGATTCTGATGGTTTCTCCAGCAAGTTTAAATACTGAGCTACTGCTGTAATTATCTCTCCTTTCCTCACAGAAGCAGGCAGTTCCAATTCCAGCTTCTCTGCTAATTCCTGCAGCTTGGTCTTATTCACCTTTTGCAAAACTTCCAAAGTCACGGCAGCCACATCCAGAAAACTTTTGCCTTGAGTAAATATGCATAAGAGCCATTCCTATCCCAAGCTTTGCCTACCCAACCAAACCAACACCCAGAATAAAGACACTAGCACCTACCACTCACGTTTGAAATCCCACAAAGAGCCCCCAATCTGTTATGGACTAGGGCAGACCACTCAAAACATTCTTAAGCAGGCAGCTCAGAGCAAAACTTTGCAATTTGTTTTGGTAAGTGTGCAGTGAAAATTACCCGGATTAAATTAGCTAGGTTGACATCTAGATTTTAAAACAGACAATTTCTTTTTAACAAAATTACACAATGAAGCACAAGGAACAGAATAAAGAACCCCTACAGAACTCAACCTATCCAACTAGACTTAATAATGCTGTTCCGAATATTCATAACAGTCCCAGTAAGTAAACTCCCTTTAAAAACCAGTGTCAATGGAACACATGCTTACAGGTTAAAGTTGAAGGGCAGAGAGAGAGAGAGAGAGAGTTTCTACACAGCTCCCTGTTGAACTTCCAAACAGTTCAAGACTGAACTAAACTGCTCAGCTAGAGAACTGACCACGCCCCTTTCATTATACAGGTCATTTCTAAAACATGACCACTTTGGCCTGAAGTCTCATCTGTTTACATAGAAACAAAAGGCCTCTCAAAATCCTTTTCATCTCTGTACCAAACCAGACTGATCAGAGCCCAGCCTGGTTTATTACCCCTCTGAAAAAAATCAAGGACAGAGTTTCCTTGAGCCAAGGAACAGCTTTTAGGAAAGAAAAGGAACTAGCTATGTGACAATATTAACTAGTAAGTGTCTTAACAGTGAATCTGACATTGCAACAGCTCTAGCAAATGAAAAGTGCCAGTGCTTTATCTTGACAACACATCTTGCCTTGAGTAAATATGCATAAGAGATCTCTCCAACATCATATTTCTTTACATTTCTTACAGGTCCTCAGGTGCAGACTCATTTTTATTATGTATTCATTTCAGAAACTTTCTGATATTAAGAGCAAACCCAACAACAGATATCAAACTGTTTCCAGATATCAACTGCTGGATGTTCTTTATGTTTCTCCTTGGCACTGAAGTTTAAGCAATTATTAACAGTTTAGCAATTTGGCACAATGATGCCTCTATGTTGGGCACAGTACAACATCATCTCAGGGCATGCTATTAAGGGCACTGGCCACACACACCCACAGACATGTGCCAGCTATGAACTCTCATGGTCCACCTCTGATCCACTGCCATGTTACAAAACTGAATTGGCAGCTATCCCTGTAATGGTCTTGCATTGGCACTGCACTCAGGGACACATGCAAATGTCCTGGACTAGACCAGGCTGCATCTCTGGGCTGTTTGCTTGCTTTCTTCATACTTACTCACTTTGAGCCAAGCTGGATGCTCACAGCTTGCTATGTCTTTTGTGCTTGTCCCTCAACGAGTGATATACCAGGCTCACGGTACTGCCACCTTGTCTTGCTATTTCAGTGCAAATACAAAGCCAGTACATTTGTTCTGTTTTGTCAGGGATCCTGAGTCAAGTGAAGAGAGATGGGCTTCCATCAGGTGGTCCCAGCAACAATCGTCAAGGGCAACCTCCAATACCAGTCCAGGGCCATGGAGATGCTCAGGCAACTGCTTGGGGTGGTCAGGGCCACAATATTTCTCCTTATAATGAACCAAACCCTAAATCTATATTCTGGGCTATTTACCTCGGGGGAGGGGGGGAGCGGGGGAGAGAGAGAGAGAGAGAGAAAGAAAGAAATGAAAGAGGGTGAACCAGCTATTACTGCTCATGCCTGTGGGAGGATGCACTAAGAGTGTGTGGGCAGTGCAGCGAGAACACAGGGTTAGTGGTGTCAGGGTTTGGGGTGGGTGTCAATGGGTGAGGAAAGCTGCTGCAGTGGTGGAATTGGAGATTTGGTGGGAGGTGAGTTCAGTAGCAGAGATAGAGTGAGTGTGAGGTGTCAGAGATAAATTGGTGACATTTACACTGGTAGAGAAGAGAAGGTCATTGAATTTCTTCTGACAGCACCGGGGATTCCTCCCAATGGCTGAGACTGATCCAGAGGCAACCTCAGGCCAGGTGGGCAGGCTCTGCATCAGGACAACGTGTTTGGTCTCACAGAGAGGAACTCTATAGTGCATGCAAAACAACATTTTTCACTGTACTTCGGTACATGCAACAAAAAGAATCAGTCAAATCCATGAAACTCGATAAAACTGACACTTAGCCAAAAACGTGTCATGTTCAGCTTATGAAGTAAATGGAACATAATTTCACCAGTTTGATGAAGGTCTCAAAAATTGGAATGATTCCATGTATGCAGAATCTTAGTAACAATTTCAAATAAACCGGCTTTAATTCATTTTTGGCAGCTGTCAGACTGAGGGGCAGCACAATGACTCAGTGGTTAGTACTGCTGCCTCACAGCACCAGGGACCAGTGTTCCATTCCAATCTCGGACGTCTGTGTGGAGTTTGCACATTCTCCTGTGTCTGCATGGGATTCCTCTGGGTGCTCCGCTTTTCTCCCACAATCCAAAGATTTGCAGGTTAGATGGATTAGCCATGGGAAATGCAGGGTTACAGGAATGGAGTAGGTCACTGTGGGATGCACTTTGGAAGGTTGGTGTGGACTTGATGGGCTGAATAGCCTGCTTCCACACTGCAGGGGATTCTATGATTAAGAAGAAGCTGTCATTTTACTGTGAGGAAAGGGAAAACTGACAAGGCGTATCACCTTGTCAAATGAATGTACCTCACTTTAAATAATCAAGCATCTTTATCAGCATCAGTCAAACACACATTACAATGAATTTCCTGGGTTTTAGTTCTAACTGAGGATCCCTGCACAAAAGGTGCACCAAATCCAAGCTGTTGCTCCAATCTGTACAAATATTTAGCTTCAGAAACTTCATTTTAAAAAAATTCATACTTTAAACTCGCAAATTGGAAAGGCAGTTTGAACAAGTTGACACGGAGTGACTGTACCAGAGGATTGATATCATTGTGAACTTTAGACAATAAAAAACTTACTGAAGAAATTCAGAGTGAAAATAATGAGACTGATAAATCTGCTGTGATCATATTACACCACATCATATTTCATAGATATACTTGATTTTCTGAAAATACTTTAGATTTTTTTTTAATCTGAGGAATACAAATTGCTCATTTAATGTTGCATGCTAGCAGGAAAGTTGAAGATCCTAGGTATTTGATAAGTGAATATTTTAAGTTTTCTAGTGACTTATTTGGACAGTTAATTGTACAGTTGCACATCATTCGGTTTATGGCAAAGGAGGCTTCCTCATCAATAACTCTCTTGGTATTTGCATGTCAGATCATAGTTGACATTAATGAAACATGAATTATAATGTGCTGAAATTAGTATTGAGGCATCACATTGGGATACTTTAAGGTAGGTATAATTGGATGGAAAAGGTAGTGATTTGTAAGATTTAAGTGCTATATTTGTCATCTCTTTGAATTAGTTTGATGGTGTGAATTCTGTCCCAGTTAACAGTATCACATTCTGAGGAATATCTAGTTTATCTGGCATTGAAACCTGTTCCTCTATTGTACACCAGTGTATGAAATATGGATGTGCATTATCCAGTAAGAGAACACAGTGAAAGCTGCTTCAGGCTATCATTGAATTTGTAGTACAGTGGATATGGTGGTGCTGCATCAGGTGGATTAATCCACCAATTATTACCAAAGATTTAAAATTGCAACATTTGACTGATGAGAAAGAATGTAAAATAATTATGTTTTTGAATGGAAAGCAAATATTTTACTAGTTCATTTTTGCAGGCTTCAGTTGAGTCGTGATATTGAAACTACCAGCTTGACAATGTAGCAAAAGTCCTGGCTTTGCCTTTTGTTTCACTGTTCCCAAAGGACAGAAGATGCTGCTTCACTCTACACAAACGGGAAATCAATACATAAAAAACCATGGATTTCCCAGCCTATCAATTTGAATCCTTTCACTTTAATGGATCCAAAACAGTGGCCCAAGCAGATTTTTATTTTAGCGCAGACTATGAGCAGATGTGGAACACTAATAAATAAAAGCAGAAATTGTCATAATATTGATGGACCTTTGTTGCAATGTGTTAAAGTGTTTGACTGTGTTATTCATTATTAAAGATGTCCAATAGAAAATGGTTGTAGCAACATAAACATTGTGAAACTAAGAAATAAAATGGAATTTCAAATTTATCTTGATACATTTGAACCCTCAGATTGTGCCAAAATTTCTAATTTTATTTGGAGGTGCAATCATTATTGTTCAGGAAACGAATATAGCAGTGAGAAAGGGTGAAGAATGGCCTGTTAATTTGTTTTAATGGTGTGAATCGGTGAATGACAGAAAGAACACCAGGAAAATCCACTGCATTTCATCAAAACATGTTACATCGCCTGAAAATCAGCATAACTCCTGACCCGTTCTAACCTTCTTACGAAATTGGCACCATAAGTGCAGAAATTGGTCAGAGTATTGAGTACAGGAGTTGGGAGGTCATGTTGCAGCTGTACAGGATATTGGTTAGGCCACTGTTGGAATATTGCATGCAATTCTGGTCTCCTTCCTATCGGAAAAATGTTGTGAAACTTGAAAGGGTTCAGAAAAGATTTACAAGGATGTTGCCAGGGTTGGAGGATCTGAGCTATAGGGAGAGGCTGAACAGACTGGGGCTGTTTTCCCTGGAGCATCAGAGGCTGAGGTTTGAGGTTTACAAAATTATGAGGGGCATAGGTAGAATAAATAGACAAAGTCTTTTCCCTGGGGAGGGGGAGTCCAGAACCAGAGGACATAGGTTTAGGGTGAGAGGGGAAAGATATAGGAGACCTAAGGGACAAATTTTTCGCACTGAAGGTGGTACATGTATAAAATGAGCTGCCAGAGGAAGTGGTGGAGGCTACTATAATTGCAACATTTAAAAGGCATCTGGATGGGTTTATGAATAGGAAGGGTTTGGAGGGATATGGGCCGGGTGCTGGCAGGTGGGACTAGATTGGGTTGGGATAACTTGTCGGCATGGACAGGTTAGTCCGAGGTGTCTGTTTCTGTGCTGTACATCTCTATGGCTCTATAAATGACATATCCTTCGATAAATTAATGCAGCCCGATGAATTGAGACATTCAAATCGTAGACCATGAGATGACAAAAATTAAATTCATGACCTGCCCTTGACCTTTATAAAATAGGTTTGTCACTTTACACAATGTTTTCAACTCTTGTCCCATTTGGTAGTGCAGCACTTTATTGGTTTCTGTTTTTTTGCACCATCATTAGATCTCTCCAGCAGGAATTACAGGGTGCAGCTGCTGTGATTTCTGTGACCCCACATGTGCTAACACTGAAACAGGGTTGATATTTAACATGTATGGAAATGTCAGGTCGTAAGATGAACAGGAACACCTTGAAGTATTCTGTTGAGATGGTGATCATATGTACCAGTATGAGAAATAGCAAATAATATTATTGCTTTCAGTATCATGTAGAATTACAAGTCAATATGACTTTTGCTTGGGTTAAACTGCAGAAATAATTAGAAAGATTGTTTTCTGTTTTTTTTAAAAGGTATTTGAGGTTATATGCATACTTGAAATTTAATACTTGGAGAAATATATTTTAAAGGGATATCCTTTAATAAAAATTGTTTGAAAGAGCTTTTCTTGTTTAATTATAAATATGCGAATGTCATTGAAAAACATCATGTCACTTACACATGATATCATAACTCTTCTTAATCATGTCTTTACCAAACACATGCCCTTTTATTTATATTTATAAAATAAAGTGTAGATATGCCAAATTATATCCACACATTTTAGCCAAATAGTACTTGCTGTGTGACTAATTAACTCTGGCATCTCTATATTGCTTGGATTTATTGCAAATTACCTTTAGAGCTAGAATTTGCTTTTGGTAGGTTATTTGTTTTATTTAGAGTGATTATTTGTTGTAGTTCCTTTGGAATTTGTTTGCTGAGTGAAAATGTCAAGGTCAGCACAGACTAATTCATTTAATTGATAGGAATGATTTTGTGATTGCAGAAGTAAGGGTAATAAAGAGAAAAGACCAAGCATTATACCATTCAGGTACAGTGCTGCATCTCTGAATGATGATTCATACAGGGCTAAAATTATAGAAATTAGGTGGAAATTATGATGAAGAAATAGACTGAAGATATACCAGAGAACAATGACAAGCTTCTCCATGACTTACGACTTCAATAAACTGCTATAGTCTATATTGCTTTTAAAAGGTGACTTGAATCAGCTGAAACACTGCCTTTTTCAAAATACACTTGATATCAAAGTTAGTGTGATATCCAAAGTATTTCAATAAACAGCAAAATAAATCAGTCTAAAAGATTATATTGAAACAAAATCTTGCAAACTTTATGACATGATGCTCCATCTGCTACCATCACAGCACGGATTTCTCGGGATGAATTAAGATCAAGTTAAAGTACAAAATCACCCGATCAATACTCTCAAGTGCACACAGGCAGAGGCCCAGGGTATGCTATCATGATGAGAATGTAAGTCCAAGCCCAAAATTCCAAATCACCACACACTCAAATGAAAGGCAGAAAACCACAGGTGCTCACAAATCAAACATAAAACCAGAAAGTGCTGGCAATACTCGGTCAATTCAGCAGCATCCAGGAGAGAAGAATAAAACTAACATTTCAGGTTGGTGACCTTTCATCGGAATTGATCATCACCAGTCTTAAACATTAACTCTGGTTTTCTCTTTGACAAAGGGTCAGTTAGACTCGAAATGTCAGCTCTTTTCTCTCCTTACAGATGCTGCCAGACTGCTGAGATTTTCCAGCGTTTTCTCTTTTGGTTTCAGATTCCAGCATCCGCAGTAATTTGCTTTTATCTGGTTTTCTCTTTCCTGCTGCTACAGGGCCTGCTGATTATTTCCAACAATAAAAAACAGAAATTGCTGTAAAAGCTCAGCAGGTCTGGTAGCAACTGTAGAGAGAAATCAGAGTTAACATTTCAGGTCCAGTGAACCTTCCACAGATCTGTTGGTAGCGAGGGAAACGTTGGCATTTATGCAGCAGATAGGGTGGGGAGAGGGGGCAAGGAGCAAATGATAAATGGGGATAGAGTCGAGAGAGAGAGAGAAGAGCAGTTGAACGGATAAAGGAGTGATAACGATCTGACTAGGAAGGTGAATAGCTGTTAACGAGGACTGACAATGACTAACAATGGATGATGTGTAATAGTAGACTATGTGATAACACAGCCTGGTGTGTGGGGTTTGGGATAAGGAGATGGGAGAGTTCAAGTTCTAAAGTTATAGAGATCAGTATTGACTCCAGAAGGCTGCAGGGTCCCAAAGTAGAAAATGAGGTGCTGTTGTTCCAGTTTGCACTGAGCTTCACTGGAGCACTGCAGCAAGGCTGAGACAGAGATTTTAACCAAGGAAGATGGTGGGTGTGTTGAAGTGTTCAGTTTTTCAATTTTTATTGTTAAACTAAACACTTACTTTGAAGAGAGATTATTAATTCTGGAAGAATGGGCAGGTAACTTTGGTACATCTGCCATTGGGCAATTTCAAGAGAAACCCTGGAGAAATCATTCACTTTGATAAACATGACACTCTGTGCAAAACATTCAAAGGTGAGCTGAGAAAATAATGATGAGCCTTGTATGAATAATTTGAGGTACACTTCCAAAATGAAAAATGTGAAGCCAGTGCATTAAAAGGAGCAAACGTTTTTTTTAAAAAAGTGAACAAATAAAGATGAATACAGCAGTATCAAGGCTCAGCTTAAATGTATTGGTTTGTTTTTGTATTGATAGTGAGGTTACCTTTGTGCAGCAAGAAACAATACATCATGGTAGTAAAGATTTTCATCATTTTCTATGATCAAGTTATTTACAAATTAATCACATCACAAATACAGTAAACAATTTTACTTCATGTTAAAATTAAGAGGCATCATTCCTTCTAAGGGTGTACATTTGTTTTACGTATAGTTTGGTTCTTATTTGTTTCAGTAATTTGAGTTATGTCATAATTTATGAATTATATTTTTACATGTTTTTATAAATAAATCACAACTAGATATTGAAATACAAATGCTGTTTTACAAACCCTTACCCAAATGTCCAGTAAAAATACGTGTAGAAATATGTAATAATCTTATGGTGGCCCCAAAAACCTTTTTGCAAATCAAATTAGGTTGTAAAGTCTTTACTCCCTTTTATAAAATGACTGAAGTACAAGATAGTAATTTTTTTGTTAGATTCATTTATTCTTTTACTGCTACACAAGTCCTTGAGGAATAATAATAATAGTGATGGCATGTTTGAACTTGCAGTAGAAGTTTATTGATTGAAATGTAGTATCTAACTTTTGCTAAGTTCCAGTGTCAAAGTATTCACTAAAACAGTTTATTAGATTAGATTACTTACAGTGTGGAAACAGGCCCTTCGGCCCAACAAGTCCACACCGACCCGCCGAAGCGTAACCCCCCCATACCCCTACATTTACCCCTTTACCTAACACTACGGGCAATTTAGCATGGCCAATTCACCTGACTTGCACATCTTTGGACTGTGGGAGGAAACCGGAGCCCCCGGAGGAAACCCACGCAGACACGGGGAGAACGTGCAAACTCCACACAGTCAGTCGCCTGAGTCGGGAATTGAACCCGGGTCTCTGGCGCTGCGAGGCAGCAGTGCTAACCACTGTGCCACCGTGCCGCCCACTGCCACCGTGCCGCCCACAAGCATGGGAATTACATATTTAGTAGTGTTGACATTGATTTCCGAGACCCAAGTAGTAAGTACCAATTCAGCTGGTTTCCTTTGAGAATACAGACTAGCTTTAAAACCATCTATTCTACTGCTCCATCACAGAGGTATTTGGGAGCTCAGTTTAAATATCTCATTTTTAGAATACATGGGTAAGATATATACATGTTTAAGCATCCTTGTATTTTTAGTTTTGAAAAGCAAATGTCTTCAAATATGAAAATCATGCTTGTTGATTTTTCCAATGGCTGTTGACATAAGCCTGAAGGCTCTCATTATGGGTTTTAAACTGTATGACTGACTTCACAACCTATAATTATCACAACCAGGTTCCTGTCAGTTAATGGCTTAATTGATGGAGGCACGGTGTAGGGTTGAGCATCACAGACACTCCCATGTTTCACAATTAGCTAATGCCAGATGGGACAGTCAAACTCCTGCTACACATAGAGAAAGGTCAATATGAGTTTTACTTGCTCTAAATTGTTATTCAGTAATAATAGTTCGGAAGTCATTTAGAACACTAAGGCCTACATTTTTATAAATATGGAGAGGGTCTCCAGCACAGCCAAAATGTGCAAGACTCCCCTTTCTAGATGTCCTGTTCCCAAGTCTGGTGCAGAATGGGGGAAATTAGTGTTTATATAATATTGTACTTTATACGTGCAAGTAACTGCATGTGATGATTTCTAGCTGTTCTCAACTTTCACTAAAGGGATGTAAAAGTATGATGTGTGGGCTTTAAACCTTTTAAGAGAATGTTTAAAGGTATTGGTGTCTTTTTGAGCAGTAGCATTGATATTTGGAGAGAAAGGGTGCACTTTTGAATCCAGGGAGACATCTCAGGGAGAGGTAAGGTGCCATTGGGAGTAGCCACACACATTTAGATACTGGTTAAACGTGAACTTAATTGTGTGTGAAATGTGTATAACCTCATTGCCAAGTTGTCAAGGAATCAGTCAAGGTATCAATGCATTTAAATGTTCTGGCACCTTCACTTTTGAAAAACCAAATGTCTCCAGTATGAAAATCATGATTTAAAAAAAAAAATCTTTCAGTTGATACAAACCTGAAAGCTATCACGATGGGATTTGTACATATGCCTGACTTCACAACCTATAATTATCACAATAGGGTCCTGTCAGCTTATAGTTTGATTGACAGCTCCAAACGCATGTATTTGAACAGAGATTGGGAATTTACATGTTTGTCTTTATAAAAGCTTAAGTTGTTCAGTTAGTGAGTTTTATAAAGTAATGAAGAACCTTCATTTATTCAATTTCTGAAGTCTGCCCATGGTAGATATTGAGTAGGTTAGCATGGAAATTGTAAGGATAAAAGGGTGGTGTGTGGGAGGCAACAATGGGCATTAAATTTTCATAGGGCTATAATAGGACAGGAGAGGCAAGATGTTAGGGATTGTCTTGGATGTTACGGAGAGTCACCATGGTTAGAGGAGAGCCACATGTTAGAATTTAGGTTTTGAGCAGACATGGGGAAGTGTACGGGGGGCATAAGTTAGGATAGGATTTGTATAGCGCCATAGGAAATATGGAAGTCACAGGAGCTAGAAACAGCCAAGGGTGCATGGAATGAGACTGGCAGGGAGCATTTGGGAGTCATCAGACTAAGGGAGGGTGGGTATCATGGCCTTAGGGGATAGTGGAGGAACACAGGTTAGTGTGGAGGGTGTGAGGACCATAGGGATGGATAGAAGGACATGAGGTGGGATGGGGATGATGATGACGACGACGACAACTATTATTATTATTGGCTGTGTTGGGGAAAGGGGCGAGAATAAGGGTCTATTGTTGTTTCATGCTGGGGCAATGTAATGGAACACACAGACCAGCCTTTCAGAGAACCCGCTTTCACATCCCCCAGCTTTCCCAGTGGCTACCTCCAAATTCTTTTTAAAGCAGCAGTTTGGGCTCCAGTTATCAGCTCCTCCCCAGAATTAGGCTCAGGATATCTGAGGCACTGTGTCCTGAACTAAGATCCACAAAGCTGGAAATTTTCCAACCATTTGTGAAATTCCAGACCAAAGCACAAATCAGTACAGGATCTATGGATGAACTGTTGCATGACCAATTTGCTCTATTTAGTCAGCAACATTATGAACAGAATAAAGAACATGAATTCAAAATAAAGTTGAGCAAAAACCTTCAAGAAAGGCAAAAGGAATGCGGAGATTTTTAATGAATTGAATGTTGACAACAGCTGACTCTGATATATCTTTCATCATGGAGATATTGCCTTTATCCAAATTGGTTTTGTATGTAACATCTTGTAAAGATACAAATTGTCATGTTTCAATTGTATTATGACTGGCAGCATCCACCAAATTCTTCCCACTTAAACTAAAAAATGCAAATCAACTACTATTATGGCCAAAAGAAAATCTGTTGTGATGTCCACTTGAGATCTTTAAATACCACAATCAGGGCCTTATTAAATAACTTCCTCACAGTTACACAAATAGTTGAAGGATGAGATTCACCATTCAATTATCATCATTTCACCCAAACAATGATCACAAGTGTGTGGCCATGTGTTAGCATAGGTACAGCATCACAAAATAATGTACATTTTTTCATTAAACTAAAATTGATGTGATCCTATTTTACTTGAGGTTACCAACATGCAAACTAAACATCTCAACTGTACAGGAAAGTGGTAACCTCACCAATCTGCATTGACTGTCACAGCAAAATGAAATCATTCTTTGGTGTTGCACATCATGTGGCAACCTAATTGGTCACCTTCATCCTTGTACATACATGCAGCATTTATCATTTAGTCAGAATATTGAAAAGCACTTTGCCACCAAAGAACTATTTTTGAATTGCTTTTCATGTAAATTATTTGCAAACATGTTCCATAGATAGCTGGTATGGTAAGTGTTGGCCAGACCTCCAAAAGACAACGTGGGAAATCCATCATGTCTCTGACAGCAAAATGCAGATTGCAGCACCTACTCAGCTTTGACAGAAATCCAGACCCAGGTGCTGTCCCCATCCTGCCAGGATCCAGCTGCAGAGTTCTCAGAGGGTGAAGCGCCAAAGCAGGAATCAAACCCACATTGTTAGCATTATTCTCAACTAAAAGTAGCCACTGAGCCATTTGAGCTAACTAACCTGAATGGCCTAAATCATCTGTTAGGCAGATGGTCATTGCAACAGCATGGTCAGGAATTGCCAGTCAAGACCCAACATGGTGGAATTACCAGGAAAGTTGAAAGATCTATCAGGCAATTTACCTGGAGATTCAGGAGGAAGAAAATCCCTGAGGGTGAGGTAGAGTCAAGAGACGCTGGATCGTTCTGACTTACTTACCTGATTAGCAAGGAAATGCTACAGAAACTAAAACCTACTCTAATTCATGAATTACTATAAATCTAAACCTTCCCACCACCCTTCCCCCAACTCATTCACCCCAAGTTGTCACTGAACTCCCAAATACCCACACTGGCTAACTCAGCAGGCACACTATTTCTCACTACTGCCCTTTAGAGAGGGAAATCTGCCATCCTCATCTGATCTGGCCAACATGACTCCACACTGACGGCATTAGTGACTCTCAATAGCATTCTAAAAGAGTCCTAACAAGCTACTCAGTTTAAGAATGATTAGGGATAGGTAATAAGTGTTAGCCACTTCCTATGAACAATTCTAAAAACTCCCCTAACCTCATAGGCCTCACCATTCCCTCCTCCATGACTCTCCACAAATTGTAAACCCCTCTAAGCCACTCCATACTGACTCCCACTCAACCCAATCCATCCTCTCTCTCCCCAATTCCCCTTAAGTACCCAGCAGCCCACCCCTCACTCCCCATATTCCAGTCACACAATACATCACAGACACAAACCCCCAAACATCCAACATCTCAGTGTGCAAGCCAACCTCTGATTACATTACACACACCACACCACCCCCAATCCTGACAATCCTCAACACCAACCTTCAACCCAACAGAGCCACCCAAGCCCCAGGACCGGATGCTCAACCTTACCCCCCCCAACCTCCCATTCCCCAAATTCTCAGTCCCCACCTCCTGCACTCTGCATTTTTCCCTCTGACCAACCACACCTCAGCAATCCTCAACTCCACCCCCACCACTGATCCAACCCTTCCAACACACACTAACACCCTCACCTACTTGGTGCCTGTCCCCATCACAACCTAGCACACAATGCCCTTTACCCACCTTCCTTACATCTCCTCACTCAGCTCATGCACCAACAGATTCTCAGTATTTATCAAAGTGGCTTTGGTTCTTTAAACTAGAGTGCAGAATTTGCTACTGAGAAAGACAGTTATGGTTTCAATACAAACCCTCTCTGTAGCTGGACAGTCCTGCACCAACTAGGAAGGCTTTAGTTTAATACATGATAATCTGGGTCAATGATAATAGGCATTTGGACAGGTGACAATTAATTAATGCAAGATTGCAATCAATTGTGAAAGAGAAATCATCTTTAGCCAAATAACATAGGAAGGTTTAATGAGGGTGATGTGGTTGATGCAGTAAATTGGACTTCCTAATGGTTTTTGTTAATTGCAACATTTAGGTTTATCAGTAGCAGAAGTTCAGGAATGAGGAGAGACTGTGACAGGAAACAGAGGGTAGTGATGAATAGCTGTTTTTCCGACTGGAGGAAGAGCGCTTTCCCCATAGTTGGTTGTGGGATTGCTATTGTTCTGATTGATGCAATGACCTAGAGCTTGTACAGATGTAATTTAAATAAAACTTGAGAAGCATTGTGAACAGTGAGGGTGATAGTCATTGCATTCAAGAGGTTAGAAACAAGTTGGCTGAAAGGGTGGAAGAAATTTCATGCACTGAGGTGGCATGTCCTGTATTTGGAAAAGAAGAATAAGGAAAAACAATAGGAAGTAAAAGTTACAATTCTCAGAGACTGCAAGCATGGAGATCTGGAGACATCGATCATTAAAGGTATCAGGAGAATTTGAGAAAGCTGTGGGCGGCCTGGTGGCACAGTGGTTAGCACTGCTGCCTCCCAGTGCCAGGTTCGATTCCAGTCTTGGATAACTGTCTGTGTGGAGTTTGCATATTCTCCCCGTGTCTGCATGGGTTTCCTCCGGGTGCTCCAGTTTCCTTCCACATTCCAAAGATGTGCAAGTCAGGTGAATTGGCCATGCTAAATTGTCCATTGTTGTTAGGTGCGTTAGTGAGGGGTGAGGGGGGGTGTTACTCTTTGGAGGGTCAGTGTGGACTTGTTGGGCCTCTTTCCACACTGTAGGGAATCTCTCTCTTTCACTTTAGGAAAGATGTGGAAGCTTTGGAGAGGGTGCAGAGAAGATTTACCAGGATGTTGCCTGGAATGGAGAGGAAGTCGTACGAGGATAGGTTGAGAGTTCTCGGCCTTTTCTCGTTGGAACGGCGAAGGATGAGGGATGACTTGATAGAGGTTTATAAGATGATCAGAGGAATAGATAGAGTAGACAGTCAGAAACTTTTTCCCCGGGTACAACAAAGTGTTACAAGGGGACATAAATTTAAGGTGAAGGGTGGAAGGTATAGGGGAGATGTCAGGGGTGGGTTCTTTACCCAGAGAGTGGTGGGGGCATGGAATGCGCTGCCTGTGGGAGTGGTAGAGTCGGAATCATTGGCGACCTTTAAGCGGCATTTGGATAGGTACATGGATGGGTACTTAATCTAGTTCGGCACAACATCGTGGGCCGAAGGGCCTGTTCTGTGCTGTATTGTTCTATGTTCTATGTTCTATGTTCTAATCTAATCAGCAGATTGCATAAGTATTTTAGGCGGCTGATGCTTTCTCCCCTTGCCACCATGAATAGTTTGGAATGATGCATGGCGATTTTCACCAATCATTTAGTTAAACTTTTTAGGATGGCATTTTACCTCCATACTGAAGGTAAGTTTACAGTTTGCTCACTTCTCTGGAGAATGATGTAAATACCACAGTCTCTTTGTAATTATGTAAATTCTACATTTTAAAAACAGAAACTAGAAACCTCAATAACTTAATGTTCCCAATGGCATGTAGCAGTCTTGACATTTTCCACACTTACAAGGCAGATATCATTTTGGTATTACCAGTGGGATGGAAACTGCTAACATGGCACCTTTAATCAAAAAGGGAGATAGGCAAAAAGTGCGAAACTATAGACCAGTTAGTTTGATCATTGTAATGAGAAAGTTGCTGGAGTCAATCATAAAAGAGGAGATAACTGAACACTTGTAAAAACAATACTCAATTCCCCAGTGTCAACACGGTTTCATGAAGGGTAAGTCATGTTTAACAAACTCTTTTGAGGATGTAACCAGCAAGGTGGATAACTGGGATTCAGTGGGTGTGATACGTCTATACTTCCTGAAGTCAATTGACAAGGTGCCACAGAAAAGACTGATCCAGGAGGTTAGATCCTGGGGGGACTAAGGGTAGACTATTGGCTTGGATAAAGGATTGACTGGCTGACAGAAAGCAGAGGGTCAGAATAAATAGATCCTTGTCTGGATGGTGAACTGTAACTAGTGGGGTACCACAGGGTTCAGTTCTCACACCTCGTCTATTTGCAATCTATATAAATGATCTGTAAGCAGGGACAGAGTGTAATTTAGCAAAGTTTGTGGATGATACCTAAAATAGATGGAAAAACAAGCAGTGATGAGGAGATCAAGTTTACAGATGGATATCGATAGACCAGGAGAATCGGCTGAATCTGGCAAATGGAGTTTAATGTGGGTACATGTGAAGTTGTCCATTTTGGCTGGGAAAAAAAGGGCAAATTTATTATTTAAATGGGAAGCAGATTCAAAGTGTACCAGTGCAGAGGGATCTGGGTGTCTTTGTGTATGAATCGCAGAAAGTGGGTATGCAGATGTAGCATACAATAGGAAAGGCAAATGGAATCCTGGCATTTATTACAAAGGACTGGTTTCTAAAAGTAAAGTGGTGTTGCAATTATATAAGGTGTTGGTGAGACCATACCTGGAGTATTGTGTCCCGTGTTGCTCTCCTTAATTGAGGGTGGATGTGGTGGCATTGGAGGCAACTGCCAGAGGGGGGAGTCACCAGGTTGGTTCCAGGGATGAAAGGGCTGTTGTATGAGGAATGGTTGAATAGTTTGGGCTTGTACTCACTGGAGTTCAGCAGAATGAGGCGGTGGATCTGATTGAGGTGTACACAATGCGAAAAGGGAATTGATAGGGAGGACAGTGCACAGATGTTTCCCCTTGTGGGTAAGTCTCGAACAAGAGATCATAGACAGAGTGAGAGCAGGTCGGTTCAAAACTGTGATGTTGAGAAACAGCTTCGTCTCTCGAAGGGACGTGAATCTGTGCAGCTCACTGCCCCAGAGGGCAATTAAGGCAGAATCAAGTGAGAAATGATGAAAGGTGGAATAAAGGGCTATGGGGAGGAAAATGGAGTTGAGACCAGGATAATATGAGCCAAGATCATATTAAATGGCAGAATTGCTGACTCCCTCTCCTAATTCCTTTGTTACTGTGGTCCATCAGCTGAATTTTAAAAATAGAATAAGAATAATGAAATACATTTTTACACTTTTTGATTTGAAAAACAAGGGAAATTCAAGACTGAAAGGACCAAGAGATAAATCAAGAAGTGATAATTTGCCAACACAATCTGGTTTTTTAAAAACTGATAATTACAAGATGAAGGAAATACAAGGGATTTGTTTCCAGTGAAATTTCATATCTTTCTTTCGGGTCCTGAGAAATAAATGTTAACTTTTTTTAAAAGTAGGAATGAAGTTGATCAGAACAGAATTAAATATTCTAATGGCTTTACAAGGATGATGAAATCACTTTGTTTTTGTGTTTTTTAAAAAATGATTATAATGTTGTGGAATTCTACTGCTGTTATATAACATTTCAAAGTTTTTATAATATTTGCAGAATACATTATACCAAACAGATGGGTATGTGCTGTTGTCCACATTGTATCTCTTTAAATGCTTAAAGGGATGAAACACCAAAAAGTCAGATACTGCATTTGTCATTAATCAGCCTGATTTATTTGTATTCTGTTCCTGTTGCTCATGCTTGGATATTTCTTCACTCTCTAATCTATTTGATACACAGCGCAGGCAAGGACGTTATCAAGCCGAAGGATGACAAGGGGAAAAAAGAAAGCAAAGAAAAGTAGGTACTGGTAAAAGACATGCATAAAGTTAATAATAATGATTCCTGAAATCAGGAATACTGAAAACAATGGAACAGTGACAAAACAAAGTGGAATGGTGCGGAATGTTGGTGAAATCATTCTCATGAAATAGCTTAAAGATTGCTGTTCACACATAATGTTAGTGATTGGCAGATTTAATAATTAATATTGTCAATGAAAATAAGTAATTATGATTATTCAAAATGTATTTTATTGACTATGTGTTAATTTGTACTGTGCTGTACTCGTGTTTTCAGAGGAGGGGGTGGGAATGAAACAGTTCCCACATCAGCTGCAGTGTGTTCACCCAGGTTCAAAGGGATAGTGACAACATTCACTGTGACTGTTTCCATTCCTTGTAATCGGGAGAAAGTGGACAAAGGGTGCAGTGAGAAAGTGCAACAATACCTCACTGCATAAAAATAATAAACGAAAAAGGGTGCAGCTCTTTTAGTGTGTGATAATCTGAGCCACTCGGATTTACGTGAACAGAATTGAATTCTCACTGACAATTAGCCCGTAATCATTGGCAGACCCTCCCATTCTCAGGCTGAGTCTGCAGATGCCTATACAGAATGACTGGGGCTACCACAGACTGTTACATTGGGTCACAGGAAGGGGGTGGGTGGGTGCGAGTGAGGCAGTGCGCTCCTTACCCTTTTTTCCCCAGCATTGGCGCCCTGATGTCATTTGACCCAGGGTTAACCTGGCCACTCCCATGAATGTGAGGGAGCTGCTGGAGGTAAGTTTTGTCCATGTTGGCATTCTGAGCACTGCCCGCCAACGCAGTTATGTCAGCATCCAATTCTGGCCACTGGATGTAACGTCTTGCCAACATCTTCATTTTGGAAACCCCTGGGGTGACACTGGTGGAGTTCAGCCAGTATCGAGCAGTGACCTTTACTTAGGGCAATCGCTCTTGCTCCCCAAAATGATGTGCCATCCTGTACTGTGATCTAGTCTTTCCGGGTCCAAAATGATTTTAATTCTGGTTGTGACAGCTTTTTGGTTTTCCCCATCACTAGCTGTCTCAGTTTTGTCAGGACTGGATCTTTCTGCGTCTAATTCTGATATTGTCAGCTGTGACTGGAAATGCATCCAGAAAATTTAGAACCAATATGGACTCTTCAAGTGGCAGTCCCAATGGTGGTCTAGCTGCCAGCAGGAGGCAGCTCAATGCATCCACATTCACTACTTGGCCTCCCAGATGGTGTGAGAGAAAGTGAGGGCTGCAGATGCTGGAGATCAGAGCTGAAAATGTGTTGCTGGAAAAGCTCAGCAGGTCAGGCAGCATCCAAGGAACAGGAGAATCGACGTTTCGGGCATAATTCCTGTAGAAGGGCTTATGCCCGAAACGTCGATTCTCCTGTTCCTTGGATGCTGCCTGACCTGCTGCGCTTTTCCAGCAACACATTTTCAGCTCCCAGATGGTGTTCCAACTTATAATTATACACACTTCATATTAGAGCTCACCACTGAATTCGGCCTGAAACCATGGGCATCACTGCCTTGTCCTCTTTAAGGGTTTGTGGTCTGTTATTATTACAAATTTACATCTGTAATGATATTGGTTGATTCCAAATATGATCACCAAACCTCCATTCTCTATCTGGGTGCATTTACTCTCTAGATCAGAGTGGTGCTGGAAAAGCACAGCAGGTCAGGCAGCATCCGAGGAGCAGGAAAATCGACGTTTCGGGTAAAAGCCCTTCATCAGGAACAGACGCAGGGAGTCTCTGGGGTGGAGAGTTAAATGGGAGGGGGGTGGGGCTGTGGAGAAGATGGCCAAGAGTACAATAGGTGGATGAAGGTGATAGGTCAGAGGGGAGGGTGGAGCGGATAGGTGGGAAGGGAGATTGGCAGGTAGGACAGGTCATGAGGATGGTGCTGAGCTGGAAAGTTGGAATTGGAGTAAGATGGGGAGAGGGGAAATGAGGAAACTGGTGAAGTCCACATTGATGCTCTGGGGATGATGTGTTCCGAGGCGGAAGATGAGGCGTTCTTCCTCCAGGCGTCAGTTGGTGAGGGAGCGGCAGTGAAGGAGGCCCAGGACCTGTATATCCTCGGCAGAGTGGGAGGGGGATTTGAAATGTTCAGCCACGGGGCGGTGGGGTTGATTGGTGTGGGTGTCCCGGAGATGTTCCCTTAAGTTCCCTTCACTCTTCCCACTTTTCCCTCCTGCAAAAATGCTATTCCGTATTCCCAATTCCTCTGCTGTATCTGCTCTCAGGAGGACCGGTTCGACCACAGAACACACCAGATGGCCTCCTTTTAAAGACCGTAATTTCCCCTCCCATGTAGCTGAAGACTCCCTCCAACACATTTCATCCACGTCCTGCATGTCCATCCTCAAACCCCACCCCTCCAACCACAATAAGGACAGGACCCCCCACCCCAGTCCTCACCTTCCACCTCACCAACCTCCACATAAACTGCATCTTCCATCGACATTTCCGCTACCTCCAAACGGACCCCACCACCAGGGATATATTTCCCTCCCCACCCCTTTCCACCTTCCGCAAAGACCATTCCCTCTGTGACTACCTGGGCAGGTCCACGCCCCCCAACAACCCACCCTCCCATCTGGCACCCTCCCCTGCCACCTCAGGAACTGTAAAACCTGTGCCCACACCTCCTCCCTCACCTCTATCCAAGGCTCTAGAGGAGCCTTCCACATCCATCAAAGTTTTACCTGCACATCCACTAATATCATTTATTGTATCCGTTACTCCCGATGCGGTCTCCTTTACATTGGGGAGACTGGACGCCTTCTCGCAAAGCACTTTAGGGAACATCGGCTGGACACCTGCACCAATCAATCCCACCGCCCTGTCGCCCAACATTTCAACTCCCCTTCCCACTCTGCCAAGGACATGCAGGTCCTGGCCTCCTCCCCTGCTGCTCCCTCACCACCTGACACCTGGAGGAAGAACGCCTCAACTTCCGCATCACAATCCTTCAATCCCAGGGCATCAATGTGGACTTCACCAGTTTCCTTATTTCCCCTCCCCCCACCTTACCCCAGTTCCAACCTGCCATCTCAGCACCATCCTCATGACCTGTCCTATTTGCCAATCTTCTTTCCAACCTATCCACTCCACCTTCCTCTCCAACCTGTCACCTTCATCCATTGTACTCATGGCTACCTTCTCCCCAGTCCCACCCCCCTCCCATTTATCTCTCCACCCCAGAGACTCCCTGCCTCATTCCTGATGAAGGGCTTTTGTCCGAAACATCGATTTTCCTGCTCCTCGGATGCTGCCTGACCTGCTGTGCTTTTCCAGCACCACTCTGATCTAGACTCTGATCTCCAGCATCTGTAGTCCTCATTTTTGCCTTCTGCATTAGCCAAAGTTCTGGATGCATTTGCTATTGGGTGTTCCTCTCCATTGGGTCAACTATGAGCTAATACCATCCCAATGCCATATGGGGAGACACTGCATGTCAATACTAGATCACACTTGGGATCACAGTGTGCTAACACCTTTAGATGATGCTAACAGTTTCTTCACCTGTCTGAACACTATGGTGACACAACCATTTTCAAGGCTGACCCTGATTTCGGAGCTAATGCAAAAGTACAACATGGAGGTCAGATTATGTATGAACTTACTGTAATGATTCACCAGCTCAAGGAAAGACCCAAGCTCTGCTACAGATATGGGAGTCAGGGCAACTTTGATCACCCTCACTTTATCTTCTAATGGGTGTAACCCAGTCATGTTGACTCTGTCGCCCAAGTAGATCACACGGGGTGCTGGGAAATGCATTTTTCCCTTTAAAAATGTATGCCCACCTTAAAGAAATGTCTAAGGACTATGTCCAAGTTCCAAGAGATCAGAACTGAAGCTGTACCTTTAATCTGTGAAGGTTCCCCAGTATAGAGTCCCCGTCTACCAGAGGACTTACACAAACTTAAGGGTTGGTGTCTAGACTGAATTTTGTTAAAGACTGGTTCTGTAATCACTGAAAGAGCCGCATCAGTATCGACCTCTATTGGACCCAGGTGAGCATTTAACCAGATGATTGGTTCAGATCTCTCAGCATCTTATTAAGGATTAAACCAAAGTCACATGCCTCCACCAGTCATCTTAACCTAGTTAAAAATTCCTATATGGATTCCTCAGTTCTCTCATTGCCAACTAAAGTGATAACGTCTCAATTAGAGGAGGCTTGGAGTTGTAATATTCCATTTAAAAGAAAGATCTGTCAACTCTTGGAAGGCTTTAGTATCTGATGCCCCAGGGAAAGCTAAGTTCTGAATAACAAAGAAAGCTATGGGTCCACAAGCTGGCAGCAGAATTACTTATTGGGGCAGATGAAAAGCAATGTCATTTCCCCAGAAAAAATAACACATTTGTTTCACTAACTGGGTCCAGTCTTCAGCAGAATTGAATGAGTCAAGCTTCCCAAATAAGAGCATGATGCCAGAAATGTTTACTCCAACTCCAAGGTGACTGTTGCGAGTGAATTTCTTCAGAAGTGTGCTTTTCTCTCATTGGCACTGAAATAACTCCACAGAGATCAGTATCCTGACACCAAGTCACCCTTCACTTATACGTGGAGAGTCATTGACACTGCTCCAAGTCCTCCAGAACCAGCTCTGAGTGAACAGAACCTCTGACATGCCTGTTCTTATCTGTCAGGCAGGGCTCCCTGATTGGACTAGGTTGGGGCTGTTAATCAGGGAACTCATTTTCTCGGAGGTCCATCTGGCTGATCTCATTACAATCGCTACAGAGGGAACACTAGGATCATTTCTGGAAAATGCAACAAAGCCAACATTTGTACCAAGCATGGCTGGTCCCCTATCAGTTCGATGGAAAACTGTTTCCTGATTAGAAATTTTTTGAATTCTGAATTCTTTGAGGATATCATCACCCCTCATCCTCTCTTCACGGGGTAAAGTTTGTTAGCTGCTATGTCCATGCACATGAGTGTGAAAGCACAAAGTCACTTCTATGGTCACTAATTGTTTCCGGGGTCTCTGGCTAGCTTTCATTGTTCAGATATTGCCCAGTAAAACAGGACTTTAAACTAATTAAGTAATATCTCCAAGTCTAGTTCTATGATTTGCCAGGCCACTGGTCCCAACAAATGAAGCTGCTCCCCAGTGCTGGTGTCAGTGTCATTCAGAAAGGGCGTACCTTAGGAATTCTCTGCTCCAGATTGTTTTATAGTCTCTACGTATGTTCAAACCGAGACTAATGGATTTCTACATAGTTAAAATCCTCAAAGGATATGAGAATAGTTTACGGAAATGGTGCTGCAGTGGGAGATCAATCAGAACCTCATTGAATGGTGGAATGGCTTCAAGGGGCTGAATAGCCTGCTCCTGTTTCTAATAATGCCTGTTTTTAATCCTTTCTCCATAAAACACTCTTGCTCCATCAAGGGGTCTTGTGTCAAGCTGTGTAAGCTCTCTCAAACCCGGAAGAAATTGTGCACACGCTCGAACAAACAACAGCAATAGATACTCCTCATTTGAATTTAAACACCTAGTTTCTGTAACAAAAGTACCTTGCGTTGATAAGAACTTGTTCAGCTTCCTTTTTAAAGACTTGTATCAAATCTGTATTCAACACCTGGACAAGCGAGTTATGGCAGATGTCTGTCTCTGGAACAGAAAATAGTTCCTGGCACTAAATCAAACTCCAAATTTTGCGTCTTGCACTTACAGAACTGTTACCGTTAATTATTACCCTCAGGCTTGGCAAATGCGTTCAATTTAGTCTTTAAGATCTGCCCCCACATACAATATTGCAATCTGACTTCAGAGTCACTTTGTTTATCAAAGGCTTTTTGAAAATCACGTGCTCATTAGCAACCTGTCATCGAACAGCACTGAAACTTCCTCCAATCAAGGTGATGCTGTGATTCCTGCAATGACCCCTGACCCCCATCCCAACCCCTCCCACCTCCCCCCCCCCCCCCCCCCCCCCCGTATTACTGCCACTGTCAGGAAAAGGAGAAAGTGAGGACTGCAGATGCTGGAGATCAGAGCTGAAAATGTGTTGCTGGAAAAGCGCAGCAGGCCAGGCACCATCCAGGGAACAGGAGAATTGGATTTCCTAAAGAAGGGCTCATGCCCGAAATGTCGATTATCCTGCTCCTTGGATGCTGCCTGATCTGCTGCACTTTTCCAGCAACACATTTTCAGCACTGTCAGGAAAAGCCCTGGCTGCCCACTGGATTGGGAGGAAGGAGTTCTTGATCCTCCAGAACCTGTATTCAGAGTCTGGCTAAAGAGGTATCAATGAAGAGAGGTCACACCTACAAAGAGCTTCATAGCCTTTTCCCTGCCTTGTGAAATTGATTGTTTCTGTTCAATTTTCTGAAGTTGCTAAGATAACTTTAAAAAGTGAAAGCTGTTACCCTTTTATTCATTACCTATAATTTTAATGACAAGATGTTAGCTTAAAGAATTCAAAACTCTGATTATATTTTTAGATGTTTTTTGTAGCTAATATGAACGAATACTAAAAGAAATGAATGAAATTAGAGGCAGTTTGTGAGGGCAGGTGGCATTTTCTGTCATAGGCCACCAGGGACTACTTCATGAGCCGAAGAGTGTGTGTGTCTGTGAAGGAGCTGGCTAAAGGTGGTCACGGCTTAGCTGCCAGTTTCACCACATGGCAGAATATCTGTGCACCATGAGGAAATGCCAATGGCAACAGGAAAGGGCTCTGAGTTATACACTAGAGGAGCAGTTCAAAGCTAAGCTGAAATAAAGAGGAATTTCTTCACTGAAAGGATGGTGCCTTGATGGGAAGGCAACTTCCAGCACTCCTTGTCACTGGCAAGGTAGCACAGCAGTGGGAAGACTACAGGCACACCCTTGCCCCAATCCATCCGTTCAATGTTGGTAAACTCCAGCACCACTTCTGCAGTCTAAATACATCCCAGTGTTTCTGTAAAAGGAAGGCAATGAATGTAGTCGAGTGACTGCGCCACTGATGGATCACTTCAGCATTCATGTCCATTGTAAACTGTTGAACCTGTACCATTTTACTCAGTTGAAGGGTCATATTTAAGTTTGGAAATCTCCAGTAAGGCCAGTGCAGATTTTGCAGCACTGCATTGAATGAATGAATGAGGGTTTCAATCAGCAGTGCAGACCGCAGTACAATTCCATCTTCCACTGAAAGCAGCAAACTCCAGCAGCTATATCGCCAGGCTACGTCCAGCCTTTCTACAGGTCAGACTGTTAATGGCTGCAAGCATCTGCTCAGCCCAAGATTCCTGTTCACTGGCAGGAATTGCTTTTAGAAAGGCAGTCCATAGGTGGCCAACAAGTGGGGAAATGCTTTCTATCAGTAATCTTCATCTCTATGAAGGCTCAAAATAAAATTAATTCAAATACAAAGGATAATTAACATCTATATTTTAGTAGTTACAAAATTTAATGTGTGTCAGTAAGCACATTGAAAACAGGGAAATCTATATTTGACTAGCTTTAATTATTTACAATCAGCCATCAATTAAGAATGTAGCTAGAATTCGATAAATAATAAATAAATAGAAATAAAATTCCCAAGTCACCTAAAACTGCATTTCAGCTATAAGTATCTGAAAGAAATTTCTGTGAAAGAAATAAGAATAAATGGGAACAGGGGGCAAGGAATTATTTGATATGCATTTTTAATTATCTAATATAAAATGGCATTAAACGCAAATTGTTTAACTGTAAAGAAATGTAAAACAGTCTGGTTGGATTTCATCATGTTGCTGAAGTTATATGTTGAAAGTGATTTTTGGGTGTTGTTTAGTTGGGTTTTGTGGATTACTCAAGCTGTGAGATAGTATGTGTCACTGTTGCCCTTGAAATGGAAGATGGTGCCGGGGGAATCAATGATCTAAGCGTTCCTTTCAGAGTCTCAGGTTCTCTCCATCTCATGCAACATTCATCAGGTGTCCTCTGGCAGCAGCACACTCCCCTGCCTCTGTCCCAATTAAAGTCTTTTATAAAAAAACATTTTCCATTTGTAGCTTTCTCCTTCTTTTTGAATGTCATCAATACCACCTCCCAAGATGGGTTTGAAAATTAGTAACAGGTGCAATATATCTTGAAGAATTTCTTTTCTTTACTCTTTCAATTGGAAATTTTGACGGGTGCAAGAAATTCAAAGTGAAGAAGCAAGAATTTAACACGGTATGTAACATTCACGCATTTCAGCAAGTTAACACCAGTATCTAAAATTATCTGAAAGCATTCTTTACAGAAAATATATATTTTAAATTAAAAATAGGCTATTTGACTTCCTTGAGAATACAGTAGCTTTTAATATTGGAAGTAATGAATCCAACAGAGGAGAACATAAATAGAATTACATCAGTGAAACTAAGAAATTAAGAATATTTTTGTTTGTCATTTGAATAATGAGTATGTGTGCATTTCCATGTCCGGTTAATATGCCCAAGGTATACAAAGTTGGATAATGTACTTATATTTTTCAACAACTTGCATTTGTGACAAATGGGTTAGATTTAATATTGATATGGAAGAAAAATTCAGACTTCATTAATGACCAAGTTTATATAACCCAAGGCCTATCAGGTCCACATAAAATTAAGCTGCATTTCACAAATAACTTTAATGAAAAGACTCGAGCAAAATCAATCTGTTGAGGAATTTATTTCATTGCTTCTCTAATTTGATCTGCCACTGAGGGATTTGTTGTCCTTTTAACCAGTGCTTTCAATAAACAGCTTTTAATGAAAGTAATCTATATTTTAATACATTGCAAAATTGATTTGATATATTCGAATGCTACAAAGGCTTCAAACGAAAATTGAGTGAAAATGTTGGGAGGATTGTATAAGCACGAGAAATGTGAGATAAACAATTAAAATATTACAAAATCAAAGTAGTGCGGTTTCTCAAAATCTGATACAAAAATAAAAAGTGCTGGAAAAAACAGATCTGGCAGTATTCATGCAAAGACAAATCAAGTTAATGTTTTGAATCAGGTATCACTCTTATTTGGAACTGTACAAACATTTAGAGATTAAAGTGCTATTCTGTGGGCAGATATTCCCAGGAATGCATGCAGGGAAGTTATTTGGGTGGAACTGAGAAATAAGAAAGGGATGATAACCTTATTGGATTGTATTATAGACTCCTAATACTCAGAGGGAAATTGTGAAACAAATTTGTAAGGAGATCTCAGCTATCTGTAAGAATAATAGGATGGTTATGGTAGGGAATTTTAACTTTCCAAACATAGACTGGGACTGCCATAGTGTTAAGGGAGGAATTTGTTAAGTGTGTACAAGTGTGTACAAGACAATTTTCTGACTCAGTATGTGCATGTACCTACTAGAGAAGGTGCAAAACTTGACCTACTCTTGGGAAATAAGGCAGGGCAGGTGACTGAGGAGTCAGTGGGGGAGCACTTTGGAGCCAGCGACCACAGTTCTATTAGTTTTGAAATAGTGATGGAAAAGGATAGACCAGATCAAAAGGTTGAAGTTCTAAATTGGAGAAAGGCCAATTTTGATGGCATTATGCAAAAACTTTCAAAAGCTGATTAGGGGCAGATGTTCGCAGGTAAAGGGACGGCTGGAAAATGGGAAGCCTTCAGAAATGAGATAACAAGAGTTCAGAGACGGTATATTCTTGTTAGGGTGAAAGGAAAGGCTGGTAGGTGTGAAGAATGCTGGATGATTAAAGAAATTGAGAGTTTGGTTAAGAAAAAGAAGGAAGCATATGTGAGGTATAGACAGGATAGATCGAGCGAATCCTTAGAGTATAAAGGCAGGAGGAGTATACTTAAGAGGGAAATCAGGAGGGCAAAAAGGGGACATGAGATAGTTTTGGCAAATAGAATTAAGGAGAATCCAAAGGGTCTTTACAAATACATCCAGGACAAAAGGGTAACTAGGGAGAGAATAGAGCCCCTCAAAGATCAGCAAGGCGGCCTTTGTGTGGAGCCGCAGGAGGTAAAGCAGATGCTAAATGAGCATTTTGCATCAGTATTTACTGTGGAAAAGGATATGGAAGATATAGACTGTAGGGAAATAGGTGCTGACACCTTGCAAAATGTCCATATTTTAGAGGAGGAAGTGCTGGATATCTTGAAATGCATAAAGGTGGATAAATCCCCAGCATCTGATCAGGTGTACCCTAGAACTCTGTGGGAAGCTAGGGAGGTGATTGCTGGGCCTCTTGCTGAGATATTTGTATCATCGATAGTCACAGGTGAGATGCCCGGAAGACTGGAGGTTGGCAAACATGATGCCGCTGTTTAAGAAGGATGGTAAGGACAAGCCAGGGAACTATAGATCAGTGAGCCTGAAGTCGGTGGTGGGCAAGTTGTTGGAGGGAATCCTGAGGGACAGGAATACACTTATTTGGAAAGGCAAGGACTGATTATGGATAGTCGCCATGGCTTTGTGCGTGGGAAATCATGTCTCACAAACTTGATTGCGTTTTTCAAAGAAGTAACAAAGAGGATTGATAAGGGCAAAGCGGTAGACGTGATCTATATGGACTTCAGTAAGACGTTCGGCAAGGTTCCCCATGGGAGACTGGTTAGCAAGGTTAGATCTGATCGAATGCAGGGACACGTAGCCATTTGGATACAGAACTGGCTCAAAGGTAGAAGACAGAGGGTGGTGGTGGAGGGTTGTTTTTCAGACTACAGGCCTCTGACCAGTGGAATGCCACAAGGATCGGTGCTGGATCCTCTACTTTTCATCATTTACATAAATGATTTGGATGCGAGCATAAGAGTACAGTTAGTAAGTTTGCAGATGACACCAAAATTGGAGGAGTAGTGGACAGCGAAGAAGGTTACCTCAGATTACAACAGGATCTTGATCAGATGGGCCAATGGGCGGAGAAGTGGCAGATGGAGTTTAATTCAGATAAATGCGAGGTGCTGCATTTTGGGAAAGCAAATCTTAGCAGGACTTGTACACTTAATGGTAAGGTCCTAGGGAGTGTTGCTGAACAAACAGACCTTGGAGTGCAGGTTCATAGCTCCTTGAAAGTGGAGTCGCAGGTAGATAGGATAGTGAAGAAGGCGTTTGGAATGCTTTCCTTTATTGATCAGCGTATTGAGTACAGGAGTTGGGAGGTCAGGTTGAGGCTGTACAGAACATTGGTTAGGCCACTTTTAGAATAATTCTGCTCTCCTTCCTATTGGAGAGATGTTGTGAAACTAGAAAGGGTTCAGAAAAGATTTACAAGGATGTTGCCAGGATTGGAGGATTTGAGCTATAAGGAGAGGTTGAATAGGCTGGGGCTGTTGTCCCTGGAGCATCGGAGACTGAGGGGGTGACCTTTATAGAGGTTTATAAAATCATGAGGGGCATTCCCTGGGGTGGAGAAGTCCAGAACTAGAGGGCATAGATTTAGAGCGAGAGGGGAAAAATATAAGAGAGACCTAAGGGGCACCTTTTTCACTCAAGAGGGTTATTACGTGTATGGAATGAGCTGCCAGAGGAAGTGGCGGAGGCTGGTACAATTGCAACATTTAAGAGGCATTTTGATGGATATATGAATAGGAAGGGTTTGGAGGGATATGGGCCGGGTGCTGGCAGGTGGGACTAGATTGGGTTGGGATATCTGTTCGGCATGGACAGGTTGGACCGAAGGGTCTGTTTCCGTGCAGTACAGCTCTGTTACTCAATGACTCTATTTAGCATTGATAGAACTCATGAATCAATGGAAAAAGTTAATCTTCTAACTGAGAAATCAGTAACACAGCAGCCAGGCTATTGTCCAGTTGTCCAAAAGTCATATAGTTTGGCAATTTTCTTTAATATACCTGTATTTAGTTCACAACATCATTAAACTGTTAACTTGGAAGAAGTGAAACATTGTGTTTTTTTTTTTGCAGTGAATAGCAGCAGGGAATTGTGTTTCAAAAGAAGGGAAGTCAAAAAATAAATGAGTAAAGAAAAAGTGAAGTTATTGGAAGGGGCTTCACTTATTTTAATACAGTGCAATAACAACTTTCATGACGGCGATATATATCCTGTGCAAACCTGAGAAATTCTGAAGAAGGGTCATGGGACCCAAAATGCTAACTCTGTTTTCTCTCCAAACAGGTGCTGCCAGACCTGTTGAGTTTCTCCAGCAATTTCCTGTTTTTATTTTTGAGAGGTTTTCAAACTGATAGTTCTTCTTCAACTTATTTTAGCTTCCATGTTATACTTCTGCCATTAATATTTTGGAATACTGTTTCATAGAATTTTGATCCATTACACACCTCATTAACAAATTACAAAATACTTTTTTTAAGCAAAACATTGAAATGATTATAGAAGTGGGATTCTGAAACATTTTCTTGTCACTGACCATTGTTTCTGTTGTAATTGGTTAACATGGTGTCTTTATATCCATTCCCTTAAATATAATAAAAATATAAACAATATTTTTTGATATTTATTAGGATTAAGTTATTGTATTATTAGAAGCAAATAAAATGTGATCGAACATTTTACCAAAGTAAAATCTGGAACATTTGAAATAGGAAACGTTTTCTATTTAGGGAATTAGTTCCAAGTCAAACATTAAGGGTTAACATCATCCCATGGGATGCAAATGAGCCAAATGGGGGAGGGGGGGGTTAGGAGGTTTAAGAGGCATTATCCTATTTTCTGGTTTGATGCCGTCCATTTTCTCACAAGCTGGCATTTAAATCCTTGTCACCAACAATGAAACTCCTTGTTAAAGTGAAAATACTGGAGTCTGGTGATGTCAATCAGGTCCTGATGCCATTTTAACTTTGCCTTGTGAGACTGACAGACTCGTGCTAGACTCACCAGAGAACCACACTGTGAGGGAGTAATGACACAAAAAAGCACTAAAGTGGTAAAGTTTTTAAAAATGGTTTCTTTGTGGGGCCTGTGGGGTGAGTCTCACTTGCGACCTGAGTATCCATCTTTGACTGTGATTGAGCCCCACCTCCTGTCCCACCAACATCTACCTGAACACCCAAGGCTGGTCGATGTAGGTTCCCATCCTGATCTCCTTTCTGGAACCTTCGCACAGCGTTCATGTTGGGGATTGTTGAGCTTTGTATTTAAAAGGTACATGAGAACTCAAATTGCCTGGACCTCTGAGCAATATTGGGGCAAGCTTGAGAATTGTTCTGTCAATTCAACCACCCCCATTAAACTCCAGACGCAATTCCTGAAAACATTCTTCCCGGTGTGTTCAGTTCGGAATTCACTCTGGATGCAACACCCTCCGTGTTCTGATGAAAGGAAAACTGGCAGACAAATGCTAATGTACTTGTTAATGTACAGAGATCCCTGAGATCAGATGTGTGGTCCAGTCATATACCCAATCAAGTCCAAATTCCTAAATTTCATATTCAAGTTTAAACTCATGAGTCAGACCATTTCCGAACATAAGAATCCTGTTAGAAGACTCATCCTGACTCATAGGGACCTCAGCTCAATTTCATAGATGGCCTTGGGACCGCCTGTCATCAATCTCCCATGCCATCACTCCAAATCACTCACCTACAGTATCTGCTCCATGGTACTCATATCTATGCATCCCCTCCCATTCTGCTCAATCCCCATATCCACTCACTCAGTATCAACCATGTGCCTTGAACACAATAGAAAGTCTTCAAGATGTTTATGAAACTGTAGAACAGTATTTAAAAAAAATCATCATCCTATTAGGTGGTCATAGTTTGATGATTTTAAGTAAAGACAAAATCCTCTTTACGGCTGTTTCAACATCTCTGTTGAACTAAACTATTAGTGTGGTTGGAGCTCAGCCAAGCATGCATAATAAGATTTGATTGTATTGATAACTCCTGTTATCAATACAATCTGTTAGTGCATATTGAATTAAGCAGGCATTTATAATGGAAGTGCATTGCACAGCTGAATAAACCAATCCTTCAGAGTTGAATATATGAAAACCTTTGAAGTTATTGATACAACTCAATCCCTATCTCTTCAACATTAAAAACAGGTGAACAAATGTCAGGGTTACTATTTTCTTGTAAATTAAAAGAAAAAAGCTTACTTTTTAATGTCCTTGCAATGAAAATAATCAGTTTATTTTAAAGCTTCTCCGAAGACCTCAAAAGAAACAAATATCCAATTCTCCCAATGCTAATGAATCCTTCTGTAACAGTTTGGCCAATTTTAGACCATCTAATATGTGCTACTTTGAGAACACACAAAACATTGCACAAGTTTGAGGAAGCACTGTGTGAAAATTATCTTTAGAATTCTGTGAGTTTCTGTGCTGGTGACACTGACTTGACTCAATTGCACCAAAACCCAACGTAATGAAACAGAATTGCTAAGCCAGTTTGAATACATCATAGCCATGGAATCTGCTAAATGTGATAAAACTTATCTGAGAATTTGTTATTTTACAGAACAAGTGGCAAAGGAGTATTTTCAGGAATGAAGCTTGGAAAGGCACGTCATGCTAAAGATGATCATAAGAAGGGCCATGCAGGTACACTTCTGCTAAAGTTTAATTTCTCTTTCACACCAAACTGACACAATTCCATCAGAAAATTTCATCCAGTTTCAATAAAAGCTGACCTTTTTAAGGAGTGCCCTGCAGTACATTATTTATAAATGACTAACAGTAACTCACATGAGGAAACAAAAATATGAAAAATGCATATATAAGTGAAAACAAATCTCTCTAAACTGAGCTATTATCACCTCTAAATATTGAAGATTTTATATAAAACGCACTTTCTACTGTTCTGTATGAATAAGCAACAATCCCACACTGATTCATACGACTCACTGTGGATTCATGAAGAGAAAAATTAAAGTTACCTTGCAGTGATTACTTTGTAAAATATAAGAAAGCCTTCATGAAAACATTTAAGGACAAACTGTTTGTTTGTATCAGTCAGCATACCTGGGTCTACAGCAAACTAGGCTTT
Organism: Chiloscyllium plagiosum; assembly: GCF_037043375.1. Classification (NCBI taxonomy): domain Eukaryota; kingdom Metazoa; phylum Chordata; class Chondrichthyes; order Orectolobiformes; family Hemiscylliidae; genus Chiloscyllium; species Chiloscyllium plagiosum. The sequence continues at coordinate 4,180,812 of NW_028270141.1, read as the reverse complement.
CAGCAAGCATTCCAAGGACAGAACATTCCACTCCCTTGAGTAATGTGGACAATGTCAGGAAATATGGGAAATATGGCTTCAAAAAAAATCTCAATGTTTAGGAAATAAAATTCTGATTTTGACCCTCGTGGTTTAAATGGCATTTTCAGAATCTCTCCAATAAAGTGGCATTTACCTCTTTTTCCAGGAATCTGCATCTCATTAATCGTCCTTTTTATTACCCTCCTTTACATCTATGTTATTGTCTTTCCCCATGATTAATAACCCGTTTTTTTTTGTTTGCACTGGTCTTCTACATCAACTGTTCCGTTTCCTCTGCCTGTGTCAAAGTGAATATTTAAAAAATACTTTCCAACACCTTCCAGTTCTACGGATGTGCAGTGGCACAAACTCTGCAAAGACCTAGCAGCGATGAGCTCACCTTCCTTTTTCTTGCCACACAATTTCACAACGCAGGCACGGAAGATGCCAGTCTCATAAGTAACAAGATGAAGATTGAGAAAAGTTTGCTTAATGAGTGCCAGTCAAAAAATGCCAAAAAAATGGGAACTTTCAGCCCAAAATTGGCCTTCAAACTGCACAATAAATATGAAAAAATCCAGTTTGGAAATACATCTACTGCCAGCCTAATAGTAACTTTATTGTTGTCCCCTCAAACAACTGAGTCATCAAAGCAATCAATCAGCCTACATCAGATGAAGTGATGAAGTGAAATATATCTCAGTGGTGCAAAGCTTTAGAGACCATGGATCCAATGTCACTTCTTCGACTTACAAAGCCTTATTTGTATACTGGATCCCAAATACCATCTTCTGAAAGAAATCTAATCCTCAGAAGAATGAACCAATCTCTTTCCAGTAGGTTGCCTGCTAACTTAAAGGGTAATCAGCTGCTATTTAGCTCAATGTGTTAGTTTGATCGACTCCTTGATTCTTTCATTTCAGTATTTTGCTACAGCTTCAATTCGCTTCATACCTCTCAGTGTCCCATTAAGTGAGCAATAAAGAAAACACTCACCCCCACTACTACCAAAACAAAAATATACTCTCCAAACCAAGTCCACTTCTAAGACATTATGGATGGCCATTCATTTATTGATACAGAGCCACTTTTCAGTCATAAGGTATTGGATTACAAGGAATATTTGTCACACTGTTTCTCCCAGAATCCTTCCTGATATCATAACTTCTCCAGTTAAAGCTTATCATTGACACCCAAAATAGCATAAAAATTGGTGACATTACATTAGAAATTGTATTTTCATCATAATTTTAAAGTCCAATTAATTCAATGCCTTTGTGTTCAATATCTTAAATAATCCAATATCATGTTTTAATTGAAAAAGGATTTCATGCCTTTTTAAAGAGGATCATAGGAAACTGAGATGATATAATCAATGTACAGTAATCGGCAGTTTAGAAACCAATAATAGCACTTTATTTTATTTTATTCATTCATGGGATTCCGGAATCATTAGCTGGGCAAGTAGTTACTGCCCGTCCCTAGTTGCTCTTGAGAAGGTGGGGGTGAGCTGCCCTCTTGACCTGCTGCAGTCTACATGCTGTTGGTTGACCCATAATGTCCTTAGGGAGGGAATTCCAGGATTTTGACCCAGTGACAGTGAAAGAACGGCGATATATCTCACTAGATTAGATTAGATTACTTACAGTGTGGAAACAGGCCCTTCGGCCCAACAAGTCCACACCGACCCGCCGAAGCGTAACCCACCCATACCCCTACGTTTACCCCTTACCTAACACTACGGGCAATTTAGCATGGCCAATTCACCTGACCCTGCACATCTTTGGACTGTGGGAGGAAACCGGAGCACCCGGAGGAAACCCACGCAGACACGGGGAGAACTCCACACAGTCAGTCGCCTGAGGCGGGAATTGAACCCGGGTCTCAGGCGCTGAGAGGCAGCAGTGCTAACCACTTTGCCACCGTGCCGCCCTCTGTGCCTTCAGAAACTTTTCAGTTAGAATGCTGTTCAGTAGGCTGAAGCTTAAATTTGGTCCAACACTCCTTGGTGCACATTCCTTCAGTAACTTAGTTTATATTCTGCCTTTGAGGTTAAATGTAAAAGTCATCATGGTAAAGTACGAACAAAGTACAATAAATTCAATGAATCAAAAAATATAAAAAAGGGACATCCGAGCAAATTCCCATTCAGTCAGACAAGGTGTGCTAGAGTGCGTGTATTCAAAAGCAAAGCCTTTTTCAATACACCAGAAAGACCATGAAAAGATCATACTGGCTATTTAAATTCCAGAGTTTCTATTGTTCCAACCTACTCTCTGTTCAGTGATTATATTCATGATTTGTGTAAGCCATGATGTAAATTCAACTGTTCTAGTTGGAGTGTAAACCCAAAATTAGTTACATTCATCACTGGTACTCGTAATGAGAGTAATTGTATCGAACCCCACCCCTGTGTCAGCGTCAGGAACTATTACCTTCTCACCCAAAGCCACACGTTACCTGAGGCATTAATGATTCCCTCCTTTGAAAAGGCCTGAATAATTGCTTTAAACCTTAAATGCAACTTCAAACCTTCCCTTAACCACAACATCTGTAATAAGAAGAAGGAATAACATGATTAGAAGTGAATAAAAAATTAACGAAACATTACCAGTGAAGTTCATGACAGGACTATATGCTAATACAGGAAAGAAGATTAGATCAATCAACAAACAATGAAAGGAACAAGATATCAGAAAAACAGTTAACAGAACTGTGGGGAAATGTGCTGTTTAACAGAATTCAGAGGAACCTCGATTATCTGAAGGAGATGAGCGAGCAGTATTTCTTTCAGATAATTGATTATTTGGATAACTGATTCAATGCCTCTCCTCTGGGACTCTGAAGGTTCCTTTTTCCTCGGTCTGCATGCCTTGTTCCCTCTCTCTGTCTCAGGGTCTCTTTCTGAGCAGACACACACTTGTGTGTAAGGGGCCTGCAGCATTGCTGAAGCTGATCCCCCCAACCCCAACTCCGCCCTCCATCCACCCCCTGCCCCCGTTCGACCTGCTTGCCCCACCAGCCGTGCGCCCCGACCCCTGTCAGCCCCTCGTCCATCCCCACCAAACACCTTTCCCCTCCCATCGTCCCCCGGGGGGCAGCCAGACTGGACACCAACAGCAAGACTGCTGTTGCCTTTTGGTGGGGGGAGGTCTCAAAATAGCACACGCACAACTCTTTACTGCAACTTTTTGACAAGTTCCACGCAATGTTGGAGAGATTATCTGGGAAAGGGGGGTTTAGGATACACTCCTGTGTTGAACTGTAGGGAAAGTGTGGGGGGAGAGAGAGAGGGCGGGCAGTCAGTCATTTGGAGACGGTGCCTGGGCTCCCATTGATGTCCAGGACTATTCTCAGCAGCTTTTCAGTAAGTCAAGTTCATTTTTAATCATTTTAAACAAAAGATACGATCAGTGTTGGAAACACTTCTTTGATGTAATGTTTTTGTCAAGACCTTGAGATCTTCTTCGGGTAATCCGAAATTCGGATGATTGATATTCAGATAATTGAGGTTCCTCTGTATTACTAAAACATTAAAGCATTAATAAGAAAGTGCTTTCCTGTGTCTGCCTTTATTGGTAATGAATGCAATCAGGCTACCATCTACTGCATCCCCTCTGTAACTCCCCTTGCCAGCGGAAACATTATATCTTGCACTCGGTCCTGTTACCCTGATGCGCTTGTACAGTATGATCTGCCTGTAAAGTACATAAGACAACATTTTGCACTGTACCTCAGTACACGTGACAGTAGTAAATCATAGCAAATCTATTCTTGATCATTCCTTGTTATTCTTTGCAATCTTCATTATCACTTGTACTTTTCCACCACACCCATCCATCACTTGAATCTCCCTAACTCCCATAATGGATATTGTTATAGACCAGACCAGACTGCCTCTATATGTTTTAAGAAGGTAGCCTAGATCCTAACGTTTTCTTATTTTAAGGGTAAGTGCTAGGTGCTGTGTTCTAGATGCAATCGATTGGTCAAACTACTCAACATCAAACAAAACACAACTTATTCAAGAGCTATAGTTAAAATACAACCAAAGAAATCAGAACTAGGAATTATGGAAAACCTAACAGAATAATAGATGCAGTAACTATTACTAATTAGCTGTTCCAAAGTAGTAACATCCCATAAACATACCCTTGCCAAAAGGCAAGTTCAGGTAATAGATTTTGTCTCACATGTAACTCCAGTCACCTAGGAGGAGAGCCCCTAGCATTTGGCTGTAATTGAGAGAGGAATCAAGACCCCAAAAGCAACTTCTGAAAGCTAAACCTAAAATCTATGGTTATGTGGATGGGAGTTGACCACACCCACTCAGGCTGCTTCTATTGTTCAAGCCTTTTAAAAAAAAAAGCACCCAAGGCCTCACAAGTTGTTTATCTTCTCATAGACTGCTCGTTACCTGTCCTCCAAACTCTGTTTTAAAGAAAACCCAGGACAAAACACATCTCTAAAAGCCACAGCATCATCACAATGTATTTTAGTTCAGTTGCACATTGTCATCGCCCCCGGTTTTGTATTTTAGTTGGTGCTCCTGTTGATATCTGTGACTGTGTTCACATTTAAAATCCGGGACCCACTGACAATAGGACAGAGCCTGTTTTAAAAGCAAAGTGACCCAACTGCTGCACAATCTCTAAATCTTCAAAATGCCTGTTCCAATTCTCACTCCGCCTGTCGCTGTTACCCTCTGGATATTATTTGGGTGTATTGCTGTATTCTCTGCTTTACCATACGCACAGTTCAGACCTGGGCAGAAATCTAATATCTTCACTGATTTCTTAATTTTACAGTGACCCTCCTGATTTATCATTTTTATAACTTAGACTATATACTCTTCTGAACTATCTCTGTCAATGTAAGGAGTTCTGGATCCATTTGATTGAACAGAAACTGCTTTGATTCTTCCAGATGAACCTGCTGTCCTGGAAACGGAGGATCTGGACAGAAAGGCTATGCGGCTCGGAGGTGGCCTGGACCCTGACACCATCTCACTGGCTTCTGTCACTGCAGTCACCACCAATGTCTCAAACAAGAGGTAACCACTCACACATACCCATCCACAACACACACCCATCCACAGCACACTTACCCATTCACAACACACGTACCCATCCACAGCACACGTACCCATCCACAGCACACGTACCCATCCACAGCACACGTACCCAGCCACAACACACTTACTCATCCACAGCACACGTACCCAGCCACAACACACTTACTCATCCACAACACACACCCCCATCCACAACACACGTAACGATCCACAACACACGTACCCATCCATAGCACAGGTACCCATCCACAGAACACGTACCCATCCACAACACACGTACCCATCCACAACACACATCCATCCACAACAAACACCCATCCATAACACACTTACCCATCCACAGCACATGTACCCCTCCACAGCACACGTACCCCTCCACAGCACACGTACCCATCCACAACACACACCCATCCACAACACACACCCATCCACAACACACACCCATCCATAACACACTTACCCATCCACGGCACACGTACCCATCCACAGCACACGTACCCATCCACAACACACGTGCCCATCCACAGCACACGTACCCATCCACAACACACGTACCCATCCATAACACACGCACCCATCCTCAACACACACCCATCCACAGCACACGTACCCATCCTCAACACACACCCATCCACAGCACACGTACCCATCCACAACACACGTACCCATCCACAACACAGTACCCATCCACAACACACACCCATCCACAGCACACGTACCCATCCACAGCACACGTACCCATCCACAACACACGTACCCATCCGCAGCACACGCACCCATCCACAACACATGTACCCATTCAAAGTTTGTGCGAAGATTTGTAGCTCGGGTGCTCGTTGTTGTGGTTCTGTTCGCCGAGCTGGGAATTTGTGTTGCAAACTTTGAATGGGTACATGTGTTGTGGATGGGTGCGTGTGCTGCGGATGGGTACGTGTGTTGTGGATGGGTACGTGTGCTGTGGATGGGTACGTGTGCTGTGGATGGGTGTGTGTTGTGGATGTGTACGCGTTCTGTGGATGGGTACGTGTGCTGCAGATCCTCAACACACACCCATCCACAGCACATGTACCCATCCACAGCACACGTACCCATCCACAGAACACGTACCCATCTACAACACGCGTACCCATCCACAACACGCGCACCCATCCACAATACGCGCACCCATCCACAACACACGTACCCATCCACAGCACACGTACCCATGGATACATGTGCTGTGAATGGGTATGTGTGCAATGGATGGGTACCCATCCACAGAACGCGTACACATCCACAACACACACCCGTCCACAGCACACGTACCCATCCACAACACACGTACCCAACCACAACACACACCCGTCCACAACACACGTGCCCATCCACAGCACACGTACCCATCCACAGCACACATACCCATCCACAGCACACGTATCCATCCACAACACACGTACCCATCCACAACACATGTACCCATCCACAGCACACATACCCATCCACTGCACACATACCCCCCCCATCCACAGAACACGTGCCCATCCACTGCACATGTACCCATCCACTGCACACGTACCCATCCACTGCACATGTACCCATATACTGCACGCGTATCCATCCATTGCACACATACCCATTCACAGCACATGTATCCATCCACTGCACACATACCCATACACAGCACACGTACCCATCCACAAACACGTACCCATCCACAAACACACACACCCAGCCACAACACACGTACAATTCCACAACACACGTACCCATCCACAACACACGAACCCATCCACAAACACATGTACCCATCTAAAACACACATACACATCCACAGCACACGTACCCATCCACTGCACACGTATCCGTACACAGCACACATACCCATCCACTGCACACGTACCCATCCACTGCACACGTATCCATCCACAGCACATGTACCTATCCACTGCACACATACCCATCCACTCCACACATACCCATCCACAGAATACGTGCCCATCCAATGCACATGTACCGATCCACTGCACACCTACCCATCCACTGCACATGTACCCATATACTGCACGCGTATCCATCCACTGCACACATACCCATTCACAGCACACGTATCCATCCACTGCACACGTATCCATCCACAGCACATGTACCTATCCACTGCGCACATACCCATCCACTGCACACATACCCATCCACAGCACATGTACCCATCCACAGCACACGTACCCATCCACAACACACATACCCATCCACAACACACGTACCCATCCACAAACACGTACCCATCCACAAACACACACACCCAGCCACAACACACGTACAATTCCACAACACACGTACCCATCCACAACACACGAACCCATCCACAAACACACATACCCATCCACAAACACACGTACCCATCTAAAACACACGTACACATCCACTGCACACGTACCCATCCACTGCACACGTATCCGTACACAGCACACATACCCATCCACTGCACACGTACCCATCCACTGCACACGTATCCATCCACAGCACATGTACCTATCCACTGCACACATACCAATCCATTGCACACATACCCATCCACTGCACACATATACCCATCCACTGCACACATACCCATCCACAGAACACATGCCCATCCACTGCACATGTACCCATCCACTGCACACGTACCCATCCACAGCACACGTACCCATCCACTGCACACGTATCCGTACACAGCACACATACCCATCCACTGCACACGTACCCATCCACTGCACACGTATCCATCCACAGCACATGTACCTATTCACTGCACACATACCAATCCATTGCACACATACCCATCCACTGCACACATATACCCATCCACTGCACACATACCCATCCACAGAACACATGCCCATCCACTGCACATGTACCCATCCACTGCACACGTACCCATCCACTGCACATGTGCCCATATACTGCACGCGTATCCATCCACTGCACACATACCCATTCACAGCACACGTATCCATCCACTGCACACATACCCATACACAGCACACGTATCCATCCAGTGCACACGTATCAATCCAGTGCACACATATCCATCCACAGCACACGTACCCATTCACAGCACACGTACCCATTCACAGCACACATATCCATCCACTGCGCACATACCCATCCACTGCACATGTACCCATATACAGCACACGTATCCATCCACTGCCCACATATCCATACACAGCACACATACCCATACACAGCACATGTATCCATCCAGTGCACACGTGCCCATACACAGCACATGTACCCATTCACAACACACATATCCATCCACTGCAGACGTATCCGTACACAGCACACGTACCCATACACAGCATACGTATCCATCCATTGCACACGTACCCATACACAGTACACATATCCATCCACTGCACACGTACCCATCCACTGCACACGTATCCATCCGCTGCACACATATCCATCCACTGCACACGTACCCATGCACAGCTTATGTATCCATCCACTGCATACATATCCGTCCACTACACACCTATCCATACACTGACTAAATTTCCTGCAATAGGGTTTTGAAATGGAGCTTCCTTAAATGGAGCAAATTTGGAAACATTTTTCTACAGTTCAGTTGTAAAGTTGCAACCTGATGAAAAGTAATACTGCTTTGTAACTACTGCCTGCCCCTAGTGTATTCATATTAAATCTTGGATACTTCACGATAGACTGTATTTTACTCCATCTGATAGTCCCTGCAAGCCTCAGATCAGAACGTTTTTACTCACTGAGTCAGTGAGAATGTGACAGTGTAAGAAACAGTATCTCGGACCTGAGCAAGTCGAGAAACCAACAGGGAAGCTCCTTAACAAATCATACTGCAATATTGTGATATAAACAGGGGAGGATTCCGAAGGAAGGTGAATTGGAGCAGAGGAGGTTGAGAGGGTAACCTGACAGAGGTTTATAAAATCTTGAGGGGTATAGATACTGTTAATGGTAGGTGTCTTTTTCCTAGGATGGGGGTTGGTATCAAGACGAGAAGGCATGTTTTCAAGCTGAGAGGAGAGAGATTTAAAAAAGGACATGAGGGGATATCTTTTACATAGAGGGTGGTTTGTATGTGGAATGAACTTCCCAAGGAAGTTACAATGGGCACAGTTACAACGTTTAAACGACACCTCGATAAAGACACGAATAGGAAAGGTTTGGAGGGATATGGGCAAGGAACAGGGTGCACTCAATATTAATGACCCCTCATGCCCTATGCGAAGGTAGATCTCAAAACACCTCCCATGGTTCCTCATGTCCCTCCCCCACTCCACACCAGCATATTGCATCCTCCCATCCAATTTCCCCAATGCTAGTGTAAGTGCACCAAACAACCCCATGAATATCCATGTCACCCCCCCCCCACCCATTCACCCACTAAACGCTGTATAGAAGCAATGAATCCAGTAACAGCAGCTGGATGTGTAAATAAAAATCTTTTTTTTTTAAAGTGATTCATTCATAACTTTCCAGTTTGTGAAAACAACTCTAGTCTACTACAGACAGATAAAATAATCAATCATTTAAAAATAAAGCTTCTAAAACTAAAACAGCTAGGTATTTGAAACCATTTAACGATTATGAAATTTCCTGAAACATGTAGCAATAAGCCCTATTATTGCTTGTCTCATTCTGAAAATTCAATTGTTTTGAATTTATTCACAGGTCAAAACCTGATATCAAAATGGAACCCAGTGCAGGCCGACCCCAGGACTACCAAGTAAGTTACAGGGATTTCTTTGCAAGATAGAAAACTGAGTAGTTTGTGGCTGGTTCTAAGGCGTGTAAAGATGAATTGTGGGCTCTCAAGCTGGAAGAAACAGAATGGATTTGAATCATCGATCATAAATGAACTTCCTAGAAGAAGCAAGGAGTTCAACCGAAACTGTGAATATTCGAAATTTGTTCTGACAGAGCATCTCTCTGCTCACAGGGACTTTATGAGAGAAATGTAAATTATGCAGTCAATTGCATTTCTTGTTAAATCTGACAACATGCGAATTAATGCACTTGTCAATCATGCTAAATTATTTTTCCTTATCTCCATAATAATTTATGAAATGCACTTATTCATTTCTAATTTGGTATATAGTGCTCGAGTTGTATTGTTCAGGACACAAAGAAAGAACAAAGAACAAGAACAAAGAACATTACAGCACAGGAACAGGCCCTTCGGCCTTCCAAGCCTGCGCCGATCCAGATCCTCCATCTAAACCTGTCGCCTATTTTCTAAGGATCTTAAATGATGCTATGGTGCCCGCCTCTACCACCTTCGCTGGCAACACATTCCAGGCACTCACCACCCTCTGTGTAAAGAACTTCCCACGCATACCTCCCTTAAACGCTTCCCCTCTCACTTTGAACTCGTGACCTCTTTTAGTTGAGTCGCCCACTCTGGGAAAAAGTTTCTTGCTATCCACCCTGTCTATACCTATCAAGAATTTGTAGACCTCAATCAGATCCTCCCTCAACTTCAGTCTTTCTGTTGAAAATAATCCTAATCTACTCAACCTCTTTTCATAGCTAGCACCCACAATACCAGGCAACATCCCAGTGAACCTCCTCTGCACCCTCTCCAAAGTATGAAGGAAAGCATGTCTTCTTGACCACTCTATTGACCTGTGGTGCCACCTTCAGGGTACCATGGACCTGAACACTCAGATCTCTCTGTATATAAATTTTCCCCAGGGCTTTTCCATTTACCGTATAGTTCACTCTTGAACTAGATCTTCCAAAATGCTTCACCTCGCATTTGACCGGATGAACGCCATCTGCCAATTCTCTGCCCAACTCTCCAATCAATCTATCTGTATTCTGCTGTATTCTCTGACAGTCGCCTTCACTATCTGCTACTCCACCAACCTTGGTGTCATCTTCAAACTTGCTAATCAAACCACCTATACCTTCCTCCAGATCATTTATGTATATCGCAAACAACAGTGGTCCCAGAATGGATCCCTGTGGAACACTGCTGGTCACAGTTCTCCATTTTGAAAAACTACTCCTACTATTCTCTGACTCCTCTTGCCCAGCCAGTTCTATATCCGTCTAGCTAGTACACCCTGGATCCATTGCAACTTCACTTTGTCCATCAGCCTACCATAAGCCTAACACCTTACTGAGGTCCATGTATATAACATCTACAGCCCTTCCCTCATCAATCAACTTTGTCACCTCCTCAAAGAATTCTATTAACTTGGTAAGACATGACCTTTCCTGAACAAAACCATGTTGCTTATCACTGATAACCCATTTTCTTCCAAATGGGAATAGGTCCTATCCCTCAGTATCTTCTCCAGCAGCTTTCCTACCACTGACGTCAGGCTCACTGGTCTATAATTACTTGGATTATCTCTGCTACCCTTCTTAAACAAGGGGACAACATTAGCAACTTGCTAGTTCTCTGGAACTTCACCCGTGTTCAAGGTTTGCTGCAAAGATATCTGTGAAGGCCCCAGCTATTTCCTCTCCCACTTCCCTCAGTAACCGAGGATAGATCCCATCCAGTCCTGGGGACTTGTCCACCTTAATGCCTTTTAGAATACCCAACACTTCCTCCCTATGCCAACTTGACCGAGAGTATTCAAACATCTATCCCTAACCTCAACATCCATCATGTCTCTCTCCTCGGTGAATACCGATGCAAAGTACTCGTTAAGACACATAGAAATTTTTTCCAGAGGGTAATCGTGATGAGGGATATAGTTCTGCTAGCAATTAGAGTGGTAAATCCAATTTCAAACTTACTTAAACACTTTGCCCTACTACTGAATTAATGAAACTCCTGTAATTACAGTCTCTTGACTGCTGAGTTAAGTAGCCTTTTTATTTCAAATCTGTAGCTGCTTGTTAGGGACATTTTTGCTCTTATTTCAATTTATATATCTTTAATTAGTATCCATCAGATCTGAGGATTATGGATTTCATTATTTCTCATCAATAATTCCTGTATATCTGTCAAAGGAGAGTGTGGCTGTTGAATTAAAGATTTAGTTCATATTTGGTCCTTTTTTACCCTTTACTGACACGGTTTCACATAGCTTTCTTTAGTTGTAGTACTGAGGATTGCTGGAATGTCAATAATATCAATTGTCTCAGAGTTTGAAGACAGATCCAGCAAGACAAGATCAGTATTTTTATTTCACTTCATCCTCAATCTAATATCCTGAGGCATTGCTCCTGTTAGTCAGATCAATAGCCAGTGCAATTTACCTTGCTTGAAGCTGATAGGTACAAATGTTGTTATAATAAAATAGCTGAGGATACAAAGTTTACTGATCAATGTAAAATATTACACATAAAATCTGCAACAGAAGTAGAAAATAATTCATATGGTATTAGCAAATTGAAATCTATAAAATTACTTTGGAGAAACTGACTAGACAATGTAGTGAAGCAATTTTTTTAAAATCACAAAATATTACAACACATTGTATGGGTGTGGAGTAGATAGCTAGTGAGCATGTGTATAGCATTTGTTTATAATGATCTGCTGTACTGCTTGCAAAACAAAACTTTTCAATGTACTGAGGTACATGTGACAACAAAAAATCAAATTAAACTGATCTCTGGTCACATCGGCTGAGATCAGTGTGTGTAAGGTTCCAGTGATGTCCTCTGACCACCTCCTCGGTCTGGTTATAATGCCTGAAGATTGTGGATGGTCACTGACATCTTTGATGACCAACTTCAACCTGATCTCACTACAAAGGCAGCAGTTATTTCTCTAATGACAATCAATGTCTTCTTAAGCTAGAAGAGAAAGGAGAATAATCCCAAGTATAAGGCAGGGTACGGGAAAGGCTGAGCATTCTAGAAAGGTTATAGAAAAACTCATTTCCTACAACACAGATGGAAAGTAGCTGAGGAGATGCTGAATTAAATTACATCAAATATTAAATAGCATAGATCAGATATTGATTTACAGTAATTAAGCAGACTAGAAGATCCAGGGATTACTAGTCTATGCTAGTATAAAGAAAATAAAACCCAGTTACCATCCAAATAACTCCCCCGAGCAAGTGAGAGCAGTTGGATGCTGAACTGAAACCTCCTGTCATTCAGGGTGTTATAGTATAAACCAATGAGAAGAGCCAGAGGAATGAGCTTCACTGCAGTCTCAATTATTATCAATGAAATGACATATTAAATAATCTTGGGACAGAAATGTTTCAAATTATACACTCATAGAAGGTTAATGGCACAGAAATAGGTAACTTTACACATCATCTCTGTGCCAGCCATGAGATGTTCCACTCAGCTCCATCCCCCTGTCAAGGATTGGGTCTGTAGTCCTGTAGGTTACTACACGTCAGGTAGAGATCCACGCACCTTAGAAATGTGTTTTCGGCCTTTCCTCCACAACCCTTTCAGTCAGTGAGATCCTGAAACCTACCAACCTCTGGGTGAAAAAGGTTTTCCTCACCTCCCCTCCACTCGTTCACTGTCAATATATGTTCTCTAGTCACTGACCTCTCCAAATAAATGACCAGGCCCTTCCTATTCACTATCCAGGCCTCTCTCAATTTTGTACATCTCAATAAAGTTGTCTCTCTGTGTACTGTGTACCAAGGTGAACAATCCCAGCCTATCCAAAATAGTCAAATAACTGTGACTGCTGGAAATCAGAAATAAAAACAGAAATGGCTGGAAAAACTGAGCAGGTCTGGCAGCAGCTGTGGAGAGAAAGCAGAGTTAATGTTTCAAATCTTCAGAACTGATAGCAGCTAGAAAAAAAGTAGTATTTGCCTTAGAATGTGGGGTGGAGGAGAATGGGTGAGCAGAAAAGTAGAGATGGAGCCCAGGGAGGGACGGTGGAGGGGGGGGCGTGGGGGGGGGAGAAAGAGAAGGGGAATGGAGAGTAGGGAATGGTAGGAAAACGAAGGGATTGTTGATAGCAAGTCATGGAAGAAGTAAGGGTCGGTACGTGATGACGGGGACTATGAATGTGCTTGTATAACCCATATCATGAGAGGAGCTGGGGTGTGGGAATGCGTAAGAGCAGCATGGTGTTAGCACTGCTGCCTCTCAGCACCAGGGTCCCAGCCTCAGTTCGATTCCAGCCTCAGGCGACTGCCTGTGTGGAGTTTGCATGGTCTCCCCGTGTCTGCATGGGTTTCCTCCCACAGTCCGAAGATGTGCAAGTTAGGTGAATTGGCCGTGCTATATTGCCCATAGTATAAGGTGCATTAGGCAGAGGGAAATGGGCCTGGGTGGGTTGCTGTTTGGAGGGTCGGTGTGGACTTGTTGGGCCGAAGGGCCTGTTTCCATACTGTAGGGAATCTAATAATTTAAAAAAAGAGACAATTCAATCCAAGCCTATCCCACCCCATCCAATCATCCCTCAATGCTGCATTTTTCAAGTCTTGGCAACAATCTTATAAATCTCCTCTGTACCCTATCACGTACAACCCTATCTTTTCTGTAATGAGGTGACAGTACTGTACACAGGACCAATGCTGCAGACTAACTCATGTTTCTACGGTTTCAGCATAGCCACCCTGCTCTTATATTCTATATCTCAGTGATTAAGGGACAGGAATCCAAGTGCCTTCACAGTCACCATCACAACTTCTTTGCTACTTTTAGCGATTTGTGGACATTTATTCCACTGTCCCTCATTCCCCACTTAAGTTAAAGAGCCACTGAAAATGCACACTTAAACTTTCAGATTCCCAACCTGTAGCCAGTCTCTACACTGCATACAGATCACCCCAGTTCAACCTAGTATCTAATACACAACAATATTCTCAGAGTTGGTAATTCATCCGTTGACTTTTGCTCAGAGTGTTCATTTATGTGTCAATATATACAACTAAAGGACAATATATCCCAACCTTTTTAATCAGCTCTGACGTAAAGAACACATGAAACATGAGTTCATGTTCTCGCCACACGCATTAACCGATCTGCTGGTTTAGTTTGAGCATCTGCTGTTTTTGTTCCCTATTTCCCATATCAGCATTATTTATGCATTGATTTACTTATCGTTAGCATTAATGTTACTTGATACTTCCCAAAATAAGGAACTACTAAATGGCTTTTCTACTGAAAATCCTCAAAGTTGAGAGTTCCAAGTTTGGTGTGGGAGAAATGGGTTTGAGTTCATGAGGAATTAGCCCCAGCAGTGGGGAAGGAGACAGCTGGACCACTGGATCAGACTTTACCTGAAATGTCTTAGGCCAGTGCCTCGCAAATGGAATCACTAGGGCTTTAAAATAAATACGAGGGGGAAGGGACAGTTCATATAAGAAGAGATTTTGAAAGCTAAAGAGGAATGACAAGACAATGGTGCAGTTTATTGATTCAGGTAATGATAACAAGCATTCAAAAGGAAGAACAAAAGGTACAGACTTAAGAGTGCATCAGTAAATAAGGTCAGAGTAAGGAAAATGATAAAAAGGCAGAATTAAATGCTATTTATCTGAATGGATGCTGTACATGAATGATTTGAAGACACAAATAGAAAGAAATGGGTTTGATATGATAACCATTATGGTGCAAAGTGACCCTGGCTGGGAACTGAATGTTTCATGTTTAGGCTGGATAAGAATAAAGGCAAGATGGTGGTGTAGCTATGTTAATCAGTGATGAGATCAGTACGGTAGTTAAAAAAAAAGCCTTGGCTTGCAGGATCGAAAGGTAGAATTTGTTTGGGTAGAGGTAAGAAATAGCAAGGGAAAGAAGTTACTACTAGGAGTTTTGTATGGGCTCCCTAACAATAGCTACATCATAGGTTAGAGTATAAACCACAGAATCATGGGGGCTTTCAGGAAGATTTGCAATAAACATGGAAGACTTTAATCTTCATATCAAATTAGCAAAGGGAGGATGGAGAATGAATTCATAGGAAGTGACAATTTCCTAGAACAATTCATTCTAGAACTAATCAGGGAACAAGTAATCCTAGGGCTGGAAATGTGAAATGAGGTCAGATAAATAAATGGTCTCCTAACAAAGCAGCCTGTTGGTGAGAATGTTCAATTTCACTTTGAGGGCGAAAAAATTTGGGTCTTAAAGTTAAATAAAAGCAGTTACAGGGTATAAAGATGACGTTAGCTAAAGTAATCAAAAAAAGGGTTAAAAGGTAAGATGGTTTGGAACTCATAGTAGATATTTAAGAAGATATTCATAATCCTCAGCAGTTATATTTTCCATGAAGGAAGAGGGAGGTCTATGAAAAGAATGCACCATGATTAACTGAAGAAATCAGGAATGGTAGTACATTGAAAGATGTACAATACAGAAAGGATAAGTGGTGGGCCTGAGGATTGGGAAATTTTAAAAAACAGCAAAGGAAATCTTTAAAGAAAGGAGAAATTGGAGTATGAAAGAAAACAGCTTTTGACCGAGAAGTACTACAGTAAGGAAAATGTATGATTTCCTTAAAAGGTCAGTGGAGTAGAAGTTCTTAACTTCTAGAAAGGTACCCAGTGGATTGGAAAGTTGCAAATATGACACCAATACTCAAGCAAGGAGGGAGACCAAAAGCAGGAAGCTATAGGTCAGTTAGTCTAACATCAGTTATTAGGGAAATGCTTGAATCCATTATTAAGGAGGAATCAGTAGGACCTTTGTAAAATCATAATGTAATCAGGCAAAGTCAGCATGTTTGTGAAAGGAAAATCATGTTTGACAAACTTAATGGAATGCTTTGAAAAAGTAACAAGCATAAGGTAACAAGGTGAATAAAGGGCATCCAGTAGATGTAATGTATTTAGGTTTCCAAATAATATTCAATAAGATGCCACATAAAAGATTGTGGAGTTATATATGAGGGTTATTAGTTGGTATGTATAGAGTTTGGCTTGCTACCAAGAAGTAGAGAATTGGATACATGGATCATTTTCAGGTTGGCAAATTATAACAAGTGGCCACCACATCTTCATTGTGAAGATCGTATATCTCATGTCAATGGATGTAACAATTATCACAGTTACAACAAGTATCAGCTGAGTTTCTGGAGCAGAGGTCTGATTTCCTTAATAGGGGATGGCTGGAGGTTCTTCCCTTTGGAAGCAAATCATAAACTCGTGAAGTCAGTGAAAATCCAAAATACCTGCTTCCGTTCTGTTTTGTAGCAGTTCCTGAAGGTTTCTCCCAAAGTTATAGCAGAAGATTAGCAGTGCAGCAGAGGAATGTGGACCCAGTCTATTCAATTCTCACATTACCAATGAATCTAGTCTTCTGGTACTAGTTTCTCTGCATATGAAAAGATATTTTACAAATTGGAAAAATATTAAATTATATAATCTGACTACAGTATATGATTTTACCATTGGAAATTATTTTGAACTATTTACTGTAGTAGTGATATTCCTGTATTTCTACAGCAGTCTGCCTGTAAGTAATTAAGATTTTAAAGTAACAAAAGGTGCATGAGGTTAATTATTTCTTCATTCTTTCCACTCAAGGTGAGTATCACAATCATTGAAGCAAGACAGCTCGTGGGATTGAACATGGATCCAGTTGTCTGTGTTGAAATTGGAGAGGAGAAGAAATATACAAGTATGAAGGAATCAACAAACTGCCCATACTACAACGAGGTGATGCATTTCTGTATTTTACATGCCCTTCTGTAATCCTGCACCTTCAGAAATCACTCCTTTCAAGCTAATCACTCACCTCTGCCTCTTCCAGAAATTGATTCCACTTCAGTCAATTGAAACCTACCAGAGAAATATGTTTCCATGAAGTGTTTGGAAGACATGTTTCCAAAGGCATGGTAATGGTCCTGATAATCTGATAGGCAGACAGACATTGTAGCGGCACAAACTGGAGCTCAAGCAGAAATCTCAATGCTTTGTGAGGTTTGCTCAGGACATTGACAATTCTGGCGGGAAATTCCCTTATGTCTGGAATCCTCTGAGAAATCTCCTTACATTTAAAGAATTCCAAGTCTCTAAAGCTAAACAATTGCTCAAGAGATGTTTTTTTAAAATCTTCTCTTAGCTTCTGGGTAACTATTAAATTGAGTCCCTGACTCCTTATTTACAATCCCCACCCATAACCTGTACCTCCCCAAATGCAAAACAACAACCCAGGCGCCTGGCAACCACCCCAGACCATACTGCCAACCCAACAACTCCCTTTAATCCCAGCCACTCTGATCTGAAACCCAACACCATTCCGAACCCAATCCCAACTGGCAACCAATCTAGTACCAGCAATTTATTTACGCTCAATCTGCACCTTCATCCACTTACCTGGTACCCTACCTCACCCCCCCACAGTTTATAACACTCTCACCCACTTGGCATGCAACCCACCCCCCTCACTTACCTTACATACTCACCATTTCACAGTAGCCGTCAACATTACTGCTGGACATTGACATTTCAGAATATGACTGTCTGTGGTCAAAAAACGGGTGAATTGTTTTAACAATGATCTTCTCTGCTGCTGGATTTATGGATTCCTGGACAGGTTGGTAAAAGACAGTCCCTGTTCAGGAATCTCCCACACAGAGGTCAGCTGAAGGAAAGTGAATTTTTTTTAACTCACTCAGAGTCAGACATAAAGTTTCCAACCCTAATTAGAAGTTCTGCTCCAATACGATCAGGATGATTGGTTTGATTGATGATTCCTTCCTAAATTAAAACCAGATTTGATGTGCAACTCCACTAGAACATACCTCTTTCAAAGTTTCTCTAGTTATGTTAACATTTCACACAGCAGAGTTTCAAGGGTTAACAAAATACCTTCAACAACTCCAACAGGGAAATCTAGAACCAATGTCTGCTGCTCCTTTTATCTGGATGAAATAAAGATCAACAGTCGATTTGATTGTTAAAGGTCAAATACATCAAATAAAAATTAAAGCCATTAGTACTTACAATATTCCATCACTTATTGTATGCTTTCATATGTTAACCTTAATATTACTTTCGTGTTGGTGGGAGGCCTATTAATTAGTATGTAAAACAGTCATTAAACACTGGTGTGGGAAATTCTGGGTTATTTCATAAGTTTTTTTTAATTGCAAAAGTCTACTTTATTCATAACATTATCTCTAAGTACTTACAAAGGAAATTCACCAAAGTTCCTTAGAAAGCACCTTCAGACCCATAAGCACTTCCATCTCAAAGGTCAAGGGCAGCAGATACATGGAAACACCACCATATGCAAGTTCCTCTCCAAGCTACTCACCAGCCTGATTTGGAAATATATCACCGTTCCTTCACTGCTGGGTCAAGCTCCTGGAATTCCCTCCCTAATGGCATTGTGGGTCAGCCTACAGCACATGGACTGCAGCGGTTCTTGAAGGCAGCTCATCCCCACCTTCTCAAGGGTGGCACGGTGGCTCAGTGGCTCAGTGGTGAGCACTGCTGCCTCACAGCCTCGGACGACTTTGCACATTCTCCCTGGGTCTGCGTGGGTTTCCTCCGGGTGCTCTGGTTTCCTCCCACAGTCCAAAGATGTGCAGGCCAGGTGAATTGGCCATGCTAAATTGCCCATAGTGTTAGGTGCATTAGTCAGAGGGAAATGGGTCTGGGTGGATTACTCTTCAGAGGGTCGGTGTGGACTGGTTGGGCCTGTTTCCACACTGAAGGGAATGTACCCTAAACTTGGGACAGGCAATAAATGCTGGCCAACCAGCGATGCCCACATCCCATGAGTGAATTTTTTAAAAAGTCTCTGTAGAGACTTTGCAGAGAGAAAAAATATACTGGAATTTAACATTTCTCAAGAGTTTCCAGACAGATGTTTCCTACTCTTGCAAGGAAACTATTTACATTCCCTTAAGGCAGTCAGGGGGTCTTGGATCTTAACAGCCCCTCATTTTACTTTGACAGAAAGAGCTTAGATGATGGTCTTTCCCCACTGCGCCCTGGCAGCAGTTGCCCCAAGCTTTAGTGTGTCCCTCAGCCCGTTGTCATGGGCCCTGCAATGTGCCAATCCGTAACAGTCTGTCAAGTTCAACTCTTTACCATAGAAGTCACAGAAATAATTCCAATTTTATTGGAAAAATATGTTTCATGAGATTAACTTAATCTGAAATAAAATTTTAAAATGTGTAAACATTGGAAACATGTTCTTTTTTCACATTTATTGTTAGTTTGCAACAACTCACATTGCCACACCAAACCTAAATAAATGAGATAGTCATCATCCATATTTAATGTCCCTTGATACAGTTTTATGTAAATAATACGTAGTAGGTATTAACTTCCAAACGTTCAGTGAGTGCTGTTAGATAGTTACTAAAGTCTTTGTTTTCCATCTTTTTTCTCCAGTACTTCGTCTTTGATTTTCATGTATCTCCAGATGTCATGTTCGATAAAATAGTCAAGCTCTCGGTGAGAATATTTATATATTTAACATAACCATCTTACTTATTTTGAAAAAAAACTGATAGCAATTAAACGTTAAGATGAAAGAATGAAAAGTAAATATTATTTAAGAATAAACCTAATGAAACAGGATCCGAAAGCTTCATTATTATGTAAATGTGGAAACATCCTTTCTGAAAGATGGCACCGTCAACTGTGTAGCACTCCCTTGTGCCTGAATCCAGACCCTTGACATTCACAAGCGTGTGTGCTACCAACTGAGCCCTGGCTGACAGCAGAGAAGAAATATAAAGGGGAACAGAGGGAAAGTATCATTGTGCAATAAAAATACAATCAGATTTTAGGACCCCAAGACATAAGCTTAATATATTGATTTCCTTTTCCACTATTATTGAAAAAAGTGTTGACTTTGCTTGTTGTTCAAATTATTAGGGCACTTTAGTGCTTGCTAGAATGGTCCATCAAAACGATTTACCTCTAATCTCTTGCAGGTAATCCATTCCAAAAACCTCCTGCGAAGTGGGACATTGGTGGGCACCTTCAAACTTGATATAGGAACTATCTATTCACAGCCAGGTAATTACGTACAATTGTGTGGAATCTATGGTCCAGACGCCAGCCACTAACTTAAACTCTCTCTGAGAATTTATACTGCAAGGAAGTTCCAACACCGGTGCCACAATCCCCCATCCTCTTTTCCCTGGTTTATGTCTACTTTTTTGTTTCATTTATAAAATCACTTCCCACACCAGAAGTGAATCATTACGTCAATCAAACGATGGAAAAGAAATTGTTTTATCCATCGCCGTTTATCTTATCTTTGACAGAATATCATTAAGTGTAAATGTAATTCACAAGCATGCATTCCACTCAGTTTATAGAATACTTGATAATAATTGGATTAATTTGTACAAGGCATTTGCCGTCTGACAAACTAATGGATTTGCCAGTCACTGACTGTCTCAGCATCTTATTTCATTATATACTTGATAAATAAAGTATATTTTAATTGATAGTGACAAACATTTAATCAAATTCAGAATCTCCAATTTTGTAATCTTCCTATATTTTTCACTTATTTTAACAGAACATCAATTCTACCACAAATGGGCCATACTGTCTGACCCTGGGGACATCACTACTGGGGTGAAAGGCTACATAAAGTGTGACATAGCTGTTGTTGGGAAGGGGGATAATATCAAGACACCACACAAGTCTAATGAGACTGATGAAGATGATATCGAAGGGTGAGGAGTTGCATTTACTGAAGAATCTCCGTTATTATATTCAACAGCAGTGAAAATGAAAAGCCTTTTTCATGATGTGCAGTATATATTTTGACTAGCACATCCTCCAATATACTGTGCTCTGATAAATACTTCGTTATATTTGCTCCAATCAAGAAACAAAATGCTGTTATGCTATAGCCGCATGATTTTTGTTTAGTGACGAAAGAATTGTGTGCATAAGGGAGGCTTCTAATTGGATGATATCATCAGAAATGTAATTATGAAGTAAGCTGACCGGAAGTATTCTGTGACAGGGATAGTTTTGGGGTTGAAATTTTCCAGGGGACCAGGCAAGTTGCTTCCCCATTCCCTGATGGACAATCAGTCACAGACTGGCTGCCTTTAAAAACAGTTGTTTTGCTGCAATAATGCAACAAATGATCTTGACAAGCTCTCAGAGAAAGGAAGTTCCTCCCACAAGGATTGCTGATCAATCCGATTGGCTGGCAGCCACTGCTGAGCTGTCTCAAGGAGAAGATAGAAAGCAACCGGACTTGGTGGGAAATCCAGGGTTCTTGGTCCAGGAGGGGTTGGGTCCACAGGTGTAAGGTTTTCGGTTCTGGATGCAGAGTGGCCATATCCAAATTGGGAGTAACATCCTGGGGGGACATGCCCCCACTGGGCACAGGACAGCACCTAAAGGATGAATCTCCTTCTTTTCTCTGTGGTAATGTGGTGGGTGCAGGAACCAGTTTTCACAGGCCACTAATTGGGTGGGACATCAGGCAGTGGCCTAGACCCCGTTCTATTTTACATGTCCACGCTGCTTGTAAATGTATTGCCTGGAAGAACCAGGAAATTCCCATTTCCAAAACAAAGCCAGGTCTCTAACTATTGCGATTGTTCCTGTTCTGAGTCTATTCAGTAAACTCATTGTACACAATTTTTGTGAATAAATTTGAAATTGTCTTACAAATACAAATATTTTAATAAATGCACGGTTCTCTATGAAAAGTAATATTTATTACACCCTGTCCTAAATTGTCATCAAACAGATGATGTAATAGGAGTGAATTGTGCTATCATGCAATATTACACCCCTCATCGGTGATGTTTCTGCTACAAAATGACACATGGCTCTTCACCTTCCCAAACATTCTTTTTGTGAATATATTTCTCTCAACAGTTTCCAAATGATTATCATCTGACTGTTTATCAACAGGAACCTATTGCTTCCTGAAGGGGTACCCTCAGAGCGGCAGTGGGCCAGGTATTATGTCAAGGTCTACAGAGCAGAGGGGCTTCCAAAGATGAACACCAGCATAATGGCTAACATGAAGAAGGCATTCATTGGAGAAAACAAAGATTTAGTTGATCCCTATGTTCAAGTATCATTTGCAGGACAAAAGGTATAGTGATAAATATTTAAGGCCCACTCTTTTACAAACTGAATGTATGAAAATACAAATATGATAGAAATATAATTGCACCTTTAATTCTTTGTCTCATCTATTTTACAATGTTGCCAGTCATTAATCAAAGAATTCCTTTTCTAATCTACTGGAATTAAAACAAAAACTGTACCTTTATGTTATGAAAGCGTCATAACACAAGTGCATTTTAAAAGGGAATGATGACGATACATAACGATTTATTTAAAATGTTAATTACCATAATTATAAGTAAGTTAACAGCTTAATTAAAGAAATTGATAAAGAAATGATTGATGCACAGTTTTATTGTTAAATGTATCTTGAAGATACATTGAAAAGTTTTGTCACCACAATCTGCTGCCATTTTGAGCTGCAAAGAGAATAAAAAGGAATTACTTAAATAAGAGTCCATCTTCTGTTCAAACGGAGTGTCAAGCAAGACTTCAGGGCTTCTGCAAAGTCTCTGCAAGGTATTCCATGCCTCAAGGAGTCCCACTGGCAACAGAAACAACAACACTGTTGCCCCAGGAGACCTCTGCTGCCGGACACCACTGAGAGTGGTGTCCCATCAGGGCCTACCACCACCAGGAGTCTCCATCCAGGGCATCACCACTCCCAAGAGCCCAGAATCCGGGCCTATCACCACCAGGAGTCTCCACCCTGGGCAATGCCACAACCAAGAGTCCAGAATACGGGCCTAGCTCCACCAGGAGTCTCCGCCCTGGGCAATGCCACTACGCAAAGTCCAGGATCTGGGCCGAGCGTCACCAGGAGTCTCTGCCCTGGGCAATGCCACTTCCAAGAGTCCAGGCATCACGACTGCCACCAGGAGTCCCAATCCACATCCTTGATATTGCAACCACCACCCCACTGACACCACTCCAGCCTTGAAGATGAGAAAAAAGAAGAAAAGGAGATGAAAAGCACATGGAGAAAAGGTGCAGCCTGGAGTGAACGGGCTCCAACAAGCCTGAACACGACTTACCAGGTTGGCATCGCCATCTTGAATCTATGGGAACATTGTCTGAATGCATTTCCAGAAGTTTCTCATTCCTTTCCCATAACCACAGTGAAAAGATCAGTGCCATTCTCTGAGAAATAGCCTGGAAAACAGTTCCTATTTTTTTCTGTGGCAGTTTCTCCCAAGGTTATGGGGAACATCTGCAAAACCTTCACCTTATTGTATTTAGTTATATATTTACCTGCTAATAGGTTTCTCATTTGAAAACACAACCTCAGCGCGAGTGGTTGAATTTTAAAATCTGTGATCAGATTTGGAAGATGACAAACAAAATTTGAAATGGAATGGTGGGATCACAATCTTCCGATCCATCATGAGGACATTACCCTCTCAAAGGGAGAGAGAGACACAAAGTTCTCCTTCCTTTTATTAGTTAGATATACAACTTGTAAATTGAACCAGAACTATTTTAGATTTCTTTTTTACAGAAAACCTGTATAACTCAGGAGTTAAAACAACTCTCCAATTCCTTTCTATGTTGAAGCTACAAAGTACCAGATCACATCCAAACTAATCAAAAACTGTGTTCATGGACTATCAGGAGGGCTAATGGAATGTTGGCCTTTATTTCAAGGAGGTTGGGCTTTAAGAGTAGGGGAAGTCTTACTGCAACTGGACAAGGTTTTGGTGAAATTGCCTCTGGAGTACTGTGAACAGTCTTAGTTTCCTTATTTAAGGAACAATATCATTTCATTGGAGGCAGTTCAGAGACAGTTAACCAGGATGATCCTTGATATGGAGGGATTGTCTTATGGACAAAGGTTGGGAATCTTCTCACCGGAGTTTTGAAGAATGAGAGGTGATCTCATTGAAACATATCAGATTCTTAATGGGGCTTGACAGGGTCAATGCTGGGAGGATGTTTCCCCTCATGGCAAGGCTTGGACCAGAGGGCACTGTCTCAGAGTAAAGGGGCACCAGTTTAAGTCTGAGATAAGGAGGATCGTTTTTCTCAGAGTTTTGAGTCTCTGGAATTCTTTGCCACAGAGAGCTGTGGGAAGATTCCTTGTATATATCTAAGGCTGAGGACGATCGATTCTTCATCAGCCAGAGGATGAAGGGTTAAGGGGAAAGTGGATGTGAGGAATGTTGGATCAGCCATGATCCTAGTTAATGTTAGACTAGGTTCAAGGGGCCAAATAATGTGCTCATGTTTCTATTTCTTATGGTTTTATGGACTTTGCAGAGAGGTTTCTGCTGCTTAATTCAAATTACAAAATCCGTGGCATTATTTTCAGATGTCATTGGCTTATTACATTGGATACTCTTCAAGTGTCAAACTGTGTCAATTTTTTGCATGTATATTTTGGATATTCTGAAACTTGCAGCATTGAGAATAGTTTTAATCAGAATTCTGCTCTCTTTTCACAGTCAGGATTTGTTGTGTAGGCTGAAGACAACATAGTTTTCTTCTATGTTCTGGACTAGACAAAGCCTTCGATACAGTTCCGATGAGTCATTCACCTACCACACTTGATAGATGCAAATGATGAAATTTTGAAAGCAAAATCAGAACTGGAAATGAACTGTCTCAACAATGAATGCGCCACTTACATTTTCCTTAAATTGTGATGACATTACAGACCTGCCAATTGTTAGTGGAGTGTTAGTCACTGATTTTCAGTTTCAAAATGTGGTTTATTTTGACTTAGTTCTGTAAATAGTTGTTCTCACTGATCACAATTGTTATTCAAATCACAGTTAATTACTCGAACAGCAATTAGTTCTGCGCTGTTTTACCCTAGTAACTCAAACCCACCAATAACCAATTGTCTATTCTTTTGCCAGGGAAAAACAAGTGTCCAAAAAAGCACGTATGAACCAGTATGGAATGAGCAAATCATATTTACTGAAATGTTTCCACCCCTCTGCACACGAATTAAAATCCAGATCCGAGATTGCGACAAAGTGAATGAAGTTGCTATAGGAACGCATTTTGTTGACCTGAGAAAGATTTCAAATGATGGAGACAAAGGTAAACCAGTGCTTTACATCTGACCATTTCTCTTGATTGTCCTGCAACAGAATCCAAAAGGCATGTTTCCGAAATTCTTTACAATCTCCTCCATTAGAATTTGTCAATCTCTTGTACAGTGTTGGACGTATCATTAACATGTGATGTCCCCTTTATAGGGTTCCTGCCCACCTTTGGTCCTTCCTGGGTGAATATGTATGGGTCCACTCGTAACTACACCCTAATGGATGAACATCAGGATTTAAACGAGGGTCTCGGTGAAGGTGTTTCCTTTAGAGCCCGCTTACTCATTTGCATCAGTATGGAAATCTTAGACACAGCCTCCCCGGAGATAATGAGCTCCACTGATGTTCAAATGGAGTCAATACAACAGATATCAGATGTAAGTAGTACCATCTCTGGGAACTGAGTGGGGATTTTAAAGTCATCCTATTTTTCCAGCTCATGCTGAAGAAATCAGTCACAAAATCCCCAGGCCATTCGACCCAAGTCCATACTGACTCCTCAAGCAACATCCCACTCAGACTCACCTACCCCCACTCTATCCCAGTAACCCTGCATTCCCCATGGCTAATCCACCTAACTTACACATCCCTGGACACTATGGGCAATTTCCCATGGCTAGTCCACCTAACCTGCACATTTTTGGACTGTGGGAGGAAACCCATACAGATTCAGGGGGCAAGTCTGTGTGGAGTTTGCAGTCGCATGAGGCTGGAATTGAACCTAGGTCTCTGACGCTGTGAGGCAGCAGTGCTAACCATTGATATTTACCTTGTAAATATTACACTGTCATATACTGTGATAATTGAACCCTGGAAAATACTATCTATTAAACAATTATACATCCCTTCCTAACAGCATTGTGAGTGTATACACGTCCCAAGAATGACAATAGTTCAAGAAGACAATCATCACCACTTTCTCAAGGGTAATTAGTTGCAAACAAACCTAGTCAGCATTCACCACGTCCTGTGATGTTTTGTCATATATATAGAAAGATTCTCCCTTTTCTAATTGGTAAAGATGTCATCCCATTTGAAAATAAGACGATTGCCTTCATTGAGACAGTGGAGAAGGATTTGTTCCATATTCCATAGTCTGTCCTTGCTCATACCAAGTCCCGTTCACTGACCATTCCTCTGCTCGCTGACTGATGTAATTTCCCAGTTAAACAATGGTTGATTTTAGAACTTTCAGTCATATTTTCAAACTCTCTCCAAGGATTTTTGCCTTCCCTATCTCTTTAATCTCCTTCAGCATCTCCGATTTTTACTTCTCCCAAACTAGAGGCTATGTCCCGGCTTTCCAAACACTGAGCCCCACGTCCTAAACCTCTCCAATTCTATTTTTGAATATGTTCTTTAAAATCCATGTAGACTCAAAAACCCTTTAATTTAGATTATGGACATATACCTAATATCACCTGAATTGGCTCAGTGTCTAGTTTTGCTTTATAACTCTCCTGTGAAGCATCCTTGGCCTCTTATTATAGTTAAAAACAAATTACTGCGGATGCTGGAATCTGAAACCAAAAAAGAAAATGCTGGAAAATCTCAGCAGGTCTGGCAGCATCTGTAAGGAGAGAAAAGAGCTGATGTTTCCAGTCTAACTGACCCTTTGTCAGCTTTTCTCTTTTGCTTTTATTATAGTTGTTTGGTTGTACAAAATTTGAGTATTGTTATAGCTTTTCATCTTGCATTCATCAGGACATTTCACAAGAATCAAGAATCCAGAGTGGTGCTGGAAAAGCACAGCAATTCAGGCAGCATCCGAGGAGCAGTAAAATCGACGTTTCGGGCAAAAGCCCTTCATCAGGAATACAGGCAGAGAGCCTGAAGGGTGGAGAGATAAGTGAGAGGAGGGTGGTTGAGAAACTTGTTGACACCAATTAGAGCCTTGCTAACCACACTGACCCCGGGGTCCCCTGACAGACTCTCTGAGGTTCAGACATCTCACTTGAAGGTGTATAATGGAGGGGTGTTTGTGTCCCACTATTCAGCACATTTGCTCAGATTTCAGAAACTGTTTGACAAAAACAGAAATTGCCGGAAAAGCTCAGCAGGTCTGGCAGTATCTGTGGAGAGAATTCAGAGTTAATGTTTCGGGTTCAGTGACCCTTCCTCAGGACACTTCCCTCCTTCAGAAAGTATCAGTTTTGTCAGATTAGTCAGTTTTGCATTTACCTGAAAAACCCAAATCAAATACTTTGCAAGGCAATATAACTCCTAAATAGTGTTACCATGTTTTAATTTTTAATCTCAGCTTGCTACAGGGAAGATGGAAGAGTTCTTTCTCTTTGGCGCCTTCCTGGAATCAACAATGCTTGACAGGAGAATTGGAGATAAACCAGTCAATTTTGAAGTTACAATCGGTGAGTGTGGTGTAAGTAATGCACTGCAGAGTGGAAAATAGTTTTTGTGGAATTGTGGATCTCTGATTTCAGTTGGTTAAAATTAGTGGATGAAAAATCCACTGTACAATGTCAGGACATTTCACAAGAATCAAGAATCCAGAGTGGTGCTGGAAAAGCACAGCAATTCAGGCAGCATCCGAGGAGCAGTAAAATCCTCACACTCACATAATACGTTCCGAAGTCAAAAATTTATTCTGACGCTTTAAAGTCAACGTCACTTTTACAGAGTTGTTCTGGTGCAGAGGAAGGCCATTCAGGTCATTATTCCTGCATCGGAAAATATTTGCGGCATACCCCAGGGTCACAGAAACATAATTATGATTCATTAGGGCCACACTCTGGTTTGCAAAGAAAACCAGAAATAATCCAGTTTTTTTGGAAACCAAATTTCTAAGCAGATGGAAACTATGGCTCAATCTGCTGATGATACCTGAAGCAAGTACTGAGACATTCTACACTACCATGTCTCAGGACCCTGAGGAAGTGCCAACCTGCCACATACACCATGTTTCCCCAGATATCTGAACTCCAGTGGGTAGAATCTGCTGCCTGGGCCTGTTTCTAACATTGACCTCCATGTGGAGAACTTGGGCTTGCTGCATTTAGCCCACCTTCCTGCCATTTCTAATCTCAGGGCAATAATTAAACAGAAAAATAGAAAAACAAACACAACCCCATCCCACATTAATCAGCATCTTCCTCCATCCTCCCACCCCTAACCACATTGCACCCTGACCATATGTTCGCCCCATCAGGGTCTCCTCCTGACGATGCTGAATCTCTCCCCTTATCATTGGAAATGTTCACTCCCCTCAACCCATCCCAACAACTTTTGAACTCTGCCTCAGAAGCCTGTGGGGGTGGGGACATTAAATATTTTTAAGGCGGAGATAAATAAGTTCTTGCTGGGCAACAAAGTCTAAAGTTTTTGGATTTTGTGGGGAATGGGGACTTCAAAACAAACCTTGCTGTCAATGTCTGAGTTGTACTCAGTCCTGTTCACCCCTATGCTCACTATCCTATGGTGACTCCTGTTCAAGGAATGCATTGATTTTTAAATTCTCCTTCATGGTTTCAAATCCCTCCACTGTCTTGCACCTCCCTATCTCCATAGCCTCCTCCACCCCCCACAACCCCCCGAAATACCTGTCCCACTCTAATTCCAGTGTCTTGTGAATTTCCAATTATAACTCCTGCATCAATGGTTGTGTGTTCATGTGCTAGGACTAAAGCTCTGGAATTTGCTCCTTACATCATGGAGGTCTATATAATACTGTCCTCCTTTAAGATCTTTCTTAAAACAGTCCTCTTTAGCTAAGCATTTGGTCATCTGAATCTCTCCTTATGTGATTCAGAGTCACAGAGCCACAGAATCATACAGCATGGAAACATTGATCCAAGCAGTGCATGCCCATCATAATCCCAAGCTAAACTACTCCCACCTGCCTCCAAACATTTTCTATTCACTTATCCATCAAAATGTCTTTTAAACCCTGTTTTACTGTTTCTACATGCACCACTTCCTCGGAAGTTCATTTCACACATGGGCCACCCTCTGTGTAAAAAATGTTGCCTCTTATGTCTTTTGTAAACCGCTCTCCTTTCATCTTAAAGATGTGCCCCCGGTCTTGAAAGTCCCCATCTTAGGGAAAAGACAACTACCATGAACTCTATCCATACTCTCATTATTTTGTAAATTTCTATCAGGTCACCTCTCATCTTTCTACACTCTAGTGAAAGAAGTCCCAGCCTATCTGCCTTTCTTTATAACTCAAACTTCCATATCTGGCAACATTCTGGTAAACCTGACTCGGTACAATACCTAATTTCACAATGCATCAATGAACCAGGGGAGCTTTCATTACAGCTAATCGCTATGAGTTATCGTTATCATCTTAAGTTTCCCTTTCATCTGAGGCAAAGAAATATGATCACTCTG
The DNA here is from genome assembly GCF_037043375.1 of Chiloscyllium plagiosum. Classification (NCBI taxonomy): domain Eukaryota; kingdom Metazoa; phylum Chordata; class Chondrichthyes; order Orectolobiformes; family Hemiscylliidae; genus Chiloscyllium; species Chiloscyllium plagiosum. The sequence continues at coordinate 4,150,405 of NW_028270141.1, read as the reverse complement.
CTTCTCTCCAGGTAACTATGGGAACCAAATTGATGGAATAAGCAAGCCAGCTGTTCGCAAGAGAAAAGGGGGAGGGGACACTGACGAGGAGGAGTCCGAACTTCTCCAGAACTCAAGTGAAGATGAAGTCGATGATGATGGCGACCTGGAACCCATCTCCTGCACTCCACCAATGAAACCGGTTATAACTGACAGGTCTGTGCTCTTTATGTAATGAGTCAGTATTCAACTATTTGCTCCAGCACTCATTCACATAGAGAATCTCACAGACCAAATGCTCAGAGTGTTACTCAGATGTGGCTTTCTCTCTCTCCACCACCCTCTGCTGGTGTAATAAAGCTCTGAACAAGCACAACTGAGCAGGATTTGTACTCACTGGCTTCTGAATAGCAACTAAATCTTAATGTTAGAAGAAAGTCAAGATGAGAATTTGACTTCATATTGCTCAATTGTACTGGGTGAGAAATACGACCAGCACAGAATGACTAGCCTTTCAAACCGTGTTCCAGGATTTTACCAAAATACAGTCCACAGTTCTATCTCAAACATTCGCACACTGCTCAGCTTTTTGTAGCTGAAACTATTTATGCAAAATTGAGAATGTCACTGACCTAGGGGCCCTCTTGTGGCTCACTTGCAACATCCCAGGAGGCATGAGTTCACCTGCTCCAGAGGTGTGTAATAACATCTCTGAATAGACTGATAACAAAAATTGGTTAATTTTTTTAAAATGTCACCAATCTATTAAATTATTGATCCAAACATAGAAGTGTTTTTCTATATGACATTTCTCATGATTTGACGTAAGAAACGTTATGGCTGTATCAGTGTAAGAGCAATATAATTTAATTGGATTGAATAAAGGTGTTACATTGGAAGCTTTCCAATACTCTGAGACTTTTCCAGAATCTCTTCCAGAATCTCCAGATTCCTGGAAGATTACAATCAGTGCATCCACCTGTGTCTGCAGCTCCTTCCTTTAATAGCCAGGGGTATATCCCATCAGATCCAGGGCAATTATCAGAATTTAGCCCCGTTTGTTTCTCTAGCAATTTTTCTCCAGTGATATTTATTTTCCTCTGTTTGCCCCTTGATCATTTGAAATGCTACTGATATCATTTTCTGTGAACAAAGTCAGAAGACACACAACACCAGGTTATAGTCTAACTGGTTTATTTGAAAGGACAAGTTTTCAGAGCACTGCTCCTTCATCAGGTGAAGTCATGAAAGCCTGTGATTTCAAATAAACCTGTTGGACTATAACCTGGTGTCATGTGACTTCTGATGCTGCCCACCCCAGTCTAACACCAGCACCTCCACAGCGTGGCATCTTCTGTGAAGGCTGATGCAAAGTATTTATCAGCTCCTCTGCCATTGCCTGGTTCCCCCATTATTATTTCCCCAGCCTCACTCTCTAAATAGCTTGTGTTCATGGTGGCTTCTGTTTTACTTATAAATCTAAATAAGGTCAAATTTTATTTTTTCCCCCTTTGTTTTTTATGCTTTTTATGGTTTTTAAAATTTCCCCAAACCTCAAACTTACTCTTATCTTTGCCACATCCTTTCTTTCAATTTGATGCCATCAGTTAGCTTTCCTGGTTGACTATGGTTGTCTAATCCCCTTCCTCAAATCCTTCTTCCTCCTCTTATTAACATTTACCTGCCTCCCAACATTCAGTAAATATTTGGCTATTTTATTTTATTCTGACCGAAGTGGATAACCTTACAGTGTGCTACGCTGTATTCCACATTCCTGCCCATTCATTCACCTGCAACAATGCAGCCTGTTTTTATTCCTCTGTAGCTTTTCTGTTCCCTCTTCACTGCTTATTTATTTATATAATCAACAAAGTTCAGTAAAATAAGCAATTTCAGAGTTCAACAATACCAACACTGGTGATTCACATCAAAATTAAATTTCAATTAGATGGGGGACAGGCTTTGGGGAGTCAGGTGATGTGTCACTCACCACAGTATTCCTAGCTTCTGACCTGTTCTTGTAGCCACTGTGTTTATGTGCTGAATCCAGTTGAGCTTCTGATCAGTGATAACTCTCAAGATATTGACAGTGTGGGATGCAATGATGACAACACCAGTGAATGCTAAGGGGTGGTGGTTAGATTGTCCCTTATTGATGATGTTGAGAGTGTGTTGCTGGAAAAGCACAGCAGGTCAGGCAGCATCCGAGGAGCAGGGGAATCGATGTTTTGAGCAAAAGGCCTTCATCAGGAATAAGGCTGTGAGTCGAGGGGGTGGAGAGATAAATGGGAGGGGGGTGGGGCTGGGGAGAAGGTAGCTGAGCATGCGATAGGTTGGTGGAGGTGGGGGTAATGGTGAAAGCGTGAGAGAGGAGTGTGGAGTGGATAGATGGGAAGGAATATGGACAGGTAAGACAGTTCAAGAGGACTGACCTCCAACAACCACGACCATCTTCCATGTCAGGTATGACTCCAACCACTGGAGAGTTTGCCCCCAGATTCCCATTGATTCCAGTTTTGCGTGGGCTCCTAGATGTACACTTGGTCAAATGCAGCCTTGATGCCAAGGGCTGTCCCTCTCCCCTCCCCTCTGGAATCCAGCTCTTTTGTCCATGTTTGAACCAAGGCTGTAATGAGGTCAGAAGTTGAGGGGCCCTGGCAGAACCCAAACTGGGCGTCACTTAGCAGGTTATTGCTGAGCAGGTGCTGCTTGATAGCACGGTTGCTGACCCCTTCCATCGCTTTACTGACGATCAAGAGCAGAATGATGAGACGGTAATTGGCCGGGTTGGGTTTGTCCTGCTTTTTTTTATGTAAAAACATAGTTTGGACAATTTTTCACATTGGCGGGTAGATGCCAGTGTTGTAACTGCACTGGAACAGCTTGACTAGGGGAGCTGTAAGTTCTGGAGCACAAATCTTCAATACTATTGCCGGAATGTTGTATTTACCTTCCTAACTGCCAACTGAACCACCTGTTAACTTTAAGAGAATCCTGAACTAGGACTCCCAAGTCCTTTTGAGCCTCAGATTTCTTCCCCCATTTAGAAAGTAGACTATTAATTTTCTCTGTTCTTCCTACCAAAGTGCATAACCTTGCACTTTCCCACGTTGTATTCCATCTGTCACTTCTTTGCCCACTCTCCCAGCCTGGCCAAGTCCTTCTGCAGCCTCCTCACTTCCTCAACACTACCTGACCCTCCATCTATCTCTGTGTTATCTTCAAACCTACAAACAATGGTTTCAGTCCCTTCACCCAGATCATTATTGTGAATATTGTGATCCTCTGAGGAACTCTACTCCCAAGCAGCCATTATGAGAATGATCCCTTTATCCCCACTCTCTGCCTTCTGCCAGTCAGCCAATCCTCTCTCCATACCAGTACCTTGTCCCTTACACCATGGGCTTTTACCTTATTTCACAGCCTCCTGTGTAGCACCTTGTCAAATCTGGACCTGTAGCACCTGGAAATCTGAATCGATCACATAAAGAAATAGACATACTCATGATGCCATCACTGTATCATGGCATGTATAAAGCTTTCCATCTCCATCATGTTGAGTTCTGTCCTCTTGCAGCCTGGCACGTTGAGGGGAACATACCACAGTACATCTGAATCATTCAGCTTGAGCCCAGCCATGCAAGTGCCTGTGATTGAAATGAACAAATGTAGCTATCAGACTGTGTAATAACAGTTTGTTGCATTCTTCATTACTGCATGATCTGTGTCTTGTCCTTGTGTTATGAGCCACCTTCAGTGTGACAGCATGACAGTAACAGAACATCAGAATATTATATCATTCTCACATCATAGTGGTACATTATTTCATGGAGCCATGCCGTTATGGTGCCAATCAGACAGCAACCAATACAGGGCACAATACTGGAGATACTGAGGGTACAATGCCGCTTGTCCAAGTCAGTTATTTTTAATACGAAATAAAATGGTTCAGCCTGTGGAAGTAAACCTGCTCTAAGCACAGTGAATAATATTGCTGAAGATGTGAATGATGGTATTAGTTTTGTGTAATTTTTCAATTGTGAATGCTGCAGAAGAAAGCAGTATCCATTATAGTAAAGATCTGTTGATTTGACTTCTTTATTTTCAGAAACTACTTTCACTTGCCATACTTTGAAAAGAAGCCATGCACCTACATCAAAAGCTGGTGGCAAGACCAGCGAAGACGTCTCTACAATGCAAACATCATGGACAAAATTGCAGACAAGCTGGTTAGCGTTCCAGTATCATTTTGTTTTCTCCTCAGGAGCTTGATCTGAAAACAGTCGCACACGGTCTGGTATTTGCCAGATGAGTGATCCAGTAATTGGTTGTGGTTTATGACCTAATTCACAGATAGTGAGGCAAATGACATCTTTCTGTGCCATATATCATTCTGATCCACTGTTCATCAAAATATTTGTAGGGTGAAATGTTTAAAAATACTGCTGGCAAAAGATGAAGATGGAGCATGGTGCCAACTACTTTATGTACAAAGAGTGGACCTGATTCGTTTGATAATAGGCCATCTCAGTTTTTAATCTCATTGACTCAGAGACAGTTACAGCACACACGGAGGCTATTTGGCCCATAGTGTCCATACCAAGTAACAAAGATCTGGTTACACTAATCTCATTTTCTGCTGTTGGCCCACAGCCCTGGAGATCATGGCAGTGTGTGAAAATCTAAATTCTGCTTGAATGCTGCAGGAGTTTGAGTCTCCTCCATCCTATGGGTGAAAACATTTTCTCCTCCACTCTGCTTTTAGCCTTCTACCCCATACTAATCTATGACCACAATTATTAACCCCTCTACTAACAGAGAAAATGCTGCCTTACCCACCCTATCTCTACCTACATAACCTTATACATGTCTATAAGGTCCCATCGCAACCTTCACTGCTTCACTTGCAGCCTTTCCAATCTTTCCTCAGAGCTCAAAATTTCAGGCCAGGCAGTAATCCTGGTGAATCTCCTCTCCACCCCCTCCAGTGCAATCACATCCTTCCTACAGTGTGGTGACTGGAACTGTCATAGTAATCCATTCATCACCTAACCATAGCTTTATACAATTCCAGCATAATCTCCTGCCTTTGGTATTCTGTGCCTCAACTATTAAAGGCAGGTACCCATTATCCCATCTTAGCTACTTTATCTATCTGCTCAGCTACCTTCAGAGATCCACAGGAAATCACAGCAATGTTCCTCTGATCTTCAGTACTATCCAAGGACCTACCATTTATTGTGTATTCCCTTTCCTTGTTAGTCCTCCTCATGTGCACTTTTCCATGTTGAATTCCATTTGCATTAATCTGCCCACCTAATCAATCCATCAATATCCTCCTGCAGTTTCTAACTATCCTCCTCATCATTTACCATCTGGCCTATTTTTGTGTCATCCACAAACTTTTTGTACATAGCCCCAAGTTTACATCCAAATCATTAACGTACATCACAAACAGCAAGGGCCCCAGTTCCAAACTCTCCAGAATCCTGCAGGCTTCCAGTCAGAGAAACCTTACTTTAATATCACCCTCTGTTTCCTGCCTCTCAGTCAGTTTTGGATCCACAATGTCACTTTGTCTTAGTCCCATGGGCTCTTCCTTCCATGAGCATTCTGCCTTTAGGGATCTAATCAAACGCCTTGCTAAAGTGCACCGAGATCACTTCAAATGTATTACCCTTGTCAACAATTCTGGTTACATAGAGGTGTACAGCATAGGAACAGACCTTTTAGGCCAACTCATCAATTCTTCAAAAAAATTCAATCAAATTTGTCAAACACAGCTTTACCTTAACAAATCTATGTTAACTATCTCTGATTGTCTCTCCAAGTGCAGGTATATTCTGTCCCTCAGAATTCTTTCCAATAATTTCCCCACCACTGAGGTTAGACTGACTGGCCTATAGCTTCTTGGTCTAACACTTGCTACTTTTTTTAATAAGGAGATGACGTTAGCAGTCCTCCAGGCCAGCAGATTTCTCCACTCCACTGCTAAACCAGCCAGTACATCCTCTCTTTCTCTCTCTCTCTCTTTCTCTTTTTCTCTCTCTGTTTTTCTTTCTCTTTTCTCTCTCCTACGCTCTGTTACCCTCTTTCTCTCTCTTTTCTCTGTCTTTCTCATTCTCTCTCTTTCTCAGTCTCTCTCACTCTCCTTCTCTCTTCTGTGGTGCATAAGGAATCTAGTCTTTCCCTACATATTGTCTTGCTCTTTACTTACTTACAACTCCTTTCAGTTTTCCGTTAATGCTACGTGCCAATATTTTCTCATGCACTTTCTTAGCTTCTCTAATTTCCTTTTTAAGATCCTTCCTGCACTATTTATGCTCCTTTAGGGACACTCTCATATTGAGTCCTCAATATCTTCCACAAGCTTTTCTTTTTTTTCTTAAACTTAACCTTTATATCCCTCAATATTCGGGGTTATCCAGTCTTGGTCCCACACTTTGCCTTTAAAGGAACATATAGACTTTGTACTCTCCTTCCTCGAGTGCCTCCTACTGACCTGACACAGTTTTATCTGCAAATAGCTGCTTCCAGTTCATATGGGCCAAATCTTGTCTTATCTTAGAAAAATTAGTCTTTCCCCAGTTTAGAACATTTATTCCTGGCCTCCTCTTATCCTTACTCGAATTATCCTTCTAACTGAGTGATGGTTACTATCTCCAAAATGCTCCCGTACTGATATATGTTTCATCTGCTGAGGCCCCTTTTGGAATATCAGCCCCAGCACAAATTGGATAAAGTGTTCTCCTGGATGTAATTGAGGAAGTCTGTTCACTCCCTATCTTGCAGACTAAAACAATCCCAGCTGAGATTGTATCATCAAAATCCTTGAACATTACTGCCTTATTATTCTTACAATTCTCTGAAGTTTGATGACATGTTTTTCCTCTATCTCTCTCTCTCTCTCTCTTCCTCTCTGTTTGTTTGGGGACCTATAATACACATAAACAGTGTGCTTGCTCCTTTGTGTCTTATTTACCTTCCCATACGGCATCTTTTAGCGATCCTTCCAAAGTAGCATCCCTTCTCATTACTGTTTTGGCAATTCCGCCTCTTCTATTTCCCTCTATGTTTCATCTGAATACTCCATAATCATATTCCTCAAGCTCCATATTCCATCCAGCCTTCTAAACTCACTTTCTAATCTCGGTGATGGTTTCCTCGGCTTTCCAATAGAACGTACCAGTCTTTCAACTTTTAACTCCAGCTCACCTTCCCTCCCCTTGACCATTTCCCCTGCCAATCTAGTTTAAAAGTACCCCACCAGCATTAGCAAACCTCCCTGCAATGATGTTGTTCCTGTTCAGATGTCCAATTTGAACAGATCCTTGCTGCCCCAGAAATGGTCCTGGTGCCTCAGGAATCTAAAGGCTCTCCCTCTTGCACCAAAGCTGCAGCCACTATGCCGTTGAACTGTTCCCATCCTCACTACTGCATATCTTCAGGAATTATCTGGAGATTGCTAACTTTTGAAGTCTTTCCTGCCTAACTCCCTGAAGTCTGGTTGCAGGATCTCATTTCTCTTTCTGCCTTCATCATTGGTACCAACATGGACCACAATCTGTGGCTATTCACCCTCCCCATTCAGAATGCCCTGCTGTCATGTCATGACATTCTTGACCTTGGCACTGCCAGGCAACAAACAATCCTGGAGTCACATCAATAGCCACAAAAACTCCTGCCTACTGCCCTCACTAACAAATCCCCTACCACCAATGGCCATTCACATTTCTTCCTCCCCATGTGAACCACCCACAATGCTCTGGCTCTGCCAGGGAACAGTCACTCTCACCATTTTCAAAAACTGAGAAATGATTTACAAGGAAGATACACTCAGGAGAATTCCTTTAATCCCTGCCTGGTACCCTCCGTCTAGTTGGACTATAACCTGGTGCTGTGTGACTTCTGACTTTGTTCATCCCAGTCCAACTCCGGCACCTCCACATCATGACTCTCTGCATACTGTAATTTTTTGCTTTCATTTGCATTTTTATTTGAGAAAAATAAGTGAATGGTAGATATAGCCAGTGACAACACCATGTGTATTACCTCAGGTGTAATCAAATCACTCCTGCAGCATGTGTGCACTGAGAGTTTTGGCTGGCTGTAGCGATTTGGAACATGCAGTTTCTGCTTTGAAGCCACGACAAAGGCAATTATAGTTTTGGAAAGCAGTTTACTCTGAGGGTTTGTTGTACCATAAAGGAGTTTGAGTGTTGGACATTTGTTGTTCCGATACTCAGGATAAATACAAAATAGTTTTAATGAGCTTGTTCAGAAGTGTAATGACACACCTGTACAGTAGATGGGACTTGAATCAGGACCTACTTCCCCAAAGGTAGGTGTACTACCACTGCACTGCAAGACCCTATATCCGATGTATCCGACATATACCTCATAGTGTTCGGACTGCAGTTTGTTCTCCCAAGGTCCCCAGTGCCCAGGTGTGGATTTCAGCCTTTGCTGGTCATCACAGACTGCCTGCCTTCGCATAGTGCCTCGTGTAAAAACAATGACTGCAGATGCTGGAAACCAGAGTCTCGATCAGAGTGGTGCTGGAAACGCACAGCAGTTCAGGCAGCATCCGAGGAGCAGGAAGATCGACGTTTCAGGCAAAAGCCCTTCATCAGGAATACATAGTGCCTAGTGGCCAAACAAAGAACAACATTTAATGAATTTCCACTGAATATGTTTAATGTAAGGTACTAAAAGACGAAAAAAAGAAGGTAATTCTGCTATAAGGTGCGAATTTGCTGTACTGTGATTGATGAATTGGGGACACTGTTTCTAAAGCACAAACCTTTAAGCCGTGTGTTGGCTGTGACATGATTACATCACCACCACTTTCAGCACTGTTTCTAAAGCACCGTTTTTCTATCATGTGGGGTTGCACAAGAATGCAACAGTCACGTTATAGAAGAACTACCTGTAGATAAAATAGGGAAATAGCAAGTTAATTTTAAAGGAATAATATAATATTTTCAAGTAAGCTGATGACACAAATCAGGTCGGATTGAGAATAGTCAGTAGGGTGTAAAGCAGATTTTAAGGAGATTTCGACAGGTTGATATCTGGTAAATACATTGAAATAAAAAAACGAAAACACTGTGGATGTTGAAAATCAGAAACAAAAACAGAAACTGCTGGAAAAGCTCAGCACGTCTGGCAGCATCTGTGGAGAGAAATCAGAGTTAATGTTTCAGGTTGAGTGACCCTGCCTCAGTCGAGTAAGGGTAAGTGTTAGTTATCCACTTCAGTCAGACAACCAGAATGGTGGAGTATTATTTTAATAGTGATAAACTGGGAAAGGCTGATGTACAAAAGGAGCTGAGTCACCAGTCCCTGAAAGCAAAGTTAAAAATCACACAACACCAGGTTATAGTCCAACAGGTTTAATTGGAAGCACTAGCTTTCAGAGCAACGCTCCTTCATCAGGTGTTTGTGGAGTATAAGATCATAAGCCTTTGTGTGAGTTTTAACTTTGTACTCCCCAGTCTAACACCAGTATCTCCAAACCAGGTGCAACACCCAGCTGGAGGATCAATGTTATATTGGCCTTCCTTCCCAATTTCAAGCTGGTTCTGCAGCTCAGTGCTACACTGTGGGTTTACTGCACCTTTCATTAGAATGCCGCTGTCACTGTGCACACAAGATCCTTCTCACAGGGCTCCTTGCTTTCTCCCTCATCGCTCACGGTGGAATGCTCATGGTCATGCCTTTTTACACATTTTCCTCTCAGTCAGAACTTACTGATGATCTGCCTTTTAGCACTGACACTAATCTAGTCAGCTGTCATGGTTGCCAGCAGAGCTCCGTCTAGGGGTTGGGCATATTGGGATGGTACCATGCCATGTTGATCTCTGACCTGTCTATGTGCCAGCAGTGTACCCAGCAAACACATTGCACATGCTTCGACCAAATGCCGTATCTCAAAGCCAAGAGGAAAGTGAGGACTGCAGATGCTGGAGATCAGGGTCGAAAAGTGTGGCACTGGAAAAGCACAGCAGCTCAGGCAGCATCCGAGAAGCAGGAATGAAGGGCTTATGCCCGGAACATCGCCTCTCCTGCTCCTTGGATGCTGCCTGACCTGCTGTGCTTTTCCAGTGTCTCAAAGTCTAGTCAGGTCAAGGGACACAGCTTTCAGTTGTGGGGTCCTGGAACAGTAAGTCAGTGGCAACATCTGCTATCAGTCCAGGGCCTTGGACACAGTCAGTTAGGTCACTTGGGACATCAGGGCCTGGCGTCCATCTTGTTACCGTCTGGAGAATGGGCTGTGGTCAGTCCTGCAATCCCAGTGTAACCAGTCCAGGGAGCAATGGTAAATCTGTTGGGGAGCTGAACAGAGATCAGTTAGATGCATGCTTGAAGCTAACACTAGGAGGTCAAAAAAAAATCTGCAGTGAGCAGAATGACCAAATTAGTGTCAACTGACATTTACAATCAGTGAATCCCACACTGGGCTGACTGGCAGGTGAGGCCTACAGTGGGCAGACTGGGAAAAGAAGCCAATCTGAAGGGTATTCACCAATGGCTGTCCTCCTGCTCTTCACAAAGTTCTCCCCAAATTTCCTACAAGATTTTTGTTAAAAGATGACAGTAATGCCTTTAGACTGAGGCCACAGTTACTGCAGCCTTGCACATTACCATGTAGGTAATGTGCTTGGAGACACCATGAATGTCACAGGAAGATGAAACATACACACCATAACCACACCACACCATACACACCATAACCACACCACACCATAACCACACCACACCATACACACCATAACCACACCACACCATACACACCATAACCACACCACACCATAACCACACCACACCATAACCACACCACACCATACACACCATAACCACACCACACCATAACCACACCACACCATACACACCATAACCACACCACACCATACACACCATAACCGAGATTTTCATGCTTCCAAAGTTTTCAGAATGTGAGATTTAAAAGTGACAGTAGAAACCAAATTCCACCCCCCTGCCCCATACACACAGAGACACACACATGTACACACAGACACATAGACACAGACAGACACACAGACACAGACACACACACACATTTTGAAAGGTCACATTAAATGCCCAACTCGCAAACTCCATGCTCCCAAACTCATAATCCCCCTCACACCTCACCTCCAATCCTGCACAATCCTCCATGTCAATTCAATGCCCTACTCATCCCCGATGGCTCCACATACCATCCTGTGCTAACTCCTGCCACTTCTCTGTCAAAGTACACATTCCATATGGAATCGATGAACCATACAGTAAAGGTGATACTGCTTTAAAAACACCCACTTATAATCACCTTTCAGAAACAGCTGTTGCTCCAATTCAGAAAATGTCAACAAAGCAGATCTCCAAAGTATCAATCACAGAAGCTGGAAGCACATGACATCGCTTTCTACTAAAACAAAGAACAGCGGATCCAGGAAATCTGAAACAAAAACAGAATTTTCTGGAGAAACTCACCAGGTCTGGCAGCAGAGTTAATGTTTTGGGTCCTGTTTTGATGAAGGATCACTCGACCCAGAATGTTGATTGCATTTTCTTTCCACAGATGTTGCTAGACTTGCTGAGTTTCTCAACAGTTTTTACATTTCCTAATTAACCTGTGCAGTGATGTTATTATAAAGCCCTGGAGTAGGTGGATATTAAACCTAAGCTAAAAAAAAATTCCCAACTCCAATGACCCATCCCAAAGACAAACATCTGCCCCATTGTATTCCCATATAATTAAAGTTATATCCAGTATAGGTGTCGTAAAAGAATGCCATCTAGCCACCCCAGTTTTGTGTGGTGTTTTTTCAAGGGTAATTGATACATTAAAACATTCTTAAGAATTGTTTCAACCATGAAGTTGTTCCTATATAAGAGTTGGTCACCAGTGAAGTGTTATATTCTGATAGAGTTAGCACTGTACTGCTTGTCTTGTTCTCTGTTACTGCTGCTGTATTAATTAATATACTCCAATTCCTGCCAATAGGAGGAAGGCCTCAATGATGTTCAGGAGATCCTGAAGACCGAGAAACCCCACCCAGAGCGTCGGCTCCGAGGTGTCCTGGAGGAATTGAGCAGTGGCTGCACGTGGGTACAGATGGAGATGAATAAGAACATAAGGAATAGTAGCAGGAGCAGACGATGTCGTCCCTGAAGCCTGCTTCGCCATTCAGTCAGATCAGGGCTGCTCTTTGTGTACACTCTGCTTCCCTTATCCGCCCGCTCACCATAATTCTCAATTCCTTTACTGTTCAAGATCTATCAATGTTTGCCTTAAAAACTTTAATGGGGAAGCCTCAACTGCATCACTGAGCAGGGAATTCCACATATTCACAATCCTCTGGGTGAACAAGTTCCTTCTTAATTCAGTCCTAAACCTGCTTCCCCTTACTTTGATGTCCCCGGTGTTACTTCTACACACTACAGACTAGTTTAATAAACAATAATATTCATTGCTATAAAGATAGCTTTGCCTCTATGTCAATTTGGTCTGTCTACCAATTCTGAATTCTTCTAAGATTTATCAGCAATAACAAAACTACCTGGTAAAATATTGAAGGATGGTTTTAGCAGTTTAATTTTGAAAATCTTTCAACCGCCATCTGAAATAAGCAACATACTGTAATGCCTGTTCCAATTATAATTTAATTGCTCTTTGTTCCAATTATAATTTAAATTCTGTTTTATTTTTCAGCATTGTCTATGTTCATCCCAGGGTTATATTGTATTGAAAAGTCAGTATTCCTCATTATCCATACACCCATACTACAGCCTTCCTTCATGTTAATCTGACTCAGCTGGTGGGGACTTGGGTTTAGGTCAAGATCAGCATCAAGGGGTCAGTGCATTGTCACAGGTTTTGACCTTCTCTTGAAGTGTTAACCTGAGGTCAGGCCTCCTTGCTGCTGATGAATCCAGCAGACCCCATGCCCCTGTTGGAGGGAGAGTGAGCAGTTTTCTTTATATCCTGTGTAATACCTTCCTCCAGGAGGTTAATGCTGTTTATGGAATCATGAAGTGTTTTGAGGCACTGCTGATGCCTGATACTGTGTATTATAAATGAGATTGACAGTGGATAATGTAACTTCATTGTTTATTGTTCATCCAAGCCACTTGAAGAGAGATCCACTCTGTCTCTGAACATTTTCTGTTCTCCCTATAGCCGTTTTGTGTCACTGGCAAATAAGGATCAGAGTGCAGCAGGAAAGACAAAACTGGACAGGGAGAGGCTTAAATCCTGCATCAGAGAAATGGTATGTTCAATGTGCCTAATGTATTACTAACCATTTATAACAAGATACCTTAATGGGAAACTAAAGACATATATATTTTTTTTAAAAAAGATTGCTTGAGATCCCCACGCAGTTTAATTAGATAATTCTGTTCAGAAACAGGGTCAGACTCAAGACCTGAATGCTCCGAATTTGTAGCTTGGGAAACAAGACCAAGATTCTGTCAAGATGTCACAACTCCAACACATTAATCTTTTCATGGTTCTGACCAGTTCTGCATCTGCAGTGTTTGTTAACGTTATTCTGAGATTTTTAACTGACGAAAGCTTGTGACTTCAAGTAAACCTGTTGGACTATAACCTGGTGTTGTGTGACTTCTGAGGTTTTCAGCACTTAGGTTTTTATGTTCACTTTATTCCGATTCTCACCTGAAACCAGCTGATTAAATGTAGCTGGGGCCAACTCATGCATTGTGAGAAATCCTGTGAATGTCTGTGATTTGCTGCTGATTTGTGGAACAGGCTTGGCTGACACAGTGGCTCAGTGGTTAGCACTGCAGCCTCACAGCACCAGAGACCCCGGTTCAATCCCAGCCTCGGCGACTCTCTGTGTGGAGTTTGCACTTCCTCCCAGTGTCTGTATGGGTTTCCTCCGGGTGCTCCAGTTTCCTCCAACAGTCCAAAGATGCGCAGGTCAGGTGGATTGGCCATGCTAAATTGCTAGGAGAAAGTGAGTGCTGGAGATCAGAGCTGAAAAATGTGTTGCTGGAAAAGCGCAGCAGGTCAAGCAGCATCCAAGGAGCAGGAGAATCGACGTTTCGGGCATAAGCCCTTCTTCAGGAATGAGGAAGATGTGCCAAGCAGGCTAAGATAAAAGGTAGGGAGGAGGGACTTGGGGGAGAGGCGTTGGGAATACGAGAGGTGGAAGGAGGTTAAGGTGAGGGTGATAGGCCGGAGAGGGGGTGGGGGCGGAGAGGTCGGGAAGAAGATTGCAGGTCAAGAAGGCGGTGCGGAGTCCGAGGGTTGGGACTGAGATAAGGTGGGGGGAGGGGAAATGAGGAAGCTGGAGAAATCTGCATTCATCCCTTGTGTTTGGAGGGTTCCTAGGCGGAAGATGAGGTGCTCTTCCTCCAGGCGTTGTGTTGCCATGGTCTGGCGATGGAGGAGGCCAGTCCATCTTCCACAGCTACACTGGCCCCACCCCCCACCTTTCCCTCCGCAACATCGATGACTGTATTGGCGCTACCTCGTGCTCCCACGAGGAGGTTGAACAGTTCATCCACTTTACTAACACCTTCCACCCCGACCTCAAATTTACCTGGACCGTCTCAGACTCCTCCTTCCCCTTCCTAGACCTCTCCATTTCTATCTCGGGCGACCGACTCAACACAGACATTTACTATAAACCGACCGACTCCCACAGCTACCTAGATTACACCTCCTCCCACACTGCCCCCTGTAAAAACGCCATCCCATATTCCCAATTCCTTTGCCTCCGCCGCATCTGCTCCCAGGAGGACCAATTCCACTACCGAATAAGCCAAATGGCCTCCTCCTTCAAAGACCGCAATTTCCCCTCCGACGTGGTCGACGATGCTCTCCACCACATCTCCTCCACGTCCCGCTCCTCCGCCCTTGAACCCCACCTCTCCAACCACCACCAGGACAGAACCAGACTGGACCTCACCAACCACCCCACCAACCTCCAGATACATCGTATCATCCTCCGTCATTTCCGCCACCTCCAAACAGTTCCCACCACCAAGGATATATTTCACGCCCCTCCCCCATCAGCATTTCGGAAAGACCACTCCCTCCGCGACTGCCTCGTCAGGTCCGCACCCCACACCAACCCAGCCTCTACTCCCGGCACCTTCCCCTGCAACCGCAAGAAATGCAAAACTTGCACCCACACCTCCCCCCTCACTTCCCTCCAAGGCCCCAAGGGATCCTTCCATATCTGTCACAAATTCACTTGCACCTCCACACACATCATTTACTGTATCCGCTGCACCCGATGTGGCCTCCTCTACATTGGGGAGACAGGCCGCCTACTTGTGGAACATTTCAGAGAACACCTCTGGGACACCTGCATCAACCAACCCAACTGCCCCGTGGCTGAACACTTTAACTCCCCCTCCCACTCTGCCAAGGACATGCAGGTCCTTGGCCTCCTCCATCGCCAGACCATGGCAACACGACGCCTGGAGGAAGAGCGCCTCATCTTCCGCCTAGGAACCCTCCAACCACAAGGGATGAATGCAGATTTCTCCAGCTTCCTCATTTCCCCTCCCCCCACCTTATCTCAGTCCCAACCCTTGAACTCAGCACTGCCTTCTTGACCTGCAATCTTCTTCCCGACCTCTCCGCCCCCACGCCCTCTCCGGCCTATCACCCTCACCTTAACCTCCTTCCACCTATCGCATTCCCAATGCTCCTCCCCCAAGTCCCTCCTCCCTACCTTTTATCTTAGCCTGCTGGACACACTTTCCTCATTCCTGAAGAAAGGCTTATGCCCGAAACGTCGATTCTCCTGCTCCTCGGATGCTGCCTGGCCTGCTGCGCTTTTCCAGCAACACATTTTTCATGCTAAATTGCCCATAGTGTTATGGTGCGTTAGTCAGAGGGAACTGGGTCTGGGTGTGTTACTCTTCTGAGGGTCGGTATGGACTTGTTGAGCCGAAGGACTTGTTTCTACACTGTAGGTAATCTAATCTAATCTGTTTTTATAATCCAAATACACCAATTTTGCAGAGTCACTTCTTAAGGCAGTTGCTGAGTGTATCGAAGCAAAGCAAATCATTTGTGATAAAAATCATAATGTTATCTGCAGTCAATAAATTTAGCATTTATGATTTTTCTTCGTATCTCCAACTGACTATTGTGCCCGGCCCCATGTTGCAGTTTGAAATCATTTAAAATTTCGCTGTCCATTCTCTGATAAAATTCACATCAGACACGAAGTCAGACGGCAGTATCACTTACAATTAGCTTCTAGAAAGTGCCATTTCCACCAAGTCTATTTTTCGCATTTCTTCAGAGAAGCCGGTTAAATTGTACCGCAGATGCTTTGTCAAATAAGTAATACTGCTATTCATGAATAAGAATGGTTAATAGCTATCACTGTGGAAATATTTCCCTGAAATTTTGAAAGTTTATATCCAGGGACAGGAATAAAAGTAAGAAACAATATGGAATTGAAATGATTAAACTTCTTTCTGGAGACAAAATAACGTTAAGAAAAGGTCTCTTGCAATCTTTATGCTAAATGGCTGTATATCCATTAAACTACAGGAGAACATGGCACAGCAAGCAAAGACCACGAGAACCCAGGTAAAGAAGACCACACTGAAGGACAAACTTAAACAGGTCCATGTGTTTCTTCATAAACTCCGCTTTATGGCTGAGGAGGTAAGAGATTTACCTACAAACGTGATGTACAAAATATTAATTACTTTGCATGGACTATGTAGCAATACAATTGAATTGCATTTAGAACATAGAACATTACAGCGCAGAACAGGCCCTTCGGCCCTCAATGTTACGCCAACCTGTCATACTAATCTGAAGCCCATCTAACTTACACTATTCCACTTACATCCATATGCTTGTCCAATGACAACTTAAATGTACTTAAAGTTGGTGAATCTACTACCGTTGCAGGAAAAGCATTCCATACCCTTACTACTCTCTGAGTAAAGAAACTACCTCTGACATCTGTCCTTTATCCATCACCTCACAATTTAAAGCTATACCCCCTCGTGCTTGCCATCCCCATTCTTGGAAAAAGGCTCTCCCTGTCCCCCCTATCTAACACTTGATTATCTTATATGTCTCTATTAAGTCACCTCTCAACCTTCTTCTCTCCAACAAAAACAGCCTCAAGTCCCTCAGCCTTTCCTCGTAAGACCTTCCCTCCGTACCACGCAACATCCTAGTAAATCTCCTTTGCACCCTTTCCAAAGCTTCCACATCCTTCTTGTAATATGGTGACCAGAACTGTACACAATACTCCAAGTGCGGCCGCACTAGAGTTTTGTACAGCTGTAGCATAACCTCATGGTTCCAGAACTCGATCTCTCTATTAATAAAAGCTAAAACACTGTATGCCTTCTTAACAACCCTGTCGACCTGAGTGGCAACTTTCAAGGATCTGTGTACCTGGACACCGAGATCTCTCTGCTGATCTACACTACCAAGAATCTTACCATTAGCCCAGTACTTTGCATTCCGGTTACTCTGACCAAAGTGAATCACCTCACACTTGTCCGCATTAAACTCCATTTGCCACCTCTCAGCCCAGCTCTGCAGCTTATCTATGTCTCTCTGTAACCTACAACATCCTTCATCACTATCCACAACTCCACCAACCTTAGTGTCGTCTGCAAATTTACTAACCCACCCTTCTACGCCCTCATCCAGGTCATTTATAAAAATGACAAACAGCAATGGACCCAACACCAACCCTTGCGTTACACCGCTAGTAAGTGGACTCCAGGATGAACATTTCCCATCAACCACCACCCTCTGTCTTCTTTCAGCAAGCCAATTACTGATCCAAACTGCTACATCTCCCACAATCCCATTCCTCCGCATTTCGTACAATAGCCTATTATGGGGAACCTTATCGAACACCTTGCTGAAATCCATATACACCACATCAATCGGTTTACTCTCATCTACCTGTTTGGTCAAAAGTTAATTCTGAATAATTTTGTTAAAGAATAACTAGAGAAAATAAGTGTAAAAATAAGATTTTCAGAGTTTTTCAGTATTTCCTGTTTTATTTTTGAATTTCCAGAATCTGTAGAGTTTCACCTTTGTAGTATTTAAGTATCTCTGCTCATTTCAGGTAACTCGCTATTCTCTCCTCTCAGGGGCGAACTTACCATTCTCCTTTCACTGATGTATTTGCAGAATAATTCATAGTCTCTCTCATACATCCTCGCTGCACTCCATCTTCTCTTCACCCGTCCTTATTTTCTCCTAAACCAATGTTTGTATTTTACAGATTATAACAGTGGGCCCCCTTCTTCAATTTTCAATTTGTTTTGAATACACTGGCGCAGGCGTCCTAACCCTCACCCCTCCATCATTATTTTAGAAGTAGCTTCTTTCAATGCCTTTACTAATCCAGTGAATTGATTTTGCAGCCTCAGCACAGCATCCCTGAAATATTCATCTGGATGATGAGCAACAACAAACGGATTGCATATGCTCGAATTCCATCCAAGGATATTCTTTATTCCATAGTGGATGAAGAAACAGGCAAAGACTGTGGCAAAGTTAAGACTGTCTTTCTCAAGGTAATGTCATCCCACTTGGAGACTCTAAACAGCTGCTATTCTAAAGCAAGGATTATCGGGAGGATTCAAATTCCTGGAGCCCAAAGAGTTAATGTTCTTTAGAAACAGGAAGCCCACCTGGGAGATTTTGACCAATAATAAAAAGGATTAGCCCCCATTCCCATTCTATTACCAACATTGATCTAAGTTTGCAGAGGCTTAAGGGGTTCCGTTTGATGGTTGGAGTGAGCCCAAGGGGAACATGAGCTCTGATTTCCCTTGTAGAGCCTGGAGGAGCACTCAGCGCAACGGGGCAAATCAGGTTAAAATACACCCCCTCTATGATCACAAGCACAGCAATAGGTCTTCATGATCTTCAATTCAGAAGATGCAATAGGATTACAAACTCAGCAGTAATGCAGTACAATAGTTACATAGCAATAATGCAGTACAATAGTTATGCAGCAGTAATGCAGTACGATAGTTACGCAGCAATAATGCAGTACAATAGTTATGCAGCAGTTATGCATTATGATAGTTACGCAGCAGTTATGCAATACAATAGTTACACAGCAGTAATGCAGTATGATTGTTATGGAACAGTAATGCAGTACGATAGTTACACAGCAGTGATGCAGTACAATGGTTACGTAGCAGTAATGCTGTATGATAGTTATGCAGCAGTAATGCAGTACGATAGTTATGCAGCAGTAATGCTGTACGATAGTTATGTAGCAGTAATGCAGTACGATAGTTATGGAGCAGTAATGCAGTACAATAATTATGCAGCAGTAATACAGTATGATAGTTATGCAGCAGTAATACAGTACGATAGTTATGTAGCAGTAATGCAGTACGATAGTTATGCAGCAGTAATGCAGTACGATAGTTATGCAGCAGTAATACAGTACAATAGTTATGCAGCAGTAATGCTGTACGATAGTTATGCAGCAGAAATGCAGTATAATAATTATGTAGCAGTAATGCAGTATGATAGTTATGCAGCAGTAATACAGTACGATAGTTATGCAGCAGTAATGCAGTACGATAGTTATGCAGCAGTAATGCTGTAGGATAGTTATGCAGCAGTAATGCAGTATGATAGTTATGTAGCAGTAATGCAGTACGATAGTTATGCAGCAGTAATACAGTACAATAGTTATGTAGCAGTAATATAGTACTATAGTTATGCAGCAGTAATGCTGTATGATAGTTATGTAGCAATAATGCAGTACGATAGTTATGCAGCAGTAATACAGTACGATAGTTGTGCAGCAGTAATGCTGTATGATAGTTATGCAGCAGTAATACAGTACGATAGTTATGCAGCAATAATGCAGTACGATAGTTATGGAGCAGTAATGCAGTACGATAGTTATGCAGCAGTAATACAGTACGATAGTTATGGAGCAGTAATGCAGTACGATAGTTATGCGGCAGTAATACAGTATGATAGTTATGGAGCAGTAATGCAGTATGATAGTTATGTAGCAGTAATGCAGTACGATAGTTATGCAGCAGTAATGCAGTACGATAGTTATGCAGCAGTAATGCTGTATGATAGTTATGTAGCAGTAATACAGTACGATAGTTATGCAGCAGTAATGCTGTACGATAGTTATGCAGCAGAAATGCAATATAATAGTTATGTAGCAGTAATGCAGTATGATATTTATGCAGCAGTAATACAGTTCGATAGTTATGTAGCAGTAATGCAGTACGATAGTTATACAGCAGTAATGCTGTAGGATAGTTATGCAGCAGTAATGCAGTATGATAGTTATGTAGCAGTAATGCAGTACGATAGTTATGCAGCAGTAATACAGTACAATAGTTATGTAGCAGTAATGCAGTACGATAGTTATGGAGCAGTAATGCAGTACGATAGTTATGCAGCAGTAATACAATATGATAGTTATGCAGCAGTAATGCTGTACGATAGTTATGCAGCAGTAATACAGTACGATAGTTATGCAACAATAATGCAGAAGGATTTCAAAGTGAAAACCAACTACATCACATCATCACCACTGGTGGTGAACAATTTTGTGCTGCTCGAACAGAATCATTCACATTATAGAAACACATTTAAAAGTCTCATGTTTTTCTGAGGTTTTAATCTAATTCCCTGTTTTAATATGTCATATAAAATGTCAGCATCACAAAGGTTGAAAAGAACAAGGATTTTCCAATTCTGAATGGATACAAAGCTCTGGTATGCAATTACATTCAAAATCAAGTTGTAGAGATTGAATTGGCTGAAGAGGAATTAAATGATTTAACTTTATTTGTTTTTAAACTATCTGAATGCTGACATTTCATGAATTTCACTTTGAAAAATGTTTTACAGGCTGTGAATTGTATTGGGATGTCCTGAAATTATGAAATGTGTTAAATAGATGAATGTTTGTTTTTTCTTCTTCCTCACGATAACCATTAACATTTCCACAATCAGTGCTCAGACTTCAATCACCTGAATAGTACTGAACTTTAGATAAATACAAAATAAGGTGGAGGAAAACAAGTGCATCATCACAATGATAGTAAAACTATCCTGTCTTCCTGGAGTCTCTTATAACACATTTAAAAGGGAGGTGATGGCATAATGATATTATCACAAGGTTATTAATCCAGCGACCCAGCTAATGTTCTGCGAACTTGGGTTCGAATCCCATCACAGCTGTTGGTGGAATTTTAATTCAATAAAAATCAGGAGTATGATGGTGACCAGAAAACCATTATTGATTGTCAAAGAAAACCTATCGGATTCACTAATGCCCATAAAGAATGGAAGGTTTCCTTCCCTAATCTGGTCTTGCCTACGTGTGACTCAGACCTATGGCAATGTGATTGACTCTCAAATGTCCTCTGGGCACAATTGGGGATGGGTAATAAATACTGGCCTAGCCAGTGACATCCAGGACCCATGAATGAATGAAAAAAAGGATAAATATTTGGAAAAGCAACTTGTGTGGGAATGAGACTGAACAGACTAAGTTTTCCCAGTAAGTTGCGTGGCCTCTTCCTGTGCTTTACAATTCTATTGGTGCAAAATTCCTCCTGAAACTGTTCTTATTCCTTTCGGGCATATGTCTTCTTTCCTGTGTCAATCCACCTTTGAATGATTGACTCGTTTCCTTTCAGATTATGTGCAACATTTTGTAAGCATTGCGAAGGTAGCCTGGTGAAAACGCTTTTCATTCTTTTACACCTATTAATTACACTTTTGGTTCTCTCTCTATTTTAATAGCATTCACTTTGTCTTCTGCGCTGGTGCCCTCATCATCCGTTCAGTACTCCTGCCTCCTCTGTAATCAGCATAAAAAACATCCTTTTCACACCCCCCTGAAAGTTTGAAAGAAGAGTCAAATTGAGCTGAAAACATTCACTCCATTTCCACTCTCAAAAGATGCTGCCAGAGATGTTGAGTTTCTCCCAAATTTTCTGATTTTGCTGCTGAAAGGCTTGTGGTGGAGTGCTGGTTTCCCAATGGGAACTTTGTGCTTTTGATTTTGCTACAGTCAGAAACCCCTAAACCTCTTTCCACATTCCAATCTTAAAGAACCATTGGCCAATTATAAAGCCTTGCCAACTGTCACTTGTGTATCCTAGTGATCCTGTTATTTCTTCCATATTGTTGGTGATTGGAAGAAAATGGAATGCACGCTTTGGAAACGGGGAAAGATTCAATTAGGCACAGCAGGCTCAATTCCAGCCTCGGGCAACTGTCTGTGTGGAGTCTGCACATTCTCCCAGTGTCTGCGTGGGATTCCTCCGGATGCTGCGGTTTCCTGGCACAGTCCAAAGATGTACAGGACAGGTGGATTGCCCATAGTGTTCAGGGATGTATAGGTTAGATGCATTAGTTAGGGGTAAATGTATAGTAATAGGGTATAGGTCTGGGTGGGTTACTCTTCAGAGGACCGTTGTCCATGGATTAGCCATGGGAAACGTGGGGATAGGGTGGGTGGGGCGGTGAGTCTGGGTGCAATGCTCTTCAGAGAGTCAGTGTGGACTTGTTGGGCCAAATAGCCTGTTTCCACACTGTAGGAATTCTATGTGTTTATGACTCTCATTAAAATGCTTGGGATTATCCAAAAAAGAATGTTTCAGCCACTTACTTCATGAAGCATGTTTTCAGGAAGCAGATTCCCTCTCAAAGTCACTATATTGCAGAATCGCTTTCACTTTGTTTAAATCATCATATAGACTTGCCTTATTTGCAGCTCCCAGGAAAGCGAGGCTTTGGCACTGCAGGTTGGACTGTTCAAGCTAAAATCGAGGTTTACTTTTGGCTGGGATTAAATAAGCAACGCAAGGATTTCCTGACTGGCCTGCCCAGTGGATACGAAGAAAACAAAGCGGTTCAGGGTCAGGGGTTACAGTCCTTCCCTCCTATAAGTCTGACCTATATCAGTAAGTACTGAGTTTGAAAATAGATGTTTAACCAGTGCAGCATTCAGAACATCATGCATGTCATTGAAATGATTTGGAGGAGCCAGTGTTGGACTGGAGTGGACAAAGTTAAAAATCACACAACACCAGGCTATAGTCCAACGGGTTTATTTGGAAGCACTAGCTTTTGGAGAGCTGCTGATGGTGACTACTACCTGATGAAGGAGCAGCGTTCTGAAAGCTAGTGCTTCTATATAATTGAAGGATTAGTTAGTTGGAGGAAAGAAGATGAAAAACGACATAAAGTTATTTTGAGTTAAAAAAAAGTCTTCCACTTTATTTTGTGCAAGTTGACAAAAGTATTGTTGCTCCTTTCAAGGCATGAAGTTCTTTGAAGATAGAAGATATTTTTGTTTAAAATGGACTGTCCATAATGTTTAGGCAGTGATAATAAAATTTAATTTGTCAAAGTTGAATTAAGTTATAATTCTTATTGGGGTTTTTGTTAATTACCCAAACAGAGAAGCAGCTCTTCCAGCTCCGAGTTCACATGTACCAAGCACGGAGCCTGTGTGCTGCAGACAGCAGTGGCCTGTCTGATCCTTTTGCCCGTGTCTTTTTCTCGACACAAAGCCAATGCACTGAGGTAATTACGCACCGTACAACCCAAATGGAATGCTTTCTGTCAAAGAAATTCTCCAACTTGATACAATTTCCATTGTTAACACCAAGAAATGCAACTGATCAATCCACTCCCATCCAGTCAGCAGTTCCCTATTGCAGGGAGTAGTTACAAACACAGACAAGAATTTCCCACAAAGAGATGCCCCAAGCAAGGTTGGTGGATTAGTAGAACCAAAAGAGAAAACAGTTGCAGGAAATAAAAGCTCATACTAGTTTAGCTTTTACCAAAAACATGATTCCCAATAGCTCTGTAGATATGGACTTCTTTTGTTTAAGAAGGCATTTCACTACCAAAGATAGGCAACAGATACTGACCTTTCTGATGACATTGACATCTCCACAATCGAAATTTAATAAATTAATTGAGTGATAGTCCCTATAAGTACCTGGAGGGCAGCCAGTTTCATTGCAAATATATTTCTTCCTGACATCTGGGTAAACAGTCAACGATGAGTATGGGACTTGCCAGATAATTTGTATTGGCTTTTCCACTGCACTAACCTAAAATATTGATCAGATATTTGATGTGAAAACACTTTAGTTTGGGACAACAATGACAGGAGCTGTTTTATTTTAGATTATTAAACTGGGGTGGTCCCTACATAGAGTGACACAGAGGGCTCAGATGGGAGCATAAGCCTGGGTTCCTTCAATCTGTGCTGGTGTGCTGCAGATTTAGATCAGAGGACTGAATAAACAGACCATACTAGCCTCAAGATCGGCATTGGTAGGAGCAGAGGAGCCTATCATCAGCCTACCTTCTCAGTTCAACAATAACATACAAGGTAGTGGACACCCTGTTTATTTAGTTTAAAAGTATGTATCAGTCTTTTTTGACTTTCCCTTCAATGAAGATTCACAATCATGCTTATTTTCTTTTGATACGCTTAAAATCAAGGCTAATATGAAGTTCAGTGCCAGTGATTTAAGGGGCAGATGTTTGAATTTGTAAAAGGTAAGGTCACCCACAAACATTTCCTACAGATAGCACTGCCCCAATGTCCTTACATACCTGGTAAAATTGTGAAGAAACTATGGTATAACAGCAGAAAGTTTGGCATGCCCTAGACCAAGGACAGCAACGTTGGTGATGAACAATGGAAATTGTTATGGCATTGAAATTATAAATATGTAGAATTGGTTTTCAGTTTCATCAATCTGTCATACACAGGTTTTACAGGAGACTCTCTGTCCGACATGGGACCAGTTGCTGGTGTTTGATAACATTGAGCTGTATGGTGAAGCACAGGAACTTAGAGATGACCCTCCCATTGTGGTCATTGAAATTTATGACCAGGATACTGTGGTAAGGAGTTCTAATGATTGTATTTTTCAGCCAGTTAGAAATTCCAGTCATGTCAGTATGTGTATGAATATTTTTCACTGTTACAATGAATATTAATGGTTTCATAAAAATATAAGTTAGTGTATCTGCTTAATTGAGCATGTACAAAGATTGTCATGGTTCCTGGTGGTTTGCAAGAACATACGGCATGAACTAAAAGCTCCTTGAATCAATGAACACCTTCATTCATAGAAAAGTCAATATACCTCTCATTCTATTGAACACTGCAACACATCTTTGTCATTAATTGCTTCTGTACACTTCTATATCCACATTTTTATCTTTTCAGTTCCAATGTCCACTATCTTGCATTTACTCACCTTCAAATGGACTGTTTACATTTTCAAGGGGGAGAAAGTGAGCACTGCAGATGCTGGAGATCAGCATCGAGAGTGTGGTGCTGGAAAAGCACAGCAGGTCAGGCAGCATACGAGGAGCAGGATCCCTCAATCAGGAATAAGGCTTCATTCCTGATGAAGAGCTTATGCCCAAAATGTCGATTCTCCTGCTCCTCAGATACTGCCTGACCTGCTGTGTTTTTCCAGCACCACACTCTCGACTGATTAATTTTCAACCATCTATTGAATCGATTCAGATTCTGTTCATCCCTATCAACCAGGGGCTGATTTTAGCCTTCCATGGTGACCAAATAAGGTCATACTTCATTAGTTGTCATTATTGTCATTTTAATCAATCTGTTCAAAGCATGTTGTGATAAACTTGGGACAAATGAGGATTGAACCCACACTTTCTGGCTCAGAGATAAGGATATTATCACTGCACCTCATTGCTATCCATTATAAGACCATAAGACATAGGAGTGGAAGCAAGGCCATTCGGCCCATTGAATCCAGTCTGCCATTTAATCATGGCTAATGGGCATTTCAACACTACTTACCTGCATTCGTCCCATATCCCTTAATTCCTTGTGAGATCAAGAATTTATCAATCTCTGCCTTGAAGACATTTAACGTCCCGGCCTCCACTGCGCTCCGTGGTAATGAATTCCACAGGCCCACCACTCTCTGGCTGAAGAAATGTCTCCTCATTTCCATTCTAAATTGACCCCCTCTAATTCTAAGGCTGTGCCCACGGGTCTTAGTCTCTCCGTCTAACGGAAACAAATTTCCCAGCGTCCACCCTTTCTAAGTCATGCATTATCTTGTAGGTTTCTATTAGATCTCCCCTCAACCTTCTAAAGTCCAATGAATACAATCCCAGGATCCTCAGCCGTTCATCGTATGTTAGGCCTACTATTCCAGGGATTATCCGTGTGAATCTCCGCTGGACACACCCCAGTGCCAGTCTGTCCTTCCTGAGGTGTGGAACTATTTATAGATAGTTTCTAATTAACCAGATGCAGTAAGATTTGAACTGAGACTGCCCAGCCCAGTGCTAGGGACACTACCATTGTACCACAAGAGTCCTTTAACCATCCATTATACTCTATCTGATTTCTCACTTCATTGAAAATCAGATCAGGTGTACAATCGGCAAACAATTTGCTGCGACTGATTTTCCACCATCACTACAAGTTAAAATCAATCTTTCTCTTTGTATCCTGAGAGCCTGGCTATTTAGTTTCTTAATAGCTACAAAGATTAGAAGTTTGGGTTTTTAACTGATACAGTTGAAACCTCCTTGAAACTGATTCATTTAACTTTACTACAACCTTGTCCTCCAGAAGATCACTCTTCTTCGTACAACTTTATTCAGCTGAGAAAGTGGGAATGTGTGCAATTCATGGATTCCTTTATAAAGAACAACAAAGTCTCTGTAAGAACAGTTAGCAGGATCGACATTACATTACCAGAGACAGACCAGCACTGCCTCTTTCCCCTCACACCAAATGTGTTGAGAAATGGAATTCTCCATGATTATATATCACCTTCCACAATGGTTCAGCTGAAACTCAACATTTTTTATGCAATTAACCATGTTAAACAGATATACAGGACAACTTTGAATTGAGAAATTGAAACCTGTGTGTGTTTAGAGCTGAAAATGTTTTTTTTAAGTCATTGCGGTTCAACCTTTCCTTCTTAGAAGTTTAAATTTTTCCCATTATAAATAATTTAGATGGTAAGTAAAGGCTGATGATATGTTTCTGCTTTCTTTTAATTTACCTCTGTTGCTGGACACCTTGTGTATTATGGGCTAAGTAGAGTGCGCATTGTTCTGATAGCTGTGATTTGAGTAGTTTTAGAATAGAATTTCACTAGATTAGTCAGCTCAATATAAAAGATGCAACAACATGAAAACTGTTGCATCTTTAAATCTACTGCTGTGAGTTGTGTAGTCACAGACAGCACTATATATTTGAACTAAGTAAACACTTCGGATTATTATGTTCAAGACTTCATGTGATTTCTGTTTTTCTCCCCCTCCAAATTTCAAAATCTAGTACAGGTATTTATATCTTCACTGATGTTTTATTCCTACCATTTCGCTCTTTGAAAATGGTCGAGCACAGAACAAATCTAAAAGCCTAAACCTGAGCATCCATGACAATGTGGACCAGCAGTGAAAGCTGAATTATTTAACCCAATGGTCTGCATACTCATGGACTAATGCAATCCGTGTATCTCCATCACCAACAACTAGAAGATCAAAGCTAGTCCTTTCAGTGCACACACTATAACTATTTGGATACATTGCTGCTCGCATACAGAATTGGCAGCTTCAGGAAAGGAAAGGCAGAGAAAAATTGGCAAATAATGGAGGAAAACCAAGAGAATGGATTTATTTTCTTGACACCATCATGTTCAAAGTGACTTAGAACCAATTAAATGAGTATGCTAACACATATTAGTAATAGCAAATGCAAACATGCTTCATAATTAACTATGAAATATTGTTCTAGTTTCGGTTTTGCATGTCATTGCTTAGTTATTCTGAAGTTCTCAAACAGAATTATCCATTGGGACTTAGTGCTGTTAAATTACTCATCCTAAAAATGCTTACAATCATGATGTTTATTTTTCCTCATCTGAAAATGCATCTTGATTCAAAAACCTTGAGTACTGAATTTCAATTGAAAATTTCAGATTGACAATCTGATGTAGCATATCTTTCAAGTCATTTGTTGTGTGAACTGAAATTATTTTAGTTTTATTCAAGGAAGTAGTTTGTGTGTTTAACTTGCAGTTAATCTGCAGTAATGCTGCTTATTACAATATCATCACTTTAAAGGAGACATCAAAATATAAATTTCTCAAAATAAAATCGGTACCGATGAAGCCAGGGACTGAATAGTTAGAAGTTAATTTGTGGAGGTATTTCACTAAGTCAACTAATGGAAGAACTCTCTTTGGGAAAATTCCAGGTTTTTGAATGTTTCTTTTCTTAGTAAAAAGAATTAATAGGTTTAGTTCATTCTACAAAGAATTATAACCTTATCACTGTTTCATCTTTTGAATACAACATTACATCAAATAAAACAGCCATCAAAGTTTGACATAGATCCGGTAAGAATAATCAAATAAATCTGATAATGTCAGTAGAAATCTAGTTGGACTGTAGAGGAGTAGCAGATATAGTGAATAGAAATCCTTCAACAATAACATAAGTGCCAATTGCCACAATTCCCAGATTAGACATGCATGAGCAATAATGCTAGTCTTAAAAAAAGTAATTGAATTGATTCCAATATTTGACTGTGGCATGAAATTAGTGTTAAGTCCTGATATGTTCCATTCAGAAATGTTAGTTAGAAACTCTTGTCAAAGTCACAGTCTGATGTTGCATACTGGCCAAAGAAGAACATCTGGGAAACCTGGATGTCTACATGTATTTCTGTTTACTTCAGTTGTGTTGGGTAGTGATTAACAAATGTACCTTTTGCAGGGAAAAGCGGAGTACATTGGCCGAACATTTGCAAAGCCTATAGTGAAGATGGCAGAAGAAGAGTATTGTCCTCCTCGCTTCCCTCCACCACTAGAGTATTATCAGATCTACCGGGGGAATTCCACTGCTGGAGACTTGCTAGCTGCTTTTGAACTCCTGCAGGTAATGCTGCCCCGAATGGAAATAACTCTTGATTAAAAGCAAATTACTGCCGATGCTGGAATCTGAAACCAAAAGAGAAAATGCTGGAAAGTCTCAGCAGTTTTTTTCGAGTCTAACTGACCCTTTGTCAAAGCTAAAAAAAGGGGAGAAATTGGGAGGTATTTATACGAGGCTGAGAGAAGGTGAGTCATGGCTCCAGAAGCAAAGGTAGCAATAAAGAGGTGATAATGACAGTACATAGAGAGATTATAGGGAGATTAGGAGCTGTGAGTGACCAAGGCTGAAGCCAGTGCTGTGTGACAAAATATGTGGGGGATGGGGGAGGGAGGGGTGAAGCAGAGGCAAAATGGAAAACAGGGGAGAAGGGTAACAAAGGGGGAAAAGGAGATAAAAAGGTGATGAGAGAGTGGGGAGCGAGAGAAAGAGACACAATCAAGAAATAAGAGGTACAGAACAGTGAAAAAAAATATTTAAAAAAAATAAATGAAATAAAATCATCTGAAATTGTTGAATTCAGTGTTGAGACCAGCAGGCTGTAACGGGCCTAGTCGGAAGATGCTGTTCCTCCAGTTTGCGTTGAGCTTCACTGGAACATTGCAGCAGACCCAGGACAGAGATGTGGGCATGGGAGCAGGATTGGGTGTTGAAGTGGCAAACCACGGGAAGGTCCGGGACTTGATTGCGTACAGACTGAAGGTGCTCAGCAAAGCGATCACCCAGTCGGCGTTTTGTCTCTCCGATATAGAGGAGACCCCATAGGCCAAATTGAAAGAAGTACAAGTGAAACACTGCTTAATCTGAAATGAGTGTTTGGGGCCAGCTTTGACAAAGGGGTCAGTTAGACTCAAAACGTCAGCTCTTTTCTCTCCTTACAGATGCTGCCAGACCTGCTGAGATTTTCCAGCATTTTCTCTTTAACTCTTGATTACATTTGTTTAGCTTCCTTCAGCATGTTCTCCTAGATCTTTTCATTGACCTGCTGGAGGCCTAGGGTGACGGTGGCATTAGAGTTCTTTTCTGACCAAAGTGAAACCTCAGCTGCCTAGATTCATAGTTTGGGAATTCTCATTTAGAACTATCAACAAAATCCTATTTGTAATTTGTTAATTAATGCTAGGAATATCAAATAATTGAATAAGTATATTATTTCCACTGGTCTAATCTTTCTCTCCATGGTTGTAAAGATAACGGGCCCAATTTTATTCTCATTTACTTTCATCTTCCCTTCCTTACTTAAAGGTAGTGATCATGCTGGGGTTCCCTCACAAGTCTACCTCCCAGTTCAGCAAAGCTTTCTTCATTTGTCAGCCTGTCCACTGGATGGTGTGAGTCTAATCCTATACTCAGTGGAGATCTTCACAAAGCTACCTTGCTGCAGCATTGGATATGATATCACCACCACAAGACAACAGCAAAATCCTGCCCATGCTGGAGGTCTGAAATGAAAACAGAAAGTGCTGGAGAAACTCAGCAGGTCTGGCAGCTTCTGTGCAGAGAGAAAGCAGAGTTAGTGTTTCGGGCTGATGGCCTTTCAGATGTTATGAAGATTTATTGACCTGAAATGCGAACTCCGTTTCTGTCTCCCCAGCTGCTGCGAGATCTCATTTTGATAAAAGTTATACCCCTCCTGAATAACAATACAAGGTCCAGTTATAGCACCCAGCTAACTCAGCACAGACCGGAAAATACACCTAAAGTTTTTTTTAAAATTTAGATTACTTACAGTGTGGAAACTGGCCCTTCGGCCCAACAAGTCCACACCGACCCTCCGAAGAGCAACCCACCCAGACCCATTCCCCTACATTTATCCCTTCACCTAATACTTGGCTGACCTGTGTCTCTGATTTGTATCATGATTCATTTAAGTGTGAAGAGAGGTAGCTCAGGTCACAGTATCACAGAGATTTTTACTGCTGCTTGTAAATAAAACCATATCATTCCCAAGTATTTGAAACCCCCGTCTCTATATCAGGTGCTCTTCCTATGAATTGAGCACATATTGACGCAGTTATTAATATCATAAAAGAACAAAACAGATTTTCATTTGTTCACTTTCCTCTAACTGAAGACTGTCTGGAGGTGGTGTGCGTACGACATGGAAAATGAAAATACAATGGGATTGTGTGTCCTGTCCTGTATGCAACAGAATTATTTTGAAGTAAAACAGAACATTGCGTAAGCCTACAATGATTCCGTTATTTGATCAGTGACTTTTAATTCAAGTCATTACCAGTGAAGAATTAAGGTGAAACAATTGCATTTCAAATTTGATATTACTTCCATCTAATGGACAGGCGATACAAACAGATGATTCTGAAAGCACATTGTGGGTCCCTGACTTTCTCACTAAAAAGCTCAATGCATTCATATTTGATCTTTCTAATCACTTCTAATTGAAGTCATTGATCTACTTGCTTCTGTTAACATTAAAAATAATCTCTGTTACCATTTGAACCCATTTAGTAGTTCTGTATCTAAGTCTCTTACATGAATTGTGTGCTTGCCTACATGGGAGTCACAGAAACATAGAGAATAAGAGCCCTTCCAACCTGGTCCGCCATTCAATGTGATCATAGCTGATCATCCAACTCAAGAGCCTGTTCCCATTTATCCTGCACATTCCCTTTAGCCTGAAATGCTTTATACAACTCCTCCTTAAAAACAGTTTTGGCCTTGACTGTTTCCTGTGGTAGTGAATTGCACAGGCTCACCATCCTCTGTATGAACAAATTTCTCCTCATCTCGGTCCTAAATGGTTTACCCTCTAAGCTTAAACTGTCATGCCTGGTTCTGGGAGTGGCCATCCGGACTGGCTTTCTTGCAAGTCCCCTTCCAAGTCCTGTTGGAATTTTATAGGTCTCTCAGATTCTCCTCATTCTCCTGAACTCCAGCAAGTATAATGCTAACTGATTCAACCTCTTCTCAGACATCAGTCCAGAAATCAATCTGATAAACCTTTGCTGCACTCCCTCTCTAGCAAGCATATCCTTCCTCAGATAAGGAAACCAAAACTGCACACAATATTCCAGGTGTGGTCTCTCAAAGGTCTGTACAAGTGCAGCGAGACACCCAGTTCCTCTACTGGAATCCTCTTGGTTTGAAATCCACCATACTTTTTATCGCCGTCATGGCCTGCTGTACCTGCATGTACACCTTCAGTGCCTCATGTATAAGGGCACCCAGGGCTTGTTGCACCTCCCCTTTCTCAGTTTACAACCAGAGAGCTCCTGGATCAAACAGCAACAGATAAAACCAGCTATGGATGGCAAGATAGTGACAGAGTCACAATGCAGTACATTAGTGATTTGAGATAACTTTTATTTCATGGTCCAAGAGGACAGCTGACTGAATTGAGACTGAAGCTAATCAGCTGCCAAAAAGAACGTGATTGAGAGAAGGCCAGGGAGTCTGGTTTCCCAGCACAGTGCCTCTCCTGCACATCATGGGGGTGTAGAGGAATTTATACTCTGCATAGCTACACAGTTCACCACTGCCTTTCCATATTGGTTTGAAACATGAGACATCGGGCACAGTTAGCGAGTTAGGCCCTTTTGAATTTCATTCTAATTATTTGAAAGTAATTTATGGATCACAAAGTTTCCTATCTTTCCATTTGGCTATCAACATTTTGCCATCTTTTTACTTGCTCCACAAATCCTCATAAGTCCCACGTTACTTCCTTGTCTTCTATTGTCCCCTCTAGCTGACTACTAACAGAATATTTAACCAAAACATTGATGCTTATTAGAATCAGGGAGGAGTCCAGCAACAAGCTCATTTGCCAAGTTAACCTTTCTAACAAATAGGAGAAAGTGAGGATGCAGAGGCTGGACATCAGAGTCAAAAGGTGTGGTGCTGGAAAAGCACAGCCGGTCAGGCAGCATCCAAGGAGCAGGAGAGTCAACATTTCAGGCATACACCCGATTCCTGATGAAGGGTTTATGCCTGAAATGTGAACTCTCCTGCTCCTCGGATACTGCCTGATCGGCTATGCTTTTCCAGCACCACACTTTTTGACCATTCTAATGAATATTCATGATTTTCTGTCTGTATCATCCATCTCATCCATTCCCATTTTACCTTGAAACTCCTTAGCCTTGTGTTTTGCTAATCATCCTGCACGTGGAACCTTTTGGATATGTGCATGATTTCATAGGAGTTACCACAGTCGCTTTGCCTTCTGCAAAAATCTATTGGTTGTTCAAATAACACATACCCTAAGTCTAGATAGTGTGTGGCCTGGAGAGAAACTTAAAGGTGATGTGATTCCCAAGCACTTGCTGTTGTTGTGCATCCAGATGGTGAGAGCCAAGGTTTGAAGAGGTGAACCAATACATAACAGAAGTTCACAATTGCAACCTCTTTCCCTCTTTCAAACTGTCTCCCAGATGTTTTTTTGTTCGGTTGAGGTCATAGAAAAGTTATGTTTCATCTTGGTGGACTGAAGGGCCTGTTCCTGTGTGGTATTGTCATTTGTTGTAGGTTACAGTGGCTTATTATTTACATGTGGCTCGGTAATGCCTTTTGAAATGATTTATGTTCTTGCCTCACCTTTGAGACGAAGAAAATGATTTTATCGTGACCCACTTCCCAAATCAGAGGCAATATTAAGTTTCACTGATTTTGTTAATCTGGAGATTTGCAAAAGAACTGCAGATGCTGCTTTTTCTTTCATTTCTATTTGCGGGGGTGGGGGGGGGGTGTTGCAGACAGATCATCTCAGATGTTTCCTTTAAAAATTACTTACGCATACTTTTATTTTTCAATGCAGATTCCTCCTTCAGGAAAACATAATCTGCCACCAATTGATGGTCCAACAGACTCTGAGCGTGGTCCGATTCTCCCGGTACCGAAGGGAATCCGGCCTGTGCTGAGCAAGTACAGGATTGAGGTGGGCAACCCTTTCACCATGTTCCAAACACTGCACTGGCCTGGATTGTGTGGTCAGCAACAAAGCAATGCAGCGCACACCTGACTGACCTCGATACAAGCTGCCTGTGAGGATCTAGGGAGTTCCTGAACATGGGCTTCTTCGACTGCAACATCACAGAATTCAGTAATAGTGCAGGCAGCCTGATCAAACTGAAGAACTCTCACTCTGCAGAGCAGACAAAAAAATAGGAATAATTTCCCACAGTTTAATTATTGTTCTGAAAGCAACAGAAAGACTGGGACATTAAGATTGAGATTAAGGATCGTTTGGGATGTCACCTTGCAACATTTATATACCAAAGCCAGCAAGGGATAGCTAGCAGTATGGGAATCAAAGTGGCAAGTGGAGGGAGAGAGGGGTGGTACAGAAAGAGGAGAGTGGGGTGCAGAAGAGAACAGAAATGAGACAGCAAGAGGAGTAACAATCACATAGCATCCAGTTGTGTTTCCAGTACAGTGCCAGCACACAGTGATGATGACATTATTTGGGTCTGACTGGCAGGAAACAATGATTTATTTTTAAAACATAAGCTATATTCCAAATGTCCATCTAACGGAATGAAATTCCATATTTGTATAAATCAATTTTTCAGGAGCAGAGTTCAGTGATGAGTTAGTATGTTGTTAAAAATGAGTTATGCCTGATCAAGTAGGGTTTAACATTTCCATTGGATTTTACAGAGAGAATGTTGATATTCATGACAGATCATTAATTCTGCATTGACTACATCCAAGATTAGAACAGTCCATCCTGTTGAGGAGCAGGTATCACTGATAGGAACCTAAGGATTTCAGTGTCGAGCTGTGCATTTACAGATGCCAGAGATTTCAGTCAGTTTGCCAGAGAAATGGCAGTAAGTGTTGACAGCCTCAGCACTATTACAGACATAAGACTATTACATGGAAAATCACAGGGTTAGCATTTGTTGTGTTTACAGACATCATTGTTTGACCTGATTACACACAGGGAGTCAACCACATGGTAGGTGGACTGGTTAAGAGTGAAAGGTCTTCCTAAAAATTCCTAATGCACAGTTTAGATGGTGGATCACAATCTGCCAGCTTTCTGTACAAATACAAATTCTGTACAAATGAGGGAAGTAATCTTTCTGACATATTTAGTCAGTGGTGGTGGTGGAGGTGGGGCAGAGGAGGGATTGGGAGGGGTCATGGGTAAATGATTAGAAGTTGAGTCAACCCAATAATTTGACACATTGGAATATTGAGGGACTGTGCAGTAGAACATGAGTCAGTCCCATAACTAAGGCCCAACATCAGATAGTCTGAGAAACACACCAATAGATATCGAGCAAGGATGTAAATGCATTGAAGGTTATTCGGAAAAGGTTTACCAGCCTAATAGCTGAAATGAGAGGTTAGTCATGAGATCAGGCTGGACAGGCTAGGCTTATATTGCTGGAGTTTAGAAATGATTTGATTAAAACATATGAAATCCTGAGGAATCTTCACAGGGGAGATGTAAAGAGAATGTTTCCTCATCGGGAGCAGTTCTGAAGAAAAGTCAAATTTGTAAACCCTGTTTCTCTCTCTCCATAAATGTGGTCAGACCTGCAGAAGTTCTCTAGCACATTTTTAAAATTTTAAAAACAGCATTGCTTATCTAATCTGTGTCGGAATAGAATTAAGCACCAAGTTATTTCAGGCAAAAGTAGTAATGCTTCATCTTTGTTCTTCACTGTGCTCACCAAATATTTGGATTGAAGGAAGATCTCATATGTGATTTAAACACAAGCCTGAAATCTGATTATGAGAATATATCAAACAGATCTTAATTCAAGACAGTAAAAGATCTGACCTGGAGCAATAGGACAACATTATTTCTCCTTACATACCCATTTGCCTTGATGTAGAAGATCTCTTGTTATTTTTTACAGATTCTCTTTTGGGGTCTGAGAGATCTGAAGCGTGTGAATCTGGCACAGGTTGATAGGCCACGGGTTGACATTGAATGTGCTGGGAAGGGTGTGCAGTCTGCAGTCATTCAGAATTACAAGAAAAATCCAAATTTCAGCACCTTGGTCAAGTATTTTGAAGTGGTAAGGACTGACTATCTTGAATGTCAATGTTTTATATAGAGCTGTGTGGACTGTATATCACGTGCCCCATTTTCTGCCTTAATCACATCATTCTTTTATTTCAAAGAGTTGACTTGAATGAGGTGATGACAGAGGATGACTATTCATAGTTTAATCATCCTATTTTGAATTTTAAGCAAACAAGCTCCATGATTAAAGTTATTCTTCATCGCCATGTTTGCAACTTTTGAAATTTACAGAATACTGAGTAGCCTAGATAGAGTTTGTGGACAAGGTATTTCCACTAGTACAAGAGACTAGTAGCAACTCACATGTTTCACTTGCCACATTTTCCAATGCTGAGGTCAGTTGCAGTGCCTGTTTGAAGTCCAGTTGGGTTTCAGCTAGTAGGTGCTTTTGCATTGTTACATCATTAATCCCATATACCAAAAGGTCTCTTAGCATCTCATTAAGTCCAAAGTCACATGCCTCTGCCAGTCGTCTTAACCTTGTCAAAGATCCAGATATTGATTCTCAGTTCTTGAACTGCTGAGTAAAACCGATAGCATCTCAGAATTAGAGGAGGCTTGGAGTCATAGTATTCCATAACTAAATCCGTCAATTCTTGAAAGGATTTAATATCTGGTGCCTCAGGGAAAGTTAGGCTCCTAATACCCAAGAAAGCTGAGGGTCCACAAACTGTCAAGAGAATTACTCTTTGTTTTTCATTTGCCCCAATGGCAATTACCCAGGAAAAATAACACATTCTTTCCGTATACTGGGCCCAGCCTTCACTGCTCCTTCATCAGGTGGTTGTTGAGTGTAAGATTGTAAGACAGAAAATTTACAGCAAAAGCTTACAGTACGATATAACTGATACATCACACTGGTACATCACACTGTAAACCTTTGTTATAAATTCTGTGTCTTACCATCTTATACTCCACAACCACCTGATGAAGGAGCAGCACTCCAAAAGCTAGTGCTTCCAATTAAACCTGTTGGACTATAACCTGGCGTTGTGTGATTTTTAACTTTGTACACCCCAGTCCAGCACTGGCATCTCCAAATCATATCTAAAGAAAGATATCCTGGCATGGGAGGTAATCCAGACGAGGGTCAGTAGAATGATACTGGGTTTGGAGAAACTGTCTTATGAGGAGAAATTGAATAGGTTGGGCCAGTTCTCATTTAAAAGAATGAGAAGCAACCTGACTGAAACACAGGGGTTCTTTTGGGGACTGACAGGGTAAATGTGAAAAGGTGTATCCCCTTGTGGGATAGTCTAGGACTAGAAGGCATAAACTCAGAATAAGTGAGTTAACATTGAAGACAGTGATTAGGAGAAATTTCTTGTCTCGGGCAGCAGTGAATCCGTGGAATTCTTTACCATACAGGGCTGTTGAAGCTGAATCATTCCGTATATTCAAGGTTGAAATATGTAGATTTTTATTCAGTAAGGGAATCAAGAGCTATAGGGAAAGGAAAGGAAAGGAAAGTGGAGTTGAGGGTTATCACATCAGCCACGATCTCATTGAAGGGCAGTACAGACTTCTGCTCCGATATCTTCTGGTCTAAATATTGTTTGGTTGTGGTGCAGGAAAGTATAGAGAATGTCATACCAGCTAATACCCAGAGTATTCTCACTTCAATCTTTATTCACCCCTGTCTCTCATACATTTTCCTTGGGAGCAGTTCTAACAATTGATTTGTGGTAATGGCTACAAGTGGAAGTTAACATTTCTCTCCAAGGAGATTGCTACAGAGATGAGCTGTATCACTCAGTGCTCAAGTCGAATCTCAGTGATGTATTGTGATATGAGAACCGTAATAACTGCACCAATGTTACAGTCTGTTAAATTAATATTATTTAAATAGACAACAAAGAACAGCAGATGCTTGAAATCAAACAAATCAGAATTTATTGCAAAACTCAGCAGTTTCAGCAGCACCTGCAGAGAGAAATCAGAATTAACATTTTGGGTAATGTATTGAAGTCTGAAGGATCACTGGACCCAAAACATTAACTCTGTTTTCTCTGCACACTTGCTACCTGACCTGTTAACTTTATTCTCTGATGTGGCAAACATATTCTTTCTCTTAACACCGTTCTGTCATGTTGTTTATAGGATCTGCCTGAAAATGAACTTCTTCACCCTCCTCTTAATATCCGTGTGGTAGACTGCCGTGCTTTTGGCAGGTACACCCTGGTTGGTTCACATGCTGTTGGTTCCCTGAGAAAGTTCATCTACCGACCACCGGAGAATAAAGTTCAGAACTGGGTGAATGCAGGTACACTAAAACACAAGACTTTTCTCAAACATGTAGCAACTTATTGTACCTTATCCAGCCTTTATCTTTCTGATAGCTCTCATCTGTTTGTTCACTTTTTCTTAGAGTCATCTCCTGGAAAGGTGTCTCTGATGTGTACTTAATGTATGTATACAATTAACATCACTCACGAAACTAGCTTTACAGGACCAGATTTTAAACCAAATAGGTTGTCTCTGAATCAGGGTTGAGAGTGTGGTGCTGGAAAAGCACAGCAGATCAGGCAGCATCCAAGGAGCAGGAAATCGACATTTCAGGCAAAAGCCCTTCATTAGGAATGATGCTTCTCTGAATCAGGGCAATGCCTTGACCAATCACAGTCGCCTACCTAAATTTAAAATTTAAACAAAAGTTTACAGTTAAATATCAGTCATCATTAACTGGTGCATTTACCATGGCAATACTTCTACCAATCAGAGTCCACTTTCCAACCACTCAACTCTTTTCTCTCCTACAGTGGGTAGTTTCTCTTTACTTTTGTTTTTATTGTTCAATCATTCTGATGAATGCAAGATAAAAATCTTGACAAAATGTGTCTTTTTTCATTAAAATTCATGTTCTATAGCACGAAAAGACTAACTATAATTCTTACAAGTCATTCCTTGCAACTTTGCAAACCCACCTTCAGAATACATCTTCCTCATTACATTTTCCTCTGGTTGGATTGCTTTATTAATCCAATTTTCTAAACAAAAATAAGCCAGTGTGGGAAATAGAAACCTATCTCCAAGGCAGAGGGAGATGCTCATCTCATGTTGAAATGAGGGAGACTGTAGAAAGTTTCCAGACTGCTTATCTAAGACTAGGTTGTGTTTGTCCCCTTCACGTTATTCATCCTGAATAGACATGGACAACTCCTCTTCTATTTTACTTGTTTTATTAATTCCTTGATAAATTTATTTAAATTTATAATGATAAATTTATAAATTCAGAACTTTGAGTATCTGAGTTGGGATATAATGTTGAGGTTGTACAAGACATTGGTGACGCCTGTTCTGGAGTACTGTCTACAGTTCTGGTTGTCCTGCTATAGGAAGGATATTATTAAACTGGAGAGGGCTCAGAAACAATTTACCAAGATGTTGCCAGGAATGGAGGGTTTGAGTGAGAACAATAGGCTGGATAGGCTGGGGTTTCTTTCACTGGAGTATAGGAGGTTGAGGGGTGAGCAAATCAAAATTTATAAAACCATGAGGGGCAGATATAAAGTGAATGAAAGCGTCCTTTTCCCTAGAGTAGGGGAGTACAAAGTCAGGGGTCACGTTTTAAAGGTGAGAAGAGGAAGATTTAGAATGGACATGAGGGGCAACTGTTTTACACAGAGAGTGGTTCATGTGCGGAATGAACCACCAGAGGAAGAAGTGGATGCAGGTACTGTTAGAATATTTAAAAGACTTTTAGATAAGTTCATGAACAGGAACGAGTTGCAGGGATATGGGCCAAGCGCAAGCAGGACTAGTTTAATTTGGGAACATGGTCAGCATAAACTGGTTGGACCAAATGGTCTGGTTCCGTGCTGTATGACTCTATGACTTTATCTTTTCCATTTTAACAGCAAGATTAACAGATCTGAAGAATTTAACAAGCTGTCTGATTTTGCTTTAACTTTTATTGTTAAATATTTTATATTCAATCTGCCTTTTATTTTGTGCAACTGTAATTATATTTCCTTCCAATATATTTTAATATGTATTCCATTTTAACTTGTAATACATTTCACAAAGAGAGGGTTTCATTTATTGACATTATGAGTTTACTGTTGACAGTAAAAATTGTACATGTTTTAGCAATAACTTGGATTTCCATCTGCTTCCATAGAATTCCTAAATTTGGGTGAACAATTAACTACATTTCTCTATTCATAGAAATTCACCCTACCTCTTATCCACAGACCATTTAAACAATTCTAATGTATAAAAATCCTATCTATAATCAGATTATAAGTGAGTGCAATAAGAGATGTTAATTGTAACAATCTTCAATTCTTGTTGGAAAACTTAAACAATTAACATGGTTAAAGAAATTAATGAGTTCATTGCAAATTGGACAAAGCAGGAGCCACTGAAAAGCAATCCGGTCTTGTGTTAATTGGTATTTTCGATGGTTCCCCATACTACATTTCTATCTTCCTTTATTGCTTTCTTAAATACATGCCAACTGGTCCAGGTAAGGGTTTGCGCTCAGTATAAACAGCTGGGATGTGTGTCAATCAGGGATTTCCAAAACCGTAAACTTATAATGTACAAAGCCAAAATCATGTCCAATTAATTATTTATTTGTTTAACATAAGAGGACAGAATGGAAATCCTGTAACCTCCAATTCTGCTTAATGTAATCTTCCTCCAGTTTCTCACTGTAGTGGATAACATTGAACAGTTTCAGTCATTATGGATAATATTTGGGGTTCCATGAAAAATGCAATTTCAGATGAATTGAAATGACATTAGTGCCATAGCAAAAGTGTATTCCCAGTGACCAAACTTGCTATGTCATCAAAGGAGACCTTCAGCCCTTCACCACAGCATGTTACATGGAGCACAGGAGCAAGTGTTTCACTCATTTCTCTTTCATGTCCATTATTGACATACCACTGGGAGATTACCAAAATATTTAAATGGGGGTCTCAGAGAGAGCTCACTGAAGGAGTTGAGGTTAGCATTCAGGGACACGGTAGTGTGCAAAGTCTCCCCTGCCAATTCGGTCAGGAATCTGGCCTCATGTTTGTTTCTGGAGCCTTGCCATGAAACTTGCTCAATTATTTCACACCTGGACAGGAAGTTGGGTTCAGAGTTTGTGTTTCCCTAGTCATGCACCTCAAGGAAGGAAACTGGGGTTGTAACTGACTGCATTAAATGTTTCTTTGCACCACCTCTGTCTGACTGCTTCAGAACAAATTCAAAGCATCAAATTTTCAGGCCATAGTACCAACAGATGGTCACTTCAGCCAAACTCTTGAGGAATGTACTTAGATTGTCATTGAATTTCACTATGTTAGAAGAATGAATTACAGTAAGAAATATCAACGCATTTTCCCCAGATAGGTGATGTGTGTATTTACATGGCAGCTTTAGAATTTATGTTAGTTACTGTAGCTCAGCCAGACTATATCAAAAGATAGGAACAGAACAGGTCTTAATGAGAGAGAAATTCAATCACATTCACTTTCTTTTTGTGAGAAACTGGGGGGACGTTCCAGATCACAAGCTTTTAAACAACTCTTTCCAGAACATTCCAAGTGTACAAGGCCCTGGCCTCCAGTGGGTGTCAGGTATTTTGAGCCCGGGCCTTCAGCAGCCACTTCTCAGAGGGACCACTAGAAATTGTGAACAAAAAAGATGAACTAGCTTCTCCTGCCAGCCCAGACTTGACCACCTCCATCCCACTTTGCCTGGTGATAATGTCTCGCTGCAGGACTTGACCATGGTCAACCTGTGTCAGCGCTGGCCAAAGTCCTAAAGCCCCAGTCAGGGGTCACAGTGTAACTCGCCCAGTTCTTGCAGCAAGACCCAATGTTAAACAGCCCTCAGGCTGTATCTTTGCACTGCCATTCACTACCCTTTACCAGTGACCAATACAAGATGAATTTCTACCTCCGTATTCTCTCCATCATTTTTTGGTCAAAATTTTCCCCTCGCTGGTGCTGTGTGAGTAATGGTGAGAAAGGTAGGGAAATACAGTAAGAGCGAAAACATCATTTACAACAGAGAAAGATATTCCCCAATTTGCCCCTTTAAACAGCAACTTCAGTAATAAGAACATAAGAATCTAGGAACTAGGAGCAGGAGTAGGCCATCTGGCCCTTCAAGCCTGCTCCACCATTTAATAAGATCATGGCTGAACATTTTGTAGCCTCATCTCCACTTACCCACCCTCTCACCGTAACCCTTATTTCTTTCATTGTTCACAAAAAACTATTTAAAAATATTTACTGAAGCAGCATCACTGGGCAGGGAATTCCATAGATTCACAACCCTCTGGGTGAAGGTGCTCCTTCTCAATTCAGTCCTAAAGCTGATCCCCCTAATTTTGAGGCTATACCCTCTTATCCTGGTTTCACCCGCCAGTGGAAACATCCTCTCTACTTCTATCTTATCTATTCTCTTCATAATTTTATGTTTCTATAAGATTCTTCTCAATTCCAATGAATATAATCAGTACCTTACCGTTGAGTGGTGACTGTCTAATTTTCAACAATTTGCATCTTATTAAAACCCCAATTCTCATCTGTGGAGAAACCAGCGAAGACAAATTCTCGATATGTAAGTCAGGACAGGGACATGGTGATTGTGGCTCACATGTCCTGGCCAATCACAGATCTGCTTATTCAGGTTTCCCAGCATGGCTACCATTATCCTTGACCCTTCATTCATACAAAGCAGGGATTTGTGAGCAAGTCTCAGAATTACCCCTGTTTTTCTTCTCTTTGTGGACAAAAGCCTTTTCTTAAAAACCAATGGTCTTGGCAACCACACTCTCCAGACGAGGGGATTGGTGCTCGAGAAACAATTCAGTTTCTAAAACATATTGTTACAAAATAAAGTTGTTGCAAGTGCTGACTCCATGGAAGATAGTTATACATTACAATGAATGGACTGTGAGTATCAATCCATGCAGTTTCAGGTCAACAGAGAAAGCAGAAGATACTGAAAATTCATCAGTATTGCAAAAAACACTAT
This sequence comes from Chiloscyllium plagiosum, assembly GCF_037043375.1. Classification (NCBI taxonomy): domain Eukaryota; kingdom Metazoa; phylum Chordata; class Chondrichthyes; order Orectolobiformes; family Hemiscylliidae; genus Chiloscyllium; species Chiloscyllium plagiosum. Next base: position 4,107,479 of record NW_028270141.1, on the reverse strand, counting down.
ATCCTGTAATTTTTCTTTTAACTTTTGGCACATCTGCCAAATGCTTCTGGTATTTTCTGCTTTATTTCGGATGCAAAACTTCACATTTTTCATTGTTTAATTCCATGGATTTAGTGCTTTTAGTGAGCATTCTGACCCAGTGTAGCCAAATGTGGCTTTTCCTGTGCAGTCCCAGCGCAAATCACATCACAGAAAAGTCAACTAATGAAGGGGACATTGACCACCAATCCTCTCAAAACTGAAAAGATGGAAATAAACTGGAATGTTTGGGTGAGTGAAGCAAATACATTAATCACCTTGGAAAGAAACTTCTACTGAAGTATAAATTTTAGAAAGTCACGTTAGCAGTTTCAGTACAGAACTTGCTTACATTTACTTAATTTTATGTTGGGAAATCATAGAAAAGGTCAGAGGCCAGATTTGTATGCAAAGGTAGTGGCCTCACTCCTTTGACGGAGAAGCCTCAAGTGAGTATGTCTCCTCGCCCTGCCAAACTCTGACTTGATTTTCTGGCTGTCTTCCTGTATACTGGCTCAGGTTGAGAAGGCTCCCCCATCCAGGAGCTGCCAGTCAAACAGCTGGCCACTGTCCAACAGTGCCACCAGGAGTCAGCCTCCCTTGGTACTCCCTGCTGAGGTAGCTCCATTGGAACCAATGCAACTTTCAAAAGAGGTTTATCCATCAGGGACTCTACTTTTAAAATCATAGGATCTGTTCAAGTGTTTCGTGGTGTTTGAATCTGATCATTTACGTATTTGAAAAAGATACATCAATCCTTATTCTTAGTGCACTGAGGTAAGAGAAGCTCTGTAATGCTGTCCTCTATGCTTTATAGCATGCACTGAAGTGTATGCAAGGAAATTTAGGAACCTGTCTGGACTGAGGGCAGACAGTAGGTAAGGATGCCCTATGACCTCTTGGGTGGCTCCTGTACTGAAGAATACTCCTGATCCTGCACCTCTGAGCATGAAGCTCCACCATCTGCTCAACGCCAGGAAAAAAATCCACCCTGAAAGGGAAACAAAGCTGTGAAAGAGATAACCAAAAAAGAGAAAATGCTGGAAAATCTCAGCAAGTTTGGCAGCATCTGTAAGGAGAGAAAAGAGCTGACGTTTCGAGTCTAACTGACCCTTTGTCAAAGCTGTGAAAGAGATAGGTGGCTATCAAGTTGTAACCTTAGAACTTCCTCTTGTCTGGATGGCATGTATTTCATCACAAATCAATGGGGTGTAAACTTTTCCTACACTCTGTCTGCTATTTACTTTTGCCTCGTTTCTAACCTCTGATGTAATCTCCACCCATATTCTCATGTTTTCTCCCCTTTCTTCTGTCCTTGTCTATTTCTGTCTGTCCCTGTCCTCTGGATTTCCCCTGGTTTCTGTTCAGCGAAACTAATACATGGATACCAGGCATTGGCAAATGGAGGTCCACTCTTTCGCCCTGCAGGGGATATCAACGTTAACATGGAAACGGAGATTCCAGTGAAGAAAATGGAAACTGTTGTCAAGCTGGAAGCTGTGAGTATGAACTGATCCCAGCAAGCAAGGGAAGACTTGTGGGCATTCAGGAACAAAATGCATGGGAACATGCTGTAATCGTGGAAAATGGGGCATATCACCATGGAGACGCAGGGCAACCTTAAATGTATTTAAATCAGACTCCTACACGTAATTTAAAGGTTATTGCTATTTTGTGCAATGGGATTGTGAAATGAAGGTGGGCATTGACAGCTCCCCAAGGTAGGGGACAGTGAGGACTGCAGATCCTGGAGAGTCAGAGTCGAGATTGTGGTGCTGGAAAGGCACAGCAAGGCAGGCAGCATCCGAGGAGAAGGAGAATCAACATTTCGGCATAAGCCCTTCATCAGGAATGTGGGGGGGGTAGGGTGGGCTGAGAGATAAATGTGGGGGTGGGGCTGGGGGGGAAGGCAGTAGGTGGATACAGGTGGGGTTAATTGTGATATGTTGGTGGGGAGGGTGGAGCAGATAGCTGGGAAGGAAGATGGACAGGGAGGACAGGTCCTGGATTAGTGGGGCTGGAAGAGCACAGCAGTTCAGGCAGCATCCAACGAGCAGCGGAATCGACGTTTCGGGCAAAAACCCTTCATCAGAAATAAAGGCAGTGAGCCTGAAGTGTGGAGAGATAAGCTAGAGGAGGGTGGGGGTGGGGAGAGAGTAGCGTAGAGTACAATGGGTGAGTGGGGGAGGAGATGAAGGTGATAGGTCAGGGAGGAGAGGGTGGAGTGGATAGGTGGAAAAGGAGCTAGGCAGGTAGGACAAGTCATGAGGACAGTGCTGAGCTGGAAGTTTGAAACTAGGATGAGGTGGGGGAAGGGGAAATGAAGAAACTGTTGAAGTCCACATTGATGCCCTGGGGTTGAAGTGTTCCGAGGCAGAAGATGAGGCGTTCTTCCTCCAGGCGTCTGGTGGTGAGGGAGCAGCGGTGAAGGAGGCCCAGGACCTCCATATCCTCGGCAGAGTGGGAGGGGGAGTTGAAATGTTGAGCTACGGGGCGGTGTGGTTGATTGGTGCGGGTGTCCCGGAGATGTTCCCTAAAGCGCTCTGCTAGGAGGTGCCCAGTCTTTCCAATGTAGAAGAGACCGCAGCGGGAGCAACGGATACAATAAATGATATTAGTGGATGTGCAGGTAAAACTTTGATGGATGTGGAAGGCTCCTCTAGGGCCTTGGATAGAGGTGAGGGAGGAGGTGTGGGCACAGGTTTTACAGTTCCTGCGGTGGCAGGGGAAAGTGCCAGGATGGGAAGGTGGGTCGTGGGGGGGTGTGGACCTGACCAGGTAGTCACGGAGGGAACGGTCTTTGCGGAAGGTGAAAAGGGGTGGGGAGGGAAATATATCCCTGGTGGTGGGGTCTTTTTGGAGGTGGCGGAAATGTCGGCGGATGATTTGGTTTATGCGAAGGTTTGTAGGGTGGAAGATGAGCACCAGGGGCGTTCTGTCCTTGTTACGCTTGGAGGGTTGGCGTCTGAGTGCGGAGGTGCGGGATATGGACGAGATGCGTTGGAGGGCATCTTTAACCATGTCGGGAGGGAAATTGCGGTCTCTAAAGAAGGAGGCCATCTGGTGTGTTCTATGGTGGAACTGGTCCTCCTGGGAGCAGATACGGCGGAGGCGGAGGAATTGGGAATACGGGATGGCATTTTTGCAAAGTCATTTCAACTGATGAAGGGGCAATGCTCCAAAAGCCTGTGATTTCAAATAATCCTGTTGCAATATAATGTGGTGTCATGTGGACTTCTGACCTTATCTACCACAGTCCAACAACGACACCTCCACATCATTTAAAAATCAACTTAGGAATGCAGAATGAATCTGTTTGTACTTGCAGTCTTAACAAACCATTCAAGTGGCTTGCTCTCCCTCTCTGAACAGATTCTCACTCTATTAGCAGACTCTCACTATTAGCAGACTAAGCCCATTTGTGTTCTGTGGTACTGAGACTGATGGGTCAAAGCTTTCAAAATCCGTTGATGTGTAAAGAAGTAAAGCCACAAGGTCATGCTTCAGCTGTACAAGACCGCACCTGATTGGCCACACTTGGAGTATTGTGTACAGTTCTGGTCACTACATTATAAGAAGGATGTGGAAACTTTGGAAAGGGTTCAGAGGAGATTTACTTGGATTTTGCATGGTATGAAAGGAAGATCTTACAAGCAAAGGCTCAGGGAACTGAGGCAGTTTTCATTGGAGAGAAGAAGGTTGAGAGGTGACTTTGTCGAGACGTATAAGATAATCAGAGGGTTAGATAGGGTAGACAGTGAGAGCCTTTTTCCCCGGATGGTGAAGGCTAACATGAGGGGACACAGCTTTAAATTGAGGGGTGATAGATATAGGACAGATATCAGGAGTAGTTTCTTTACTCAGAGAGTAGTAGGTGCATGGAACGGCCTGCCTGCAACAGTAGTAGACTCGCCGACATTAAGGGCATCTACATGGTCATTGGACATACACATGGATAACCATGGAACAATGTAGGTTAGATGGGCATCAGATTAATTTCACAGGTCGGTGCAACATCGAGGGCTGAAGGGCCTGTACTGTGCTGTAATGGTCTATGTTCTAAGTAGAAATGCTAATGTTGAATTCAGTGACTTGTGCTGTGCAATATGTCATAGACAGGGGACCAATCTTCAGAGAAGCAATTACTGTCTTAGTTCAGAAATAAAGTGGGTGAACAATCAGTGGGCCCACACAGGATTGGGTCACAGTCTGTGCCATGGTCCTGTGCATACAATGCTCGACTGGCATTAGCAAGCACGTGGGCGGCACGGTGGCACAGTGGTTAGCACTGATGCCTCACAGCGCCAGAGACCCGGGTTCAATTCCCGACTCAGGCGACTGACTGTGTGGAGTTTGCACGTTCTCCCCGTGTCTGCGTGGGTTTCCTCCGGGTGCTCCGGTTTCCTCCCACAATCCAAAAAAATGTGTGGGTCAGGTGAATTGGCCATGCTAAATTGCCCGTAGTGTTAGGTTAAAGGGGTAAATGTAGGGGTATGGGTGGGTTGCGCTTCGGCGGGTCGGTGTGGACTTGTTGGGCCGAAGGGCCTGTTTCCACACTGTAAGTAATCTAATCTAATCTAATCTAATCTAAAATCAGAGACAGAATCTCACACATCCCTGTCGATCAATGCAATGGCATTGGCAGGGCAGGAGCATTAGGATGCATGCTGCTACTTTAATGGATGAGATTGCTGACCAGGAAAATATTGATGCATTTGTACCTGTACATAAACATTAGGGAAATCAGCTGAAGTGAGATGTGTGTGCATGTGACATTCTCCATTCGGCTTGGTGGAGCTCAGCCCTTTGCTGTCAGATTCACCAACTGGCTGGTGTCAATTTGATCTGAGGGTCCATTTAGTGCTCTTTAGAGGACAGCAGCAAAATATGAGAACCTCATCTATTCATGTTGTCGGAAAGTGGATTCAATGGGTTTTTAACAGCCAAGCCCCTCCAAGATGTGATATTAATAAGCATGTTTGTATGCTTTTTTCATTTTAAGTTATATTAGCATTTTTTTGTGAAGCTGTTGTTTTCTAAACATGTAAAACTCTTTTATTGTCCACATGATTGGTATTTTTTCAATGTTCTCTTTCTCCATTTCTGATCAAGCTGGAGACAGTATTTCATGGTCTTTGTGCTATTAGTTTTGTGATGCTGACACCATCTCATTTATTTTTTTTTGTTTCCACTTGATGACAGAATTCTGATGCTGTTGTTAAGGTTGATGCGGTAAGTTGGAATATTGTAATCATGATAAACCATCAAATGCCACAGCACTGTAAAGGGACGCATCCTTTGAACAATTCTGATAAGGAAACAGTCTTTTCCCATTAACAGTAAACTCTCCAGAAGTCTGCCTATGACATGACTGCCCCCTCCCCCAAACGGGTATCATCTGGGAAGGTGGTGCTCCCATCTATTATCCATCCTATATCACGTGGGAAGATGATACTCCCAAATATTGTACACAACTAGAACAGATGCAGAACCCAGTTTGTAATCTAAGAAACAAGCTCTTCTCCTCACTGCCAGCAACCTGTTTTATTGATCATTATTTGGTAAACAGTCCTTTCCTGCTCTGAGCTTTCCTCTTTTGTTCATTCATTTTCTTCTCCTTATCACCTCAATACATTAAAACCAAGATTGATTGCTTCATCTTCTGCTCTAATTCACACTTTTCCAGGATTTCAAATCTCTGGGGTTCTTTAGCACATTGTTTTTCCCTTCTTCCTTACAATCTTCAAGTGACCAAAACCCAAGCTAGACATTACCAAACATTGCTTTTCACTTCTCCTGTCTCCTCTTTTTAATGAATTCAATCTTGGTGCTGTCCTTGACCCAGTCTTTATTGTGGTTATTATATTGGCTTGTATATTTGAAAACCAAACTAGGATAGTCTTCAGTGACACTTGGGCAAATATTAGCTATCTATATAAACAGACCACCTGGGCGAAATCTTGTGTCCTACCCCATGGGGTGGGGAGGAGTGGGCTGTTGGAAGAAGAGAGGGGAATTTAATCAGGTGTAGATCCTGCCAACTCCCCATCTCCTTTCCCACTGAATCCTGTGGATGACTTTCATACACCACTGCTAATTGTGGTCTGTTAATACTCGCTTCAGGGTTTTATCCCATCTTATTAACTCAGTGATGGATGGGAACTCAGCATGTGTGCGATCAAATAAATCTTCATTCAAATGCACTGCCGAAAGCCAACTCCTCTCCTACCCTTGACACTGACCACCTCATGACCCCACCTATGAGCCCCTTTCATCATCACTGATCTCTGGACCTTGGAAGGGTGTCAGACAGACTTGTCCCTGTAGTGTATGTGTGACCATTTATTGGAGCTGTCAAACTCGGAATGGCAGGCAGGTATCCCTAGGCAGGAGGTCTGCCCTTGGGATTTAGGACAAGACCTTCCTATTGTCTGAGTGCAACAGGGTGTGCCTGGCCTTCCTAAAAGTAAGTAGGGCAATGCTCTGACTCTAATAGACATGAAGAATATATTTTAAGTAAATATGTTGAATTGTACTGCCTCTAATACTGCTACTATTGAAGAATTTCCAGTAATTCTCATGTGCCTGGGGAGTCAGTGAACTCCTGGGTAGTACTCTGGGTAACGGGGCCGTGTAACCAATTTCATGCCCATCCTGCTGCAGTACTGTTAACTGCCACCAGAGGAAGCTATCACATTTCCCCTGATAGCCCAGGAAGTAGAACAGAAATAAAAGCGTCAGGTCCTCAGATTTCACCAAAAACGTTGGCCTTGGCGTTGTGTTTCCCTAGTAATGATGGGCTGCCAGCATTTATTTATATAGTAGCCATGTCTCTCAAAGAATTGGGTGCAGTGCAACAGTTACAAACAAAATTAATAAATTGTATTATTAGTTATCGCCCTAACTGCTTTCAATAGCAATAGGTTATGGAGCAATATATAAACTACACCAGGGACAGCCATCACTCCAAACTGTACGCTTTGTTATTTTTGGTGAAATTCAATGACTAGGGCAATGACTAGCTTTTTGTTAAAATTCCACTTTCAAACTTCCCTGGGTACAATATCTAACTTTCTGCAAAAGCAAGATATACTCACTGAATGGATATAGCAATCAGTAGAAATCAATAATGTGTCAAGCACAGCTCGACGAATTGTGTACAGGAAGTGTCTTATTTAGAAGGTGTCCCTAATATAGAGGGATGTAGAAATGTGTAAACGGCAAATGAGTGTAGATTCAGGGCTCTCTGCACAATCCCACCAATCCACACTGAGAATCTACTATTCATACTCAGGAGTATTGTTTTTGAACATGTACAATGAAACATGGTGACTAAAAGGTATTAAATTGCAACATTAATTGTTTTCTTAAATGTTTGTTTTAATGAAGATTGCCAGATCTGAAGTACATTATTTTTTTATATATTGTTCTTGAGGTGCAGGCACTGCTGGCTGGCTAGGCCCAGCATTTATTGCCCCTTCCTAGTTCCCCCTTGAGAAGGTAGTGGTGAGCTGCCATCTTGAACCAGTGTAGTCCTGGGGCTGTAGGGACACTCACCATGCTGTGAGGAAGGCAGTTCCAGGATTTTGAGCCACCAACAGGAAAGTAACAGTGATATAAGTTGAGCAGAGTGGAAAACAAATTCCTCTCCTGCCCCAACTAAAATACAAATAAGGCAAAGAACTAAAAAAGAGGTTGGCTGGAAAATACTGGTGATTTGTTTTTGAATGATCAATTTAATTTACAACCAAATATAGAAATGTATGAAAATAACTGATGTCAAATAACCAGGATTCAACCAGTTTCTCAATTTTTTTCTGAAACGGGTTTTATTTGAGCGTGAAGTATGGAGGTCTTGCATCAATTATATAGGAGCTTGGTTGGACTAAACCTGCATCCTTTCACACAGAGGGTGGTTTGTATGTGTAATGAGCTGCCAGGGCAGGTGGTGGATGCAGGTACAGTTACAAAAGTTAAAATTAATTTGGACAGGTACAGCAATAGGAAAGGCTTAGAGGGATATGGCCCAAGTGCAGGCAAATGGGACTGGTTTAGATTTGGGAAGCATGTCGACATGGAAGAGTTGGACCAAAAGGTCTGTTTCCATGACACAATGACTCTACTGTCTGCAGTTTTGGTCTCCTTATCTCAGGAAAGATATTGTCAAAGAGGGAATTCAACAAAGACTCACCAGACTTGTTCCCAGGAAGGCAGGACTGTCCTATGGAGAGAGATTGGGCAAACTGGGCCTGTATTCTCTGAAGCTTCAAAGGATGAGAGGTCATATCACTAAAAATTACAAAATACTGGAAGAGATAGACAGGGTTGATGCAGGTAAAAAGGTTCCTCTGGATCAGGAGTCTAGAACTAGGGGCACAATAAGGGGGATACTGTTTAGATCCAAGGTGAACCTTTGGAGCCCATTGCCAAAGATTGGAGATTGAGTATATTTAAGGTTAAATATCACATAACACCAGGCTATAGTCCAACCGGTTTGATTGGAAGCACACTAGCTTTCAATTAAATTAGTTGGACTATAACCTGGTGTTGTGTGATTTTTAACTTTGTACACCCCAGTCCAACACCGGCATCTCCGAATCATGAGTATATTTAAGGTAGAGATTGATAAATTTTTGATTTCCAACGGTGTACAGAGTTGCAGGGATTGGATGGATGAAAGATATTGAAATATTTGATCAGCCATGAGTGTATTGAATAGCAGTCAAGTTCAATGGGCTGAATAGCCAACTCCTGTTCCTTTGTTTTGGAATATTCCAGTGATAAAATGGAGTTACTAACTTTCCTCCCGTGTAGTAAACAAAATTACAGCCAAAACAATTAAATAAAAATTTATGCCCCTATGATGAGGTCATTATAACCCCAAGGAGAAAGTGAGGACTGGGGATCAGAGTTGAAGAGTGTGGTGCTGGAAAAGCACAGCCCATCAGGCAGGAGAATCTACATTTCAGGCACAAACCCTTCATCAGGAATGGAGAGCTCATGCCCGAAACGTTGATTCTCCTGCTCCTCAGATGCTGCCTGACCGGCTGTGCTTTTCCAGCACCACACTCTTTGACATCATTATAACCCCATGAAGAATGGACACTGAAAACCAGAGAACTTGCATTGCTCCAACTGCTTGTGACCTTTCTCACAGTGGGTGTGTGTTCCTTGTCTCTAGAACGAGGATGAGAAATCAAAAAAGAAGAAAAAAAAGAAGGGAGAGGAAATCGAAGAGGAGGAGCCCGATGAGAGCATGCTGGATTGGTGGTCAAAATATTTTGCCTCCATTGAGACCCTCATGGAGGTATGCACTGATTTACAGGGTTACTCACTGGACCTTTGGACATTGTGATGCAAATAGGAAATTATAGAACTCATGCATGTGTCAGGAATGTAAAAGCATCAGATCTTCAGTGCTCCTGACATTACAGCAGTGCATAACCTAAAGTTCGAGAAAATTATGTACTGTTGATGTTTGTATTCTATCTTTAATGAGGGTCAGTTAACTCAGTTGGCTGGATGGCTGGTTTATAATGCAGATCAATGACAACTGCGTGGGTTCAGTTCCTGCATCAGCTGAGGCTCCTCTGAAGGATTCTCCTCCTTGACCTCTCCCCTCACCCTGGTGCATGGTGACCTTCAGGTTAAACCCCCCACCAGCCATCTCTCCCTAATCGGAGAGCAGCCCTATTATCTGGTAACTTTCAATTTTTATATCATTCGTGAACAGCGAGGGATTAATTCTTAGACAAACATATTGCTGCACTGCAATCATGTGCTTCGTAACAGTTTAATAGTCACAATGAGAACTGAAAGAAATATATTCATAGGAAAGGAGTAGGTCATTCATCCCCTTGAATCTGTCCCACCATTTAGTGAGACAGCTGATCTGTGGCCGGGCTCCATATACCTGCCTTTTGCCCATATCTGCTAATACTTTTACATAACAGAAACCCATCTATCTCTGATTTTAAAATTAACGTCTGATCCACTGCCGCTGTGGAATGAAGCTCCTGCATTTCAAGTTTAAACTCACTATTTCTAACTGCTGTTAACCAGAAAGATGTAATATTCTTAACAATAAGGCTCGATAAAGAGCCATCTCAGTGTAAACGTGAGTCCATCCATAATTTTGCAATCTGCTTCAAGTAGCTCCTTAAAAGATAGAGTCTCAGTTAAATATCTCATCAAAAAGATCTCCACTCTCTTACCCCACTGGAGCTGGGCTGTGTTAATTCCCTCTTCTGTAAAATAACTGTGGCTAGAACAAATCAAGTAACAGGGTTTTGTCTCAATGTTTCAAATTTGGACAGAATTCTGTGCCATTAGAAATGTATTCCAAATTGGTAAGTGTATTTTTACACATGACATGTTTGACACGGAGGTGGCCACATTATCTGTATTGTTTACGATGGTTGCTCCTTTATCAGCTGCTGAGTGCTGTGTTCTCAAGTAGCTCATTATCACCATCAGCTATCCCTCTAAAAATCTGCTCTCTATGCTTCCCTGTAGCAGGATGACTGAGGTTGAGAACCAGTTCACAGGGGTACAGTTTTTAAGGGCGTTATTTTAAAAATTTCCATACTTTAAGGAGCTCATGGGTCAGTACCTTCCCCGTGCTATACAATCGTAGAATTTGAATGTCAAGAAAACAAGAGATTTAACTGTAACGCTTTCAATGGTTTATGGTTCTTCAAACTCAGGATGTGATTTGCAATTTCTGTTTCAGCGTATCCGACAGCAGGAAGCTGCTGCAGCTGAAGCAGAGGAGAAAGAGGACATGGAGATAGCAGCGGAGGGTAAACTAGGTCTGAACAAATTTACGCTCTCACTTTTTGGAATTCAAGCAAAATTGCTCGCTCCAAACTGGCTGTTGTGTGTGTGTGTGTGTGTTGGTTCCCTGTAGAAAGTATGAGGTACTGTTGAAAATCGTATGGGCTGGGAGCAGATTGTGATATGGGGGGGGGGGGGGGGGGGTACATGGAAAGTATGAAGTGTATTATGGATGGGGTACAGGATATTAAAGTCTGGGATGAATAATAAAAAAATGCTGGAAATCACAGCAGTTTATTCAGCATCTGTGGAGAATTATCTTTTCACATCGAGTGAAAATCACCAGGTTTCAACATACTGACCTGATCCTATTAATGTTATTTGTCTCCACCCATGGTGCCTTTTCCAGCAATTTTGTTCAGTATTTTACTTTGTATTAAAGGATTAGGAAATTGTTAATGGATTGCAGTATGTTAACACATTGGGTCACATTAATGGCCAGGAACATGTCAATGGGAGAAAATACGTTAATGATTGGGATCTGTTAATGAGTGAGAGTGTTAATAGTTGCGAGTGTGTTAACAGTTGAGGGATGTAACAGCTATGAATGTATCCATGATGTTGATTTATGTCATTGGTTTTTTTTGTCCTTTATTACAACATCCTATAAGTTTATATTGTCTTATATCAGACATAATAAAAATCTCATTGAATGTGTTTTTCTCTGTTTTCCTGTGTGTCTGAAATTGTACTTACATCTACAAGAATTCTCTTTGGATGTAGTGGGATTTTTAACAGAAGAACTTATAGGATATTTTAGTAAGGGTCTTCTGTGGTGTATTTTTTTGATTGATCAGCAAGGTTTTTGAACTGGACTTGTGTCTCTCTCATGTATTGCTGAACATTCTAAACCTCTGCTTCTTGTGAGTGTTTTGCTTTGCCCATTCTCTACCATTTTTATCATGACAGCATCTGTCGCTCATCTCATTACTAAGCCATCATGAAAGTTGGCACTAACAAGACTGGACTGTCCTCTATGAGATTGGAGAGCACACAAAGGAATGTTGGTGGTAAGGTGAAAGCAATGGGGTCAAGAGTAGAGAGAGGAGTTTAGATCAATTCTTACTGTCACTAGAATGAGGTTCCTATGTGAGGTCACTCTCACAAAGAAGCTGTGAAAAAACTTATTGAAAACTGATTAGTTTCTTTTAAATAGAGTCCTAGAGATATACAGCACAGAAACAGAACCTTCGGTCCGACTCGTCCATGCCGACCAGATATCCTAAACCGATCTCGTCCTATTTGCCAGCATTTGGCCCATATCCTTCTCAAACCGTTTCTATTCATATACCCATCCAGATGCCTTTTACATGCTGTTATTGTACCAGCCTCCACCACTTCCTCTAGCAGCTCATTTTGTACACGCACCACCATCTGCATGAAAAAGTTGCCACTTTGATCCCTTTTATATCTTTCCCCTCCCACTCTAAACCTATTCCCACTAGTTCTGGACTCGCCCACCCAGGGAAAAAACATTACCCTATCCATGCCCCTCATGATTTTATAAATCTCTATAAGGTCACCCCTCAGCTTCTGATGCTCCAGGGAAAACAGCCCCAGCCTGTTCAGCCTCTCACTATAGATCAAATCCTCCAACCCTGGCAACATCCTTGTAAATCTTTACTGAACCCTTTCAGGTTTCACAACATCCTTCCGATAGGAGGGAGACCAGATTTGTACCAAATATTCCAACAGTGGCCTAACCAATGTCCTGTACAGCCGCAACATGACCTCTCAACTCCTATACTCAATGCTCTGTCCAATAAAGGAAAGCATACCAAATACATTTTTCCTATCTACCTGTGACTCCACTTTCAAGAAATTAATGAACTTGCACTCCAAAGTCTCTCTGTTCAGCAACAGTCCCCAGGACCTTACCATTAAGTAATTAAGTGTATAAGTCCTGGTCTGATTTACCTTTCCAAAATGCAGCACACCACATTTATCTAAATTAAAATGCATCTTCCACTCCTTGGCCCATTGGCCCAATTGACTAAGGTCCCGCTGCACTCTGAGGTAACCTTCTTCGCTGTCCACTATACCTTCAATTTTTGTGTCAGCTGTAAACGTACTAACCATACCTCCTATGTTCACATCCAAATCATTTAATAAATGACAAAAGGCAGTGGAACCCAGCATTGATCCTTGCAGTCACAGGCCTCCAGTCTGGAAAGCAACCCTCCACCATCACCCTCTGACTCCTACTTCAAGCCAATTTTGTATCCAATTGGCTAGTTTTCCATGGATCCCATATGATCTAGCCTTACTAACCAGTCTACCATGTGGAACCTTGTCGAATGCCTTCCTAAAGCCCATATAGACTTTACAGCTCTGCCTTCATCAATCTTCTTGGTCAACTCTTCAAAAAACACAATTTCCCACACACAACGCCATGCTAACAATCCCTAATCAGCCCTTGCCTTTCCAAATACATGTCAATCCTGTCCCTCAGAATCCCCTCCAACAACATACCCACAATTGACGTCAGGCTCAGTGGTCTGTAGTTCTCTAGCTTTTCCTTACCACCCTTCTTAAATAGTGACACCATGTTAGCCAACCTCCAGACTTCCGGCACCTCACCTGTGGCTTTCCATCGTACAAATATCTCAGCAAGTGGCCCTACAATCCCCTCCCTAGCTTCCCACAGACTTGTAGAAACACCTGATCAGGTCCCAGGAATTTATCCACCTCTGTGCATTTTAAGACATCCAGCACCACCTCTTCTATAATGTGGACACTTCTCAAGACAGCATGATTTATTTCCACAAGCTCTCTTGTTTCTATGTCCTTCTCCACAGTAAATGCTGATCTGAGGTACTCGTTTAGTATCTCACCTGTCTCCTGTGGTTCCACACGGAATCATCCCTGTTGATCTTTAAGGGGCCCTAATTCTCTTCCTAGTTACTCTTTTACCCTTAATGTATTTTGTAGAATCTCTTTGGATTCTCCATAAACCTATTTGCCAAAGCCACCTCATGGTTCCTTTTTGCCCTCCTGATTTCCTGTTTAAGTAATCTCCTATTGCTTTATGCCCTTCTAGGGATTCACTCGATCCCGCTATCTATGCCTAACATATGCCTTTTGCTTCTCCTGACCAGAGCCTCGATTTCTCTAGTCATCTAGCTTTTCCTCCACCTACTGGCCATGCCCTTTGCACGAACAGGATCATAGTGTCTCTGAACTCTTTTTAGTTCATATTTGAAGGCTTCCCACTTTCCAATTGGATCTGAGAGAAGATAAAGAGTCAGCTCATTTTTTAAGGCTCCTTCTGGATTTTTAATAAATTTAGGCATGAAACATGGGTGTCATTTGGCAAGGCAATTTAAAGCCTATTCCTAATTTGTCTTGGGAAGCTGGTGGTGAGCTCCCTTCTTGATCAGCTGCAGGATGTCTGGTCTCTGTTCACCCATAGTGTTATCAGAGAGAGAACTCCAGGATTATGACCCTACGGTAGTGAAGAAACATTATTTTTTTTCCAAATCAAGATAGTGTGTAACCTGGAGGGGAATTTGCAGATGGTGATGGTGGTGTTCTTATGTTGAGAGTGTGGTGCTGGAAAAGCACAGCAGGTCAGGCAGCATCCAAGAAGCAGGAGAATCCTTTCCAAAATGCAGCACCTCACATTTATTTAAATTAAAATCCATCTTCCACTCCTCAGCCCATTAGCCTATCTGATTAAGGTCCTGCTGCACTCTGAGACCTTCTTCACTGTCCACTCCTGCTCCTTGGATGCTGCCTGACCTGCTTTGCTTTTCCTGCACGACACTCTCAACTCTGATCTCCAGTATCTGCAGATACTGGATACTGTTATGTGTCTACTCCCTTGTTTGAGATGGTAGAGGTTGTTAATTTGGAAAGTGTTGTTAAAAGAGCTTGGGAGATTTGCTGCAGTTCATCTTGTAGATGCTACACTTTGTTGCTATCACGTGTTAGTGAATGTTTCACTTGGTGGATTGGGCGCCAGTCAAGAAGACTGCTTTCTCCATCATAATGTCAAGCCGCTTAAGTGTTGTTAGAACTGCTGTCATCCAAGCAGGTAGAGAGTATCCCATTATATTGCAGACTTAAGCCTTAAAGATGGTAAACTTGCATCTGGAATTTGGATTGTAAGATCTCTGCAGGATTCCTAGCTCTGCAAAAGTGTACTGTTTCTTTGTAAGGTTAGTTTGTTCTTTATATGTCCTACACTGTACAATAAAGTCTGTTTGTTATTTTAGGATAGGTTTTTCATTATGCTTTGTTTGTCCTTTTAGTATCAGTAGTTTTCATTGTAGCATATTTATCCCGTTAGATCAGAAGTTTTCATTATGGTCTGTTTGTCCTTTCAGATCAGTAGTTTACATTAGAATGTAGATTCCTTTCTGGTGGTTTTCTTCCTAGTCTAACGAAGGTCAAGGTGTCAACTTTCATGCTATTCATGTTTGAGTGTTTTGTGTCCACCCTCCCTCCTCTACATTCAGATCTCAAAATTGATGACTCTCCTATGAAAGGCACAAAACAGTCCAAGAGTAAAGACAAGGCCAAAGCGCAGGAGAAAGAGAAAAAAAAGAAACAGCTTGAAATGGTTGAAAAGAAGGAGAAGGTGAAAATTGATGAATTACAGGTGAGTGGAAACCTTACGTTCAGGGCAAATTGTGCTAAAAAATTCTAAGATTTCCTTTAATCAATCAGTTTTTTATGACCAATGACACAATGAAATCTATCTCTCATTATTACAAGACTCAAATTCATGAAAAGCCCAACTGATAAATGTAGCATCAAATACTGAACCAAGAGAACCTCAATTCTCTGAGTTATTTGATGCGGTCTGGCATAACAGAATTGTAAGTTCTTGGTATTCTAAGGTATGGTACTTGGTATAAAAGGGACAGCAGTAACATGGAGAGTGAATTGGCTGGGTGACAGTAATGGTTAATGGATTTGTTTTCCAAGGCAGGGGAAGATGTGAGGTGGACTTGTGACCCTTGAATCTCCTGCTATGTCTTAATGAGCTAGACCTTTTCTGTACAGGACACAGTTTTAAAACTTCCAAATGATATGAAACCAGTGAGTGTTGTGATCTGCAAGGACGCAAGTATGAAACATCAAAAAAACACAGACAACTGCTGTCATGGGTGTTCTAGTAGGAGTCCAAAGCAGAGAATGTGAAGTAATTAATTTTAGTTGGCAAAATACAGACAGATGATCGAAATTGAAGGGTTTCAATTAGAGGGGTTGGGGGTGAGTAGTTGTGGAGAGAGTTAAGTGTGTACCTTCATATATTACTGAAGGCAACAGGACAGGTTGACAAAGCATTAATAAAGAAGAAATAAAAACAGAAATTGCTGGAAAATCTCAGTGGGTCTGGCAGCATCTGTGGAGAGAAATCAGAGTTAACGTAAACAGTTTCCTGATAGGAGGAAGAGTGTTTCACACAGTTAAGTGTTTAGGTTCTGAAATATAGTGCTTGAGTTTGACATGGGCTTTCCAATAGTCAACTGAAAAGGAACTCTGTGCAGGGGAATGGTACTGGGTGAGTTACTCATTCAACAAACTTGTGCTGTCACAATGACTGGATAGCTTCGTTCTGCACTGTAAAAGTTCAGTGTTTCTGTAAAGATTGTAAAATATTAGTAATTGCCCATGGTAACAAAAATAGTGAGTAATCTCTTAGAGAGCTATGCATATCCCTCAAGCACCACATATGACTGGCTTTTGGAATCTTCAGAATTGCCAAACAAATTAACCTTTTACAATGAAGAATGGAGAAGTGATAAGATCTTTTGTGGTTAACCATTCTACTTCAACACATAGGTTTATGACAAGGAATTAGAGACGGAGTTTGGAAACTTTGAAGACTGGCTCCACACTTTTAACCTTTACCGAGGCAAAATTGGAGATGATGATGACAGCTGCACAGATGAAGAAAGAATTGTTGGGAGATTCAAAGTGAGTACATCATGGTTGAAGAGCATCCATTTAAACATCCACAGAAAAGGTAAACATTGATCCGTACACTTGGACAATCAAAGGAGTTTGTTTGAAAAATAGGAAGGCACAAAAGTCCTGGAGCTGTGCTGAGTATTTAAGTACAATTCAGGCAACTGAACTTCAAATACAAACCTGAATTTTACCTTTTTAAAACCAGATTACTCCACCTAGCTGATGTTTGGATGGTCAAAATTAAACTTTTTTTAGTTCTGGAAACCAGAATTCCTTAAAGCTGGACTGTACGTCATTTTTTAACATTCTCGTTAAAATAAACTGGAATGTAGTTTTGCATTCACTTGGATCACAGGATATGCATTGAGCTGGTATTTAAGAATGTTTCACTTTTCTGGGGGGGCAAAAATGCTGCCTTTGTATATACTCAGCAGTGGAGTGGTGATGATGTCACCAGGCAAGTTATCCAAATCCTTGGCTGCTGTTAGTGGGGGAAATGGGTTCAAATCTCACCATGGTAGATGGCAAAATTTAAACTCAATTAAAAAATCTTTAATGGAAAATCTGGCCTAAGACAAGTATGTTGTAAAACCTTTTCAGGAAGGAATCTGCCATCCTTGCCTGGTCTGGTCTACATGTGACTCCAGACCTACAGCAATGTGGTTGACTCTTAACTGCTCACTGAAATGCTCCTATCAAGCCAGCCAGGTCAAGGGGCAGTTACAGATAGGTAATAAATGCTTGACATCCACATGCCATGAACAATTTTTTAAAAAATATTCAGTCAAAGCCAGGAAGGAAATGAATGTTGTTGTCCCAATCTTTGTATAGTTATTCTAAATTCCACATTACTCACTATTAAAAATGCATAAGTGATCACATGCATTCTTCATGTAACACGATATTGGTGAATATGGACTGTTGAAAGTCTGCATTTAACTTATATCATTTAATTTTTGTACCTGAGATCTTTTATCAATTAAATTAGTTTTTAAAAAGCAGGAAAGATAGACCTAAAATAACCACAATGGTCACCAAGCCACAGATTTAGGCAAATTTCCCAGCACCCATGTGGAATAGACTAAACAACTAAACAAACAATGCAATGACTCTAACATTTTTTAACTAAAGACATCAAAACTAAACAACTGAATTACCTTCAAGGAATTTGCATCTGTTGTTTAATTCAAATACGGATGATAATTTCAGATTGGGAGATGACAGTCTGGTTTACCAATTAGCCAGTTTGGAAAGTCAATGGAGCTAGACTCTGGAATATGTTTCAATAGTTGCTTTGAGCAGCAAAGCAAAGGAAAAATATAGATTGACAAAAACAGAGGCAGGAAGGCTCTCTCTCTCTCTCTCTCTCTCTCTCTCTCACTCACTTGCTGTTTCTCTCAATCATTGAAGTTAGTACCTGGTAGAAAAGCAGCTTGGGAAAATACACATTCATCAAGAACTTAAAGATTTACAAACTTCATAATTGCTACGAATTTCAATCAACAAGCAAAAGAACTGAGATCTCAGATTGAAAATCGAAAACCTCATAAATTCTAAGGACTTTAAGCTGTATAGCTTTATTCTTCCTGATCTTCTGCTAGTGATCATTCTAACACAGATAATGTTTCTCCTTAATATCGATCCTCTTATGCCCCTTATGATTTTGTCCATCTCCAAGGCCATTGCATCTTGAGGTGGGACTTGAACCTGGACCTTCCAGCCTAGAGTTAGGGATACTACCACTGCACCACAGGGGACTCTGTAACTGAATTCAAAAGCAAATATCAAAACATCAGACTAGCCTTGTGCAATACAATAAGCGTTCAATGTTAGCAGGTCATTTAAAAAATGTGGAATTTCCAATTCAGTGGAAGAAGAGGGAGGTGACTTGTTGTGGACGAATGATTTTGAAAGTGAAAAGTGTTACACCTGATCCAGAATCACCTCCTTGTAATGGCCAGAGCCAAAAATAAATCTGAATGAATTTGATTACCCACTTTGTGAAAGCAATGAATTTGACAACTTAAAACAATTCTTTGTTAAAGGCAGAAGTACATGACACTGGGTTGTAGTCCAATAGATTTATCTGAAATCACAAGATTTTGGAGCGCTGCTCCTTCATCAGGTGAATGGCATTTCCACATTGTGGTTAAAGATGTCTCTGTACAATTCATTTGTTTAAGAAAACTAATTTAATATGAATTCTCAGTATTTTTGTCTCTATTTTGAAAATGTCAATCAAGAACACCCATACAAGCAGTTTTCATGTCTAACGTGGTAATCAGCTGACCTTATTTTCAGACTGGTTTAGTAAAACACTATAAAGGGTAGAAACTATAATACTTCGCAAGATATCACAATAACGTTGCAGCTTTTTAAAAAATGTATCTCTAGAAGATTTTGATCTTAAGATTTACTTCTGTAGCAACATTTCAACATTTGGTTGCCATTTCTAGTCTAACATGGCATCCAGGCTGAATGTGCACACTTCAATGTACGTCATCAGGAGGTGCTACAGAAATTCAACAAGGCTCCCTCAACAGTCCATCAGAAAAACCATCACCCCTATCACCAGGAAAGACACAGGCAGTGGATTTAAAGGAACACCATCACTGCAACTTCCCCTCCAAGGCACACACCATCCAGACTTGGAATGATCTCAGTGTTCCTTTGCTATCACTGGGTTAAAATCCTGGAATTCATGCTCTAACAGCACTGCGGCTGTTTCCAAAGGCAGCTCACTTTCCCAAGGGCAGTTAAGGATAGAGAGCACCTGGTCAGTGATCCCCATGTCCAATGAAAGAACAAAACAAAGAAAAATGTTGATGTGCTTCTGTAACTGGTTGCAGAAGGAAAATAAAAAGTCATAATTGATATATAGGTCACTTATTGATGTGACACCATTTTTATGGAAGAATTTTGATTTCATACCAGAGAAAGCTGAGACAGCAAGAACCAGGGAGAGATTTTCCCTTCATCATATTTATCATTATTCAATATCAAAACAGATTGAGGTATATTATAAATAAATGTAACTAAAATTATTTTGGGGAAGTTCAGAACTAGGATTCAGTCTAAGAGTTAAGCCATTCTGGACTGAGATGAGGAAGAATGTCCTGACTCAGAAAGTTGTGAACCTGTGGAATTCTCTCCCACAGGAAGCTGGTGGGGCCAGTTCATTAGATAGATTCAAGAGGGATCTAGACGTGGGTCTTGCAGCTAAAGGGATCAAAGGGTATTGAGAGAAAGTAGGAGTGGGATACTGAGATTGTATGATCAGCCATGATCACATTGAATGGTGGGGCAGGCTCAAAGGGCCGAATGGCCTACTCCTAAACCTATTTTCTCTGTTTCTATCTTCTCGGTCAGTTTTTCAACATCAATTGTTCAATAGAATCAAGTAACCAGGATTACATTAGTTCAATCAATTAACTTGATAAACATATTTACTCACTTCTGTGTTTGACCATTTCTTATCAGTGTTATATCATCTTATCAAATACTTTTGTTTTCAAAAACATAATTCAGGGCTCGATCTGTGTTTACAAAGTACCTCTACCAGAAGATATCGCTCGGGAAGCAGGTTATGAACCCACATTTGGAATGTTCCAGGGAATTCCAAACAATGATCTCGTCAATGTTTTAGTCAGAGTGTATGTAGTGAGGGTAAGTGGTTACCAATCAAGCTAAATGAAAGTTAATGAGTTTTATGTTCGTGGATATTTATTAAAGTCATAAAATTTGACCATTCTCAAAAATGGCATTTCTTTATTTCAGAAATTATTCAGTATTTTATCACTTTTAAATTGGTTCACTGAAATAACTGGTTTTAAACAGTTGTTAAATCGTTAACAACAATGGGAAACTCCCATCCTCAACTCCCATCCTGAACATTCGAAGTGTTAACCTGAATTCAATCCTTCCTAAACCTTGTAGATTTAAGGGTGTTTTTACCTTGAGCTGTAATGGTTGACCAGTAATGCTCCAATTTTAATTCCACGGAACCTGGTCATTCCAATTCAGTCAGCAAAATTGGACTAATGTGGCTACTGCAGGTTCAGGACCACCAGACAGTTCAGCAGAAACAAGCACATAGTATAGGGGTCCCCAGAGGTCCATCTCACTAACCAGTTTTCCATTTGGGTATAGAGGAGAGCAGCAAGAACAAACCCAGAAAAATGGGGGAGGCAGGTTTGGCTGAGGCATTCAAGAGGGGATTAGACAGTTACTTAAATAGAAACAAAGTATACTGGATTATGGGGAAAAAAAAATGAAATAAAAATGAAATAAAAGAAGAGCCATATCACACTCGAAATGTGAACTTAGATGCTGCCAGACCTGCTGAGATTCACCAGCACTTTGTGTTTGTTGCTGATTGGTTGACTCATGTTTTGAATTTAGGGTTGCAGCAGCATCTCCCAACCAATATTCTTCCATTTCATTTCTGATTTTTGATTTGCAGTGCTTGTGATCATTTATTTTAATTCTTGGTCTTTCATCAAAATTCTACTGATTTGCCTTGTTTGTTTGTTTGTTTTTGTTTTGCTTGTGTATTTAGGCCACAGAGTTGCATCCAGCTGACATCAATGGCAAAGCAGACCCATACATCGTCATTAAACTTGGCAAGACAGAAATCAGAGACAAGGAGAATTACATTTCCAAGCAACTCAATCCTGTCTTTGGAAAGTAAGTACTGTCAATGGGTCCACCAAATATGGAGGAAGATCTCACATGTTCTCGTTTGCAAGACTACAAGTCCAGTATTCTAAAGTCGAATTCTGATTTTGTATGCACTATACCGTCACCTCATTAACAAATAATGGATTTTTGCGTGAGATGTTTGGATAATTGTTTCAAAGACCCAGCAAGGATGCCATGGGCCAAGTGGATTCTGATTATATTAGCAGATTTTGTGGCACTGTGATCCAGTTATGAAAACTATAGCTATCCTGGAGAAAACAGGGACTGTGGCAGCTGTAGTGAACCCTAAACAATCAATCAATTTCTTTCTTGCTTGTCAATACATGGAAACTTCTAATCATGAGGATAAAGTTATAGAATCCCAACATTGTGGAAGCAGGCCATTCGGCCCACACCAACCCTGCAAAGGGCATCTACCCCATCCCTGTATTTCCCATGGTTAATCCACCTTACCTGCACATTTTTAGTCTATGGGTGGAACCCAGAGTACCTGGAGGAAGCACATGCAGACACAGGGAGAATGTACAAACTCCACACTGACAGAGGCTGGAATTGAACCCAGGTCCCTGGCACTGTGAGGAAGCGGTGCTAACCACTGAGCCACCGTGCTGCCCCAAGGGAGAATTGGATTATTTCTGCCAAACCTTACAATTAGACAGTAACAGTTTGCAGTGGGGGTAGCGGGGCCAGTACCTGATGAATATTTCTGGCTGGTTCATGAATCCTACATCGTTTGAAATCAGGCATTAATTTTGCAATTATTTCAAGCTGCAAATTGGGTGACTCTTTACTGAACCCAGATGAAACCTGACTTTGAAAGAAGACAAGCGACCCATGGTAATTATTGGTCAGATTACACCTCTGGCTCACTGAGATAGGTTTGACTGCAGAATACCACTCCACATTTCTAGTCTTCACAGTGACTGTCACTAAAAAGATGAGATCCCACTAGGGAATTGGCAAAATCTTGGGGAGTAGGGGCAGGACCTTAGCAAACAGTAAGGAGTCGGTGAAAGTTCCACCCTGCTACACTTCCAGCAACAACATTCTAGAATTTGTACCCTAGATTCGCTGAGCAGACATTATGAAGTATGGTTTTTATTTACATAAGGAAATTGTTTTGCATCAAGCAATTATCATTGATGTTCTAATATTAACTTGTCATTTTGTTCATTCACATCATCCCACTTTATCTGTTCATTCACATTATCTCACTTTATTTGCTTAAACAGGTCTTTTGATATTGAAGTCACATTTCCAATGGAATCGATGCTGACTGTGTCAATATATGACTGGGATTTAGTGGGTACAGATGATCTAATTGGAGAAACCAAACTAGACTTAGAAAATCGCTACTACAGCAAACACAGAGCAACATGTGGCATTGCACAGCAATATTCTCTGTGAGTCATTTAACATTTCATTCTATTTAATTAACATGTAGTCTAAATTATCTTTAGAATCTGTTGCATAAAAGGGTGTTAATGTCCTTCCCTACTGAGAAAGATTTTGTTTTAATTTTTAATCAATTTATGCATGAAGTTACATACAGTGAAAACATAGGATAATGACTACTTGTACTTATTAATTTTAACTGTATCCCTTGGGTTTAACTTTTATTTCAACCAGATTCATAGTCGTCCTCTCTGTCTGTTAATGTCAGAATATTAACTTCACTGAATCTGATTCGAACGATTTGGGGACAATAATGTAGCCTCAATGTCGAGTTGCAATGTGTAGATGGTCAGCACATTTACATGGGAATCAGAGCAGTTCAACAACAATGACAATGTATACCGTGTCTTTCGTGTAATTACACAGCCCAAGTGTATTGTAAAACAGAGTATGACATTGAGCCACATATAGAAATATTAGGTCTGATGATTGAGAACTTGATCAGAGAGAGGTTTGAAAGGAGGTGGACAGCAGGAAATTACTCAGGACCTAGATAACTGAAGGACAAGCCAACAATGGTGCAGCGATTAACATCTGAGATGCCCAACTGGCCAGAATCTGATATCTTGGAAGGTTGCTGTACTGAAGGAGATTACAGAGATAGAGAGGCACAAGGTCATGCAGTGGTTTAAAAACAAGGATGTTTAGATTACCTACAGTGTGGAAACAGGCCCTTCAGCACAGCAAGTCTGAATATCCTACCCAGACCCATTTCCCTCTGACTAGTGCACCTAACACTATGGGCAATTTACATGACCAATTCACCTGACCTGCACATCTTTGGGATTGTGGGAGGAAACCCACTCAGACACAGGGAAAATGTGCAAACTCCACACAGACAGTCCCCAAAGGAATTGAACCTGGGTCCCTGGGGCTGCAAGGCAGCAGTGCTAACCACTGAGCCACTGTGCCAGATGTGACAGGCGTAAAAGGAGAACATACTACAGAAACACAGCAGATCTGGCAGTATCTGTGCAGAGAGAAACAGTAGTGTCCAATATAACTCTTCTTTGGAGCTTTCTGAAGAAGAGTCATACTGGATTTGAAATGTTATCTCTGTTTCTCTCTCCACAGATGTGTGCCAGACCTGCTGAGTTTCTCCAGCACCTTCTGGTTTTGGTTCAGGTATCCAGCATCTGCAGTACTTTGATTATGTAATGACAACAGCAGAATACATTTACAATCCATTCCAGTCCATTCCATTCCATTATAGTCCATTCCAGTCCATTACAATCCATTCCAGTCCATTCCAGTCCATTCCAATCCATTACAATCCATTCCAGTCCATTCCAGCCCATTGATAGTAAACTGAGCTGAAAGTGGTAAAGGCAAGGCCAGGATATTCATCTCAAGAGTGTGGTGCTGGAAAAGCACAGCAGGTCAGGCAACATCTGAGAAGCAGGAGAATCGACATTTCGGGCATAAGCCCTTCATCAGGATTGAGGAATCCTCATTCCTGATGAAGGGCTTATGCCCAAATGTCGATTCTCTTGCTCCTTGGATGCTGCCTGACCTGCTGTGCTTTACCAGCACCACACTGTCAACTCTGATCTCCAGAATCTGCAGTCCTCACTTTCCCCTGGATATTCATCTGATTAGTGTGGAAGGGTAAGGGGACAACAAGTGAAGGGGTGGCAGAGTGACAACAGGCACAGTGTGCAGGAGTGGTGGGGAATTCATCTATTTTACATCCTGGAGCCTCCTTCAATGGCATCCAACATGGGTGCTGAGGGTAGCAATCTTTTATTAGAACAATTTGGGGGAATGTCACAAAATGAATAAGGAGGGATTTGAGAGAGTAGATCAAAGCAGACTGCTTCTGGTAACTCCAGAGACAACCATAATGAGTCAAGTCCACAAGTTTCAAGGTGAGAAATTTATAGTTGTGGGATGGAGTAAGTTCTCTCCACAGAGGATTTTACAGCGATTAAAATAATTTCCAGGATTAGTGGTTGAAGCAGGAACTATGTCATAGAAATAGGCCATTCAGCCAATCGATCCTGCTCTGCTATTCAGGCAGAGTGATCATCTATCTCCATACCATTTATCTATACTATCTCCACGTCTCTGAAAATCCTTAGTCTCCAGAAATGGTCAATGAATGAGCTCCTACAACCATCTGGGGTAGAGAATTCAAAAGGTTCACAACCTTCAGAATGAAAAATTCTTCCTCATCTCAACCTTATAAATTAGTCCTTATCCTGAGACTATGTCACCTGCTTTTAGACTAACCAGGCAGGGGCAACATCTTATCTACATCCACCCTGTCAATCCCTGTAAGAATTTTTTTAAGTTTCAAAGAGACCACTATCTCATTCTTTGAACATCTAAGGAATATGGACCCTCCTCATAAGACATTCTCACTATCTCATGGATTAATTCAATGAATCTCCATTGCACTCCCTCTAGGGCAAGTATATCTCTCCTTAGGTGAGGGACCAAAACTATATGCAATATTTTGGGTGAGATCTCACCAAAGCAGTAAGACGTCTTCATCCATGTACTCAGATCCCATTCAGTTGAAAGCCGACATCCTTTTGCCTTCCTGGTTGTTTGCTGCAGTTGGACACTAACACTGCCCAACTTCTCACTATTTAAGAAACAGTCTGCCTTCCTGTTCAATCTACTTCACACCCTTCCCATTCTATTCCAGTAGACTTGTACCAGCTGTTCACATAGCTGTACAAGCCCTCTTGAAGCCCTTGGATCTTATAACTGATCTTCCACTCAATTTGGTAAAATCAGCAAAGTTGGAAATATTACAATTTAGTCCCCACATCCAAATATTTTATATAAATTGCAAACAGTTGGGGGTCTAGTACTGACCATTGAATACTCCCATTCATAACAGTCTACCATCCTGAGAATGATCCATTTATTCTTACCTGAGAGTGTGGTACTGGAAAAACACAACAGGTCGGGCAGCATCTGAGGAGCAGGAGAATTGACATTTCAGGCATACGTCCTTCATCAGGAATGAGGCTCATTCTTGATGAAAGGCTCTTGCCTGAAACGTTTATCCTCCTGCTTCTCGGACGCTGCCTGACCTGCTGTGCTTTTCCAGTACCACACTCTCGACTCTGATCTCCAGCATCTGCAGTCCTCACTTTCTCCCATTCATTCTTACAGTCTGCTTTTGGTCTGTTAAGTAATTCTCAACCCACACTGGTATGTTCCTAATCCCACGTGCTCTAATTTTATTTACTAACCTCTTGTGTGGGACCTTCTGGAAAGCCTTCTCAAAATCAAATGGACCACATCCACTGATTCTCCTTTATCAACCCTCCACATAATTTATTTAATATCTTCCAACTTTGTCAAACACCATCTCCTTTCCACAAATCAATGTTGACTTTGATCAATTTTACCATTCTTTTTGAAAATTCCAGTTATCCCATTTTTTAATTGTAGATTCTAATATTTTCTCTAATACAGATATTAAAGTAATAGATTAGCAGTTCTTCATTCACCCTCTTCCTCTTTTCTTTTGTTTAATATATTTTTATTAAAAAAGGAAAAAAAATTCTTTTGAATATTACAACAAATACAAAACCAAACAATTCAAACCAATATTAAAAAACAAACCTGCTAATTACATAAATAAATAATAACTAATAACTAAGCTAAAAAGGAAAAGCTTAACAACAATAATAATGATAATTACTATAACACAGTGGAGCAAAACAAAGCAATAGCCCTCGATCATCGAGTGCATAAATTTATACATATTCAAACGTTTGTCGTTCCTCCCCTCTGGATACCAGATGTATTACATAGAACTGCCTGGGCTAAATAGAGGCTCTTATTAGTATGGCGGACAAATCTGTATCCATTTGGTCCAAAGAGGGCTGCCACGTCTTATAGAAATTCTCAGTTTTATGGTGCACCATACACGTAAGAAAGTCCAAGGGGAATGTGCTCAACGACTAGCTTACACCAGCCCGCCAGCCCCAGGGTGTTATCCGACACTCACCCTAATAGAATGTTCTTTCTGGCACAAAAAGTGAGGACACCGAAAAGCCTTTTTTTGTGTGCATCAAATGAAAGTGAATTAATAAGGCGAAGGAGAAGAGACACCAGGTCCATCTCCACCTCCGTTCCCAAGGCCTTCTCTGTTTTACCTACCACAGCGCTCCAGTATGCCTACAATCTGTGACAGGACCAAAGACAATGAGTAAGCGTGCCCACGCTCACTTTACATTGAGGACACATTGGAGATGCTCCCACTTTAAATTTAGCAAGGAAGGCTGGGACACATGGACCCTGTGGAGAATCTTCAATTGCAAAGGGTGGGTCCTGTTGCAAATCGAGATCCTTCTTGCATTTTCCCAGATATTCTCCCATATTTCAGAGAGATCTCAACATCCAACTCCTTCTCCCATATCTTACAGAGCCATTCAGTCTCATCCAAGGGACCCTCACCCAGTAGATGATAAGCGTTACTAATAGATAATGTGTCCTCAGCACTCAGCACCCTCTTCTCCATGTCGGACCTATAAGAATCAGTTAGAAGTGTATGAAGTTTCTAATTTGAAAGAAACAAAAGAGATCCATACTGGGCAATTCATATTTCCGAACCAACTGGTCAAAGGACATCAATTTATACTTTCAAATAAATCACACAGGCAAGACACGCCCATAGCTGGCCATAGTTTAAACCCAGAGTCCATCATCCCTGGCTGAAAGCCCAGCATACCAACTATGGTATGTTTTGGCAATGTTATCCTCACCCCATGCATTGTCCTCCATGCTTTGACAGTATTGATGACTATTAGGCTATGGCAATATTCCTTAACTGTTCCTATTTTGTCTAAGAACAGCAGGCTAATAAGGGGGCATCTCACCTGAAATGCTTCAGTGTCCACTCAAAGTGAGTGAGGGTTCCCCGGGCCCAATCATTCATATAAGACAGCAACGAGCTTAACTGATAGTTTCTGATACCTGGGAGGCCCACACCTCTCAGTCTGTAAGGGAACTGCAATTTAGTCAATTTAATTAGGGGCCACTTGCAATATCAGATAAAAGTCCTAAACCAGCCATTCAGCCTTCTAAATATTTGCTTCGTAAAAAGCGGAGGATACATTCACATCAGATACAACAGACCTAGCCCAATGTTCATGTTAATGAGAGCTATCCACCCGAACCAAGAGATCAGAAGCACCTCCCGTCTACGAAGGTCCTGCTTGATTCCATCGAATAAATGGGTAAAATTGGTTTTAAATAGCTGATCAAAAATGGGAATAATAAATATACCTAAATACAGAGAGCCCTCCTATCTAAAGCGGAACTGAGATCCGCCCTCAGGATCAGGCAGTCTTGGGAGACCACCCTTGGGCATGGCCTCTGACTTCGCAAAATTGATCTTATAATCTGAGGGGCCACCAAATAAATTGATGCATTGTATCAGATGGGGCACTGAGACTGCTGGGTTTGATAAGAAGACAAGAACGGTCATCTGCATACAGTGTGATCCTATGTGACTTCTACCCCACTTCTGGAGCGGTTATATTGGGATCCCTGTGTATTGCCTCCGCCAGCAGGTCAATCGCCAATATGAAAAGCAATGGTGACAAGGGACAGCCCTATCAACTGTCCCTACAAATATTAAAATTGCTTGATCATGCACCATTGGTGAGGACCATGGCAAGAGGGTCACTATACAAAACCACCATCCACCTGATGAAGGTCTCTCCCAGGCCAAACCGCTTCAGAGTATGATAAAGATAAGGCCACTCGACCCAGTCAAATGCCTTTACCACCGCTAGGGAGATCACCAATCCCTGTACCGATCGTTGTTGACGTACTTGGATCATGTTATGTAATCACCTGACATTATCCGTCAATCTGCGACCTTTAATGAACCCTGTCTGATCCTCCTTAATGATGGAAGGCAGTACAGTTTCTAGCCTTAATGCCAGAGTCTTGGATAGGATTTTGAAGTCGACATTCAGGAGTGAGATGGGTCTATTGGAAACACAGTTCTCTGGGGCCTTCCCTTTTTTAAGAATGAGAGAGATGTTCACCTCTCTTAGAGATGGTGGGAGGAGGCTACGACTGTGTGAGTCATTAAACATTCTAAGCATCAGCCCTGACAATATACTTATGAATTCCTTCTAGAGCTCACTGGGAATTATGTCAGGACCCAGCGCCTTCCCATCCTGGAGCTGCCTCACAGCCTCCTGCACCTCTCACTCTGACAGTGGGGCATTGAGGAGAGACTCTTGTTCAGGGGTCACTCCTGGAAGGTCCAAATTCTTAAAAAAAAAGATTCCATCCTAACCCGCCCACTCTCACAGCTTTCAGCTTGGTATAGTTCAGAGTAAAATTTCCAGAATGCTGCATTAGTCCTTTTAGAATCATAGGTCCAATTGCCAGCGTCCTCCCTGATCGAGGTAATGGTTTGGGGCGGGGTCACTCCTTTTCCTAGCAAGGTATGCGAGGTACTTGCCCGGCTTATCCCCATGCTCAAACAGCCTTTGACTTACAAATGTAAACTCCCTCTTGGCTGTCCGTGTGAGCGTGCAGTTCAGTGTAGACCAAAGCGCTGTGATCCTCTGCAGTTTAACCAGTGAGGGCCTGTCAAAGTTAGCCTTTACAGCTACTTTCAGACGCATCTCGAGCAAGTGTTGCTGCTCACCCATCTGTCGCTTCTTACTGGCTGAATCAGAAATAACCAACCCCCTGGCTTAGGTTTTAGCTGTTTCCCAAAGAATGGATAGGCTTTTGGGTGAGCCTGAATTCATATCTAAAAAAGCCCTGAACTCAGTAGGAAAGAATTCAATAATCTTGCTATCCTTGAGGATGAAGGGGTCCAGACACCAGTGCCTCGAGCCTAACACCATATCCTTACTCTTAACCATTGAATACACTGGGCCGTGATCAGATGTAGTGATATTGCCAATTGTACATAACACCACCGAGCCCAGATGTGCTGCGGGGGTCAATCCTGGTATGGCATTTACGTGGGTTCAAAAAGAACATGAAGTCCCTGCTAGTAAGGTGAAGGTGCCTCCAAACACCTACCAACCCCAATTCAACACACAGATCCCTTAATTGTTTAGATCGCAAAGAAGATATCAGTGGGCCTTTGGGCAATCTGTCTACTGTAGGGTGGACAGTATGAGACAACTCAAATCCCCTCCTATGATAATATGTTGAGGTGCAAGGTTAACCAATCTAGAAAATGTATCTGTCAAGAATTTAAGGGGGTGAGCTGGGGGACAGTAAACATTTAAGATCCCGTATTCTTGCCCATGTGTCAAATTTTAAGGATTACAAATCTCCTGTGTGTGTCTTTAATGCATTCTAATAACTTAAATGGGAGATTCTTTCCTACAAAATGGCCACCTCTCTACCCCTCATATTGTAAGATGAAAAATAAACCCGGTCATACCCATTCTGTTGCAGCTTCAAATGCTCTGCGTCATCCAAGTGTGTTTCTTGTAATAAGGCAACATCCACCCTCTCCCTTTTAAGGTGGAAAGTACCTTCTTCCTCTTGACAGGTGAATGACTCCCCTTAAAATTCCAGATGAACCACTTAAACACATCCTTAACCATAACTTCTATAGCACCATTTAGAGAGGCGGAACTCAAACTACAGATCACTGAGCTTTAATGCAAAAGAATCCACAAAACCCCAAAACTACACAGACTAAAATAACTACAGCCAACAAATCTACAAAACTTACAAAAACTCTGTACAGCAAAAACTGAAAAACAAAAATCGCCAAAGGCACTGATTGGAGAAATTCACCCCCTATTCAAAGGGGGTACCCACACATCCTACAATCCTACTAACCATCCCAACCATCCTCTCAACTCCTACCAGCTAGGGTCGCACCACATACACCGACCACCCGGTAAAGAAAAAAAACACTGAAGAGCAAGGTTAGTATGATAAACAAGTAAACTAAAATATGTCATCCATCCCTTAACATAACTTAGAGATTAAAGATAAATACTCTATCCATCTTGGACATCATTTCACACAATGTATTACCAAAACGGAGACTTCACCATGTCCTTCTTAAAGAAGTACAAACCCGAACAGCTCTGTCCTCTACACCTACTCGGCCGTTCGACTCCAGTCAACGTGTCCAGTAAGCTCTTTGCTTTTTTTGGCACGTCGAACAAATGTATGGATCCATTATGATTGATCCAAAGCACCGCTGAATATCTTAAAGAATACTGGATCCCAAGTTCTCTCAATCTCCTCTTGACGCCATCATAGGACTTCATTTTCTGGACCAACACCCTCTGGTCCCTCCCCTGGGCTCTAGAGGCTTCCATGACCCTCTGCTTGTCTTTGTAATAATGGAACTTTACCAGGACAGGGCGTAGATGCTGATCCATACCTGGCTTTGTGCCACAATCCGGTGAGCTCTTTCAATTGTTATCCTTCCCTTCTCAACCACCAAACCAAGTAAGTCCAGGAACCACTTCTCGAAGAACTCCGTTCCCTCTGATCTTTCTTCTGCTCCTGTTTTTGAGATTGTCTACCAGATCCAACAGACCCTGGACCTATGTTTCCAGGGCTTCAATCCAGCTCTTGGAGGAGTCAGTCTCTGCGTCTACCCCTGCAGCTCGGCGTTCGAGCTCATCAGTCCTTTTTCCCAGGTCTTGCAGCATAGCAGATACAGGAACCAGCTTCTCCTCATTTTTTTCCTGGATCTGCCTTCCCAGGACCTCATAGGATTTGGCCAGCTCCTCAACCAGGGTCTGGTGAGTAAGCAGGCCCAGGGCCTATGAGTTCTTTGATCTCCCTACTACTATTAGGAAGTTTGTAGAAAACCCCAATGAGGTGGCTGCTCCCTTGGTATTCCTTTCTTTGGCATTCTCCAGCTGCAAGGTCAAAGGTAAGTAGTTCTTTTTCAGGTTTCTAGCTCCTTTATTGTGTTTTTACTCACAGTAAAGTGTTTGGGATGGGTTCAGCCTCTGTCAGGTCAGTGTTGCAGAGTGGAGCACAGTAAACGCGATTCTAACAGGACGCCGACGCCACCATCTTGGATTCCACCCCCCCCCCTCCCCACTTTCTTAAATCATGGGGTTACATTTAACACTTACCAGTCTTCAGGAACTCACGAAAAGATAACCACCAATGCATCTACTACCTTGGTAGCCACCTCCTTCAACATTCTGGGATGAAGTCAACTTGGTCTAATCTAATCCCATTAATATCTGCCAGCATTAAAGTTTGGATTAGATAGGTGGGCAAAGGAAAGGAGTTGAAGAGTTTGGGGAGCAGGTGGATAAACATGATTGAAGCAGTTTTCTTGCCTCGAGAGTATAAACAGGCATGGACTATTTTGTTGTTTCTTGTGATATGGGCATCACTGACAAGGCCTGCATCAGAATTGCCCTTGAACTGAGCGGCTTATTAGGCAATTTCAGACGGTAGTTAAGAGCTAGCCATATTGCTTTGGATCTGGAGTCATGTGTAATCTGGACAGCAAATTTCCTTCTCCAAATGAACCATAACAATCATGGTGACTAAGACTGAAACTAATTGTCAATGCCAGATTTTTTTTCACTGAATTTAAAGTTCATCAGCTACTGAGGTGAGATTTGAACCTGCACCCCTTAAGCCACTGTACATTACCACTGTACCACCATCTTATTTGGGCTTGGAATATGGCAACCGCTTCAAGGACTTTGGAGAGAAAAAGCGGGTTAGAGTTGGGGCAGTGGTTTGTAAGGATGACTGGGTCAAGAACTGTACTTTTGATGATAAGGTTGATGATGACAGATTTACAAGGGAGAGCATAGGACCAGAAGAGAGAGAGAGAGCTGTTAACAAGATTGCTTAACTTGGAAACCAGGAGGGCAAGTTGGGTCATCAAAGGTTTTTTGGAATAGTACTGAGGGAGCAGAAGAAACCCCTCACAGAGAGTCAATCTCACACCAATATTAAATAAGGCCAACGTAAGGAATACTTAATGAACTATAGAGGACCTCTAAAATATACCATTGTGGTAAGAATCTTGTTTTCATCTGGACACTTTCTGTAGCTGTTGGATACCAAGCTGGGGGTGTAATGTTTAACGGTGTGCTTTTCCTATACACAGTCATGGCTACAATATGTGGAGAGATCCTGTGAAACCAACCCAGCTACTGACCAAACTCTGCAAAGAAAACAAAATAGATGGACCTCACTTTGGACCAGGAGGGAGAGTGAAGGTTGCTAACAGAGTCTTTACTGGACCAACAGAGATTGAGGATGAAAACGGTATGAAAACAAGATCATTTAACCACTATCAACTATCAAGGCCCCTTTTGTTCCGTTCCTTGCCCCACATTCCCCAGATTCTGCCATTGTTTAAAAAATGTCCATCTCCCAATGTCTTCCAGTTTCATCAATTTGAAACACTGGGTAGCAATGACTGATCAGGCACTCGATCCAATATTGGAAAGAAATGTATCCTGCTGGCCCCCTGCATTGGCTGCCAGCACTTTGCTCTGCATTTTATGACCAGCAGCCAATTAAATAGCTGCCACCCTGTTCTGTGGAGTAGGAGCTCAGTGGTGCCCCCAGAAGCAGTGGTCACTGAAGACTGATTGCATTCAGCAGGTGGGAAAAATAATTCAAAACTCAAGGAGCTCAGAGCCCAAGGGGAAATCCCCCTGGAAAGTCATTGGGTCTGCGGCAGTATATTTTCCTTCCTATGACTACCTCTTAATCTCTAATACTACATTGGTTTTGCTCATGCTGGATATCGGGTCCTTTGTCCTGGTGAGTTGTTGTCTGAGAGTGGCTGTTGGTTTGTGTGCTGTTATGAGTCCTAGTGGTCTAGGAAGAAAAACATCTATACAATGTATTCGCCAAAAACAGATACCCACCAATTTCATCAACAGATGCCTAAGGGAAAGACAACAGAATGAGGACATGCCAGAACCCAAAGGACTAGCCACACTACCATACATCAAAAACATTTCTGAACTGACAGCCAGACTACTGCGACCACTAGGACTCATAACAGCACACAAACCAACAGCCACCCTCAGACAACAACTCACCAGGACGAAGAACCCGATACCCAGCATGAGCAAAACCAATGTAGTGTACAAAATCCCATGCAAGGACTGCACAAAACACTACATAGGACAAACAGGAAGACAGCTAACAATCCGCATCCATGAACACCAACTAGCCACGAAACGACATGACCAGCTATCCTTAGTAGCCACACACTCAGATGACAAGCAACATGAGTCCGACTGGGACAACACTACTATTATAGGACAAGCCAAACAGAGAACAGCCAGGGAATTCCTAGAGGCATGGCATTCATCCACAGATTCAATCAATAAGCACATTGACCTGGACCCAATATACCGGCCACTGCAGTGGACAGCTGGAACTGACAACCGGAAGTGGCAGGTACAAATCACTATAAATGCCGGAGGAAACATCACAGAAGCGCTTCACAGGAGGCTCCCAAGCACTGAGGATGTCACCTAGACAGGGGACGAAACGTCTGCAACACAAATTCCCAGCTCGGCGAACAGAAACCACATCAACGAGCACCCGAGCTACAAATCTTCTCCCAAACTTAGATTATTATGAATTAAGGATGGAAAAGTGTACATATCCCAGGTCCTGTGTTTTATCCTGTTTGTACAAGTAAACTTGCTTTCATTTATTTTTTCAAAAATATGTTTCAACAGATGTTCACTGTCCCTAAATGCTTAGAAGCTGATGGAAAAGCTCTTCACCAGCTCTGCAGTGTCAGAAACTGATTCCTGAAGAATATTCAGAAGTGACATTTGGAACTGACCTCTTTCCTTTCTCTTAATCAGGTGTAAAGAAAGAGACTGATGAACACTTGTCCCTCATTGTTCTCCATCACTGGGAGGAGGTGCCACGAGTGGGCTGCAGGTTGGTTCCTGAACATGTGGAGACCAGACCGCTGCTAAACCCTGAGAAACCAGGCATTGAGCAGGTACGGAAAACAGGACACAAGGGTGGTGTCGATTTTCAAAAAAAACTATGTGGTCTTGTCTTCAAAGATCTGCAGGTTAGGGTGGATTGGCCATGCTAACACCCCATAGTACCCAGGGATGTGCAGGCTAGGTGGATTGGCCATGAGAAATGCAGGGTTACAGGGATAGAGTAGGAGCTGGGTCTGGGTGGGATGCTCTTTGAATGATCAGTGTGAACTCGATGGGTTGAATGGCCAGCTTTCATACTGTAGAGATTCTATGATTCTGCAAGAGTGCTAACCAGAAAAAAATGGAGGACTGTCGTATCTAACTTTCTAATTAGAATGGGCAGGAAACTTGTAAACAGCATTCACTCAAATAGAAACTCTAAACTGGCAAAATTCTATCAGGAACATGGATAATATAACAGAGTTTGAATTTGATTTTTATTAAGGCCCAATTTCAGTTCAGATTTTCAGAAATGTAGACATAGCAAGAAACCTGACTGATCTAAACATTATGTTTGATCGATTCCAGAGAAAATATTGCTTTCAAAGCATTTCTGAACTCAGCCAATACTTGATATGATTGCAAACTAAATATCAAAAATAACACCATGGAAATAGTTCTACAAGCTTTAGACTAAAGATCAAAATGACAATGTTTTGGTCATGTCCTGATAGAAAGTTACTGGGCACAACCATGACGAACCAACCATCTGACTTCTGTTATCTAGGTATTGGGAGGTCCTTCGACTGAACTCTGTATTAAGTAGCAATGTACTGATAGACATGAATATTCTTCAAAATGCTGAGCTCCACACTGTCCTACCTAACCCCACTATGAAGTGGAAATGAAAGGTATAGAGTATTACAGTGCACAATTATCAAATAATAAGTAATAAAAATAATTAGTTCTAGAACTTGACATTTCATTAGTGTTTTGGGAATTTGGTAGGATCCAGCTGAAGTCATAGAAGACAAAGGAAGATAGAATACATTGATGGTTACGAAGAATTTTCCCTGAAAACAGTTCAAATCTACTCTGTACCTTCCTAATTTATGGATTCTGCTGATGTTATCTGAAAATAACTTAAGCTGCTCTACAAAGTAGGCAACCAATACAGTGGGTGGGTCCATCCTGACTACAATTTGTGCTTCTGGCCTGAGTAGAGAAGCCACTGTCACGTTCCTGTCAGCTGGGGACAATTGGAAGAGGACCTTGGGACCAGAAGAGGTCTCTGCTGTTGGCTGAGAAGCAGAAGTATGTAGCCACACCTCTGCCACCACAGGTCCCACTTCCCTAATGCAGGGCTGCTGCCAAACCCCATCCCAAGCCCAGAGATTTTAATCCGCATTTTGAAGTTGACAGACT
This sequence comes from Chiloscyllium plagiosum, assembly GCF_037043375.1. Classification (NCBI taxonomy): domain Eukaryota; kingdom Metazoa; phylum Chordata; class Chondrichthyes; order Orectolobiformes; family Hemiscylliidae; genus Chiloscyllium; species Chiloscyllium plagiosum. The sequence goes on along the minus strand of NW_028270141.1, from coordinate 4,071,252 downwards.
ACTACAAATAAATTATCTGAAATTCTCTTTCTTCATAATTTCCAGGGTCGCATTGAATTGTTCGTTGACATGTTTCCAAAGGATATGCCTGCACCAGGAGCACCAATTGATATATCACCACGGAAACCAAAGAAGTAAATTATTCTCATTATTAAGGATGAGAACTATAGCAAATTTAACTTAATAGAGCTGGTCTGATAATGCATATTTCACATTAATGTATTGTTATAATCTTCTTTTATTGTTTTTTTTCTGAAGTAATAACCATTTAGAAAACCCTCAAAGTAACTTGAACAATAGGTAAGGTGACATCAATACAATCACATTCTTGCACCAAACAGGTCAGGCCATGATAGACCCTGCTCAGAAGCTAGTTTCTCTCCAGAGAAAGGAAATCCATTAAAACAAAAAAAGAACTGTGGATGCTGGAAACCTGAAACAAAAACACGGAGTGCGGGAGAAACTCAACAGATCCCACTGTATCAGTAAAGAGAGAAATGGAGTTATTGCTTTGGTCACCGCATGCAAAACATTAACGCTGCTTTCTGTCCACAGATGCTGCTGGACGTGCTGAGTTTCTCCAGCACTTTGTCTTTTGTGAGGAAATGCAGTAATTGGAGAAGGGGTAAAGCTCCCTTTCACAACACTTCTGATTGTTTTTCTGAAATATGTTCCTCTTTTGATTTCAATCCAATATTGCAGAGGTTTCATCCAGTTTGTATTTTCTGATGAGACCTTTCATTAATTTTGATTTTGGTAATCAAACTTAACAAATGTGAATTGCTTTTTTTTTGGTGGTTTTGTTTGGTTTCTACTAGCTACTCTCTCTTCTTTTCTCACATAACTAGTTTGAATCTAAATCTCACACACCCAAAAATCAGTTGCCTAGATTCGGGATGTGGCTCAGTGGTTAGCACTGCTGCAGAACAGCACCAGGGTCCCAGGCTAGAGCCTTGGGCGACTGTCTGTGTGGAGGTGGCACACTCTGCCCATGTCTGTTTGGGCTTCTTCCAGGTGCTCTGGTTTTGTCCCACAGTCCAAAGATGTGCAGATTAGGTGGAATGGCCATGCTAAATTTCCCATGGTGCCTGGGGATGTCTAGGCTTGGTGGGTTAGCCATGGAGAATGTGGAGTTACAGAGATCAGATGGGATGCTGTTTGGAAAGTTGGTGTGGACTTGATGGCTCGAATGGCCTGCTTCCACACTGCAGGAATTCTAGGAATATGTGTGTATTCCTTGCCTTTTTAATTTAAATTAACTAACTCAGATTTTTGACACTTTTTACGTAAATGACAATGTTTAGTGTTTCAAAAAAAATTCCTGACAGAACATGCAGAATAGTTTGGCATGACCTATAGAATATTTTGCTCTGAACTGTGCTCATTTTAGCTGTCTTGTGCATACTCCCAACAACAGCTGTACACATAGCAACTAAGGCCGTGAGTGTCAAAAATACAGTTAATAGTGTTACATTTCCATTTTCTGATTATCTAGTGGAAAGAAAAGATCTGATATCAAGATGGTCTATGATGAAACCAAAAGAGAAAATGCTGGAAAATTTCAGCAGGTCTGGCAGCATCTGTAAGGAGAGAAAAGAGCTGACGTTTCGAGTCTAACTCTTTCTCTTGCTCCCCACTCTCTCATCACCTTTTTATCTCCTCTTCCCCCTTTGCTACCCTTCTCCCCTGTTTTCCATTTTGCCTCTGCTTCATCCCTTCCCCCCCATCCCCCACATATTTTGTCACACAGCACTAGCTTCAGCCTTGGTCATTCACAGCTCCTAATCTCCCTATAATCTCTCTGTGCATTATCACCTCTTTATTGCTACCTTTGCTTCTGGACCCACGACTCACCTTCTCTCAGCCTCGTTTAAATACCTCCCTATTTCTCCCCTTTTTTTAGCTTTGACAAATGGTCAGTTAGACTAGAAACATCAGCTCTTTTCTCTCCTTACAGATGCTGCAAGACCTGCTGAGATTTTCCAGCATTTTCTCTTTTGGTTTCAGATTCCACCATCCACAGTAATTTGCTTTTAACCATGGTCTATGAATGATATGCAACCACAATCCTTGACTATCCATTTTAGAGTGAAGATGGGAACTGATGTGTTGCTGTAGAATATTCTAGCTTTTAGCTTTAAGAATTTAAAAGCAATGACACCAGATTCTACACGTTTAACAGTAGTTAAACAGCTGAAATTAAACTTTCAACCAGCAGTGTGTTGGACCCAATCTACTGCAAACTACAAACAGGGCCTCTGAGACTAATTTTGCAGTTTTTTAAATGCAGTAATCATAACACAAATCCTTAAAGAACAATCCTTTTGATGTACTATCTTAGGAACTCTCAACTGGTAGTGGGTGACAGCGGGTTGGTAAGGAATACAGTTCAGTGTCCATTCTGTTGTAATAATCAGCGGAATGAAATTAATTACAGACTATGACAATTAAATATAAATTTCTACAGTGGGCTTTGCATTATATAGAATATTGACTTTCCAGGAATTTGGAAATGTCTGTTGTCCACTAGGATTGATAAACTTCAATGATCACTCATTTCCTCCATATCTTTCCTTATGGTCTGAGCTGTCTTAAGATATTTCTTAGTACTTGTAGACAGTGCAGTTGAACTCCATCTCAAAAATGTGTAGTCGACCACTGAAGGGGCCTAGCAAAAAAAGCTGAACTTTGTGCCAATTGGGTAGCAAATACCTCCATTCTGATAGTAACCCATATTCAGTAGCTGTCTCATTCAATCATTATTCATATATTTTAAAACTATAGCTCTACTCACTCCTCAGTAATTTTGTTTGTAGTTGCAGCATGGATACATCTCTTTGCGTATCATTTCTAAAATAAATGGAAATATAATATTTTAACTTTCCAGGTATTGAAGTAGTGTGAAGATTATTTTTCAAGCAATATGGATAATCGCTGCTCTCTGATTCCTGACTGTACCTTTATTGCTTAAATCAAGTATCATTTCTTTTTTTATCACAATCCACACTCACCAATCAATAAAACAAGTCTGGGAACTTAACTTTCCTCTTTATTGATTGGCTTGCTGTGGTCACTGCTGAAAATTGAAGTCATTACAATGTTAAAGTCAAAAGTCAGTGCTTCAATTTTGACATAACTAAAATCACCAACTAAACAAATCCTCATGACTGGATTGTTGGTAGTTTGTTGTGCCTTTTTATTTGACATATTGTCCTGTTGTTGTGAAGTCCAATAAGCACAATGGTAATGGCGACATGAATTCAACAACAAAAAAATGTTTTCAGGGCACTTAAATAACATCTTTGCAAGACACCCTGCTTAAGTTTTACAATTCCTTCCTTGTCCCGTTGTTTATTACTTTACAAGTAATCCATCAGTATGTCTCTGATTGGTCTTGATTGGAATCTCTCCTGTGTGTGGAAAGTTAACACTGATCAGAAGGAATGCAACAGGTAGGTGTGTTGTGCATTTAACATATTTTCTTCCTCAGCATCTCACCCTATCTTCCTTCCTTCCTGCCAGATATGAGCTTAGAGTGATAGTTTGGAATACTGATGAGGTTATCTTGGAAGACGATGATTACTTCACTGGAGAGAAATCTAGTGACATTTTTGTCAGGGGGTATGTACAACTGTGTGACCTGTGTTGGGATTGTGAAGTGCTTTTTTTTCTAATTCCTCTTTGTTTGTTGCTTTTGTTGTTAACCAGTTATGAACTGCGTGTTATTATTTGGAACACTGATGACGTTGTTCTTGAAGATGATGCTTTCATGACAGGAGAGAAGATGTCAGACATCTATGTGAGGGGGTAATGATACCATTGCACGGCTCATCCCCCTCTATGCTGAGCAATCATTCATATCTCACCATATATTTCGATAACATAGCTATTAGCAACTACATTTAACTGCATTTCAACCCTGTACCAAACGTATTTCTGGTTCCTTTCACAATTTCCTTGTAGTACAATCCAATATCTACATGAAAAACACTATTGTAACTTGCAACTTCAAAATGAAAATTCTAGTTTTTGGAATAAGTAATTGGTTTAGAAATGGAATTCAAATTTGCTGCAAAACCAACCCACCATAACCTCAAACCCTTGGAGATAAAGATGCAACAGATGTTAAGTATAAAACCATTATTTGGCTCATTTAGCCTGCAGATAACGATTGTCATCTGTCGCCTATTCATTTTAGACTTCTGGGGGTGCCATGGGGGAAATGGTTTCTCTGAACTTCCTTAGAATCATAGAGATTTGCAGTTTAGAAGGTAGCCATTGAGTTCATTATCTTTGTGTCAATCATTTGTTAGAATAGTCTAAAAAATGTCACTGACCATTTTCCCACAGCTCTGTATTGTCCAATGTTCCAAATTTTCATCTAAAAGAGAAAGAAATCCCTGCCCCATGACTTCCTGTAAGAAATTCTTCAAAAGGATTATTTCTGACACACCAATCATAAGGAACAGGAGTAGGCCATTCAGCCCCTCTAGCCTGTCCCACCATTCAATGAGGTCATGAATGATCTGTGGCCTCACTCTAACTACCTACCATATTTAATGATAAAATATGCACATTAAATGTAAACTTACGAACTGCTTTCTGATTAAAATATAAAATGAAATGGTTTTTATTGTGTTGTCTTGCCTTCATACTCTAACAATCCTCGAAATTAGGATTTTTTTCTCCCTGTATTATCTCTCCCTGTATTATCTATTGACAATTTTGAATTGATGACCCTTTGTCATTGACTCCCAAAGTAAAGGAAATCTCCGCCAAAACTAATTATAAGTTAAAAGAACATCCTCTCTCATGAAATTTTCTGTAATTCTTCCTTGTTTTCATGTGGTTCTCTCCTCATAACCACACCTGCACATTTCTGGTATCATTTGGGTGTTGTATAATTTTCAATCACAATGAACTCTAAACTGCATGCAGTGCTCCAACTTTGGTCTGATTTCTTTAGTTATTTAATTTTGAAAGCTCTCAGTTTCCCATTTATGAAGCTTAAAATATCATTTAATTCATCAAACTGCGTGCACATATTTAGGAAATTATGTATTTTCATTCAAAAACTGTTCCTCTATATGCTGTAAGGTCATTCCTCTGAGTTCACATTTCTCCTCTTTGTTTATCTTGGATGAAATGCATCACAGCACACTTTGATTTAAACTTCATTGGCTATCTGCCTATTCCACTAACTCTCATGAAATGTTTTACAGTCCTGTCCATTATTTGTGAAACTTTACAATTTTATGTCATCAGTAAATGTTCTCATTATGCCAAATCATCTACATATAACAAAAACAAAGGCAGATCTAACACCAATTCCTGCAGCATATTATTTACAACCAGTTCTTTGTTTTCTGTCTATCAACATTTTATTCATGTTCCTACATGCATCTGTATTCAACGCCTGTGTGTGTACCTAAGTTATAATTGAAGGAGAATCTTTAATTTCTCAACAGACATCAAGTGAGATTGAAGATGCCAATGAATCTGAGTATAAATTATTTTGGACTAGTACTTCAATAGCCTGCTTTGTGTCTCATTCTGTGGAACTGTAAATTATACAACCCAATAAAAGATTGACCTTCTGGCTGAGACCCTGCCCTCAAAACAAAACAATGCAATCATCGACCAGGGACTAACACCTCTTAAATGCGTAATGAATGCCAACTGGTGGAGATAAGTAGAAAGACTAATTTCACAAAATTTGAAGACCTAGAGAAAAATAATTAGTACATTTCAAGATCAATAATTCAAAAGAAATGCTAGCATTTATAATTTGACATGAACATTAATTCATCAATCTAGTTCATTTATATTAGTCACAGAGTCATAGAGATGTACAGCATGGAAACAAACCCTTCGGTCCAACTCATCCAGGCTGACCAGATATCCCAACCTAATCCAGCACCCAGCCCATGTCCCTCCAAACCCTTCCTATTCATATACCCATCCAGATGCCTTTTAAATGTTGCAATTGTACCAGCCTCCACCACTTTTATAAAGCTCTATAAGGTCACCCCTCAGCCTTCAACACTCCAGGGAAAACAGCCCCAGCCTATTCAAATAGCTCAAATCCTCCAACCCTGGCAACATCCTTGTAAATCTTTTCTAAACCCTTTCAAGTTTTACAACATCCTTCTGATTGGAAGGAGACCAAAATTGCACACAATATTCCAAAAGTGGCCTAACCAACATCATGTACAGGTGCAATATGACCTCCCAACTCTTATACTCAATGCTCTGACCAATAAAGAAAAGCATACCAAATGCCTTCTTCACTATCTATCTACCTACTTTCAAGGAGCTATCAACGTGCACTCCAAGGTCTCTTTGTTCAGCAACACTCCCTAGGACCTTACCATTAAATATGTAAGTCCTGCTAAGATTTGCTTTCCCAAAATGCAAATCTGAGGTAACCTTTTTCGCCATCCACTACACCACCAATTTTGGTGTCATCTGCAAACTTTCTAACTATACCACCTATATTCACATCCAAATCATTTATATAAATGATGAAAAGTAGTGGACCCAGCACCAATCCTTGTGGCACTCCACTGGTCACATGCCTCCAGTCTGAAAAACAACCCTCCACCACCACTCTCTGTCTTCTACCTTCAAGCCAGCTCTGTATCCAAATGGCAAGTTCTCCCTGTATTCCTAACTAGTGTCCCATGGGGAACCTTATCGAATACCTTACTGAAGTCCATACAGATCATGTCCATTGCACCTCATCAATCTTCTTTGTTACTTCTTCAAACAAACTCAATCAAGTTTGTGAGACATGATTTCCCACGCACAAAGCCATGTTGACTATCCATAATCAGTCCTTGCCTTTCCAAATACATGTACATCCTGTCCCTCAGGATTCGCTCCAACAACTTGTCCACCACCAAGGTCAGGCTCACTGGTCTATAGTTCCCTGGCTTGTCCTTACCACCCTTCTTAAACAGTGACACCACGTTAGCCAACCTCCAGTCTTTCGGCACTTCACCTGTGACTATCGATGATACAAATATCTCAGCAAGGGGCCAGCAATCACTTCTCTAGCTTCCCACAGAGTTCTATGGTACACCTGATCAGGTCCTGGGGATTTATCCACCTTTATGCATTTCAGGACATCCAGCACTTCCTCCTCTGTAATCTGGACATTTTTCAAGATGTCACCATCTAATTCCCTACAGTCTATATCTTCCGTGTCCTTTTCCACAGTAAATACTGATGCAAAGTACTCGTTTAGTATCTCCCCCATCTCCTGCGGTTCCACACAAAGGTCACCTTGCTGATCTTTGAGGGGCCCTATTCTCTCCCTAGTTACCCTTTTGTTTTTAATGTATTTGTAAAAACCCTTTGGATTCTCATTAACCCTATTGCCAAAGTTATCTCATGTCCCCGTTTTGCCCTCCTGATTTCCCCCTTAAGTATACTCATCCTGCCTTTATACTCTTCTGAGGATTCACTCGATCTATCCTGTCTATACCTGACATACATAGGAGCAGTCAATTTGTGAGCCCACTGAAGTTTTATACTAAGATTTTTTTCTTCAGGAACTTCAACTGAAATAAAGCATAGAAGCTACAGTGCATGATTTTAGCTTGTGTAACATAACATTGTCCACTATTTTGATAGTGGCATTAAAACTTTATAATATCTTACAAATATAAAGTCATGGAAATGATGAGCACAGAAACAGCCACTTTGGTCCAACTCATCCGTGCCAACCAGATATCCTAAATAAATCTAGTCTCATTTGCCAGCACTTGGCCCATATCCCTCTAAACCCTTCCTATCCACATACCCATCCAAATGCCTTTTAAATGTTGCAATTGTACCAGCCTCCACTACTTCCTCTGGCAGCTCATCCCATACATGCACCCCATTCTGCATGAAAAAGTTGCCCCTTAGGTCCCTTTTATCTTTCCCCTCTCATCCTGAACATATGCCCTCTCGTTCTGGACTCCCCCACCTCAGGGAAAGACCTTGTCTATTTATCCTATCCATGCCTCTCATGATTTTATAAACCTCTATAACTCCTAGCCTCTGACACTCCATGGAAAATAGCTCCAGCCTATTCAGCCTCTCCCTAATGAACAAAACCTCCTGGCAACATCCTTAGAAAACTTTTCTGAGCCTTTAAGTTTTGCAACGTCCTTCCTAAAGCAGGGAGATCAGAATTGAATGCTGTGTTCCAATAGTGGCTGAACCAATGATCTGTACAGCTGCAACACGACATCCCAACTCCTATACTCAATGCACTGACCAATTAAGATAAATATAAACTCTGGATTTTAGTATACAAAACCAATAATCCTTAATGAGTTCATATCCTTAATCAGAACTTGTTACAATTTAAAAATCTGTTATTAATTCAATAATACAATGAAGTAATAAAAATTAAGCACGTCACACGTGCCAAGGCATAATCTGAAAGGAACAACAAATATGACTGGTATGGGGTCCGTGGTAATAATTTTAATATGCATTACTATTTAATGTTTATTTCTCCAGAGAGAGTGGAATTAGATTCTTAATTTTTCATCATGGCTGCATATATTCCCATGCATGACTGGTGCTTAAGTTAACTCTGGGTGAAATGTACAGGAAATCTACTTTTCTCAAAAAGCATGCAACAAAATAACTAAAACTTTTGCCTGTGGGTGCATGAGGTCTGTAAACCTTTAGGTTTGAATCATTAGATTGGAATCTCCATGAATGAAATAAGATTTGATTCCGTAACCATTCCGATCAGTGCTCCCTGATGCAACACTGCATCCAATGTAAATGTAATATTCATAATGGCTTAAAAAAAGACAAAATCATACAGCTCTCAAAGATAGATTCTAAAAATAAGTCATCTATTTTAATTCTTTTGGATGTCGCATATTGTCCTCATCATAACAATGTGTATTTTATAATTCATAAATATTGACAATAGCATACATGAAAACAGAATTATTTTAAATAAAGCTTTAAATGATAGTTACAAGATGATCAACTGACGACTAAAGAAGAAAATGAGCATCAAATAACCAGTTAATTTTTTCCCTTTCTTGACAATTCAACTACCTATTGCCCCCCTCCCACCGCAAACCCCACACCATTCTCCTCACTTAAGAGTGGATGGTGAACAATCTTCAGGTATCTCCTGCCTCTGTAACACTCTGTATCTCCACATGCTACACCCTGTAACCTTCTCTTCCTCCTCACACAGGCTTGCAGTTACTTTCTAGTTGGTAGCTCAGATCAGGTCAGGAGCCAAGTATTGACTATCAGGTATAAACCTGCATGCTACTCTCTTGTGGCATATCACTTTATTGAAGGGCAATCTCACCACCATAATAATTAATGCATTTACATTGTTTCCTGCTTTAGTTCCTCTTTAGATCGTTCCCTAAACCAACTGAAAGATGTTTTGGTTTTTGCCTGAATGTTGCATTAAATAATAAAATGTTTTCGAAAGACAAGATGCAGAAAACTTCCATTCAGTTGATTATCATGGCTTATTGGGGAAAGTGAGGACTGCAGATGCTGGAGATCAGTGCTGAAAATGTGTTGCTGGAAAAGCGCAGCAGGTCAGGCAGCATCCAAGGAACGGGAGAATCGACGTTTCAGGCATGAGCCCTTCTTCAGGAAGGCTTATCATGGCTTATTGTTTAGGTTGGGTTGATTATATCAAGAGAACTATAATTCTCAAACATCTTGTTTGAAGGGCTCTTTTTCAAATTGAATCGTTATCATGCAACCCCCATTCAAATTATAATGCTCACTAATACTCTCAGTATGAAAGTGTTGCATAGAAATGTCTTTTATTAATAGAACATAGAACATAGAACATAGAAGAATACAGCGCAGTACAGGCCCTTTGGCCCTCGATGTTGCGCCGATCCAAGCCCACCTAACCTATACTAACCCACTATCCTCCATATACCTATCCAATGCCCGCTTAAATGCCCATAAAGAGGGAGAGTCCACCACTGCTACTGGCAGGGCATTCCATGAACTTACAACTCGCTGAGTAAAGAACCTACCCCTAACTTCAGTCCTATATCTACCCCCCCTTAATTTAAAGCTATGCCCCCTTGTAATACCCGACTCCATACGCGGGAAAAGGTTCACACTGTCAACCCTATCTAACCCCCTAATCATCTTGTACACCTCAATCAAGTCACCCCTAAACCTTCTTTTCTCTAATGAAAACAGCCCCAAGTGTCTCAGTCTTTCCTCATACGATCTTCAATACTTCTGAAAAAGCAGGTGACTGTCTATTCTTGGCAAGAACAGAGAAAGAGAGAGAGAGAGAGAAAGAAAGTAGGAGCCCGGGCAGAACAAAACAGATAAAAATCAGAATGGGTGGCAGAAATTACAGAAAGGAAAGGGAGAGGTGTGCCAGAGTGATCACAGGAGCCCATTCAGAGCAGAGCACAGGATAACAGGAAGAGGGAAATGGAAAGCAAACCATACTGAGTGCAGAGTCACAAAAGCAGGAATTTGGGGGAAGTAGAAGCACAAAGAGAGAGCAGGCTGGAGAGGAGAGGAACCCATAGACGGCAGGAGCTAGGAAGAGAGAGGGAAAGAGCCCAAAGAAAAGTAGCATGCAGGTTTATGAGCACAAGGAGTGCACGAGAGGAGCAAGAAAAAAACACAGACTCTGAACTATAGGGGAATGCACGGTACAGCGTGCCTCTGACCAAGGCTCACTCATTTAAGACAAACAGCACCCAAGGCAGTGTCTATCTTCAAAGCTGTGGACATTGGTTTTTGAACTTCTGTATTAGAGCAAAAACAGTAATATTATCCATTTTGTCTATATGGACGATATCAGCTCTCAGCTAGGTATAAGATATTCTCCACATCGTGACCACGGGCACATTTAAAAACTATCTGGCTGCTGTCCTGACTCTAGGGGATTGCAGAAAGTTCCATGGGAGGAATAAAGAAACGTCGAAGCAAAGGGAATTTAGTTTCACAAATTGTAGACTATTGCTTCACGTTAACTTGTGAGATGACACGAGAACAAGCAAAATGAGAGAAATTATAACTTTGCATTGCTGTTGTGTTTGTTTCAGCTGTTGCTGTCATACAAACATATCTAATGCCTGATTGAACAATCCATTCCCGCAGTGAAAGTGACCATGTTGCTTGCAGCTAGTTCTTGTCATGCATGACTATGTGCAATACATTATCCAGCCGTATCATTTGCACAGAGGGGAGATGAAGTTAGTTAATCAGTTCAAAAGACAAAATTCCATGCTTCTTTATTTTTATAGCCATATTTTTAGCAACCATTTACAGAGGTTCCAACCGTTGATAACGTTTTGTACATTCACCAATATGTTAATAACTGCTAGGAATTCAGTAGTTCAAATGCAGCAGTCTGATTGTAGCAGTGTCCTGGTGTGAAGCTTTGATACAAACAGTCCCATGGAGACAAACCATGAAAGCACCACAAGTATTGTTTGATGTGGAACCTTGATATTGTTTGAAATGGTTCAGTTCAGTTAATTATTAACTTTAAATTGTATAAAAGCATTTAACCCTTTTGAGAAATGCTTGATATGTTGGATCGAATGGATTGAAAACTTCACTAATTTACTTAATAAATATTCCAGAAGAGGAAGGGCCTGTCATTCACTTACAACAGCAAGCTCATGGCTTTGGCAATTACTGAAACTGTTGAGAATGTTATCGGCTCCTCACACAAACAAAGAGTGAAATTAAAAAGATGATTTTATTGGAAACAATCTAGCCATTTGTCTGTTCCAACAGCAGCATAAAGGCATCAAGCAGACAATATGACAATAAATTGAGATCAATACTCAAAGGGTTAAATGAAATGATGTCCATAGGCTATTTACTTTTTAATGCTATTTTCTTTTTCTATAAAAAGTGATGAGTTTTAATATTTGTAGATCAATACTTTGTTTCTCAGAATTTCCAGAATCTTATCTTTTAGCATAGGCCATGTGGACAATGATTAATGTTAGTTTATGTACTGTTACTCTAACAGCAACTTTACTGTGCTAAGAGGTATGTTTCTAAACACATGAAAGACACTAATTGACTGACAAATGCATTAAAATCCATAATGTGTAGTTCAACACAACTGCATTGAAACACTACTGGTTTCAAATGAGAAGAAATCTTCAAATCCACATGAAACGTATCAGCAAATTCATAGTTCTGACTGCACACAGCATCAGTCAGATGGTATCACCTTAACGGATGTTGGTAGCAAATTGGAAAAACAGCAAGTATTAATCTGCCTGGTTTGCAGCTTATTTTAAAATAATTACATCTTATTTCACATAAAATGAAGTTTCGTGGTATTTCACAGAAACCATACCCTGTTTGCAGGGAGTTGCTGTTTTGCTGGTGTTAGATGTTGCAGTGTAGTTAAGTTCTGTGTGGACTTTGCTTGCAGTTGGAACGCTTGCAGCATGTTTTTTGGAGTTTGCATGATTCAGCAGAAGTGTACATTCTAAACATTCTTGGTGTTATATCAAAACACAACTTTGATAATAACTGTTTTAAAGTCACATCATCCTCTCCAAACACTCAGTGATACAACATAAAGTTCTCTATCAAATTCTTTCTCCTCAGTCGTAATTCTATTTTTGAATTGTCAATATGTCACACTCCTTTCAACAACAGAAGTAGAAGTGGAGAACAGTCTCTATGTGGAATAACTACTGGGTTCATGATGAATAGGCCTGAAGTAAAGACTGGTTTGTAGTTGAGCTGACTGCAGTGAAATCTTTATTTCAGGTCACAAATTTGAACACTTGATAAAAGCCTTAATAACAAGGATGGGGGGATTCAACTTTTCAAATAGTGAATTGTGATCAAAAACAAATGAGATTTTGGAATTCCTAAACAAAATACTCAATGTAAGTATTACTATAAGTAGGTGATGCTGTCGCACCTCTTGAGCCTACTCTACAAGAGATGGACAAGAGCAACAGGTCTAAGGGAACACCATCACTCCCACCTTTCATTGCAAGGCACAAACCTTTCTTAAAGATATATATCACTGTCTCTTCACTGTTTCTGAGTCCAAATCCTGAAGCTTACTCCCTACTGACAATCAGAGATTATTTACACCACCACAACAGTTCAAAATATAACTCACCATTAGCACCTTAATTCAAACTAGAGATGAACAATAAATGCTGGGCTTGGCAGTGATGTCTATCTCTCCAGAACAATTAAAAAATCAACTTAGAATTTTCAGTTTATATGCATTAAAATAAATTACAATTGAGGGTTTGAAGCCATGACTAGTAAGGTGGACGGTTAGAAGTATTGGTTTATATATCCCACTGAAGTTGATGAATATAATACAGATCTATTCTTGTACAAAGTTTGTCAGTCTTCTAAGAAGCAGCTTAATGATACAATGGTCATCCTGGAAACTAGGATCAAATGGGCTGAAATAAGTTGGTTATCAATAGCCTGTTGTATGAGCAGCAGAACTAACCACTACCAGTTCATGTTGGGGTCATGTGCTATCACCAGTCTTCCTATGTTGAGAAGAAAGTGAGGTCTGCAGATGCTGGAGATCAGAGATGGAAATGTGTTGCTGGAAAAGCGCAGCAGGTCAGGCAGCATCTAGGGAACAGGCGAATCGACGTTTCGGGCATTAGCCCTTCTTCAGGAATGAGGAAAGTTGGTCCAGCAGGCTAAGATAAAAGATAGGGAGGAGGGACTTGGGGGAGGGGCGTCGGAAATGTGATAGGTGGAAAGAGGTCAAGGTGAGGGTGATAGGTCAGACTGGGGTGGGGGCGGAGAGGTCGGGAAGAAGATTGCAGGTTAGGAAGGCGGTGCTGAATTTGATGGATTTGACTGAGACAGGCTGGGGGGAGGGGAAATGAGGAAACTGGTGAAATCCGAGTTCATCCCTTGTGGTTGGAGGGTTCCTAGCCGGAAGATGAGGCGTTCTTCCTCCAACCGTCGTTTCGCTGTGGTCTGACGATGGAGGAGTCCAAAGACCTGCATATCCTTGGTGGAGTGGGAGGGGGAATTGAAATGTTGAGCTACAGGGTGGTTGGGTTGGTTGGTCCGGGTGTCCCAGAGGTGTTCCCTGAAACGCTCCGCAAGTAGGCGGCCTGTCTCCCCAATATAGAGGAGGCCACATCGGGTGCAAAGGATGCAATAGATGATATGTGTGGAGGTACAGGTGAATCTGTGGCGGATGTGGAAGTTTCCTTTGGGGCCTTGGAGGGAGGTGAGGGGGGAGGTGTGGGCGCAAGTCTTGCACCTCCTGCGGTTGCAGGGGAAGGTGCCGGGAGTGGAGGTTGGGTTGGTGGGGGGTGTGGATCTGACGAGGGAGTCACGGAGGGAGTGGTCTTTACGGAATGCCCGAAATGTCGATTCGCCTGTTCCCTAGATGCTGCCTGACCTGCTGCGCTTTTCCTGCAACACATTTCCATTCCTATGTTGAGAGCCTATTTAATTAATAGTGATAGAGGATGAACCAAAAGTGAGTCTTAGTTAGAAGAGACACATCTTAATAATTTATAGTTTTATTGCATAACGTCAATAGATTCCAGTTACATTGGCACGTTAGACATCATGACTAAGACTAGCAGGAAACACACTGATGATACATCTGTCTCCATGCGGATCTTGAGCTAGCCTCCTCTTTTCCTTACCCACAGTTGTATGACATCATCAATTGAATGGAACTGAATGTAGTCTCTAACATTTAATCTAGAAACAATTCTTTACACAACATCTCCCTCCAAGCTTCTCTCCCCATAGGTAACATTTGTACATTTGGGTATGCAATTACATTTACTTTCAGCACTACCCCATCAACCCACAAGTTTCTAATTTCCCAAATTCAGCCAGAGGTTCACAATTCTTCCACAACATGGAAGCTGGTAGGTCTTTGGCTTGACTATTGTCAGTCTTGATTCTGATCTTGACCTTGATTGGTCTGTAAATAATTTCCATCATAAAATTCCTCACTGGGTTTGTTTCAAGCAAGCAGAACAATTATTCTGCAATGAGAAAAGGTTCCTGTGGATCCTGCATCTAACATCCCAAACTGTAGAGACAGTATATGATTCTTGCTTGTCTGCTGATTGTTGAACAACCAAACCCTTCCTCAAGGTCCTTATCTGTGCCCATTCTCCAGCACTATCAATGAACAGAGACTCAGAGTTAACATTTGGAGACCAATATGACTTCTTCATAATTGCTACTATGGTGTTGGTCCATCAGGAGAACATGGATGTAGGCTTGCTTGCTGAGCTGGAAGATTCTTTTTCAGATGTTTCATCATCATACTAGGTAACATTATTAGTGAGCCTCCGGATGAAGCACTGGTGGCATGGCCACTTTCTATTTATGTGTTTAGGTCTCCTTAGGTTGGTGACATCATTTCCTGTAGTGACATTATTTCCTGTGGTAACGTCATTTCCTGTTCTTTTTCTCAGGGGGTGGTGAACGGTGTTTGTTGATGGCGTTCCGGTTGGAATGCTATACTTCCAGGAATTCTTGTGCGTCTCTCTGATTGGCTTGTCCTGGGATGGCTGTGTTGTCCCAGTCGAAGTGGTGTCCTTCCTCATCTGTATGTAGGATACTAGTGATAATGGGTCATGACTTTTTGTGGCTAGTTGATGTACATGCATTCTGGTGGCTAGTTTTCTGCCTGTTTGTCCAATGTAGTGTTTGTTACAGTTCTTGCAATGTATTTTGTAAATGAACTAGACCTGCAGGAAAAAAACTAGTCAAACTTACACAAAATAACAACACTGACAACACAGAAGCACAGATAAACATTGAGAAAGGTGCCTTAGTAAGAGGATTAAATTACAACTTCCAGGATGCGGACAAGAAAGATTTCTTAGCAATATTAGAAACAACACTAAAAGACAACCAACTCACAGAAGAAACCCAGCAAACCATCAGACAGGTAGTCGCACCAACATTAATCAGGAAAAAGGAAGGAAACACACTCAATACACAAGAAAGGAAAGCATGAGAAAGACAAAAGAAAGATAAAAACATTGTTATCCTACCTGCAGACAAAGGACACTAGATAGAGACTAGATTGAGAAAGCAAACGCACTACTTGTAGATACCAACAAGTGACGATAGACCCGACCCCACAACTAGAGAACTGAATCACAGCCCTACTCAAAAACTTCAGAAATCTGGAGAAATAAATGAAACCAGCTTCCAAAAAATGAAACCAGATGGATCCAACACACCATACACCTATGGATTTCCCAAAATTCATAAACCAGGAGCCCCCCTCAGACCCATAGTCTCGCTACCTGGAACATCAACTTACAGGCTGGCCAAGGAGCTACACCAAAGACTAAAACACTTAGTAGAAGCCTCACGCCACCCCATCCACTCCACCCAAGTATTCCTGAAGACCATCAAAGACTTTAAGATAGAATGAAATAGGATGAAATAATTGTCTCCTTTGATGTAACAGCCCTGTTTACATTAATAACATTAACCTGGCCAAGGTAACACTGACTACACTATTAGAAGACCCAAAGACACATACACCAAATACCACTAACATCAGCAAGAACAGTATCATCAAGCTAGTGGACCTATGCCTTATCAGCCACTTCACCTTCAACAACAAAACCTACAAACCAATGGAACACCCATGGGATCTCCAATATCAGGATTCTTAGCAGAATCAGTAATGCAGAGACTCGCACAAACAGCTCTGCCAACCATCCAACCCAAACTTTGGGTCCACTACGTAGAGGACACCTTTGTAATCACTAAACAAAACAAATTAGAGGAAACCTTCAAGACCATCGATAATACCCTTACTGGCATAAAGTTCACTAAAGAGGAGGAAAACAACAACAAACTGCCATTCCTAGATGTCACAGTAGAGCAAACAGCCAATGGGGAACTTCAAACCAGCGTATACAGGAAAACAACACACATGGACCAAATACTGAACTACAGAAGCAATCATCCCAACACCCACAAATGGAGCTGCATCAGAACATTATTTCAATGAGCCACCACACACTGCAGCACAGAGGAACTACGCAGTGCAGAGGAAAATCACCTATACCATGTATTCAAAAAGAATGGGTACCCAATGACACAGTCCACTGATTTCTCAGTCACAAACCCTAACAAGCAGACAAAACACGTCCAGAAACCCTAGCCACTCTCCCCTGCATCAAAGACATCTCTGAAATGACTGCCAGACTACTCAGACTCTTGGTATCATGGTAGCCCACAAACCCACCAACATACTAAAACAGCAGCTAACGAACTTGAAAGACCCTATACAGGCAACAAGCAAAACTAATGTCATTCACAAAATACCGTACAAGGACTGCAACAAATGCTACATTGGACAAACAGGCAGAAAACTAGCCACTAGAATAAATGAACGTCAACTAGCCACAAAAAGACATGACCCTCTCTCACTAGTATCCTTACTAGCCACTTCAACTAGGACAATACATCCATCCTAGGACAAGCCAAACAGAGACAGGCCCGAGAATTCCTAGAAGCATGGCATTCCAACCGGAACACTATCACCAAACACATAGACTTAGATCCCATTTACCACCCCCTGAGAAAAAGAACAGGAAATGATGTCACCACAAGAAATGACATCACCAACCCAAGGAACCCTTAACACATAAATAGAAAGTGGGCCATGCTACCAGTGCTTCATCCAGAGGCTCACTGATGATGTTACCTAGTAGGGCGATGAAATGTTTAAAAATGAACCTGCCACCGCAGCGAGCAAACCTACATCCAGAACCTCAACCTTAGCTACAAATCTTCTCAAAACTCACTATCATAAGAACATCTTTGTACGAAAAAGCATTTAGATTTTTGTTGACTGAATTGTGTCCTAATTCTGCATGTGTTATGGGACTGACCAATAGTTTGGCAATGCTTGTGCCTGAGAGTCTTTTTTGTTCTTCTACTTTTTTCAGAAATAGAATCTATCTGGGCCTCAAAAACATTCAACAGTGTAGCCTCAACCACTTCACTGGGCAGGGAATTCCACAGATTTACAAACCCTTTGGGTGAAGAAGTTCCTTCTCAACTCAGTCCTAAATCTGCTCCCTGTATTTTGAGGGTATGTCCTCTAGTTCTAGTACACTATCAAGTCCATTTCCCCTCCAATTCAAATGCTTTCATCAAAACTGAACTTGTAATGATCACAGTGAATATTAAAAAATCTCATTATCCAGTGGTCAGGGCAAGGAAATGTTGCACCCATATTCTTGTACAAAATCAAAGTGAAGTGAACTCCGATTAGAACCCAGGCTTAATTTGGACGTTTTTTTCCCAGAAATTGTGACAATGCACAGATTTCCAAAAGGTTAAATGCAAATAACCATTTTTTGGTTTGTACCAAAGAACAATGAATTAAATAATTTCCCTGCTGTCCTGTAGTTGTGAAGAGTTACTGTTGCATTATGATTATTTGGGTGTATTCTGTAGCTGGCTGAAAGGACAACAAGAGGATAAGCAAGACACTGACGTACACTATCACTCACTGACTGGCGAAGGCAATTTCAACTGGAGATTTATCTTCCCCTTTGATTATTTGATGGCTGAAGAGAAGATTGTCATCTCCAAGAAGGAATCCATGTTTTCCTGGGATGAGACAGAGTACAAGATTCCAGCTCGCCTGACTCTGCAAGTGTGGGACGCTGACCATTTCTCAGCAGACGACTTCCTGGGTATGTTTTTATCCAGTTTCTCTGTATGATGCATTTCCAGAATTTTTAAATCTAGGTTGTCTTTAGATGGAATGTATCTTTACCAAAAAGAGCATTTTTCAATTGTGAAATAATTTATATTCGCAGATGAGGGAAACAAATCAATTAACCTCCTCTATCTGGGATATTTTAGGATCTGCAATGGACATTAAAGCTACCTGCCTAGAATAAAATAGCATATGCTAAAAGATTCAAATTGGCTCTCTATCCCCATACTCTATAACTTTAGCTCATGCAATACATTACAACCTGTTTTCTAACCCAAATCCTGATCACCATATCACTCCTGTCCTAACTAATCTGCACTAACACCCAATCTTCCAATGTCTCCAAATTAAAATTCTCACACCTACATTTAAAATGCTTCATCACCTTGCCTCTCCCTATCTCAGTAAATTCCAGATCTGCAAATCCCCCTGAATTATCCGTTCTCCCGTGGCTTTTGATTTTTGATGGGGTAAATCAATGAAACCACGTTATAGTCCAATGAGTTTATTTGAAATTGCAAGCTTTCAGAGCTCAGCTCCTTCCTCAGGTGTGGTACAATAGAGAGGAATAAGACACAGTATTTATAAGTAAAAAGTTAACAACTTTAAAACTAACTACCCTTGTTGAATCCTTTAATCAGTTAGAAGATTGATTAAAGTGCAAATTCCAGATTCCTTTCAAGACTTTGTCCCTAAATAATTAAAGGCTTTATCAATGTACAAGAGGTAACATCTCAGGTTAGACTTCAGGTGTGATTTCCCTGTGACAGCTTGTCATCAGCCAGTTGGGTCCCACTCTGTCTAAACGCTTTTCCTTTTCATCAGTCATTTTCTCTAAAAGGCCCTTCATAAAATAGCTTCTGTACACCCTTTCAAGCATCTCCTTTGCTTCAGCACATTTTTACCCCCTGCTATCCTGAAATTAGTTTGGGACAATTTTTACATGTAATACATAATAATTAATGTGAGCGATGTTAAATCAGCATTGTTTTTAGATTCTCTATACATTGAGTTTGATTTGCTTCAAAAACTTTTAAAGTTAGATTGGACTGAAACTTAAAAGCAATAATGCAACTTGAATTTAAAGATTACTGTCCATTTTGTTCAGCCCACTTGTATGAAAAGCACAGCAGGTCAGGCAGCATCCGAGGAGCTGGAATGTGGACATTTCAGGCATCAGCCCTTCTGAGCTGTACTGACACCAACTTTTATAATGGTGAAGATCAGAAGGATTCCACCTGTTTGTCATACTCAGGAATATGGGATTTTGATCATATGTTGCTTTTCAAAGGCCTCTAAACTTTTTTTTTGTTAGAGATCATAAATAAAATGTAATAGAATTTCACACCCAGAAATGCAGTAAGCTGAATGAAAATTAGAGAGTGAAAATGAGACAATATTGAACAAAAAAGAAACAAACCTGGGGCCATTAAGTTGATAATATGAGCTTTTCTTTTGCTGTAGGTACACTTGTAAGGATAAACAAGTTTTTTATTCTCTTTCAACTGATTAAGATGTGCAGTGACATCATAAGACTTCCTCTATCTGAAATTTCTAAATGTACTCATTCAAAACCAGGGCTTATGAATTCACAAGGAGTACTAAACACAGGAAACCATCACAAACACAGTTACAGACCTGAAGAGTTCTAGACGGTGCATGGATTACATAGGAAAATAGGGAGCATGGATACATGAGCAATATTCTGACTTTGAGGTGCTCTTTAAAGCAATTTACCTCCTTATAAAGCAAAACTAATGGATGCTGGAGTCCATAAGCAAGGCAAAATGTACAGCCTAGGGTAAACAACCAATAGGACCATTGTAAGTACACAATGACACCTTACTGATACATCAAATTGCCAAATCTCATTTTATTTAGAATATGTCTTGTAAATGTGTGTGGAAAGAATAGGCTGCCGAACATGTATCAATGACAAGAACAAAGTGCTGGAGGAACTCAGCAGGTCTGGCAGCATCTGTGTAGACAAAGCATAATTAATGTTTCAAGTCCAGTGGCTCTTCTTCAGAACTGTTAGCAGCTAGGAAAAGATGGTATTTATGCTGATGACGAAGTTGGGGATGAAGAGGGAGAAGGGGAATGGAGCTCAGAGAGAGATATATGAAAGAGGTAGGTAAATGAGGGGATTATGGCTGGCCGGTCAGGGCAGAAGGAAAGCAGAACAAGTAGGAGCTAAGAGAAAGTGAAGACTGCAGATGCTGGAGAATCAGAGTCGAAAAGTGTGACACTGGAAAAGCACAGCAGGTCAGGCAGCATCCGAGGAGCAGGAATGTGGACATTTCAGGCATCAGCCCTTCTGAGCTGTACTGACACCAACTTTTATAATGTGATACTAGGCCTAGGAGGAAGGTGATAATGGGTGACTGTGCTAAAAGCAGCTCTTGTTAAAACGGGACTGGGTGTGGCATGTGTAAAGAACAAACAGAAGGATGGAATCAGGCTTTTAAGTTACTGAATTTGATGTTTAGCCCTAGAGGTTGCAGGGTCCCTAAGCAGAAAATGCAATGCTGTTCTTCTAGCTTGTGCTGATCGTTGCTGGAACACTGCAGCAAACCTGCAATAGAGATGTTGGCCAGGAAACAGGGTGTTAAAGTGGCAGACAACTGGAAGCTTAGGGACAGAACATAAGTGTCCCGCATCGCAATTATGCAGTCTGCTTTTCATCTCACCAGTGCAGAGGAGACTACATTGTGAGCAGCAGATACAGTCAACTAGATTGAGTGCTGCTTCATCTGGAAGATATGTCTGGGCCCTTGGATACTAAGATGGGAGGAGGTAAATGGACAGGTGTTACACCTTGTGTGGTTGCAAGGTAAGGTGCTATGGAAGAGTGTTGGGAATGAAGGAAGAGTGGACCAGGGTATCCAAGAGGGAACAGTCCCTGAGGAAGGCTGACAAGGGAGAAGAGGGATGCCATCTCACAGGAGATGGTGCAAATGGTGACTAATGATCTTCTGGATGTAGATGCTGGTAGGATTGTAGGTGAGGACAAATGGGACCATATCGCTATTGTGGGAGGGAAGAGAGGGGAGGGCTGAAGTGGGGAAGGTGGGTTGGACCTGGTTGAGGGCCTGTCAACAGCGATGCTGGGGAGTCCTCATTTGCAGAAGAAAGTGGACATTTTGGAGGCTCCCTCGTTGAAGTTGGCACCATCGGAACAGATGCAATGGAGTTGGAGAAACTGGAAGAATGGAATAGAGTCTTTACAGTATAGTCCAGGTAACTGTGGGAGTCAGAGTTTGTAATGAATAGTGGTAATCAACCTATCCCCAGAAATTGAAACAGAGGAGTCAAGGAAGAGAAGGGAGGAGTCAGAGGTGGAACAGGTGAAGGTGAGACCAGGGTAGAAAATGGAAGCAAAATTGATTTATTTTTGCAAATTCCAGATAAGGGAGGGAAGCAGCACTGATGATGTCATTGATATACCAGAGAAAGAGTTGTGGGTGGGGCCGGAGTAGGACTGGAACAAAGAATGTTCCATGTAACCCACAAAGACAGGCGAACCTGGGGTCTTTGCAGCTACCCATGGCCACACCTTTGACCTGAAGGAAGTGAGAGAAGTTAAAGGAGAAGTCGTTCAAAGTGAGGATGTGTTGGTCAGGCAGGGGAGGCTGGTGTGGTCAGGAAGAAGTGGAGAGCCCTGAGTCTATCCTGATGGGTGGTGGTGATGATGGTGATGGGGGAGGTTTTGACATGTAAGGACATTGCACATCCATGGTGAAGAGGAGGATTCACTGATCAGGCCATCATTTGTTGCCAATCCTAATTGACCTGAAGTGAGTGGTTTGTTCTGTCGCTTCAGGAGGCAGTTAAGAGTCAACCACATTGTAATGTATTTTGTGAATGTTGCAGTGTTAATTTAAAAAGTCAAAACAGTGTCCAACATGATTCTGTGATAGTTATTTAGCAAATGTGAACAATTACATTGATAACCAATTTCAGATTGTCAGTCAGACTCCCAGTGTGGTATGCAAGAATGAGTTGGTTGGCTGTGTATATGCTGAAGTACATGCATGTCATTGAAGTCGCATCTATTGATACACAGGAGCCTTTCCATATGCACAGCAAAACCTGTGGTTTCCCCTCTCGTTGGTATTCTTATAAATTGTCTTGATGAATGCAGGACAAAAACTTCAAATAAAACACAGCTTTTTTCCAGCAAAGTTAAAAATCACACAACACCAGGTTATGGTCCAACAGGTTTAATTGGAAGAACTAGCTTTCGGAGCACTGCTCCTTCATCAGGTGGTTGTGCTGGACACAATTGTAAGACAGAATTTATAGCAAAAGTTTACAGTGTGATGTAACTGAAAAATACCTTGATTGTTTGTTGAGTCTTTCATCTGTTCGAATACCGTGATAGTTTCACTTCTTTCATGTGTAAATCATAAAACTTTGTTTAAAGTTACATTCTCAGGTTAACTGTAACAATTGGTGTTAGCCAGACAATATGTTGAAGGTGTTATCCCCCTGTGTTCTCTGTCTATACCGTGATGTTTAGATTAATTCTAATCTAAAAAGTGAGATAACAGAGTTTTACATGAATTCATGCAGTTTTTGAGCAAAGTACAATGTAACTCCGCAAGTACAAATTCACCCCACAAATGTATATGTATGTGTGCATGTGGGACTTTGTGTATCTGTCTGTCTGGGGTGGGGGGTTGTGAGTGTGAGAGAGAACTCATTCAACAATATGAGTTATGCCATTTAAAGAGATATTTCATGAGAAAAAGAAACAATGTCCTGAGGCAGTTTTCTTGAACTTGACTCTTTTCTCATTGCTGTTTTTCCTGGCAGGTGCGATTGAACTGGATCTGAACCGATTTACACGGGGAGCAAAAACAGCCAAGCTCTGCACCATTGAAATGGCTACAGATGAATCTGCTTTCCCCACTGTTTCCATTTTTAAACAAAAGAGGGTGAAGGGCTGGTGGCCGTTTGTGGCCAGAAATGAAAATGATGAAATGGAGCTTACGGTAAAAAGTTTTAAATAGATTTTAAATTGATAAACAGCTGACAGTTTCACCATCAATATTACCCTAAAATCCAGGCCAAGAATTTTCATTTAGTCCCAAATGCATTCAGTCTATACAAGAACCTATATTAATCACACTGTTAGGATTTGACACAAGATATTCAAGTTTCTTTTCCTTATTAATTTATAAAGTCTCAATTCAATTGTATTTCCTTGACATCTTTGACAAGAAGAAGAATTGTTCTTAGACAATCAGATATGAGTGAATACAATTCAGGTAACAAGAGCATTTTTCTATTATTTTTCACAGGTTCTGTTGGTAACTCTTTCATTCACAGGAGGTTGTGGGGCGGGGGTATTGGTTAGCTCAGTTGGCTGGTTTGTGATGCAGACTGACACCAATAGCATGAGTTAAATTCCTGCACCAGCTGAGATTACTATGAAAGACTCTCCTTCTCAACCTCAGCTGTGACCCTCAGGTTAAACCCACAACCAGTCATCTCTTTCTCTAATGACTTTTACTTTATTTCATCTTTATTTTAGTGATAATTTGTATGTGGCAGAGACTGCACTTTGAGCACATTTTCTACAGTATTTTACTTGGGGTGCATCAATACTTACAATCACTTAAAAGTTGCAATACCGTGAAATGCAAAGACCACTTTTTATATTAATTGTACACAATCTTGTACTTTCCAAGTTTAGTTTCATATATAACATTTAAGTCTGGTGGGTCGTTATACTTGAGACCATTTCTGAGATTCATTCATTTTTCATTGAATAAATGCAATGCTTGGTTGTTCATATTTTAGTGTAAATATACTGATGGTTCCTGAAAACTACAGTAGATAAATACATTGATCAATATGGGAATGAGACATATTCAAAGGTTTCAAGGTTCAATTTGTATACTTTCAATACAAACACAGCAACTGGATTTAGTTACTTTGTGTGAGGAAATGAAAGGACAAATCAAACAAAGGGATTCTTTCCCTAAGAATATGCCAGTGGTAGATTCTTAATGTGTGCCTTGTCTGGTAGGAGAGCAGGAGTTTAGTCTTGAATCCAGCTCCCCTGGATTTACCTACACTAATACTTTCACGTTGTTATTTACTAACTATAGCTAGATCTATGGCAAGTGGGGTAGTAAAGTTTACATATAGCTCTAGTGCTGTCTGCCCCAGTAACTCACTTATGCTGTCTAGTCTCATGAGCTGAATATCTTCACAAAAGAAAAAGAGAAATTGAGATAACACTGGGTGAGTTATGGGTGGGGCACTGGATGGTAAGTGTAACATGGTCTCCACAATCATAACCTGCTGTATCACTCGTTCGTTTCACTGAACACAGTGCAACCAAAAAACAATGATAAACAAACTATCATAATTTCAGAAGATATGAATGCCACCTCATAAACACTGGAAAATGAGGGCAGTATCTTTCTTCACTCTAAACAGGCACCTTCATACAGGAAAGAAGGCCCCTATTTGGTAGTTAGATATTAACTTTTCACTGTGAACTAAGCCTCAGTCTCTCAGGTCAAATGCAAACCTGCAAACTTGGTCCTGTTAGCACTCCAAAAGAAGCTAAATGGAGTGACCATCACTTTGAATTTGTGAAAGAACCATTCATTATGTCTGTTCTGTTTCCAGGGTAAAGTGGAGGCTGAGTTACACTTACTGACAGCAGAGGAAGCTGAGAAGAGCCCTGCAGGACTTGCTCGGAATGAGCCAGAGCCACTGGAGAAGCCAAAGTAAGTGTACCTTCTTCCTTTATATTCCAGTTCATGTCTCAGTGTCTCAGTAATGTCACAATGCAGTTACTCAGCCCTTTGAAGAATATGCCAAAATACAAATATTTTTCTCATAATATAAGGACAGTGTCAGGTTATAATCTTTGGAAGAAACAAGCTCTCCCCTACTATTGTCTGCTTTGTATTTTATTTGTAAATAGTAAAAAAAAAGACATTGGTGGAGCAAGATAACAGCATCTTAAAAAAAGTCACTTTTTGAGAAGAGTTTTCACAGAAATACATCTCGAATGTTTCATTACAATATTGCTGTTCACATTAGCGACTGACTTGTTCATTTACAGAAGTGAAGGAGCAGTCTTTTCCATAAGGCTGATATGGTTGATATTGCTGGGACATATGGTTAGAAGGCACTTGTAAAATGTTTGTAAATGAGGAGCAGTTGGAAAGGAATAACTTGACTCAGTGAGGCCTGTTGGTCATTCCCTCTGGACGAAGTACACCTCTGAATAAGCCTCTGAGTATTCTAATTCTGTCAATATCCAATCAATTCATAAGTCTTTATGTTCATCTAAGTATTAAGTAATAAGCATTTGAAATGCAACATTTGGAGAGCTTGAATTTTTTTGTTGTTGTTTCTAGAGTGCATATCAGTAGCATCTACCCGGAAGTTTTATTCTCTGGGTTTGTACTGATGGGAAACACAATCTAAACGATAGAGCTTTTTAGATTATTTGTCAAGATCACATGCTTGCTGCAGAGAGCACGAGTGACCTCTGCACAGGTCAGCCAAACTAGTACCTGTACCTGCAATGATCAAAAGCAATGATCTGTTATGACACAATTAGCATCATATACCCTGTGACTGCTGTCTTCTTACTCACCTGGAAGGATTTTTCATTATTAACTGTGTTTTCTAGCCCTCTTTCCATTGAGAAAGGGACATGTGAGGAAGCTTAAATCCTTTAATGACTTACTCACCCATCCTTCACTGAGCTCAAAGTAATTTCTCAGGTTATATTCTGTTGAGAACCCATACACTTAGACCAGGCTGCCAAAGACTACTGTGACACTTCAACATTAGGTCCTGAAAATGTCAGTCAGACCCTGACCATATTTTCATGCTGACCAATTGTACGTAGAGACTGGTGTTGGTATCACCAGAAGCACCACACAAAGAGGTAACAATGACAACATTTAAAAGACATTTTGACCGTACATGAACAGGAAAGGTTTAGAGGGATATGGGCCAAACGCAGGGAAATGGGACCAGTTCAGTTTGGGACATTCTGGTCAGCGTGGAAGAATTGGACCAAAGGGTCTGTTTCCATTCAGTATGACTTCTGCCCCTCACATCATCGCTGATGTCACACGCTCAGTGAATTCCGCCACCTCTACTGCCGTGTCTGCCACCACTTCCACCCCCACCAACGCCACTCACCTGCATTCTGCTGACACGCTCTCCACAGATCCCACTGTCACCATTCCTGCCCCCAGGACCCTGAGGGGAACACTACCCCTGCTCATGACTCCACCCCCATTCCCCCCACCATCACACCCACTCCAGTTACTGGCTCCACCTCCACTCCCAGCTTCAAACCCACACCAGATCCCAGCTCCCAGCCCTTCCGAGTTTTCACCATCCCTCCAGACCTTCCCCTCACTGAGGACGAACGATCAGTCCTCAGCAAAGGACTCACCTTCATCCCCCACCGTCCACGCATCAATGAATTTTATACACGCCGTGACATCGAACACTTCTTCCGCCGCCTCTGAGCTTACTTTCACAATCAGCCCACCTTCCGAGGATCCCTTCGCCCACCTCCAACACACTGCATTCACCTGGACACCCCGCGCTGGCCTATTACCTGCCCTCGACCTCTTCATTTCCAACTGCCACCAGCACATTAACCGCCTCAACCTGTCTACCCCCCTCCCCCACTCCAACCTCTCACCCTCACAACGCGCAGCCCTCCAATCCCTCTGCTCCAATTCCAACTCCACCATCAAGCCAGCAGATAAAGGGGGCGCAGTGGTAGTCTGGCACACTGACCTCTACACCGCTGAAGCCAAACGCCAACTCGAGGACACCTCTTCCTACTGCCCCCTCAACCATGACCCCACCCCCCATCACCAAACCATCATCTCCCAGACCATACAGAACCTCATCACCTCAGAAGATCTCCCACCCACAGCTTCCAACCTCATAGTCCGGGAACCCCGCACTGCCCAGTTCTACCTCCTTCCCAAGATCCACAAGCCTGACCACCCTGGCCGACCCATTGTCTCAGCATGCTCCTGCCCCATTGAACTCATCTCTACCTACCTCGACACTGTCCTATCCCTCCTTGTCCAGGAACTCCCCACATACGTTCGAGACACCACCCACGCCCTCCACCTCCTCCAAGACTTCCGTTTCCCCGGCCCCCAACGTCTCATCTTCACTATGGATATCCAATCCCTCTACACCTCCATCGGCCATGACCAGGGCCTCCAAGCCCTCCGTTTTTTCCTCTCCCGACGTCCCCAACAGTACCCTTCCACCGACACTCTCATTCGTTTAGCCGAACTGGTCCTCACCCTTAACAATTTCTCCTTCGAATCCTCCCACTTCCTCCAGACCAAAAGGGTAGCCATGGGCACACGTATGGGCCCCAGCTATGCCTGTCTAATTGTTGGCTACGTAGAACAGTCGATCTTCCATAATTACACCAGCACCACTCCCCACCTCTTCCTCCGCTACATTGATGACTGCATTGGTGCCACCTCGTGCTCCCGCGAGGAGGTTGAGCAATTCATCAACTTCACCAACACATTCCACCCTGACCTTAAATTTACCTGGACCATCTCTGACACCTCCCTCCCCTTCCTGGACCTCTTCATCTCCATTAATGACGACCGACTTGACACTGACATTTTTTACAAACCAACCGACTCCCACAGCTACCTGGATTACACCTCTTCCCACCCCATCTCTTGCAAAAATGCCATCCTGTATTCCCAATTCCTCCGCCTCCGCCAGATCTGCTCCCAGGAGGACCAGTTCCACCACAGAACACACCAGATGGCCTCCTTCTTTAGAGACCACAATTTCCCTTCCCACGTGGTTAAAGATGCCCTCCAACGCATCTCGGCCACATCCGGCACCTTCGCCCTCAGACCCCACCCCTCCAACCATAACAAGGACAGAACGCCCCTGGTGCTCACCTTCCACCCTACCAACCTTCGCATAAACCAAATCATCCGCCGACATTTCCGCCACCTCCAAAAAGACCCCACCACCAGGGATATATTTCCATTCCCACCCCTTTCCGCCCTCCGCAAAGACCGTTCCCTCCGTGACTACCTGGTCAGGTCCACGCCCCCCTACAACCCACCCTCCCATCCTGGCTCCTTCCCAAGCCACCGCAGGAACTGTAAAACCTGTGCCCACACCTCCTCCCTCACCTCTATCCAAGGCCCTAAAGGAGCCTTCCACATCCATCAAAGGTTTACCTGCACATCCACTAATATCATTTATTGTATCCGTTGCTCCCGATGCGGTCTCCTCTACATTGAGGAGACTGGACGCCTCCTAGCAGACGCTTTAGGGAACATCTCCGGGACACCCGCACCAATCAACCAAACCGCCCCGTGGCCGAACATTTCAACTCCCCCTCCCACTCTGCCGAGGACATGGAGGTCCTGGGCCTCCTTCACCGCCGCTCCCTCACCACCAGACGCCTGGAGGAAGAACGCCTCATCTTTCACCTCGGAACACTTCAACCCCAGGGCATCAATGTGGACTTCAACAGTTTCCTCATTTCCCCTTCCCCCACCTCATCCTAGTTCCAAACTTCCAGCTCAGCACTGTCCCTATGACTTGTCCTACCTGCCTATCTTCTTTTCCACCTATCCACTCCACCCTCCTCCTTGACCTATCACCTTCATCCCCTCCCCCACTCACCTATTGTACTCTATGCTACCTTCTCCCCACCCCCACCCTCCTCTAGCTTATCTCTCCACGCTTCAGGCTCACTGCCTTTATTCCTGATGAAGGGCTTTTTGCCTGAAACATCAATTTTACTACTCCTCAGATGCTGCCTGAACTGTTGTGCTCTTCCAGCACCACTAATCCAGAATCTGGTTTCCAGCATCTGCAGTCATTGTTTTTACCTAGATGATTCCAAACAGGTTTTAGAAGAGATTTCCTTCTGGTGCAGAAAGAGCAGGAGGGTCTTCCAGGCTCCAGATTACTCCCTGTATCATTGGTTTCTTTCACTGACAGTGTTCGACTTCATTCCTGCACTGGTTATCTGTCTGTGGTAGCACCTGCAGATTCCCTGCCAGGACCTCTTGTCACAGTTGCCAATTCTCACTCACATCATTGTCACCAGGTTCAGACAGAAGGACTGTTGTCAAACAGAGAGACCTGGGGATGCAGGCTCATAGTTCCTTGCAAGTGGCATTACAGGGGGTAGATAGGGTGGTGAAGGTGTCTTTTGGCATGCTTGCCTTCAGTGATCAGACCATTGAGTACAGGAGTTGTGACATCATATTATGGCTGTACAAGACATTGGTAAGGCAACATTTGGAGTACTGCCTCCAATTTTGGTTGCACTATGATAGATAGGATGTTATTAAACGTAAATAATGATTTGGAGGTGCCAGTGTTGGACTGGAGTGTACAAAGTTAAAAATCACACAACACCAGGTTATAGTCCAAAGGTTCATAAACCATCTGATGAGGGAGCAGCGCTCCGAAAGCTAGTGCTTCCTAATAAACCTGTTGGACTATAACCTGGTGTTGTGTGATTTTTAACATTAAACAGAAAGGGTGCAAAAAAAGATTTACAAGGATGGTGCCAAGACTGGAAGGTTTGACTACAAGGAGAGGATGGATAGGCTGGGACTTTTTGCCCTGGAGGATAGGAGGCTGAGGAGTGATCTTAGAGGTTTATAAAATCATGAGTGACAAAAATACCCAAGGAAGAGGAGTCCAAAACTTAGATGGCATAGATTTTGGACAGGTACATAGATGGAAAAGGTTTAGAGAGATATGGGTCAAACACAAGCAAATGAGACCATTTCAATTTAGGAAACCTGGTCAGCATGGATGAGTTGGGCTGAAGGGTCTGTTTCGATACTGGATGGCTCCTTCACTCTATGGCTGTCCTTCAAGGCCAAGAATGAGTTAAACATAAGATGTATTTCATGACCTACATCAAAGATTCTTAAAAGCTCTTAAAACCATAATTAAAAACATTCATGCAATCCCCTGCTGAAATAAATGGTCCTTTACCTTTTCCAACTGAGCCAAACCTTTACTAAGGACTCTGTTACGATAACAAACCTTGGAAAATCAAAACAATGGAGTCCATTGAAACTGAAGAACAAAAGGCAATGTTTCATTTTCTAATCTGCACAAGAAGACCTCTTCCTGCAATTCACTGGTGCATTTTTGATTCTTTTACTCTTCTGTCTAAGTGAGAGCTCCAAACTTTTGTTTTAAATTTTGACAGGATAAGTATTTAAATCATTTCAGGTCACTATGCTCCAATATACCTTATATCCACACTTCACATGTATTTTTGCCTCCTCCATAAAAATGTGATGCCCACAAGCAGTAGAATATAAAGAACCAAGATTTCCTTACTGCTGGAAGATCATAATGTGAAATCCTAAAAGAAATAAGTTGGTGTATTCATTCTGAATCAATAGAAATAAGTTTTAATGGAACTAGAACAGTCTTACAGTCAGTAATTCCATCATAACAAGACAATGTGCCCGTACTACGTCCGCACAATGAGCTAAAATAGCTGAGGAAGTTTCACTCCATCCGAAACATTAGTTCTGATTTTTCTCCACAAATGATGCCAGTATGTGAGCTTTTCCAGCAATTCCCGTTTTTATCTCCTTCAGTGCTATATTATTTTGATTCTATCTTGACCAATTCAGTTCTTTCCCAAATAAGCACAACAATAGTACAGCTCATTTAAAAATAGCATAAATAATCTTTTTCTGACCACAAAAGTTTTAATTCAGTTCCCACAATTACTAAAGAAAGTTGGGGCTTAGGTATTAAGTTACTGCAAGGCTGCAAACCATGAGACATCACCCATTTCCTACCACTAACTAAAACCGTTCATGTCATTTCTTGACTTAAATTTGAAAATTTTCTAATACTGACTATTTTCTTTTAAGCTTCTATTTTGCTATAAAAGGTAATTTTTAATCATTTTTCTTTAGATACAAATTTTCAAAATCTGGAACTAAGTTCAGAAAACCAACAGAACTATAAGGATCAATCATATATTATAAATCCATATGGGAAGTGGAGTTGCAGATAAGATAGTGAAGAAGGTGTTTGGTATGCTTTCCTTGGTTGGTCAGAGTATGGAATACAGGAGTTGGAAGGTCATGTTGCGGCTGTACAGGAATTGGTTAGGGCATTGTTGGAATATTGTGTGCACTTCTGGTCTCCTTCCTACTGGAAAGATGTTGCGAAACTTGAAAGGGTTCAGAAAAGATTTACAAAAGATGTTGCCAGGGATGGAGGATTTGAGCTATAGGGAGAGGCTGAACAGGCTGGGGCTGTTTTCCCTGGAGCATCGGAGGCTGAGGGGTGACCTTATAGAGGTTTACGAAATCACGAGGGGCATGGATAAGATAAATAGACAAAGTCTTTTCCCTGGGGTGGAGGAGTCCAGAACTAGAGGGCATAGGTTTAGGGTGAGAGGGCAAAGATATAAAAGAGACCTAAGGAGCACTTTTTCACTCAGAGGGTGGTACATGTATGGAACGGGCTGCCATAGGAAGTGGTGGAGGCTACTACAATTGCAACATTTAAAAGGCATCTGGATGGGTTTATGAATAGGAAGGGTTTGGAGGGATATGGGACAGGTGCTAGCAGGTGGGACTAGATTGGTTTGGGATATTTGGTCGGCATGGATGAGTTGAACCAAAGGTTCTGTTTCTGTGCTGTACATCTCTATGACTCTTTGGAACATTTTCAATGTCCATTTGATATTAAACTGTAACACTTTTAATTATAATCTCTTTTGCTTTTTTCCCAATTCTCCCTTCCCTTTTGCATTATCTTTTCTTGCCCCTTCACACCTTACTCTTCTCCAACCTGCAGTCGGCCTGACACCAGCTTTATCTGGTTTATGAACCCTCTAAAGTCCATCAGATATTTCATCTGGCACAACTACCGTTGGTTGATTTTGAAGATCCTCGCAATTGTGCTCCTCCTCCTTCTGCTTGGGCTCTTCCTTTATTCAATGCCTGGTTACCTGGTCAAGAAGATTCTTGGAGCTTAATGGCCTGGAAATGGTAGCCATGTTTTCTCATATTTCATGTATCCTGTGCATTCTTTTACCTCCAATGTTTCCAACAAGGATTTCCTGCTGAGTTATTGCAGTCAGTTTTGTTAACTAATGTATTTGATAGCTTTAAATCTAATGAACTGCATAATAAAGCACAGGGATACATATTCCAATCATTTGAATAATTATTTCTATTAAGCTAGTAAAATCAGATTACAGTAATACCAAAAGTGTAACTTTGTACGGATAAATATCACATTAAAAGCAAGAAAACTAAATATTTGAAAATCCACTCAATGGCTTGGATTTTGCAGTAAGCAGGGGATAGATGGCACCAGTAATTGCTCTTGTTATTCCCACATCCTTTATCTGGGTTTTATGTGAAAACTGATGAACTCAAAAGCCATTATAGTTCATTATCTTCTGGAGGGCACCTAACAGCTATGTAAACAGGCCAAATAATAGAATGTCTCCTTAACTAATCCTTAAAAAAGTAGTAAAA
The DNA here is from genome assembly GCF_037043375.1 of Chiloscyllium plagiosum. Classification (NCBI taxonomy): domain Eukaryota; kingdom Metazoa; phylum Chordata; class Chondrichthyes; order Orectolobiformes; family Hemiscylliidae; genus Chiloscyllium; species Chiloscyllium plagiosum. The sequence continues at coordinate 4,037,961 of NW_028270141.1, read as the reverse complement.
ATCTGAACCAAGGAATGTAAGTTGTAGCAGTTAATATTGAATCAAGTACAGAATGCACAAATAAAAGAATTAAAGTGGTCTTAAGAATTGAGATAAAGTTATAGAGAGCATAAGATATTTATTTTAAAATATTTTTCAGTAGTTAACATTCAAAGAAATAAGACATCATACATACAAGTGTGTATCACACCTGTGATATGCTTACACTTCACTAACAAGACCAAGTATTTTCTGGTGAATTTAGTTGGTATCTACCACACATGTAGTATATAACAATGTTTTACCCTTCCATCTATTTCAATGCCAATACCTTGATGAAATAACAATGTAGTGAAGCTTCTGGAGAAGTGAAATAACTAAGCCAACAACTTCCTGATTTAGCTGCTTACATGTCACTGGGAGTCATGTACTAATTTAGTCTGTAGTAACTGTGAATGCTATTTTCTTCATCTTTATTACAAAATCCTGGCTATTGTCTTTCACATTAAATCAGTTAAATTTAATTGTAAACATTCATGTATTAGATATCAACTATGATATTATTTTGGTACTTTATCTCATGTATAGGAACCAAAAGATGCCCTCATATTGATAAATGGCAGCAGACAGTTTTTAAATATATTAAATCTTGTGCTATAAATTACAGATGCTGGCTGTGTCCTTAAGTAGCGTTGTTCCCATATTGTGGCTAATACATATATTTATTTCAAGTACTAATACTTTTTAGCATTATTCTGCAGCTATTTTCTGCTCTTTTTCAGTTTATTTTCTCTCTCGCTTATTACATTTACTGCAAGTGTTTATGTTTCAAATATTAACAGGAACCTTATAGTTAATAAGCAATGACTACAGTAAGCAATATAGTAGTTACTTTTAATTACCCTGACTGCAAAGAAAGATGTTACAAGCTCCAACACTAAGAATGAAAGCTGGGCTATTATTGGAGGTTAACGTTCACCTTTTTCATCTGACACGATACTTTACCATTTATAATTTGAAACCTTAAATTAGTGCTGATTTTGTTTTAATCCCTTGCAGTACTTTGATTCACACCAGTAGCCAACAGAAAATTGGCATTTTTGATTGTGACAACAGTTTAAATTCCTGTTGTAATATCTAGATTGCTAATGAAGTAGTCTTTATAGTTTAAAACTGTCTACCACTGTGGCTGAACACCTACTCCATGGATGGGAAAGGCAGTAGTCTTTGGGAGATTGTATGAGGTCCATATGAGCAAGAAACATTGCAAGCAGGATCACTTAGGTGAATGAGATGTGAAATTTTGATTTCTCGATGGCAAACTAAGAATCCAATATGCTGCAAACACAGTATATTTAAGTTCACATCATCCTGTGATAGGTTCATAATTGTAAAACCTTTGTGTATTATGAATACTCAGTAGTGTAAAAAGTTTTTAAACTGTGTCCTACATTCAAGATAAAGTCAGTAGGGCATGAGAATCTCCTGATAGCCAGTACTCTTTGGATCCTTGCAATTTATTTACTGTAATAATTAGCCAGGAAATGCTAAAGGAATTATAACTTATTGTAACTCACGGCTAACTACAAAACAAACTCTCCAACCCAGGGAGAATTTAATTCTTCTCTCTGATCCCCACCCGAGCAGTGCAAGTTAACGTGTTCCAGGAGAAACTGATGTTGTGGGAAAGTCACTTTTAACTTTACCATCTGGGTTTGAATCCAATCCAGATCCAGGGGATGAAAGTCTTTACTTCCTGTAGGGTGCAATTTCAGCTATGTTTCCAGTGAATCAGAATCCATAAATTGAAACATCCTTGAATCAGGATGGAATTGGCACCAACTTCACAGCTCTTTCTTTCATAAGAAATTGCTGTCATGGAAGTTGAAAAAATTATCATACTGGTATAGTGGAGGGCGTTCATCGGAGGCTGGGATAAGGGAGCTTTATTAAGTGTAGTAAAGAGCTAAATATTCAATGGTTTAAAGAAAGGCACTAAATTATAATAGTGAATCAAAATCGTGATGCTAGTGAATATAGGAAGAAAACACCAAAAAAATCACTAACCTGATCTAAAGGCTCTCCATTTTAATTCCTTTTATTGCACATCTTTCCAATTTAGAGGACTGTACTGACTTCAAAATCAAACTCATGGCATACACTGGATACTTTTGATTGCAAGATTGAAATTGTATGAATAATTTATATGTGTCGAGATTGTGTTGCTAAGGAGCTGGACTGCCTGACCTGCTGTGCTTTCCAGCAACACACTCTCGACTCTGATCTCCTGAATAATTTATATGTTTAACTTTGCTGTTTTCTGAAATAATGGTAATTCTTGCATTTACTAACAACTTCTGGAGATGAAATAAAAACTAATTTTCTCCTCCTGGGAAATAGTATCATTCACAAAGTGCCTACCGACAAATATTTTTGAATAATCATTCATCGCTAACCATTGTTTTTTCTTTCCCTCCCACTCTCTATTGCTGCGTTGGACAGTCGGCCAGACACCTCTTTTATCTGGTTCCTCAATCCACTCAAATCCATCAAATACCTCATCTGCAACAGATATAAGTGGCTTATTGTGAAGATTGTGCTGGCTTTGTTACTGCTGATTATGATAGGCCTTTTCCTTTACAGCATGCCTGGTTATATGGTAAAGAAATTACTTGGTGCATGAATCATCATCATCATCTATTTAATGCAATTAACAGCTAATATTTTTAGTAAAACATTGTTTTGTGTGTCTGAATTAATATAGAGAAAGGAGGTGGGAACATGACAGTGGCTGGGGAATCATTTTGAAAACTTCTGTGTTACAACATTGCATTATTTTGCATCATTATTTTGGCGTGCAGTGTGCAGTTCTCCAGAATTACTGTTTGAACTGTCATTAAGTCATTTTTTTTTGCTCTCATTATCACACAAACTTTGTTTGAACCGTTTTAAGTTTTGGAATTTATAACAAGAGAATTTATAACTCTTATTTGTGTTGTGTAATTTTCCTACCTTTTTTTCATTCATATTAAAAATAACTTGTTGTCCAACTACCAATTTATCCTGGTGTCTGAACCCAATGCATGTTGCCTAGCTTCTGCTTTGAAGAAACTGTAAGTGTTATTTATTTTAATCACAGTGGCCTCGAAAATCTTCAGCATTACCCCATCAAATAAGAGAAAAAAAATGTTCAATACTGTAATGTGATTTTATGAATTATGCACAAGTCAAAAATTAGTTCAGAATATTTTTCTTGGGGGTGGAAAACATCTGGTGTCAACAAGGGACTAACATCATCAATGTCGTGATTATAACTATCACGTAGCTGCAGGATTCGTCTAAGCATTAGGTGCATAAAATGATAAGAACAATATGACTCAATGTATTATTTTAATTTTTATAACCCAAAAGTTCTAAAAGAAGCATGGCATGAAACAACCTTCTAGATTAAGCGTTCATGAAGATTGCTTGATTGTGGCTTTATGGCAACACACAGGGTGACCTGTTGAGAAAAAGTTTCAAGAACAGCCCAATGTCAGTAGGAAAAATAATTTGCTCGGAAATTGGCATTTGAAATTAAAATGTTATTTGAACAACAAATTCCATGTCATGGTGCAAATGGAGACATTTGAGAGATTTATTGGAGCGTTTTTGAATAGCTGAGAGCATATTTGTCTAAGGCCACACATAACAAAATGTCTTTTACCTTTCTGTCAGACCATTGAGTTTTAATGTAGTTTTCTATGTTTCAAGACTAATAGATAAAGTAGCACTTTACAAGTCATAATTGCACTGTGGAAAATAGCAACACAGTATGCCGAGAGAACAATGTTCTGTTTGCTTTGTAATTGATAATAGACTCTCTTTGTAATACCTTTCTCATTGTGTACATCGATAAAAATATGAAAATACAACTATGTTCACAAAAACCTGTCATGTTCTATTTTGTGTTACTCTTTGTATGGATTGTTTATGTGTAATTAACTTCTGGTTCTTGATGTGAAAACAATCCAAAGAAATAAACTATTAAAATTTGAAATAAAGTACTAAAAAAAGTCTATATCAAATTTGGACACTTTTTACTAGAAATACCTCATTAATTGAAGGTCAATGGACTTTAATCAGTGAGGTTTTCCCTTTTCCCCTTCTTCATAGATGCTGCCTCACCCATGATACGTGTATTTCAAAAATGCAAAACAATGGGAGGTTTCTGGTGTGTGCTGGTTCATTTAAATAACTAATTACATAATGCTTTATAAAAACAGTTTATGTTACATGAAATCGTCCAAAAGAAAATTATTTTGTGGATAACTAGAGGCTATACCACGAAGGCACTGGGCCCTTGACTGGGCATGGCAAGTTGGTGTATGGTAGAACAATCCAACCTATAGTCATTGATGGGTTGCAAAATGCCTCCTGGGAAGTGTTGACAGACATGTCCAAAATTTAACTCCATTTGTACATCTGCTGGAGGCAGCTAATTCTAGTTTTGAACTTAACTTCATGATTCTGGAAGTTTGCAAAGAACTGTATTTTTCATGCTATACATTCATTTGTGTTAAGAAGATGAAGGTATCTGGCATTGCAAACATGATTTCCAAGGCACAGGTTGATGGGAATCCTCATAGGTCCACTATTAGCTTGTTGCCTTGTAATCACAATCCACAAATCACTATCCAGTAATAAAAGAAGTCCACGTTAAATGCAGTTTCGTCCTCTAATTCCATCACAATCTGACAGAAGCACTGGATTGCATAATCATCTGAAATGGGGCGGCACAGTGGCAGTGGTTAGCACTGCTGCCTCACAGGGCCATGGACCCGGGTTCAATTCTCGCCTCGGTCAACTGTCTGTGTGGTGTTTGCAGATTCTCCCCGTGTCTGCGTGGGTTCCCTCCGGGTGCTCCGGTTTCCTCCCACAGTCCAAAGATGTGCAGGTCAGGTGAGTTGGTCATGCTAAATTGCCCGCAGTGTTAGGTGCATTAGTCAGGAGTAAATGTAGGGGAATGGGTCTGGGTGGGTTGCTCTTCGAAGGGTCGGTATGGACCTGTTGGGCCGAAGGGCCTGTTTCCGCACTGTGGGGAACCTAATCTTATCTAATCTAATGTAATCATAACTCACACAGAAATAAAGTGCTACAAGAAATGAACTGGCAACAGTGTAAAAGAAAACAACTTCAATGATATGGGGAAATCATACCTGTGCTGCACAATGTTTGACAAACCATTATTTATTTTATATATATAATTAATGATTAGATAGCGTCTTAGAGATGTCCAGCACAGAAACTCATTCATACCGACCAGATAGCCTAACCTAATCTGGTCCTATTTGCCAGCACTTGGCCCATATCCCTCGAAACCCTTCTTACTCATGTACCCATCCAGATGCCTTTTAAATGCTGGAATTGTACCAGCTTCCACCACTTCCTCTGGCAGCTCATTCCATACATGTACCACCCTCTGCGTGAAAACGTTGCCCCTTGGGTCTCTTTTACATCTTTCCTCGCTCACCCTAAACCTATGTCCACTAGATCTGGACACCCCCACCCCAGGGAAACGACCTTGTCTATTTATCCTATCCATGCCCCTCATGATTTTGTAAACGTCATAAGGTCACCCTCTCAGCCTCTGACGCTCCAGGGAAACAGCACCAGGCTATTCAGCCTCTCCCTATAGCTCAAATCCTCCAACCCTGGCAACGTGTGAGTGGCACGGTGGCACAGTGGTTAGCGCCAGAGACCTGGGTTCAATTCTCGCCTCAGGCGACTGACTGTGTGGAGTTTGCACATTCTCCCCGTGTCTGTGTGGGTTTCCTCCGGTTTCCTCCCACAGTCCAAAAATTTGCAGGTTAGGTAAATTGGCCATGTTAAATTTCCCGTAATGTTAGGTGAAGGGATAAATGTAGGGGAATGGGTCTGGGTGGGTTGTGCTTCGGAGGGTCGGTGTGGACTTGTTGGGCCGAAGGGCCTGTTTCCACACTGTAAGTAATCTAAAATCTAAACATCCTTGTAAATCTTTACTGAACCCTTTCAAGTTTCACAACATCGTTCTGATAGGAGGGAGACCAGAATTGCACACAATATTCCAACAGTGGCCTAACCAATGATCTGTACAGCTGCAACATGACCACGCAACTCCTATACTCAAATGCTCTGACCAATAAAGGAAAGCATACCAAACACCTTCTTCACTATCCTATCTACCTGTGACTCTACTTTCAAGGAACAATGAAGTATTAGAAGATATTAAGTATTGGAATAGACAAATGAAGTGCAACTCATGCTGTCCTGAGAAATATTATCTAATTTGGAGTGCAATCAAAAGCATTCCACAAAAAAAAGCTCTCAAAGTCCACCACAAATTTTATATCAATAATTCCTTTTCAGAAGTTTTAATCATGTAAACTGAAAGTTCTTCAAAGTTGGTGTTTTACTTTTGTTCAATGTTAAACTGCATCAGTTGTGTTGGTGGAATTTCAAGTTCATTGTTTACCTGAGAGAGACAAGACATCATTTTCAGATTAAGTCAAATCCCCTCCACAGTCTATTCTGAATAACAATTAGCATCTTTTCATAATGAGCAAATCATTGCAATTAGATCATTATTTAAATACCTACTATAGACAATTAGAGGCAATTCAAGCAAACAATATTCCTCAGTACATTAACAAAAATCAAATCAAAAGAGCTATTCCTGCTTAGCATTAGTGAGCAGAAGAGAAAACTACATGAATATAACACAGGAATTCATCCCAAAAACTACAACGTAACAGAAGCAACTAAAATTGAAAATTGACATTCTAAAGGACAAAAGGTGGTCCTACTATATTAGACTTGCAATTGTTTTAGTATGTAACTAAAACAGGGCACGTGGATTATCTTGGAGATTTATTTTCTTTGCATTTCAAAGGGTCTTTCATGTACACATCGGGTATTAGAAATTTCTTTGTGCTCAAATTCAACTATGAACCCAATGACACAAACATAAACCACAAACACAAAAACGGAGGAGCAGAAGACCCTGGGAAGTTAGCTCCCTTCATTATTAAGATGCTTATAGGGACAGCACACAACGAATACAAATACAGAACAACCAGACAGCAACAACAATCATAAATCTGAAAACAAAGAGATCTTGTAGGTGGGAGTTTGAATGGTGTCCAACAGCAACCTTCACCTTTAATAAGCAGCCAGGAGTTGTGCTTGAAATTTTTGATTTGAAATTTTACTCTTCTCCTTTGTGGCAGCCTCCAGCAATCCTTAGAGCACTCCTGTTTGGTTGTTGTTGGCTGAATTGTGGAATGTACTGTGCACATAGTGTGCACAGTACATTCCTGAAGAAGGGCTTATGCCTGAAACGTCGATTCGCCTGCTCCTTGGATGTTGCCTGACCTGCTGCGCTTTTCCAGCAACACAGTTTTCAGCTGTGCACATAGTGTGGTCAGCCAAAATCCAGTGTTGAAAATCTGCCTAAAGTAGGCTTTGTTCCCAAATTGTACCAATCCCAATTACACATCAGCACTTGTTGGTCACTGCAGGATTGTACTTGCCCATCTTGCATCTCACTCCTCCCTTCATGTACTGCATAAAATCAAGTTACAGTTCTCTGAATATTGGAAGAACCTTCAGTCTCTGTACCATGGTTCCCTGTTATACCCCACCAGCAGACACAATGCAGCAAGAAATCCCAGGCCATTAGTGGTGGTGAGGACATGGAAGTAAAAAAATTAATATGTCACTGGGTAGGTGGCCAGTCTCCTTGTGTCTTTACCGGGGCAGGTTGCAAGTCTTGTAAGTCAACTCTGTGACAGAGGTGGAAAGGATGCAAAACCAATACTCTGGATCCTACCATCTCATGAAGACAAATAAACCATTGCTTTAACTAAGGAAATTTCAATGCAGGAAATAACTATGTTGTCATTAACAATTATTATGGGAAATAGAGAGTCTAAAAGTTTTAACTGATCATTAATGGAGCTCACTATTAGGTGACTAAATAAACAAGCCAGCTCTTTTCTCATTCACCACTTAAAACAAACTAAATTGAATGAGTTAGTCGCGTAATAAGCTCGCTAAAACATACAGTCTGAGTCATAGAGATGAACAGCATGGAAACAGACCCTTCACTCCAACTCACCCATGCCGACCAGATAACCTGACCTAATCTAGTCCCACTTGCCAGCACTTTGTCCATATCCTTCTAAACCCTTCCTATTCATATCCCCATCCAGATGCCTTTTAAATATTGTAATTGTACCAGCCTCCACCACTTCCTCTCAATGTCCCTTCTTCTCAATGACTAGTACATATTAGTATTGATCAGAATCTGTATTATTGCTTTAAGATCATACCTAACTATTGACAAAAAAAACCAAAGTCATCAGCTTATAGCAGGGGGATTACAGGTGAACGAGGTTGATGGTTGTTATTCCCGGTTGGTGAATTCTCAAAATGAATTGGGTCCTTGCAATATCACCATTCACTGTAATTCCAAAATGCAAACAGTTCTTGCTTGCAGTTTAAGGTAAAAACAATTTTACCTTTCAGTATCTTGGAATACAACAAAACCAGTTTTTCCTTTTATAATGTTGTTTCTTTATGATTTTAAGAAAAAATTTGAAAATACAAAAGCACAGAATAAAACTCTTAGCTACTTTACAGACATCAAGAGTTTGGAACCAGGATGCCAGAGAAAACTAATGAAACAGAAATGAAAGGTGCCAGTAGAGCAACAAACATCTTCTAACTGTCCACTTTGAACTTTTTTTTTCACTAAAAATGAATATAGTACCTCTCTAAATTATAACTTGTTACCAATTACATTAACATCTGGATGGTTTCAAACTGGGAGAAAATTGAGCAAACTTTCTGATTCTTTTACAAGTAACAATATTGGAAGTGTCCATACGTGGTCATCAGACTCAGGTTTTGTGCCACCATAATCAGGTAGCCTGCTGAAGGGTTTTACATAAATAACTGCAGCTGAGTGGAAACACCAGAGGGCTTGTATCATCCCTAGACTGTAAGTTAAATTAAGGGAGTCATTTCATTACTTTGAAAAAGATTGAAAGTGAAGAACAGAAAGAAGTGTGTATCACTCACCCTAGAATGCATGTACTGCTGAAGTAACAACCTGAACTCTGAATTCTGCTGAGCAAGGCCATACCTATCAGCATGTAGGTTTGCTCTTTTGACCAAGACACTGCTGCAAAAGAGATGTTAAATTCTATTAATTAAATAATTATAGTAGCATACTTTTAAGTAAATGCATCAAACCAATCTTGAACGAAAATCGTTAAGAATTACCAGCACTTTATCCATCAAACTTGATACAGTGCAACACTGGGAGAGAGATGGCCAAACATTTGGTCAAAGATATAGGAATGCCTTCGAAGAGGGAAGAGAGGCAGAAAGCTTTAGGGAAGGAACTCCATAACTTAGAGTCTCAACAGCTGAACTTGTGGCTGCTAATCGTGGATCAATTAATGCTCGTGAGGCCTGAACTGCAAAGACATGGATATTTTCAAGGGTTAGCGGAGATTACACATATTGAGAGTGGCAAGGGATTGGAGGGAGTTGAAAACAAGAGTGCCAATTTTAAAACCAAAACACTGCTTCAATCCAAAACAGATCAGTCAACCAGGATACATGAGCACCAACAAGCCACCAAAAGACATGACCAACTCTCACTGATTTCCATTCACACAGAGAAAGAGGGCCACCAGTTCAATTGGGACAACACATCCATCCTGAGATAAGATAAACAAAGACATGCATGGGAATTTCTGGAGGCCTGGCATTCAAAACGGAACTCCATTAACAAACACATTGGTTTGGACCCCATTCACCAATCTCTCAAACAGAACCAGAAGTGATATCACCCACCACAGACCGACACATAACTAGCAAGCGAGACAGAACACCAGAACACCAGCTCAGCGAGCAACCTTACAACCTGATAAAAGTCAGTCATGTGGAAACTAACCCTCACACACATGTTTTCCCACATTTTGGCCAAGTGGCAATTTCAGGGAGTTTCACCAAGATTTTCCTTCCGTGAGGTGTGGCATACTTTCTTGGGCAGTCCTCCACTGCTCACCTTTTTAACTATGAATTAGTCTCCATAATGCCACTCTCACACAATTCTGCAGTCAGCAGAGGAGAAATACTTTTGGCTTTCACATTGTAGATGCCATCATAAGTCCCAGCTGAGCACCATTTCAAACAATGCAAACCAAGACCTGCCCTGAGTGTGTTGCTGTACAATTCCAAACAACATGACTGAGAGAGGGAAGCTGATACCTTGCTTCACTGACAAGAGTCCTGGAGGTCCGGGTGGACAAGGTAACACCATCCCTTTACCCCAGGACCAACTTAGGAGACCACAGGACTAGAGGCTGCCAGCTAGGTCTAAAGAAACCACCCAGAACAGTGCAAAGGATCGTCAAGTACTTTATTTACTATGCAAGGCTTTGGACATCATTAAGATAGGTTAAGATACCACATTTGACAAGTTGTTTCTTAATATAAGAAAATAAAATGTTTAAATTGAGCATCATTGGTATCATTCATTCACACTTGCAAACTTTCCAAGAACAATGCCACAAGAAGGTTAATAATCCTCTGTGCTCCACAGGGTTAGGACTGGTCACATCTGCTTGCTATTCCACACCCATTTTAACTCTGTTATTGCACCCACTTCGGACCAAGCTTAATGGTCTACCACTCACTGTTGCAAGCAGTATCTTTCTTTAATGGCTCTCACACCTTCACTCCCCCAGAAACTATTAAAGCTTCTTGATCTCTGTGCTTCCAATGCTCTTACTGTCTTGTGATACAGCTTTTCCAGCCATTTTCATTTCATTCAATCCCTCCCTTCGTCATATTGCAGGGCAAAACAGCTCACAATAACACTACAAGTGCTAAGACAGGTGGCCAGATGGGTAACATTTGCCTCCTCAAGGAGAAAATCCTTGATTGGTGAGAGAAGACTATGACTACTCATTTGGGGATTTTGAGACCTCCATATGAATTGGAGGAAGGCCAATTTTGATGGCATTAGACAAGAACTTTCAAAAGCTGATTGGGGGCAGATGTTAGCAGGTAAACGGACGGCTGGAAAATGGGAAGCCTTCAAAAATGAGACCATGAGTGTCCAGAGACAGTACGGGGACATGAGATGGCTTTGGCAAATAGAATTAAGGAGAATCCAAACGGGTTTTACAAATGTATTAAGGACAAAAGGGTAACTAGGGAGAGAATAGGGCCCCTCAAAGATCAGCAAGACAGCCTTTGTGCGGAGCCACAGAAAATGGGGGAGATACTAAATGAATATTTTGCATCAGTATTTACTGTGGAAAAGGATATGGAAGATATAGACTGTGGGGAAATAGACGGTGACATCTTGCAAAATGTCCAGATTACAGAGGAGGAAGTGCTGGATGTCTTGAAATGGTTAAAGGTGGATGAATCCCCAGGACCTGATCAGGTGTACCCGAGAACTCTGTGGGACACTAGAGAAGTGATTGCTGGGCCTCTTGCTGAGATATTTGAATTATCGATAGTCACAGGTGAGGTGTCGGAAGTTTGGAGGTTGGCAAACGTGGTGCCACTGTTTAAGAAGGGCGGTAAAGACAAGCCAGGGAACTATAGACCGGTGAGCCTGACCTCGGTGGTAGGCAAGTTGTTGGAGGGAATCCTGAGGGACAGGAAGCACATGTATTTGGAAAGGCAAGGACTGATTCGGGATAGTCAACGTGGCTTTGCACGTGGGAAATCATGTCTCACAAACTTGATTTGAGTTTTTTGAAGAAGTCACAAAGAAGATTGATGAGGGCAGAGCAGTAGATGAGATCTATATGGACTTCAGTAAGGCGTTCGACAAGGTTCCCCATGGGAAACTGATTAGCAAGCTTAGATCTGATGGAATACAGAGAGAACTAGCCATTTGGTTACAGAACTGGCTCAAAGGTAGAAGACCTTTGGTGGTGGTGGAGGGTTGTTTTTCAGACTGGAGACCTGTGACCAGTGGAGTGCCACAAGAATCAGTGCTGAGCCCTCTACTTTTGGTCATTTATATAAATGATTTGGATGCGAGCATAAGAGGTATAGTTAGTATGTTTGCAGATGACACCAAAATTGGAGGTGTAGTGGACAGCGAAGAGGATTACTCAGGTTACAACAGGATCTGGACCAGATGGGCCAATGGGCTGAGAAGTGGCAAATGGAGTTTAATTCAGATAAATGCGAGGTGCTGCATTTTGGGAAAGCAAATCTTAGCAGGACTTATACACTTAATGGTAAGGTCCTAGGGAGTGTTGCTGAACAAAGAGACCTTGGAGTGCAGGTTCATAATTCCCTGAAAGTGGAGTCGCAGGTAGATAAGATAGTGAAGAAGGCATTTGGTATGCTTTCCTTTATTGGTCAGAGTATTGAGAACAGGAGTTGGGAGGGCATGTTGCAGCTGTACAGGACATTGGTTAGACCACTTTTGGAATATTGCATGCAATTCTGGTCTCCTTCCTATCAGAAAGATGTTGTGAAACTTGAAAGGGTTCAGAAAAGATTTACAAGGATGTTGCCTCGGTTGGAGGATCTGAGCTACAGGGAGAGGCTGAACAGGCTGGGGCTGTTTTCCCTGGTGCGTCGGAGGCTGAGGGGTGACCTTATAGAGGTTTACAAAATTATGAGGGGCAAAATTATGGATTGGATAAATAGACGAAGTGTTTTCCCTGGGGTCAGGGAGTCCAGAATGAGTGAGCATAGGTTTAGGGTGAGAGGGGGAAGGTATAAAAGAGACCTAAGGGGCAAAGACATATCTTTTCCCTAGAGTGGGGGAGACCAGAACTAGAGGGCATAGGGTGGTGCGTGTGTGGAATGGTTGCCAGAGAAAGTGGTAGAGGCTAGTACAATTGCAATATTTAAAAGGCATTTGGATGGGTATATGAATAGGAAGGGTTTGGAGGGATATGGGCCGGTTGCTGGCAGGTAGGACTAGATTGGGTTGGGATAATTGGTTGGCATGAACGAGTTGGACCGAAGGGCCTGTTTCCATGCTGTACATCTTTGTGACTCTATATTCTGGCAACCAAATAAGGTTCATTACATTGTGTATTCCTGGCCCCCCCATTACCATGCTGTGAACCAATTTAGAACCGACTTAGGCTTCCACCGCTAATACCCAACTCACTTCTTATCTTCTGCATGTACCAGTGGCACCACACAACCTCTCTAGGCATCAGATTCCCCTCTTTTTCTGAAGAAGAAGCTACAGATTGTAAAGACTGTGGCATTTCATTTTTCTTTAATTTTGATTGAGAACTCAAGAGGGGAAACAGCTATTTAAACCACAGACTGTGGAAGGAAATGCTGCACTTTTTAGAAGACAAGTTACCAGAGCTCATTGAGTTGCGGTTACATTGTTGCTTTGTAGGGAGGAGGAGTGATAAGATGTCAGAGCACCAGTTTGTGAACAGTGAACAATTCACTGATTGCTCTGTGCAAATATGACCAGTTTTAGAAACTGGAAGTATCAGCCTAACGACAGTTCTCTGCGCGGTTCCCTCGAGGTGAACAGATTGAGTGTTCACCATAGAGGAAGAGAAGTCTCTGGACTACTGAAGGTCCAGGTATTGTGTCTCTATCACTACAGCATAAGTAACTAAAGCTTGAACAGAGCCAGCTTTCGCCTCGCTACAAGCTCCTGCTTCTAATTAGAAACTCAAAGACTTTACAATTAGTGTACCAATCACCCTGTGCCACCAATGAAGAAGTGAAAGAATCCAGAAAGGAGATTGGAGACAGAAGGTCTTTGGAAGCAAAAGGAACATCTCATCAGATCCTGTGGACTGGTACTACTGAACACTATGGGTCCAGGGTTTTGTTTCTCCGCACATAACACCAATGTTTATTTGTTTGTGTTTATCTGTGTGTCGCGGGTTTAAATTGGGAGTTTCAATAAATCAAATTATATGTTGATATATCAGATTGTTGTTTATCTTTGGCTAGGAGTTACTTATTTGCTATGACGTGGAGGTGCCAGTGTTGGATTAGGATGGACAAAGTCAGAAGTCACACACACCAGGTCACAGTCAAACAAGTTTATTTGAAATCACAAGCTTTGAGTACTGCTCCTTTGTCAGGTGAAGTGGAGGGAAGTAAACAGGCATAGAATTTATAGGTGCAGAGATCACTGCAAGATACTTCTGTGAAATTAAGAGTGCCAAAAGGTAGTGTAAATGGTGTGAGTGGAGTGTCGACAGTCTGAATAACAAGTCTCTGCAGATGATCAAAGGTGTCAAACAGAACATATAGAACATAGAACATTACAGCGCAGTACAGGCCCTTCGGCCCTCGATGTTGCGCCGACCTGTCATACCAATCTGAAGCCCATCTAAACTACAGTATTCCATGTATGTCCATATGCTTGTCCAATGACGACTGAAATGTACTTAAGGTTGGCGAATCTACTACCGCTGCAGGCAAAGCATTCCATACCCTTACGACTCTCTGAGTAAAGAAACTACCTCTGACATCTGTCCTATATCCATCACCTCACAATTTAAAGCTATGCCCCCTCATGCTCGCCGTCACCATTCTTGGAAAAAGGCTCTCCCTGTCCATCCTATCTAACCCTCTGATTATCTTATATATCTCTATTAAGTCACCTCTCAACCTTCTTCTCTCTAACGAAAACAGCCTCAAGTCCCTCAGCCTTTCCCCGTAAGACCTTCCCTCCATACCAGGCAACATCCTAGTAAATCTCCTCTGCACCCTTTCCAAAGCTTCCACATCCTTCTTATAATTCGGTGACCAGAACTACACATAATACTCCAAGTGCGGCCGCACTAGAGTTTTGTACAGCTGCAGCATAACCTCATGGTTCTGGAACTCGATCCCTCTATTAATAAAAGCTAAAACACTGTATGCCTTCTTAACAACCCTGTCAACCTGGGTGGCAACTTTCAAGGATCTGTGAACCTGGACACCGAGATCTCTCTGCTGATCTACACTACCAAGAATCTTACCATTAGCCCGGTACTTTGCATTCCGGTTACTCCGACCAAAGTGAATCACCTCACACTTGTCCACATTAATCTCCATTTGCCACCTCTCAGCCCAACTCTGCAGCTTATCTATGTCTCTCTGTAACCTATAACATCCTTCGTCACTATCCACAACTCCACCAACCTTAGTGTCGCCTGCAAATTTACTAACCCACCTTCCTACGCCCTCATCCAGGTCCACAGCAGTGGATCCAACACCGACCCTTGCAGTACACCACTGGTAACTAGACTCCAGGATGAACATTTCCCATCAACCACTGCCCTCTGTCTTCTTTCAGCAAGCCAATTACTGATCCAAACTGCTATCTCTCCCACAATCCCATTCCTCCGCATTTCGTGCAATAGCCTACTGTTGGTAACCTTATCGAACATCTTGCTGAAATCCATATACACCACATCAACCGGTTTACTCTCATCTACCTGTTTGGTCACCTTCTCAAAGAACTCAATAAGGTTTGTGAGGCATGACCTACCCTTCATAAAACCGTGCTGACTATCCCTAATCAAATTATTCTTTTCTATATGATTATAAATCCTATCTCTTATAATCTTTTCCAACACTTTACCAACAACTGAAGTAAGGCTCACTGGTCTATAATTACCAGGATTGTCTCTACTCCCCTTCTTGAACAGGGGAACCACATTTGCTATCCTCCAGTCTTCTGGCACTATTCCTGTAGACAATGACAATTTAAAGATCACTGCCAAAGGCTCGGAAATCTCCTCCCTGTCTTCCAAGAGGATCCTAGGATAAATCCCATCCAGCCCAGAGGACTTTTCTATTTTCACACTCTGCAGAATTTCTAATACCTCTTCCTTGTGAACCTCAATCACACCTAGTCTAATAGCCTGTATCTCAGTAATCTCGACAACATTGTCGTTTTCTAGAGTGAATACTGTTGAAAAATATTCATTAAGTGCTTCCCCTATCTCCTCTGACTCCCACTATTATCCTTGATTGGCCCTAATCTTACTCGTCATCCTCTTATTCCTTAAATACCTATAGAAAGCCTTAGGGTTTACCCTGATCCTATCCGCTAACAACTTCTCATGTCTCCTCCTGGCTCTTCTGAGTTCTCTTTTTAGGTCTTTCCTGGCTACCTGGTAACCCTCAAGCGCCCTAACTGAGCCTTCACATCTCATCCTAACATAAGCCGCCTTCTTCCTCTTGACCAGAGATTCCACTTCCTTCGTAAACCACGGCTCCCGTGCTCTACAGCTTCCTCCCTGCCTGACAGGTAAATACTTATCTAGGACACACGGTAGCTTTTCCTTGAATAAGCTCCACATTTCTAATGTGCCTATCCCCTGCAGTTTCCTTCCCCATCCTATGCTTCCTAAATCTTGCCTAATGGCATCGTAATTGCCTTTCCCCCAGCTGTAACTCTTGCCCAGTGGTATACACCTATCCCTTTCTATCACCAAAGTAAACATAACAGAATTGTGATCACTATCACCAAAGTGCTAAGCATGAGTAAAATGTCACCAGTTGAACAGCAAATGAAAGAATGACCTATGATCTGATTAATTAAGGCAGAGACATAATTACAAAAACAATCAAAAATAAGATAGTGCTAGAGACAAACCAAATGGCTGGAATAACATGATAGATGTAACAGTCACAAGATGAGGGCCTAACCAAACTAACAAGTAATCCACAACTGTACAAACTGATTAAGATAGATCATAAGTTATCAAGGTGATGGTGTCAAAACAGAACAGTAGGGAAGATTTTACAAACATGAACAGTATGGTGAGGTTACATGTAGCACAACATGAACCCAAAATCATGGTTGAGGCCATTTTTATGGGCACAGAACTTGGCTATCAGTTTCTGCTTGTTGATTCAGCGTCATTATGTATCTCAAAGGCTGCCTTGGAGGATGCTTACCTTCCAGAGGTCGAATGTCCTTGACCACTGAAGTATTCCCTGACTGGGAGTGAACATTCCTGCCTGGCGATTGTTGTACAGAGTCCATTCATTAATTTGCAATGATCAATGACATGGTCAGGATAGCTTATGGCCAGATTTCTAATCTACTTTCTTGGTCAATGCATGAGGTGTACAAGAAGATTTTTGTAATGGTAGAGGAGTGTAATTTTAAATGAGTGCCTAATTAATGCAATTATCCTTTTGGCAATTAGCCACAAGTGGATCCCACTGCCACAGGTAAACAACTTACTTCATCACCTCTGGGTATGCTGGCAGTCATTCTTTCTATGTGCATTGTACAGATGAGATTCAGTAGAAGATGGAATGCTGTCCAGTGTTTTTTTTATTTCCTTGTGGAATATGGATGTCTTTGGCTGGGCCAGCATTCATTGCCTGATCCTAATTGCCCTTGAGAAGGTGATGGTGAGCTTTGTTCTTGAACTGCTGCAGTCTATCTGCTGTAGGTTGACCCCCAAAGACACTTAGTAGGGAATTCCAAGATTTTAAATCAGCATTCAAGAGAATGAGTACTGCTTATTATTCCAGTTTCAACCCCCAACATTCATGTTAAATTGTTCATTTTAGCCACGGTCAACCACCATCTGACTTAAGGCTCCCCACATATCCATTGAACTAACCATTAGCATCCCCAGACCCAAGCCTACTGCATAAGTATTCCTGACAATTTTATTTAAAGTCAATCCCAATTGAAGCCAAGCTGGAAATGACATCCAAAGAACAACCCCCTGTAGTACCTATGTCATACTGGCTCCAACATTTACACAGAGAGTTGACCTCCTCCATTGTTCCCTTTGCAACATAGTGGCTCTACATAGATTCCATGCCTCACACAGCAGTGCCCCCCGATAACCTGCCCAAATCCCAGGACTGAATGTAGCCCACTCCATGGATTAACTTGGGAAGGCAGCTCTGAGTGAGACATACCTGACTGATCTCAGTGCAGCTCACGGATCCTTATTGATAATCCACAGACTGGTTAGATTTCACAGGCAGGACTGACTGTGGTCCAATTTCCAGAATAAACTCCTTGGAACCTGACCACACCAAGTTCACAACTGACTGTGGTCAACTCGTTGGACTGAGCTCAGACGATATCCTTGACTGACTGTGGTGGCATCCCAGACTGACTATAGTTCAGCTTGATTGGACTAAGACATTCTACTCATAATCATTCAGACATGGCTACATGCTTGAAGGACCAGCAGTGTTTATGCCAAGCAAGTTGCTAGCACATACATTAGGTGTCACAATGGCATAGTGCAGTGTCATGCGCCAACATATCCATCCTCCTGACCATTCAATGCTAACAACCATGACAAGCCATCTGGCTCTATATCTGCACAGAACAGGTAACACAAAACTAGAGACTTTAAATTCTGAATGAAAGCAAATACATAAAAAAGCAAAGGAAGGCTGAGAAGCTGTGAGTCTCCAAGTAAGTACAATGTAAATCAGTACTAAGAAAGCAAACCAGCAGTCCTGAGAGGCACTCTATTCCAATGTACAACATGGGCATATGCTTAGGGTGTAGGTTTGCTCACTGAGCTGTAGGTTTAACATCCAGACGTTTCAATACCTGGCTAGGTAACATCATCAGTGGCGACCTCCAAGTGAAGCGAAGCTGTTGTCTCTTGCTTTCTATTTATATGTTTGTCCTGGATGGGGTTCCTGGGGTTTGTGGTGATGTCATTTCCTGTTCGTTTTCTGAGGGGTTGATATATGGTATCTAGATCTATGTGTTTGTTTATGGCGTTGTGGTTGGAGTGCCAGGCCTCTAGGAATTCTCTGGCATGTCTTTGCTTAGCCTGTCCCAGGATAGATGTGTTGTCCCAGTCGAAATGGTGGTGTGGACTTGTTGGGCCGAAGGGCCTGTTTCCACACTGTAATGTAATCTAAATCAATCTAAATGTAATCTAAATCTAGGCGGCCTGTCTCCCCAATGTAGAGAAGACCACATCGGGTGCAGCGGATACAGTAAATGATGTGTGTGGAGGTGCAGGTGAATTTGCGACGGATATGGAAGAATCCATTGGGGCCTTGGAGGGAGGTGAGGGGGGAGGTGTGGGCACAAGTTTTGTAATTCTTGCGGTTGCAGGGGAAGGTGCTGGGAGTTGAGTTTGGGTTATTGGGGGGTGTGGACCTGACGAGGGAGTCGTGGAGGGAGTGGTCTCTCCAGAACGCTGATAAGGGTGGGGAGGGAAATATATCCCTGGTGGTGGGAACTGTTTGGAGGTGGCGGAAATGACAAGAGGATGATACGATGTATCCGGAGGTTGGTGGGGTGGAAGGTCCTGGTGGCGATTGGAGGGGTGGGGTTCAAGGGCGGAGGAGCGGGAAGTGGAGGAGATGCGGTGGAGAGGATCGTCGACCACGTCGGAGGGGAAATTGTGGTATTTGAAGAAGGAAGCCATCTGGGTTGTACAGTATTGGAATTGGTCCTCCTGGGAGCAGATGCGGCGGAGATGAAGGAATTGGGAATATGGGATGGCGTTTTTACAGGGGACAGGGTGGGAGGAGGTGTAATCTAGGTAGCTGTGGGAGTCGGTCGGTTTGTAGTAAATGTCTGTGTTGAGTCGGTCGCCCGAGATAGAAATGGAGAGGTCTAGGAAGGGGAAGGAGGAGTCTGAGATGATCCAGGTAAATTTGAGGTTGGGGTGGAGGGTGTTAGTAAAGTGGATGAACTGTTCAACCTCGCTGTGGTTCTGTTCGCCGAGCTGGAAGTTTTTGTTGCAAACGTTTCGACCCCTGTCTAGGTGACATCCTCAGTGCTTGGGAGCCTCCTGTGAAGCGCTTCTGTGGTGTTTCCTCCGGCATTTATAGTGGCCTGTCCCTGCCGCTTCCGGTTGTCAGTTTCAGCTGTCCGCTGTAGTGGCCGGTATATTGGGTCCAGGTCTATGTGTTTGTTGATGGAGTTTGTGGATGAGTGCCGTGCTTCTAGGAATTCCCTGGCTGTTCTTTGTTTCGCTTGCCCTATAATGGTAGTGTTGTCCCAGTCAAATTCATGTTGCTTGTCGTCTGCATGTGTGGCTACTAGGGATAGCTGGTCGTGTAGTTTCGTGGCTAGTTGATGTTCGTGGATGTTCAACCTCCTCGTGGGAGCACGAGGTAGCGCCAATACAATCACCGATGTAGCGAAGGAAAAGGTGGGGGGGTGGTGCCAGTGTAGCTGCGGAAGATGGACTGTTCCACATATCCGACGAAGAGGCAGGCATAGCTGGGGCCCATGCAGGTGCCCATGGCTACTTCTTTGGTTTGGTGGAAGTGGGAGGATTCGAAGGAGAAGTTGCTCAGAGTGAGGACCAGTTCAGTCAGTCGAAGGAGGGTGTCAGTGGAAGGGTACTGGTTGGGTTGGCGGGAGAGGAAGAAGCGGAGGGCTTGGAGGCCTTCGTGATGGGGGATGGTAGTGTATAGGGACTGGATGTCCATCGTGAAGATAAGGCATTCGGGGCCGGGGAAGCGAAAATCATGGAGGAGGTAGAGGGCATGGGTGGTGTCCCGAACGTAGGTGGGGAGTTCTTGGACTAAGGGGGACAGGACAGTGTTGTGGTATGCAGAGATGCGTTCAGTGGGGCAGGAGCAGGCTGAGACAATGGGTCGGCTGGGGCAGACGGGTTTGTGGATTTTGGGCAGGAAGTAGAAACGAACGGTGCGGGATTGTGGGACATTGAGGGTGGAGGCGGTGGATGGGAGATCTCTGAGGTGATGAGGTTATGGATGGTCTGAGAGATGATGGTTTGGTGGTGGAAGGTGGGGTCATGGTCAAGGGGGCAGGAGGAGGAGGTGTCCGCGAGTTGGCGTCTAGCTTCAGCGGTTTAAAGATTGGTACACCAAACTACCACTGCGCGTCCCTTGTCTGCCGGTTTGATGGTGAAGTTGGGGTTGGAGCGGAGGGAGTGGAGGGCTGCGCGTTGTGAGAGTGAGAGGTTGGAGTGGGTGAGAGGGGTGGACAGGTCAAGGCGGTCAATGTCACGGCGGCAGTTGGATATGAAGAGATCGAGGGCGGGTAAGAGGCCAGCACGGGGTGTCCAGGTAGATGGGTGTGTTGGAGGCAGGAGAAGGGGTCGTCAGAGGGTGGACGAGAGTCCTGGTTGAAGAAGTAGGCGTGGAGGCGAAAGCGGTGGAAGAAATGCTCGATGTCTAGCCGCGTGTCGAACTCATTGATCCGGGAGCGTAGGGGGATGAAGGTAAGGCCTCTGCTGAGGACTGATCATTCATTCTCAGAGAGGGGGAGGTCTGGAGGGATGGCGAAAATACGGCAGGGCTGGGAGCTAGGACCTGGTGTAGGGCTGGAGCTGGGAGTGGGGGCGGAGTTAGGCATGGGGGGCGGAGTTAGGCGTGGGGGCAGAGTTGGTCGTGGAGTCGGAGATCGACGTGGGGGCGGAGATCGACGTGGAGACGGAGATCGACGTGGAGGCGGAGATCGACGTGGGGGCGGAGATCGACGTGGGGGCAGAGATCGACGTGGGGGCAGAGATCGACGTGGGGGCAGAGATCGACGTGGGGGCAGAGATCGACGTGGGGGCAGAGATCCACGTGGGGGCAGAGATCCACGTGGGGGCGGAGATCGATGTGGGGGCGGAGATCGACGTGGGGGCAGAGATCGACGTGGGGGCAGAGATCCACGTGGGGGCGGAGATCGACGTGGGGGCAGAGATCCACGTGGGGGCGGAGATCGATGTGGGGGCAGAGATTCACGTGGGGACGGAGATCGACGTGGGGGCAGAGATCCACGTGAGGGCAGAGATCCACGTGGGGGCAGAGATCCACGTGGGGGCAGAGATCCAAGTGGGGGCGGAGATCCACGGGTGGGGGGGTGGAGATCCACGTGGGGGCAGAGATCCACGTGGGGGCGGAGATCCACGTGGGGCAGAGATCCACGTGGGGCAGAGATCCACGTGGGGGCGGAGATCCACGTGGGAGTGGCGTAGTGTGCGGTGTGGTCGGTGTGGCAGTGGTGGCTGCAGTGGCTGCCGTGGCCGCGTGGGCAATGGCGCCTGAGCGGTTCCGGAGGTCACGAGAAGGTTCAGGAACAGTCGAGGAATCCGGAGTGTGGGGGTGAGTACATGAAAGTTTTTGTACTTACTTTCTTTGATGTTCGATATGGCTAGGAAAAAACGTTTGTTCAGTGTATGAATTCTTCTGAGGATGAAGAACAGCAAAGGTGCTTTGCAGGTCTGGGACAGTGTTGTCCTGAACTGGGGCAGGGCTGACTGCAGGGAGTGTAGGTAGCGGCGCATGGCTGCGAGTGTGGAGTGGAGGATCCAGAGGGAGGTCTGTTGCTGGAGGCTTTGGATTTGTTGCAGGTACTGGTTGTCCTGGTTGGGTCCAAATTGTGTTGGTCTGAATGTAGTCCGGAGTCCATGCGGGGTCAGTCGGTTCCGTAGGCAGGTGCTGAGGAAGGAGATGTGGCTGTGGTAGCGAGTCTGTTTCAGGACATGGCTGAAGAGCTTCAGGGCAGAGGAGATGACCTGGGGGGTGGAGGGGGGAGTGCAGTGAGAGAGGGACTCACTGAGATCCTTGTAGAGGGAGGAGGAGAGCTTCTTCAAGGTAGGCATGCTTGCAAGAGGATTCGCAATAGGTTAAGATCAACTAGGAGTAAGTGAGGACTGCAGATGCAGATGCTGGAGACCAGAGTTGAAAAATATGGTGCTGGAAAAACACAGCAGGCCAGGCAGCATCCGAGGTGCAGGAGAATCGATGTTTCGGGCATAAGCCCTTCTTCAGGAATGAGGATGGTGTGCCGCAGACTGAGATAAAAGGTAGGGAGGAGGGAATTTGGGGGAGGGGTGCTAGGAATACAATAGAGTCCTCTCCCGCCGGCCCAACCAGTACCCTTCCACTGACACCCTCCTTTGACTGACTGAACTGGTCCTCACTCTTAACAACTTCTCCTTCCAATCCTCCCACTTCCTCCAAACCAAAGGAGTAGCCATGGGCACCCGCATGGGCCACAGCTATGCTGCCTCTTCATCGGATATGTGGAACAGTCCATCTTCCGCAGCTACACTGGCACCACCCTCCCCCCCACCTTTTCCACCGCTACATCGATGATTGTATTGCTGCTACCTCATGCTCCTACGAGGAAGTTGAACAGTTCATCCACTTTACTAACACCTTCCACCCCGACCTCAAATTTACCTGGACCGTCTCAGACTCCTCCCTCCCCTTCCTAGACCTCTCCATTTCTATCTCAGGCGACCAACTCAACACAGACATTTACTACAAACCGACCGACTCCCACAGGTACCTAGATTACACCTCCTCCCACCCTGCCCTCTGTAAAAACGCCATCCCATATTCCCAATTCCTTTGCCTCCGCCGCATCTGCTCCCAGGAGGACCAATTCCACTACCGAATAAGCCAAATGGCCTCCTCCTTCAAAGACCACAATTTCCCCTCCGACGTGGTCGACGATGCTCTCCACCACATCTCCTCCACTTCCCGCTCCTCCGCCCTTGAACCCCGCCCCTCCAATCGCCACCAGGACAGAACCCCACTGGTCCTCACCTTCCACCCCACCAACCTCCGGATACATTGTATCATTTCCGCCACCTCCAAACAGTTCCCACCACCAGGGATATATTTCCCTCCCCACCCTTATCAGCGTTCCGGAGAGACCACTCCCTCCGTGACTCCCTCGTCAGGTCCACACCCCCCAATAACCCAATCTCCACTCCTGGCACCTTCCCCTGCAACTGCAAGAATTGCAAAACTTGCGCCCACACCTCCCCCCTCACCTCCCTCCAAGGCCCCAATGGATCCTTCCATATCCGTCACAAATTCACCTGCACCTCCACACACATCCTTTACTATATCCGCTGCACCCGATGTGGTCTCCTCTACATTTGGGAGACAGGCCGCCTACTTGCGGAACGTTTCAGGGAACACCTCTGGGACACCCGCCCCAACCAACCCAACTGCCCCGTGGCTGAACACTTTAACTCCCCCTCCCACTACGCCAAGGACATGCAGGTCCTTGGCCTCCTCCATCGCCAGACCATGGCAACACGACGCCTGGAGGAAGAGCGCCTCATCTTCCGCCTAGGAAACCTCCAACCACACAGGATGAATGTAGATATCTCCAGCTTCCTCATTTCCCCTCTGTCCCAACCCCCGAATTCAGCACTGCCCTCTTGACCTGCAATCTTCTTCCCGACTTCTCTGCCACAACCCCCTCTCCGGCCTATCACCCTCACCTCCTTCCACCTATCGTATTCCCAGCGCTCCTTCCCCAAATTCCCTCCCCCCTACCTTTTATCTCAGCCCGCTTGGCACACCAGCCTCATTCCTGAAGAAGGGCTTATGCCCGAAACGTCGGTGCTCCTGCTCCTCAGATGCTGCTTGGCCTGCTGTGTTTTTCCAGCACCACATTTTTCAACGATTGAGGAATTTGGATCTGTGCTCAATCAAGTTTAGAAGGATGAGGGGGAATTTGACTGAAACTTACAGAATACTGAGAGCCTTCGACACTCTGGATGTGAAGATACTTACACCGAGAGAAGAGAATAGGACCCAAGAGAACAGCCTCAGAGTAAAAGGATGATCTTTTAACACTGAGATGGAAGTAATTTCTTCAGCCAGAGGATAGTTAATCTGTGGAAATCATTGCTGTGAAGGCCAAGTCATTGAGGGCATTTAAAACATTGATATATAGGTTCCGGATTGAAAAGGGGATAAAGGATTACGGGGAGAATGAGGTAAAGAAACATATCAGCCATGATAGAATAGTGGAGCAGACTATGTGGGCTGAATGACCTAATTTTGCTCCTATACTTTATGGTCTTATTTCAAACAACAAAAGTTTAACCTCAAGAGTTTCTATGCAGTACTAATAAGAATTCTAAATAGAATTATTAAGTCAAGAAGCTCTAATATTAATCCGAGCATTAAAAAACTTGTGAACTAAATTAATCTTTTATAAAGGTTGTTGCATTTTGGCATTATTTTATTATTAAGAGATAGCACTTGAAATTTAGTATAAAGGTTTGGAACGTGGGTCAAAGATGTAGAGTTATAACTTTAAGTTTACAATATGAAGTATGCTGTCAAGGGAAAGCACCAAAAATAAAGTTAAGCATTTTCCCACAGAGAGGTGAAATACCCTTACTGTGTAACTTTTGCTCAGATAGGGCTAACAATAATATTTTTGTGCAGCCCCTTTTGGTTGGACAGCTGCATATTGCATATAAGGAACAAGCTATATTTATGATAAACATGCAGGTTTTTTAAAAAAAGATCAGTTTCACAGAAGTGTGATGAAAAGGAAAGCATAATTTGAAATGGGAGACTACCATAAAATAAGAATTGTATGCTATTGTTCAATTTTAACTATCGCAGTATAATAAATAAAGCTAAAATGTTCTACAACCATTGTATAAGGTTAATTTGATATTTCACAGTTGATTATGTGTTACATACTTACTAATATTTTTCCAGTGCATTGCTTAGATAATTCCAGATCTTTAATTTGTTTTCTGGTATGATATTTGCCATAGCAGCCCAATAAGCACTATCCTCAGAGCTATCCCTTTCCTTCACAGTGGTCACTTTGGGTTGTGATTTTTCCCTGAGTAAAAAACATCTTGTTGAAAAATTCAGCATCTTTGACTCACATCTTGCACAACTGAACATGGTCAAGCTATGTCATGAACGTGAGCAACGTGGTTGACTCCTCACTGCCTTCTGAAAAGATCTGTCGAGCAATTTCATTCAAGATAGTTAGGTATAGTCAACAAATACTGGCTTTGCCTGCTATGCCGACATACCATGAAAGAATACAGAGGCAAACAGGGAAGGTGACCTACCGTCAGTGTCACAGCAAAGCAGACTGGGAAGTGTCACCTACCATCAGTGTCACAGCAAAGCAGACAGGGAAGTGTCACCTACTGTCAGTGTCACAGCAAAGCAGACTGGGAAGTGTGACCTACCGTCAGTGTCACAGTGATGCAGACTGGGAAGTGTCACCTACCGTCAGTGTCACAGCAAAGCAGACTGGGAAGTGTCATCTACCATCAGTGTAACAGGAGGCAGACTGGGAAGTGTCACCTACCGTCAGTGTCACAGCAAAGCAGACTGGAAGTGTCACCTACTGTCAGTGTCACAGCAAAGCAGACTGGGAAGTGTAGCCTACCATCAGTGTAACAGGAGGCAGACTGGGAAGTGTCATCTACCGTCAGTGTCACAGGGAGGCAGACTGGGAAGTATCACCTACCGTCAGTCTCACAGGAGGCAGATTGGGAAGTGTCACCTACCGTCAGTGTCACAGGGAGGCAGACTGGGAAGTATCACCAACCGTCAGTGTCACAGGGAGGCAGACTGGGAAGTGTGACCTATCGTCAGTGTCACAGGGAGGCAGACTGGGAAGTGTCACCTACCGTCAGTGTCACAGGGAGGCAGACTGGGAAGTGTCACCTACCGTCAGTGTCACAGGGAGGCAGATTGGGAAGTGTCACCTACCGTCAGTGTCACAGGGAGGCAGACTGGGAAGTATCACCAACCGTCAGTGTCACAGGGAGGCAGACTGGGAAGTGTGACCTATCGTCAGTGTCACAGGGAGGCAGACTGGGAAGTGTCACCTACCGTCAGTGTCACAGGGAGGCAGACTGAGAAGTGTCACCTACCGTCAGTGTCACAAGGAGGCAGACTGGGAAGTGTCACCTACCGTCAGTGTCACAGCAAAGCAGACTGGGAAGTGTCACCTACCGTCAGTGTCACAGGGAGGCAGACTGGGAAGCGTCACCTACTGTCAATGTCACAGCAAAGCAGACTGGGAAGTGTCACCTACCATCAGTGTCACAGCAAAGCAGACTGGGAAGTGTCACCTACTGTCAGTGTCACAGGGAGGCAGACTGGGAAGTGTCACCTACCGTCAGTGTCACAGGGAGGCAGACTGAGAAGTGTCACCTACCGTCAGTGTCACAAGGAGGCAGACTGGGAAGTGTCACCTACCGTCAGTGTCACAGCAAAGCAGACTGGAAAGTGTCACCTACCATCAGTGTCACAGCAAAGCAGACTGGGAAGTGTCACCTACTGTCAGTGTCACAGGGAGGCTGACTGGGAAGTGTCACCTACCGTCAGTGTCACAGGGAGGCAGACTGGGAAGCGTCACCTACTGTCAATGTCACAGCAAAGGAGACTGGAAAGTGTCACCTACCGTCAATGTCACAGCAAAGCAGACTGGGAAGTGTCACCTACTGTCAGTGTCACAGGGAGGCTGACTGGGAGGTGTCACCTATCGTCAGTGTCACAGGAGGCAGACTGGGAAGTGTCACTACCGTCAGTGTCACAGGGAGGCTGACTAGGAAGTGTCACCTACCGTCAGTGTCACAGGGAGGCTGACTGGGAAGTGTCACCTAATGTCAGTGCCACAGGGAGGCAGACTGGGAAGTGTCACTACCATCAGTGTCACAGGGAGGCTGACTGGAAAGTATCACCTACTGTCAGTGTCACAGGGAGCAAGACTGGGAAGTGTCACCTACTGTCAGTGTCACAGGGAGCAAGACTGGGAAGTGTCACCTACTGTCAGTGTCACAGCAAAGCAGACTGGGAAGTGTCACCTACCGTCAATGTCACAGCAAAGCAGACTGGAAAGTGTCACCTACCGTCAGTGTCACAGGAGGCAGACTGGGAAGTGTCACCTACCGTCAGTGTCACAGGGAGGCAGACTGGGAAGTGTGTCCTACCGTCAGTGTCACAGGAGGCAGATTGGGAAGTATCACCAACCGTCAGTGTCACAGGGAGGCAGACTGGGAAGTGTCAACTACCGTCAGTGTCACAGCAAAGCAGACTGGGAAGTGTCACCTACCGTCAGTGTCACAGCAAAGCAGACTGGGAAGTGTCACTACCGTCAGTGTCACAGGGAGGCTGACTTGGAAGTGTCACCTATCGTCAGTGTCACAGGAGGCAGACTGGGAAGTGTCACTACCATCAGTGTCACAGGGAGGCTGACTGGGAAGTGTCACCTACCGTCAGTGTCACAGGAGGCAGACTGGGAAGTGTCACCTACCGTCAGTGTCACAACAAAGCAGACTGGGAAGTGTCACCTACTGTCAGTGCCACAGGGAGGCTGACTGGGAAGTGTCACTACCGTCAGTGTCACATGGAGGCTGACTGGAAAGTGTCACCTACTGTCAGTGTCACAGGGAGCAAGACTGGGAAGTGTCGCCTACCGTCAGTGTCACAGCAAAGCAGACTGGGAAGTGTCACCTACCATCAGTGTCACAGGAGGCAGACTGGGAAATGCCACCTGCCGTCAGTGTCACAGCAAAGCAGACTGGGAAGTGTCACCTACCGTCAGTGTAACAGCAAAGCAGACTGGGAAGTGTGACCTACCGTCAGTGTCACAGGGAGGCAGACTGGGAAGTGTCACTACCGTCAGTGTCACAGGAGGCAGACTGGGAAGTGTCATCTACCGTCAGTGTCACAGGGAGGCAGACTGGGAAATGTCCCCTACCGTCAATGTCACAGGGAGGCAGACTGGGAAGTGTGACCTACTGTCAATGTCACACCTACCGTCAGTGTCACAGGGAGGCAGACTGGGAAGTGTCATCTACCGTCAGTGTCACAGGTGGCAGACTGGGAAGTGTCACCTACCGTCAGTGTCACAGGGAGGCAGACTGGGAAGTATCACCAACCGTCAGTGTCACAGGGAGGCAGACTGGGAAGTGTGATCTACCGTCAGTGTCACAGGGAGGCAGACTGAGAAGTGTCACCTACCGTCAGTGTCACAAGGAGGCAGACTGGGAAGTGTCACCTACCGTCAGTGTCACAGGGAGGCAGACTGGGAAGTGTCACCTACCGTCAGTGTCACAGGGAGGCAGACTGAGAAGTGTCACCTACCGTCAGTGTCACAAGGAGGCAGACTGGGAAGTGTCACCTACCGTCAGTGTCACAGCAAAGCAGACTGGGAAGTGTCACCTACCGTCAGTGTCACAGGGAGGCAGACTGGGAAGCGTCACCTACTGTCAATGTCACAACAAAGCAGACTGGGAAGTGTCACCTACCGTCAGTGTCACAGGCGGCAGACTGGAATGTGTCACATACCGTCAGTGTCACAGGGAGGCAGACTGGGAAGTGTCACCTACCGTCAGTGTCACAGGAGGCAGACTGGGAAGTGTGACC
Source organism: Chiloscyllium plagiosum (assembly GCF_037043375.1). Classification (NCBI taxonomy): domain Eukaryota; kingdom Metazoa; phylum Chordata; class Chondrichthyes; order Orectolobiformes; family Hemiscylliidae; genus Chiloscyllium; species Chiloscyllium plagiosum. The sequence continues at coordinate 4,008,843 of NW_028270141.1, read as the reverse complement.
TACCGTCAATGTTACAGCGAATCAGACTGGGAAGTGTCACCTACCGTCAGTGTCACAGCAAAGCGGACTGGGAAGTGTCACCTACCGTCAGTGTCACAGGGAGGCAGATTGGGAAGTGTCACCTACCGTCAGTGTCGCAGGGAGGCTGACTGGGAAGTGTCACCTACTGTCAGTGTCACAGGGAGGCTGACTGGGAAGTGTCACCTATCGTCAGTGTCACAGGAGGCAGACTGGGAAGTGTCACTACCGTCAGTGTCACAGGGAGGCAGACCGGGAAGTGTCACCTACCGTCAGTGTCACAGCAAAGCAGACTGGGAAGTGTCACCTAACGTCAGTGTCACAGCAAAGCAGACTGGGAAGTGTCACCTACCGTCAGTGTCACAGGGAGGCTGACTGGGAAGTGTCACCTACCGTCAGTGTCACAACAAAGCAGACTGGGAAGTGTCACCTACTGTCAGTGCCACAGGGAGGCTGACTGGGAAGTGTCACTACCGTCAGTGTCACAGGGAGGCTGACTGGAAAGTGTCACCTACCGTCAGTGTCACAGGGAGGCAGACTGGGAAGTGTCACCTACTGTCAGTGTCACAGCAAAGCAGACTGGGAAGTGTCACCTACCGTCAGTGTCACAGAAAAGCAGACTGGGAAGTGTCACCTACCATCAGTGACACAGGAGGCAGAGTGGGAAATGTCACCTACCGTCAGTGTCACAGCAAAGCAGACTGGGAAGTGTGACCTACCGTCAGTGTCACAGGAGGCAGATTGGGAAGTGTCGCCAACCGTCAGTGTCACAGGGAGGCAGACTGGGAAGTGTCACCTACCGTCAGTGTCACAGCAAAGCAGACTGGGAAGTGTCACTACCGTCAGTGTCACAGGGAGGCTGACTGGGAAGTGTCACCTACTGTCAGTGTCACAGGGAGGCTGACTGGGAAGTGTCACCTATCGTCAGTGTCACAGGAGGCAGACTGGGAAGTGTCACCTACCGTCAGTGTCACAGGGAGGCAGACCGGGAAGTGTCACCTACCGTCAGTGTCACAGGGAGGCTGACTGGGAAGTGTCACCTACTGTCAGTGTCACAGGGAGGCTGACTGGGAAGTGTCACCTATCGTCAGTGTCACAGGAGGCAGACTGGGAAGTGTCACTACCGTCAGTGTCACAGGGAGGCTGACTGGGAAGTGTCACCTACCGTCAGTGTCACAGGGAGGCTGACTGGGAAGTGTCACCTACCGTCAGTGTCACAACAAAGCAGACTGGGAAGTGTCACCTACTGTCAGTGCCACAGGGAGGCTGACTGGGAAGTGTCACTACCGTCAGTGTCACAGGGAGGCTGACTGGAAAGTGTCACCTACTGTCAGTGTCACAGGGCGCAAGACTGGGAAGTGTCACCTACTGTCAGTGTCACAGCAAAGCAGACTGGGAAGTGTCACCTACCGTCAGTGTCACAGCAAAGCAGACTGGGAAGTGTCACCTATCGTCAGTGTCACAGCAGGCAGACTGGGAAATGTCACCTACCGTCAGTGTCACAGCAAAGCAGACTGGGAAGTGTCACTACCGTCAGTGTCACAGGAGGCAGACTGGGAAGTGTGTCCTACCGTCAGTGTCACAGGAGGCAGATTGGGAAGTGTCACCAACCGTCAGTGTCACAGGGAGGCAGACTGGGAAGTGTCACCTACCGTCAGTGTCACAGCAAAGCAGACTGGGAAGTGTCACCTACCGTCAGTGTCACAGGGAGGCAGACTGGGAAGTGTGACCTACCGTCAGTGTCAGACGGAGGCAGACTGGGAAGTGTCACCTACCGTCAGTGTCACAGCAAAGTAGACTGGGAAGTGTGACCTACCGTCAGTGTCACAGGGAGGCAGACTGGGAAGTGTCACCTACCGTCAGTGTCACAGCAAAGCAGACTGGGAAGTGTCACCTACCGTCAGTGTTACAGGGAGGCAGACTGGGAAGTGTCACCTACTGTCAGTGTCACAGGGAGGCTGAATGGGAAGTGTCACCTACCGTCAGTGTCACAGGAGGCAGACTGGGAAGTGTCACCTACCGTCAGTGTCGCAGGGAGGCAGACTGGGAAGTGTCACCTACCGTCAGTGTCACAGGGAGGCAGACTGGGAAGTGTCACCTACCGTCAGTGCCACAGCAAAGCAGACTGGGAAGTGTCACCTACCGTCAGTGTCACAGCAAAGCAGACTGGGAAGTGTCACCTTCCGTCAGTGTCACAGGGAGGCAGACTGGGAAGTGTATCCTTTAGTATATTCCTACATGACAGAAAGTCTCTAAGTTCACTGGCTGGTATTGAAAAGGGAGGATTGGAAGGTAGGAAGATTAAACCAAACATCAAATGAAGACTTAACACAAACACTTGTTTATCAGGCAGCAGCGGAGACTGAAGAGATTGTGTACCTGGTCAGCAGCAGTACAGCAAACCTTCACCAAATACAGAGGCAAGCTCCTGAGGTGATGTCAGGATTCAAAAAGTAATGCTGGACAAGAGGAAGCTGCTGGTTTGGTGAATAGCACTTATAATTCGCAAAGTCTTCAGTTTATCTTAATGAACTGATCATGAACTGATGTCAATTTGCAATACTCATGGATACCAGCGTTTAAAATTCCAAATAAAAATTAACCAAAGTCTATTTCTCTCCTTAAGTTGGTGTCATCAGTCTATAGTATTGAAAATAAACATGATTTTTAAAAACTACATCCATTGATAACTTATTTCAGATAAAGGATTACTGAGCCATAGAGGCTGTGCAAATTTAATTTAGGCAGGACTACAGTCTAAAGTGTTTCCACTCTTCATCAGTACTTAGTGACTCAGTCTGGAAAGTGTGCATAAATGTAAAAGTTACTTCAGCCTTGATTATCATTGTCTTTGTTCCTTCTTTCTACGCCAAGATTTACCACATTGGAAACATTGGCCACTTGTATAAGGTTTCAAAGGACTGGGTCCATGAAACTGAAGCCTGGCATAGATTACTGGTGCCAGAAAACAAAAGTGGAAAAAATAACTGAGAAAATGTCTTTAGTGACAAAAAAAAGTGTTATCGAGTCACAGATTTTAAAGGCTTGAAAAAAGTTACATACCTTGATTGCTGAACGTCTTCAAGGAAAAGTCTTAAAGTTTTGAGGATGTCATTAGGGTGAACAAGTTCTAAATGATGCTCAGCTTGCAGATCTGCACAAACATGAGCCTCTCGCTCATCTGTTTCAGTTACACAAACTTCTTCCTCTTCTGCTGGTATCATACCATGTTGTTGCATCTCTACACTAGCCACAAATTCTTCTTGTACTTCTTTATCAAGTCTCTTCAATAATACATCAGTCTCCTAAAAGCAACCAATATACACATTCATTGAAAGGAGAAAGCCATTGCTGCTGAACCTGAAATGTCAACATTTCGCCAAACAAAATCATATCCAATAAAGACAGAAATGCTGGAAATACTCAAATAAAAGCAAAGTATTGCAGATGGTGGAAATCTGAAGTAAAAGCAGAAAGTACTGGAGAAACTCAGCAGGTCTGGCAGCATCTATGAAGAGAGAAACAGAAATTATTGGAAACACTTTGCAAATCTATGAGTTCCAGAGAGGGAAACAAAGGTAACATCGCAGATTGATGACCCTTCATTTATGTTTCTCTCTCCTTTGATCTTGTCAGACCAGCATTTTATATGTTTAATTCAAATTTCCATTAACTACAGTACTTTACTGTTAGATTATTTTAAATTTATCAAAACTGTATGCTAAGGAATAGATACATGCTCTCGGGCTGACTGTGAAATCACACACATAAAACTCAAAACCAAAAAAGAACTTCCCTGCAATCTATTTTTATGACAATGTGACATTGCTGGGGTTTTTTCTTATCTTTTATGGAATGTGGGCATTACTGACTGAGGCAGCATTTATTGCCCATCCCTAACTACCAGGAGGACAAGCCTGAGTCAATTACATTGTTGTAAACATATTTGAGGCAGACCGGGCAAGGATAGCATATGTTCTTCCATTAAGGGCATTAGAATGCCCTGTGATGTCACACACATAGATTTAATCTAATTATCCCAATTCCTAAGCCTTCTCTTCATTCTGGGATGCCACATAAATGAATTAATTCCTTAATGAGACAACAGCAGACATCACATTGACACTAAGAGCTCAAAATGGCATAAACCATTATATAGGGGTTTTCCATCTCCAACTCTGGCTTTATTAAACAGTAATAGGTCACTTTTAGATTTTCAATTACTTTAGGTTTTTTAACAGCTACTCAGCAGATATTTCATTCATTTTTGTTTAAAAATATCAACTCTCAAACAAAAAGTTCCTAAAACATACTAATTATAAATGTATCCATAACATAATACTTTAAAAACTTATAGAATTAGTTTAATTTCAAGGTCCAGTATCATTAACACAGTAAATAGTGTAAAAACTTATTTTCTGAACTAGTAACTACAGTACAAGGATTAATCATGTGGGTTGTGCTGGAAAAATCAAATGTGATACATTTGGTTCTGAGAGTCAAAATGGACTCAAAAAGTTAACTCCAGATCTTTCTCCACTGATGTGGCCAGACCTGCCAAGCTTCTCCAGCATACTCTGTGTCAGTTATACATTCTGTGCTTTAGCAATGATACTACTAATATAAAAACTACTTGCAAAATGGTGTTGACCACATAATATATTCATAAAAATTTCAGCAGTTATTGACATAAAAAAGCAATGCATGACCTCTTATGTAGGTGTGATAGTTATAACTTCCTGTTTTATTGAAATATAATGTTTCAACTCTACCTCAATCTGCAACGGTTTGATTTCATTTCCACTTATTGCCCATTTCTGCCCTACCTCCATTTCATTCCAGCTGCTGCAAAAATCTTCAACCACAATTCAGTAATAGAACATAGAACATAGAACATAGAAGAATACAGCGCAGTACAGGCCCTTGGGCCCTCGATGTTGCGCCGATCCAAGCCCACCTAAACTACACTAACCCACTATCCTCCATATACCTATCCAATGCCCTCTTAAATGCCCATAAAGAGGGAGAGTCCACCACTGTTACTGGCAGGGCATTCCATGAACTAACGACTCGCTGAGTGAAGAACCTACCCCTAACATCAGTCCTATATCTACTCCCCCTTAATTTAAAGCTATGCCCCCTTGTAATACCCGACTCAATACGCGGGAAAAGGTTCATACTGTCGACCCTATCTAACCCCCTAATCATCTTGTACACCTCAATCAAGTCACCCCTAAACCTTCTTTTCTCTAGTGAAAACAGCCCCAAGTGCCTCAGTCTTTCCTCATACGATTTTCCTTCCATACCAGGCAACATCCTGGTAAACCTCCTCTGCACCCGTTCCAATGCCTCCACATCCTTCCTATAGTATGGCGACCAAAACTGCACACAATATTCCAGATGCGGCCGTACCAGAGTCTTATACAACTGCATCATGACCTCAGGACTCCGGAACTCAATTCCTCTACCAATAAAAGCCAGTACGCCATATGCCTTCCTCACCGCACTATTTACCTGGGTGAGTTATAATGCCAAGGTTTAATTTCTCCAAATCAGTTTCATGTATTTCAACTGCATAAACTTCAACTCAACCAAAACTCTGGCATCTGCATATTTTGCTACACCATGTCCCAATTCCTCATCACCCTCCATTCATTTTCAAATTCCTCTACTGCCATGCCCCAATTTACAGCTTTTAACATCTCCACTCCTTTCAGTTTTTCCACTATGGCATCTGACTCACTTTTCCCCATCACCTGCCTCAACTCTACTTTCTGATAATCCCTCGTGAAACATTCTGCCTCCAATACTTTACATTTTACATTCAAAAGCCTGCTTCATAGAATCATACAGTACAGAAAGAAGCTTTTTGACTCATCAGGTCAGTACTGCCATAAATATACTACTACCTACACTCATCCCACTTTCCCACAGCCTTGAATGTTATGACACTTCAAGTGCTCATCCAAGTACTTTTTAAAAGGTTGTGTGTTATCCTCCCAAGCAATGCATTCCAGTTTTCCACCACCCTCTGGGTGAAAAGGTTTTTTCCACTGAAATACTCCTAAATGGCCTGCTTTCACTTTGAAATTTTGCCCCTTAGTTGCTGACCCTTTAACTGAGGGGAACAGTTGCTTCCTATTCACCCTGTCTACACCCTTCAATCTTATATGCCTCTATCAGGACCATCCCAACCTTCTCTGCTTCAAAGAAAACAGCTCAAGCTTATCCAGCCTCTCTTCATAGCTGAAATGTTCAATCCCAAGCAACATCCTGGTGAAGCTCTTTTGCAACCCAATGTACTGATCCTCAATCAATTATATTTTCCATCTCTTGCAGAAGGCAGCACACCGTAAAAGGAAGCAGTGCAGAGCAGACAGCAAAGATGCCAGCAACCCTCAAGTCCAAGACGGCAGATGGCCCTCCACATCTTGGGGCCAACTGTAACAAAGCCAGTGGCATCCAGCATTATTCAACACATTCAAGAAACAGTTATATTTCTGCCTTTTACCCCTTCTGCATTTGCAACTCCCTTCAACACATCATCTCGAACGAGGAGCAATATTCAGGTGTTTCATTGTGGTTCCCTGTGTTTCCACCCAACCCCACATCCTTCAGCTCAATCCTCTTCTTTCTGATATTCTGCTTGCAGACACGTTTGCTATTGTCCAGCCAAGGGAGTCCAAGAAGAGCAGAGAGCACCAGTAGAGCTGTTATGAGGAAGCCCATCATTTAATCTTATAATCACAATCATCAGTGTAGATGCTGACATAGCACATACTTAAAAGATTAGGGTAGAGTTGGATTCAGGATAAAGTGAGTCATCTCACATAGGCTGAAGACACACCAAGGGTAAAGGATGTTTGATGGATTAGTCCACAGCAGGAGAAGTAGAAGACAGGACACTACAGAGCACTTAGGCCTAAATGGGAATGGCATAAAGGAGAACACTTATGGGATATGCACATGAACCTGGCTGTCCTGTGACAGCCTCCTGACATTACCAAGGAGAAAAGAGGTGTCCTGTTTTGATTTGGCAGAACACTGTATAAAACTTGCTCTCTCTGCAGTTTCTGTTCCATTCTGTTACCCGACAGATCCAAGAGTCCTGCAACTGTCTTTAAAATCTCCAGCAGATATTTTACAATAGTAGTTACTCAAAATTTCCTTACCTGCAATTTGGGCAGCTGGTCCTTTTAATAAGGCTTTTGATACTGAACACTGAATTAGATGCTAAGCCAGTGGATTTGCATGTTTCAAATTTGGCATTTGGGCAGCCAGCAAACAGTGAGGATGTGCAATATGATAAGAAGACAAGTTCAGAAGCTACTTGCACGTGCAGATAAAGGATCAATACCTGCCGATACGCTGCCATAATTAACATAAACTTAGGGTCACTTCCTGCCCATCCTAATTTTTTTTTTGTTCACTCATGGGCACCACTGGCTGGGCTAACATTTATTGCCCATCGCTGGTTGCCCTTGAGAAGGTAGTGGTGAGCTACTGTCTAGAACCGGTATAATCCACATGCCGTAGGTTGACCCACGATGCCCTACTTAAGATGATATATCGTATGAGCTGGAAGCATAGCATATATTCCTAGGATATGAATCCAAATGCCAGAAGAGCTGCCCACATACTTTTATTACACCCTTCCATGACTAAAAATATGGACAGTCTATCACTAGAGAGAGCCTGGAGCACACGCTGTCTCATTCTTCAATAAGAAAGCTCACAAAAGCGAAAATTTATTCTCCAAATTGCAACTCACAAAGGCTTTAAAAAGAAAGGAAAATAAACATGCAGGTTTGTAGTCCTTCCATGACCTAAGGTCTTCCCATAGTGTTTTACAATCAAATAAGCTAATTATCAGTGAAGAAAACGATTGCATCTTTCACAACTTTAGCACTTTTACAGCAAGTAATATACTTTTGAAGTCATTAAGGAAGTAGAATATAAAGGTCAGTGCCAGTCCAATCTAAGAATTTCACAGGGGCAGGCAAGCCCAGGCCTGCCTAATGCTGCCCTAATTAACAAAAACTCAGGGTCACTTCCTGCTCATCCTTAATTTTTTTTTAATATATTCATGTGATATGGGCATCGCTGGCTGCCAGACCTGCTGAGCCTTTCAAGCATTTTCCATTTTTTGTTTCTGAGTTACAGCATCTCCAGTTCTTTCGGTTTTCATTTTTTAATCCCATCCCTGGTTGCCCTTGGGAAGGTGCGGGTGAGCTGCCTTCTTGAACTTGTACAATCCACCTGCTGTGGGTTGACCCACAATGCCATTTGGGAGGGAATTCCAGGATATTGATCCAGCAACAGGAAAGAAAGGGTGATATATTTCCAAGTCAAGATGGTGAATGGCTTGGAGGGGTACTTGCAGGTTGTGATGTTCCCATATATCTGCTGCCAATGTCATTCTTGATTATGGTCTAGAAAGTGCTGTCTAAGGATCTTTGGTGAATTTCTGCAGTGCATCTTGTAGATAGTAGATATGTTTGAGGTCTTATAAACAGCAGGTGAAGATCTGGCGATCTTTTTGGTGTAGACTGAGGGATGAATATTGGCAAGGACATCAAGAGAATGCCCTTGGTCTTCATTCAATTATATTTTAAGTTCACAGATATCTTGGTTTGACATTTCCTTCAAAAGATGGCACCTGTGGCAGTGTAGTAATTCCTCAGGGCTGCACAGCAATACTACCAAGTGTCTGGAGTGGATCTTGATTTTCAACCTTCTAATTGGGAGACAAAAGTGCTATGGCTGATGTATGCCAAGGATGCATGCCAACTTAAAAGAAAATCAAGTTGGAAATACAGGCTGAGACTAGAAATAAAAGCACTCAGGTGAGGATACAAGTCTTGTTCCACTGGTTCAGAATACAACGCAAAGACTTCGCAAATTCTCATTTGTATTTAGATGGATAACTGTCAAAACTTTTTGGGCAATTTTCCAATTTATGTTAAAATCAAATTTACTCAGAAGAGAAGCAATACCAGCTTCCAGTACTATATTAATCCAGTTTAAAATGTATGCATATTGTATATCAGTTCACAAAATCAACAAACTTACAGTTGATTACAACATCCATCCAACCAAAAAGTATACACTTCTTCCAAATGAACTTACATTTCTGTAAGAGGAGACATCTGCATATTGACATTCAAACCCAAGTTTAAAAGGCTTTAATTATTCTAAAATTCTAAAATAAATTGCTCAGCAATGCAATACCAAAGTATCTCTTTCAAAGTGCAATGATGACTGTAAGTCAAAATTAAAAATCACCACACCAGGTTATAGTCCAACAGGTTTAATTGGAGGTTCTAGCTTTTGGAGCACTGGTCCTTCATCAGGAGCAGCAGTCCGAAAGCTAGTACTTCCAAATAAACTTATTGGACTATAACCTGATGTTGTATGATTTTTAACTTTGTCCACCCCAGTCCAACACCGGCACCTCATCATCATAAGTCAAAAGCGCACTTAAATTTGTTTCTGAAGTTAATGGGTCTTACCTTATCTAATTCATGTTTCGAAGATTTACAATGCTTTATGAAGAACTCTGTCAACTTGATGATATCATCTTCATTCTCTAATCCTAAAGCCTACATAAAATAAAAAAATAAACAAAATTTCTATTTTTATTTTACAGTTAGATATGTCCAATAGTAGATCCACCTCTCAGAAAAGAAGTAATTTATGTAGTCTCCGTTGGAATGACCATCAGATAGCCTTGAGAGAGCACAATTTAAATTTATAAGGTTCTAAGTCAGTCAAGTATTCACTTCTTTCTCTACCCAGATCATTTTCTTCATGTATGATGACACATGTGAGGACCAAAGTCATTATTGTATTAACTGTGGGTCTCCTCGAGTAAATCTTATCATTATGGTCAGACAGTTGCGAAAACCATACCTGGGAACAGAAATAAAGGGTTTTTTTTTCCATGTTAATTCAGAAAATTACTAATTACACATTAATTTTTATTGATCCTTTTCCGTTGACTACACATCGTGGCCTATCACAGCATTTCTTCTTTGCTATTAAGAACATGTTCTGTATGAAAATAGCAAACATTAAATACATGAATTAGTGACATCTCAGCTACCTAAATAGAACTTTTCCTTGGAATTCAATTCTGTTATGAATTTTTTTTAAAAATCCTTTTATTTAAAAAGGTCAGTGTTACTAGATATTTTAATATAAAGTACATGCTATTCATTTACAATTATCAATGACCAACTGGAGTTTACAATTTAGAAGTGTGGGTTTTATCATTTATGCAGGAAAAGGGCCCAAACATATACCAATGTAGAAACTCCTACCAGTACTTTTGGAATGATAGTTTATACTCTTCATAATGGAATGTAAGAATTTATGCATGTTGTAGAGCTTTATCAACCCAATAATGAAACAATTAACTTGCACTGCATTTCATCATAGTGATCAGTCATGTCACAGCAAATTCAGTACATGTTGCCAATTTTCTACCAAATTGTTTGATGAGACAAGAGAAAGAAAATTTATTTTTTCCACTTTAGTATTCAAAGAATTATACACCACAGAAGAGGGCCACTTGCCCATTAGGCTCTGTTGATTCTTTGAAAGTCAACACAATTAATTTTTAAAGCTCTCCCAATCTTTTATCTTCAAATATTTATCAAATTATATTTTGAACACCATTATTTAATGTCCTTCTATCATTCTTTCAGGTACTGCACTCCAGTTCATAACAGTTCATTGAATAAAACATGTTCCTTCTGTCAACTCTTCTTACTTTACCTTAAATCTGTGCCTCTGCTTGCTTAACATTTATGTAACTGAAAACAGCTTCACCTGATTTACTCACAGTGACTGCACAAACATCTCATTTTAACCTTTCTACTTAATGAATAACCCCAAAATTTTCTGTCTCTCAATGTAATTTACCATTCATCCCAAGTGCTATTCTAACAAATATCCTTTATACGCCTTCTACGATCCTGACATGCTTCCTAAAGTATGAAAACCAGAACGGAGCACAGTTCTCCAGCTGGAGCCAAAGCAGGTTCGGGACAACTTTTTTCTTTATTTTGTTTTTATAAAGTTAAGGATCTTACACATTTCTGAAATAATTTTCTCAGTGTGTCCTGTTGCATTTAAAGATTCATACATCCCACATTCCCTCGGTTTCTGCAAGCCTTTTTAGCATTGCCTGTCTCCATTTTTCTGAACAAAATGAATTAATCAAACATAATAACAACAGCCAAAATAGGCAGCAAATAGTTGGAGTATTAGTCATCAGGGATTGTCACAAATGGAGCTAACTGAAATAGTGGAAAATATTAACATGAGTGCTGCAATTGTACCTGGCCATGTGGTTATCTTTCTTTAAAGTGCACATTTTATACCGTCATACCACTTTAATTAAAGGGCTTCTATTTCAAGATACCGATTGTATTTATACTATTTAGTTTCATTAAGTACTAAAAAAGTATTTGTACAAATCAAACACAGAATCTAAAGGTTACAAGGAAATGTTCTCATGAAAATCTGTAGCTCTTACAGCAAAAATGGCATCCAGTTTTATTAGCGATTGTTCATCCTTCTTGAGGGGAGCAAGAATTTTAAGAAGCTTGCTTTCAATCAGAAAACCCTGTCAAAAGAGGAAAATATTGCTTTATGCTCTAAATATTATATACATAGGAATTCTATGGAAATAAATATATCCCACAGGGAATTTACCCACTGTCTTGTGACTGCTACAAAGATTCATTGCATTTTCTTTTTCCTTTTGAAGTAATGTACCAACAGACTGGCACTTATAATCGAAAAAAATCAATTTATTCTATCTTAATCAGTTATTTATCACTAGTGAGTTTTGAGAAGATTTGTAGCTCAGGTCGAGATTCTGGATGTAAATTTGGTCACTGAGCTGGAAGGTTCATTTTCAGCCATTTCATCACCATACTAGATAACATCAACACTGAGCCTTCGGATGAAGCACTGGTGGTGTGGCCCGCTTTCTATTTATGTGTTTAGGGCTCCTTGGGTTGGTGATGTCATTTCCTGGGGTGACATGATTTATTGTGGTGATGTCATTTTCTGTTCTTTTTCTCAGGGGGTGGTAAATGGGACCCAAGTTAATGTGTTTGTTGATAGAGTTCCGGTTGGAATGCCATGCTTCTAGGAATTCTCGGGCCTGTCTCTATTTGTCTTGTCCTAGGATGGATGTGTTGTTCCAGTTGAAGTGGTGTCCTTCCTCATCTGTATATAAGGATACTAATGAGAGTGGGTCATGTCTTTTTATGGCTAGTTGATGTTCATTTATCCTGGTGGTTAGTTTTCTGCCTGTTTGTCCAATGTAGTGTTTGTTACAGTCCTTGCAAGGTATTTTGTAAATGACATTAGTTCTGCTTGTTGTCTGTATAGGGTCGTTCAAGTTCAGTAGCTGCTGTTTTAGTGTGTTGTTGGGTTTGTGGGCTACCATGATGCCAAGAGGTCTGAGTAGTCTGGCAGTCATTTCCGAGATGTCTTTGATGTAGGGAAAAGTGGCTAGGGTTTTTGGGTGTGTTTTGTCTGCTTGTTTGGGTTTGTTGCTGAGAAATCGGTGGACTGTGTTCATTGGGTACCAGTATTTTTGAATACACTGCTCTTCGTAGTTCCTCGTAGATGCTCTACTGCAACGTCTAGGAATGACAGTTTGTTGTTGTTTTCCTCCTCAAAGTGAATTTTCTCCCAGTAAGGGTATTACTGATGGTCTTGAAGGTTTCCTCTAATTTGTTGCGTTTAGTGATGACAAAGGTGACATCCACGTAGCTGAATTTGGGTCCGCTTTGTCATCACTGAACGAAACAAATTAGAGGAAACCTTCAAGACCAACAATAATACCCTTACGGACATACAAATATCCTTTCTGGCATAGAATTCACTAAAGAGGAGGAAAACAACAATAAACTGCCAATCCTAGATGTCACAGTAGAGCTGGGGAACTTCAAACTAGCGTCTACAGGCAAACAACACATATGGAGCAAATACTGAACTACAGAGGAGAAAGTGAGGACTGCAGATGCTGGAGATCAGAGCTGAAAATGTGTTGCTGGAAAAGCGCAGCAGGTCAGGCAGCATCCAAGGAACAGGAGAATCGACGTTTCGGGCATAAGCCCTTCTTCAGGAATGAGGAAAGTGTGTCCAGCAGGCTAAGATAAAAGGTAGGGAGGAGGGACTTGGAGGAGGGGCATTGGAGATGCGATAGGTGGAAGGAGGTCAAGGTGAGGGTGATAGGCCGGAGTGGGGTGGGGGCGGAGAGGTCAGGAAGAAGATTGCAGGTTAGGAAGGCGGTGCTGAGTTCGAGGGATTTGACTGAGACAAGGTGGGGGGAGGGGAAATGAGGAAACTGGAGAAATCTGAGTTCATCCCTTGTGATTGGAGGGTTCCTAGGCGGAAGATGAGGCGCTCTTCCTCCAACTGTCGTGTTGCTATGGTCTGGCGATGGAGGAGTCCAAGGACCTGCATGTCCTTGGTGGAGAGGGTGGGGAGTTGAAGTGTTGAGTCACAGGGTGGTTGGTCCGGGTTTCCCAGAGGTGTTCTCTGATACGTTCCACAAGTAGGCGGCCTGTCTCCCCAATATAGAGGAGGCCACATCGGGTGCAGCGGATGCAATAAATGATGTGTGTGGAGGTGCAGGTGAATTTGTGGCGGATATGGAAGTATCCCTTGGAGGGAAGTAAGGAGGGAGGTTTGGGTGCAAGTTTTGCATTTCTTGCGGTTGCAGGGGAAGGTGCCGGGAGTGGAGGTTGGGTTGGTGGGGGGTGTGGACCTGACGAGGGAGTCACGGAGGGAGTGGTCTTTTCGGAACGCTGATTGGGAGTGGAGGGAAATATATCCCTGGTGGTGGGGTCCGTTTGGAGGTGGCGGAAATGACGGCGGATGATATGCTGTATACGGAGGTTAGTGGGGTGGTAGGTGAGGACCAGTAGGGTTCTGTCCTGGTGGCGATTGGAGGGGCGGGGCTCAAGGGCAGAGGAGCGGGAAGTGGAGGAGATGCGGTGGAGGGCATTGGCGATTACGTCTGGGGGGAAATTGTGGTCTTTGAATTTCCCCCAATTTCCCCCCAGACGTGATCGACGATGCCCTCCACCGCATCTCCTCCACTTCCCGCTCCTCCGCCTTTGAGCCCCGCCCCTCCAACCGCCACCAGGATAGAACCCCACTGGTCCTCACCTACCACCCCACCAACCTCCATACACAGCATATCATCCGCTGTCATTTCCGCCACCTCCAAACGGACCCCACCACCAGGGATATATTTCCCTCCCCTCCTCTATCAGCGTTCCGAAAAGACCACTCCCTCCGTGACTCCCTCGTCAGGTCCACACCCCCCACCAACCAAACCTCCACTCCCGGCACCTTCCCCTGCAACCGCAAGAAATGCAAAACTTGCACCCACACCTCCCTCCTTACTTCCCTCCAAGGCCCCAAGGGATACTTCCATATCCGCCACAAATTCACCTGCACCTCCACACACATCAGTTATTGCATCCACTGCAGCCGATGTGGCCTCCTCTATATTGGGGAGACAGGCCGCCTACTTGTGGAATGTTTCAGAGAACACCTCTGGGACATCCGGACCAACCAACCCAACCACCCCGTGGCTCAGCACTTCAACTCCCCCTCCCACTCCACCAAGGACATGCAGGTCCTTGGACTCCTCCATCGCCAGACCATAGCAACACGACAGTTGGAGGAAGAGCGCCTCATCTTCCGCCTAGGAACCCTCCAATCACAAGGGATGAACTCAGATTTCTCCAGTTTCCTCATTTCCCCTCCCCCCACCTTGTCTCAGTCCCAACCCTCGAACTCAGCACCGCCTTCCTAACCTGCAATCTTCTTCCTGACCTCTCCGCCCCCACCCCATTCCGGCCTATCACCCTCACCTTGACCTCCTTCCACCTATCGCATCTCCAATGCCCCTCCCCCAAGTCCCTCCTCCCTACCTTTTATCTTAGCCTGCTGGACACACTTTCCTCATTCCTGAAGAAGGGCTTATGCCCGAAACGTCGATTCTCCTGTTCCTTGGATGCTGCCTGACCTGCTGCGCTTTTCCAGCAACACATTTTCAGTACTGAACTACAGAACCAATCATCTCAACACGCACAAACAAAGCTGCATTAGAACATTATTTCAATGAGCCACCACACACTGCAGCACAGAAGAACTAAAAAGAGCAGAGGAAAATCACCTTTACGGTGTATTAAAAAAGTAAAGGTTTCTCTCAGTGCTCTTAAGCAAGAAAATGTAATTTTAACATCCTCGACGGCCAACTAACATAGAACAAATAGCCAACAAAAGACATGGTAACTAATTTGATCTAGGGCATGGATGGTATTATGGTCATGGTCATCTTCCAGCACAATGTCTTTAGTTGCACGCCAAATGGTGAAAGGGCATTTTCGATTGAACATAACCTGCACCAGAAATTCCAAAATCTTTTGCAGTGGTTTGGCTGATTTTCAGGTGAATTGCACTGGAAATACTGAGACACAAAATTCCACACCATTGTACATATACATATCACCTATATGCACAGCAATTATTTTGTGTGCAATGCACACTGGAGTTTGATTACATAGTACAGGAGCACATTGAATTAAATAATGTTCACGACATTTTGGAGGTTGAACAGAGAGTCTGACACAATTACATCCTATTGAACGAAAAGCTGTTTTTGAGAATAAGAAAAATACTTACAGACTCATCACACAAGACTTCTAGCAATGTTTTGACAGTCGACAAGGAGATATTTCCAGGTGTTCCACCACATAACTCCAATGCTTTTTCCTCACTAGCTGAATAACAAATGTTTTGGAAAAGAGCATTCCACCATGATGATTCCTGGACTGTATCTGTTTCTGTTCCATCGTCCAAATCTCTTTCCCTTTTTCTTGCTGAAACAAGTTTAAACGCTGTTAAAGTTCACATTTTACCAACATCAAAATATATTCAATTGGTGCATTGAAGAAATGAATTGGAGCATTAAGATACAGAAGTAAATTGGAGAGATGCTGGATTGATATTGTTCCATCACGATGATGATTTCCAGATATGAGGAAAAATATTCCAGGGACATGACAGCTGAATTGAGACCTCCAGGAAAGAAAAGGATAGAAAATCAGACAGAATAAAAATTATACAGAAATTTGAAAACAGACTAGCCATTCCAGCTGATTTTCAAGAGGACACATAGGGATGGGCAATAAAAGAGACCTTTTATCAGCAATGCTCAAATCCAAAGAATGAATGAAAATAATTTATCACCAGATTGTTAATAGTGGAATATTCCAAATCACAACTTGACTGATAAAATTCATAATATAACATTTGCAATAAATGAAACAAATTAAGTTATTCTGTTTTCAGCAATTAATTATCAACTAATCAATATATTTAAAATTATCTTGGTTATTTACAAATGACTAGTTACCATTCAAAGATTACTGAGTCCCATGCCCTCTTATTTTCCTGCACAGCTCTTAAGCACATTATAGAATCCCTACCTCCGAGAATAACTTCTTCTGCCAACTCAGCAGCTGTTCTTTTCTTCTTAGCCTTGCATACAATTGGCCCAACATTGTTCATAAAACACAGATCTGGACTTGTCCAACTCAAGCCCAATTGCTGCTCATGAATTATTCGGTCAACATCAAGGGCCTTTCTGACTAATTCCTTTGCTTCTTTCTCATTCATTAACCAAACACCTTCAAATTTTTTTGCATCAATTGCAGCAAAATGTCTGGTAAAACAATAGATAAGATACTGAACTTACCAACATTTCAATCAAGCATTTACCTTTTTTTTTCAAAAATAAAAATTAAACAGCATAGAAAGTTTTTGTTAGCAGTCTAGAGATGAGAGTAAAATTGCCTTCCAGTCTCTAATTTTATTTGCATTTTCATTTTATACTTGCATAATTCTGGGTTCATATCGAAAATTACTGGACTTGCTTGTTTCAAAATATACATACTTGTCAGCATTTTACAATGTGTATAATTCAGTTTTAAATCTGAAACAAAAATGGAATTTGTTGGCTGAACGCAGCAGATCTGGCAGCATCTGTGGGGAATAAGCAAAGCTAACATTTCAATTCCAGGGACTCCATCAGAATATGTGACTATCAGAACATTTAAGCACTTGCCAATGCAGTATCTATGCACCTGAAAATGCACAAGGGGCTGCCTTCTGGCACTACAGAGGATGGAAAGGCTTGTTAGCCACCATTTCCATCACCTCCATGACCAGACACGTATTCCCTTCCCCTCCCATGTCAGTATTCCTCAGAGACTGTCCCTCTGGGACACTCTGATCCACTGCTCCTCCATTTCCACAATGGGCGGCACGGTAGCTCAGTGGTTAGCGCTGCTGCCTCAAGGCACTTGGGACCCAGGTTCAATTCCTGCTTCGGGCAACTGTCTGTGTGGAGTTTGCACATTCTCCCCGTGTCTGCGTGGGTTTCCTCCGGGTGCTCAGGTTTCCTCCCATAGTCCAAAGATGTGCAAGTTAGGTGAATTGGCCACGCTAAATTGCCCATAATGTCCAGGGACGTATAGGGTTAGGTACATTAGTCAGGGAAATATAGGGTAGGGGAATGGGTCTGGGTGAGTTACTCTTCAGAGGGTCAGTGTGGACTTGTTGGGCCGAAGGGCCTGTTTCCACACTGTAGGGAATCTAATCTAATCTCACAATCCCAGTTTCCCATACAATACAGGTGTAACACCTGCCCATTTACTTCCACGCCATCCAAGTCCTAGATATACTTTCAAGCTGAAGCAGTGATGTACTTGAACTTCATTTAATCTAGTTTACTGCATTCACTGTTCACGGTGTGGTCTCCTCTCCACTGGGGAGACTGCTTTGCAGAACACCTATGTTCTCCACAAAAATAACCCTGAGCTCCCAGATGCCTGCCACATTAATATATCACCATGTTCCCTGGCCAACATTTCTGTCACAGGCCTACTCCAGTGAGCGTCAGCACAAGCTCGAAAAACAACATTTCATTTTCCGCTTGGGGTCCTGCCGCCACTAAGACTCAAGAGTGAGTTCAATAACTCCTCAGCCACTATTGTAAGCCATTATGGGGAGGAATATGAGAGGAGAGGGAATGAAATGTGCAATGTGACCAATACAACCACCAGTGATACAGACTTGCATTGAGAGAGAAAGAAACAGTTCTGGGTGGCTTCTAAGTATGATGCTAAACCTTCCATCCCAGAAAGCTTCAGGAGAAATAGGAACACAGGGTGACAATGTAGAGGAATGAGATAATCATAGAAATTTTCAAATAAGAATAGTGCCCATGAAGGGGAACTATATTTACAATAATAGCTAAAACAGAAGTTAAAGAGAGCATTGGGAGGCCAAACGTTCAATGGAAATTAGTTTGGGGGAGTAGAAGTTGGGTCCCATGCATGATGCAAGTTTAGATAGGGCAAGAGGAAGATAGGGAAGAAACTTGAGAAAAGTTTGGGCAAAAGAGAAATAAAACTAACAGAGGTAGTTGAACAGAGATCTCATTTGTGGGAGATGAAAAATTCAATCTCCAGATACCTGTTAGACAATGGGGCTGGAAGAATAAAGACAAAAAACAGCTTAAGGAAGTGATTTATGAAAGAGGAGTCTGGGGTAATCTATGCCTATTAAGATTAGTCCAAATTGGTGAACTATTTTGCCATTAGAGATGCAGCCTAGCTAGGCTTGACATGGTTAAACTCTATCTGACTTTGGACAGCTAAGGCAGTTGTGTTCCAGACACAAGCAATCCTTGAACCAGAGAACGGAACAACTGGGATCTTCCAAGAGATAGGATGAGAAAAAGTGAATACTTTGCTGTGAGCAAGGCCACTGAGAGACAATAACTATAAAGGAACTGAGAGGAAAATCAAGCCAACAACCAGGCAGTACACAATTTGAGTACATGCTTATAAATTATCTGTTTTTCTTACCACACACAGATGTGGTAAAAAGTGAGTTTAAAAGCTGAGGGAATTTGGCTAGTTAACAATAGGAATGTGCACTGAGAGGTACCCTTAGTAATAATATACACAATAATAAATTTGTATTAAGATTCAAAAACCTCATTTTCTTCTGTAGGTCTTTATATAGTTCTACCGTCCGCTTATACTGGTCACTTAGATTCTGATTCTCTTCGCGATACATTTTCTCCTGTTTAGCCAATCTTCCCATCAACCTGTTCAGAATGTCATGTAACCTGTGAAGCAATGCGTATGAGACACTTTTTTAGTTAGAGGTGTCATCTGAAAATTTTGCAATTACAAACCCATTGGACCATCAACTGTATGCCAATAACACTTTCTACTTCAGAGCCCTTGCCATCTCGAAGACCCGCAGACCAGACTTCGAATTGCTTGCAGCCATATTTATTACTTAACTGTTATGTGTGTAATTTTGGTTCAGTGGCAAAGCTCTGGCTTTGTGGTTTACATTAGTGATTTCTTTTCAGTCATTTCAGACAAAGCAAAGCAATTTTCTAAAACAATAGTTTGAAAATGCTGCCCACATCCTACTGAAATACCAAACAACTAACATTGTGTATTTTGCTTTTACTATCAGAAAATGTGTTTTCTCAATATTTTAGTGAAATACAGAAGTCACCCGCCCCGTATCCATGGGGGATACGTTCCAAGATATACCGTGGAAGCCCAAAACCACGGATAGGAGCAAACCCATTTATATAAATGGGAAACTTATCTTCCTAGCAGCCCCCTGGTCTCTGGTTCTGGAATGTTACCTGTAACATGCTTGGGCCGCAGTAAACCGTGGGTAACTGAAACCACGGAAAACAATTCCGTGGATACAGCAGTTGCCCTGTACTCAAATATTTCTACAAGATATTATCTTTCCCAACTTTAACTCATTAACCAGCTAGGAAAATAGAACCAGTCTGACTCAAGAATGGAATACAGAGACTCTAACCTTACACCATTAATGCATTGTCTGAGCTGAGATGTCACCTTTTTTTGATAAAACCTTAAGTTATCTCGGGAACGTGCTTGAAAGTAGTTCTGGGATTTACATATTAATGAATTGAAACCTACTACCCATTCTAAAAGATGAAATACTTAACAGCAATCTAGGTTTGTTCAATATATCACATTAGCTGTATGACACTGTGATCCTTCTCCACTAGCTACCTGATGAAGGAGCAGTACTCCAAAAGCTTCTACTTCCGAGTTATAGTCCACTGTTGGACTATAACTTGGTGTGGTGTGATTTATAACTTTGTCCGCCCCAGTCCAACACTGGCACCTCCACATCATGGCATCCAGGAAAAGAAATGAAACTTATAGCTTTGAGATCCTCCTGGTCTGTACAGATAAATGCCATCTAAAAGCAACTCATTTATCTTTGCCAAGAGATAAGCAGTAAGAAGGGAGAAAAGTGAGGAATGACTAACTACAGCCTCGCTTGTATACTGCGGAGTAAAATGTTTTGGGGAGCAACATTTAGTTATACTATCTCAGGTAGCATTAGAGAGAAAAAAAATACAATTATCCACTCGATCAGTGTGCCTGTTGAGTTCTGAAAATGTAATTTAACTAAAGACTGTGGTCTTCCATTCAATTAATTATTTCATTGTGGTGGAGGTGAAGAGAGAAAAAAAGAGACACTGCTTCCTCCTAAGATTTCAGGATAAACTAATGTGGTCCAGTTATAACAACAAGACAACAAAAAAGACCGCACAAATTTAATGCAATGATTATCTAAATGTACTTCTTTATCAAATCATCTTGTTCCTCCTTTAACCAAATTCAGAATTAGGTGTCATAAACATAAGATTGTCAATATTAAGGCCAAAAGCAATTTAAGAGAACTATCTTTACTCAAAGTGGATTGAATATGGAACTTGCTGGTCATATGAAGTAGCCAAGGCAAAAAACGTTGATGCATTTAAGGAGAAGCTAGATAAGCATATGTCAGAGAAAAGAATTGAATATATGTGTAAGATGAGATGAAGTGAGGTATGAGTGGGCTCAAATGCAGGATAATACCAGTTGTATTATACCAAATACCAGGATAATACCAAATGTGCTGTAAAATGTGATGTGATTTAAATTACCTGGTAATCTTCCTTTTCTGTTGAGATTTTGTGACTGTGTTCTCTTCATCACGTTTCTTCAACACCTGGAAGTTGTACTCAAGTTTTTCTTGGTTTAGTTGGTATACAGCTTTCATCTGCTCTAGCTGCTGCTCAAGAATCTAAATAAATAATCAAAGGTTTTAAATGATGCCATTTGGTCATTTCGTTAATTAGAAACAGTTGTTAACTTGGTTTAATTTTCATTGTTGATAATGTTGTCACAAGTAAATTTAGAACCAACGTTGTATCGGAGAAAATAATGCACACTTCAAAATCATTTAACATACAATCAAAATGTTGATTGATACTCAACATTCATTTCCTCAGCAAGTTTTGAGAAGATCTGCAGTTCAGGTTGAGGTCCTGGATATAAGTGTGCTCGCTGAGCTGGAAGGTTCTTTTTCAGACGCTTCGTTACCATACTAGGTAACATCACAATGAGCCTCTGGTGAAGCATTGGTGGTAAGGCCCGCTTTTTATTTGTGTGTTTAGGTTTCCTTGGATTAGTGATGTCATTTCCTGTTCTTTTCTTCAGGGGGTGGTAAATGGGATCCAAAGCTTCGTCCAGAGACATGCGCAAGAATTCCAAGAAGCATGATTCCAACCGGAACATTAACTTGGATCCCATTTACCAACCCCTGAGGAAAGTGAACAGGAAATGACGTTGCCAACCCAAGGAAATCTAAACACATACATAGAAAGCGGGCCAGACCACCAGTGCTTCACCTAAGGCCCACTGATGATGTAACCTAGTATGGTGACGAAATATCTGAAAACGAATCTTCCAGCTCAGCAAGCAAACTTATATCCATTTATCTCGTCAGTTTGCTTTCATTAATGGCCACCAGTCTTTCACCCATCGCATATCATTTAAGGGACAAGGCAAGATTTGAAGAGGGGAATCTGTAACAGCATATCTCGGTTTTACCAAAGTTGAACCGCATACTATGTATGAAAATTTGCAACACTATCCAAACAGGGACGGAGCCAAAATATTAAATTTGTCGTGCTCAGTTTCTGACTAACCTGCTCAGCATTTCCAGAGACAGAGGTTAGCAAAATGGTACCAAGGATACAGGAATTCAGTTACGTAGAGACTAGAGATGCTGGAATTTCCATAGAGCTGAGAGGGTTAAGGGAGATTTAATAGAAGGTTTATAATTATTAAGAGTTTCAATGAGAGTGATTAGGTAGAAATTAATTTCACTGACAAAAGAATTGGTAACCAGAGAACACAGATTTATTGGCAATTGGCAAAAAAAGATCCTGGGATTTTGAATCAACTGCCTGAAAGGGTGATGGAGTCAGATTAAGAACTGATTTTTAAAAGGAATATATAGAAACTTGAAAAAGAATAAATTTCAGGCCTATAAGAAATGAACAGGTGAGTGGAACCAATCAACTGTTCTTTCAATGAGCTGGCACAAGCAGCTAAATAGTCTGTTGTACTGTCGTATTAATCAATGTTCTGTTTGCAAAAAGGTAGAATTAAACAAAGAAATAACTTATTTTTGCATTAATCCTATATGTTGTCAATTAGTGGGGAAGGCTTATTAATTAAACATTATCAAACATTTCCAATGTTTATGGATATAAATAAACGATATAATTATCTAACGTATTATGTCTTTCCCATAATATGTGAAAATATGTGGAAACTAACTTGATTGTTTCAAGTAAGACAGACATAGGAGCAGAAATTAGGTCATTCAGCTGATTGAGTCTGCTCTGCCATTCAATCATGGCTGATAAGTTTCTCAACCCCATTCTCCCGCCTTCTCTCCGTAACCCTTGATCCCTTTGATACTCAAGAACCTATCTATCTCAGTCTTAAATGTACTCAATGACCTAGCCTCCACACCATTCTGAGGCAGTGAATTCCACTGATCCACTACCGTCTAAAGAAGCTTCTCCTTATCTCCATTCAAAAAGGGTTTTCCTTTAATTTAAGGCTACGCCCCAGGTCCTAGTCTCCCCTACCGTTGGAAACATCGTCCCAACATCTACTCCATCCAGGCGATTCAGTATTCTGCATGTTTCGATTAGATCCCTCTGATCCTTGTAAACTCCATCGAGTGTAAACTGAGAGTCCTCAAACATTCCTCATGTGTTAAGCTTTTCATTCCTGGGACCATTCTCATGAACTTCCTCTGAACATGCTCCAGGGCCATATTTCCTGATACATACTAGTGCAGTTTCTCCCTATTCAAGGTTGTAACCTTGAACACCTATGGTTGAGACATGCTGAGACAAACAAGGAAATGGGAATTATGTGCTAATCGCCTAAATGCTACCTATGAGCAACTCCAATTCCTTCATGGTTACCAAAGGAATCAAATATTACATCCTGTGTCAGATACAGACCATCAATCAACAACCCACAAGCCAGGGAAACAGTCAGACAAAATGGTCTCAGGATGATCCAGATTATGATTAAGGACACACACAACAGATGACACAGGTACAGACAAGAAATGGTGTAACAAAAATCATGATTTTCAAAAAACAACCAACCAGAAGTGGACCATGACAGTCGAACAGGCCATCACCATTGGGCAGAACAGAACCACAAACAGAAAAAGAATGGTACTCCAAGACAGAATGTCTAAGCTAACCAACAGCAGAGAAGACAACACGACAGACATCTGGGTAAGAAACCTCTCCAACAGACAGCTTATTACAGACACAGAAAAAGCCGTACTAGCCAAGGGACTAAACTACAACCACAGGGTTGCAAAAACAACAGACTTCCTAGCTGCACTAGAATGTACGCTCAGAACTAATGGAGTAACCAAAGAGACACAGCAAGCAGTCAGACAAAGCATTCCTTACTAACAAAGGAATGACAAATGAACAGCCTCAACACCAAACAGAGAGAAGCTCTAAAAACAGTCAAAATTGACAAGAAAGTAATCTTAGTACCAGCGGGTAAAGGCAGAATGACAGTTATTATAGACAAGATCAAATATATGCAGAAAGCAGAGAAAGTACTTGAAGATATCGACAGCTACCCTGAGAGGGAGGATAATCCCATGCCATAGCTAACCAATAGAAAATATATCACATTACAGAACTTACAAAAAAACAGACTGACAACCAGGATTGACCTACAAAAGATGAAACCAAAAAGCAACAGCACTCCAAGATTTTACAGACTATCCAATGTACACAAACCTGATATACCACTTAGACACATCGTGGCATTCCAGGAACTCCATCACATAAACTGGCAAGAGAACTTCAACAAAAACTGAAACATCTTATCAGCAGATCCAAACACTGGATAGCGTTTAGTGGCTAGTTGGTATTCATGGATGCACATTGTTAGTTGTATGCCTGTTTGTCCTATATAGAGTTTTGTGCAGTCTTTGCATGGACACAATCACTCCATACAATCATCACAGGAATTCCTAGATAACATCAAAAACATAAACAAAGCAATGGTCTCATTCAACGTAACAGCACTACTCACTTCAACTGACAAAACTCTAGGCAGAGAGACAATAGCCAACCTCCTGAACAAACAGAACAGATGACACGACGGGGAACCTATCAACAAGGTCTGCATACTCAAACTACTGGACCTGTGCTTGACGACATATTCACATTCAACAACCAAATACATGAACAGATCAATGAGACACCTCTGGGCTCACCCATCTCCGGGTTCATAGCAAAAGCTGTGATGCAAAGAATGGAACTAACAGCCTTTGATGTGGGAGTTCAGAGCAGGGGTCATAGTCTAAGGATATGGAATAACCTATTCAGGACTGAGATGACGAGCAATCTTTTCACCAATTCTGGATCAGATATGTGAACGACACTTCTGTAATTATTAAGAGAACAGAAATCGAGAACACAACACCATGCTCACAGGGTTCAGATTTACGAGAGGAGGAAAACAACAATCAACTCCTGGATATGATGGTGGAAAGAACGCAAAATGGTGAATGCACCACAAAAGTGTGCAGAAAAGCCACATATTAGGACCAGATCGTGAACTACAACAGCAACCACCCAAACACACACGAGATGCTGCATTCTGACCTTGTTCAAAAGGGCTACAACACAGTACTCTTGACTTGCGAAGAGCAGAAGAATATCTCTACAGAGTCTTCACCAAGAACAGATATCCTCGCAACTGCACCCGCAGATGCCTAACAGACAAACAACATGACGAGGCCATGCCATGACCGAACACAGTAACCACTTACCTTATATGAAAATACGTCTCGGAAATGACAGCCAGACGTCTCCGACCACTTATATTCATGGCAGCTCATAAACTGACAACCATGTTCAGACAACTCACTAGAATAAAACAGCCTATACCCATCATGTGCAAGACTAAAGTAATTTACAAGATTCCATGTAAGGACTGCACAAAACAGTATATAGGACAAACAGGCAGACAACTAACAATCTGCACCCATGAACACCAACTAGCTACTAAATGCCACGACCAGCTATCCCTAGTAGCCACATACAATGATGACAAGGACCACAAATTCGACTGGGACAACACAACGATCATAAGACAAGCTAAAAGATGACAGCCAGCGAATTTCTCGAAGCACGGCACTCATCCGCGGACTTGATCAACAAACACAGAGCTAGACCCAATATATCAGTCACTACAACAAACAATCAGAACCAGCAACTGAAAACAGCAGGAATGGAACCAAATCAATTGCAGAAGACACAGTACAGCAGCACTTCACAGGAGGCTCCAAAGCACTGAGGATGTCACCTAGACAGGGTACAAAAAGTCTGCAAATCAATTTCCCAGATTGGCGAATATACCCACAACTACAGTTTCTCCCTATTTATAACTGGTTTTGCCTGGTCTTCTACTGGTTTCCATTTCGAGCCTTATATACATTCCAATGGCCTTTATTTACCACAGAAACATAGAAAATAGGAGCGGGAGTAACCATTCAGGCCTTTGAGCTGCTTTACAATTGCTTATGATAAAGGATGATCATCCAACTAACCTGCACCCGTTTACCTCCATATCCTTTGATCCTTTCAGCCCTCGGTGCTCTATCCAACTCTCTTGAAATCATTCAATATTTTGGCCTTGACTAGTTTCTATAGTAGTAAATTCCACAGGCTCACCACTCTCTTGGTGAAAAGGTTTCCCCTCATCTTAGTCCTATATCCTTAGACTATGACCCCTGCTCTGAACTTCCACATCATCAGGTACATCCTTCCTACATCTACCTGTCCAGTCCTACCAAAGTTTTATAGGTTTCCATGAGCTCTCTCCTCATTCTTCTGAACTCCAGCAAATATAATCCTAAATGACTCAATCTATCCTCATACATCTGATTTGCCATCATATTTTTGTGCAGATATCTTTCTGCACTCTGTCTGTAACAAGAAAATCTCTTCTCAGATAAGAAGAGCAAAACTGCACATAATATTCCAGGCTTGGTCTTACAAAAACCCTGCATAATTGCCCAAAAAAATCCCTGCTCTTGTATTCAAATTCTCTCCTGTGAAGGCCAACATATCATTTGTCGTTTTGACCATATGCTGCACCTGCATGCTCACCTTCAGTGACTGGTGTACAAGGATACCCAGGTTTCGTGCATATTCTCCTCTGTGAGCATAAGAGGTATAGTTAGTAAGTTTGCAGATGACACCAAAATTGGATTTGTAGTGGACAGTGAAGAAGGTTACCTCAGATTACAACAGGATCTTGATCAGATGGGCCAATGGGCTGAGAAGTGGCAGATGAAGTTTAACTTAGGTAAATGTGAGGTGCTGTATTTTGGGAAAGCAAATCTTAGCAGGACTTATACACTTAATAGTAAGGTCCTAGGGAGTGTTGCTGAACAAAGAGACCATGGAGTGCAGGTTCATAGCTCCTTGAAAGTGGAGTCACAGGTAGATAGGATAGTGAAGAAGGCGTTTGGTATGCTTTCCTTTATTGGTCAGAGTATTCAGTACAGGTGTTGGGAGGTCATGTTGCAGCTGTACAGACATCAGTAAGGCCACTTAGAGACCATAATTCTATTTGTTTTAAAATTGTGATGGAAAAGGATAGACCAGATCTAAAAGTTGAAATTCTAAATTGGAGAAAGGCCAATTTTGACGGTATTAGGCAAGAACTTTCGAAAGCTGATTGGAGGCAAATATTCGCAGGTAAAGGGACGGTTGGAAAATGGGAAGCCAGAGAAAGTATATTCCTGTCAGGGTGAAAGGGAAGGCTGGTAGGTATAGGGAATGCTGGATGACTAAAGAAATTGAGGGTTTGGTTAAGAAAAAGAAGGAAGCATATGTCAGGTATAGACAGGATAGATCGAGTGAGTCCTTAGAAAAGTATAAAGGAAGTAGGGGTATTCTTAAGAGGGAAATCAGGAGGGCAAAAAGGGGACATGAGATAGCGTTGGCAAGTAGAATTAAGGAGAATCCAAAGGGTTTTTACAAATATATTAAGGACAAAAGGGTAACTAGGGAGAGAATAGGGCCTCTCAAAGATCAGCAAGGCGGCCTTTGTGTGGAGCCACAGAAAATGCAGGGGATACTAAATGAATATTTTGCATCAGAATTTACTGTGGAAAAGGATATGGAAGATATAGTCTGTGGGGAAATAGATGGTGACATCTTGCAAAATGTCCAGACTACAGAGGAGGAAGTGCTGGATGTCTTGAAACGGTTAAAGGTGGATAAATCCCCAGGACCTGATCAGGTGTACCCGAGAACTCTGTGGGAAGCTAGAGAAGTGATTGCTGGGCCTCTTGCTGAGGTACTTATATCATCGATAGACACAGGTGAGGTGCTGAAAGATTGGAGGTTGGCAAACATGGCGCCACTGTTTAAGAAGGGCAGTAAAGACAAGTCAAGGAACTATAGACCGGTGAGCCTGACCTCAGTGGTGGGCAAGTTCTTGGAGAGAATCCTGAGGGACAGGATGTATATGTATTTGGAAAGGCAAGGACTGATTCGGGATAGTCAACATGGCTTTGTGTGTGGGAAATCATGTCTCACAAACTTGATTGAGTTTTTTGAAGAAGTAACAAAGAAGATTGATGAGGGCAGAGCAGTAGATGTGATCTATATGGACTTCAGTAAGGCGTTCGACAAGGTTCCCCATGGGAGACTGATTAGCAAGGTTAGATTTCATGGAATACAGGGAGAACTAGCCATTTGGATAAAGAACTGGCTCAAAGGTAGAAGACAGAGGGTGGTGGTGGAGGGTTGGTTTTTAGACTGGAGGCTTGTGACCAGTGAAGCGCCACAAGGATCGGTGCTGGGCTCTCTACTTTTTGTCACTTACATAAATGATTTGGATGCGAGCATAAGAGGTATAGTTAGTAAGTTTGCAGATGACACCAAAATTCGAGGTGTAGTGGACAGCGAAGAGGGTTACCTCAGATTACAGCAGGATCTGACCAGATGGGCCAATGGGCTGAGAAATGGCAGATGGAGTTTAATTCAGATAAATGTGAGGTGCTGCATTTTGGGAAAGCAAATCTTAGAAGGACTTATACACTTAATGGTAAGGTCCTAGGGAGTGTTGCTGAACAAAGAGACCTTGGAGTGCAGGTTCATAGCTCCCTGAAAATGGAGTTGCAGGTAGATAGGATAGTGAAGAAGACGTTTGATGTGCCTTCCTTTATTGGTCAGAGTATTGAGTACAGGAGTTAGGAGGTCATGTTGCAGCTGTACAGGACATTGGTTAGGCCACTGTTGGAATATTGCGTGCAATTCTGGTCTCCTTCCTATCAGAAAGATGTTGTGAAACTTGAAAGGGTTCAGAAAAGATTTACAAGGATGTTGCCAGGGTTGGAGGATTTGAGCTATAGGGAGAGGCTGAAATTATGAGGGGCATGGATAGGAAAAATAGACAAAGTCTTTTCCCTGGGGTCAGGGGGTCCAGAACTAGAGGGCATAGGTTTAGGGTGAGAAGGGAAAGATATAAAAGAGACCTAAGGGGCAACATTTTCACGCAGAGGATGGTACATGTATGGAATGAGCTGCCAGAGGAAGTGGTGGAGGCTGGTACAATTGCAACATTTAAGAGGCATTTGGATGGGTATATGAATAGGAAGGGTTTGGAGGGATATGGGCCGTGTGTTGGCAGGTGGGACTAGACTGGGTTGGGATATCTGGTCGGCGTGGACAGGTTGGACCGAAGGATCTGTTTCCATGCTGTACATCTCTATGACTCTATGACACTGTTGGAATATTGCGTGCAAATCTGGTCTCCTTCCTGTCGGAAAGATGTTGTGAAACTTGAAAGGAGCCAGAAAAGATTTACAAGGATGTTGCCAGGGTTGGAACTGCTATAGGGAGAAGTTGAATAGGCTGGGGCTGTTTTCCCTGGAGCGTTGGAGACTGAGGGGTGATCTTATAGAGGTTTACAAAACCATGTGGGCATGGATAGGATAAATAGACAAAGTCTTTTCCCTGGGGTGGGGGAGTCCAGAACTAGAGGGCATAGGTTTAGGGTGAGAGGGGAAAGATATAAAAGAGACCTAAGGGGCAATGTTTTCACGCAGAGGGTGGTACGCACATGGAATAAGCTACCAGAGGAAGTGGTGGAGGCTGGTACAATTGCAACATTTAAAAGGCATCTGGATGGGTATATGAATAGGAAGAGTTTGGAGAGACATGGGTCGGGTGCTGGCAGGTGGGACTAGATTAGGTTAGGATATCTGTTCTGCATGGTCAAGTTGGACCGAAGGATCTGTTTCCGGGCTGTACAGCTCTATGACTCTCAATTTATAGCCATTCAGATAATAATTCGCCTTTGGGTTTTTGCTCCCAAAGTGGATAACCTCACATTTGTCCACATTATACTGCATTTGCCATGCATTTGATCACACACTCAGTTTGTCCAAATCACACTGAAACATATCTGCATCCTTCTCACAGCTCAGCCATCCTTCCAGTTTTGTGGTCATCTGAAAATCTGGAGATATTACATGTCCCCATCTAAATCATTAGAACAGAATCTGAACAGCTGGGTCCTAGCAACGATCCCTGCAGTACCCACTAGTCAGTTGTCGTTTGGAAAAAGATCCTAATATATATTCCTCACATCTTTGGTTCTAGTTTTGGCAGATAACAGCGCTTTCCACATATCCTCTCAACCAAGTCATACACATCACTCCCTAAATTCCCCAACATATACCCCATTTCCTATTCCCCCATACACATCCCACTCTCTAAAGCCCCTCTGACACACACCCACTCCTTAAACTTCACTGACACACACACCCTAACCCCTAGAACACACAACCTAATGTCACATTACCCTGCAAGGGAAAGATAGCTCAAACATTTGAACAGGTGATGCTAACTGATTTATGCTGTTGCTATGCAGCATATCCATCAGTGAAAGATAGCAATTTTTGAGAGGATTTATAACTCAGGTTGATGATAAGTCTGTAAGCAAGCTTGAAGATTTGTTTTCAGACGTCCTTCACCATACTAGGTAACATCATCAGTGAGAGTCTCTGGTGAAGCACTGATGATATGTCCCGCCTCTATATTGTAGGTCTTGGTTTCTTAAGGTAGGTGATGTCATTTCCGGTTCTTTTCTTCAAGGTAAGGTAGATAGGGTCAAAATCGATGTGTTTATTGATGGAGTTCTGGTTAGAATGCCATGCCCCTAAAAATTCTCGTACATGTCTTTGTTTCACCTGTCCGAGGATGTGTGTGTTGTCCTTCTTTGTCTGTATGTATGGAAACTAGTGATAGTGGGTCGTGTCTTTTGGCAGCCAGTTGATGTCCATGTATCCTGGTGGCAAGTTTCCTGCTAGTTTGTCCGATGTAGTGTTTTTTACAGTTCTTGCGTGGTATCTTGTAAATGGCATTGGTTTTGCTGATGGCATTTAATGGATCCTTTAGGTTCATTAGTCGCTGTTTAAGTATAGTGGTAGGTTTGTGGGCTACCACGATGCCAAGGGGTCTGAGTAATCTTTGATGTAAGGTAATGTGGCTATAGTTTTTGGTTGCGTTATGTCTGCTTCTTTGGGCTTGTTTATGAGGAATCGGCGGATTATGTTTATTGGGTACTCGATTTTCTTGAAAATGATGTACAGATATTTTTCTTCTGCTTTTTGTAGTTCTTGGGTGCTGCAGTGTGATGCAGCTCTGTTTGTGGGTGTTGGTATGATTGCTTCTGAAGTTAAGTATTCGGTCCATTTGTGTTGTTTTTCTATGGACGCTGGTTTGAAGCTCTCCGTTAACTGTACGTTCAACTGTCACATTGAGGAATGGTCTTTTGGCAGTCTTTTCCTCTTTTGTGAATTTTATGCCGGTCAGGATATTGTTCATGGTGTTGTATGTTTCCTCTAATTTGTTCCATTTTGTGATGACAAAGGTGTCATGTACATAGCGAACCCAAAGTTTGGGTTGGATAGATGGGAAGTCTCTGCATTACTGCTTCCACTATTGGTGATCCCATAGGTGTCCCTTTGACTTGTTTGTTGATTTTGTTACTGAATGTGAAGTGGGTGGTGAGGCACAGGTCCACTAGCCTGAGGATGTTTTCTTTGCTGAAGAAGTTGGTGCTGTCTGCTGTCTCTGGTCCTGATTTTCCTAGCAGTGATAATGTGAATGATGAACATCATTTACAAGATACCACGCAAGAACTGTAAAAAACACTACATCGGACAAACTAGCAGGAAACCTGTCACCAGGATACATGAACACCAACTGGCCATGAAAAGACACAACCTACTATCAGTAGTTTCTATACATACAGACAAAGAAGGACACCACTTTGACTGGGACAACACACACATTCTTGGACAGGCGAAACAAAGACACGCACGAGAATTCTTAGAGGCATGGCAATCTAATCAGAACGCCATCAATAAAACATCAATTTGGATCCTATTTACCTTCCCTTGAAAAAAAACTGAAAATGACATCACTCACCTTAAGAAACCAAGACCTATAAATAGAGAGGCGGGACATACCACCAGCACTTCACCAGAGACTCTCACTGATGATGTTACCTGGTATGGTGACGAACATCTGAAAACAAGCCTTCAAGCTCAGCAAGCTAACTTACATACTTATCAGTGAAAGAAGTCTGCCAATCGCGCACGCAGGCATACACATATACTATTCGCTACTCGTTCCTCTGATCCTACTCCTCCCTCTCCCTTTGCCCCACACTCATTTACTCATAGGTTCCCTCTGACCCACACTCATTTACTCATTGGCCAGAGTATTGAGTACAGCAGCTGAGAGATCATGTTGCAGCTGTACAGGACATTGGTTAGGCCACTTTTGGAGTATTGCGTCCAATTCTGGTCTCCTTCCAATCAGAAGGATGTTGTGAAACTTGAAAGGGTTCAGAAAAGGTTTATAAGGATGTTGCCACGTTTGGAGGATTTGAGCTACAGGACTGTTTACCCTGGAGCGTCAGAAACTGAGGGGTGACCTTATAGAGACTTATAAAATCATGAGGGACATGATAGGGTAGATAGACAAGGTCTTTTCCTGGGGTGGGGGAGTCCAGAACTAGAGGGCATAGTTTAGGGTGAGATGGAAAAAATATAAAAGAAACCTAAAGGCCAACTTTTTCACGCAGAGTGTGATGCATGTGTGGAATGGGCTGCCAGAAGAAGTGGTGGAGGCTAGTACAATTGCAACATTTAAAAGGCATCTGGATGGGTATATGAATAAGAAGAGTTTGGAGGAATATGAGCCGGGTGCTGGTCGGTGGGACTAGATTGGGTTGGGATATCTGGTCAGCATGGACGAGTTGGACCAAAGTGTCTGTTTCCATGCTGTACATCTCTATGACTCCCTCAGCTGAGGCCATAATTGAATCTCATTCAGTTCTCCATTCCTCTCCTTCAACCCACAACCCCAAATCCCTCCTATGCACTTCTACAACAAATACCTTAATTCTCTCCCAAATGCCCCCTCCCACCCATTCTTTTTTTCTCTCTCTCCTGGACCACCATATACCTCCACTCTCACTGCTACACCACACACTGCATTTCTGCTCTCCCTCCAACTTGACATCCATCCTACAACCACTCATTTATACATTCCGTATGCCCTAACTCCACCCCATCTAATCCACATGCCCCTTCTCTCTCATGTATCCATCAATGCCCCTTACTCTGATCTGCCTTTTCTATCCCTTACCACTACATCCCCTTCTCTGCCCCTTTCCTCCACATTGCTCTCTTTTTTGTTATGAAGGCATAGAGGTGTACTGTACTTGACGGACTGCAAGCACAGAGAATGCTGGAGAACTTACAATGTAACATTTAGTCCAGCAGCTAGCAGTACCTGGGTAGCTATGAGACAAAAACAAATTCAAATTCTGCCAGTTTAAATTATGTTCCAAGATACTAAACTCCAAACAAGTTTGAATCTGGTATTTTGACAATATTAAAACTAATGAAATATCCGCTGCTTTGGGGTATAAGACCAGAAAAAAATTGGACTGTTTCCAGAGAACTGCTAAGCCACCAACATATGAAGACTGCTGCAGAATAGCTCTCTTAAAGGTACCCATATCTATCAATGGCCTGTGAAACAGAAACTCTCAGAAGAAGAAAAGACGACTGAGGAAGATACAAACAGAAGATTCACCAGCTGGCTGGTTTTGAAATTTGAATTTTTTGGTGAACCGTAATCAGGGGGTTTTATTGGACCAGTATTATACAAGGGAAAGTAAAAGATAAGTTAGAGAAAGGAATTGTATTGTTAGACTTTAAAAAAGTTGTTAACTTTTACTTTAAATATTGTCCTTTGGGATAGTTCTTTGCCTCTCGAATTTTAACAGATTACAGCACAGGTTAAATCATTTCTATTTTGCTGGTTTAAATTAGGAGATGTTTACCTCATGCCGTAACACTTTCCTCTGTACATTCAGACTCTATACCCACTCTCTCCTCTGTCCCTTCACCCTGCATCCCCTTTTTCTCCTCTGCCCCTTTACTCTGGAATCTCCTTCACCGCACATCCCTCCCAATCCCCCTTCATGTCACATTCCTCTCTCTCTCATTTACTCCCTTTACTCTGCGTCCTTCCTCAACCCACATCCCACTCCTCTGCCCTTTCACCCCACAACTCCCTCTCTCTCCTCTGCCCCTTTCTTCCACAATTCCTTCTCTTTTCACAGATTTCCCTACATTGCCATCTTCCCCCTTTGACCTGGCCTCCATACCTCCCTCTCCCTTCTCTGCATTTCCTCTCTTATTCTTCTTTCCTTCCTCAATCCTGCAAACCCCTCTCCACCGCCCACATCCCCTCTTCCTTTCCACATAAGCCCCTCCCTCTTTTGCCCCACCCCTCTATTCTACTTCTGGCATGAGGCCTTCCCACCCACTTCTGCTTTCTCTGTGTCGCCCTCATCCCGCTCCTTCTTCCTCCCTCTTCATTGCCCTCTTCTTTATCCCCCACACTCTTGCTCATCTCTCTAAAGCCCTGCAGAACCTAGAAATTCAGTCGACGGTTTGTGAAAGCAGCAGGATTGTTTAGCCTTTTCTCATTCCATGCCCTTTTAGGCTTCTAATTACCAGAGTCATGAAGTTGGAAAGTTCACAAAGGAGATTGCAGTTTGTTAACAGAATGTAATACTTCTGTAAGAATACCTCTACGTCAGTCTCCAACTTAATTTTTATCATGTTATATTCCTCTGCATCTTGAACTCGCAACTGCTGAAGTTGATTCTCATACTGCTCCACTTTGTTCATTCGAGCCATCAGAAACTCAATCTAAAAAGTAGGAAATAATTAGTGTTTTCTGTTAACAACTAATTCTGAAAATATGCATACTCTTGGTCTATCCTCCTTTTATTTAGAGGACCAACAAGTGGACTCAAAGATACTTCCCACAATTCCTAATTGCAGTTTATTTCAGCATCAAACGAGATGGCCCTTATGAGGGAACTAACACTGAAGTGCACTACCTTAAGTTACAACTGCAAACAAAGAACAATGAATATATTAGCGATTGCTGGTTCAGTTACTATGGCCACACAAATTTTAGTTGGCCAGCATACCCTTAGTACCATTGTGTGTTTGAGTGTAAATACACACAATTATATGTATGGTAATATTTCAGATACGATACTTATATTCTGATAATGTACTCAAAACAGGAAACAAAGACTCGATGAAATATAATTTAAAATAATATTTAAACACCATACTTAAATAGTGCCAATTCTGCAGTGAAATGTCAGAAATTTTGAAAGTTTTAAGATGTAGAATAGATATAAATCAGTCAAACAAATAGAAATTTTAATATTATCATATTTTTGAGAAGCACAGAGGCTGTCCTTTCTGTCTATTTCTGCACCTCAAAGTTATTAATTTGTTGTGAAATGATGTAAAGGAATATGTAGGAGAACATTTCCATGTTCTTCCATTAACTGTGCAAAAAGAAAATTAATTGCGCACTGTTCAGTAGTAGAGAAGCTTCAAAATTATTTAGATAAATATACAGAATTATCTTTTTAAAATTAGTTTGTTAGTCAGTTACTTATGCATCTGTGTATTCTTTGCCTACATTTGATCATGAATCACATATTTGAAGATTTACACGCCAGTGCAATGTGCAATTCCAAACATCATCATCAACCAGACAACTCAGCAAAAATAATAACTGCTTCCACCATCAGCCAGTCTTTTAAAACTTTCAGGCAATTGCAGTACTTAAAGTTTAAGTTAGTCTCTTGGTAGTTTTTCCTCCACTATTTTGTCATTCTTAATAATGACTTGGGTCTAGTTACCTGGTTCCACAAGCATTTTTTTTTAAATAATCCAATCAGAAAATAAAGCTTGTAGTTTGAGCTAGACACTTCATAACAAACTGTCACAGAGGAAACAAAATGCATACATAGGTTTTTAAATACCACATCAGATGAACAAGGACAACAGCCTCGAGTATTTAACTTAAAAGGACAGACAGTCCATAGAGGTACAAATAATGCAAATAATTTACATTTAAGTTTGAAAATAGTGCACTATTCAAGCTTGCATTTTTCAATAAGTTAAGATGTTTTGATCACTTGTTTTCCTGAACATATTTTAAAACATGCAACACTTTTGGAAATGATATTTATGTACCTCTTTGTCTCTTCGCATCTGCATTTTCTTTTCCCACATTACAAGATTACTTTTGATTAGCTCATGACGTTCCAACTGAAATGCTTTCTGTTAAACACAGAAAATAACAAATATACAAATAATGTAGTATCCAAATGGATCTTAAATGAAAATTAAAATTTTTATGACCAATCACCATGGTGCTGTCATCATTCGTTGATCATTGGAACTTCCTCAATAAACAAACAATCAAAAACAGCAAAAGCTTTACTTCAATGGTGCAAACAAAAGACTACAGACAGACTCTTATGCTGCTACTTAAAAAAAATTTATAAACTGTAAACAAATTGAATGGAAAATAAAAACCAAAAGAACTGTGGATTCTGTAAATCAGAAACAAAAACAAATTGCTGGAAAAGTTCAGCATGAGTGGTAGCACCTATGCAAAGAAATCAGCCTTAACATTTCAGATTGAGTTCTGGGGAAGGGTCACTCATTTGAAATCGAATGGAAACCCTATCAATATTGAATGAAAAGGAAGAGAACTAAAGCTATGGCACAAAACAATGTATAGGAGGGACATGGCCAAATGCGGCAGGAATGCTCAAGATTTTTGTGAAATATTTAAACCAACATTTGAAATACCACAGCATATCAGGCTACAGGCCAAGGCAGGTGGGACTAGTTCAGTTTGGGAACATAACTGGCATGGCCTAATTGGACCGAAGAGTCTGTTTCCATGCTGTATGACTCTATCAGATGCCCTTCAGTACCTCACCTGACTATCCTGTTTTCGATTGCGTGAGTTTTACTGAGTTTTAAAATGTATCCAACACACTAGCAGTCCTAAACTCAGGCAATGTACACCCTTGCATGCAAGAATCACTCAATCATGATTGGGAACGAAATTTCCATTGCATTTTTCAAAAACTCTCCTGAGCTCAATGATAAAGCAAATTGTGGTTTTTCATCTGCTGTCCAGTTAAGAGCAGCCAACTGATCCACACATGCTTACAGATTCCAGTTCTGTTACTCAGCTTTACCTGCTACAGATTATATATTAGATAACTTAGGCAAATCTTCCCAGCCCACAAACAATGTGGGTAATAGCATGTCAATTGATAAAATACAGCAAGAATGAAAAAAATGAGATTCTCAACATTGAGATAAGTACCTGATTTTTCACCCAAGGTTTCAACGACAAGGCAAGAATCTTATTTTCTTAGGTAATGGTCAGAAACTTGACAGTAAGAATTCTCAATATGAAAGTATGAGTGACACTGGAACCCATCAGCATCATTTACAGGTACCCCTTATGTTGGTCATCATTCCCAAACTTCTCAGTGCATGCTCCACAGACAGGGACTGCCTGCATTTCCCATCTATGGAAATTGACATCAGTAAAGCATCAGCCTCACCGCATCCACAGGGCACAATTGGGACCCACTTAATAGTGTGTAGCACTTCAATACTGCACTTTGCAGCTCACTACACCTGACATTGCAATACTGCTGCCAGACCACTTAGTGCATACAGCCAAGCAACCATCTTATGCATAGGAACAGAGTACATCGCAGGCCTCCTAACGTGTTTTCTTAGCATTCATTCACTTTGCATTTACTTGGATGTTCACAGCATTTCTGCCTTGCCTTGTGTCTAAGTGCAGGCAGATGGCCAGACAGCTTGAGATGTTTGACAGTAATGAACAGTCAAAGGGACCCATGGATAGTCAAGGGATTGATCTTTCATCTGTCAGGAAAAACAGTAAAGTCAGAAAAATATTAGTAATATGGAAAGAGAGTCTTCAGATCATCGTGACCACACCAGTCATCAAGCATCCATTTATTCTTATCCCACTTTCCAGCATTTGGCCCGTAGTCTGATATGCAGTGGTAGTTCAAATGTTCATTTAAATACTTTACAAAGATCTTAAGGGTTAGTGCCTCTCCCACCCTTTCAGGCAATGAGGTCCAGATACCCACGATCCACTGGGAGAAAACACTTTTCCTCAAATTTCCTCTAAACCTCCTGTTCCTTCCCTTAGAACTATATTCCTTAGTTAGTGTATCTCTCACACACACTCTTCAGCCAACACACCAAGTAAGGGGAAGGGTTTCTCCCTATTTACCTTACCTATACCCCTCAGAACATTGTGCAATTCAATCAGAAACCTCCTCAGGACAAACAGAAAGACAGCTAACGGTCCGCATCCACGAACACCAACTAGCCACGAAACGACATGACCAGCTATCCTTAGTAGCCACACACTCAGATGACAAGCAACATGAGTTTGACTGGGACAACACTACTATTATAGGACAAGCCAAACAGAGAACAGCCAGGGAATTCCTAGAGGCATGGCACTCATCCACAGATTCAATCAATAAACACATCGACCTGGACCCAATATACCGGCCACTGCAGCGGACAGCTGGAACTGACAACCGGAAGCGGCAGAGACAAACCAATATAAATGCCAGAGGAAACATCACAGAAGCGCTTCACAGGAGGCTCCCAAGCACTGAGGATGTCACCTAGACAGGAGACGAAACGTCTGCAACACAAACTCCCAGCTCAGCGAACAGAACCACAACAACGAGCACCCGAGCTACAAATCTCCTCCCAAACTTAAAACACCTTTGAATTGGCCTTAATATTACTATTTTTCTCAGTCGTTTTTTCATTTTCCTAATTTCTTTCTTAAATAACCCGTGGACTTTATATACCCCTTGAGAGCATCGCTGCCTTGAGCTCTTCAAGTACTTAACTAAATATCTTTTAAACATTGTAACTGTACCCACATCCTCCACTTGTTCTGGAAGTTTATTCCACACATGGACAACTGTGTAAAAAGATTGCCCCCCATGTCTTTTTTAAATCTTTCACTTCATACCTCAAAAATGTGTCCTCTATCTTGAAATCCCACACCCTAGGGAAGACTACCTGCCTTTCACCTTACCTATTTCCCTCATGATTTTATAAACCCTTATAAGGTCACCCCTCACCCACCTGCATTCCAGTGAAAAAAGCCCCAGCCTATCCAACCTCTCCTTTTAACTCAAATGCTCCATTCCTGGCAAGATCCTGGTAAATCTCTTATGAACCCCTTCCAGCTTAACAATATCCTTCCTATACAAGGGTGACTAGAAATGGACACAGTATTCCAAAACAGGCCTCACCAACGAAGACCTTACAAAACCTCAAATAACTTTCCGACTCCCATACTCAAAGATCTGAGCAACGAAGGCAAGCATGCGAAACATCTTCTTAACCAGCCCATCTATATGTGATGCAAACTTCAAAGAATTATGTACCTGAACCCCTAGATCTCTCTGTTCTGCAACAGAACCCAAGGCCCTTCTTTTAATTGTATAAATCTTGCCCTTGTTTGTTTTACCAAAATGCAATACCTCGCATTTATCCAAATTAAACACCATCTGCCACTCTTCAGCCCACTGACCCAATTGATTAAGATCTCTTTGTAATCTTAGATAACCTTCTTCACTGTCCACTATATCACCAATTTTGGTGTCATCCATAATCTTACTAACCATGCTTTCTATGTTCTCATCTAAATTATTCACACAAATGACAAAAGTGGACCCAGCACTGATCCCTGTGGAACACAGCTGGTCACAGGTCTCCAATCGGAAAAACAACCCTCTACCATCATTCTGTCTCCTGCCAGTAAGCTAATTTTGTATCAAACCAGCAAGCTCACCCTGAATCCCACATGATCTAACTTTACTAATAGTCTACCATGCAGAGCCTTGTCAAAAGCTTTACGAAAGTCCAAGTAAACAATGTCTACTACTCTGCCCTCATCAATTTTCTTGGTTACTTCCTCAAAAAAACTCAATCGTGAGACACAATCTCCCTTGTACAAAACCATAAAAAGAAATAAAAACTGGCCTTACCTCAATTTGTATCAATTCCGCTCTATAGGATCTTGTTAAGGTCTTTATTTGTTCTTCCATTCTTTCTAACAACAGAACAATGTCATCAGCTGCTTTCTTTAGGTCTTTCACATACTGGTCATCACTTAACTTTAATTCCTGCAAATACAATAAGTAATGCATATAGAAATTGAAGTTTCTTTAACAGAGCTTGCTTTGTTTTCCAAGATACAGTTATGAAACTGTTAAGGTATGGTAGTGAAACATAGCCTGCAAAGATGCATAGGCATCTCTTTCCATTAGCAAGAGATAATTGCTTATTAATAGTTGAAGGTAACGACCACAATTGTGGGAAAATGTA
Source organism: Chiloscyllium plagiosum (assembly GCF_037043375.1). NCBI lineage: Eukaryota > Metazoa > Chordata > Chondrichthyes > Orectolobiformes > Hemiscylliidae > Chiloscyllium > Chiloscyllium plagiosum. Next base: position 3,968,394 of record NW_028270141.1, on the reverse strand, counting down.
AGAAGGCACATCTCCTTATGCTAGGCATACGATCCATTGAAAAATAATGTCAAAATAAAATTACATTTTAAAATCATAGCATCTCAACCTATTCAAGATTTCACATACAAAATAAAAGTTTTATGTTTTGATAGAAGTGTGGGTTCCAGCTCCATTACAGTCCAAAGCTCATTTCCCCAAAACTCATTACACAAATCTGAATTTGGTTCAAGATAAGCAACAGTGTTATCACTTAATAGTGTTTAAATCTCATTGACTTGAAACAAAACACTGTTTTTCTTTGTCTATGGGTGATACCAGAGCTGTGGAATATTTCCATGACTTCAGTCCTTATTCAGTATTCTAACTCACCAACAGAATTTTACAGACTCCCCCAAGAAGAGAGCTGAAATGAGGGGGTTGGTAAAATTGCAGGGAGCTGCATTACCACAGCTCCCCAAAGAAGAACCACTGCCAGAGAATTTCACCAAAATATTTACCAACAGCTGAGATGCAGTCACTCTAAACAGTTATACAGACAATTAGCATAATTGAAAAGCAGAATATCAAGATACTGAAAATCTGAAAAATAAAAACAGGACATGCTGACCTTTTGTCAGAGTTGAGAAAAGTTCAGGATGTAACAGTTCATGATGTGTGCAAGTCAAGAAAGGTTTTGATAGCATGTATGACAGAACAGTTAGCCTTAGAACGACCAATGAAGGAGCTGCAAGCAGGGAAGGTCACCCTATGATCCCTCTGGTGGCTTATTCAACTTCCTGATTTTTTAAAAAATGTCTTTTAATCCTTACTGTCAGAGCTATTAAAGTCACGTGCACATTTCGGAAGGGACCACTTTCCTCCAGAGATGCCACTAGGCCTTCTAAGATATTAGCATGCTGACTGAGCTGGCAGTATCAGCACCTACCAATTTGGATGGTAGATCTCTAAGTAAGCAAGTATTGGAATGCCTTTTCATTAGATCAGCAAAGCATTCCAAGTGCCATCATGTGTAAGCTCAGGATCCATTTGTTGTCCAATATCAGACTCCTGATGTTAATGATAAAATTCAGGCTAACTACTAGATTTGAAAACTGCAACCACAAATGCAAAAACGTTAAACCAGTCAACATTTCACTTTCCCACAGATTCTTAATGTGCGACAGTTACCTTCTGCAAAGTGTTAATCAGCTTGGTTTTCCCGTCAATTAACTCAGAACAGCTCTGTTGCTGCTTGATAAGAATGTCACGCAGATCCTGTGGAATCTTACGGGCTTTTGCCGTTAGCCATTTCTTTGTGATGACCTCAAATTTTTCTTCACTCAATGTTGCTTCATTTTCCAGCTTTGCAGTCCTTTATAAACCAAAACAAATTTTAAAAATCCAATGTTGATTTTGAAAACTCAAACAATGTAAATATAAATACTTCTTTTCGGTATTAAACTAAAAGAGAAATTGCTGGAGAAACTCAGCAGGTCTAGCAATATCTGTGGGAAGAAATCAGAGTTAACATTTCAGTGAAGCTCAGCACAAGCTGGAAGAACAGCATCTCATTTTCTGCTTGAGAGCCCTGCATCTTTCAGGGCTCAAAACTGAGTTTTAGGGCCTGTGCAGCTTCTTCCATATCCTTTCCCCAAACCCCACACACCAAGCCAGGTCATCATGTGGGCTGCCATCACAACCAAAACCATTGTCAGCTACTAATGGTCCCCATTAACAGCTACTGATTCTTCCAGGTTGTCCATCATGTTTTCCTTTGTCTGTCCAACTGTTTTTTTCTCCCTCTGCATTCCACCTCCATCTGTCACTTACGCCTCCTCCAATACCAACTTCAGCATATATACCAAACCTTTCTTAGCTGCAATCATTTCTGAAGAAGGGTCAATGGACCGAAAACATTAAATCTGCTGTCTCGCCACAGTTGCTGCCAAACGTGCTGAGTTTCTCCAAAAATTTTGTTTTTGTTTCAGATTTCCATCCATTCAAATCACTATCAGGCCAGATTATGAATGTTCCTGTTACAGATTGAGAGTTTCAACACAAATTTCTCTCCCTATTCTCAATGCCTGCCTGTAAGCAGATAGTCATTTAACATTTTTCATTCTTTTTAAAATAAGCAATGAAGTTTACTTCCCCCACTCCCCCTATTTTTTGGACTATGATTTTGTAAACGCTAAAACAACTCTACTGTATCATAAAATCAAACGTAGAGCTTATTTCACGCACTTCTTTTGGAGAAAGGAAATTGAAATATTGTAAGTTCTAATCTTCAGAAACTTAATTCTGTACTTACTACAAAGCTTAATCTTTAGATTAGATCAGATTCCCCTACAGTGTGGAAACAGGCCTTTCAGCCCAACAAATCCACACTGACCCTCCGAAGAGTAACCCACCCAGACCCATTTCCAGTATTATGAGAAAAATCCCTTTACATTTCTAGAATATTCAACAAATATGGGAGACCATGTTGATTCACAAGTTTGCTCATTAAGCTGCTGCATGTGAAGATGGTATTTAGGTCCTCTGAATAAATCAAATATGAAATGTAAGCAGTTTTCTCTTTTCCTAACAACTGGCCTGGATTATCAGAGAAATATACTTGGTACAATTACTTTCTCACTTAAATTAAGATCAGTAAAAGTAATACTGAAAAGCATCTTTAGACTAACTAAATCTTTACCTAAAAGATAAGCAACAATACACAATGTAACTCTAATTGATATTGAAAACCAAATGATGAGCAGAACTGTAAAAGCTGAGTGAAGTTAGTTAACACACGTTTGTTTAAGCAAGTGGGTCTGGAAGAAAGGATCTGTAACCATCCAGGGTTCCTATTCCTGGACACCATCAAGGAACCAGTACTGGTACTGATGTGCTCAATATGACAGTACATCAATTAATTTTGATTTCTTGTCTAATTTTATCCAACTGTCACTAAAGAGTAGAAATGCTTCCATCCCCACCACCATTCTAAAACAATAGTATAGAATTGGTGCAAATGGAAAAATATAAAAATAGTATAACTGACTCACCTATGCTTTTGCATTTCTCTTTCTGTGCTTCTCCGCAGTATCTCTCTTGAGTTTTCTGCAATTTGCACATTTGTAACCAATGATGTCCCATCTCTTCGCAGTTGAATCAATTTCTTTAAAAATTAAAACAAACTACCAATCACTTATGAGTCTAAATTGACTGTCCATCTTAAATAAAACAAAGAACTGCAGATGCTTGAGGTCTAAAACAAAAACAAAAAGTATTGGAGAAACTCAACAGGTCCAACAAAATCTATACAGAGAAAAATAGAACTGAAAAAGATTACTGGACTCAAAACATGAACTGTTATTCTCTCTCCAGGCCCCGCCAGATCTACTGAGTTTCTCCAGCACTTTCGCATTTTGTATATCCATCTTTCCTCCCATTTTCTTTGCAACGGTTTGGGCCATGGACTTACATGGGCTATGTAGTTTAAGGATTTATAAGGATCAATGTGCTAGACTGCATAAGTATGATGAGGGTAGAGATCACATGACTGAAAGACAAGAGAACAATAACCATGGCTTCAGCAGTATACGTTCAGTCATGAAGACTTCAAATAGTTCACTCGCATATAATAAATAGTTGAGCACACTTATAGCTCAGTAATCAATACAAAGTTGGATTAATCAACTGGCAGCAGCATTAATGGACCCCATAAAATTGAATTTTCAATGTTTAAGAAGATGAGAAGTCAGATCTGTACTAGTGATAGCACGGTTAGTAAGTTTATGAATGACACCAAGATTGGTGGATAATGCAGAAGGTAATCTAACTTTACAAAGAGATCTTGAACAATTGAGTCAATGGGCTGAAGAGTGGCAAAGGGAGTTTAAGTGGATACATGCGAGGTATTGCATTTTGGTGAAACAAAGACAACACTTATACAATTAAAAATAGGGCCTTGGGCAGTGCTGTAGCACAGAGAGACCTAGGAATTCAGGTACATAATTCTTTGAAGTTTGCATAACCTCACTCAGATCTTTGATTGTAGAAGTTGGGCTTTATGTTGAGAACTTTGGAGTTCTAGTCCAGAATTCTCTCATGGTAAACTTGCAAGTTGAGTCAGTAGTTAGAAAGGCAAATAAAATGATGGCATTTATTTTGACAGGATTAGAATAAAAAAGCAGGGATGTACTTCTGAGGCTCCATAAGGCTCTGGTCAAATCACATTTGGAGTATTGTCAGGAAGGATGTACTGTCTCTAGAGCGTGTTCAGAGGTTCACGAGAATGGTCCTAGGAATGAAAAGCTTAACATATGAGGAACTTTTGAGGACTTTCGGTTTATACTTGATGGAGTTTAGATGGATGAAACATGCAGAACACTGAATGGCCTGGACAGGGTAGATGTTGGACGATGTTTCCATTGGTAGGAGAGACTAGGACCTGAGGGCATAGCCTTCGAGGAAAGGAAAGCCCCTTTAGAATGGAGATAAGAAGAAATTTCTTCAGCCAGAGAGGGGTGAATCTATGGAATTCAGTGCCACAGAAGGGTGTGGAGGCCAGGTCATTGAGTAAATTTATGACTGAAATAGATAGGTTCTTGAGTATCAAGGGGGTCGGGGGCTATGGGGAGGAAGCAGGAGAATGGGGCTGAGAAACTTATCAGCCATGATTGAATGGCGGAGCAGATTCGATGGAGTGAATGGCCTAATTTCTGCTCCTATGTCTTATGGTCCAGAATAGATTTACCAGGAGCTTGCCAGGAATGCAGGATTGGAGTTAGAAAGGATAGGCTGGAACTTTTCTCACTGGAGCACAGGAGATTGACGGGTGCCCTTATAGAGGTTTATAAAATAATGAGGGAGACAGATAAGGTGAATGGCAGGTGCCTTTTCCCTAGGGTGGAAGATTTCAAGACTTGGGGGCATACTTTTAAGGTGAGAGGAGTAAGATTTAAAAGACATGAGGGGCAATTTTTTTCATGCAGAGCGTGGTTCGTGTGTGGAATGAATTTCCAGAGGAAGCAGTGGATGAAGGAACAGTTACAACATTTAGCAGATATTTAGATAAGTACATGAATAAGAAATATTTGATAGAATATGGGCCAAGTGCAGGCAAATGCGACTAGTTTAGTGTGGGATTATGTTGGACCAAATGGTGTGTTTCCATGCTATATGATTCTATGATTCTAACCCTGGATATCAAAGAATGTAAAGGATTGGATACAGAAAGAAAATTAAGCTTATGGGAGATTCCAAGGACTCAAAACAGCACATTCCAGAGAGGGGGTATGAAAAGTTCAGGAGGTTACTTAGAAAGTAAATAAGGAGAGCAAATAAGCATATTAGGGGCAAGAGAATAATCAGAGAAAATGTACAGCCAACTGGGGACCAAAGTAGGAATCTGTGCATGGAGACGGAAGATATAGCTGATGTTTCAAATGAGGACTTTGCATGTGAATTTACCATACAGAAAGAATAGGTTGGTAGAGAAAACAACGACAGGGAAGAGGTATAACCCATTGTTGTAGTTCTGTTCACCAAGGGAATTTGTGTTGCAGACGTTTCGTCTCCTGTCTAGGTGACATCCTCAGTGCTTGGGAGCCTCCTGTGAAGCGCTTCTGTGTTGTTTCCTCCGGCATTTATAGTGATTTGTCTCTGCCGCTTCCGGTTGTCAGTTCCAGCTGTCCGCTGCAATTGGCTGGTATATTGGGTCCAGGTCAATGTGTTTGTTGATAGAATCTGTGGATGAGTGCCATGCCTCTAGGAATTCCCCGGCTGTTCTCTGTTTGGCTTGCCCTTTTAATAGTAGTGTTGTCCCAGTCGAACTCATGTTGCTTGTCATCTGTGTGTGTGGCTACTAAGGATAGCTGGTCGTGTTGTTTCGTAGCTAGTTGGTGTTCATAGATACGGATCGTTAGCTGTCTTCCTGTTGCATGGGATTTTGTACACCACGTTGGTTTTGCTCATGCTGGGTATTGGGTCCTTTGTCCTGGTGAGTTGTTGTCTGAGAGTGACTGCTGGTTTGTGTGCTGTTATGAGTCCTAGTCGTCGTAGTAGTCTGGCTGTCATTTCAGAAATGTTCTTGATGTATGGTAACGTGACTAGTCCTTTGGGTTGTGGCATGTCCTCATTCCGTTGTCTTTCCCTTAGGCATCTGTTGATGAAATTGCGGGGGTATCTGTTTTTGGCGAATACATTGTAGAGGTGTTGTTCTTCTACTTTTTGCAGTTCTGGTGTACTGCAGTGTGTTGTGGCCCTTTTGAACAGTGTCTTGATGCAACTTCTTGTGTGTGTGTGTTGGGGTGGTTGTTTTTGTAGTTTAGGACTTGGTCTGTGTGAGTGGCTTTCCTGTCTACCTTTGTGGTGAATTCTCCGTTCGGTGTTCTCTGTACCATCACGTCTAGGAATGGGAGTTGGTTGTCCTTTTCTTCCTCTCTAGTGAATCGGATTCCTGTGAGTGTGGAGTTGATGATCCAGTTGTGTGTTTTCTATTTCTGTGTTTTTAATGATTGCAAAGGTGTCATCCACATATCTGATCCAGAGTTTGGATTGAATTTGCGGTCAGACTGTTTGTTCTAATCTTTGCATTACAGCTTCTGCTATGAGCCAAGAGATGGGTGAGCCCATGGGTGTGCCGTTGATTTGTTCATATATTTGGTTGTTGAATGTGAAGTGTGTTGTGAGGCACAGGTCCAGTAGTTTGAGTATGCAATCTTTGTTGATAGGTTCCCCATCTTGTTGTCTGTTCTGTATGTCCTGCAGGTTGGCTATTGTTTCTCTGGCTAGGGTTTTGTCGATAGAGGTGAACAGTGCCGTTACATCAAATCAGACCATAGTTTCTTCCTTGTCTTATGTGTATATTTCTGATGATGTCCAAGAATTCCTGTGTTGACTGTATAGAGTATCTGGATCCGCTGATCAGGTGTTTCAGTTTCTGTTGTAGTTCTTTAGCCAGTTTGTGTGATGGTGTCCCTGGTAGTGATACTATGGGTCTGAGTGGGATGTCTGGTTTGTGCACTTTAGGTAGTCCATAGAATCTGGGGGTGGTGTTGCTTTCAGGTTTCATTCTCTGTAGGTCAAACCTGGTTATCTGTCCGCTTTTTTGCAGGTTCCTCAGTGTGTTGTTTATCCTATTGGTGAGCTGTGGGGTGGGGTCAAACTCCCTCTTTTGGTAGGTGTTGGTATCTGCAAGTAGTTGTTGCACTTTCTGGATGTACTCTGCTTTGTCCAGGATGACCGTCATTCTGCCTTTGTCTGCTGGTAGTATGATTATGTTCTTATAATTTCTTAGTGTTTTTAGTGCTTCCCTCTCCTTGGTGTTGAGGTTGTGTGTTTGTCTTTTCCTTTTTTTCAGGGGTATGATACTTTGTCTCACTGTTTGTTGTGTCTCTTCTGTCAGTCCATTGTTTCTGAGTGTGCATTCCAGTGCTGCGAGGAAGTCTGCTGTCTTGGCGTCCCTGTGGTTATAGTTGAGTCCCTTGGCTGGTATTGTTCCTTCTGTGTCTGTGAGCTGTCTGTGGGAGAGGTTTCTAACCTGTGTTGTGGTGTCCTCTCTGTTGTGTGTTAGATTGGCCATTTTTTCTTTTCATGCCGTTTTCTTGTGGTGTGTGGTCCTGTTCTGTCCCATGGTGATGGCCTGTTCTATGGTCCGGGTCCATTCCTGATTGGTGGTTTTTGAAATTAACAATTTTTGGCACGCAATTTCTTGTTTATATTTGTGTAGTCTCTTGTGTGCATCTGTAATCATTACCTGGATCATCCTGAATCCATTCTGTCTGGCTGTGTCTCTGGCTTGTGAGTTGTTGACTGGTGGTCTGTATCTGACACATGATGGAAGGATTCGATTCTTTCAGCATTCATGCAGGAACCGGATTTTGCAGGTTGGAGAGTGGATAAACCCCCAAGCTGCTGTAAGAGGCAAGGGTTGAGAGTGCAAGGGCTCTGACATTATTTTTAATCTCTCTAATCACAGGTGAGATACCAGAGGACAGGAGGACAGCTGATGTGATAAAACTATTCAAGAAGTGAGGTATGGATAAACCAGGAAACTACAGGTCAGTGAGTATAACATGGTCAGGAAACTGTTGGAAAAACTTCTGAGGGACAATCTTCACTTGGAGATGCATGGATTAAACAAGGCAAGGGTCTTCAGAATGCTTTTTATGGGGAAGATATTGTCTAAAAAACTTAGTTGAATTTTTCAAGTTGGCCAGAATTGTAAGTGAGAACAGTGCAGTTGATGTGACCTATTTGGACTTCAGTAAGGCTTTTGACAAGGTCTGGCATGGCAAAAAAAGACTTGTGGAATCCAGGGCAATTTGGCAAACAGGATCCGAAATTGGCTTAGTGACAGGAAACAGAGGGTCATGGTCAATAGGTGTTTCTGTCCTCGGAAACCTGTGTCCAGTAGCATCCTACTAGGTCCCTTGCTGATGGTTGTATACATTAGTGATCTACAGTAGAATGTAGAAGGTATGACCAGTAAGTTCACATTTGGTACAAAAATTGGCCATGTGGTAAATAGTGAGATCAAAAGCCTTAGACTGTATGACATTATAGATGGGCTGGTCAGATGAATTGACGAGTAGCAAATAGAGTTTAATCATAAATATTCTGAAGTGATGCATTTTGAAAGTGACTAACAAGGCAAGAGAGTACATGATGAATGATATGACCGAATGAATTACAGAAGAGACAGAACTTGGTGTATGTCCATAGATCCTTGAAGACAGCAAAGCAGGCAGGCAAGGTAGTAAAAATAGCATATAGGATACTTATCTTCATTGGTCAAGGCACTGAATACAAGGGTTCGGAGGTTACTTTGGAGCTGTATATAATGTTAGTTCAGTCACAGCTGGAGTACAGTACACAGTTCTGATGTGCCACAGTTTAGGATGTGATTGCAGTAGAGCAGGTGCCAAAGATATTCACTTGGATGTTGCTTGGGCTGGAGCAATTCAACTATGAAGGAGGACTGGATAAGCTGGAATTTGAGCAGAGAGGGCTAAGAAGGGATCTGACTGAGGTGTATAAACTTCGGAGGGTACAGATAGCATTGACATGGAACTTCCTCCCTAGCAGCAGTTCAAAAAGGCAGCTCAAGGGCAACTAGAGTTGGGCAGTAAGTATTAAAATGGTTTTAAACTGCTTAAAGAAGCAGCCTGACACTTAATAAAAAATGTAAATTCTTGAAAGAGTCAATTCATTTCTCAGACCACATTGTCAGTTACAAAGGCAGACCTGCAAAAACAACAGCCATCAATGAATCTCCACTCCAACATTTATATGGTGCCTTCAATGTTAAAAAAGTCCCAAAGTGCTTCGTATTATTAAATAAACTTTGACACCAAGCCATATAAGGAGATATTAGGAGATGTGAAAAAATCCTTGTTGAAAGATGTGAGCTTTAAAGAGACTCTTAAAGGAGAGCAAGGTATAGAGATTTAGGAAGGGAACTCCAGAGCTGGGAGTCCAAGCAGCCAAAAGCATGACTGATAATAGTGGAAGAAGTAAAACTGGAATGTGCAGAGCAGCAATTTCACAAAAATTGTAAAGTTGAAGGAAGTAAGAGAGATAGCAAGGGGCAATATCATGTTGCTATTTGAAATCAGGGATTTAAATTTTAAATCAGAAGGGATAATGGGTGAAGGGGACTAGGTGTAAGTTTGAATACAGGGAGCAAAGTTTTGGATGAGTTCCAGTTTATGGGAAGTATGTTGGGAGGCTAGCTGAAAGTGTACTGGAATATTCAAAGCTGAGGTAACAAAGGCACAATTGGTTGTTTCAGCAGTCATGCAATGTCACCATGAACTCTTACTGCAACTGCTCTGCTGAGACCAGTCAGTCACATAATCCCCACAACGTGAAAACAGGCCATTCAGACCCAGGCCAGACCAATCCTCTGAAGACTATTCCACTCAGACCAATCTCCCTACCCTATAATTCTGCATTTCCTGTGGCTAATGCACTTTAACCTACATATCCCTGAACACTATGGGCAATTTATCATGGCCAATCCAACTAACGTGCACATCTTTGGACTGTGGGAGGAAACCAGAGCACCTAGTAGAAACCCACACAGACAAAAGGAGAACATGCAAATTCCACACAGACATTCACCTGAGGTTGGAATTGCATCCGGGTCCCAGGAGCTGTGAGGCAGCAGTGCTAACCACTGAGCCACCATGCTGCCCTACTGAATCACCATACTGCCCATCCTATGTTAACAGATATAGTGGAATTTTCCCAACATTAAGCATGTTTAGGATAGAGTGAGTGAAAAACTGCTAGTTCATTAGTTCAAGCAAAATTATCGAAAAAAGTAAGGCATCATCAGAAACATCGCAATACCACAAATCGGTGTCACTGGGGGAATATTGCAATTCATCATATCACAGAATACATCTTCTTTTACTTTTCCAACACCAAAATGGTCAGTCAAAGCAGATTCAATGTGCAATGACTGAGTAATGCATGTGCACTATCAAGCTAAAGAAAAGTAAAGGAGAGTGAATATGGACAGGTGTACGTTAATATTAAAGAACTGACCTGATGCGAGTCCACAATCTGCTTGCAGCTTTTACTTAAATCCTCTTTTTCCTCTTCCTCAATACCATAAATTCTCTCCATTGCTTCCCTGCAAAATGATTTGACACATACTTCATTTGTTATGTGAATCTTTTAAATATGACAAACAAAAATCATAGATGAGGAAATCACCAGTAACTTTTTTGAATCACTGTGCAGCAATAAGGGTGGCACAGTGGCTCAGTGGTCAGCAAAGATGTGCAGGTCAGGTGAATTGGCCATGCTAAATTGCCCATAGTGTTAGGTGCATTAGTCAGAGGGAAATGGGATTGGGTGGGTTACTCTTCAGAGGGTCGATGTGGACTGATTCGGCCAAAGGGCGGTTTCCACACTGTTGGGGATCTACTCTAATATCTGCTTTCCCCTTCCCAACACTACACCAAGGATGGAGACAAAGAGGTCAGAAATTATTTGTGACAAGGAATCACACAAGACCATAAGAAGCAGAAGAATAGGTCATTGGCTTCTCCACCTTACAATGAGATCACAGCTGATCTTATAATTTTCAAAGCTATTTTCCTTCCTTTTCTCCACAACTTTAGACTGCCTTACTAATTAAAAATCCGTCCATCTCAGCCTTGAATATTCTTGACAATCCAGCCTTTACACTGTGCTAAGTAATCTCACAAATTCACTACCCTCAAAAAGGAAATCCTTTCTCATCTCTATCTTAAATGGCCAACTGCTCACTCTCCCACAAGTGGAAAGTATCTCACCACATCTACCCTAAGGTCCCTAAGAATCTTATATATTTCAATAAGGTTGCCTTTCAACCTTCTGAATGTCAAAGCATATAAGCCCAGTTCACTTAAACTTGACTCATAAGAAAATCCCTCCATATCCAGAATCACCTAGTGAACCTTCTATAGACACTGTCCAATGCCAATGCATCTTTCCTTTGATAAGGAAGCTAAAACTGTTCATAGCATTCTCGGCGCGGTCTGATTAGTGCTTTGTGCAGCTTTAGCAAAACTTCGCTATTTTTATATTCTATGCCCCTTGAAATAAAACCAGAAGTTCATTTGCTTTATTATTACACAATGAACTTGGATGTGATTTTATGCATAATCACAGGAAGAACAGACAAGGCTGAATATTAAATGAAGAAAGACTGTGGAAAGGTGCAGCACAGAACGATTCATGCATGAATCACAAAAAGCTAGTATCCAAGTTCACTCTGCTTTCTCCCCACTGCTGCCAGACCTCTTGACTCTTATCTTGGTAAGTTGTTTTATGTGTGGTACTTTGTTGAACCCGTTTTGGAAATTCAAATAAATTACATCCACTGGTTCCCCTTTATCTTTCCTGCTTGTCATCTCCTTAAAAAATTCTCAGAAATTTGTCAGGCATCATTTCCTGACGGAGGCAATGGTCTCTGTGGAACGCAGATAGGGGTGGGAACGGAAATATATCTCTGGTGGTGGGATCCGATTGTAGGTGGCAAAAATGGCAGAGGATGATGCGTTGTATCCGGACGTTGGTGGGGTGGAAGGTGAGGATCTCCCCCCCTCACCTCCATCCAAAGTCCCAAAGGATCTTTCCACATCCAACAGAGATTTACCAGTACTTCCACATACGTCACCTACTGTGTCCGTTGCTCTTGATGTGGTCTCCTCTAAATTGAGGAGACAGGACGCCAACATGCAGAACGTTTCAGAGAACATCTCTGGGACACAAGCACTAAACAATCGCACTGCTCTGAGGCCAAACACTTCAACTCCCCCTCCCACTCCACCAAGGACTTGCAAGGATGCCACCACCAAATTCCAGCCACCCGCACCTGGAGGAAGAACGCATCATCCTCTGCCATTTTTGCCTTGGGACTCTCCAACCACACAGGATCAATATCGATTTCACCAGTTTCCTCATCTCCCCACCTTATTGCAGATCCAACCCTCCAACTCAGCACCGCCCTCTTGAACTGTCCTACCTGTCCATCTTCCTTTCTACCTATCCATGCCACCTCCACTCCGACCTATCACCATCACCCCCCCACCTTCATCTACCTATCGCATTCCCAGCTACCTTCCCCCCAGCCCCACCCCTTCCCATTTATCTCTCAACCCCTTGGGCCCCCCACCTTCCTGATGAAGAGCTTATGCTCAAAATGTTAATTGTCCTGCTCCTCAGATGCTGTCTGACTGGCTATGTTTTTCCAGCACCACACTTTTTGACTCTGATCTTCAGCATCTGCAGTCTTCCCTTTCTCCCAGTCGTAATTCATGAGTCAGGGGGCTACTGGATGATTGATTTGCAATGCAGAGTAATGCCAACAGTGGGTTCAATTCCTGCATTGGCAGAGGTTACCATGAAGGTCTCTCCTGCTTAATCTCTCCCCTCACCTGTGGCATGGTGACCCTCATGTTAAACCACCACCATTCATCTCACTCAAATGAGAGACCAGCCCTATGCTCCACTAGGACTGTAACAACTTTATTCAATAACAATTGTAACTTGATTCCCTGGAGTCCTCTTATAAATTTGTTGAATTGTCCAATTGTTTAATTACAACTGGTTCACGCAAAATTTTGTTTGCAATTACACAAACAAATTTTAGCAGATGCTTGAACAACAGGCCAATACAATTCTGAGCATGTTCTGGTTGCAATTTCATGATTGCGCCTAAAGTGAAAACTCAACCCCACCACATTTAAACATGAATCCACTGTTCATTCTACCTACTAGTGACAATATTAAATACATCCAAATGTAAATCTTTAATACATGTTATTATTTACTATTCATTAGCACTTTCAGCTTATAAATGCAAGACCATATCCACCATAACGGACCACATTCCCCTATCTCCCCCAAGGTAGTCCAGACCACAACTCCCTGTTCTCTTGGACAGCCTCTCCCAGGCAATATTCCTTCTCTCTCTCTCTGCCAAATCTCCTCCCACCTCCACCTCCATCACCCCCAAAATTCTGCTCTCCTCCCACCTCTCCCCTACACCTATCCCCTACACCTCTCCTGGCCCCTTGCTTCACCCCTAGACCACCCACCCACATCCACGCTCCTCCTCGCCTCCATTCCACCCCCCACCCCTCCATCCCCCAACCCCATCCACTCCCCTCTCCTCTCCTCTCCTTCACATCTCCACCCCCACTCATCTCCCCCCACCCCACTCCTCACCTCCATCCACCCCACCCCATCCACCTGCCCTGTCCTCACCTCCCCTCCATCCCCAACAGCAGCCACCCCCTCTCCTCACCTCCATCCCCCCCAAACCCCCCTCTCCTCACCTTCATCCCCGCCCCACCCCCCCCTCCATCCACCCACCCCCCTTTCCATCCCCCCATCCTCACCTCCATCCCCCAAAATCCTCCCCCTCCACACCTCTATCCCCACCCCACCCCCCCTCTCCTCAGCTCCATCATCCCCACCCCCTTCTCTATACCCATCCCCCAAACCCCCTCTCCATCCCCCCAGCCCCCTCTCCTCACCTCCATCCCCCCCAAATCCCCCCCCTCCTCACCTCCATCCCCCAAAATCCCCCCTCCATCCCCCACACCCCCCTCTCCATCCTCCCCACCCCCTCTCCTCACCTCCATCCCCCCACCCCCCCTCTCCATCCCCCCCACCCCCTCCTCACCTCCATCCCCCCCTCTCCACCCCCCACACACCCTTCTCCTCACCTCTATCCCCCCCTCTCCTCACCCCCACCCCACTCCTCACCTCCATCCCCCCCCTCTCCTCACCCCCACCCCCCTCCCCACCCCCCCTCTCCTCACCTCCACCCCCCGTCCTCACCTCCATCCCCCCCTCTCCTCATCCCCACCCCCCCCTCTCCTCACCTCCATCCCCCCCTCTCATCCCCAGCCCCCCTCCCTCCTCTCCTCACCCCCACCCCCTCTCAACCCCACCCCCCTCTCTCCTCACCCCCACACCCCCTCTCCTCACCTCCATCCCCCCTCCTCACCTCCATCCCCTCTCTCCTCACCTCCATCCCCCCCTCTCCTCACCTCCATCCCCCCTCTCCTCACCCCCACCCTCCCTCTCCTCACCTCCATCCCCCCTCTCCTCACCTCCATCCCCCCTCTCCTCACCTCCACCCCTCTCCTCACCCCCACCCCCCCTCTCTCCCCACCCCCCTCTCCTCACCCCCACCCCCCTCTCCTCACCTCCACCCCCCCTCACCTCCATCCCCCTTCTCCTCATCCCCACCCCCCCTCACCTCCATCCCGCCACCCCTCCTCCCCCCTCTCCTCACCCCCACCCTCCCTCTCTCCTCACCCCCACCCCCACCCCCCCTCTCCTCACCTCCACCCGCCCTCACCTCCATCCCCCCCTCTCCTCATCCCCACCCCCCCTCACCTCCATCCCGCCACCCCCCTCCCCACTCTCCTCACCCCCACCCCCCTCTCCTCATCTCCGCCCCCCCTCACCTCCATCCCCCCCTCTCCTCATCCCCACCCCCCCTCACCTCCATCCCGCCACCCCCCCTCCCCACTCTCCTCACCCCCACCCCCGCTCTCCTCACCTCCGCCCCCCCCTCACCTCCATCCCCCCCTCTCCTCATCCCCACCCCCCCTCACCTCCATCCCGCCACCCCCCCCTCCCCCCTCTCCTCACCTCCGCCCCCCCCTCACCTCCATCCCCCCAAACCCCCCTCTCCTCACCTCCATCCCCGCCCCACCCACCCCCCTTTCCATCCCCCCATCCTCACCTCCATCCCCCAAAATCCTCCCCCTCCACACCTCTATCCCCACCCCACCCCCCTCTCCTCAGCTCCCTCATCCCCACCCCCCTCCCCTCTCTCCTCACCCCCCCCCCTCTCTCCTCACCCCCACCCCCCCCTCTCCTCACCCCCACCACCCCCCTCTCCTCACCCCCACCCCCCTCCCCTCCTCACCCCCACCCCCCTCCCCTCCTCACCCCCACCCCCCTTCTCTTCGCTTCCGTCCTCCCACCCCCCCGGCCGGTCTGATGATAACTCCATCCGCCGCTCCCACCGTCGCTTCTCCTCCTGCCGCTCGGCGATCCGGATGCGGCGGGCGGCGATTCTCTCCTCGGCGACATCGGAGTTGACGGTGATGGACTTCTCGTCAGGCTGGATGATGAGTGTGTCCGACATGATGAGGCTGGTGATCCCCCTGGGCCCGAGAGAGGCGGTAAGGACCGGACCGGGACCGGTAGCGGCTCGTTCCCCTGGGCCCGAGAGGCGGTTGTTCCCCGTCGCTAGGAGACGGTGGTCGCTAGGTGACCGTGACGTCACCACGTTGTTCGTCGCTGGGGGCGGGTAACTTTAACATCTATAAATTATTGTAATATAATTGGGACTAAATTAATAACCCGACAAATGTAGGTGAATTATTCATGTGAGGGACCAATAATGAAACTTGATGTCCTTTGACAAGGGTTAGTGAGGGTAATGTACATTACCTCAACTACCAAAGAACATTCCAGATTGATTACAAGACTATGCTATGATACTAACTTAATTCATGGAATGAAAGGGATATTTGCAATATTAATTAATGCAAGAATGGGCTGAGCAGTATGAAAGCTGAACTGTTAATTGATTAGTTAGCAGGGAGACTCTTGCTTTTCCTCATATGATTTACTCATTTTGGAATTAGTGTAAATTGTAAAGCAAAAAGTGTAGAACTTCAAAAAAAGACTGGGAAGGGAGTAGAGTACACAGGAAGGTGGCAGGTGAACTTCTTCAGGGAGGTGATACATTTCGAAGAGAAAAAATTGAGAACAGCATAAATTAAAGAGTTGCAATTGTTATAGGTGCCACACTTTAGCATGTGAATACACTTTGACTGCTGCACACTCTCTGACGTAGTTGCAGGAATGACATACTCCACTTATGAAGAAAGATTGGAAAAGTTAAGACTTTTGAGAGATGAAAGTGACTAATATTTTGAAAACATCAAAAATCAATCAGTACTACACAGAGCAAGGTTGGGAGGTGAAAGCAAATGCCCCTGCAATCAAAAATGAGCCCTAGCAAAGCTTAAGTAAATAAAAACTAAGGGGAAAAATAGTTCCACTGTTGGAGTCATATCTGACAGTTGTGGTTGTTGCATAGGTCCATCACAGTAGTGTTCTAACCCTAATCGTTCTGCTATTTCATCATGACCTTCCCTCCATCAGAAGGTCAGAATTGGGAATGTTCATATGTGATGCAGTGTTCAGCACTACATGCTACACCAGCTACTGAAAGTGCATGCCCAACTGCAACAAGATTTGGACAACATCTAGGTTTGGGCTGACAAAATAGAAGACGACATTTAGGCCACACAAATGCCTGGCAATGACCATCTCCAATAAAGAGGCAACCTAACCACCACCCCTTGATACTACATAAACTACATATTTTTTGAATGAGTCCAGTTGAGTTTCTGTTTAGTGGAGGATTCAGAGTGGCTATGAGAACAGGTCAGAGGCTAGGAATATTGTAGTGAATAACTCACCATCTGTACCACCCACCAAAATCCTGTCCACCATCTACAAAGGTGCAAGTTGGGGGAGGTGGAATGCTCAGTAGCAGTTTATACCATCTATAAAATATGCACTTTTGGAGTGCAAAAGATCATTAGTCCTTCCAAACCATTTGGAGCTTTTTTTTTAAAAAAAAAAGTGGAAGAATGAAGGAGTGGGAATATGGAGGCAAGCAGAATAATGGTCCAAAAACCTGTTACATAGCTTCACAACTGCTCTCTTAAAATTGTCTATGATCCAGTACAAACTTCAAGCTCACATTTTTGAAATATTTCAGAAAAAATGTTTTGTTTGGGAATGTAGAAGTTATGCATAATTTTATTTAAAAATCGAGTTGTCAAGATATTTTTCCATGAGCACAAATTCAACATACTTTATAATTAAGGAACATTGACAAGTGAATTTCAAAGAGGATATTAAAAAGGTTATACTTTCAATAAATCACCATGTCCTAATAACTTCAGTTATCAGATTATATAAGACAAAACAAATCAAAACACTTTTCCCCTCCAGTTTTATTAAACTTCCTCCAAGTTAATCTTTACAAATAAATAGGTAGCATTTTACAAACTAAAGCTACCACAGGACCTCATCCAACAGCAGTCATACATTTCTGTGACCATCAGAATAAAAATGTATGTTATGCATGACTTCAGCTGAAATAATGACCAGTAAATATGACACATTCCTGTATGCAATGTGGCATTCCCAATAAATTCAGTTAAAAGTGAAAGACCAGTTAGTGGGATGTAAGTAATCTGACCAACTGAATATATAGTTCTGAAGACATGCAAGAAAGTTGTCAAATGTCTACATGCTATACCAATTGAATTACCTCCGGTACATTTTTGAACAACTTTCTGCAAGCATGATATGCAAGCAACAGGATTGTGAACTTTTTTACTTAATCATAATGTCGATCATTACTTCATATGAAGAAAACAGCATTAAAAAGTTTTTTAATACTTAAAACATAGACTAAAAGTACAATTATCAAGAAAATGCACCTTAGGATTCATTCGCAATCAGGATGCAATCTCCTATGAGTTTTGAACAAGAACATCAGAATTTGATTATGAATCCAATCATTTGTGGATTACAAAACCCTGATAATGTAACAAAATAAAGACTTAAACTTCTTGACAGTAAACTAATTTAATTATAGAATGTGTACCACCAAGCTGCCTCTTCATGAAATTCAACAGTGAATTAGCATACACTTAGTTTTCAGCACCAAATCTGCACAGGTACCTCAGGACCTGCATAGAGTTTACAACAGTGTGTGTGTGTGTGTGTGTGTGTGTGTGTGTGTGTATATAGCTTGCCCTCTATCCTTTAATTTAAACCTTGTTGTTATTTTTGTAACAAATAATGATCTGCAAGAGAGCAACGTAATAGAGCTCTTTATGGAATATATTAGTACTATTAGGGTATTAATACCAGTCATCCCAATTATTTTTCTAATAAAAAGCTAATGAGGTAGCCTGGGTGTTTCAAGCAAAGGCAGCAAGGGCTTTCCCAACTTGTTCTTTATTGATGTTTATGAAAAACACATTTTGGGAGTCAAGGACAAAGGCATATTAGATGATATTTAGTCCTCATGAAACAAGTAGATTGTAGTCAGTTGTAGTGTGAAATATGTTTATATACAATAAATCACTAATCAAACAAATCTTAATTTGAATACTATGATTATTTAATTCCTCAGCTGCAATTTTAATGGTCCCATAATTATGTCATAAGGTAATCTTTTACCAATTTGTCACAAGACTTATAACCACAATTCTCTATAGGAACGTGGGAGCTTCCAAATTCTGCCCTTTCAGCCAGGGAACATGGATACACTTGTGAAAGTTACCTACAAGCCAATTAAAAAGCAAATCGAAATTCAATAGTGCAAAAGATGAACTGAACTCATTGAAAATACCATTTAAGACTAAGAGATCAAATTTTGCAATGTCAAAAAAAACTTCTTGTACTTAAGAATAAACTGTTATGGCTTTAAAAAGCAGTCATCCCTCAGTAGGTCTTCATCATAAAAGGTCTTCTTCCTAATGAAGGAGACTAACTGTGGAGAAGGTGAAGCAGTTACCCACATTTTCCTCCCTGTGCCTATCATATTCAGTGATGCTTGCTTTTTCTTATTTGCAAATTAGGACCTTAAAAGGGGAGGGGAAAGCACTATTGGTGAAACCAGTGTACTGGGTAGAACATAGTATTTGTAGTAATCCTGCCTATCATATAAAGCAAAATATTTTCCTCATTTAAACAAACAAACACAAACATTCAGACAATTTATTTTATTGATTTTTGTAACCAAGTCACTTCTGGCAACTCACGTATAACATTCCATTCTTTCCAAAGTCCAAGCATGTACTTTAGAGCTGTCATTTATTATCACAAAAGGTGCAATACTGATAAATTATTTTAACTTTTCTTTAAATTTGGAGGGCTGTCCAAAATAAGGTTCTCTGAAATATTATGTATGCAATTAATTCAGTTAAATCAGAGACCAGAACTCAGACAAGTTGCAAAGAAAACAGATTTTTGCATACCCACCATTTCCTGCATTGTCACAATGAGGAATGCAAAAGCTAAGTTCAAACCAAAATCCCTTCAATTTTTAGCAATTCAAAATAAAAGTATTAAAATGAGATTTAAAAATCAAAAAAGATTTCAAAATTATTGCCTGATAAGCATGAAATTGTTACCTGTTGATATACTAAAGTTAACGAGAAGAGTGTATGAAAATCACAGAACTCTTAATACACCCAAGGTTGGCAGTAAACAATTTGAATCAATTCTGACAAAGTGCATCTTCAAGGCTATGTTTACAAGATGACTGGAAAAGTTGCATTTAAATTGATTTAATAACCAGTTAACAAGCTCATTTCACTTTTATTGTTAAATCTCTCAGTTAACAGGTAGTGATCAAAATTTAAGACATTCACAAGTGTTTAAATTATATGCAGTCTTCTCAATGTTCTCCAAAATAAGCTCCAACTGAAATGGCATCTGCAAACTATTACATTGTGGCATTTTAGATTTACAGGAAAGAAAGTTCATATTTTGGTTTAGCATTTTTGAAAATTATTCCTTTCACCAGATTTTTCCCCAAAACAGACAAACCCCGAACTGCTTAAATGTGCTTTTAACTATCATCCAAGGTTTATGAGAACGTCCATCTCTTCTTTTCATATCCCACTTATTCTTTAAATTAATTTACTGAGGAACAAAGAAACAAAAACGAGCAGCCTTGAACAATCAGTTTCAGAAGCAAACTCAAGGCAGCAAAATATTACTGAATACATCTAATAGAGACAGATATAATCTGAATACGTTTAATTGCCTGCATAAGACATTAAATATCAATTTAAATAATATCACAAATTAAGCTGTATTCAGGCTTCTGAATTATACAACATGCACACAATTAAGTTAATTAAACAAACAAAAACAAACAAACAAACAAACATTCCCAAATTTAAAAATGTCAGCAATTGAGCAGCAAAATGGGTTAACTATTTGAATAAAATCGGCTTTCAAAAGGATAGAAAACAGATTTCTACACAGCTGTATTGTGGTATTAACTTGTAAACAAGATCAATGTGCAAATTGAATTAACAGTACACTACAATGGCAGGTGTGAAAAGCACTTCACAATCTAGTATAAATTTGTTAAGGTTTAATTGTTTCAGTTTGAATGGAAATAATTTATCATTTTCATTATACAGGACCTTTGGTACTAATGGAATCTGGAGTAACCATGCACCCTGGACCCAAAACCCAAAAAAACAAAAGGTTTTTGCATTAATTACATAAGATGCTTACAGGTTTTAGTGCTAATAAACAGTTAAACTATTTGTGGTAGAGAGAGGGATGTAAACAAAGCCAAAATTTGACCATCAGCCCCTCATATCCAACATTTGGATTAAGTGTTCTAGAAAACCTAGACTGCCACTGCTACTTAAAAAGAAAAAAAAAGTGACAAGATTGTTAAGCTGTTCTGTTTTTACCACTATGAAATTACATGGCAAAGGCCAAGGAGAATAATGCCTGCAAGAAATATCAAAATCTTAAAATGGTTAAAAAAAAACTGCAGCCACTGACACTTCTTACAAAAAAAGCTAGTAAGATATGCAAGTGGAAATACTAAACTTTAACTTTCATCAAGAAAACCACAAGTCACCTTAGTGTACAAGAATGTTCACTACTTTCTCCATAGAAGCGGTTTGATTGAACTTCTACTTAAAAGCTTTTAACTGAAGCAGGGGGAAGGTATTGTACTTTTTGCAGGATATTACTAGGAATATAAAAAAAAATTGCAAAATCCAGTGATACAAGGGAGGCACATAAGTTCTGTGGTCACTTCACCACAACTCATTTTCTGACATTGAGAACCACTATACAACATAAGAACCTATTTACACTATCAAATATCTGCAATTATTTCAAGTCAGCATTCATTGTACATATCTAACCAACTTAACCATGCATTAATTCATAATAGGAGAAGAGTTTATTTTTCATTAACAGCAAAGTTGTATTTAGATATTTCTGTACAAAATAACAGCCTCTTGAGAATTAATCAAATAATGTGTACCCATAACAACTGAAAGCCATGAGGATGTTCACACATCAATGCTCCACACCAATTAAGTGTTTAAGACACAATCACATTACTGGCAATTTAACTGAGTAGATGGAGAGGAAAGCAAAATTAAATTGTAAATAGCAACACTTAATATTAGCTTAAGATATAGTTCATTGACATCCCTAACAAAAATGTTACAATAATTACATCAGCAGCTAAAAATCAATAAAAAAGTTACATTTGCATGAATTCATGATTCAGTTACTGTCTGAACCCGGAAATAACAGACTCGTCTGGAATTGGCACAGAAAGTGCTTCTACCTCTAATATTAAACAAACTTCTGCATTAGTTTCAAGTAGTACTTCACAAATTGACACAGTTGTTAAAAGGACCGACATCCTCATATACAAGAGGTAGTATTAAAACCATTGCTAGATCAGCCAGCTCACTGTACATTCCGATTTGAACTAATGCACTACCAGGATCTCAATCTCTTCTACAAATTGGAATAAAAAAAGGTAGAAGTTACATGCAACCTGAAGCCGCAAATTAAAGAAAAACAATATTCCATAGCATTGCACCCTTTAATAAATGAAGGGAACTAGTCAAACAATTGATCATGGACTCCTTCCAACAACAAATATGAATCACAAGTGGGCTTTGAATTGTATTTTGGTTGAAAGTTGATGGTCAAATTAAGCACTTTCAATTTATGACTTTCAAGTCAGATTCAATCTGACTGAATTACAAAGCTAAAAACTTTAGGTATTCATCTCTTAGAATTCTGACAACATATGTTTGAAACATCAGAATCAAACACACAAACCACAGGTGAAATAGTAAGTGATATAAAGATGATTATTCTAAAGTTTCCAAGAGGTCAGTGAGGCACAACAAAGAGGCATTAAGTGGATTCAAACTTCACTTTTTAACTACAGATAGTTAAAAACATAAAAAGGTGGATTTGATATTTTGCCATGATATTAGAACTTTAGTTCATATTCAGAGACAATTATTGATACAACTGTGCAAGACTTGCTGGTATCTCATTGAAGCTGCAATACAATTAATCATATGGTTATAATTAGTTGGCCCAGTCAAAATTGCTTTAAAAAGAAACTGGAGTTAGTACAAAATGGTTAGCATGAAAACATAAAAGTTATTAGAACAGATTCTATTCAACAGATCCAAATATTTTGGAAGAAATTAGTTATGAAAATGAATATTGCAATATTTTATTATGGCAAGCTTTGCCTCTATGGAAGTGAGACCATTAACTAACTTGTGCTTAACAAGGATCCAAATTAAGTATGGATTATTATATTATGAAACATGACTATCAGATAGTTCTACCCCTTCTCTACACCCCTCCACCTTAACTGAGTGTAATTGCCAAAAATGAAAATACACACATTAAATTGCTTTTCCTAAACAGTATTTAGGAACTAAACCTCTGGTTTGTAAAATAAACACAACTACTACTAGTAATGCTTGTTCCTTCCAAGTATACCTTGCTCTGAGACTTTTAGTATACTCTTCATTCAAGCACAAATCTCCCATTGAAAAAACTATATTGTAGAAAAATCGGCATGCATTCACCACCACACAAAAAAAACTGAAACAGAAGAACTGAGAACATCTATTTAAGATTTTGATTGGTTTTGGATAATGAACTTCATTTTTAATATTTCCATCCAATTTCTTTTGCAAAAGCTATAACTTTCTCAGAAAAGAGGTTTAAACATGAGCTGTGGCAAACTCATACTCAAGACTCCATTACTATTCCATCTTTGTAAAAATGTGCAATTTCCAAAATTGGCCATTTTACTCAGACTATAGGCAAGAGAACACAATCTCCAGTATACTAGGAAAGATGGAATTATGTTTCAGGACAAGTTGAAAAAAAAATGCGGACAATGCAGAAAAAAACAAAAGTATAATCACATTACCCAAGGACTAGGTTCTGAATCTAAAAAGAGTGGAAGTCCAACGAAATGTTTCTTCATCCATTGTCTTGGATACAAGTTACCATCTATTTTAATCAAAGAGTCCGATAGTACAATAGAACTTGAATGAAAGGGAGCGTCACGTCAAAAAAAAACAGTGCCAGCCAATTGCACACAACCTTTGTGTACAGTTATTGTCTATTTACATAATTAAGTTATTCATTTTATCAGTACCTCTTCATTAAACAATATCTTAATACTTAGGAGGGACCATCTAAATCTCCTGTTTTCTACTGTTGGTGGTGGGGGGCACAGTTTGCAGTGATGGTTGAAGCATTCACAGGCTCTTCTGTTGCTATTCTTTACAATACTTCAGAAGCCTGCAAGCCAATTTTCTGTTCCTCCTCTAGTCATTCAATGTTTGGTTTTTTCAATGAGAATACGTAAATGTTAAAATGTTTGCTCAGTTGATTCACCTATGTAAAAGAGAATAAAGATGTTTATTTCAAAAGACATGTTTTTAATTCCTTGAAAGTAACACTTATCTAATTCCTGGCTATTCTCAATGCTAAGGTGCATCAGGGTATTTCCAATCATTGTGATATTGCAAAACTGCTTCCAGCTCTATATATATTTCAACCTTTTTCAACTCATTAGTTCAATTTTGAGTCATTCTTGACATGGTTTATTAGTCTACCTTTCATGGCAATTTTGTTGCCATGTAGTTCACCAGCATAAAGAGTACTTATCTATGGGGTCAAGGTTATGTTTTCTCTAATTCACTAATATAGATGGCCACAGCATGTGAAAAAAATGCAAAACAAACTCGTCATTCCTTTAAAAAGAGCCAGCTTTTTCAATCTATGGTCAGGAGGGTGTACAGTCAGGAGATTACGTCCAAAGTCAGGCATCAGGAAAGAGTATATAATATTGGGGAGGCAGTGACAGGCTCATGTCTTGGGATCTTGTGGTTCAAATCCCACCATGATAGAAATGTTAAAAACAGAATTAAAACAAGGGAAGTCAAAAAAGACTTGAAGCAGAAGACATGTATCAATGAAGCAGAAAACTCAAAAAGGGATCATGCTGTAAGGTTGAATGCATTAGGAGTTGATGGGAAGGGTGAGGGCAGTAACAAAATTAAAAAATACTATATATGAATGCACGAAGCATTAGAAATAAGAGGCTCTTTTGGAAATTGGCAGATACGATGTTGTGGGGATAACTGAGACGTGGCTTCAAGTGGACAGGGCCTGGGAAATGAATATTCAAGGCTACACGTGCTATCGTAAGGACAGACTGACGGGCAGAGGGGGTGGGGTGGCCATGTTGGTAAGGGATGATATTCAGTTCCTTGTGCAGGGGGACCTAAAATCAGGGGATGTAGAGTCAGTATGGATAGAGCTGAGAAATACCAACGGTAAAAAGACTCTCTTGGGAGTTATCTACAGGCCCCCAAACAGTAGTCTGGATGTCAGATGCAAGTTGAATCAGGAGCCGAAATTGGCCTGTCGCAAAGATGTTACTACAGTC
Organism: Chiloscyllium plagiosum; assembly: GCF_037043375.1. NCBI lineage: Eukaryota > Metazoa > Chordata > Chondrichthyes > Orectolobiformes > Hemiscylliidae > Chiloscyllium > Chiloscyllium plagiosum. The sequence goes on along the minus strand of NW_028270141.1, from coordinate 3,943,322 downwards.
GTTATGGGGGATTTCAACATGCAGGTAGACTGGGAGAATCAGGATGGTATTGGTCCTCAAGACCAATTGGGCGGCACGGTGGCACAGTGGTTAGCACTGCTGCCTCACAATGCCAGAGACCTGGGTTCAGTTCCCGCCTCAGGCGACTGACTGTGTGGAGTTTGCACGTTCTCCCAGTGTCTGTGTGTGTTTCCTCCGGGTGCTCCGGTTTCCTCCCACAATCCAAAGATGTGCAGGTCAGGTGAATTGGCCATGCTAAATTGCCCGTAGTGTTAGGTAAGGGATAAATGTAGGGGTATGGGTGGGTTGCGCTTCGGCGGGGCGGTGTGGACTTGTTGGGCCGAAGGGCCTGTTTCCACACTGTAAAGTTATCTAATCTAATCTAAAAAAGAAAGAGACTTTATGGAGTGCCTCAGATGGATTCTTAGAACAGCTGGTGCTGGAGCCTAGCAGGGAGAAGGCAATTCTGGATCTGGTACTGTGCAACGAACCAGAATTGATCAGGGACCTCGAAGTGAAGGAGCCATTGGGAAGTAGTGACAATAATACAATAAGCTTCAATCTGCAATTTGAGGGGGAAAGAGGGTACAATCGGAAGTGACAATATTTCTGTTGAATAAAGGGAACTATGGAGCTGAGGGAGAAGCTGGCCAAAGTTCAATGGTGCAATGCCTTAGCAGGGATGACAGTGGAGGAACAATGGCAGATATTTCTGTGTATAATGCAGAATTGTGGGTGGCACGGTGGCACACAGTGGTTAGCACTGCTGCCTCACAGCGCCAGAGACCCGGGTTCAATTCCTGCCTCAGGCAACTGACTGTGTGGAGTTTGCACATTCTCCGTGTCTGCGTGGGTTTCCTCCGGGTGCACTGGTTTCCTCCTACAGTCCAAAAATGTGCAGGTCAGGTGAATTGGCCATACTAAATTGCCCGTAGTGTTAGGTGCAGGGGTAAATGTAGGGGAATGGGTCTGGGTGGGTTGCGCTTTGGTAGGTCAGTATGGACTTGTTGGGCCGAAGGGCCTGTTTCCACACTAAGTAATCTAAATCTAAAATCTATTTAAAAGATGCAGGATCAGTTCATTCCAAAAAAGGAAGAAAGATCCTAGGAGGAGGCAGGGTGGCCGTGGCTGACGAGGGAAGTTAAGAAACAAAGTTAAAAGAGAAAAAAGTATAACATAGCAAAGATAAGTGGGAAAACGGAGGACTGGGAAGCTTTTAAAGAACAACAGAGGATTACGAAGAAGGAAATACGCAGAGAAAAAAAAAATGAGGGTACGAAGGTAAACTGGCCAAAAATATAAAAAAGGAGGATAATAAAAGTTTTTTTAGGTATGTGAAAGGCAAAGAAAAATGCTTAAGACTAAAATTGGGCCCTTGAAAGCAGAAACAGGGGAATATATTACAGGGAACAAAGAAATGGCAGAAGAATTGGTACTTCAGATCGGTGTTCACTAGGAAAGACACAAGCAATCTCAGGAGGTAACAGTGGCTGAAGGACCTGAACTGAAAGAAATTTATATTTGCCAGGAATTGGTGTTGGAGAGACAGTTAGGTCTGAAGGTTGACAAGTCCCCGGGGCCTGATGGTCTACATCCCAGGGTACTGAAGGAGGTGGCTCGAGAAATCGTGGATGCGTTGGTGATTATTTTCCAGAGTTCGATAGATTCGGGATCAATTCCTGCGGATTGGAGGGTGGCTAATGTTGTACCACTTTTTAAGAAAGGTGGGAGAGAGAAAACAGGAAATTATAGACCAGTTAGTCTGACCTCAGTGATGGGAAAGATGCTGGAGTCTATTATAAAGGATGAAATTATGATACATCTGGATAGGTCAGAGTCAGCATGGATTTATGAAGGGGAAATCATGCTTGACTAATCTTCTGGAATTTTTTGAGGATGTAACTCTGAAGATGGACGAGGGAAATCCAGTAGATATAGTGTACCTGGACTTTCAGAAAGCTTTTGATAAAGTCCCATATAGGAGGTTAGTGAGCAAACTTAGGGCGCATGGTATTGGGGGCAAAGGACTAACTTTGATTGAAAGTTGGCTGGCTGACAGGAAACAAAGAATAGTGATAAACTGCTCCATTTCGGAATGGCAGGCAGTGACCAGTGGGGTACCGCAGGGATCAGTGCTGGGACCGCAGCTTTTTACAATTAGTGATTTGGAGATGGTATTAGTAATAACATTAGCAAATTTTGATGATACAAAGCTGGGTGGCAGGGTGAAATGTGAGGAGGATGTTAGGAGATTACAGGGTGACCTGGACAGGTTAGGTGAGTGGGCAGATGCAGTTTAATGTGGATAAATGTATGGTTATCCACTTTAGTGGCAAGAACAAGAAGGCAGATTACTACCTAAACGGAATCAATTTAGGTAAAGGGGCAGTACAGAGAGATCTGGGTGTTCTTGTACACCAGTCAATGAAGGTAAGCATGCAGGTACACCAGGCAGTGAAGAAGGCTAATAGCATGCTGGCCTTCATAACAAGAGGGATTGAGTATAGAAGCAAAGAGGTTCTTCTGCAGCTGTACAGGGCCTTGGTGAGACCACACCTGGAGTATTGTGTGTAGTTTTGGTCCCCAAATTTGAGGAAAGACATTCTGGCTATTGAGGGAGTGCAGCGTAGGTTCACTAGGTCACTTCCTGGAGTGGCGGGACTACCTTATGCTGAAAGACTGGAGTGACTGGGCTTGTATACCCTTGAGTTTAGAAGACTGAGAGGGGATCTGATTGAGACATATCAGATTATTAAAGGATTGGACACTCTGGAGGCAGGAAACATGTTTCTGCTGATAGGTGAGTGCCGAACCAGAGAACACAGCTTAAAAATACGGGGTAGACCATTTAGGACAGAGCTCAGGAGAAACTTCTTCACCCAGAGAGTGGTGGCTGTGTGGAATGCTCTGCCCCAGAGGGTAGTGGGGGCCCAGTCTCTGGATTCATTTAAGAAAGAGTTGGATAGAGCTCTCAAGGATAGTGGAATCAAGGGTTATGGAGCTAAGGCAGGAACAGGATACTGATTAAGGATGATCAGCCATGATCATATTGAATGGTGGTGCAGGCTCGAAGGGCAGAATGGCCTACTCCTGCACCTATTGTCTATTGTCTAAATGGTAACCAGGTAACCACTGTTGATGGTCATTTAAAACCCTATCTACTTCAATAGTGTCCATTAAGGAAGAAATCTTGCATCCTTGCTCATCTGCATGTGGCTTCGTACCTAAAGCAACATGGTGGACTCTTCAAGTCCTCAGCAATTCAGGATGGGCAATAAATGCTGGCTTAGGCAACATTGCTAACACCCAAAAAAGACAAACCAGTTGGGTTCGTGTAGGAATTTAATGCACAGCAGGATAAAGGGTCCTCCATTTACTACCTTTATCAGCCCCCAACAGTTGAGCTCAAAGCACAGGAAGTACAAGTTCCTATTTATTACTTTAGCTGTGTAATATTAACTAATTGACTACTGAATGTTAACTATTAACTAATCTTCCATCACTAAAGCATGTGGGCACTTTCAGCTAGTGGATGCTGAGCTGAAGCCTTAAGTGTAAATATTGTGGTGCATCAGGGAAGGGGGAAAAAAGGTTGCCTAGACACTTAGTTCCAGGAGGCAGTCACACTCACTGGAATGAACCCAGTAGACTTGAAACCAAGCAAATATTACATCAGTTTTCAAGAAAAGAAAGGAGAAATAAAGCAGGGAACCACATGCCAATTAGCCCAATATCAATTCTCGGCAAAATGCTGCAAGCTATTACAGAAAAGTCATCTTAATGCAAATCAAAGACCATTGTATGATTACAAGTCAACATGGTTTCAGTAAAGGGAAAATCCTATTTGCAAATTTATCACAATTTGAGAATGTAACTAATCAAAAGGTAGATAACATGAAGAAAGTCATAAGATACCTTTCAATCTCCCAGATATTTCCATTACTAATACAGGATATATCTTGCACCATTGACAAACAGATCCACCAGAACATTGTGGTATACAATTAGGAGGGAGTGGTCTTGAATCCATCAACGTGGACTCCATACCTCAAAGTCTCATGACTTTTAGTCAAATAGGAGCAAGACAACATCCTAGTTACCACCTTCATCACCATCCCTCCCCCAAGCCTTTCATTCCTCCTTAATGTTGAAAACTATAGAGAAGACACAAAGTGCTCAGATCAGGGACTTTGAAAACATGCAGCAAATAAAACAATTTTAGACAGATGAGGAGAAACACCTTAACTCAAAAGGGTTGTGAATATTAGAAATTATTTACCAGAGAGGTTGTGCATTCTTTCACAGCATGTATTCAAAACTATGATAGATTTTTTTTGCGAGAAACCAAAAGAAACCAAAAGAAAGAATGTGACAAGAGGGGAGGAATGAGGCAGGAAAGTGGGGTTGAATCCCATTATTACACTAAATGGCTGACCAAGTTGGACAGACCACATGGTTTACTTGTGCTCCTATTTCTTGTATTTTTAGGTCTAAATCTTGAGACAATCACAACTCTAAAATCACTTCAGCTTTTCTTTTTAAAACTGTCTTCAAAAAGTTGTCAAATTCAAAGACAAAGAAACGCTAAATGCTTAATTCATGTAGCAATGCAGAAAAAAAGACTGAGGAGTGGTGGTGGCGGCGGCATTAAAATCAGAAAATGCCAAACAATTGAAAATTGAAAACATTTAAAAATAGTCCAGATGTATGGAATCAAAGTGCCAGATGCATATTATAAAAATAAACAAGCATCAATTTTTCAATTATAATGGAGGCACTGAAAATAAAATATAATCATTGTTCATAAAGGCTTTTGCTCTTTCCTCAAACAGCAATGCCTTTTAAAGCTAAATCAGTTCCACGGAAATGTTTCTCAATACTAATGATACATCGTAGTAAAGTAACTACTGTTTAACTAGAAATACTTAAGTGGCAAAGTACTCAAAATCTACTTACCACACATACTCCATAGTGAATATGTGCAAGAGTTATTACTGTAGTCAAAATAATGAGAAGATGATATTCTTTGTCTTGCAAGATACCAGAGATTACAAAAATCACACCTACAACCAATGGCAGGAGAAACCAGCTGAGGGGCTGACAGCGAGTATTACTCATCTGACAAACTATGAGCTTACACTGCAAAGTAGAAGAGAAGAAACATTTAGTCATATTTACATAAATAAAAATACAAGAGCATTTCTTTATAATTAAAAAAAGGTAGTGAACGGGCAGACAGATAATCTTACCGTGAGATTAGAAAAGGCTGTGCCAACCAAAAAGTATACTATTCTTGGATGTTTCTCCATAATATCATATGGTGATCTACAGACCCAGAGTGTGCAAAGACTGAAAAGCAATACTGGTGAAACGAATGGCAGCATTGCTTCATAAAAGGAGTGGTGCTTCAGGGTGTTAGACCTATATGCTCTAAGAAACAAGAGAACAGCATTTAATAAAAGTAGTCAAGCTTCACTCAAGTTATCCAAATTTTCAATATATTTATAAGAAATGCTGTACTACACAGCAAAGCAAAGCAATGTAAAATATTAAAAATAAAAAATTTTGATCCACAATATATAGACCTCAATAAAAATAACGACCCGCTATAGGTTTTATGCTATTTCCACAATTGAACATTTTGCAAACGTGGGTTTCCAAGGCATTTTTTTCCCTCTTATGTTTAATAACTTGGTCAAAGGATCGCAGATGCAATAAGTCATCCAAGAACAACAGATACACTATCTTTATTAGCTAATCATGATCATTTACAATCCCAGACTCCTTTAAAATCGCTGAGCACATGTACAAATAAGGACCCCAAAAATCAATTTCAAAGAAAACTAGAATAAATGCAGCTAATAGAGTGCATTTATGATCAAAGTTCATGACAGCAAACATTCAACAAAATTATTCCAAAATATTAACAGCTTTAAAATGTTTCTACTTTTATAATAAAATTTTCAAATTGAAATATTAATACTTGGTAAAACTTGTTAAAAACCATGTTAAAAAGGTGACAAAAGAACAAAAAGTTCAGATACTTACTTGAAAACATTGTACAAACTCACAGGAAACGTGACAATAAAGGCACAACCTAGAAGATAAATTAAATATATTTCAACTCATAGGCATCAGTATACTATGTCCATGAAACGACTTCAGTGTTCAATTCAATAAATTTACAACGGCATGCTTTGAAAATGGTCACATCCAAAATCACTAAAGAAAAAAAAAACTTTGCTCAAGGTGGGAACGATGCATAAATAACTCATGTTTTGTCATAAGTGCAACACAGTTGCCCATGTTACAGCAGTTTTAAAACAACAGATATTAACGATGCTGAATGTTTTTCTAGCGTGTTAAAGATTTAATATCACGAACATAGTGCTGGAATACCAAGTATTGCAGTCATGAACTCAGACATTTCTGCAATTGTAATCGTTAGATGTTTGAAACATACAGACTATTAGGATCCAAAATGAAAATTCATGGACTAGTTATAACATTCAAGTCCTACTCATTTATATCCTATTTGAATTTCTCATGCCTGATTAGTGAAGGATTCCAAAAACACCCATGTGAATTAGTAGCACAAGCTTCACATACCTGTTATAGCAAAAACTAATGGGAATGTTGTCTTAAATGTTTTTGTTTTAACCACATAGAAAAGTACAGGAACAGGCCCTATGGCCCTCCAAGCCTGCAGTAACCCATTTTGCCCTTGCATATCAAAATTCTTCACTATCTATATCCCTCTATTCCCTTCATATTCATTTGAATGCCGCTATTGTGTCTCTGCTCCTACCACCACCTCTGGCAGCATGTTCCAGCCACTCGACACCTTGTGTGGAAAAAAAAACTTGCTTCACACATTTCTTAAAAACTAATCCCCCCACCTCTTTCATCTTTTAATCAGGTCACCCTTCAACCTCCTGTATTCCAATGAATACAAACCAGTCTATCCAAAAACTTTCTTCATACCCAAAATCCTCCACACTAGGCAACATCTTGGTAATTTTTTTCTGTACCCTCTCCAAAACGTCCACATCCTTCTGTATGCAAGTTCATGAAACACCATGGCTTAGTTTACATTTAAAAACCAACTTTCTAAATTTAGATTGAAGAAACTGTTTAAGGCCTGGAAAAGTAACATCAGCAAAGCATTCACCGTCCTGACTCTGAAAATGACAGCAATCTTTGGAGTATGCACACGTACAGACAAAAGACCGACATCCAAAAATACTGCAGATTCCAGAAATCTGCATTGTTGTTCAGGTCAGGCAATGTTCGTGGAAACAAAATTTAACATTTTATGTTGACGATCTTTCATCAGAACCCAGCGGTTGATAACAAGAACAACTTCATTTTGATGAAAGGTCATCAACCTAAAACATTAATATTTGTTTTTCCACAATGCTGCCTGACCTGCAGAGCATTTCCTACACCCCAATGTTTTTATTTACAATGGAACACAACTTTGATTGAGAATTTTTTGATAATTTGGTTAAAACCCACTCCTTTCACATGTCTTGCATCATCCCAGAGTCAGAAGATAGTAATTCACTCCCACTTAAAAAGTGAGGGACTGTAACTGACTACCCATTGGCAACAAAGCTGAAATTAAAAATTCACCCTGTTGGAGAACTGCAGATGGGAACCTTCATCCTTTGTAGAGCACAGAGGCACTACTTGAAAGTCTATTTTCACTCGGCTTGGTTTCACACTGATAAGTCTTAACATATTTAAGAGAAGCTACATACCCAGAATCATAACACTGAAGAGATCTCTGTATTGTAAATTAAGGAAGACTGGTCCATACCAAGCTTCAACACCAACTATAGCAGTAACGATGTACACAATTGAAATAGTCTGCAAAAGAATTAAGAAAACGTTTTGGCTTTAATTTGTGGCGCACATTACCATAATGCTGCATTGGAGTGTGGTTGTCTGTAACAGACTTACAAGATCTAAATTATTTCATAATTAAAATATGCTTACCCATCTCACTATATAAAAAGATTGTAAAATGAAATGACTGATAAGGTAGCAAGTCTAAGTCAATTAATGGAGGATCAAAAACGTTAATCATATGGAATTTTCCATTCAAAAAGAAACTTGTAACAGAAATACCATTAACTGACATTAAAATTGCATTTTAAGTACAAAATTCTTACATGTTGCACTGCAGACATCATCATTGCAGCAGACAAGTTAAGATTGTATATTTTCTTTAAAAAGCAGCATTTAAAACAATAAATATTATTGAAGTGAGGTGGATAAATCCCCAGGACCTGATCAAGTGTACCCGAGAACTGAGAAGCTAGATATTTGTATCATCCTTAGTCACAGGTGAGGTGCTGGAAGACTGGGGATTGGCAAACGTGGTGCCGCTGTTTAAGAAGGGCAGTAAAGACAAGCCAGGGAACTATAGACCAGTGAGCCTGACCTCGGTGGTGGGCAAGTTGTTGGAGAGAATCCGGAGGGACAGGATGTACATGTATTTGTAAAGAAAAGGATTGATTAGGGATAGTCAATATGGCTTTGTGCATGGGAAGTCATGTCTCACAAACTTGATTGAGTTTTTTGAAGAAGTAACAAAGAAGATTGATGAGGGCAGAGCAGTAGATGTGATCTATGTGGGCTTCAGTAAGGCATTCGACAAAGTTCCCCATGAGAGACGGATTAGCAAGGTTAGATCTCATGGAATACAGGGAGAGCCAGCCATTTGGATACAAAACTGGCTCAAGAGATAGAGGGTGGTGGTGGTGGAAGGTTGTTTTTCAGACTGGAAGCCTGTGACCAGTGGAGTGCCACAAGGATCGGTGCTGGGTCCTCTACTTTTTGTCACTTACATAAATGATTTGGATGCAAGCATAAGAGGTATAGTTAGTAAGTTTGCAGATGACACCAAAATTGGAGGTGTAGTGGACAGCGAAGAGGGTTACCTCAGATTACAACAGGATCTTGACCAAATGGGCCAATGGGCTGAGAAGTGGCAGATGGGAGTTTAATTCAGATAAATGAGGGGTGCTTTATTTTGGGAAGGCAAATCTTAGCAGGACTTATGCACTTAATGGTAAGGTCCTAGGGAGTGTTGCTGAACAAAGAGACCTTGGAGTGCAGATTCATAGCTCCTTGAAAGCGAGTCGCAGGTAGATAGGATAGTGAAGGCGGCGTTTGGTATGCTTTCCTTTTCTTAGTCAGAGTATTGAGTACAGGAGTTAGGAGGTCATGTTGCAGCTGTACAGGACATTGGTTAGGCCACTGTTGGAATACTGCGTGCAATTCTGGTCTCCTTCCTATTGGAAAGATGTTGTGAAACTTGAAAGGATTCAGAAAAGATTTACAAGGATGTTGCCAGAATTGAAGGATTTGAGCTATAGGGAGAGGCTGAACAGGCTGGGACTGTTTTCCCTGGAGCGTCAGAGGCTGAGGGGTGACCTTAGAGGTTTACAAAATTATAAAGGGGCATGGATAGGATAAATAGACAGTCTTTTCCCTGGGATCAGGGAGTCCAGAACTAGAGGGCATAGGTTTAGGTTGAGAGGGGAAAGATATAAAAGAGGGTGGTACGTGTATGGAATGAGCTGCCAGAGGATGTAGTGGAGGCTGGTACAATTGCAACATTTAAGAGGCATTTGGATATGTATATGAATAGGAAGGGTTGGGAGGGATATGGGCCGGGTGCTGGCAGGTGAGACTAGATTGGGTTGGGATAGCTGGTCTGTGTGGACAGGTTGGACCGAAGGGTCTGTTTCCATGCTGTACATCTCTGACTCTATGCTGAAAGTTGGTCTTCATTAGGTAGTATCATTTTTAAAAGAATAGATTGATGTTTATGGAAACAGCTCAAGTTATACTGAGCTGTTTCAGAGAAAGACAATTTAATTCATAGTGCACTTCAAATTCATCATGTTGTTGGAAATCCTACTGTTTGAGCAAAGTATTAAAATCTAAAAAGAGGATTCTCCTGGGAACTGAAGGAAACAAGTCAGAGTAAGCAAACATCGAAAAGATAAAATGGTTGAGACCTGGATTTTGCACAAAGCATTTTGTGCTGTAATCATTGAAATGCTAACCATTTTCAACAATTTCAAGCTTAAACTATCAATAGTAGGAAGAATGGGTATTCATACAGCTTCTGTTGTGACCAACTTATTTTTGGAAAAAAATGCAAATTACAGTATCCCTTATGCTAACTGATGTTATTTTTCCTCATTTAAATTTGCATAAATTATATTGAAAGTGTCAAGAATTAATGGTCTTTAATTCTCAAATTGTTTGGTTACAATTGGTTTGACAAATTATTGCACATCAGAAGAGTTCACTGCACAAAGCACTTTATGACAGCTTACCACGACAAATTGCTACACAAATCAGAATACTCACTTACCACTTGACTGAGGTCATATCCCCATGGAAGGAAAAGAATCCCTGTGTTGTACTTCTCCCAGTGGGAAAGTATAAAGGAAAATAATACTACCCACAGAATGAAGAAGAGCGTAAGGACACTGACACCCGCCTCCCCACGTCCGAAGATGGAATAGACAGTGACTACAAAAAATATACAGGCCCAGCTGTCCAAACCATGGTCAAAGAGTTCTCCAAGTGGAGTGCTGGAGCTAGTCCGTCGAGCTTGCTTCCCATCAACTCCATCTATTGGAAATTGATAAAGAGATAGGTTCAGTATTTGGATCACCATAGTGTTTGCTAAAATAAAATTGTCATGTATTTATACCTCTCTAATCCAACTATAGCCACACAAAATAAAAAAAAAACTCTCTCATCATCGGGCAAATACTTGAACAGCTGAAGTAAGTAATGTTGCATAGAATGCATGCCTTTTGACAAAGGCAACTGTATTTATCCATTTATTGAACATGGTAAAATGCCCCAAACTTCAGAGTAATATTATAAAACAGAATTTGACTCAGCACCTAAAGGTTTGATGACCAAAAGCTTGGTTAAAAAAAAAGTTAGACTTTAAGGGGTGCCTTCTAGGAGGCTAGACAATTTACTAGGCAGGGATGTTTAGAGATGGAACCTGATCTTCAGAGTTTTGACAGTTGAAGGCAAGGCCACCAGCAATTCAGCATTAAACACTGCAATGCTCAAGAGGTCAGAGAGCTAGAGGAGTTTAGATGGGTGAAGCTGTGGGGAATTTGAAAATGACAATGAGCATTTTAAAAATCTAACAGAGGAGCCAATATAGGTCAGCCAGAAATCTCTCAAACATGTTTTACTAGTTAATGAACTTCTGATCTGTTGCAACTCCATCATGCCAATAATTCTCAAAAACAAAAATCTATTTTAGTGTTCAGAATTACAATGAAGCTAGCAAGAGCTTTTTGGAGTAGAATATTACAGACATCCACAATCCTTTGAATAAATGAACATTTTCTGATACTACTGAACAGCTAGCTCTAATTTTGTTATATTTCTAAGTTATTAATTTACAATAATCAGATAGAAAAGTTGATATAAAATAATTTCTTCGATAATCTTAAACATCGTAACTTTTTAATAAAGCTCATCTTACATGAACATAGGCATCATTGAGCAACCTAGCATGTTTTGCCCTTCACAGTCATCCATGAGACATGTTGGGAAGCCACCTTCATGAACCACTGCGTTCAGGAGGCAACTCCAGGATTTTTGACCCAGCAGCAAAGAAGGAAAAGGTGATACAATTCCAAGTTAAACACATGTGTGTATTGGAGGAGGACTTTCATATAGGGGTGTTCTCTCATACCTTCATCCTTGTCCTTCCAAGTCATAGGTTTACAAAAAGGTACAGAAACCTCAGTGAGGGGTACCACTGGGCATCTTGCATATGGTACAGACTGCTTCAACCAAGCAAGTCAGTGGCGAAAGAATTGAACGAAGGTGTGGGTGGATGGGACCCAAATAATATGCACTGCTTTCTCCAGGCTGGTATCAAGCTTCAAAGTGTTGCTCAAGCTACATTCATCCAAGGAAATGGACACTATTTCATCACAGCTTGATATGTAGATGTTGCACAGACTTTGGGGAACTAGAAGGCAAGTTACCATGGAATTCCTTGCTGCTGACCTGCTCTTATATCCAATGCTTTATGACTGGTCTTTTTCAGTTTCCAGTCAACGGTGAACTCCTAGGAGGTTACTTAGAGGGGGATTCAGGAATGGTAATGCACTGAATATCAAGGAAAAAAAAAAATGATTAGATTCTCTTGTGAAGGTCATTTTCTGGCACTGTCACACAAATATAACTTTTCACTCATCAGTCCAAGTCCAAAGGTTTTCCAGATTTTGTTGCATTTGGACACCAACTGCTTCAACATCCAAGCAGTTACAAATGGTGCTTAGCATTGTGCGCTGGCTAAGGGACATCCCACTGCTGACCGAAATATGGCAGGAAGGTCTTGAAGCAGCAGCTGACAACAATTGGGTCTATCACAATACCTTGAGGAACTGCCACAATGATGCTCCCATATAGTTTCTGCTCTTCCTGTGCTTTAGCAGTGCTTCCCCATCCCAGGTTCCTGCCTGTTTACTTCCTCAAAATGTTCCTAATCACCCTCTGCATTCTTTGTGCTTTTGTAGTCCTTTGCTTTCCTCCATCAAGAATAAACCAGACTCTGCAATAAGCTGGCATATCCATCTCACTGATACTTAAGAAAATAGATATTTATTTCCAAAAAAATTCAAAAACTACTTGCAGCACTGTCTTATTACATGCATGTTTTTTAAAATCAAATTAGGTTCCACAATTAATGGATTCCATTCAGAAAGGATCCTTCAACCAATACAGTTTTAAGAATCACTGACCTAACGTGTATGCCGTGAAATTCAGGAGACCAGCAGCAATCCATACCCAACTTGGAACATGTGTATAACCTGAACCTGTAAGAGAAAGAAAAGGCAGGGAGAAAATATGGTCAGTCTCCAATAGGACATCATTTACTCAATAGAATGTTTCACCAACTCCCTGGATATCAATATTGCCATGAAACAGAAGAATTTAACTACCTGCTCATTTTCTCCCAACTTTAAAACAGGAGAAAATAAGGCATTTCATATAATAAAGGGTAATAATGGTTACTTAGATTACAAAATAATTTACTCAGTTTACAACAAACAACCATGGATTCCAAATAGCACTGAGAAATCATTAAAAAAAAACTGAAGACTGTCCCACCTTTAACTAGCCAACCAGTTTTTAAATAGACAGTTCTTCTAAAAAGCAATAGTTGCATTCTTGTGCAACCTCACATTATAGGGAAAAAAAAAATCACACTTTAGAAATAGCATTTATAGTGTTGGTGATGTAATCACATTAAAGCCAACAGGTTTTAAAAAGTTTGCATTGCAGAAACACGTCCCCAATTCGTCGGCTGTGTTACAGCAAATTTGTGTTGTTGGTGAAATGTACATTATAGCAGAACAACAAGTCTACAGAAATGAAATACTTTAACTTTAGTCTATTTAATGATAAAAATAAACTTCCAAATGACAAATGGAAACAATAAAACAATTCTGCAGACAATTTTCAGGTATTGGTCAGCTAACTAAAGCACTCCGAGTATATGGTGCTATTAAAATCTGGATATGAAGTCATTCACAAGCTTCTGCTGAAGGATATTTTGGGAACACTCTTCTTGCCCCATACCTTTCCCCTCAGCTAGCAAAAAGAACATGAGAAATATAGTGGTAAATAAGTTACCAAGACAGAACATTTTAACTTTGAGGCCAATAAGGAGAAACTATTACACCAACTTAAGCAAGGCCATCACACGAGGAAGAGGAAGCATTTTCATACTGATGAACCAACAGAGAATCTGTTAGTAGCAATATTCGTTGTAGTCTAGAAATTAATGTAATGGAAAATTGTCACTTTATCAAGTCTGCTAAATTAATTCAGCTGTAAACAATAAGGACTAACACATCTCAAATTGAAAAGATATTTGTGGTGTTTTCTCATGTCAGTCAACAACATGGATTAGGTTATAAAATGTTCCTCAACAGCAGAATCAACAGAACAGAGAGACAGCTATGACCATGCATTAATCACATTACCATCTCAAAACAGATTAGCCAATGCATGGGTGGAAGGCCAGTTGCCAGAAATAAACGTGTCCCATAGTTTGTCTGCTCAACAACTTAGCTACTCAACCTGCCTGGTCAAGGCCAGCAGAATAAAATCAGGCACAACTTAGGTCTAGGGACAAAGTCAGATATTTCATAAACTGAGAAGGAGATTACAACGAATCACTACTAGCCTCTTAAAACATTCTATGATGCAAATAAAAGACATGAGCTTGTTAATTCAAATTGCATTCACATCTGGTGCCCACAGACAAGTGATTTAGCTCCTTCTATTCATGGCAAATATTGTACACACGCACTTGGGATTGAGACAGACGAACAAATATCTTTCAAAGCAGCATACGGTAATCTGTAAACAGCAATGCTCTTGGTGTTCTCAGGTGAGACTGAGGACTGCAGATGCTGGGATATGAGAGTCAAGAGTGTGGTGCTGGAAAAGGAAGGGCTTTTGCTTGAAACGTCAACTCTCCGGCTCCTTGGATGCTGTCTGACCTGCTGTGCTTTTCCAAAACCACGCTCACTGTCTCAACCAGTAACCTCCCTACCTGCATTTTAGATTCCAGCTCCAGGCCTCATTCATTTTGCGATCTCCTGTTGAAAACATAACTTTTCATTCGGTTCTCAGCCATGAGGACAGCTGAGATATTGCCCTGATGATATCAGAGTCATAGAGATGTACAGCATGGAAACAGACCCTTCGGTCCAACTCGTCCATGCCGACCAGATATCCTAACCCAATCTAGTCCCTCCTGCCAGCACCCAGCCCATATCCCGCCAAACCCTTCCTATTCATATACCCATCCAAATGCCTCTTAAATGTTGCAATTGTACCAGCCTCCACCACATCCTCTGGCAGCTCATTCCAAACATGTACCACCCTCTGTGAAAAAGTTGTCCCTTAGGTCTCTTTTATAATCTTTCACCTCTCACCCTAAACCTATGCCCTCTAGTTCTGGACTCCCCGACCCCAGGGAAAAGACTTTGCCTATTTATTCTATCCATGCTCCTCATGATTTTGTAAACCTCTAAGGTCACCCCTCAACCTCCAACGCTCCAGGGAAAACAGCCCCACCCTGTTCAGCCTCTCCCCGTAGCTCAGATCCTCAAACCCTGGCAACATCCTTGTAAATCTTTTCTGAATCCTTTCAAGTTTCACAACATCTTTCCGATAGGAAGGAGACCAGAATTGCACACAATATTCCAACAGTGGCCTAACCAATGTCCTGCACAGCCTGTGACCTCCCAACTCCTGTACTCAATACTCTGACCAATAAAGGAAAGCATACCAAACGCCTTCTTCACTATCCTATCTACCTGCGACTCCACTTTCAAGGAGTGATGAACCTGCACTCCAAGGTCCCTTTGTTCAACAACACTCCCTAGGACCTTACCATTAAGTGTACAAGTCCTGCTAAGATTTGCTTTCCAAAATGCACCACCTCACATTTATCTGAATTAAACTCCATCTGCCACTTCTCAGCCCATTGGCCCATCTGGTCAGATCCTGCTATAATCTGAGGTAACCCTCTTCGCTGTCCACTACACCTCCAATTTTGGTGTCATCTGCAAACTTACTAACAGTACCTCTTATGCTCGCATCCAAATCATTTATGTAAAAATGACAAAACGTAGAGGGCCCAGCACCGATCCTGGTGGCACTCCATTGGTCACAGGCGTCCAGTCTGAAAAACAACCCTCCACCACCACCCTCTGTCTTCGACCTTTGAGCCAGTTCTGTATCCAAATGGCTAGTTCTCCCTGTATTCCATGAGATCTAACCTTGCTAATCAGTCTCCCATGGGGAATCTTGTCGAACACCTTACTGAAGTCCATATAGATCACATCTACTGCTCTGCCCTCAATCTTCTTTGTTAATTCTTCAAAAAAAAAACTCAATCAAGTTTGAAAGACATGATTTCCCACACACAAAGCCATGTTGACTATCCCAAATCAGTCCTTGCCTTTCCAAATACATGTACATCCTGTTCCTCAGGATTCCCTCCAACAACTTGCCCACCACTGAGGTCAGGCTCACCGGTCTATAGTTCTCTGGCTTGTCCTTACCATCCTTCTTAAAGTGGCACCACGTTTGCCAAACTCCAGGTCTTCCATCACCTCACCCGTGACTAGCGATGATACAAATATCTCAGCAAGAGGCCCAGCAATCACTCCTCTAGCTTCCCACAGAGTTCTCGGGTACATCTGATCAGGTCCTGGGGATTCATCCACCTTTAACCGTTTCAAGACATCCAGCACTTCCTCCTCTATAATCTGGACATTTTGCAAGATCTCACCATCTATTTCCCCCACAGTCTATATCTTCCATATCCTTTTCCACAGTAAATACTGATGCAAAATATTCATTTAGTTTCTCCCCCATTTTCAGTGCTCCACACAAAGGCCGCCTTGCTGATCCTTGATGGGCCCTATTCTCTCCCTAGTTACCCTTTTGTCCTTAATACATTTGTAAAACCCGTTTGGATTCTCCTTAATTCTATTTGCCAAAGCTCTCATGTCTCCGTTTTGCCCTCCTGATTTCCCTCTTAGAGTATAAAGAAAGTAGCAGTATACTTAAGGATTCACTCGATCTATCCTGTCTGTACCTGACATATGCTTCCTTCTTTTTCTTAACCAATCGATTCATAATTTGGATTAAAGTCCACGGATAACACTTTCTTCCTTTGAGGAGTGATTGTTTGAAAAACATCCACTATAAATCAAAATAAGTAGGGACTGATGCACCTGGAAGATGTTCATTATATTCAATAAGTGCCAATCTACTTTTAATGCATACCTTTAATACTTGTGGTAGTTTTAATTTGAATGAAAGAACGTGCACATTCACCTTTGGGTTGGAGGATCTGAGCTACAGGGAAGCTGAACAGGCTGGGGCTGTTTTCCCTGGAGCGTCAGAGGCTGAGGGGTGACCTTATAGAGATTTACAAAATTATGAGGGGCATGGATAGGATAAATAGACAAAGGATTTTCCCTGGGGTCAGGGAGTCCAGAACTAGAGGGGAAAGATATAAAAGAGACTTAAAGGGCAACCTTTTCACGCAAAGGGTGGTACGTGTATGGAATGAGCTGCCAGAGGATGTGGTAGAGGCTGGTACAATTGCAACATTTAAGAGGCATTGGATGGGTATATGAATAGGAAGGGTTGGGAGGGATATGGGCCGGGTGCTGGCAGGTGGGACTAGATTGGGTTGGGTTGGGATATCTGGTCGGCATGGACGGGTTGGACCAAAGGGTCTGTTTCCATGCTGTACATCTCTATGACAAACATCAATTAATTCCAGAACAGTTTCCTCCATGATGGGTGAAAAATGCAAAACAAAATCCTGCAAGTGGAGTCTTGCCTGTTTAAAGGTGGAGACATGCAAAACCTTCTAGTTCACAGCTGGGCTAGGGGCAGTTGAGCCATTCATTAGACAACACTGCCTCTTCTATACAAATCGAGCCCAGGAGCAGCAACCAAGGCTTCAGTACAGAAAGCTTCACACCAGCTCAGAATCCTTTGCAATTGCTCAAAAATACACCATACGATAATACATTTAATGTAATGTAAAAAAAAGGAAGCGGCCTAATAGACAGTTGGCAATGCATAATTACATAAAGTATGTGTTTCAATAATTCCTGTATAGTGCCATACAAGCCAAAATGTGCTTTTGTATGGACGTCCCCAGCTAGGATTAACAGTTAATGCAATGCAAATACCAGGAGCAACAAGAACAGAAACCACTTTCCACCCATAGAAAATTAATGGCTCTGGTGGTAAATTGAGCTGGTTAAGTTTCTCCCCATAACTGAGCCCCTAACCAATCAAGGCTGACCTTTCATCAATGCACTTGGTGACTATCTCCACAGCATTCTGTGACAACAGGTTCCACAGATTCCTTCTGTTTGAAGAAGTTCCTCCTCATCTCAGTTCTAAAGCATCATCCTTCACTCAGTGGCTATGTCCTTGGGTCCTAGTCTCCTACTAGTGGAAAACCTTCACATCCACTTTTACTTGGGTCTCATAGATTTCTGTAAATTTCAATCAAATCCCCCTCATTCTTCAAAATTCAAGTACAGATCCAAAGCCCTCAACAGCTCCTCATATGAAAAGTCTACAGTTTAATTTCAAAGACTCCTGGTGCCTTGGGAACCTGGTGAAGTAACTATGTCAGTGTATTGGGACAGCAATATTTAAGCAATTTTCACTTTTTTGAAAAACAAACCAAACCAATCTCTTACCTGAAGCATAAAAATCATAGTCAAAATAGGCCAACATAAAAAAGTTAAGCACAAGTAGCATGAAACCAGAGAACGTCAATAGATTTGGTGCCAGCCATGTCGGTAAAATCTATAAAAGCAAAAAGGAAACTTGATAAAATCAGCAGATTAGAAATTAGAAGCATAGATTAAGTAGTGTTTATAGTAAATTTAAAAAGTTTTAAAACTGAACAGTATGTCAGGCCAGCTCAATTTCTGTTGTTTTTTTTTAAAATCTTCTATATATCTTAAAGTAACATTTTCTTACATTGAATGAGCACCATTCTTACCAACGGGATCTCAATGAATATGAGATATCTAATTCCACTGTCCAAATGTGGCCCATCCTTCCA
Source organism: Chiloscyllium plagiosum (assembly GCF_037043375.1). NCBI lineage: Eukaryota > Metazoa > Chordata > Chondrichthyes > Orectolobiformes > Hemiscylliidae > Chiloscyllium > Chiloscyllium plagiosum. Next base: position 3,924,622 of record NW_028270141.1, on the reverse strand, counting down.
CCATGGATCATAAAAGCTGCTCATACTGAGCAATACTCAAAACTTACAGGTACACCATAGACAAGAGACTGACAGTGAAGAAAACTCAGGAATTCTCTTAATAAATTATTTTACAAGGAAATCTGGTACAAAGTATCTTAAGAAAACTATTTTTAAATCAGATTTAGTACATATACCTAATGCTGCAATGAAACTAAAAAAGGAGGTAACTACAAGGATCCAGGAATACTGAAAATTCATCATAATATGCTCTTACCTTAACTACAGAGTTCCAGAATGGATGCATAACATATACAGATAATGGATTGGTGTCCACTGCACTATACTGCAAGGAAAATAGAAAGACAAAACTCATGCATATTTTAGTGCAAAATCAGAATCTATGTATTTGTAAATTTAAAATAAAACAGAGGCGACTAAAAGAAGCTAGCTATTGCATTAATCAGAACAAAAATAAGGCTTCCAATTAAAAACTTTGCCAGATTGATCTTCCATTTCAGATTTAATGAATCGGTGCTCAAGATCTGAACAAAGGGATACACTGGCTAGTGTGACCACTACAAATGGTAGGGGTATGCTCAACCAAATGACTGCTGTATTCTTAGCGGGAAGGAAACCAAATATCAAAATCAGTTTTTTCCCTTCAAACTGCAAATTACATCCTGTAGCAACCAACCAAGCTTGCTGTGATTTACCTCATCCAAAGCAGTTGCAATTAAGGATAGGTAACTCAAAGCCATGGTCTCTGGTTATTTAAGGCTCACGGTAAAACAATAAATTTAGTTATCAACTATTAATTTCACAGCATTTTAATCCAGCCACTACTTCTTAAAATGTAAAGTCTTTGCGAATAGCAAGCTATGCTAAAAAAAAAACTCCCACAAAATGCAGAAAATAATTTTGCAGGTCAGTAGAAGGGAAACTGTTCACAATTTAAGATTCTAAAGTTTACAGCATTTTGTAGCTTCCTTTCAAAATTACAGCATCCTTTAGTATAGATCATGTACTTTAGTATACATCATTCAGAACTGCAAGATGCTGGTAATGGAAAAGCTTCAGTATCAGAAGAAGAATCTAAATTTTTTTTAAAAATTCATTAATGACATGAGGGCACCACTAGCTACAGCAGCATTTATTGCCCAACCCTAATTCTCCAAAGGGCAGTTAAAAGTAAACCACATTGCTGTGGCTCTGGAGTCATACGTAGGCCAGGCCAAGATGGCATTTTCCTTCCCCATAGGACATAAGTGAACCAGATGGGTTTTCCCCCTGACAATTTGCAATTAGACATTTTAGTTCTTAGATTTTAAAATTGAATTCCAATACCACCATCCGTCACAGTGGGAGTTAAACCTGCATCCCCAGAACATTACCTGGGCCTCTGGATTAATAGGCCAGCAATAATACCACTAGACTATTGCCTCCCCTCAACTTCAGCTGTCGAACATGTGACAGGTCACTTTGAAACTTCTTATTTAAAGTTACTTTAAATCAAAAGGGGATTTCTGTATGAACGCATGAAAAAACTACACATCCCAAAGACTGGCAGAAGAATGTTTTGAGCTAGAGCATGTACACATGCTGGTCAAGGAAAACTGAAGATTCTTGTGTACCAAATACTAAGCCAGAGAAAATGGGATTCTGGAATAGGAAAAGAATAGTAAATACATATTAAATGTTCAAGTTCTGCTCAGTTTCAAAACCACATGAACAATCTTAAGTCCCTACTCTTCACACATTTTCACTTTTCAGCCCATGAAAACCTTTATTTCTCAGTTTCTACTTCTGACAAAGGGTTCAAATTTTTGCTATTTTTAATCTGACCTATGTATTCATAGAATTTTCTAGATTTTTCCAAATTTGCAGTACTTAAATACTTATTAAATGCTCACAAGACTATATACACAATACTTGGCTAGCAAAATGACGACACATCACAAATGACTAGGAGTGACAATGAAGCCCTCAGGAGTGTTCAGGAAGGAGAAATGACATGCCCATAAGTTTGCTAGAGGATTTTTCAGTTGGTTCAAATGAAAAATCAATGGTGATCCATTTGTCTTTGCAAAGAAGCCTTCAAGGCTAATGATTTGGCAAAAAGGGCAAAAAACCCTTAAAAATAAAGTCATTTTCATTCTTACTCGCTTGTTTCTGATCAGACATCCCTCAATTAGTATTACACTAACATATGAAGTCAACACCTTTCTGTAGCACATGGTGACCAAACCCACTGAACAGACTTGGAATAAACTTAAGCATTTTGTGGAATTTGTTAGCACACATTGAACGAATTGGGTTGCAAGGTTTTAATTTTCCAAATTCTACTCCAGTCACTTAGAATAAGATTGACATTGTAACAAAAAGGCTAGAAGAACTACCTTCAGAAAATCTCAAGCAAGCAATTCAGGTCATTGGAATATACAGAGCAGTTTTGTACCAGCAGTATTTGACCATTTTAGAGGGAGCACAACAACTTGATTTTTCCAAAGCAGCAATACTTAACTGAAAACTATTCCAATCAATTGTTACTTATTTATTCTATTTCAATTTTGAAACACCAATTTTCACTGCATGCCACCTTCAGTCAAAGTGCTGCTGCTCTACCAAAAACTCAGCAGGTTGAGCACTGTATCAGCTAAATTTGGCTAGAATGTTGTTACTTAGGGTGTAGGTTTGCTCGCTGAGCTGTAGGTTTGATATCCAGACCCTTCATTACCTAGCTAGGTAACATCATTGGCGACCTCCAAGTGAAGCAAAGCTGTTGTCTCCTGCTTTCTATTTATATGTTTCTCCTGGATGGGGTTCCTGGGGTTTGTGGTGATGTCATTTCCTGTTCATTTTACGAGGGGTTGATAGATGGCATCTAGATCGGTTTGTTTATGGCGTTGTGGTTGGAGTGCCAAGCCTCTAGGAATTCTCTGGCATGTCTTTTGCTTAGCCTGTTCCAGGATAGATGTGTTGTCCCAGACAAAATGGTGGCTTTTTTCATCAGTGTGTAGGGCTACGAGGGAGAGAGGGTAGTGTCTTTTTGTGGCTAGCTGGTGTTAGTGTATCCTGGTGGCTAACTTTCTTCCTGTTGTCCTACATAGTGTTTGTGACAGCCCTTGCATGGAATTTTTGAAGATGATATTGGTTTTGTTCACGGGTTGTACTGGGTCTTTTAAGTTTGTTAGTTTTTGTTTGAGTGTGTTGGTGGGTTTGTGTGCTACTAGGATTCCGAGGGGTCTTAGTAGTCTGGCTGTCATTTCTGAAACTTCTTTGATGTATAGTAAGGTGGTTAGGGTTTCTGGCTGTGTTTGGTCTGCTTGTCGCGGTTTGTTCTTGAGGAATCTGCGCACTGTATTTTTTGAGTATCCGTTCTTCTTGAATACGTTGTATAGGTGGTTCTCCTCTGTTTTCCGAAGTTCGTCTGTGCTGCAGTGTGTGGTGACTTGTTGGAATAGTGTCCTGATATAGCTTCATTTGTGTGTTGGGATGGTTGCTGGTGTAGTTAAGTATTTGGTCAGTGTTTGTTGGTTTTCTGTATACGCAGGTTTGTGGTTCTCCGTTGTCCTTCCTTTCAACTGTGCAATTCCATGCAAGGACTGCCACAAACACTACGTAGGACAAACAGGAAGAGTTAGCCACCAGGATACACGAACACCAGCCAGCCATAAAAAGACACGATCCTCTCTCCCTCGTAGCCCTACACATGGATGAAAAAAGCAACCATTTCGACTGGGACAACACATCTATCCTGGGACAGGCTAAGAAAAGACATGCCAGAGAATTCCTAGAGGCCTGGCATTCCAACCACAATGCCATAAAACAAACAGATCTAGATGCCATCTATCAACCCCTCAGAAAACAAACAGGAAATGACATCACCACAAACCCCAGGAACCCCATCCAGGAGAAAGATACAAATAGAAAGCAGGAGACAACAGCTTCACTTCACTTGGAGGTCGCCAATGATGTTACCTAGCCAGGTAATGAAATGTCTGGATATCAAACCTACAGCTCAGCGAGCAAAACTACACGCTAAATCTCAACCTGAGCTACAAACCTTCACAAACCTTGCAAATGTTGTTACTCACATTATGATCATAGTAAATCTCACTTATTCTCACCATTTATTTCACCTGTGATATGGTGTGGAATATTTTCTATATTGATGAGATGCAGAGAGGAACTAAACAGATGGGTTCAATCCAGTCCTTGTTCAGTTACACTTTCAGTAAAGGCCACTGACTAGTATTAAAAGAACAAGTCATTCACAGTGCATAGGGAGATTAGGAGCTGTCATTATCACCTCTTTATTGCTACCTTTGCTTCTGGAGCCATGACACCTTCTCAGCCCAGTATAAAATACCTATTTTTCTCCTTTGTTTTAGCTTTGACAAAGGGTCAGTTAGACTCAAAACGTCAGCTCTTTTCTCTCCTTACAGATGCTGCCAGACTTGCTGAGATTTTCCAGCATTTTCTCTTTTTTGGTTTGAGATTAAAAGAACAAACCTATGAACAGAGTGTGTCTTGAACTTTCAAGCTCTGTAGTCAATTGTCAAGATTCAGAGGCTATGAAACTCAAATAAATCTGGATCTTAAGGCTCAAGTTAGAACGAGTATCTGAAATTAATTTTAAAGACACGTGCAGACCAAATGGTGTCATCAAATTTGCATCAATAGCTTTTTATCCAGTCAACAATAATTTGTTACAATTAATCCTGTGTGTCGAGAGCCTAGACTTATGATTTCATTAAAATTCCACCTCTGCTGATGAACTTAAATTCAAATATATAATTAGATCAGGAATAAAATCCTTACATCAATAATAGTAATTAGGTCATAAGAGTTCATCTGATACACCAATATCCTCCCATCTTCACACATGATCCCTAATCCACAATTTGGGTTACTCTGAATTGCCTGAAAAAGCCACTCCCTTAAGGGAAGTGAGGGATAGACAAGAGATGCTGGCTTTTCCAGCAATGCTCACATCCCATGCATAAATGTTAAAAAAAAAACCTTGAAGTACATTGTAATATCCCCACAGATAATTCTGTTAATGGGTGATCTGCTAATTGCATTGCTCATTAAGTTTAACAATTACTCTGTACAAATTCAAACAGGCAATCCTTCCAATATAGAGTCGGCAGCATTAAAATTACACCTGCGACTGAAATAGCAAAGCGGACAAAATTACACAAAAAGGGTGTTTCAGTTAATTTTCTAAAAGTATAAAAAGGTCACTGACCTCTCTCCCACAAACACTGCATAATATGCTAAGCATCTCAAGGATGTTTGGGACTTGAGATTCTAATTATTAGCAGTGTTTTGCTTTTGGTGCACATTGAAGCAGCATTTCAGAAAAATTAATATGGTAGAATATTTTTGTTACATATCCCTTAACAGGACACCAGCAATGTGAAACACCAAAATATACAGTGCCACATGATGCTAGATCACATTTGATTAGGGCTGAGAGAGAGTTTGGAGTTCCTGAACTCTGGGCCCAATCACCTTCAAAACATTCTGGATGGGAATTCACCCACTGGAGCTTGCATCATAGCTCAACGTAGCAGTCAGGAGCAAAGTTCTCTAGATGGATGGAGAAATTTGCAACAAACCACCAAAAGCAGATTAATACTCATTATTAATATTGGTGGGGAAAGAAAGACTGCAATCATACAAGCAGCCTGTTCCCTCAATATAGACAGTACCTCTGATCTCTACTTTGAAATAAAAACCAAAGTAAAAACAAAAATAAACGTTCATCTAGCTGAACGCCTAACAAAACTACATACAGCATGACGAATTTATGCTTTTATAATACCTTCTATAAATTCTTGTGACCACATTTTATAGTGGTCATATCAAAAAGGGACAGAGTGCAACATTTTAAAAAGAGAGAGGTCTGCATTACCAAGTTTAATTTTCCTCTGCTAATGTGTCCTCACAGAACAGCAGACATCTTCTGTGGTCACACAATCAATTTAGTCAATTCTTGAGGCAGATGAACTCGGGGCATGGTTAGCAACATGGGACTGGGATATCATAGCAATTACAGAAACATGGCCCAGTGGAGAGGCAAGTCTGGCAGCTTAATATTCCAGGATACAAATGCTACAGGAAGGATAGAAAAGGGAGGCAAGAGAGGAGGGGGAATGGCTTTTTTGATAAGGGATAGCATTACAGCTGTATGGAGGATATTCCTGGAAATACATCCAGGGAAGTTATTTTGGTTGGGGGGGGGGGGGGGAAAGAGAGGAGGAGTAACTGAGAAGAAAGAAAGGGATGATCACCTTTATTGGGATTGTATTATAAACCCCATAATAGTCAGAGGGAAATGGAGAAACAGATGATTTGTAAGGAGATCTCAGCTATTTGAAAGAAATAATAGGGTGGTTATGGTAGAGGATTTTAAAAACTTTCCAAACCGACTGGAACTGCCATAGCGTTAAAAGGTTTAGACGGAGAGAAGTTTGTTAAGTGTGAACAAGAACATTTTCTTATTCAGAATACGGATGGACCTACTGGAGAAGGTGCAAAACTTGACCTACTCTTGGGAAATAAGGCGGGGCAGGTAACTGAGGGGTCAGTGGGGGAGCACTTTGGGGCCAGAGACCATAATTCTCTGATGGAAAAGGATAGACCAGGTCTAGAAGTTGAAGTTCTAAATTGGAGAAAAGCCAATTTTGACGGTATAAGGCAAGAACTTTCAAAAGCTGATTAGGAGCAGATGTTTGCAGCTAAAGGGACGGCTGGAAAAAATGGGAAGCCTTCAGAGATGAGATAATGAGAATCCAGAGAAAGTAGATTCCTGCTAGGGTAAAAAGGAAAGGCTGGTAGGTATAGGGAATGCTGGATCACCAAAGAAATTGAGGGTTTGGTTAAGAAAAAAAAAGGGAAAAGGAAGCAAGCATGTGTCAGGTATAGGGATTCTGGATTAGTGGTGCTGGAAGAGCACAGACGTTTCGGGCAAAAGCCTTTCATCAGGAATAAAAGCTCCAGCAGAGATCGAATCCTTAAGAAAAGGGTAAAGGCAGTAAGAGTATACTTAAGAGGGAAATCAGGAAGGCAAAAAAAAGACATAACTCTATATTTGCCAAAGCTATCTTAAGGAGAATCCAAAGCGTTTTTACAAATACTTTTTTTTGTCCTTTTTTAATGTAACTACGGAGAGAATAGGGCCTCTCAAAGATCAGCAAGGCGGCCTTTGTGTGGAGCCACAGAAAATGGGAGATATACTAAATGAGTATTTTGCATCAGTATTAACTGTGGAAAAGGGCATGGAAGATATAGATTGTGGGGAAATAGATGGTGACATCTTGAAAAGAAAAGTGTCCATATTACAGAAGAGGAAGTGCTGGATGTCTTTAAACATATAAAGTGGATAAATCCCCAGGACCTGATCAGGTGTACCCTAGAACTCTGTGGGAAGCTGGAGAAAAAAAAAAGCGATTGCTGGGCCTCTTACTGAGATATTTGTATCATTGATAGTCACAGGTGAGGTGCCGGAAGACTGGAGGTTGGCTAACGTGGTGCCACTGTTTAAGAAGGGTTGTAAGGACAAGCCAGAAAGCTATAAACCAGTGAGTCTGATGTCAGTGGTGGGCAAGTTGTTGGAGGGAATCCTGAGGAACAGGATGTACATGTATTTGGAAAGGCAAGGACTGATTAGGGATAGTCAACATGGCTTTGTGCGTGGGAAATCATGTCTCTCAAACTTGATTGAGTTTTTTGAGGAAGTAACAAAGAGGGTTGATGAGGGCAGAGCAGTAGATGTGATCTATATGGGCTTCAGTAAGGTGTTTGACAAAGTTCCCCATGGGAGACTGATTAGCAAGGTTAGATCTCATGGAATACAGGGAGAACAAGCCCTTTGGATACAGAACTAGCTGAAAAGGTAGAAGACAGAAGGTGGTGGTAGGAGGGTGGTTTTTCAGACTGGAAGCCTGTGACCAGTGGAGTGCCACAAGGATTGGTGTTGGGTCAACTACTTTTCGTCATTTATATAAAATAATTTGGATGTGAGCATAAGAGGTAAAGTAAGTTTGCAGATGACATCAAAATTGGAGGTGTAGTGGACAGCAAAGAAGGTTACCTCCGATTACAACGGGATCTTGACCAGATGGGCCAATGGGCTGAGAAGTGGCAGATGGAGTTTAATTCAGATAAATGCGAGGTGGTGCATTTTGGGAAAGCAAATCTTAGCAGGACTTGTACACTTAATGGTAGGGTCCTAGGGAGTGTTGCTGAACAAAGAGACCTTGGAGTTGCAGGTAGATAGGATAGTGAAGGCAGCATTTGGTATGCTTTCTTTTATTGGTCAGAGTATTGAGTACAGGAGTTGGGAGGTCATGTTGCAGCTGTACAGGACATTGGTTAGGCCACTGTTGGAATATTGCGTGCAATTCTAGTCTCTTCCTATTGGTAGGATAGAGTCATAGAGATGTACAGCATGGAAACAGACCCTTTGGTCCAACCCGTCCATGCCAACCAGATATCCCAACCCAATCTAGTCCCACTTGTCAGCACCCAGCCCATATCCCTTCAAATTCTTCCTAAATCAATCATATACCCATCCAAATGCCTCTTAAATGTAGCAAGTGTACTGTCCTCCACCACATCCTCTGGCAGCTTATTCCATACACGTACCACCCTCTGCGTGAAAAAGTTGCCTCTTAGGTCTCTTAGATATTTCCCTTCTCACCCTAAACCTATGCCCTCTAGTTCTGGACTCCCTGACCCCAGGGAAAAGACTCTGTCTATTTACCCTATCCATGCCCTGCAATTTTGTAAACCTCTAGAAGGTCACCCCTCAGCCTCCAACACTCCAGGGAAAACAGCCCCAGCCTCTTCAACCTCACCCTATAGCTCAACTCCTCCAACCCTGGCAACATCCTTGTAAATCTTTTCTGATTCCTTTCAAGTTTCACAACATCTTTCCTATTGGAAGGAGACCAGAACTGCACGCAATATTCCAACAGTGGCCTAACCAATGACCTGTACAGCCTCAACATGACCTCCCAACTCCTGTACTCAATACTCTGACTAATAAAAGAAAGCATACCAAACGCCTTCTTCACTATCCTATCTACCTGTGATTCCACTTTCAAGGAGCTATGAACCTGCACTCCAGGGTCTCTTTGTTCAGCAACACTCCCTAGGACCTTACCATTAAGTGTATAAGTCCTGCTAAGATTTGCTTTCCCAAAATGCAGCACCTCGCATTTGTCTGAATTAAACTCCCATCTGCCACTTCTCAGCCCATTGGCCGATCTGGTCCAGATCCTGGTGTAATTGGAGGTAACCTTCTTCGCTGTCCACTGCACCCCCCCATTTTGGTGTCATCTGTAAACTTACTAACTATACCCCTTATGCTCACATCCAAATCATTTATATAAAAATGACAAAGTAAAAGGACCCAGCACCGATCCTTGTGAAACTCTCAGAATAGAGTGCCACAACTCAGACCAGACTCTGCTCCACACAAGTCCTTGGAAGCACTCACGGAGGCAGGTGCCACAGCCAGTGCCCGGTACTGCAGGGGTATTTCCTCATTGTTGCAATCCTTTACCTGTAGCCATTTCTTTCTTTGGAAAAAAAAGCACCGAAACTAATAGCAGTTCTGGGGGTCTAAACCAACAATTTGCACCACAATGGGTTTTAAAAACAAAAGGAGAGGGTGAATACACCATTTTGTCTGGATTTTTGGGTAGAACCTAAAACAGGGCAGACCTACTAGATTACCCATAGGTATTCAAGTTTGCATAAAGATTTGTAGCCTCAGGTGCTGGTTACCATAGTTGTGAGTATGTTCACTGAGCTGGGAAGTTGACTTGAAGTAGTTTGGTCCCCTGCCTAGATGACATCTTCAGTGCTTTGGAACCTCCTGTGAAGCACTACTGTACTGACTCTTCTGGAAATTTGGTTCTGTTCCTGCTGCTTCTGGTTGCCGGTTCCAGTAGTTCATTGTAGTGGATGGTGTATTTAGGTCTAGCTCTGTTTGTTGGAGTTTTTTGTGGATGATGCTATGCTTCTAGAAATTCTCTGGCCGTCCTCTGTTTAGGATGTCCTATGATCGGTGTTGTCCTGGTCAAATTTGTGGCTTTTATCATCTGTGTATATGGCTACTAGGGACAGCTGGTTATGGCATTTAGTAGTTAGTTGGCATTCATGGCTGTGGATTGCTAGTTAACTGCCTGTTTGTCCTAGTGTTTTGTGTAGTCTTTGCATGGAGTCTTGTAAATTACGTTAGCCTTGCACATGATGGGTGTAGAGTTTTTTTGTCCTGGCGAGTGGTTATCTGAGCATGGCTGTCGTTTTATGGGCTGCCATGAATCTGAATGGTGGGAGAAATCTGGCTGTCAGTGCAAAGACTTTTATTAAAATATTTTTAAAAAAAGGTAGCATGGCTAGTGTGTTGGGTCGTGGCATGTCCTCATCACATTGTCTGTCTGTTAGGCATCTGTGGATGCAGGTGCTTAAAGACTCTAGAGCTTTAAATTCTTCTCTTCGCAGGTGAGGGACTGTGGTGTGTTGTAGCCCTTTTGAACAGGGTCCTAATGCCGCTTTGCTTTTGTATTTCAGAATCTAGTCTATGTCTGGGGCTTTTGTGTACACTTTGTGGTGCATTTACCATTAGGTTTCCTTTCCACAATCATGTGCAGGAATGGGATTTGATTGTTGGTTTCCTCCTCTCATAAATCTGAACCTTGTGAGCATGGTATTGATAATCCAGTGTTATCGATTTCTGTTCTCTTCATAATTACAAAAAAAAAGTGTCATCCATACATCTGACTCAGAGTTTGGGTTAGATTTGTAGGAGAGCTGTTTGTTCCAGTCTTTGCATCACTGCTTCTGCTATCAGTCCAGAGGTGGGTGAGCCCATAGATATTCCATTGATCTGTTCATCTATTTGGTTGTTGAATGTGAAGTGTGTTGTTAAGTAACGTCTAGTGGTTTGAGTACACAGTCCTTGTTGATAGGTTACCTGTCATGTCATCTGTTGTGTTTGTCCAGGAGGTTGGCTATTGTCTTTCTGGCTAGAGTTTTGTCAATTTAAGTAACCAGTGCTGTTATGCTGAGTGAGACCATTGCTTTGTCCTTGTCTAATGTTTACGTTCTTGATGTTGTCTCGGGAATTTGCAACTCAGGCAGACACCTAAATCTGTATCCACAAACACCACGACCAGCTGTCACTAGTAGCCATATACACAGATGACAAGGACCACAAATTTGACTGTGACAACACAATGATCATAGGACAAGCTAAACATACAACAGCCAGACAATTTCTAGAAGCATGGCACTCAGCCACACAACAAATGCAGAGCTAGACCCACTATACCGTCCACTACAATGAACTACCAGAACTAGCACTGGAAGCAGCAGGAACAGAACCAAATAAATTCCAGAAGACAGTGCAGCAACATTTCATGAAAGTCTTTGAAGCATTGAGGATGTCACCAAGACAGGGGACGAAACGTCTTCAAATCTCAGCTTGGCAAACATATCCATAACCACAGCTGTACAACTCTGACTCCAGTGCAGAGGTAAAACCAATAGAAAGGCACAAACTATAATCACAGTGAATCACTTGCATAACCACAAGTTTAAAGTTGAGAACCAAATAACTTGTGTGTTACTTACAAGGTACAAATTTCACCAATATTAAAAATGATTAAAAAAAGTTAATAAAATCAAATTGGGAACCAGCTGTTAATTGTAGATAAAGAACCCTGCCCTTTTACTCCAAGACGTGAGTTCAGATCAGAACAAATGGAAATATTTCTGGTGGCTCTAAACACGGAACATGCTTTTTCATTCCTTAGCTAATTCCCAAGTGATGTTAAACATAACTATAATTTGTAGTTAATTTCTTATATAAAGTTTGATGATCTGCATTGACCCAGACTTGCCACTTAAATATTATTCCACAATAAAGTATGTAGTTTGACAGTGATGTTCAGTAAAACACAGAACTAACAAGTGTTCAAAAAAAAAGTGTACCTCAACAAAAATGCATCTGACTAGAGCAATTGAAATGTGTTTGAGTGACCAGCAAATAAGCGATGTACTCAATTCATCTTTTAATTTGTTCACTGGATGGGGATGTTACTGGCCAGGCCATTATTTATTGCCCATCCCTAGCTGCCCAGAGGGCAATTGAGAGTCAAATACTTGTGGGCTTAGAGTCATATGTATGGCAGTTAGGATAAGAATGATAGATTTCCTTCCCTAAAAAAAAAGAAGAGGCATTACTGAACCAAATAGTTTTGATAGTTGGCAATAGTTTCATGATCCCATGTTTCTTTAAAAAAAAAGATGGATTTAAATTCCAATGTCTACCAAAGGTTCCCAGGACATTACATGGGTCTCAGGACTAACAGCCCAATGGTAATACCACTGGGCCATCTCCTCTTGCTCAGCTCTTCACAAAAATGAGTCACTCAGGCTGTCCACAGCCTTAGCAGGATTAGTTGTAGAGATATTGGTATTATTAGAGATACTGGCTCAATTTCTGGCTGGCAAGTGAAACATTTGCCTATTTAAAAGGCTTTGGAACGGTCACCAATCATAGCCCTCAGCCAGTCTTAAAGCCCTACTTTCAACCAAAATAATCTTCACTCTGATGGCCACTTCTGCAAATCACTATTCACACCATGATCATCATGTCTTTGACCATGTAATCCCCATTGTAAAATTTCATTACAACTCTTCTACTTCATCTCCACTAGTGGGGCCAACACTCCTAATATCTCTTCCTTTGGATCAGTGTGCTTTCAATAAGCACTGGATCAGTTGACACCCTCACCTCTTCAAGTTCCAGAGATGAGCATATCCTCTAGTCAGATCTGAGATAATATAGTACTATCTATTGGTAAAAACAATGACTGCAGATGCTGGAAACCAGATTCTGGATCAGTGGTGCTGGAAGAGCACAGCAATTCAGGCAGCATCCGAGGACAGGCAAAAATCGACGTTTCGGGCAAAACCCCTTTATCAGGAATTGGTGCCATCTTTCAGATGCGACCTCTCAAGTAGATAGAAGAGATCCTGTGGCATAATTTCAAAGAGAGGAGCAGGTAATTTCTTTCTGCTTTGTTTAGACCACAAGGTAAACAGCTGAATTAGGCCATTTTGGCCCACAAGTCTGCTCTGCCATTCAAATCATGGCTGATATGTTTTTAAAACCACATTCTCCCGTCTTCTCCCCACAAGCCTTGATCCCCTTGCTAATCATGAACCTCTGCCACAGAGGGCTGGGTAGGCAATCAATTCCACAGATTAACCACATTCTATCTGAAGAAATATTTCTCATCTCAGTTCAATAGGGTCATCGCTTCACTGAGGATGTGCCCTCAATCCTAGTTTCTTCTACTCGTAGAGAAATCTTCCCTGCGTCCATTCTATCCAGACCTCTCAGTATTCTCTAAGTTTAGAGATGATTCCACCTCATTCTTCTAAAACTTTAAGTACAGACCCAGGATGTCCAACCACCACTTAGCTGTCTTGGAGAGTTTGGTGTAAGTTGGTTTAGCCTTTCCTATGTTATCATATCCTTGTGACTGCAAATCAAAACACTAATCTATGCAACTGTGAAAAGGTGCTATAATCAATACAAGTTCTTTCTTAACTGCTATTGCAGTTACAAATATTTTTTTAAAAAATTAGAAGATAGTTTGTAAAACAAAAAGCAAAGAGCACAGAAATAGATCCTTTGGTCCAATCAGTCCACACCGAACATAATCCCAAACTAAACTAGTCTCACCTTATGCTCCTGGCCCATATCCTTCAAAACCCTTCCTATTCACGTACTTAGCCAAGTATCTTTTAAAACGTTGTAATTGTGCCCACATAGAGAGTATAATTCAACTTTTGGTGTCTCCATAAGACAGAGGAGCAGAAGTTAGGCCACTCAGCCCATCAAGTCTGCTCCACCATTCAATCATGGCTGACAAGTTTCTCAAACCCATTCTCCTACTTTCTCCCCATAACCCTTGACAATCAAGAACCTGTTTTAAATACACTCAGTGACCTGGCAGCCACAGCCATCTGTGGCAATGAATTCCATAGATTTACCACTCTGGCTGAAGAAGTTTCTCCTTCGCTCCATTCTAAATGGTCTTCCCTTTAAGGCCGCTCCCTCAGGCCCTAATCTCTCCTACCAATGGAAACGTTTCCAGTTTAAAAGTTTGTTTTATTTATAGATGTGTCAACACTGCAAGTGTTTGTGCCAAATTTGATCTTCATCTCTAGCCCCACAAATCCTTTGGCATTAAGCGACAGTCATATTTGCATCTAAAATTTGTTACTAGTCTTATAAACATTTAATGGGCTTGGAGGATTGAATAAAAGACTTTTAAAAACAGTTGGAACAATTTAAATAAATTCCAAATCAAAGTACTAAGACTAGTAGCTGCAGCTTGGGACATACAGAACTTAAAGGAAAACTGATTCAAAAAAGTTTACATGACTGCATACCTCCAGCAATTACACTCTACAGTCCATAAAGAAGAAAAAGACATGATACTCTAACAAATGCAGGTAGGAATGGTTTGTACCACTTTATCAGTTTCTCAGCATGGAAAAATAAAATTCCTCTCACCAGAAAACACAGCTAAACTACAAAAGGTTATTTTGATCCAGCTATTTATTTCAAATAAAATGCAGTCGAGATAAAAGCATCTGCTGTGGCAGAGAAGTGGTTTTTTTTAAAAATAGAGGGAATCGATCACCCTTACCCACCTCATTACATTAAAATGATTTAAAAAAAAACCGAAAAGCAAAATGCAAGCACATGGCAACAAACTCCATTCTAGTTTTGGAGGTTTGAAAACCAATCATTTGCCCTTCAGAAATGAATGTAAATCACTGAGGGACGTTAACTTTCTAATGAAAGACAGCTTTTTTCACCCCCCCCTCCGAAACTGTAGTTATGAATTATGGGAACATGAATCAGATTATGCCACGGATATACATTTCTGCATCTGCTGTGTCTCAGTATAATACCATCATGGAAGCAGTATGTCATCTACTAGGATGAAATGGTATCACAGCTACTCAAGTTCAGTGCAATGGAAATTCTACACAAATTACAAAGTATTTTTAAAATATGAACTATTGTGGTCTATCGATTGAACCACCTAGTTTGGAATTCAATTCCAAAATGGCACTTCCAGCAAAAAAAGTAACAAATATTTGTTGTCACCTTTTAAAAAAAAAGTATATAAAATAATACTGCAGATCAGAGTACAATTACACTCCGATATTCACCGGACTGGATATATCTAAGCACATATTAAAAGTAAACTTTGAAGGTTCCTGCAAGAAAATTTCTGCCAACACTACAATGTATTGCCTTTTCTATAATGAACCAAGATCAAACACATTCTCAAGTGCCCGTCTTTGTAGCAGTCAGAAAGACACATTTTGCTGTCACAAGTAGTGTTCATTGTCAGCATCTCATTAATATTTGGAAGTTGCCTAACAAAAGGGCAAGTGGGTTGAGACTGCAACAAAAGCAAACAATCACAAAACAGAGCTTCAGTAAGAGATGTTCTGTCCCAAACTGTTCTCAAATGTTCAAGATTTGCACAGATACCACTTTAATGGCTAATTGAAAGCAGAAAAACAAGTAGCTATTTCAGGTGGGACATTTTGTCTGAACATTAAAAAAAAGTATTGAACATTAGTCGGCATTTTTAATTGTCTATTTCAGTGCATATTCTCAATAGTGACATACAGAACTGTGATTGCCCAAAGTAACATAGCATTTATGAAACCCTAAACTTAAAACTTTTTGTTTGATTACAAAGTCAGTAGAAAAATGAAACATTACCCCAGGAAAGACCAGCCTTTTATTTCTTTAGTTTCCCAATTCCATTTGGGCAAATTGGCAATTACTGTATGGTTACTTTTCTGCTGAAAGTCTAAAACAGGTTAACATTTCTGGACCGGTATCTTTTAAATGTTTTCATGTGCAGTGAGTGGGCTACAAACGAGTCAATTTAATGAAAATGTTTGATAAATCCAATGTTAGTTTCAGGGTGGAACATGCAAGGCAAAGAAGGATGAGGATAATGGGCACAGTACTTGAATATTTGGAAAGCACTAAAGATTGTTGCACAATATAACTATTCATGGAATTTGGGTAGAATGAGTGCCAGGTTCTTTTCCCCAAGGTTTCACATACAAGATGCAATTTGCACACATCTACTTCTGCAAACAGTTAAAAGTTTATTAAGCCTGTATAAGCCAGGTGTGCAAAGTAGAGTCAAAAGAGGCCCCAAATAAAGAAAACACATTCCCTTTATACAAGTCAGTTGTTAATGCTCACAGGTACTCTGGCCACTCCTCCTCCTTCCCCCACCCCCACCCCCACCCCCAGGACCACAATGGTAGGATGATGTCATCCTCAGAGACAATGTAAATGTAAAATGCCCAAACCCTGGGGAAATCATTAGGCAAACAATTTCCTGATTCAGTGATTCCCCAAGACAATGTAGTTGTGATACGTCCTAGCTTCAGGGCAGCCCTGCAAACTAGTTATGGTTCTGCTACTCCACAGGTATGATCAGCTTCAGTAATCAGGGAATGATCATGCAAACAAATTTGATTGGCTAGGGGACAGCTATGAAAGCATTTCTGAATGGAAGGGACTGAATGAGAGTTTAATTTGATAATAGGATAATTGTAATAATGGTTGCCCAAATTAAATGGGAGTCATCCATATCCACTTCCTGAATGTGGAGCTTCTGGAGAAAGATAGTACAGTTTAACCCTTCAACATTACATTAATATCCAGAGAGAGATAATACAATTTAATCTTTTAATGTTATATGAACAGGTACTGAGGATTAATACAGTAGGTAGAAAACCATAGGAACAAAAAAAGGGACCAATTTCAGAATGGTGAGGTGTATACTGGATTCTTGGAAGGATTGTGCTTGAGCATCAGCTACTTTCAATTTACATCAAATTGAGATGACCTAAGTTTGAGAGTTATACAGAGCTATGTAGAAAAAGTAAATTCAGTACATCATTGCAGGACACTAACTTTGAGCCTGTGTCCTACAATTGTCTCAAAGATCTTGCCTGCATCACAAGGTCAGAAGAAGTGGAGAATGTTCATTGAATTCTATTTGCAACTCATTAGATGACAACTAACATTCACATCACATAGGCACCAGGAAAATGACTGTCTGCAACAAAAAAAAAATGTATTTAAAGGATTTTCACTTGATATTCAGTGATATGACTATTGTTTAATTCCCCCACTCTGGGGTCACCATAGACCAGAAACTCAAACAGACCAGCCATATAAAACAATAGCATGTCAGAGGTCAAGAATTCTGTGCCAATATAGCAGTTGTGTTCAAATTCCCAGAGCCTGTCCACTATCTAAAAACATATGTCAACAGTGTGATGGAATACTGTTCACTTGGCTGGATGTGTATAGTTCCAACAACATTCAAGAAGCTCAACACCTGCCAGTACAAAGCAGCCCATAAGACCAGTATTAGACTATCTGGCCCAATGAGTCTGCTCTGCCATGTTTCTCGACCAATTCTCCTGCCTTCTCTCCATTCAGTTTGATCCCCTCCCTAATTAAGACCTCATCAAATTTCTGCCTGACATACACTCCATGACCTGACCTCCATGCCCCTCTGCAGCAATCAGCTCCAATGATTAAGCACCTTCTAGCTGAAGAAATTCCTCATCTGTCCAAAAGGGTCATTTCCCTGACAGGTCCTAGTCTCTCCAACAAAAGGAGACACTTTGAGTCATAGGTGCACTATGATATTAGGAGTTAATTTGCTCTACTTGCAAGAAATAAAATGTCCTGGGATTAGAGCGGTGTGTCTTTAGGGGGCATTACTAACTGTGATGTAAAGATTTTGTGTAAAGGAAGGACTGTTCCCTTTGTTCAGAGAGCACTCCCTTGGACACACCTTGTAATCATGACAGTGTTCACTGTTTCTCCAAAGCTTGTGTTGGACAGTGCGAAATAAATTTTGGTTGTTCACACAAATTGATGTGTTGCGGCTGCCTAAAGTGTGTAAGGAAACTTGGGAGAAAAAAAAAACTTAACAGCACCACTGCTATTATTTCTTAGACTTCAAAAAAAAAGGTATTCAAGGAACAGAAGTTGGCTAATAAATTCTTAACACTAAGCAATGTGACATTCTGTCCTGCAAGTGTCCTATGTTCTCATGGATGTTGAACAATTGCAAGATTGGTGTCCAGTTTCACAGGTCGTTATGTATCAACATAATGTACAATGCTTAATAAAAAAAAAAGTGTGAATAAAAAGCTAATGGATTTGAAACTTGAAGTTCACACTTAAAGAAATACACCCTATGGTACAAGCTGCAAACTCTCCTCAGGCTCTGACTATTTACTATACATCGCAAAGCAATAAAACTGCTTCAGAATGGTGGTGTTAATACAATGGAGAAATGGTGCAATTGCAATGCAAGGTCAGGGTTAAATCATTTGAACAAATTATAAGCATAGTTTCCTTGATGTCCTATTCAAGTGAAATTTCAAGTTAAATAACAACCCTTTAAAATTAAGGCTTCATAAACAGCAGCTACAAAAGCAAGTCAGAGGCTAGGAATACTGCAGTGAGTAGCTCCCTTCCTAGCTCCCCAGTCCACCACCCACAAGACAGTAGTGTGATGGAAACACCCCACTTGCCTAGGTCAGTACAGCATCAACAATACTCAGGAAGCTGACAGCGTCCAGGACAAAGCAGCCCACACGACTGGCACCACATCCACTCCCTTCATCACAACAGGGAGTTGCACTGCAGAACCTCAAAGATGAAGATGTACTGCTGATACAAGCCTCTGTTGTTAGAGAAGGAATTCTGGGATTTTGACTTAGCACACAGCATCTTCTATACTCACGACCAGTTCCATCTAGAAGGGCAAGGGCAGCAGATAAATGGAAACACCACCACTTGCAAGTTCCTGTCCAAGCCATTCACCATCCTGATTTGGAAACATATTGCAGTTCTTTCATTATCAAAATCCTGAAATTCCCTCCCTAACAGCACAAGGGTCTAGCTACAGCACATGGACTGTGGTGACTGAAGACAATGGCTCACAACCACACATTCTCATGAACACTAGGGATTAGATTACTTAGTGTGGAAACAGGCCCTTCGGCCCAACAAGTCACACCGACCTGTCGAAGCACACACCCACCCAGACCCATTCCCCTACATTTACACTTGCACCTAACACTACGGGCAATTTAGCATGGCCAATTCACTGAACCTGCACATTTTTGGACTGTGGGAGGAAACCCATGCAGACACGGGGAGAATGTGCAAACTCCACAGTCAGTCGCCTGAGACGGAATTGAACCCGGGTCTCTGCGAACCACTGTGCTGCCCAGCATTGGGGACAGCAGCAATAAATATCAGCCAGCCATGCCCTCGCCCCATAAATAAATAAAAATGATAAATACTAAAAAAAAAAGCACACTTTTACAAACTTAAATTTTCAAAATCATTTGCCTTTCATTATACAATGCATGTGTCTGTGGACTGTACTTTTATTCATCAATTAACAGCATTCCATACAATTTTCATGAAAACTTGTGATAAGCAAATTTCTCTTTGAATAGGAGCCTGATTTATGGGAATAGCCATAGGGGAAGAAAATGGAGAGGAAAATTGAGACTAGCATTTGTTATGGAAATGTGTTGCTGGAAAAGCGCAACAGGTCAGGCTCACTAGCATTTGTTAGAAAGGCAGCTGAGAAATTGTAAAGCACAACAGATTAAATCAGCATATCACAAACTGAATGTCTTAACATGTGCTATGCTTCTGTGTACTTTTATATCTAAAAAAAAAGTTAGGGAGTAAAGACTCAAACTATGGTTGGTGGCAGATCATAAGGCTCTGGACTTCAACAAAGACAACTTCTGTCTGAATTTCAGGAACAACATTAAGCCCACAATATCATTGACACTTTCTGCAACATTCAAAACCCTTGTTCTCAGGGAAACATATTACACCGCTAAGTGTTTACTTTGGGTGGCTCAGTGGTGGTCAGCATTGCTGCTTCTCAGCACCAAGGATCCAGTTTAATTCCACCCTTGGGCAACTGTGTGGAGTTTGCATGTTCGCCCCGTGTCTGTGTGGGTTTCCTCTCGATGCTCCAGTTTCTTCCCACAGTAATATTGAACATATGAACAAGGAATGAGAATATTCCACTTGAACCTGCTTCAACATTCAATAAGATAAAGGCTGATCCAATTTTAAACTTCAACTAGGGTGGCACGGTGGCTAGCACTGCTGCCTCAGCGCCAGGGAGCCAGGTTAGATTGCAGCCTTGGGCGACTGTCTGTGTGGAGTTTGCACAGTCTCCCCGTGTCTGCGTGGGTTTCCTCCAGGCGATCCAGTTTCCTCCCACAATCCAAAGATGTGCAGGTCAGGTGAATTGGCCATGCTAAATTGCCCATAGTGTTAGGTGCATTAGTCAGAGAGAAAAATGGGTCTGGGTGGGTTACTCTTCAGAAGGTCGGTGTGGACTTGTTGGGCCGAAGGGCCTTTTTCCCACACTGTAGGGAATCAAATCTTTTTAAAAAAAAACACTTTATATTCCTGCAGATCTTCAATAACCTTTCATCCCCTTGGCAATCAAGAGTCTAACTCTACCTTAAAAATAATTAAGGAAATACACCAACAGAAATCAAGTTAGTTTATTAATTGCCTGTTGAATTAACATGCCACACTGCCGTATTTAATTTTTTTTAAAAAAAGAGAAGTTTAAATCACATTTGAAGTTAATTTTTCAAATCAAATCTCAATGGCAGCAAAACTTCAAAATAGACTATAAAAACAAATCGCTGACAAAACTCATGCCTGGCAGTATCAGCTGGAAGAAAGCAGTGTTAACATCTTGAATCTGATGACTCTTAAGAACTGATTGCAGCTGGGAACAAGTAATACTTATCTGTCTTTTTTGGGGTGGGGGTGGCAGCAGCAGATTAGCTGCAGAATCTGTCCACAAATTAACCCAGAGTTTCCAGTTGCCTGCACGTTCCCCATGTCAACATTTCTGTCATAGGCCTACCAACAGGTCTTTGTGCAAACTGGAGAAAAGCATGTCATTTTCCACATGCAGACCGTGTAGCCTGAGACTCAACATCAAGTTCAATAGCTTTTACAGCCTAATTCCATCCTTCCATGTTATTTTAAACCCACCCCACACCCAGTCCTGTTATGACCCGGGCTGCTTTTAGCACAGCCCACCCATTTTCACCCACTCTGAAGCCTATTATCACACTACATGGTTAGCTTTCAGCACAGACTACTCATTCTCTACTACCCTCAGCTCTTATTCAGTTTCTCCTCTGGCCTGGCTTGCCATCCATATCCCTTGTTTATTGTCCCCTTTCTCTAGGCTCCATCTTCACCCATCCACTCACCTCACTCCTCTTCACCGCCCACCTTCAGCATAAATACCACTTTTTCAGAATTGATGACAGCTAGGAAGAAGAGTCACCAGACTTAAGTGTTGTTAAATCTGCTTTCTTCCCATAGAAACTTGCAGAACGCTTCAGAGAATATCTCTGGGATGGACACTCCCGAAACTGCCCCATGGCTGAACATTTCATCTCTCCCTCCCACTCCACCAAGGACTTATAGGTCCTGGGCCTCCTCCACTGCCAAACCCTTACCACCCACGCCTGGAGGAAGAACACCTCATCTTCCACTTTAGGACTCTGTAACCACATGGGATCAATGTTTCCCTCGTAATTACGAAAGCCTAAATATCAATGAAAAAACATGTACAAGGAGCCACCCGTTTCCCTACTTGATAATTACATGAAGCAAACTCAACCATACAGTCCTCAAACTGCTTCCATGTCAGCTAGAGATACAGCTAAGTTATGAAGGCTCAATTGAGTGGTGTACTAACGCATTTGATTAAAGAAATGCACATGTTTAGACAATAGGAAGCCTGCCAAAATGTTAAATAATTAGATTAACACCATATAAGAGTACAGGACAGCATGCAAGGAACAGAACCAGGCCTACTCAAAAACAAATGTCAACCTGAAGTAACAAAAGGACTACCTCCATTCTAAGAGATGGAACATTATGCAACAGACAGAATTAAACTAGTTCCACAAACAATAGAAGTAGTCTAGATATGTTTATTCCAAGGCACAGGTAGGGCTTGAACCCAGGCCTCTGGCCCAGAGAAAAAAAAACAGATGAACTCAAAGCTCTGCAGTTCTCCTCAGTTGCTCTGCCGTTCCACCATTATGGTTAATTAGCTAATGCCCTTAAAATGATACCAATGAGGTCATGGAAAAACTGCTGGAAAACTCTACATTGTTGAAAGAAAACAATATTTGTCAAAGCTTTTTATCTTGCACTCTTCAGGATAATGAGAAATCTAAGATGTCATTTATACTACATGGGAGCAACCACGATTGGTTGGCAACTTGACTCAATGGTAGAAGCACTGCCATAGAAAACATGTCAATTAATTATAACTGAGCTAACTGCCAAGTGTTTAAAGTTTAATCTAAGCAGGTTGACTAATTGGATCATTTCTCAGATCAACAGTTGACCAAGAATAACAGTGACCAATTTGTTGAATCGAAAAGGATGCAGAGTGCATCAGGTTCAGAACAGGGCCCTGCATATTAATGTATAGCTCTCAGGACATGCAAGTGCACCACACTGAACCCGCATTTGCATTATCTGCATGAGTCAGTTGGCAAAAAAAAAATCAGAATTATCTTTTCAACACTACAATCAAAATTATTATTGCAGTTATCTAGCTCAGCTTTTAATGCTCAAACAAAGCAGTGGCAGAAGAAAATTATACAAACATCTGTTATATACTGCAAGTTATTACGATGTTAACACTTCCATGTGAATTGCATTTTCCTCTTCACTCCTCTGGGGAACGTGATAAAAAGACAGCCCAATTTAACTGAACAATTATAGACGGTTGGCTGTTAAAGACAAAGCATTATTAGAAAAAAAATGGTAAATAGCAATTGCACAACTACCAACATGGCTACTATATGTAACACTGATTGTAAATTCAGCACCCTAAATCCAATATTTCATCTACCATTAGGGGCTCCTTCAGAGTGGACTGAAGTTGTAAACTGATACAACTACAACATTGTTAAAACATGCAAACATGCATATCACCCAGGCAGATGGAATGGTGAGGAATTACTTGACAACTGCCACATCATTAACACCATGGCAACCATTATATGTAGACCCATGGGTTCCCAATTCTCCTCCCCCAATACTGAGAGAAACAACACGGCCCTTGACTACAGTTACACACACTAGCAGCAGAAGTGCTCGGTTTGCTGTGATCAGGACCACATTTTTGTCTCAGCCCTTGCAACTGTCTAGCAGATTGTAGATCAATGGCCTACAGTTTCCTGGTTTACCTCTCTGCCTTCTTGAATAACAGTACCTCAGTGGCTGTCCTTAAGTCCAATGGCACCCCTCCTGCAGGCAGAGGATTTGAAATTTATTGCAAGCATCTCTGCTATTTTCTCCCTTGTCTCACTCAACAACCTGGGATATATTTCATCCAACTTCTGGAGATTGAACTACTTTTAAAAGACTGCCAGACTATTCAGAATGTCTTGTCTATGCTAAATTTCTTTTAAGTTTATCATGGTCTTCTTCTCAAAAGCAACATTGCACCAAGAGAAGGGCAAAGTACTCACTATTTAAACCCCTACCTGGATCCTCTGGCACCGTAGACAAACTACCACTGTGGACTTGAATGGACCCTACTCTTTCCATAGTTATCTCCTTACCCTTAGAAGTACTGTTAAAATATTTTAGGATTATTCTTTATTTTACCCATTATTCCCACACTCTCCCACTTTTGGTCTCCTAACTTCCTTTTTCAAGTTTCCCTCTTGCACATTCTGTACTCATCCAGAGTTTCTGTTGTTTTAAATCCCTCAGTTTCTGCCAAAAGCCTCCCTTTTTCTCTTTATCAAATCCTGTATTTCCCTTGATATCTGAGGTTTATTAAACTTTTTGATCCCACACTCCATTTTTATTCAAAGATATCAGCCATGTACTGTTTCCTTCTTAAATGCATCTCACTGCTCTGACACTGATTTACCTGGAAAGATCACAATTCTTACCATGTGGAAGCAGGCCATACAGCCCATCGTGTCCAACCAACCCTCCGAACAGCATCCCACCAAATCCCTGTAACCCTATATTTCCCATGGATAGTCAACAAGCCTACACATCCCTGACACTACAGACAATTTTGCATGGCCAACCCACTTAACCTACACATCTTTGGACTGTCAGAGAAAACACATGCACCCAGAGGAAACCCACACAGCAATGGGAATAGCGTACAAATTCCACACAGACATTCCATCCTTGGATGACTTGTACCCAGGTCCCTGGTGCTGAGACAACAGTGCTAACCACTGGGACACCATGCTGCCCCATCTGCTCCCAGTCCACTCTGACCAAATCATGCTGGATCTTATTAAAATCAGCCTCATGCCAGTTCAGAGTTTTGATTTCAGGCCCCAACCTTACCCATAACAATCCTGAATCTGAGAGTTACAACTGCAGTCTGCAACCACTCCACAAATGACATTTCACCCAAATACCCAGTTTCATTACCTAAAATTAAAGTCCAGGACCACCCCCTCTCAGAGTGTCTTGGACATACTGGCTTAAAAAAGTTCTCCTGGATACATGTGAAGAATTTTGAATCTGTGTGCCATCCTCACCATATGCCTTCCCATCTATTTTTGTAACATCTGCAAACTTGACATTCAGTCACTAATGTATAAATTATATGTGGGACATCATTACTTATAGGTTGCTAGCCTGAAATACCCACCTTTTCTCAACTGTCATCTATTGGTTAGCAACACTCTATCCATGCTAACACATCTCCAATGCCACTTAAAAAAAATTCTGTAAATTCGAGATCCATGTTGAGAAACATATCAGCCATGATCAAATGGCAGAACAGACTCACCTGGGCCAAACAGCCCAATTCCACTCCAATTTCTTATTATCTCCCATTAAGGAGAGATGAGAAACCATTTTGAAAACTCAAGTCTGAGGAATTCTCTTCCCCAGAAAGAAGTGGACAAAGAGTCACTGAATATTTTGGGACCGAGGGACATCGATTCTTCTCAAGACAGGTTCTCAGATACACTTTCCTCCGTTTTCCTGACGTAGCACATCATAGGCAGTGATTAATTTTGTCCTCTACACCTGCCATGAGTCATCTCAAAGATTTGGAAACTGTCCATGTTTTCCAGGATTTCATCACAAACGTATACATGGAAAGTTGGCTGGAAGAGCTTCTGTCTCATTGCCCCAACTCTCATCTGTTTTCTTGGACTACAAGCCATTTCACATCCAGTAAATTACATGGGCAGATTACCTGCAGAACAGATAAAACTGTCCAATTCACACTAGCTTTGACACTAACCAAAAATTTCTCCAACTTCAGTCAGAGTTTCAATACACAAATCACACTCATAAAAGTGTGTTCACTCAAACCAGGTCATTGTCAACACCTTCTCCAAAAGCATACACGGTAGCAATGGGCAGCACGGTGGCACAGTGGTTAGCACTGCTGCCTCACAGCGCCAGAGACCCAGGTTCAATTTCCACCTCAGGCGACTGACTGTGGAGTTTGCATATTCTCCCAGTGTCTGTGTGGGTTTCCTCCCATAGTCCAAAGATGTGCAGGTCAGGTGAATTGGCCATGCTAAATTGCCTGTAGTGTTAGGTGAAGGGGTAAATGTAAGGGTATGGGTCAGTTGCGCTTCAGCAGGTTGGTGTGGACTTGTTGGGCCAAAGGGCCTGTTTCCACACCATGTAATCTAATCTAAAATGGTCTTCTCACAAGACAGCCAATAAAAAAAAACTAAAGGCGCAAATAAACAGAATGGATATGCAAGTGGCAAACTAACACCTTGGTAGGAGATTAAGGTGATCAGAAATATGCAAAGTCATCTGAAAACTGTTTAAGCACACCAGTAATTAATAGATTCCAATTCACAACATCTTCAAGGTCTCAACACTTATGATCAAAAATCATTAAAAAAGTGGAAGAGAACTGGGGCACATTTCAAGAAGGGTAGAATTCAAAGTGACAGAATTAAACTCTGAAGTTATAACAAGCTGGTCATAAACTTTGGTTATGCACTTCTACTGTGAACAGTTGCATCTTCAAATTATAAGAAAATTAGAAACACTGAACTAAATGTCAAAAAGCAAGACAATAATGATAGAAGAACAGACAGAATATAGTTAATAAACTGAATAAGCTCTGGCCTTCATTAGTCAAAAAAAAGACAAAGGCACAACCTGCTCAAACATGTGAGCAAGCTCAATATGGTAGCCTCTTTGTTTGAGAAGAGGTGACAGTCCAGAACTCAGCCATAAGATAATCACCAAATATCCATTAAGGAATTCAGGAAATGCTTCTTTTGTCAAATCTGAGTGAGAGAAAAAACCAAAACAACCATAGATACTGTAAATCTGGAACAAAAACAAATTGTAAAAGCTCAGCAAGTCTGACAGCATCTGTGAAGTGAAATCAAAGTTAAAGTTTCACATCCACTGACCCTTCCTCTGTTCTGAAACATTAACTCTGATTTCTCTTCACAGATGCTGCCAGACTTGCTGAGCTTTTACAGCAATTTCTGTTTTTGTTTTGTGCGTGTGAAGCTGTTACCAGATAAATTGTTAAGGCAAAGAACATGGTAGCACAGTGGTTATCACTGCTGCCTCACGGCACCAGAGACCCAGGTTCAATTCCCACCTCAGGTGACTGTGTGGAGTTTGCACATTCTCCCCATGTCTGTGTGGGTTTCCTCCGGATGCTCCAGTTTCCTCCCACAGTCCAGAAATGTGCAGGTTAGGTGAATTGGCCGTGCTAAATTGCCCGTAGTGTTAGGTGAAAGTGTAAACGCAGGGGAATGGGTCTGGGTGGGTGCACTTCAGCAGGTTCAGCGTGGACTCGTTGGGCCAAAGGGCCTGTTTCTATACTAAGAAATCGAATCTATTTAAGGCAAATCTAGATCGATAGGAAGGTAAAAGGATATAGAAGATAGTTAAAAAGGGTGAGAAGAGTAGTAAAAGTACACAAGGAAACACAAGAGTCAATGAGATATATAGCACAGGAACAGACCCTTCAGTCCAACTCATCCATCCCAACCAGATATTCAAAACTAACCTAGTCCCATTTGGCCCACATTTCTCAAAACCCTTCCTATTCATAAACCCATCCAGATACCTTTTAAATGCTGTAATTGTACCAGCCTCCACCATTTCTTCTGGCAGCTCATCCCATACACACACTACCCTGGTGTGAAGAAGTTGCCCCTTAGATCCCTTTTAAAATCCTTCCCCTCTCACCTTAAACCTATACCCTCTGGTCAATGGTGGGTGTCATTAGCTAAACAGGGCCTGTTTTAGTGTTGCAATAGGTTTGCCACTGGTAAGTAACCATCATGTCAGTGAAGCAAAGTGATTCTTTACTGGGGTTTGATGAAATGGTCATTGGAGTCAATATCAGAGTGGTGCTGGAAAAGCACAGCAGGTCAGGCAGCATCCGAGGAGCAGGAGAATCAACATTTCAGGCAAAAGTCCTTCATCAGGAACGAGATCCAGCTGATCCTCTGACCTCCAGCATCTGCAGTGCTCACTTTGGCCAAAATGGTCATTGGACTCGACCCATGAACCCTGCTTCCACCCTGCACACACCTGCTGGCTTTATCCAGCACTTTCCAAAACCAGCGGTTCTTGGATTTAATTGAAGTGATTCGCTGGTGGGCCACACGGAGGAGTTTGGGAATCCCTTGCCCACTCTGCCCCCCTGTCCTGTCTCTCCCACCAGGGGAGTGCAGCATCGCCGCTGTCATTGTGCTGCTCAGAGCGCAGTGAGCCGACACAAACGTGTCCGGACCGCCGCCTTTAAGAGAGCTCCCGCCCAGGCCGGTTACCTTGTACTTGTCGAACCCCGCCAGCTGCTCCGCCGTCACATACTCATAGGAAAACATGTCTCCGCGAGGTGCCGGCTGCCTGGCCGGCCGCTCCCTTCCTTCCTCACACTAACACACCAACCCTGCACCGAGCACCAGGACTCCCTACCGATTGCCAGGAAGCGGCACACAACACGAGCACCACCTCGGCCCGAGAGCCTCCATAAGTACCGCCACCTGCAGACCAGGAGCGGCACCTCATCCCCTCCCCCACCCCCAGGAGATCCTCCATAAGTACCGCCACCTGCAGACCAGGAGCGGCACCTCATCCCCTCCCCCACCCCCGAGAGCCTCCATAAGTACCGCCACCTGCAGACCAGGAGCGGCACCTCATCCCCTCCCCCACCCCCTGAAGATCCTCCATAAGTACCGCCACCTGCAGACCAGGAGCGGCACCTCATCCCCTCCCCCACCCCCGAGAGCCTCCATAAGTACCGCCACCTGCAGACCAGGAGCGGCGCCTCAGCCCCCGAGAACCTCCACAAATACCGCCACCTGCAGACCAGGAGCGGCAACTCATTCCCCTCCCCCACCCCCAGAAGATCCTCCATAAGTACCGCCACCTGCAGACCAGGAGCGGCACCCCATTTCTAACCCCCTCCCACCCCCCCCCCCCCGAGAACCTCCACAAATACCGCCACCTGCAGACCAGGAGCAGTACCTCAACCCTGTATGAACCTTCATAAATACTGCCTCCTGCAGGACATGATGATTTCCTCAGAAAACAGACCCATGGCTGATAGAGTACTCTTTGTTGTCCAGTACTTCACCGGAGCGGAGAGACTACATCATGTTCTTTGGAGCCATCAGCATGTCATTGACGACAATGAGCATCTCAGCAAAATCATCCCTACGCCTCCACGTCTCACCTTCAAACAACCACCAAACCTTAAACAGACCTTACAGCAAACTACCCAGCCTTCAGGTCAACATCGACCACAACACCGCACAACCCTGTCATGACAGCCATCTGCAAGATATCCCAGATCATCGACATAAATACTACCATCACACGTGGGGACATCACCCACCACGACCATGACAGATACTCATGTGACTCAGCTAATGTTAATTATCTCATGTTCTGCAGGCAAGGATGCCTCGAGGCATGGTACATTGATGTGAGACCATGCAGATCCTACAACAACAGATGAATGGACACTGCGCAAAAATGGCCAGACAGGAATGTTCCTCCCAGTCGGGAAATACTTCAGTAGTCAAGGAGATTCAGCCTCTGATCTTCAGGTAAGTGTCCTCCAAGGCGGGTTTTGAGACACATACCAACACAGAATCACCGAGCTGAAACTGATAGCCAAGTTCCTTACCCATGAAGATGGCCTTAACTGTAATCTTGGGTTCATGTTGTGGTACATGTGACCCCACCTTACTGTTCTGTATCTGTAAAATCTTCCCCACTGTCCTGTTTTGACACCATCACTTTGATAACTTGTTATGATCTCTCTACCTTAATTAGTTTTTATAATTTTGGATGACTTGTTACCTTGGTTAGACCCTTGTTGTGTGATTATTACACTTATCATGTTAATCCAGCCATTTGGTTTGTCTCCAGTAACATCTTACTTATTTAATTTTTGGAATTATCTCTTAACTAATTGGATCATGGGTCATTCCTTCACTTGGTGTTCAGCTGTTGACACTTTATTCACACCATCTCGACACTTTTGATCACCTGCAGAGACTTATTATTCACCTTGACAACACTCCACTCACACCATTTGTACTTTATTTTGACACTCGTAATTTCCTCGAATTGTCTTGCAATGATCTCTCTGCCTATAAACTCTGAGTCTATGTGCTTCTCTTCACTTCATCAGACAAAGGAGCAGTGCTCCAAAAGCTTTTAGCTTCAGTTAACCTTGCTGGGTCAATAATCTGGTGTTGTGTGACTTCTGACGTTGTCCTGCAGGACAAGTTAGAGCAAATTACTGGAGTTGCTGGAATCTGTACTGAAAACAACAAATGCTGGAGATCACAGCAAGTCAGGCAGCATCCATAGAGAGAGTGCAGGCTAATGTTTCAAGTCCAGATGACTCTTCATCAGAGCTGACTTGAAGTGTGAAATTGGCAGCATTTATGCTTTTGTTGGAGGGGGCTTGGACTATAGCGTGCTGAAGGAGAAAGGATGTTGATAGCTCATATTAAGTGATCAGAATGTGGGAATGGCAGACACAAAATGTGGAAGATGATGCCACTTTCCAAAACAGTGCAGCTGATCTGGCATACTTATTCAATAACCATGGTTTCCCACCCACATCCAACCTATCCCTCATGTTTCTGCACTTGCCCCTTTCCATCACTCACAACAGTGTGATCAATTCCTCCTTGTCCTCACTTTTCATCCCACCAGCCTTCGTGTTCGAAGGATCAATCCCCGCCATTTCAGACAACTCCAGCAGAAAGCCACCACCAAACACATCCCCCCCTCCCCATGTGCATTTCACAGACATCACTCCTTCCAAGACATCCTACTCCATTCAACGACCACTAAGCTATTTAAGGACATGATGAAAATGAAGTAGAATAACTGGATGTGTGAGAGAGAAAAAACACACGAAAGGAGGCAGAATGCAGGTTCCATCACTGCCACTGATCTGTCAATGGATTGTTGATTCATGGAAGGAAAAAAAAGCTGACACTATTTTCAAATCATTCAAGAAATGTAGAATTTCAGTTGCATTGAACGATACAGAGGATGGTTAGCTATGGGATGACACAGGTGAAGAAGAAGCAGATGATGTGCTACCGCTAACTACGGACAGCAAGGGTGATCCATATGATGACATCATTCATCTGATGATTATGAAGCTTTATTCAGTGCTGAAGCTATTGAACAGTGTGATTTTGCAGAATTTTAATAAACTTTTGTAGTTGACATGTTTAAGATATAATACGTCATTGAGATTTAAAGCTGTATTATATTTCTACTTCACTTTTTGTATGTATAAGTAAAAGTTTACTAATTCATTTTTGTCACTATTGTCTTTGTCCGGAATTACGATAACTTGTTTTGGTTTTTTTACTTTATATATTTAGAGATCAGTTGGGCTTCTGCTAATGATAAATATTTTGGACTGCAGCATGAATTTCAGCCCCTCAAAAGGAGCATCATGTAATAGTCAACCCCATAAATTTAATCTTAAAACAAAGTCTAAAAGATTCAATTTTTACAAGTGTATAGTAATATTGAATTCAACACCTTCGAATTGTGAACTCACTCCCATTCCTTCCTGTTCTTTTAGCTTTACTTGTTATATTCTCTGTCACCACGTCATCTCTCCCCTCTCCAGTGGGATTGTCTGATCTTTCCAGTCTGACAGTTAGACACACCGGTGTTTTGCCATTCCCACATTCCAATCACTTAACCTGAACTACCAACATCCTTTCTCCACACCTCCCCCATCCAGCTATACCATAAAACCTGGCCCCTCCATACTTCATGTCAGCTCTCATGAAGAGTCATCTAGACTCGAAACATTAGCTTGCTCTCTCTCCATGGATGCTACCTGACCCACTGTGATATCCAGCATTGGTTGTTTGCAGTACCCTTCCTCAGGATGTTCCTGAATTCCAGATCCGAAATGTTAACTCTGGTTTTCCTCCTCAAATGCTGCCAGACCTGCTCAGCTTTTCCAGCAAATTCTGTTTTTGTTGCCTCTATATTTCATTTTTTGTTGTCTGTCTGTGTGGAGTTTGCACATTCTGCGTGGGTTTCCTCCCACAATCCACAGATGTGCAGGTTAGATGAACTGGCCATGCTAAATTGCCCATAATGTCCAGGGATATGTAGGTTAGGTGCATTAGTCAGGGGTAAATGTGGGATAATGGGGTAGGGGAATGGGTCTGGGTGGGTTACTCTTCGGAAGGTCATATGGACTTGTTGGGTTGAAGGGCCTGTTTCCACATTGTAGGAGGATTCTATGAAATAAATATCGTCCCCTACAGAACAGGAGCAGCATATCATGAGATTGTCAGAACCTCCATAAACATCCACAGCATAGGAGCGGCACTGGGCCCATGCTCGTCTTTCCTAATCACCTATCAGGAGTTGGAGAGTATCTTTTGTAAAATATCTAAAATTCCCATTCTACCCATTCTGTTGCCTCATGGTCAGAATACCAATATGTAGACAATTACCTGTAATTTGTCACCAATGATCCAATGGCTACAGGAACCCGAACCAGACTGACCCCTTTGCTTCATGCAAAAATAGTTATATTTTCATTCAGTTAGGGCCATGGAAAAAAACAATAAATCAATGCAGTTATGGATTTTTCATCAGAATTCCAAAAGCCTCTCTGATACTTCAAATATTAGCTTATCACAAATGCTGGGGTTCAAGAGTGTGGTGCTGGAAAAGCACAGCCGGTCAGGCAGCATCCGAGGAGGAAGAGAATCGATGCTTCAACCATAAGCTCTTCATCAGGAAACATTAAAGCTGAATACTGATGAAGAGTTTATGCTCGAAACATCAACTTCTCAGTTTAGTTTGGGAACGTGGTCAGCGTGGACTAGTTGAACCACAGGGTATATTTCCATGCTGTAAGACTCTATGACTCTTCTCAGAACTGAAGGGTAAAGATGTGGAGTGTCGGATTGTCAAAGAGGGGAAAGAGGGATCAAGAATGAAAAGGAAGATGTGAGATATGGTCAACCAATGATTGTCTCTGTCGTATGGTAAAGCATCTCCCATCCCCTTTCAGAATATCTGCTATTACATATTTGATTCAGAATTCACAACATAATGTGTGAATTCACAAGCAGCTCTAACACACTTAACTTTCCATTCAGTAAAAATGGTGCAATTTCATATTCATTGTATAGCACTGGACATTTATCATTCAGTTGGATTGTGAGATTTGAAAATATCTCTGGAAAAAGTGTTTTATGCTCTTCCATCATTTCAATATTTTTGTAAGTCAACTTGGGTTTATATCAGTGGTTTTAGTCTGACTTAAACTGTAATACCAACCTCAGCTGGACATAGACATATGCCTGGTTCCAAAATAAACATCAAGGATTTTTATGTAACATGCACAATGCTTTAAGGTGCTGCTGCTTTGAATGTAAGTGCATTTGAACTCCCATACATCATTTTTTAGATTTGTAGAAAGCTGTACAATGCTTCACTGCCCTTTTTCTTCCTGGAAGAATACGTTCTTTAGCAAGATCACGTAAATCAAAAGTGACAGCCTTTCATCATGCTTCGTCAGTTTTCTGATGTACAAATCATCTCTATGCATTAGCAAATTAGGATCGTTGACAGTCATGAATCTTAATATCACTTAGCTTTACTGGACTGCTTAGAAAACCACTTCTTGCTGTATAAAGTTAAACATCATACAACACCAGGTTATAGTCCAACAGGTTTATTTGGAAGCACTAGCTTTCGGCATGCTGCTCCTTCATCAGGTAGCTAGTGGGGCAGGATCATAGGACACTGAATTTATAGCAAAAGATCAAAGTGTCACACAACCAATGCAATGTATTGAACAAACCTAAATTGCGGTTACGTCTTTAGTCACTTAGAATAGGATGCAGGTTTTGATTCATTAATATGCAAATCCCAGAACTTCTTTCAAGTTACGTTCCCGAGATAACTCGAGGTTTTAGAAAAGAAAAGTGACATTCAGCTCAGACAATGCATGAAAGGTGTGAGGTTAAAATCTGTCTGTATTCCAAACTTGAGTCAGACTGGTTCTATTTCCAAAGTAGGAATTGATAAAATGACACATAGACTGACTGCCTACAGCTCATGTGCATTTTAAATAAAATAGAATGAATCTGCAAATACAAATCTGCAAATGCAAATTCACTCTATATGGCACTTGTTTACTACAAATTCAGTGTCCTATGATCCTGCCCCACTAGCTACCTGATGAAGGAACAGCGCTCAGAAAGCTAGTGCTTCCAAATCGACCTGTTGGACTATAACCTGGTGTTGTGATATTTTTAAATTTAAAGATTAGAGTGGTGCTGGAAACATACAGGAATCCTGAGGAAGGACTCCTGCCTGAAACATCGATGTTCCTGCTCCTTGGATGCTGCCTGACCTGCTGTGCTTTTCCAGCACCACTCTAATCTCGACTCTGATCGCCAGCAACTGCAATCCTCACGCCTAGTTGATTTTTAGTCCAACACTAGCACCTCCAGATCATGGTTTTCTAAACATCACTCAAAAAAGATGTTTCTTCCTAAAATTCAGTACATTTTATTGTGCCCACTTATTTTTACATAACTATGTCAGATGGCTAATCATGTTTAGGTATATCAAGGAGAAAACTGAAACCTAACTAGCTGAAATAGCACAGAACTAAGTTACTCCCAAATCTAAATGAGAGAGCAGATGGATATCTTTGCTGCATATTATAAAGTGCAACAATGTCCCTTAATGGTAACTTGCTATGCCATTGAATATTCCAATCAGGTTGTTTCAAATTTGATAATGTGTCTATGGTTATCTGCAATGCAGTGTATTTTTACAAGGAACATTTTTAAGGATTAAGTTCTTACAATATTTCAGGTTTATTAAGCAGCCAGTATTCATAGAAAGTAATAAAAACTTACAATGCAAAAGAGGCCATTTTCCCTTAGTGTCTTTGCTAGGCCAAAAAGCCATCCACTCTAATTTCTAGCTCCTGGTTTGTTAATTATGCCATTTCAAACGCATATCTATGTATTCAGTCTGCTTTTATCATTGTAAGGTAAAAATAAGGACTGCAGATGCTGGAAGAGCTTTTGCCTGAAATGTCGATTTTCCTGCTCCTTGGATGCTGCCTGACCTACTGTGCTTTTCCAGCACCACTCTAATCCAGCCCCCTTTTATCATTGTAAGTCAATGTACAACCATGATAAATGGTCATATGTAAATAATATCGTAGGATCCCTGAAAGTGCACAGCACAGAATCCCATTCTAAATGCTTAGAAAAGCTGTGAAAACTGACTTATATAAGTGTACAATTGTGAGGGAAACCAGGAGTTTTAAAAATAAATTCAAACTTCTAGTTATTATCTGATAGAATTATACAACACACTTTAAAACAAAAACTTTCTGGAAAATCTCAACACAACAATTCCTGTTGGATTGTTATTCTTATTGTGAAGTTTTCACAAGACTATGAGGTCACTTCCTGACACCAAACTGCAAACAGTGGAACTGTTAAAAAGGCAATTCTTAAAGCTTAACAGCTTGTCCCAGAAACTTATCAATTATAATTTAAGATGAGAAAGAAACCTTGTAGAATTGACAAGAGAAAAATAAATGCTGATAGGATTGGTTTTTTGATGATTGAATTTAGAGGAAAATCTTTGAGAATGCAAGGGAAACCATGATGATGGATGAACTGTGAAATAGGTTTTAAGGTCTGCATGAATGCTATTTATCAGCATCAAGTATTAAAGATCCAAGAAATAATTAGGAAGGCTACCAGTGTTATCACTTATTACAAGGGAAATCGAACACTGAAGTAGGGAGATTATGCTTTAGTTATGCTGGGTATGGATGACACTATGTCAGTGCTTGTGTGTACAGCATTGTTCACCTTAATTAGGAAAGGCTTACCAGACTAATACCTGAAACGAACAGGGTGTCGAATGAGGAGAGGTGGACAGGTAACGCTTGTATTCGCTGATGCTTAGAACAGCAAGAAATGACTTGATTGAAACATAAAATCCAGAGAGTCTGTTCAGGGTAGATATGGAGATGATGCTTCCTTTTAAAAAATGAAAAACTAATGGTCACAGTTTAAAAAGCTGGAGTTGCCTATTTAAAACAGAAATGTGACGATTTTCTTTTCGCTCAGAAGACTTTGGCACTCTTTTACTGCGAAGATGATGGAAACAGAGTGCTTGAATATTTTAAACGCTGAGATAGATAGATTCTTGTTAAGCAAAGAGGATAAAAGATTATCAGGAGCAGGATGGTATGTGGATTTGAGGTTCTGTCATGATCTTACTGACTGGTCATGGTGTGGAGATGCCAGTGTTGGAGTGGGGTGGGCAAAGTTAAAAATCACACAACACCAGGTTATAGTCCAACAGGTTTAGTTGGAAGCACTAGCTTGTGTAGGAGGCTTGAGGTGCTGAATAGCCAACTCCTGCTCCATTTTTGTCCAGATATCTATGGTATCTCACACAGTGAGAAGATGATCATTAGGGAATCCTCAAAGAAATTTGAGGAGTAGAAAATCCGCTCAGATGGAAATTTACTATTCATAAGGAACAAACAGAAGGAAATCAAAGTAATAAGAATAGTGATATCACGAAAATGACATTCTTTAATAAGTCTGGATGTAGCACAGCTTAAGTTAAATTGGAGACCAATTACAAAGTAAGAATATCTGCTAATACCCCAAACACACTCCATGTGTGCACACAAACCAATCAGTACCCTGCCAGCTCTACCAATGACACAATTCTATCCTGTTCATTCATAACTATTGTGCTCATTTAGGAGCTATCTTACTTTTCACTGGTTTTTCCCAAAGCACAGAACTCTCCACATGCACAATGTGAATCTTTTGAGGATGTCAGGAGATACAGCCTTCTCAGAACATCCTGTGAATCCTCAGAAAAGAGGGCATGAAGAAAGGAAATAGGTGTTAAAACTGAGGCTGTAGTAAGAGGAGAACATATATGAAGAAGGGGGAAGATGACTCAGAACAGTCAAGATAATTCATAATTATTGACAAACAGAATCTGACCACTGGAGATTCAGAATATATCATTTCAAAAAGAGGTACTTCCTTATGCTTTAAATAAGAAGGTAAACCAACAAAAATAGTGAGAGACACTGGAACAAGTCAGCCACTGATGCTGGCTTGAGATACAACTCATGTTGTAGAAGGGTGAATGAAGGAGAAAG
This sequence comes from Chiloscyllium plagiosum, assembly GCF_037043375.1. Lineage (NCBI taxonomy): Eukaryota > Metazoa > Chordata > Chondrichthyes > Orectolobiformes > Hemiscylliidae > Chiloscyllium > Chiloscyllium plagiosum. The sequence goes on along the minus strand of NW_028270141.1, from coordinate 3,887,696 downwards.
TATTAATTGGAGGCATAAATGGGGGTTTCAGACAAGTACCATATGTAGAGTTGGATTAAAGAGTGAGTAATTAAATGGAGAAATTGCAGATAGAGGAGAGAATAAATATTTATCGAAGGAATTGACTAGTTTGGGGAGTAAGTTGGCTGGTTGGATCTATTGACCTCATCGAAGGAAGTGGAACAACTAACAGAAGTGAAAGAAACAGAGATGCTATAAAAGGAACATCCTGGATTGTTACCATAGTAAAGGAACCATAAGGAGTCAGATAAATAGAAAATGAAGGAGTTAAGACCAGGATGCAATTTCTCTGACATTGAGTCGACAGCATCGAGAAACAGATTGAAACTTTGTTTTGCTGCGTGTTGGAAGACTATCATCTTTAGCACTTTTTTTTAAATTTCTTCTTTTGTGTAATAAACCTCTGCTTTGTTGTTAAAGAAAATTTGCAGTCTTGTGTGAATATGTTTGAATGACTAACCACCACATTAACTACCTAATCAAAATCAAATCCATCAGGCAGATGTTTTTTTTTCCCAGTAAAATAAAATAAACCACAGATAGTGATCTGAACAAAGAAGCAACAGAAATTATTGGAGAAACTCAGCAGGTCTGGCACATGTAGAGAGAAAAAGAGGGTTAATGTTTTGATATTTATTCTTGTTCTGAATAAGGGTCACTGTTCTTGAAACGTTAACTCTGCTTTTTCTCTACAGATGCTGCCAGACCTACTGTGTTTCTCCAACAATTTATGTTTTTGTTTGTTTCCCTGGTTGGGATCAGAACATTGTGAAAGAACAAAAACATCTGCAATCATCCCAGTCCTGGCTCCATTCTGAAGACAAAACCACTTATCCTTTATTCTTTTCCCAGTTCTCATTCTGGCTTGCTAGTTAAACACAGATTACTCTTTGAATTGCAATTACTTGAAGTCTATTTACCAGCCTCCCCAAACCAGGTGTTTCCAACATTTTACATTTAACAATCTCAATTTTCAAACTTTAAGCTACATTCTTAAAACATATAAATTATGAAATTTAGTTTTTTTTGCAACAATGGTTTTTTTTGTAAGCATGCACAATATTTAGTTCATGTAGGAAAAGCTATCTACCAAACGTGATATTGCTTTCAGCAAGTCTTGTTCCACTGATGAGTACTGATTAGTGTTAAAATATTCAAAATTGTTGGGTCTCAAAGAAATGCTTGTCCATGAACATTTGCTAAATTTACATACATTGAGATATGAAAAAGTAGTTTATTGAGTCTAAACACCCATTTGCAAGTACACCTATAATTACCGTGACTCATGGTACTTATAGTGCAGCTGGATAAGCTTCTGAAACTTCTCCTACTCTATTCATCTACACAGTTAGAAACCTAGACAATGAAAATAAATGAGTGCAGATCTCAAAATCACCCATTATCGTTGTACTTAAAGTGAAAATTGTAAACTTGTGGGAGGATTTAATAGTAAAACATTATCTGCAGATATACAGTCACTGTAGAAAATGCAATCCAATATAGGACATCTCTTAAAGAACTTTTGCATATTGTATCTAAACACAGGAATTCTGTGTGACAGCGAAATACAAAGAAAAGATATAGACTTCATTCAGCTGTATCCTCATCCACACAAAAATAGTTATTAAGAACTTTATGAGTTGTAGTTTTAAGTTACATGCAAATTACACAAAGTTTGTAAGAGAAGAAGGGATTAAATTATATTCCAGTACGAGGGAGAGAGGAAGGAGACAAGATCATACATAATAGGAATTTGATTTCCATTACCCAACTCAGTCTGCCAATACTCATTTTCCAAAATAAAATAAAACTACCCTTATTCTGAACTATTATGAAAAATATTTAAAATATTGCTAGAAAGACACAAACACATTCTTAGAAAGAAAACTGTATACAAAATCAATTACCTACACTTCTTGCCAAATTTTGTAGAGAGAGGATGATCCCATTATAAAAATTCAAGTATTACAATAGAAAAAATGTATCTCAATATTTTCAAGTGTGCAAATATATTCAGTGAATCAAATAATTAGTATTCAAAAGACACAGGTGAGATAACGAAGTAGAGAATTAATCAGATATCATTCAGTTTTAACAAGGCTTTGATCTAAGTCGTAAACAAATTATGCTATAAGTAATTATGAGGGAACTCAAACCAGCACAAAAGCTAATGTTTCTTTTGGTTAATTATTTGTACACAACTGGTGATGTTAGTAGTTTTAAACATTTGCTGCAGAGAATGAAATCTGAGTAAATGTCATTTGCACAACTGAAATTTGCATTGATTGGTCTTTGATGAAAGATGACACCATGTCTAAATGACTGCATTGTACAAATAACTAAAATGTTTTAAAATCAGATATACAGTACCTCCACATATATTACAGATACATTTCATTATAACCATTTCCACAATCATTTTACTTTAGATCACAAAATATTACATAAGATAATTTTGTACAAAAGTTTGTCTCAGAAGATAGTCTTTTACATTGTCAAGTAGTGTTTATATATTACACATGTTAAATTTCTTGATTTTAAATAATAAAAGCTCAAATTTCAGAAATTTGTCAAATGTGAATTTTAAAACTAACAGCAACTACCTGTATATCAGTAGTGAGTTCTAAAGTAGAAACAACTCAAATATTCAAAAGTCCTAAATCTTATATAGGTGGTGTATAGGAATCAAGGATCCAGTTTCTTTAGAAAACAAATATCACACAAGAGATTAATTCCTACAAAATAATAAAATTGTTTAATTAGTCAGTTTCTATCAGTAGCACTGGTAGGTCAAATAGGTTGTTTTAGTGTTGGAACATTTATGGTTTCAGCCATTTCCAGTAGGCACTTGTGTAACATGTCATTAAACTGATATGTAGCAGAAACTGCTTAATAGGAGCATTTGCAAAGAATGCTTTGTAATGTCAAAACAGTGCTGGTACAGAAGCTTTAGGCTGAAGTCGCTGCTTTGTAGGCAGAGCTTCAAATACTGGTACTGAATTGGTGAACTGCAAAACTGAGAGAGTGTGAGGCATACTGCACTTGTTGGAAGAGCTACAATATAACTCAACATAATGCAAATGTACTGTTGATAAACTCTTGCTCTTGAAACTAACTCAAACCAATAAAGCTATGTGGAGACAGTTTTATATCTTTTAGTCAGGTAGAAATCATTTTTGGGTAGTCATAAACAATTAAAATGGTGAAATGTGCAATTAATAGTATTTCTTAACTGAACAAATTATCATGGAGCTATCCTGTGTGCCAAAAGTTATTCTGATTATGGGGTCCATAAAACTTCAATTTACAATAGCGTAATGTACGGATACAAATCTGTGGCGCTAATCTAGGGTTGGACCAACTGATTTCCAAGCAATGGAGCACACAGAATGGAGCTGCAGACTTCAGAACAGATAGTTTAATTAAAAAAGGTGGTTTACTGAAATATTGTGTTTAGTGTGGGAATAAATAAGCTGTTATAGGCCAACAATCCCAACAAAATCTACTCATGATAAAGCTTAGACAAATAGCTGCACTGAAATGGTCTCAAAAATGTCCCAAAGTTTAAAAAGTGTTTATGCTGTGTGCATCAGTGCAACACTGCTGTGAGTGTGTTACAGTTTCATACAATTTCTAAATGTGTATTTTGAGGCACTGTTAGGAACTTTGACATTTCTGACATTGTTATTAATTTGGCTGTTAAAATGGATCAAATAAGGAATAATCTTAAAAGTCTTGAAAACCACAATGTGCTATAGTAAACATTTGTTTAAAAATGTAATTTTTTTTAAGAGAACTATTTTGAAAAATTTGTCAATGACATTTCCAACAATGATATTAATAGTTGTGAGAAGTCAACTTGCAGCAACTCCAGTCTAATCATCAGCAGTCCTTTGCTAGTTAAACTATATTCACTATTTGTGCCCAGTATGATACAGCAGAATATTCAAGCTTCCAAGCACGGATTCAACCTTCTAGAGGCTAAAATGTCAGTTAAGGTGTCCATTCAGCCCATCAATCCAGTGTCACTTCTCCGTAAGTTATGCATTCAGTTTAATTGCTTTACCCTCTCTTTATATTTTTAAATGTTTTATTTTTCACATATTTATCTAATTTCTTTTAAAAGCTGTTGTAGATTTGCCTTCCATCTTCGTTTTCTGCAGGTCTTTATGGACTTAGATTTCCACCTGGAATATTTTTGTACACTTTCATCAGATTTTCTTTTAAAATTCTTTGTCCTAACGAAAATACTCCATTTCTTATCTTTAGTTCCCTCTTAGTGGAACCTCTTTCAAATCCTTTCCATCAGCTTATTATGCTTCCTAAAAAAAAAGAACTAAAATTAGATGTTACATTCCAAATGCAGCTTAATCAATGATTTGCATGGATTTAACATTAGCTTTTTATTTATTGAGTACTTCAATTAATAAAACTTAGGATCTCAAATGTTTTAAACAACGACCTCCTATTTTCAAAGGTCTGTGTACCTGAACCCCCAACCTCTAAAACTGGCACAATTTCTACTTAGTTTTATTACATAATGTATATTTTCTCTCATTCCTTCCAAGAATGCATCACCTTGCATAGCCCCTTTATAAAATTTCATTCAATATCTGCACAAAATACCAACTCACTATGTTTTCCTAAATTGCTCACAATTTCTATGTTAACTGTGCTTTCCATTTTCATGTCATCTGCAAGTTTTGATATTGCAATTCCTAGAACTGAAGTTCAGATCACTCTCTCATACTGGTGTAGAACTTCAATAGGGATGTATGATTTGGAGATGCCGGTGTTGGACTGGGGTGTACAAAGTTAAAAATCACACAACACCAGGTGTAGTCCAACAGGTTTAATTGGAAGCACATTAGCTTTCGGAGCGACGCTCCTTCATCAGGTGGTAGTGGAGGGCTCAATCCTAAAACAGAATTTATAGCAAAAATTTAGAGTGTGATGTAACTGAAAATATACATTGAAAAATTGATTGTCTGTTAAGCCTTTCATCTGTTAGAATACAGTGATAGTTTCACTTCTTTCATGTGTAAATCACAAAACCTTTTTTTTAAAGTTGCATTCTCAGGTTAGCTGTTAACAATGGTGATAGCAAGACAATATGTTGAAGGTGTTGGCCCCCTGTGTTCTCTGTCTAAGCCATAATGTTTAGACTGATTCTAATCTAAAAAGTGAGATAACGGAGTTTTACATAAATTCATGCAGTTTTTGAGCTCAGAGTTCAGGGATGTATGTAGTTTGGGCAACACTAGCATGACAACATTTCCTGTCAGCCCCTAGTTTCCCAGGGGAACTAACAATAAATGATGTTGCTTCCACTGGAATCACATGTAGACCAGAAGCTCTGCTATCTATCTCCGCATTAATGTTTCAGTTTTTTTCAATTCTACTTCTTTATCTTTGCTCATTCTATCAAATTTCTTCGTCTCTACCCTTTCATTCCCATTGCCAGACCCTACTGGGAATATCGAGGCAAAATATTCAGTAACATCTATTTAAGATATCCTTCATTATTTTGCATCATTTTAAAAATTGTTCTCTTCCTTTATATTAAAAACTCAATTCACTATGTTTTTAATGTTGACTGTCAATTTCTCACCCATCACCTCTTTATAAGCTGCATAAGCCTTTTTTATTTTTGCTTTTGATTTTCTTTTTAGCCTGATATTTGTTAAATGGTTCTTTCTTAAAGAGTGTCATTTATCTGTTCTAGTTGTTACACTGTCTTATCTTCTTTTGTCGACATATTCAGTCAGATTCTAGTTCTGAGGAAGGGTCACTGAACCCAAAACATTAACTTTGATTTGACTTCACAGCTTCTGCTAGACCTGCTGAGCATTTCCAGCAAATTCTGTTTTCGTTTGATTTACAGCAGCCGCAATTCTTCCGATTTTTATTCAGGTTCTAATCATCCTCTGCCTGCATATTTTCCCATTTTTGTTCATGGTTTTAACTGCCAACATATCTAGCTAGCACTGGTTAAGCTAATTAAAGTTGGCTTTCTCCAGTCAACTGTCTTTTCGTAAACTGCTCTCTTTTACAATTTAATTTAATTTAAATTAATTATGCTATCATCATCTTTTTGAAGATATTAATCTTGCTACACTATTGACTTTCCCACCTCATTTCTTAGAACTAAAGCTAGCACTGTCTCTTTCCCCACTAAAGTAAAATATATTGATAAAGAAAGCAGTCCTGGACACATTACAGAAACACCTCCTTCTCTTTATTATGTCCCTTACCTTTTCCTTGTCTATTTGTGAACAATTAAAGTCCCCTCTCACATGCTGGATGCTCAGTCAAATCTGAGATTGGCTGAGCTTTGGATATCAAAAGGGGATGGGGCTAACATGGGAAAATGGAGTTGATGGGAAAGTATAGCCATGATCTGACTGAAGTGTGAAGCACAGGCTGTATGGAGGACTCCTACTCCTATTTCTTTTGTTTTATATCTCACTTTGCATCTCTAATTTGTGCATATATCTATTGGCAAAATTTGTTCCCTATTATTAAAAAAAACACTTTTTTTAAGCAATCCTATTTTAAAATATTACCATCAGCCTGTCTCTTTCCTTCCCCTGTTTTATGACATGCAATGTTTATCTCTCAGTTCTGGATTAGCCTAACAAGAAGAAAAATTGCAGAAAACTCAGCAGGTCTGGCAGCATCTCTGGAAAGAGAAAAACAGTGACCCTACTGCAGAACCAAAACATTCACTCTATCTTCTCGCCACAGAAATCCAGCAATTTCTGGTTTTTGTTCCTGATTTCCAGCATCCACAGTTCTTTTTTTTTTCTGACTTGGCCTAAACTCCTAAAATTACGACAAAAAATAATTGGACCAATTTTATTTTCAATCCTTTGAAAAATCCCAGAACATCATCAAAATGACAGAGAAGAGACCACACAATCAAGATCATCACTTCTATTTCCTGACTCTGACACCCACCCAGGGTAGTGCAGCTTTGATACAAGTACACAAGGGTCAGAAAAATCAACCCCATTAGTTCTTCACTAGTATGTAATTTCTGCTAAGTGTAATTAGTGCCTTAAGCAATTCAGTTTCTAATTAAAGGTTTGAAAATTAAAATTAAGAACACGGCAAGTGTTTTTGAACTATCACGTGAAAAGGTTTCACTTTGACCAAACATGCTGCACAAAATTCTCTGGTTTATTACCCGATGAGACCAACATTACACTGAAAGCACATTGACACACTCTGTCCACCAACTTAAACACACAGGCATAAAGGTGAACAGGCACACTCAATTCAGGCAGATGTAAAGTACACATAATAAAGGTTTTTAATACAAACCATAGAAATAGTAGAATTGCAGTATCAGCCCTCTGTACAAAATGAAAATATCTGTCTATATGCAGGCATCTGCTCTGTTCCAGTTGCCAATGAAAGCTGTTGAAAAAGTACAAAAATTATTATAATAATAATCAGAACTACTCAAATATCTTTTTTGACTATCAAATGCATTTAAAATTGCACATGATTGAAGTCTTTCCTGTACAATTCTCATTTCAGTGTTCAATCACAACTGCATCCTTTATAAACTGTGCATAAAACTGATCACTATTAAAAACATTCGATGAGTTTGCATATGGTTGTGTGACAGAAAACAAATATATTGTGGGAAAGAAAAGTGAATACATTTCAGTTTCTTTAAAATACATTGAAATTAAAATATATTTTTTAAAAACAAAAATGTTCATCCAAATCCCACGTCAGGACAATAACTCGATCCAAAATGATTGTGTAAGCTATTTTGGCCCATTTCTACTTATTTTATTTATTTTTATTACTAGTTGTTTTGCTGACTTGACGTGGTATGATATTTATAACAAAACAGCTATCGTCCGATGAACATGGGCCAGACCCAAAGAATGAACAGGGCAAGTATGAAGGAAAAAGTTGGTAACATTCCAAAATAGGGTTGATTCCAAAATGAATCTTTTTGATTAGGGAATATAATGCAGAAAGAGATGTGTAGACAAGTTAGAGATACATGGATGCAAAATGGATATGAAACAAATGCAGTAGGAGCAAGAATAAATAATGCTAAATTTAGTTTAACATTGGAAATTAATTTTAATCAGCAAGGCTTTACTCCAGAGCAACCTGCACATAGTGAGTTGTTACAAATTTGGGTTGTTATAAAATGTTCCATCAGCTCACACACAGTGCCACAGGAGATATATTAACTGTTAGAAACTGGATAATGTCAGCTACAAAATAGTTTTTCATGCACATTCCCAAGATGGAAAATAGAGAAAAAAATGATCAGCTTTACTGAACTATATTCTGCAACTCAAGGGCCCTGCAAAATCCAATGCAATATTAATCACATTAACAATTGTCAAGGGTCCTAAATGACGACCTAAAACAAGCACATGGCCCTTTCCACATGTTAATTGGCAGAAAAGCCAATTTCTGGGACTCTGAAAAATCGTGTTGACTTGACCAGAGCAGACAGTGGGCATTCAACACAAAAAGTGCATTTTATGAAATCCTATTCCTTACAGAACATGGAAGACAACAAAGGTGCTTCTTTTCAAGAAAGGACAACATAAGGGCGGCACGGTGGCACAGTGGTTAGCACTGCTGCCTCACAGCGCCAGAGACCCGGGTTCAATTCCCGACTCAGGCGACTGACTGTGTGGAGTTTGCACATTCTCCCCGTGTCTGCGTGGGTTTCCTCCGGGTGCTCCGGTTTCCTCCCACAGTCCAAAGATGTGCGGGTCAGGTGAATTGGCCATGCTAAATTGCCCATAGTGTTAGGTTAAAAGGGGTAAATGTAGGGGTATGGGTGGGTTGCGCTTCGGCGGGTCGGTGTGGACTTGTTGGGCCGAAGGGCCTGTTTCCACACTGTAAGTAATCTAATCTAATCTAATAAGCCTGCAGTTCAATACCCAGGCTAGTATCAGTGTAACTGACTTGACTTACCCCTAACCCTGAAGGCTTAAAACTGACCACTGAAAAGGAGGACATCAGTCCCAGAACCATTTGGAATTAAAATTTCACGAGGTATTACAAGGAAGGTATGGAGGGAAGGCCCCTTACAAGGAAAAGGCTGAGGGACTTAAGGCTGTTTTCACTAGAGAGAAGAAGGTTGAAAGGCCACTTAACTGAGACATACAAGATAATCATAGGGTTAGATAGGGTGGAAGGTGAGAGTCTTTTTCCTCAGATGGCGATGGCTAACATGAGAAACATAGCTTTAAATTGTGGGGTGATAGATATAGAACAGATGTCAGAGATAGTTTCTTTACTCAGTAGTAGGGGTGTGGAACACACTGCCTGCAACAGTAGTAGACTCGCCAACTTTACGGGTATTTAAATAGTCATTGGATAGACATATGGATAAGAATGGAATAGTGTAGGATAGATGGTCTTCAAATTGGTTCCACAGGTCGGCGCAATAGCGAAGGCTGAAGGGAATGTACCGCGCTGTAATGTTCTATGCTCTACGTTCTAAACAAGATTCAGAACTGAAGTAATGGTAAATAATTCACATTATACAAAATAGTGTTTGTCCGCTCAAATGCAGTTGCCAATCAAACATATACTTAAAGAGATTCACCTGACTTCCCCACGAAAGAGCAAAATAATAGCAGAGCTACAGTAATTCATTTGCAACAATTGGAAATACAGTTTTTGGAACACAATGAAGCAGGAAATCAGCTGGAGAATTTCTATAATATAAGCATGTCCAATCAAAGCTTGCTTACACAATCCCCGGATACTAAGCTTGTGTATGACATGGACCGGCTAATTTCTGCAAGTTAACATGTATTTATAACCTTTCTGAAACTATAATCGGCCTTATTCTCCTTTTCCCCCGTAACCCTTGATCTCCTTACCAAGAAAACCTATCTATCTCTGTCTTAAATACACCCAACGACTTGCCCTCTACAGCAATGAGTTCCACAGAGTCACCAACCTCTGGCTGAAGAAATTCCTCCTCATCTCAGTTCCATAGGGTCATCCCTTCACTCTGATATCATGCCTTCAAATCCCAGTATCTCCTGCTTCTCTATTCGGGCCTCTCAGTATTCTCAAGTTTCAATCAGATACCTGACAACCCTCCCACATTGGAAAAGGGCAATGTTAGCGAGAATACGGAGATACAGGCGACAAGGTTAGATGGGATTGTGGTTGACAATGAGGAGGTTTTAACAATTTTGAAAGATCTGAAAATATTCAAGACCTCTGGGCCAGATGGGATTTATCCTTGGATTCTTTGGGAAGCCAGGGAGGAGGTTGCAGAGTTTTTGGCTTTGATCTTTATGTCATCACTGTCGACAGGAGTAGTGCCAGAAGACTGGAGGATAGCAAATGTTGTCCCCTTGTTTAAGAAGGGGAGTTGAGACAACCCTGGTAATTATAGACCAGTGAGCCTTACTTCAGTTGTTGGTAAGGTGTTGGAAAAGGTTATACGGGATAGGATTTATAATCATCTGGAGAGGAATAATTTGATTAGAGATAGTCAACACAGTTTTGTGAAGGGTAGGTCATGCCTAACTAACCTTATTGAGCTTTTCAAGAAGGTGACAAAACAGGTGGATGAAGGTAAACTGGTTGATATGGTGTATATGGACTTCAGTAAAGTGTTTGATAAGGTTCCACATGGTAGGCTATTGCAGAAAATACGGAGTTTCGGAATTGAAGATGATTTAGCGAATTGGATCAAAAATTGGCTAGCTGAAAGAAGACAGAGGGTAGTGGTCGATGGGAAATGTTCATCCTGAAGCTCAGTTACAGGTGATGTGTTGCAAGGATCTGTTTTGGGGCCACTGCTGTTTGTCATTTTTATAAACGATTTGGATGTGGGCGTAGAAGGATGGGTTGTAAATTTGTGGATGACACTAAGACAGGCAGAGTTGTGGATAGTGCTGAAGGATGTTGTGGATTACAGAGGGACATAGATAAGATGCAGAGTTGAGTGGAGGAATGGCAAATGGAGTTTAATACGGAAAGGTGTGAGGTAGCTCACTTCGAAAGAAGTAACAGGAATGCAGAGTACTGGGCTAATGGTAAAGCTCTTGGCAATGTAGATGAACAGAGAGATCTTGGTGTCAAGGTGCATAAATTCCTAGAAGTTGCCATCCAGGTTGATAGGGTTGTATGGAAGGCCTATGGTGTGTTGGTGTTTATTGGTTGGGGGATTGAGTTTCAGAGCCACGAGGTCATGCTTCAGCTGTACAAGGCACTGGTAAGGCTGTACCTGGAGTATTGCTTATAGTTTTGGTCACCGCATTATAGGAAGGATGTGGAAGTTTTGGAAAGGTTTCAGAGGAAATTTACTAGGACGTTGCCTGGTATGAGGAAAGGCTGAGGGAACTGAGGTTGTTTTCGTTGGAGAGAAGATGGTTGCGAGGTGGCTTAATCGAGACGAATAAGATAATTTGAGGGTTAGATAGGTTGGACAGTGACAGCCTTTTTCCTCCAATGGTGAAGGCTAACACAAGGGGACATAGCTTTAAAGGAGCGATAGATTTAGGACAAATATCAGGGGTAGTTTCTTTACTCAGAGTAGTAGGGGTGTGGAACAGACTGCCTGCAACAGTAGTAGACTCGCCGACGTTAAAGACATTTAAATGGGCATTGGACATACATAGGGATAATAATGGAATGGTGCAGGTTTGATGGGCATTAGATTAATTTCACAGGTTGGCGCAACATCGAGGGCCGAAGGGCCTGTACTGTGCTGTAACCTGTTATGTTCTATGTTACATAGCCTCCTGAAATTCTCGTCCTCTTGAAATGAATGCAAATATTTTATTTGCCTTCCCTGAAGAAGGGCTTATTCCCAAAACGTCGATTCTCCTGTTCCTTTGATGCTGCCTGACCTGCTGCGCTTTTCCAGCAACACATTTTTAAGCTTTTGCCTTCCCTACTGCCAACTAAGGTTACTAAGGTTACCAAAGCTGCATGGTAACCTTAAGAGAATCCTAAGTCCCTTTGTGCTTCATATTTCTGAGGCCTTTCCCCATTTAGAACATAGTCTTTGCCTCTATTCTTCCTACCAAAGTGCATAAGCTCACACTTTTCCACACTGGTATTCCAATGACCACTTCTTTGCCCTCTCTGCAACCTGTCCAAGTTCTTCTGCAGCCTTCCCACTTTCTAGCCCTTCACCTCTCTTTGTGTCATCTGCAAATTTGAGCAAATATGCCCTCAGTTTCTTTGTCCAAATTGTTAATGTATAACATGAATAGTTGTGGCCCTAACATGGACCCCTGTGGAACTCCACTAATCACCGGATGTCATCCTGAAAATGTCCCCTTTATTCCCATTCTCAGCCTTCTGCAAGTCAGCCAATCCTCTATCCATGCCAGTACCTTGCCCCTAACACCATGAACTTTAATCTTATTTAGCAGCCTCCTGTGTGGCACCTTATCAAAAGCCAACTGGAAATCCAAATACATCACATTTACTGGCTCTCCTTTGTCTAAGTTGCTTGTTACCTTCTCAAAGAATTATAACAGATTTGTCAGGCAAGACCTTTCCTTGATGAGATGTGCTGACTCAGCCCTATTTTACCATGCTGTTCCAAGTTCTCTGCAATCTCATCTTTAATAATGGACTCTTTACAAACAACTGAGGTCAGGAAACCAGCCTTCTACCTCCCTTCCTTCTTAAACAGGGGTGTTACATTAGCCATTTTCTAGTCCTCTGGGACCCTTCCTGACTCCAATGATTCCTGAAAGATCACCATCAATGCCTGTACAATCTCCTCAGCCGTTTCCTTCTGAACTCTGGGGTGCAATGCATCTGCTCCAGGTGATTTATCCACCTTTGGACCTTTCAGCTTCCCCAACACCTTCTCATGACCCTAGCTACCTTGAAGCTCAGTATGCTTCTAGTGTCTTTCACTTTGAAAACTGATGCAAAGTACCTATTCAGTTCCTCTGCCATTTCTTTGTTCCCCATTACTACTTCTCCAGCCTCATTTTCCAGCACGCCAATGTCCACTCTTGATTCTCTCTTACCTTTTAGATATCTAAAAATATTCTTGCAATCTTCTTTTATATTACTAGCTAGTTTACTCTCAGATTTCATCTTCTTCCACTAATTGCTTTTTATCACTGCTAGTTTTTAATGGATTCCCAATCCTCTGGCTTCCCACTAATCTTTACCACATTGGATGCTTTTTCTTTTGCTTTTATGGTGTTCCTGACTTCCCTTGTCAGCTACAGTTGCCTCATCCTCCCATTAGTATGTTTTTTCTTCCTGCTGTGCTTTCTGAATTACCCCCAAAAATCCTGCCATTGTTGCTCCACCATCTTCCCTGCTAGGCTCCCCTTCCAATCAACTCTAGCCAGCTCCTCCCTCATGTCTTTACTCAATTGTAATATTATTACATCAGATTCCAGTTCCTCACTCTCAAACTGCAAAGTGAATTCTATCACACTTCATCACTGCCCTGTAAAAAGTTCCTTCACCTTCAGCTCCCTAATTAAATCTGTCTCATTACATATCATCAAATCTAGAATTGCCAGTTTATAAATGGGCTCTACCACAAGCTGCTCAAAAAAGCCATCTCAAAGATATTCCCTAAATTCCTTTTCTTGGGATCCACCACCAGCATGATTTTCCAAGACGACTGTAGATTGAATATTTTCAACGGTGCCTTTCTTACAAGCCTTTTCTATCTCCTTAAATATTTTCTTCTCCAAATTCTGATGGCTGCTAGGAGGGCAGTACACAGCTTCCATCAGGGTCTTTTCTCAAGTTCCTCAACTCTACCCACATAGATTCTACACTTTCCGACCCTACATCATTTGTCACTGTCAATTTCATTTCATTTCTTACTAACAAGGCAATCCCATCTGCCTGTCCTCTCGATAGGACACATATCCTTGGATATTTAGTTCCCAGCCTTCATCCTCTTGCAGCCACGTCTGTGATACCCACAGCATCATACCTGCCAATTTCAATTTGCGCATGCAAGTTCAAAACTCTCAGCCCTGTGTTGACTCTCCCCCTTCTCATAGTTGTTCCCTAATCTGCCTGAAGTTAGATTCCTGACCTTTTCCATACTCTCTGTCCTGTTATTTTTTCCCCAAAAAACTTTAATAACATTTGATGAGCCACCCCCCTTTATCTTTCCTTATAATTTTCCATGTAACTGACCCCTATGACTGCAGTTAGTTATGTGATTTGCCCGGACTCTGGTCCCAGCATGGTACAGAGAAGAAAGGAGAAAACAAAACAAAATAACCACTGGTGCTAATTAATGCCCTTGGCAGAGTACCTTGGACACCCAAATTTCATTGCTTCTTAAATAATTTCACAGGAAATGCACAACCGTTCTGTGCAAATAAAAACAACAATCTTTATTAAGTTAATATTATTTAGAGAAGCATCTTATGATCAAGTATAAAAAAAAGGAACAGACAAGAAGGAACAAATGCTACAAGATTAAATTTGACACAATTCAAATTTGATATTTAATTCTAGTGCCCTTTTTTCATAAGGAAGAGAATAATTTGCTTTCTGAAATAATATATATTTAGGACTATTTATTTCAGTTTGACCTAGAAAATGGGTCAAATTCTCAATAAGAGAAGTGCTTGATGCCCTTCCTTATAAAATTAACGAACGTGCTTGGCAGATCTCCACTTTAGTTCTATCAGAAATATAAACCCATCACAGACTTGTGAAGCAGTTTAATTGTGCTATTGGAGACACTTTAGGTTGACCAGTCCTGGACAAAAGCACTGTGATTTTTTTAAAAATTTAAAATAATTATTTGCACTTACAGACCACCTTTAATGCCCACCCAAAGTGGACATGCCAAAATGCTTTACAGCTAAAGCACCACTTCAAGTCGTCACCACTTCAAAGTACGGTGCACATATCAGCCAAACTGTGCACAGCAAACCTTGACAAAAACAATGCAATGATCTTCACATGATCTGTTTTAATGCACTGATTGGTGGAAAAATTGGCAAGTAACTGCAACATTGGGGTGGCACAGCGGCCCAATGGTTAGCACTCACAGTGCCAGGGATCCAGGTTCAATTCCAGCCTCAGGCAACTGTCTGCGTGGAGCTTGCACATTCTCTCGTGTCTGTGTGGGCTTGCTTCGGTTTCCTCCCACAATCCAAGGATGTGCAGGTTAGGTGAATTGACCATGCTAAATTGCCCATAATGTTCAGGGATGGGTAGGTTAGGTGCATTAGTCAGGGAAAATGTAGAATAATAGGGTAGGGGAACGGTTCTGGGTGGGTTACTCTTCGGAGGATCGATGTGGACTTGTTGGGCTAAATGGCCTCTTTCCACACTATAGGGAGTCTAATCTCAATTGTTCTCCCAAATAGTGCCATGGGATCTTTTACATTTCCCTGAGAAAGCAGATGGATTTCAGTTAAACACCAACACCACGAACACTGGCATATCTAACAGTGCAATACTTCCTCACAAGTTGAGTTTGCACTCAAGTCCAAAAAATGGGACTTGAACGAAGAACCTTTTGACTAAGAGGCAAGAACTCAGCCACAACTGACAGCAAAAATGCAAATACCTTCTCAGAAATATCCAGCTGCGTTTCTACTTCACCATTAATAGTGGACACAGAATCTTCAGAACTACATTTCAGTGCTGATGGAGACAAAGTCATAGCGGAACAATTCAATATGCTACCTGTTGATAAAGCCAAGGGAGGAAATAAATTCATGGATTATTTTCCACTCTTTACCCAAGTCAAATTAGGAATAAACCATCTGGTGAATATTTATGTGCCAAACTGTGACTTCTTCAATATCTGAACCCAAATATTTAAAAATGAATCTTGTAAAAATAACCTTCAAAATGTTTGTCATAGTTCCTCTTAATCTATCACACCAAGTTCCTCAACACACTTATTTTCAATGAAATTGATGATAATTCAATAATTAGGAAAGAAACTTTATTTTGTATGCCAATAAGAAACACCCCAAAAGGGTGCAATGAATTATGTAGACTCCAAACCCCACTACCTGACCCAACCCGATTTTGTGAACCTTCCCTTAGACCAAACATGGTCTGACCTGACCCATGCTCCTGCAGAACCCTGACCTACCCCTGACCTTCCCACCTACCCTAAGCACTGCATTACTTACCTCACCATTTTAACTCCGGCACCTGGCTCTCCTGAGACTCTACCCATCTAGCACCCTGCCCCCTCCCCAGCTGCAATCTTACCTGCCCAGCACTCTACACATTTCCAGGAGGTGATGGTATTATCACTGGATTGTTAACAGAGACCCAGGTAATTTCTAGGGAACAGGTTTGAATCCCACTACAGCAGATGGTTACATTTGAATTCAATATAATCAATAAAGATCTGGAATTAGGAATCAAATGATGACCACAAAACCACTGTGGACTGTCAGAGAAAAACGCATCTGGTTCACTAATGTCATTTTGGGGAATGTAACTACTATCCTTACCTGGTCTGGCCTACATTAGGCTTCAAACTAAAAGTTACATTCTAAATCCTATGAATCAAGGAAAACTGAAAGGTAAGGAAGGTATAGCTAAGACAGCAAAAAATAAACAGGAAAAGAATGATCCTTTTCAAAAAATGATGAATATTAGGCACTTTTGATTGATTTTACAGAAAGGCTACAGTATTGACAGAAACCTGGTCACTTTACTGAACAAAATTGAAATTAGGGCCTGGTGGCTCAGTCGTTAGCATTGCTGCCTCATGGTGCCAGGGACCTGGGCTCGATTCCAGTCTCGGACAACAGTCTGTGTGGAGTTTGCACATCCTCCCTGTGTCTGCAGGGATTTCCTCCAGGTGTTCTGGCTTCCTCCCACAGTCCAAAGATGTGCAGGTTAGGTGGATTGGCCATGCTAAATTGCACATAGAATCCAGGAATGTGTAGGTTAGGTGGGTTAGCCATGGGGAATGCACCATTACTGGGATAGGGTCGGTCTGGGTGGGATGCTCTTCAGAGGGTCAGTGTGGACTTGATGGGCTGAATGACTTGCTTCCACACTGTAGGAATTCTATGGAAGAAATGCAAATAAACATATCTTGGAGGGATAGAAAGCAGGTAGAGTGGCAATAAAGGTATAAGAGGGAATTCAGATATGATGATAGGGCAGGAAGTGGGGTGCAGAGTCAATGAGACTGAAGCACAAAGACAAAGGGTGTGCTACGTTAGTCAGATGGCTCTGCTAACCTGCAAATTATGTAAGGAAATAAGTGGAATTCTGAAATCAGATTAGAGAGCGGAGTTTCAGAAAGGCACGGAAAATTTTATATATCCACTTTTTAATTGGGATAAAGAGGGATCAGTTAAATGAAGAAAAATTAAACGAATACCTAAACTACTGGGCAATCCTTTCCTCAGTCATTAGTTTGACATAGGATAGAGGTGTTGTTAGATCTAGTTATGAGCAAAGAACCAGATAAGGTGGACAACCTAAATGTGGGGGCGTACCATGCAAGTATATACGAAAGTAAGAAGCAATTTTTTAAACAGAGAGATATGGATAATCCATGCAACTACACACTATTTAAATTAACATCTATAGAAGGGCAATTTTTTAAATTGAGAAGACGACTAGAATTGAAAGTAGCAGAGATATTAAGAGGGACATCAGTGCCAAACAAGTCTTTGAGTAGATTAAATGTAATGAACATACATGGATTTTAAGACCTTTGACAAGATTTCATACATCAGATTACAAGGGAAGATTATTCAATGCTATTCACAGTAAGAACTACAAATTAGATTCAAAACTGATTAGAAAGCAGCATGTAGGAGTTAAGGGTAACTTTTCAAAGTTACACAAAAAAAGATAACGGCATCCAGTTCAGGTCTGGAGCTACTTCTGTTAATTCCAATTCAAATAATGAATCATGCACTTACATCCACTTGGTTCTTCTTGAACATTCGGCTGCACGCTTTTCAACCCAGGGTTCTGACTGACTTTGTCGGTGGTTAGTCGCAGATTTCCCTGGGATGTAAGCACATCACTTTTTCTCACGGGGATTCTACTGGGTCTCAGCTGTTGTTCAGAACTATGAATGAAGAGAAAACACAAGCCAACATTTGTGACATGACATACTGGGAGAAACATGCATTTGGTTGCTACAAAGGCTTTTTTGTAACCTGTTGGATGATGACCTGGTGTTGTGTGGTTTTTGACTTTAGAAAAAACTCAGCATGTTTGGTTGCATGTGTGGTGAAAGAAATAGAGTTCATGTTTGGAGACAGATATGACTTCTTTGGATCTCAAGTCATAGTGAACTCAAAATGTTAGAAGTGTTTCTTTCTCCAAAGATGCTAAGTTTTAGATCTGCTGAGGTTTTTTTTAGGACTTTGCTTCTCTTTCAGATTTCCAGAATCCTTAGTACTTGGTCTCTATTTATCCATTTTATTTTTAAGATTAGCTAGGTATAAAATCTATGATAATTAAAATTGTGATTGGTGTGCACCCATAGAATCACAGATGTCACTGATCAGAGAAAACAAGCAGAAGGTACAGGATATATCCATGAGCTAACAGGTATAAGGCATGCGAATTCAGCCTGCTCCAAGCCAAGGGTATGAGCAACAGAAATAATGAGAAAGTTTTTCAGGATGGATGAGAGCCACCTTGTCTTAACCTTTCCTCCCTCCTGTTACAACTCAGCTCCAATAGATGCAAAGATCAGTTGGGATGCAGGTCCTGACAACCCATGTGTTTATAACATGACCACACTCAAAAAGTATGAAGTGGGTGAAGGAGGCAGGTTCCATTCTAGAGGTAGCGATGTCACAGAGCAACAATCGCTTTTTTTGCGGGGGTGGAGGGAGGGGAGAGAGAGAGAGAGAGAGAGAGGTACCCAGAGTGGTTTACTTTTCCTTTCACAGGATTTTATTACCTGGGTGATTGTCTTTTCAAAATCAGAAAAGCCTATCTTTGATCCTTGTGAGCAAGCAGCTCTGGGGAGAAGGTGATTAAGGCCTTATCTAAATCAGGTGTGAATAGTTGGGGTGGGAGCGGTTGGGTTTGGGAGGTTGGGGGAAGGTTTGAAGAGAATACATTATATTGTGATAGATGTGTTTTCAATACAACAAATGAAATTTGTGGTAAAAATTAAGGGAAGGGCTTTGTCCTACACCATCCTGCAACTGAGAATCTCCCCCTGCAGTTTAATTTTTGACAAAAGAGGCATTTCTCTTATCAAGGCTGCACTAACCAAGGACATTAAGTAGTTAGTGATGAAAAGGTTGCTAGGTGACACTGGACTGGATGTCTGGAACATCAAGGCTGCTCGTGACTTAAGCTGTCTCCAAGTTGTTTTTCATCATGACAAAGCTGTTGAAGTAGAGAAATAGAGATGTACAGCACGGAAACAGAACCTTCGGTCCAACTTGTCCATGCCAACCAGATATCCTAACCTAATCTAGTCCCATTTGCCAGCACTTGGCCCATATCCCTCTAAACCCTTCCTATTCATATGCCCATCCAGATGCCTTTTAAATACTGTAATTGTACCAGCATCCACCACTTCCTCTGGCAGCTCATTCCATACATGTACCACTGTTTGTGTGAAGAAGTTGCCCCTTCAGTCGCTTTTATATCTTTCCCCTCTCACATGAAACCTATGTCCTCTAGTTCTGGACTCCCCTATTCCAGGGAAAAGACGTTGTCTATTTATCCTATCCATGCCCCTCACGATTTTATAAACCTCTGTAAGGTCACCTCTCAGCCTCCTGCACTCCAGGGAAAACAGCCCCAGTCTATTCAGCTTCTTCCTATACCTCAAATCCTCCAACCCTGGCAACATTCTTGTAAATCTTTTCTGAACCCTTTCAAGTTTCACAACATCCTTCCGATAGGAAGGAGACCAGAATTGCATGCAATATTCTGAAAATGACCTAACCAATGTCCTGTACAGCTGCAACATGACTTCCCAACTCCTAAACCCAATGCTCTGACCAAGAAAGGAAAGCATACCAAACACCTTCTTCACTATGCTATCTACCTGTGACTCTACTTTCAAGGAGCTGTGAACTTGCATTCTAAGGTCTCTATGTTTAGCAACACTCCCCAGGACCTTATCATTAAGTATATAAGTTCTGCTCTGATTTTATTTTCCAAAATGCAGCACATCACATTTATTTAAGTTAAACTCTACCTGCCAATCCTCAGCCCATTGGCCCGTCTGATCAAGATTCCATTGGCCCGTCTGATCAAGATTCCATTGGCCCGTCTGATCAAGATTCCATTGTAATCTGAGGTAACCTTCTTCGCTGTCCACTACACCTCAAATTTTGGTGTTATCTGCAAACTTATGAACTATACTTCCTATGTTCACATCCAAATCGTTTATAGAGTAGATTCTATTGTCTAGTTAATTGGAATGATAGCTGCTTGAATGCATTACTGGAAGTCAAGTATAAGAAAATATTCCATTATCCATTGCTTATTCTATATTATGATTGAGTTATGGAGTGGTAAATAGATACAAATGACTCTGCAAATCTCTCACTGGCAGAACCATTCTATGGCATACAGAATGGCACATCCACACTATAGCCAGGAGAATGGCAGAACTGTTCACTACGTCGCATAATCCAGGTGTGTGCTGCCCGCTAAGGTTCAAATCTAATTTCAGTAGCTGTCCAACAATCAGTTCATGAGGATTCACTGTGGGGAGAAGGGGGGGCAAGTTGGATTTCTTTGAGATTTTGGAAGCTTTACATGACATGCCTTACCCTAAAACTTATGTAGCAAGTAAACTTTCTCAGTATGCTAGGATATTGGTGATCATTGATCAGCCATCTTGGTTCATTGACATAACCCAGTGGAATAGACCTCCCCAAGGGCTGAAATTCTTCTCATTCAATTTCAAAAATTCCTACAAGCCAAAACTACTGGACATATTACTGGAAATTGAATAGCATTCTTTGTTGGGAGTTGCATGGTTTTAGCAGGTTACACTTCAGCAGTACTTCCCTTGAGAAACTGCAAATGGTTCTTCTTGGATTGCTGCGGATTGTTTGATGAAGGTGATACCAAAAAGCTGTTATAGGGAATTGCAGAATTTCCACCAGGCAATAATACAGGAACAATTACACATGGTCAAGTCAGAATGGCATGTGACTTGGGAGAAGAATTGGGTACTGATGCTTTTCCCATGCAACTCATGCTTTTGTCTTTCCACGTAACAGAAGATGTAGGTTTTGGAGATGCGGCCAATAAGCTTTGCTGAGTTGCAGCAAGTCTAATTTCTGGATCTCCCTAAAATAAAACTCTAACCCTCTCTGTCCTTTGCTTACTGCCTCCCCATCACCAACACTCATTTCCTCTCCAAGGTCTTTGAAGGTGTTGTCACCTCTCAAATTTCTGTCTACATTTCATGGCACTCCAATCAGAACTAACATGGCTTTAAAATCACAAATGATATCCTACATAATGATGAAGGAGGTAAACTATCCCTTCTCACCTTTCTTGACTTGTCTACGGCTTTTAACACAGTCAAGCATACCATTCTCCTTCAATCTAGTTCTACTATTGTCCACTTGAATAGGACTAAACTTGTCTGGCTCCTTTATTATGGAAATAATCTGGTGATTCTGTAATGACTTGTCCCCGAGTCTCTACCCTTGGCCCCTTCCCATTTCCTAACCATATACTGCTCTTTGGGAATGTCATCCAAACAAACAGTGTAGGTTTCCACGTATATGCTGATGGCACCCAACTTTATCTTACCACCACTCTCTACAGTCTAGAAATTGTCAGATTGCTAGTCAGTTATCCAGTACTGGATGAGCAGAAACTTACACAGCTGTGAAAGCAGATAGTATTCTTCCTGGTCCCCACCATAAATTCCATTCCCCTAATCTTGACCCCATCTGTCTGCCTTTCCATATTTACAGCTCATGATGCAGTATCCTCTACTCCGGAGTGGCCAAATGCAGATTTAACCATTGTTTTGCAGAATGTCTTCTTTCAGTCCACAAACAGGGGGTCCCCAATTTACAAACGTCTAACTTACAAAAGCTTGTACTTACAAACATGGTCTCACACAGGGGTGTAATTTTAAAGTCCCGACTTACACCATTTCCTGTACTTACACACAGCTCCTTTATTTTGTCCTGCATTGTATTCCGACTTGCGAACAAATCAACTTGCAAACAGACTTCAAACGGAACCCATTCATAACCCAGGGAGTGTCGGCCTATAATTCCAAGCTTATGGTCACCTATCATTTTAATTCTCTGTTTTGCACCCACCCTGATTATTCTGTTCTTGGCCTTTTATAATGTTCCAATGAAATTCAACATAAGCTTGAAGAACAGCACCACTTTCAGTTACGCATTTGACAGCTTTTCAAACTAAATATTGAGTTCAACAATTTTTGATCACAACCTCTGCCCCTTTTTGTAGATGAATTGATGGATTTTCATTCTGATCACTAGTTAATAATTTCATTCAACTGCCACCATGGCTGATGTCACTCCTGATGGAACTGATTTTGCACTCTAGCAATCTCTATGCTTGTGTGTAGTTCACATGTAGTATGTCATAAGAAAATCTTGGGCTTCACTGTAAAAGAAAAGTGGCATTTTTTTCTGAACATGTCAATGCATCACACTGCACAAATAAAATCAAGAAAGGAAAAGCTGAAAATCGCAGAAATAGAAATTGCAAAAATTAACAGGCAATCAGAATATGCAAATGGAAAAGGTATTTAAAGTTTTCGGTAAAGCCCATAATCAGAACTGTAAACATAAGCAGTATAATTTCACAACATAATGCACAGTTCAGTACAAAATGACTCAGACCTTCCAGAAGAATAACACATGCAATTTTGAAAAATCTTCTCACTGTTTTAACTTACATAAATCTACATGTGTATCCAAAAACAATATTTTCAGAGTATTTCAACTGTATATTTCTGTTTCTTTACTTTTTGTGGCATCAAATGTTTGATGCATTAATGATGCTAACATATATGTGATAGCTTGGATTTTCCTATCAGTGATGAAGAAATGACACTTGCTTTGAACTCACTAAAAGCTGCCACAATGTTTTGTAGGGTTCAGACAGAGACTTACTGCAAATCTAGGTCTGATCCAATACAGTCTCCACATATGGCAGCCAGGTTGTTTGTAAGGAGGTTAAGTAACAGCAAGGTTTTTAAACCAATGAGAGTGAAGAACCTCACAGGGCACATAAGTTCAAAGTCAGGAAATATAAACCATGAAATATAAATTAGATTTAAATAAAGCTCAGAAGATTGGGAAATAAATAAAATTAGATTGGGAAATACAGAATAAATATAGAAGACTGAAGAAAGATTGAAGAGGAAATAAAAGCTATGCCATTTTTAAAAATTCTTCATCTTTATTACTTTTAGGGGAATGAGGCTCAATACTTGATTAAAAATAATGTTCATATCCAGCGATGTTGTTCAATGGGAATTATTGTTTAAAATACCATTACAAACTCATTTACTCCTCAATGTACAAGCTGTTTTCTTGGCTTTACAGCAAAACTCATGAGCAAATGACGAACACTCACATCATTGCATTAATCTCAAAGCCAAATCTATTACTGAGAATCGAAAAGGATACATCCTGTGGAGGAGTGGATTATTTCTGACAGGACCTTCTGGATTTGTGCATTTAATTATGGTTTGTGCAGCAAAGAAGTTGTTGTCAAATTTACTCTGTTGTAATATTTTGCCATGTTGCTTCTAATTTTATAACTCTCATGTTCGTCATTCTAGTTACAAAATCCAGCCCAATACATTTGTATTACTGAAAGGCACCTTGAGTGTAATTATTTAGGATGCAACTGAACACAATTGTAACAAAAGCTGATATGCTGATTGACACACCTTGATTTGTACAAACAGCTATTAATTAGTGTGGGGAGAGGACTGGTTTTGAGAGATAATGAACTGGTTAACAAAAACAAGAAATGTTCTACTACCTGGTAATATCTAAAGATGTCCTTAATTTTAATTTGTTTTTCTTCAATGGATTCTAGGGAACAAAATGAAATCATAAGACAAAAAAAATTGGGGTCATGAGCAAATATAACAGTCAGACGTTAGTCTACAAAAAAGATTATGCCTTTTTTTAAAAACAAGGTTCAAAGGTCCAAAAAAGGTACACAGGGTCATGATGCAAGCTACATTCAAATGCTCATGTGTTTCTATTGCTGTTGCAAGTTTAAGGGAGCAGCCAGCAATATCCACACTCGTCACTGGCTTCATGGAAGGAGACAGTATTTCACGGACTCCATTTAAAGTCAGCCATCATCTCTCCAATCAGTTGTGCAATATGGCTGCCAGATTGTGAAAAGGCACAACACAGGTTGTTTTCTTTTAAGGCGACTTAACCTAATAGACCAACTTATTTGGAAAACACCTTTGAACTTGTAACATGGCTAAGTCATCCAGGTTTGTTACCTGCTTTCAAAATTAATAACAGGCTTTGGTCTGAGACAGAATAATTATGGCAGACACTATCTGAAAGATCAGTTGAAACCATCAAACCAGCTGCAAGACAACAATGCAGCCGAGGTAATACATGGCTATGCCATGAAAGTGGGAGAAGAAATTAGCCCCAATCTCTTCCAACTTCAAGTTCACCTGGGGATGACTGTCTGACAATTTCAACTTCAAGAATCCTCATAGCTTAAATGGGAATTCTCTGCTTTTACAAGTTCTCCATGCCAGTTAAAGCATCAATTTATCTAAGAAACACTGTTGTGAAATAGACTAAAATATGTCCAGATCATAATCGTATTGCTTCCTTTTGCATCTATATCTAATCTTCATGCATTTGATAGTGTGTTTAAGAGGTTATATTTTAACCTTCCAGCCCAAGTGTGTGATAACAAAATAATCTTTATAATCACAAAAATTTGCTACTGCAGTAATTTAAAGTGGGACGTATCGACACTGACAGCAGGAACACACAGTAACCTCATTTCTTTCATCGTGGACAACAATAAAACTCAAATTCTGTGCATTACACTCCTCCCTTGCTCTCTTTGGTCCACTTACTCTCACAATTATTGTAATCCTCATTTAACCACAATACACAAATATTCAGCAATTTTCTTTAAAAAAAACAGGAGACTGTCACTAGTCATTTCTAGGGGTTCAGTATATGCCCGTACACATTGCTCCCTCTGGAGCAAAACATGTCTGGACATCACTCATTCTGCCCTGAGCTGAAAGAGAGACCCCTGTTTACTTTAGAGGGGGTTGGAGGAGATGTCTTCACATGATTAGTTGATGGAATATGTGCAGGGTATGGCAATTATTGGGACATCAGAGATTCTAGTTTGCCAGAGAACTAGAACATCAGATATCCTGCAGAGGACTCAAGGTTTAGATTAGATTAGATTCCCTACAGTGTGGAAACAAGTCATTTGGCCCAATACGTCCACACCAACCCTCTGAAGAGTAACTCACCCAGACCTATTCCCCTCTAACTAATACACCTAACACTAGGGGCAATCTAGCATGGCCAATTCACCTAACCTGCACATCTTTGGGATTGTGGGAGGAAACCAGAGCACCCAGAGGAAACCCACGCAGACACGGGGAGAACGTGCAAACTCCACACAGACAGTTGTCTGAGGCTGGAATCGAACCTGGGTCCCTGGTACTGTGAGGCTGCAGTGCTAACCACTGAGCCACCATGACTTCAAAGGAATGCCTAGAATGACTGCCAGACTGATTGTAAACAATATTTCAGTGCATTGTGGAGTTTGGCTTCAACTTGTGCAATGGCTTCTTGCAAAGCATGAAGACTAAACTGTCCAACATGAAGAATGATGTGACAGTGCCACCCATGATGATGAAACATTGGCTTAAAGTTCTGGCAGTTTCTAACGTAGCTAACACTATTGAGAAAGAAATTCATCACTGCCATTTAGGTTCTTGGTGCCTGTGTTTACTCAGGTTTCCAATGTAGCACATCACTCTGGCCCTCTGTCTTACAGTCAGTCTAGGAATGCTAAGTGGATGACATTGCTTCATCAGATGGAAGAGGTAAAAAGGGCTTTTGTCCGAAATGTTGATTTCGCTGCTCCTTGGATGCTGCCTGAACTGCTGTGCTCTTCCAGCACCACTAATCCATTCATCAGATGAAAACCTACCATCCTTCCATGCTAGCTTCCATGCAAACCACTATATCAAGTGCCCTTGTTCGTGCTACAGCCAGCGTGCAGCACTGTCCAGACCCACACTAATATTATATAATCTGTAGCAAGCTCTCAATGCTGCTCATCATTCCCACTTGGTATTCCAATGGGAGTTCAGCAGTCTGCTACCTCTCAGGTTTTAGCTACCGAGGAAACATCTAGCCGAGACTAATAAGGCATTGGCAGACTGCACTAAGTCTTTTCTCAATAATTCCACGAAAATTGAATTTCTAGGCCTCTATTTATTTTTATCAAAACCCTACATGGCAGCAACGAAATAAGAACAAATTAAAAGTAGCAACCACAACACAAGAATCAGATTGAGAGGTAAGTTGTGGAGTCAAAGTTAAGGTTGCAGGACTGGAAAACTAAAGAATGGCAAGATGAATCTAGAAAAAAGCCTTAGTGGCGGGGACAAAGAATAGAAACGTCAAATAAAATATCAAAAAAAATCTGTATCTTTTTAACTTTTTAAAATGTTTATAAGAAGGGTTAGGACTAATATGAAAGGAACTGGAAAGCAGAAAAAAATACAGATGTAACAAACATTTTGCATCAGTTTTCTTCACAAAATGATTTAATGATAAAATAAGTAAATTCTCAAGATAATTGGATTTGTAAGCAAAAGCAATACTTACACTCTGAATCCAAATACATTCCACCATTGTGATGTTAAGTCAGAAACAAAGCTTTTCTATCAGAAATTACTTTGAACAAAAATCTGATTTTTAGGTTCTATCTTCAAACATATCCAAGTTTTTTTTCTCATTATTCAGCGAACTTAAAAAATAGTTGCTGTTTACCTGCAAATGAATCTTCCTTCCAACATCTGAACTATTTTCCGGTGGCTGAGCATGTTCTAATATTTCATGAGAAATGCCATTTTTAATTGCACCAGACAGACCTTTGAACCCTAAAATGTGAACAATTGAAAACATACACATCAAATATAATGCAGACTTTAACATCTTCACCAGCTTTTTCGTTCCATGCATTTAGATTACCCTTCAGACTTAAGAGAATAAATTTCAAGAAATGAACATGGCTCGTAATTCTTGGGCTTCCCAAATCCTGAAAAACAATACTTTTCAGAAATGGTCAGCATTTTCAATTGAAAAAGTTAACTTGCTAATGGCTACCCTGAAGATGATGTTAATTATTTGCACAACATTGGTAATTCCATTCAGCAAATATGTTAGTTGCAAACTGAACAAACCATTTTCCTGTTTGAACTCAAAGATGTCTGTCCAAACAGGAAACAAAATCACTAACTACTTACGGCATAGATTAGTATGGAAATGATTCCCAGCTCTTGTCATATATACACTTAACTATTGGTTCTGAGCAGCATAGCAAAAGCCCAGTTGCCAGACCACCATGAAAGTATCAGGGAAACAAAAGAAACAGGAAAGAAAGTGTTCATCCATAAAATATAAAGAGAGAACATACACTCTCCAATGTTTACAATCTATGTAAAATGCAATGAAAGCTAATAATGCTTCAAAAAGGATGCAACTTAGCACTACAGTTTTGATAAGAGGACTCTTGTGCTGCTATGGCAGTGTCCCTTACTCTAGACCAGGAGGTCCAGGCTCAAGTCCCTCCTGCTCCAAAGGCGTGTTATAACATCTCTGAACAAGTTGATTAGAAAGTATCGACAGTCTTGCTGTGACACAGCCCAGAAAATTTACAGTCTTTCATGATTAGTTTGATACTCTACTCAGGTCAAAGGGACTAAGCATAGTCTAATAGATAGAGATCATTGAAATGTTACAAAAATTATACATAAATTAGATTCATGGACATATTTTTAAAAAAAGAAAAACATTTGCAGAACAGACATTGAAACCTTTCTTATTTAACTGCCACCCTTTAAATACTAAAGTGAAACAGAAAATTTAGGACATCAGGCTGTTGAAGAAGTCAAAGATGTGAAAATTAATCAGTTAAAGAATAGGGAGTATTCGACCTTTGCTGAATAAGTTACTTTTCTTCATTGATCTTCCTCAAACAGTTTATCTTACAAGGGAAGATTATCTTTTTCAGTGGAAAAAAAATATCCTGGTAAACCGCCTCACTGCCTCATCCAAAGGACAATAGGAAGCAAATGCCTCAAGATTCCCACACTTTACCTTATAAAGGGATTTCATAATATAGAATGGGCATTTTTCACTAATCACACTTCACTTCCATAAGACTAAGTAAGATTGCATATCCAGAAACTCCTACAAATTATCTTACAGCTAAAATTAGTGCAGGGGCATCTCCACAAATCAACATTCCATACCAAATCATGAGACATAGAAAAGCATAAGGAATAATGATACTTCAAGTGCAATTAAGATAGAGAAAGACACCATTTTGGTTTCAATTTAAGTGATATACGTGCAGGTTAAACTTAAAAAGCATGCTGCAATTCACACTTGGTAAGCTCAGATTAAAACTACTAGAAGTATACCTCTTCTTCAGCTATAACGCTGTATGCCTCACTCTGTTGGATCACCCTATGATCTGTATGTCCTTGTATGTTATGATCTGCCTGTACCGCATGCAAAACAAAACTTTCACTGCACTTAGGTACATGTGACAACCCAGTAAATCAAAAAAAAAATCCAGATATCTGTCTTTGAAGAAACACAAAAAGTGACCACCATCACAGAGTTTGTTGATGATTCATTTGTGCTTTGCATATTCTAGGATCACACCACAGTGATACTAAAATGTAGTTGTGGATCATTTGTAACATAAATTTAAATTCTGAATTAAAAATCAACACACTAAATGCAACGGATTGTCAAAGGATAAACTGAAATAATTATGATTGTTTAAAACATGATATGAGGCTAGGGAAAATTAGTAAGAGGATTTGCTAAATTGTATATAGGATAACTTCCTCATATGGTTATATTCATGGGTAGAGACATTGCCAAATGTAATTACACATTACTAGATTTATTAGAGATGTTAATTATGAGTTGAAAGTGGTACTAATCCAATTACTAGACTAGTGAGATGAACTAAGGGAGCTGGTTAGCTCAGTTAGTTAACTGTTAGCATATATTTCATGTGAATGTCATCATCAAGGGTTCAAAATCCATTTGGTTGAAATTGACTTTGAGAGTTGCTTCCTTATCCTACTGCGAAGAGTGAAAGGCGACAAAAACAGCCAATGAATGTGCTCAGGATAGAGCATTAGCAGACACAGAGCCAAGAACCTGCCTTCAGGAAGAGCAAATACGAAGGAAGCAATGAAGATGAATTAAATTTCAAGACAAAGAATCAGACAAGAGTTAAGATTCAAATAGAAAGGGAAAATTTCACACAACATGGATGTGTAGGTGAGGTGCATTGGTCAGGAGTATTAGAGTAGGGGAATGAGTCTGGGTGGATTACTCTTTGGAAGGTCAATGTGGATTTGTTGGGCCAAATGGCCTGTTTCCACACTGTAGGGATTCTATGATTCTATGATCTATGAACAAGAGCTCGACACTTGATTACAGCAAACATTAGAGAAAAAAAAAATGAGCTGGCAAAGAGAAACTGAAAGCCAGACTAACAAGATACTTCCTAAAAGGAAAATTCTAAGTTTTAAAATAAATATGTACCAGTGAAAAAAGGCAACTTGCAGTTATAGAGCATTCTATGGTCACCAGATGCCACAAAGGCATTTTACATCCAATGAAGTATTTTGAAATCTAAAGTTAAAAATCACACAAAACCAGGTTTTGGACACACACATACATATAAATCTATGGGGTGAATTTGCATTTGCAGAATTGCATTTGCAGATACATTCTGCTTTGTTTAAAATGCACATGACCTGTAGGCAGTCAATACATTTATAAATTTTATAAATTCCTACTTTGGAAACAGAACCAGTCTGACTCAAGATTGGAATACATACAGACTGTAACCTCACACCTTTAATATATTGCCTGAGTGAGGATATCATTTTATTTTAAAATAAAATTTTGAGTTATCTCATGAATGTGACTCGAAAGAAGTTCTGGGATTTGCATATTAATGAATCGAAACCTGCAACCCATTCTAAAAGATGAAAGACTTAACAGCAATCTAGGTTTGTTCAATATATCGCATTGGTTATATGACACTGTGATCTTCTGCTATAAATTCTACGTCCTATGATTCTGCTGCACTAGCTACCTGACAAAGGAGCAGTGCGCCGAAAGCTAGCGCTTCCAAATAAACCTGTTGGACTATAACCTGGTGTTATGTGATTTTTAAGTTTGTCCACCCCAGTCCAACATCGGCATCTCCATGTTTTGAAATCTAGTCATGGTAAATATGCTCCACTCCCCACAAATATTTAAGATAAAGTTGCTGTGGTTCTGTTCGCCGAGCTGGAAGTTTTTGTTGCAAATGTTTCGTCCCCTGTCTAGGTGAGATCCTCAGTGCTTGGGAGCCTCCTGTGAAGTGCTTCTGTGGTGTTTCCTCCGGCATTTATAATGGCCTGTCCCTGCCGCTTCCGGTTGTCAATTTCAGCTGTCCGCTGTAGTGGCCGGTATATTGGGTCCAGGTCTATGTGTTTGTTGATGGAGTTTGTGGATGAGTGCCATGCTTCTAGGAATTCCCTGGCTGTTCTTTGTTTCGCTTGCCCTATTATGGTATAACACTATATAGGACAAACAGGAAGACAGCTAACGATCCACATCCACGAACATCAACTAGCCACGAAACGACACGACACGACCAGCTATCCCTAGTAGCCACACACACAGACGACAAGCAACATGAATTTGACTAGACAACACTACCATTATAGGGCAAGCGAAACAAAGAACAGCCAGGGAATTCCTAGAAGCACGGCACTCATCCACAAACTCCATCAACAAACATATAGACCTGGACCCAATATACCGGCCACTACAGCAGACAGCTGAAACTGACAACCGGAAGCGGCAGGGACAGGCCACTATAAATGCCAGAGGAAACACCACAGAAGTGCTTCACAGGAGGCTCCCAAGCATTGAGGATGTCACTTAGACAGGGGACAAAACGTTTGCAACAAAAACTTCCAGCTCGGCGAACAGAACCACAGCAACAAGCACTCGAGCTACAAATCTTCTCACAAACTTTAAGATAAAGTAAATAGGTTTGAAACAAATTAAAACAGAAAGGAGACAGTACGTATAATAAAGAAGTGGGTAGCAGTTTCTTCCCAAGTTTTCTTCTGGAACAGCTTTTGTTTGCAGTACTCATCATTGATTTGGACTCATGGCTAAAGAGACAGTCTTCCTGTTAAAAGTATAGCAAAAGCAAAGAGACGAGAACTAGAGCACAGTGTTTAAAATTTGGGGTCTACTAATTAAGACAGAGATCAGAAGAATGTTTTTACTATCACAGATTCATAATTCTGTACCTCAAAGAGCAGTGGAAGAAGGATCACTGAATATTTTTAAGGCAGAGAGAGAGAGAGAGAGAGAGATAACTTGTCACTATCATGGGAGACAAAACATCTGGGAAACAGTCAGGCAAGTAGTTAGAGGTCAAAATCAGATCAGCCATGATCTGATGAAATGGCAGGCAGAGTCAAAGGGCTTAAAACAGAAATTGGTGGAAAATCTCAGCAGGTCTGGCAACATCTGTGGAGAGAAAGCAGAGATAACATTTCAGAACAGTTCTAAAGGAGGATCAATGAAACATTAACTCTGCTTTCTCTCCACAGAAGAAAAAGTGAGGACTGCAGATGCTGGAGATCAGAGTTAAAGACAGTTGCGCTGGAAAAAGAACAGCCAGGGCAGGCAGCATCTGAGGAGCAGGACAGTCGATGTTTCGGGCATAAGCTCTCCACAGATGCTGCCAGGCCTGCCAGTTTTTCCACCAATTTCTGATTTTGTTTCTGATTTACAGCCTCTGCAGGCCTTTAATTTTTTTTGTTTCTAAGGGTCAAAAGGTCTACTTCTACCCTATGTTCTTATTAAAATAGGTTACAGAGTAAGTTATTCTGTGGATCAAAGGAAACTGAAAGTGAGTGTTGGTTACATTTAATTTCAAACTCACTACCAGTTCTGAAGTGCTACATTTTGGTAACAAGTAGAAATAACTGTAATCTAAATTGGATAAAGCAGAATGCTGAAGTACAAAGAAAATTGGTCATTTCAATTCACAAGGCATAAGCAGGATCTCAAATGGACAAGACCATCAAGGAAGCTAACAAAATATTGGGTATTACGGAAGAACTGTAGAACACAAGAATCAAGAAGCAATGATTTATCTGTACAGAACCTAGTAAGATTCCACACTATAGGATATATGTCGAAGCAACAGAGATCTGTCAGCACAGATGCATTAGGATATTACTTGAGGAAATAAAAATTTGAAAATGACAATAACTGGAGTTGTTCTCATTAGGAGAGGTGATTTGATAATTGTGCCCAATATTATAAAAGCAATGGGATAGAGTAGCAGAAACAGATTATTTGCAGTGATTGATCGACTTAGAACTAAGATTAAATGTATTTTTTTAAAACACAGACAATCCTTTATACAGTGGATTGAGAGCACTAAAGTTTGTGGTTAAAACAGGAACCATGTTAGCATTTACAAATGGATGGTTGAGAGATAGGAGTTAAGAAAGTTTCTAACAGACGAATATGGAATATGGGTCGTGTGGAGGAGAGAGACTAAAGGATTTGTTGCAAGCAGTTTATTTCTATGTTATAATTTCCGTGTGGGGATTTCAGTTTGGGAAGATGGTGGTATAGTGGTAAGGTTTCTGGGCTAGTATTCCAGAACTCAAGGCTAACATTCTAAAAGTATAGGTTCAAATCCCAACATTGTAGATGGTGAATTTGAATTCAATTAAAAAAAACTGGAGTTACAAATGCTAGTCTAATAGCGACCATATAAGCATTGCTGAATATTCAAAAAAATGTTGGTTCACTATTAAAGGAAATCTGACGTTCTTACCAGGTCAGGCCTACATGAGACTCTAGACTTCCACAAAATGGTTCACTTTTAACTTCCCTCTGAACGTTTAGGGATGGGCAATGAATGCTGGCATGTGGGGGAACAATGAATCCTCATACTTCCCAATTCTTTAAGTTTCAATGAGATGAGGGTGCATAGAAAAGATGAGAGGATCTGAAGGTGATTAGAATCTAACAGTCATGATTACATTGATGGACCGGGGTGGACAAAGTTGAAAACCACACAACACCATGTTATAGTCTAACAGGTTTATTTGGAAGTACAAGCTTTCAGAGCACTGCTAGTTTATCAGGTAGTAGCGCTCTGAAAGCTAGTGCTTCCGAATAAACCTGTTGGACTATAACCTGATGTTGTGAGACTTTTAATTTAGTCATGATTACAAGTGAGTTGATGTCCTGATAAACGGATGTGGATCTAGAGTGGCTGCCTTTCATCCCATGCATCTTCATTTTAGTCTTAGGCCTACATCTGAAGATGGAGGGCTAAACTGAATACTGCTACTCTCTTCTTCTCTCCCCAACCACCCAATTTAAAATATGTAGGGTGAAAGCTCCTTAACAAAAACAGTCCAGTGGAGAGAAGAACATTTACTTTTTACATCCTTCACAAAAGTCTGTACATATGAGAGAAAATTACAGAACAAAAATTATTATAATAAAAATAATAATAATTACAGGCTTGACATCAGTACCAAAATTCAAATTTGATCTGCCTAAAATGGTCATCTAACCCTTAGAGAATACCAAACAAACTCTGATGGGAGCCAATTTAGTTCGGAATATAAAATGCAGATTAAGTGAAGCAGGATAACATTAGAATGATAAGTTTGCCATTCAGCTCCTCAAGGTAAAAACAATGACTGCAGATGCTGGAAACCAGATTCTGGATCAGTGGTGCTGGAAGAGCACAGCAATTCAGGCAGCATCTGAGGACAGGCAAAATCAATGTTTCGGGCAAAAGCCCTTCATCAGGAAACATACCTGAGAAGAACTTCCTTCACAGCTCAGTTTTGACTGTGTCCACTTATCCTGAAACTGCACTAGTTCAAGACTCCCCCATGAGTGGAAACATGTTCATAACATTGACTCTGTCATGACCGCCCAGAATCAGGTATGTTTAATTAAGACTATACCTCATTCTTCTAAACTCTAATGAATAAAGGACTAATATGTTTAGGCATTTTGACCATTCAACCACTTCAAGCCAGGAATCTTTCCAGTGAATCTCTTTTACATCACCTCAAATGCCAGTTTATCATTTTTTAAATGAGAAGCAAATTTGCACACAGTACTCTGATCAAAAAGGCCAAATAAAGACCAAAATTTAACTTGCTTTCCTACTTACTTGCTACACATACATGCTAACTGTGTATATCACGCACAAGAACACACTGATCCCACTGTCCTGCATTTCTTTTTAATTCTGTCTCCATTTAAATAAGCCTGCCTTTCAATTCTTCCCAACAAATTACTTCAAGTTTTCCC
Source organism: Chiloscyllium plagiosum (assembly GCF_037043375.1). Lineage (NCBI taxonomy): Eukaryota > Metazoa > Chordata > Chondrichthyes > Orectolobiformes > Hemiscylliidae > Chiloscyllium > Chiloscyllium plagiosum. Next base: position 3,853,056 of record NW_028270141.1, on the reverse strand, counting down.
TCAGTAAACTCCATCTAAGTTTTTGCTCACACACTAAACCTACCTACATTCCCTGCAGATTCCTTATATCCTCATCACAACAGTCTCCCAGCAAATTTGCATATATTACACACTGCCACCTTCATCCAGGCATGAGTATCATTTTAAATATTTTGGGATCTAGTTACATCTGTCCAACCTGAAAAAGACTCCTTAAACCTGACTCTACCTTTTATGCTAACCAATGCACAATCCACACTAAGTCCCAATGCCATGAACTCCTATCTTATGCAATAACCTTTTAGTGGCATTTAATCGAGTGCCCTCTGGAAATCCAAATGCATGATATCTATCTGCTCACTTTATCAATCCACTTGATATACTCTTAAATAGTTCTAGCAAATTTGTCAAACTTGACTTCCTTTCCAGAAAACCATCGTAACTCAGATTGGTTAAGTTTTACTAAATGTTCCTCTATTTCTTCCTGAATAATGGACTCCAGCATTTTCTCCAATGACGGATACTAGGCTGTCTTGTAGCTCCCATTTTCTGTCTCCTTCCCTTCTTGAACAGTGGCATCACTTTAGCAGTTTTCCAATCTGCTGAAATCCTTCCAGAATCCAGTGAGTTCTGGAATATTTTAGAACATTGCCTCCACTGTGTGTAGCTACTTCTTTTAATAACCTTACATGCAGGCCATCAGGTTCTAGCAACTTGTCTGCCTTTTGTCCCATTACTGTGTTAACTATTTGAACCTTAAACATACTTGGAACTATTAAGAGATAGCAATGAAATAAAAGTTTGAAAAGTTACTGATTTCCCTTCTAACAAAAAACATCAATTTAGCAATGCTGACTTTCTCTATATATGGGCCCTTCATTTGACTGTCACAGCACTTCCCTTTCTGCTCCTCTTGCCCCACAATTCCCTTGTTTATTAATCTTCTGAAGTTATCCCAGTCTTGGATCTTCCTTGAATAATCACACAGCTATTCCTTATTGAACAGTCGCAAATTATCTATTGAAGCTGCATTGTCCTTCTTTTGGACCACGTTATCCGTGTCTGCGTGGGTTTCCTCCGGGTGCTCCGGTTTCCTCCCACAGTCCAAAGATGTGCAGGTCAGGTGAATTGGCCATGCTAAATTGCCCGTAGTGTTAGGTAAGGGGTAAATGTAGGGGTATGGGTGGGTTACGCTTCGGCGGGTCGGTGTGGACTTGTTGGGCCGAAGGGCCTGTTTCCACACTGTAAAGTAATCTAATCTAATCTAATCCTTCACAGTCAGCGATGCTGCTGGACGGTTGAATTCAGCAGTCTCCTTTACTTCCTAATCTTCTCAACTATAAATGCATGCCCACCTTTGGATGCTCAATAGCCAGTCTAAAATGTTCATTTACTCACAAATAATGTCCTGGGCCCTATGACTCTAGGTTGGATAACTGGACTGGTATTCCTGATGAAGGGCTTTTGCCCAAAACATCGATTTTGCTGCTCCTCGGATGCTGCCTGAACTGCTGTGCTTTTCCAGAACCACTCTGACCTAGAATGTGGTTTCCAGCATCTGCAGTCATTGTTTTTACCCAACTGGACTGACCTCCAGGCTCATGGGTTGCAGTGCCTTACCACTTGTTAATATTTCATTGCCTGCAACATTTAACTATTGGGGGGCAATTTGGTCCATGTTAATATGTCATCCTTTGGCTTTTATGCCCTCAGAACATACTGCCTTGTTAAAAGTTCTCTCATCTCTCCTTCAAAATCTTGTTGCATATTGCTTCCACAAGCCTTGTTTCAACTTTTTTTCCCATTATATACTCTCCAGCCATATAAACTCTTCTCCTGAGCTTCACTCCTCTTGCCTGAAGCATTGACAAGTTCATTTCTTTGAGAGTCTCGATACCTGAAGAACCCATTCCAACCTTGCTTCCTCTATGCCATTCCTCAGAAATATATTTCTCACCCCAATCATTTAGAGTTGTACTCTCAAACTGTCACAATACTTCCACTCCATTCAACCAATCCCTTACCTCCACCTTTAATGCCCTCAGCTCCAGAAAGATTCCTTGATCATGACCATCTGGTCATCCCCCTCATATGGCTCCAATCTTCACTTTTGGAAATGTAAGGAACATCAACGGAAGGAGCCATTCAGCCCTTCAAGCCTACTCATCACTTGATCTAGCTGGGTTTATATCAAGTGCCACTGAGCTACACATTCCCCTGTAAAAACTGCCTAAGACTTCAAAATCATCACAGAAAGCAAAATAAAATTAATTATCACCAACTATATGTTTAACTTCCTTTTCAATGGCACGACCCCTAAATCAGTGCAAGGAGTTCATAAACACTTGTCACTTAGATTGGGACATGCTGTTGAGCAGTCTTTAATCTAGGAATATAACAATTAGGAACTGGAGTACATCATTTGGCCACTTGAGTCTGCTCTGCTTTTTAATACATGGCTAATCTCACCTGGGCCTCGACTCCAATTTCCTGCCTACTCTCCATGATCTTTCAACCCATTACTGATTTAAAGATCTCATTATCTTTTCCTTATATTTTCTCAATGTTCCAGTATCCACCTCGCTCTCCGGTAGTGAATTTCACAAATTTTAAATCTGCCCTTTATCCTAAAACTATGACCTCTCATTCTCGATTGCCTCACGAGGAAACATCCTCTCTGCGTCTAGTTCATCGATCCCCTTTAGCATCTTGTATACCTCAATTAGATCTCCTCTCATTCTTCTAAACTCTGGGGAGTATGGGCCTAAACTGCTCAACCTCTATTCATAAGACTACCTCTTATTTCTGGAATCAATTGAGGAAACCTCCTCTGAACTGCCTCCAATGCATCTACTTGCCTCCTCGAGTAAAGGAACCAGAGTCCCTTGCTCACTGTCAAACACACCTCATGCATCCTCCCTGTTCTGTCTCTAAATCTACACCTCTGTATCAGCTATCCCTGTGTCCTCTCTTTACCAGACTCTCTGTCTGTTTTGACCCTATTTCTTCAGCTCTTAATGGATCCTCATGCTAACTGATACTGTAAATGGTTCACTCTCCTGAGAAACCATCTTCTTTACAAAAACACACCCTCAGCACATCCATGTGAACTGCACCTCATCATAAATCCCACATTTTCCTTGAAGATGCTGCAGCCTCCAAAATTGTTGCCAATCTTTCTTTCCTCGTAGTTTCTGACTATCACAGCACAGAAACAGCTATAACTGAAATCATATGACTGTATGACTCTATGACAACTGACGTTGCTCATGACTATGACGTGACATCGATGCATATACTTAATTAATCTACACACTACCTTTCCTGTGCTTAAAACACATTTGCCATAACTTGAGTTGCAGGCAGTACTCAGACTGTGGCCTAACCAATGGTTAGATTCATCAGCAATTCCTTTCTTTAGTATTCAATGCAGTTACATGTAAAATCCGGAATAATAATTGTCCTTTCAATGTTTCTTTTTTATGAACAAAATCTTAATTTGAAAGATCAAATCTTGCATTTCTTCCTAAAAGACAAAAACAAGTTTCACTTAAGGGAAAGTAATCTTAAAGCTAATTAAAAGCTATTAAGATGCTTTTTTTTGGATTAAAGCATATCAAAATAAAGAAATGGGTAATTGTAACAGGAATTCCCTGTTTTTGAAATATCTGTTTAATCTACTTCAATTGTTTTTCTTCCTGTTCTGAAGGAACTAACCAAATTCAAATTACACATCAGATAGAAAAGATAAATGATAAAACTACACGGAAGTTTTTTTTAAAACAAAGTATTACTACAGAGAACACCTATCTGTATATTCACAAAACGCATAAACAAACCATGTAATCATGTTTCCTCTGTCAATTGTAGAGTATCCAAATGGCATATATTCACATGCGTAGGTCAATCTCATGTATAAATTGACCCGTGATTTTTGGTCAAAAAATGATTTCCTATATAACCTGTGTATACGTCAACCCTGCATTATAAACCTCTTACAAAGGAAACTGCATGTTCCCATTAACTCACTTAAACAAAATCGCATTTATTCATTCATACTAGTAATTCTACTCACTCTTTGTTTACTGTTTTCATTCATTCATAACTCTACTTACCCCACTTGGTTTACTGCAGCACGTTTTGATTCATTCATTCATTCATTCAGACCGGTACTGAGTCTATCGGTACTTATTGCACTTTGTTCACTATACATCCAAGTGTTAATATCGTTAAAAAGTTAATCATTTTAATTAGACCATTATATCTGAATAAAAGTGAGATATATTAGCTACATACCAGTATATCTTTAATTCTTTGACAAATTTGTTAATGTTGTTGAGGTTCATAACATATAAGAGTAAATGGGAGGGAAACAGAAGTATTTGGCAGGAAAGTTCAAAATGCTTACACAATCAGAATTTAATAAATGTTTCATTTTAAGTGTGCCATTATACCAGGCCATGATGATGTTGAACAGTCTGATTTTGCAAGATTTCAATGAATCTTTGACTTGTTATATGTTCATACCGGTCTCTTATTTTTATCTGGTAATTCCCTTTACTGTAATTCATTGTGTCTTTCTTCTTTACCCAGGATTAGTTGTGCGATCAAGTTGACTTCTGCTAATAATATGGTATTTCAACCATATTTCAGCCCCTCAAACTTGTGACCATGTATTAGTCAACCCCCTAAATTGAAACTTTAAAAATAGCCTTAAAAATTCTGCCTACGCACGAGTATATACAGTGATATTTCTTTTGCTTCTTCACCAAAATCAAAGCCAGTGCAAAGAAGAAAGAAATCTATATTTACATGTTAAATCAAACAAATGCTGCACTACAGTATGGACTCATTGGACAGTTTGATTCCAGCATAATTAGTCTCTGGAATTCTCATCAGTAGCATTTAAGTTATTTAATTTGATCACAGGCTTGAACCGAAATCAAGTCCATGGAAGTAAAGATATTTCCAGGAAGGAATATGGCTGTGATCTTATGCAGGCTTAACCTGTATAGGGGATGAGATTATCTAACTGAAAAGGCAAACAGGCCCATGGCAAAAAAAAAGTCACAGTGCCATTTGAATATTTAGTTGATGGGGAGAAAGTAGTAAATCTCTACAGCCTTTTTTGACATCCAAAAAGCATAGTGGTTATTACATTTTAAAAGTGAAGATACCTTACTGAAAAGAATGGTAATAATTGGCTAAAGAAACAAACAGTCCTTTCATGCCTAAAATGTATTGCACACTACAATGCAAAAATAGGAAAAGGCCAGTTGGCACAAGTGTATAATATATTTACAATAATCATGACTAAGTAGACTAAGGAAATATTAAGCCAAGTTGTAAATGCATCTTGAATATCTCTAGTCTCCACTAGCATAACTAGCATATTAATACAGGCATTTATCATGTTTGGAGAAAGTGTTTATAGATATTCATTTAACTTTCACAAAATAAACTTCGTAATACAACTAATCTGTTTACATTTAATTTCCTGCATTTACTTACATACATTATTTATGTTCTGTTACGCTATTTGATGATTTTAGAATACAGGCAGTTAAAATGTGACAATCAATTCTGGCTATTACACCATGATCATGCAACAGGGACAAGAATAATTCCTAATTTGAAGGAGAGAGCTGTGCGGAAAGCATATTTGAATCACATTTGTGGTTAGAACGTGGGACAAAAGACTATGGGCTTGAGAAGAATGGTTTTCCATTAACTTGGGGAAAATTCTATAAACTACTTGCGAATTTCCATGCTCTGCCATAAAACAAAATTTAAGAACATGAGACTTTAAGAGCAGAAAAAGACAATTACAAAGTCAATCATAGCAGTTATATTTTCCATTTGTCACCATACCTGCTTAATTATTCTTCATAAAAGTGCATTTTTCATGTCCTGGAATGTGCCTTTTATTTGAAAATAAAACTCTACATTGGCCCAATCCAGCAAAATTGTCATCTCAACCTCTGTATACACCAGAAACCACCAACTGTTTTCACCCAAACTCCTGTCAGTGGTTGCCACATGCCTATCGCTACTGTGCGCTGCCTTCTCAAATCCAATCCAATCAGAAAGCAGACAAATAGCTTGTATGCAATTACACAATTCAATCACAAGTCAAATAACTTTTGATGAATAATTTGTGATGCCCTGATGATTCTTCTCTCCAATCAATCATCACAGTGTACAGGAAACTAAGTTTTCATTCTGGCAATTCCAAGGCAGACCAAGATGGTTAAAGTCCCTACTTCCTCAATCGTAGAAAGAAAAAGCTGACCAAGAAATCAATGTCTTACCAATGAAATTTTTGATACAAACCCAATGTAGTACAGAAAAGCTGTACAAAGTGACTTATCCTCATAATTCCTTGCAAAATTTCCACAAAGAACTGCTGAAATCCAAATTTAATTGCACTCATGGTCCAGACTCTTGCACGAGAGTAGGAATTCAACACCATTCAGTTTTGAATTTGATGTACACCCAATCTTTAGGCTTCTTTCTTGAAAACTGCAATTTATTTTCAGAGTCTAATTCAGGCCTGAGCTACATAAAATCGCGGTGGAGTAGATTAGATTAGATTACTTACAGTGTGGAAACAGCCCTTCGGCCCAACAAGTCCACACCGCCCCGCCGAAGCGCAACCCACCCATACCCCTACATTTATCCCTTACCTAACACTACGGGCAATTTAGCATGGCCAATTCACCTGACCTGCACATCTTTGGACTGTGGGAGGAAACCGGAGCACCCGGAGGAAACCCACGCAGACACGGGGAGAACGTGCAAACTCCACACAGTCAGTCGCCTGAGGCGGGAATTGAACCCGGGTCTCTGGCGCTGTGAGGCAGCAGTGCTAACCACTGTGCCCGCCCACTTTTTCTTCAGAATAATCTCAGCTTTAACAATACTCAATAAGGTCAACACCAAAGCAACTGCTTGATTGGCACTCCATCTAACACTTTTACCATTCACTCCCTGCACCATCAACACACAGTGGCATACAACATACACAAGAAACGCTACAATAACTACCAAGATTAGATTAGATTAGATTAGATTACTTACAGTGTGGAAACAGGCCCTTCGGCCCAACAAGTCCACACCGCCTTTTTCTAAATCGGTTTCATTCATGAGGGGAATAAGTGCACCAACATAATTACTAATGGGAGAAGGTAAGTGAACTTAATGCATGAAAACTCAGATCAAAATGTTTGTCAATACAATTAATTATCTATCACATAAAACATTCTCTCTCCCAGTCATAGACTTGATAGGCCAAATAGCACCTGTTATAATGACATAACTATCTAGTCATGACAAATAGAATCACCTGCATTTGGAGCATAATGTTTTTTAACTGGGCTTTTAAGTGATTCATTTGGCCACAGATTTCTACTGTTGGTAATAAGCTATGATGTAGGAAATGGTGGATCCGCTGCCTGATGGGCCTTTCCCTGCCCTATTACCAGGCTTCACACTTCCCCAAATACCTGCAAAGTTGCAACTCAATATTCCAAGTCTATAACTTTTCTTCAAAACGGAGAAAGTTGGAAATGCAATAGGTTTGATGGAAGTGAAACGGGCAAGAACAAATAAAATGAGAGGCCTATGAAAGATCACTGGAAGGAAGAGATTAAGTGACAAAATGGTTCATGCTGCTAAACCAAAGCAAGAATGGGACAGTTAAAGAAATACATTATTCTTTTCGAGGAGCAATGAGTGGCAGACTAATGAATAACTGCCAAAGGACAAAACAGAAATGTAAAAAAAAACAGAAAACAGCAGAAGTTTCCAAAATTCAATAGAAATTTTGTACAGATTGAGCAGCTTTACAATGGGCTCTTTGCAGCCAGAATTGAGGGGAGTCTTCTTAGACACTCCACCAGTTCTTTCAAGAGAGTCTTTCTATCTTTGGATTTTACTGATGTTGGCCTATAAATTTCTTTGGCTGTGTTGGAAAATGTCTGTTAGCAACGAGTTGAATTTTCTAAACCCTCTCTGTGCTTTGGAATTATGGGGTTTTGTTTTCAACTTTGGCTACCTTTTCTGCAGTATTTAAATTTTGTTGTCAGGTCAATAACATCTATTCATTAGAGAACTAGACAATGGACTTAAACAATCTAATATTGGTCCCTTAAACCTGCTCTGCCATTAAGATCATGGCTGATCTGATTATTCTACATCCTTGCTGTCTTCAATAACTTTTTATTCCCTGATCAGCAGTCTATCTACTACTGCCTAAAAAAGTATTTAAAGACTTTGCTTTCACCACATTTTGAGGAGTTCCAGAAACACATGACCCCTCTATGGGAATAAAATCTTCATCTGTCTTAAAAACAGAGGCTCTTATTTTTAAACAATAAGCCCTAGTTATAGGAAATTCAGATGAAAACAATAAAGCTGATCTCTTGAATACTTGTGTGAAGCTCTGGCACAATGAAGACATTCCAGGTGACTACAGAGTTGCCAGGATAATCACAATCTTCAAGAAAGGAGCTAAGTCAAATCATAGCAACAACTGGACATAGCATTGCTCTCCATTGTTGGCAAAATTTTAGCTTAGTTCCTTCTTGATGATCTTTTGCCAATTGTAGATGAAGTCCTCCTAGTGTCCTCCAATATATAAAGAAATGACAGACTTCATCTTTACTACAAGTCAACATATGAAAAATATAGACATCAGAACATCTTTGTATACTGCTTTATTCAATCCTATTTATTCAATGCCGCAAAGTCTTTTGCATGCCATTTCTTGGAAGGTGCTCCAGCAAAGTGGATGTCCAGATGAGTTAACAAATATGATCTGTCACTGACATGACAATATGCAAATAACATCACTGTTAAAAATCACACAACACCAGGTTATAGTCCAACAGGTTTAATTGGAAGCACACTAGCTTTCAGAGCGATGCTCCTTTATCAGGTGATAGTGGAGGGCTCAATCCTAACATACAGAATTTATAGCAAAAATTTAGTGTGATGTAACTGAAATTATGCATTGAAAAATTGATTGTCGGTTAAGCCTTGCATCTGTTAGAATACAGTGATAGTTTCACTTCTTTCATGTGTAAATCACAAAACCATTTTTTTAAAAAGTTGCATTCTTGGGTTAGCTGTTAACAATGGTAATAGCTAGACAATATATTGAAGGTGTTAGCCCCCTGTGTTCTCTGTCTATGCCATGATGTTTAGATTGATTCTAATCTAAAAAGTGAGATAACAGAGTTTTACATAAATTCATGCAGTTTTTGAGCTCAGAGTTCGACATGAATGCATACAGTTTTTGAGCAAAGTACAATGTAACCCTGCAAGTACAAATTCACCCCACAAAATATACGTGTGCATGTGGGTCTTTGTCTGCCTGTGTATGTGTGTCTGTCTGGGTTGGGGGTTGTGAGTGTGAGAAAGTGTACGTGTGTGTAGTGAGTGCAGAGTGTCTTACGTCTGTGAGGAGGTGCATGTGTGACGGTGTGTGTCTGTGTGTATAGGAGTGCCTGTGTGTGTGTGTGAGAGTGTGTATGTAGGAGCATCTGTGTCTGTGTGTATATAGTGCAATGATGGTCACCTGTACTGTGACATGAATCCAAGGTCTCGGTTGAGGCCCTCCCTATGGGTACCGAACTTAGCTACCAATCTCTGCCCGGCCACTTTTCTCCGCTGCCTGGCCCGAAGTCCACCTTGGAGGATGGTCACCCGAAGGTCCGAGGCTGAATGTCTTGGACCACTGAAGTGTTCCCCAACTGGGAAGGAACCCTCCTGTCTGTTGATTGTTGTGCAGTGCCCATTCATCTGTTGTCTTAGCCTTTGCTCAGTTTCCCCAATGTACCATGCCTCCGGGCATCCTTGCCTGCAACGTATAGGATAGACAACGTTGGCTGAGTCACGAGTATCTGCCATGTACAAGGTGGGAGGTGTCCCCATGCGTAATGGTGCTATCTATGTCCACATTCTGACACGTCTTGCAGCGCCTACCGTGACAGGGTTGTATGGAGTCACGATAGGCGCTGCAAGACGTGTCAGAGTGTGGACATAGATACCACCATTACACGTGGGGACACCTCCCACCTTGTACATGGCAGGTAGTCATGTGACTCAGCCAACGTTGTCTATCCTATATGTTGCAGGCAAGGATGCCTGGAGACATGGTACATTGGGGAAACCAAGCAAAGGCTACGACAACGGATGAATGGGCACCGCACAACAATCAACAGACAGGAGGGTTCCCTCCCAGTTGGGGAACACTTCAGTGGTCCAGGACATTCAGCCTCGGACCTTCGGGTGACCATCCTCCAAGGTGGACTTCGGGACAAGCAACAGAGAAAAGTGGCCGAGCAGAGGCTGATAGCTAAGTTCGGTACCCTTAGGGAGGGCCTCAACCGGGACCTTGGGTTCATGTCACATTACAGGTGACCACCATTGCATTATACACACACACACAGATACTCCAACACACTTAGACACACACACAGGCACTCCTATACACACACACACCCACAAACACCCTTACAGACACACACACTTCCACATGCACCCCCTCACAGACTTAAGACACACTGCACTCACTACACACACATACACACTTTCTCACACTCACAACCCTCAACCCAGATAGACACAGACACAGACACACACACACGCACGCACGCACACATGCACACATATATTTTGTGGGGTGAATTTGTACTTGCAGGGTTACATTGTACTTTGTTCAAAAACTGCATGCATTCATGTAGAACTGTGAGCTCAAAAACTGCATGAATTTATGTAAAACTCCGTTATCTCACTTTTTAGATTAGAATCAATCTAGACATCATGGTATAGACAAAGAACACAGGGGGCCAACACCTTCAACATATTGTCTAGCTATCACCATTGTTAACAGCTAACCCAAGAATGCAACTTTTTAAAAAAAAAAGTTTTGTGATTTACACATGAAAGAAGTGAAACTATCACTGTATTCTAACAGATGAAAGGTTTAACAGACAATCAATTTTTTAATGTATAATTTCAGTTACATCACACTGTAAATTTTTGCTATAAATTCTGCATTAGGATTGAGCCCTCCACTACCACCTGATGAAGGGAGCAACACTCCGAAAGCTAGTGTGCTTCCAATTAAACCTGTTGGACTATAACCTGGTGTAGTGTGATTTTTAACTTTGTACATCCCAGTCCAACACCGGCATCTCCAAATCAACATCACTATACACTGACTCCACCATAGGCCTCTTCTGTGTCATCAAAAGATGGCAACCAGAGATGTGTCATTGCTCCCACCCATTTTACCATTTTCCTTGCAAATAATATTGTAACTGACTATAGACAGACTCACCAAAGTGTATGCATGGTAATAATAGTCACACAAACTCTTCAACTTCAACCTGATGAAGATCACAACCAAAGCAACACTACTTCTCTGACAAATCTACAGCATGATGATGATACTCAAGTTAACGTTCACTTTGAAGAACTATGACCGATAGTTGCCATATTCACTCAAACCTATGTGGCTTTACCAGGGAGACCCTCAGTGGCAACTGCCGATCTTGTAAGATGAGGGTTAATGATGTAGTGACCATGGCAATATCTGCTACATGTATGGTTAAGTGTTAGAAAACGTCCCTCATCTTGTATCTTGACAGCTATCATTAAAAAAAAAATACATTAATGAAGACAGTCAATGTGTTTTGCTCAGCCACAGGCAAATTATGTATTTGATTTTGAGAATTACATTGAGACCTGACACCAAACACAATTGTTTATCAGGCAGTGGTTCTCTCCACATTTCTCTACCAAGTTAAGCTTGGACTGACAGATGCAATATCAGAGCCCTCGAAACACTTTATCAATACTATGTTAGAAGGTCTTGCAAATCAAGGGAGGATAAAAGAACACATACAAGCAGCCAAGAAGCAGATATGCTGAATAGAAAGGCAATGATAATTTCTCATCACCTGAAATGGAGCGGACGCAATCAGAATGCCTAATCTCAATAGAATGCCCAAACAGGTGATCTACTCAAAATTTTGTCATACAGTCCATTCACAAGGAGGCTAAAGGGAATGTTTTAAAGACCGCTGTCAAGCTGCCCTGAAGGTCTATACTATGGATGTCAACATATGGAAAAAGGGTATGAATGAAGACTGAATTAGGGCTTGACATTCAAAACAGCTGTCAAAACATTCCAATTAGTAAGAGTAGCCCTGAAACTGAACCATGAAAGACTGACAGAAAGAGGAAGTGGGTGCAAGGGCCAACAATCCATCACAATTTCTGCCAGCTGACAAATCTGTCCACTTTTTGGGACAGCCTACAAGGTTAAGAAAAGGTTTATAAGCCACCTACAAATTTACAAACTTCGCCACTATCCTTTCCACCCTGCTATCTACAAGAAAGAATTATCCTCAGCAGAAGAGATTTCTGATAGAAGCTGATGAGTAGCTTTCACCTCTACAGTTTCTCTTTTCTTCTCTCACATTGAGATGGTCATATTCATTATCGCGCCATTCACACCTTTTCAAAACACATCTTTTGTTTATTCGCTTATCCCATTATCACTCCTTTTAGCCGATATCATGAAATTATTTTGCTACTTTTTGACATTTCCTTTTATTGTTTTTGTCACCTCTCTTTCACTTGTTCAAAACCTATTACATATCTAACTTCTCCCAGCTCTGTTAAATTGTCCCTTACCTGAAATGTTAACTCTATTTCTCGAGATACATGCTGGCCAATGTGCTAAATATTTCCAGCATTTTACGCTTTTAGATCTGCTGAATCTGCAGTACTCTGTTTCTGTAGTTGTATTTTGTCTAATTTAGTTATCAATGTTGAAACATAACACAGTATGAAAAAAGGGAACAATGCAAGAGAAAAGTTTTTTTTCAAAAACATATAAATAAAGTTTATTTACCAAAAACACACATTAGAAGTAATTTCACAAACTTCACATGAATGGCAAAAAGATAGCAAGAACATTCAAATTACACAAGAAAGTAATTGGCATGTCTCCTACTCACAGTAAAACATTAAGACTTTTCTCAGATATAACAAATTTATCAAGTGAAAACAAGAGGATAAATTACGAATCGCAACAAACAAATTTAATGCTTTCCAACATTTCCCTGACTCTGTTTATTTATAATGTAATTCTATCATTGAATTTCTGCCCCTTTCTACTACAGGGGCAGATTTATATCATTTTTGTTATTTTATTAAGTGGTCATATTTTCTTCATTTTGTTGTATATGTTGAGTGTTATTTTATGTTTCTCATTTTTTGAATCGTTCTCAAGTTCTCCTGCGCCAGAAACAGTTTTTCAATTTCATCCCTGTACTCCCTACCAACCCTCCAAGCAGCAGAATTCATTTTCTGGAATATTTATAAACACAGGGGATAAAGCATTAATTTTGTTTAGTCTTTGTTGCACTGTTGCCATTGTATATAATTGTATGTAAACAGCTAAACTAATAAGCAAATCAGCAGAACATAAAATCCCTTTCAATGTTAAATATTAATGTTGATCACTTTACAAAATCTGTGTAAAAATTATTTAATAAAAGCATTTAATACTCTTTACATCCATCTTTAACACATCTCTGGCTCCTTCTGTAGAGTCAGATATATAATGGAAAAACTTGGTTTGCGTAAAAAATTCCATTAATGTAAAATGGTTAAGACATTTTAGAACTAAAGACTGTTCCAATTCTAGCTGAACTATCAGAGGGTAGGTATGAATTGCAACCAAACATTTATTAAAGGAAAAAATGCTGGAAATAATCAGCAGGTTTGACAGCATCTGTGGGCACAAATAAAATTATAGCTTTTTGATCTATGACCTTACGGTAGAATTAGAAAAGGTTCTTCTCTCCAAAGATGCTTCCTACCTACTGGTATTGCTAGTGCTTTCAATTTTTCTTTCAGGATTCATAATAATTCGCTTTTGCACTTCTTCCATGAGGGTTGGGATTGTGTAAAGGTTTAATGCCTCATTTTCCTTTCTGCTGTCACTGGTCACTTACATTGCTGTACTGGGATAATGCTACTTTTGCGCTCTCAAATCTGAGAATACTACATGGAAGAAAGGAAAGAAGAAGAAAAAAAATTTGGAACACCAAAATAGTGTAGAAACTACAAAAACTACACCCCACTGCATGAATGCCATTCTCAAAATTTCACAGTGAAATTAATAGCAAAAAATTAAAGCAGCAAAAAAAAATGCCAACTTGAAGACATTTGTTTCAACTAACGTATATAGACTGTTGTTTCTGAAATGTTTATAATTTATGCAATTCTCAGTGTTACAAATAAAATCACTGCTTTAGGGCTGCTCAGGTTTCTTCCTGAATATGGATAATTCTGAAATCTGGCATATTTAGAGGTAAATTGCAATATTTAGAAGGTCATCCACACAAACACCAAAACTTTAACAGAAATTAATTAGAAAGGAACAAAAACTAACTCAATATTATGAAATTCACACAATTTGCCAAATTAAATCCATGTAAATTAGTAAATCAGACAAACAAAACAGCAGCTGAGCTAGTACCAAGCACTAAAAAGGAATAGGCCTGTTGAGTAAAACACCCACCTGGCTATCAAATATTTTTGAAAATGATTTGTAAAATTGTATCTTTTATACTACAGAGTCAGGAGTACAACTTTTCAAATGAACTTTCCACATTTTTTGAACGATCCTGCCAAAGGATCAGTTGAAGCATAGACCATCAAAAAAAGAGTTATTTTAAATAAACCATTTAAGTTATTTCAGCCTGAAGTAGATAATGTAGAAATTAATGGATAGTTCAAGTCAAACTATTGAATTGTTTTTCCATTTGTTAATAAAGGCAAAATCAAATCCTAAATGAAACAATTTACATGTACAATCTTCCATCAGATAAATTATACAACTATCCACTGCTGCACAAAAATCTGATCTGTTTTGGTACTGGTCCCAGTTTTCATTTATTCTCAGCACTTAGGATTGATTTCATTTTCATAAATAATGCTTTTGGTCACATCACCAAAACAAAAATGGCCAAACATACCAAGAAAATTGGCAACTAACTGATAAATATTATCATAAAAGTATCAATGATATGGAGCAAAAACATATAGTTAAAGCTTGCCTGTATAATATATTCAAATGTGAGTGGACTTGTACATGCATTGGAATTGTGACGATGCTACTCCTTTGACAAGGTTATTCTATCCTTGGTGTTTGTTTCTCCTCCCCCCCACCTCCCGAGAGGGATCATAAACACAGAGGTTCCGATGTGTCTGGTTCGTATGGGCTTTAGGGCCAATTTGATTATAGCCAACACATACTGCCTCAGGAAAATGGCTTTCAAGTTTTTTAAAAATACTTGTACAATGAAAGGAGAGTGGCCAGTTTGCCCAACTCAGCTTTTCTCTTGTTTGTTTTGGTTTTCAAAAGTCTGGCTGTTTTGCAGCTGCTGATCGAGTCTTAGCTAGAGACCCAGAGAAGCTGCTGGACCAAAAGAAGCAGCTCCATGCTGATCCTCTCTCTCTCTTGGACATCTCTCCTGTGAGACCCTGTATTTGATTTTACCTTTTTTGCCAAGGGGGTGTTTATGGGGATTTGCAAGTATTTGAAACAGCATCATTAAGTTGTGAGAGTCAATTGGGTTTTCAGATAAGTTATGTTATTCTATATTCTGTTTTCTTTTGTTTATGTATAATTAAATTGCTTTGATTAAAACCAAGTGGTTGGTCCAGCTGCATCACTCTTGGTACATACACTTCTCACCTGCTTAAAACAACTAGAAAATTTAGTGCCTGGGCTAGCTTCTTGAAATGTTTTGAGGGGGTCTGGCCTGGTCATATTAGATTGGAGGCTCTTTGTGGGATTCGTTCTATAGTTCCAAATTGAGATGAGTGTTGTTGGAGTCAAAGGCAGCGTGTGGCAGGTGTCGGTGTCTTTGCTTTGGGTGTTGAATTTGGTTGGTTTAAACAGTGCTGGTGTAGTAATGGCTCTTTCAGTCACTAAGAATTTTCTGGGGGTGGAAAGTGACTTTGGGGGCTTTACAAAAGATGAACAAGGAAAAACTGCTGGAATTGGCAGTCAAGCTGGAGTTGGAGCTGCCTCCTTCCGTGAAGAAAGGAGAGATAATTACAGCAATAGCTCAGCATTTAAATTTGCTGTAAACACCGTCAGAATCTTTCAAGATGGTGAAAATTCAATTAAGAATAAAACAGCTTGAGTTAGAGGCAAAAGGAAAAGAGAAAAAATGAAACTGTTTGAATTATGATTAAAAGCATGAAGAAAGAGAAAAAGAATAAAAGGTCCAAGCAGAACAAAAAAAAACTAAGGACAGAATAACCTTGTTAAAGGAGCACAACATCACAGAGGTAATGGTTTGCTGTTGCGAGGGTGGGGGGTGTCGGAAATTTACAGGGACAATTTCAATAAGAAAAACATATGCTTGAAAGTTCAGAATGGAGAATTAATTCAATTCTGGTCAAAATCCTAAATAAGATAATTTCTCCAAAATGTTCATGAGCTACCCAGTAGCAGTACTAAATTACTGCCAAATACACATGCATCATAATGGTGAAGAAACGCTAAAATTCTATTCAAAAGTATTTCTACGATCTTCAGTATGGATCTACCCCGCACTGGAGGGAGATATAGTTTATGATGTGCAATCAGTATTTGTTGATTCAGTTCCATTTCTGCTGCAGCTACTGAAACAAATTTTGGGAATACCAAAACTATTAATATAATTTCTTCCATTCATCATTTTTATTTGGACAAAAGAAACATATTAATCCTGATTATTTCAATTCAGTCCATTTACTGTTCTAGCCTACTGTTCAGTCAAATGACAACCACTAACACATGACAAATTTTCAATGCCAATGTTAAAATTCAGAGGTCATGAACATGGTCCCGTTCTTCACTTTTCCATTCAAAGTGCAAACAATTGCTTAGAAATGTGATTAGTTATTTGTCAACAAAACAAGCAGCACAAAGTAATACAAATGTAAAGTGCAATGTGACAAAAGATAAGAACGTACTCTTCCTATAACCTCCTAACCGAATGAGATATGTTAAGCAGAATAAAATGAGACAAACTGAATAAATTTGATTATTATTTCATGCCAAGATAAAAGTAACTGTCTTGACTCCTATAGTTCAACACTGAAATTGTTATTGGACTGTTAGCATCAGCATCAAACAATAACTGATTCCCCAGCCAAACGTATATAAGTAAGTATTGAAATGTTTTTATTGAAGTGACAATTTTTATACAGAGTACATTTCACAACTGCCTTCCACTTCCTTGCTTTACAGGTTTTTCCAATGCTATAATGCAATGTAAGGCATACGCATTTAGTATCACAACACAATATCTTATAGAAAATTACGTCAGTGAACCAAATACTTTTTGTTCAAAATCTTTGAAAAAGCCTAATCAAACAAAAGTGCGATATGTGATCTGAAAGGATTAAACAGGTGAGAATGGGGCTTCTTTCAAAAAACTTTGTACCAAATCCAAGGTATAAGGACACAGCAAAGTACATGAACAACAAAATACTCTGCTGTCCAATTTAGCTGGTTAATCGCAAGAATCAAAAAAATTACATCAAGCATTTTCTCTTCATGCCAAGCAAAAGTAGAAGCACACGAATATGGCCCCTGGAATTTAGCCAACCTTTAACTAGGCCGATGAAGGAACTCTCAGACAACTTTGCTAATCATAATTAATTCATAATAAATAAGTCTTATTCATAAATCAATTAGACCGTGCTCAATATTTTGTTTGGAAAACGTAATTTCAAACATTAATTATATTTGCTTACAGGTTCCAGTCACATTAACCTGAAACTTTGATGACAACCTTTTCTCAATTCATGACACCATCGCCACAGTGTAAAATGACAATTAAATGAAAATGATTCAACTGTCTTTGGCATAAGTATTTACATTTCCGGCTTGTTATAAAATCATAAGCTGTTATTGATTGCTGATTTTAAATGTCCTTTCACCCTTAATTGATTTGGTTTGCTCATTCCAAAAGAAAAAGGACGGTTTTTGTTCAATCTATTCCATTTTAGGGTAAATTCTACTTCGAAAAAAAAGTAATTAATTTTTTTGGATACTCCCAGATTCCATAGTCGTCTTCATTTAACGATTCAAATAAATTTATAGTAAGCTGGCACTAAGAAACAGTTTTTTCAACTCTGGGTTCACTCAGGTGATCTAGAACTAAAAAATAACTTAACAGCAATCACTCATCCATCACTATGCTATTGTAACTAAAGTTTTAGACTCTTATTGATGTAGTATTTCCACAATTATAGCATACTGACCATATTAAATAGTGTAAATCTTTACTGCCTTGTCCTAAACAATCTCTTTTGCCACCTTGGACCTCCAAGTAAGGATGGTACTTGGCATAAGGAATTCATTTCTACGCTATACCAGGTGCATTTAAGCTTGATTTTACAAATACATCAAATTAAATTCATAAGGTTTTCAATATGATTATGTAACTGACACAGCTCAACTGTTTCTTGGTTCGTAAATACTGGATAAGTAAATAGCCTAACTGCCTAATGAAACTTAAGTTAGAGAAAGGGAAGATTTATCAGTCATACATTATAATAATGAGACTACATTAGTCATGTTTGAAATACGAAGTGAAGTAATTCTGGCGTTTGTAATGTGCTAATCATGTTGCTGGGTTCCTGATTATGCATCACATTAAATTAACAATGAATTAATCTTTCATTATATGTTCTTTCCCATTTTATAATATTCTATCAATCAAGGAGGCTGATGGAAATTATACAAGGGCACTTGAGCTGATCAGTCATATGCTGCTGCTTTTTGAAGATTTTATTGCTGAAGCATGCAAATATAACATGTGAAGTAATCTTTTCTTTACTGTTTGTACATTACTTTCAAATTTGAAGGCTTTAAAAATTAAGCTTCAAAAAGTACAATGTGAATTTGATTTAAAATCTAAATGAAAAGTTAATTCTGGCCAGATTATTTTATAGCTGAAAATGTGTTGCTGGAAAAGCGCAGCAGGTCAGGCAGCATCCAAGGAGCAGGAGAATCGACGTTTCGGGCATAAACCCTTCTTCTTCTCCTTGGATGCTGCCTGACCTGCTGCGCTTTTCCAGCAACACATTTTCAGCTCTGATCTCCAGCATCTGCAGTCCTCACTTTCTCCTCGCAGATTATTTTATAGCTTTACTAACACTGAACAAAAAATAATTAATGCAAATACATGACTTTTTGACTTACATACTTCTAAATAGTTCTCACGTGTCCAAGATAGTACCAGTGACCAATTCCCAAGCAACCCTCATTGCCCAAATGATCCACATAACAAAGGCCAGAAATAAACCAACTTTCCATTTACCCATCAAATGTTGTGGGCAGCTCCTGGTGTTTCATGATCTCATCCCTAAGCAGTTCATAGCCAAGTGTGTTTGAAGTATATTCACTACTGTAGTGCAAATAAATGTGACAACCAATTTGTATAAAGTAGTATAACTGATCACACACAAGCCACCAGAACTGCTTCACTGGTTAAGGGATAGTTGTTGATGAGGAAATGGGGAGAAATCAATTGCTCTTCGAAAACATTACAGCAGCTTTAAAGTTCATTAGAGAAGACAAACACATTCTTTAACCTCTTTTCCAAATGTCAGCAAAACATTCCTCGGATGCTGCCTGACCTCCTGTGCTTTTCCAGCACCACTCTAATCTTGACTCTGGTTTCCAGCATCTGCAGTCCTTGTTTTTACCTATTTCACTAAAGTGTCAGCCCAGATAAAGTGCTTTTGTGCTATTGTGAAGATTGAACCCACAGCCTTCTGACTCAGAGGCAACAAGTCTACCACAGAGCCCGAGGCAAAGTAGATGAAATTGAATCAAACCCATGTGCTTTAACACATTGCACGACTCACAATTGTGTAAGGATGAGAGGTGGAATGATAGGCTACCATTTTGATTTTCCTGGTGGCTATAATAAGCAACCGACTATAACATATTAGAATGTTCCCAATTGTGCAGCAGTGACTGAATGCCAGGCACACCCCCACAGAACAGGAGAGAAAATTAGGCTTGAGCTTTCTCACCAGACTACTCCAATTAGCTTTCAATTGGCTTTTCCATAGAAGTCTAAATGGCCATCTAAAAGTAGACAGTCCACCACTGTGCTCAACCAGTTGTCATACAACTCAAAAGAAAATCTTAACACTTGATATGGTTTTTCTTATGCAAGTGGTCTATTGCCTCTAAAATTATAGACTAGTATAGAGATTGAAAGGGTGTGCAGTTTCAGTTGCCAAACTTGAAAAAGGGAAATTAAAAACTACTTATTTGCAAAACTTGCATATGGTTTCCCACTTTCATGAATTGGCATTCTACAGCATAAAAGGACATAATTTAGTTCATTGTGGCCTTTGTCATCACTGCCACATCCCTATATCATTTTAGCACTTTTCAAGTATTGAGCAACTTTCCTTTTAGAGTACCTTTGCTTTTGTACTCTTTGAAGTTTTGAATTCTATATTTGTTTTTAAAGTGTTTGTATCTTAACTAAAGTCATACTGCTTCCTCCTTTCTGAATTTTAACCTTATTCCCAAAATATATTGCATCTTGCTCCACATACAAATTTCACCTGACATATCTACCTGCTGAATCTACTGAACTGTCTACATCCATTTGAAATATTCACGATCAGTTAGATTAGATTAGATTACTTACAGTGTGGAAACAGGCCCTTCGGCCCAAAAGTCCACACCGACCCACCGAAGCGCAACCCACCCATACTCACTCCCCTACATTTACCCCTTCACCTAACATTACGGGCAATTTAGCATGGCCAATTCACCTAACCTGCACATCTTTGGACTGTGGGAGGAAACCGGAGCAAACCCATGCAGACACAGGGAGAATGTGCAAACTCAACACAGTCAGTCGCCTGAGGCGGGAATTGAACCCAGGTCTCTGGCGCTGTGAGGCAGCAGTGCTAACCACTGTGCCACCGCGCAGCCCACTTCCATTTTTGACAGCAACACACATTTAGACTTGCCATACCATAGTCTGAATCCTTTTTGGAGACAGGAAGATTAAGGAGAGAGTGAGATAAAAGTAGAGAGAAAGGGAGAAATGCAATTGAGAGGAACCTCAATTATCCGAAAGACATGGGCGGGGAGTATTTTGTTCTGATAATTGAATGCCAGATAACATAGTAAGTCAAACACCAGGACCTTGCGATCTTGTTCGGATAATCTGAAATTCGGTTAATCAAAAGCTTACACACTACCAATGTCAGCTTGACTGGTCTGTAGCCACTTAGTTTATCCCTTTTGAAATAAAGGAATTACATTGGAAACCCTCTAAATCCTTGCTCACAACTTCCATATCTAAGAATGCTAGAAAGAAAATTAAAGAATTCGACAATGACTGTCATGAAATCATCCTGAGACTAAACTTTCACCAACCTACATAGCTACATTGGACTATATTCTTGTATCGTTTTAATAGTAACAAATTATGGTGTATTTAAGCAGACTACCAGTGATGTACAAAAGAATGAATTTTTTTTCCACTCATTTCTCCAAATATGACTGATTCCTTCTCATTAGGCTCCAAGACCCTTCTATAAGTAGGGGGGGGCAAAGGCCAAGTATACAAAGACCATCAACAACATTTATTTTGATACCAATAACTTCCTGTCTCATTGCAGTGGCTTTCCCTTGCAGATAGGGTTTCGTTTCCATTTAGTCATCCTCACAGAGCCATGAACTAAAATGCAAACTTTAATGAATATAATAAGCAACTATATGCTGCTCCAACATGTTCTGCCACGTGAACACCACCTCAAATACTTTAAAGGTCACATCTAAGCAGAGATATTATCAATGATAATCCAGTGGAATGGTGGCACACATTAATCAATATTTACAACTGGGAAACATGGCAAAACAGAAATCAATCTGGCACTACTGATAAAGTGTGACTTCAAAAATTATCATCTATGTATTCAATCAGTAATTAAAGACAAGAAATGGTGGGGTCAGTAAGACAGATGTCAGAAAGGCCCCAGCTTTTGTCCTTGGTCAATGCTAAATTGGTTATACTGATTTGAGTTGATAGAAGGCATGACAATGGACCTCAACTTTCTAATGCCAAAAACATGGTACCCTGATGGAAATGTGGATGAATACTGGCACAGGGTCAGATCATAGCTCTGACATAAGAGTCTTAGGACTCTTATGTCACATATAGAACATGACAATGGATAGAGATACAAGGCGAATAACACTACCAGTTATGGAACTGTTTCAAGGACATGATTGAAGGAAACAGAAACAACAATCATTGATGAGAACATTAACACTTGGATTTGGTAGATGGTGTGTCTAGGAGTTTAAACTTACTAACTTTTTTATGTCAATCATACACTCTGTAGGTGGAATTTTATTGGACCTGAGGGATGAGATAAGAATCAGATCAAGCAGCAGTGGGTTGGAGTGCCTGATACCCTATTGCCACCAAGGGAGTCCGTCAGTGATGAGAACATGACTTCCCTTTCCAGAGGCCAACTCTGTCCACTTTTGACCAATTCGAGGCCCCATTCCTTTGCCCTTTGGCAGTTTTTTTTGGTGGGGGAGGGGTTTCTCCTGATCAGGCACTGCAGGCTACAAAAGGATTCTGTGGCAACTCACTCTGTCCTTCCAAGCCCCACCTCCCCCTTACCAGTGCTCATTTGACTGACACCAGAAATGCCCAAAGCTTCATATATTGTTCCTGTATACAGTATTTATCACTGTATTGTTCAGTTACTTGCAGTCCCATCAATGGCAATTGCTCCCAGCAGTCCAGCTGGGACTGAAGAGCTGCTGGCCTTTTGATTAATTTGCAACTCTTAGAAGCAGGATCTTGCTCTTTAAAGGGACAGGATAATAACAGAATTGCCTCCAAGATGGGCCTGAAGTTCAACTGGGGCTTACCAATATGGTTTAGAGGGGGTTGGCCCAGCACTCCAGTCCAACGTTAGGGCCACCTCCACCTGAAAAAATCCAGGTGGTGATAAGTCAATCATTAGGGCAAGAATTGTTCATAAGGAAACGGATATAAAAAACATGCAACTTAATGCCGGCAAATAAATCTGCTGTAATTTTCTGTCTTGATTAAATGCTCTAATTCTAATGTAATCTAATTCCTGATAATATTGAAACCTGTAAGCAAATTATTATGCTCTCATTGGGTAAAATTAAATTTTCAACACTTAGGCGTATTTGAAGAAAAATTACAACTACTTTCAAAGCTTTTCTGATTTGGTTCATTGAAACAGAAATTAATGCATGCAAAATCACTAAAGAAGAACAATTTCTTTTACAGGGTGATATATTACCTCTTTCGCTTATGTTTGTTTGTTGGAATTCTGTCAATAATGAAAAACACAATAGTTACTTTTATGGAATATTGTTCTCAATTAGTGTTAATGATCCAAAACGAAAAACTGAGAGATAAGTTTAGTACTGTACTTCATGACTGAATTGTTTTATCACCAGGTTGTGAAGCTGAATGATAATTAAATGTTATACTAGGAAACACTCATAACAATGGAAATCATCTTGGCCTCTCTCTTTTGGAATAGTTCTTTTCACAATGAAAAGATCAAGTTATTTATTTTCTTTTGGTTAGCCAAATTTTTTCCTCAGCTCTGATTTTCCCTCTTTTGTTGGCTACTGATGTCATATGAAGATCCCAAAATGCTGTTTCTTTCACCCAGAAACCCCAGAGAAGATAGGCTGGGGTGAAGCAAAGGTGAAAAGTGTTTGCTTAAGGCTTTGCTCAATAAGTTTGGCTTGGACATGGATTTTAGAGATGGATAAAACTTGGAAATGCTTGAAGTTTCGATTGCATACAAACCTGCAACTTTGAAGGAGGTTGGAAGAGAGCAAGGCCTTAAGTGGGAAGGCTGGACTTGGGATGGGTCTTTAGAGAAGTTGAGGGAGACAGATGTAGGACACTGCATGTACCGATGGGCTGGAGAGCTATGCTGAATGCTGGGACTGTTGACTGCTGCTGCTCGCAATACAGCCTGTTGCTGTCGACGCTTCTCCTGTGCTTTAGTTTCTATATAATCAAAACACAAAGGCTTCAAAATTAACGAACTAAGAAATTTCATACACAAGTTCAACCTGAAACAATTGTGTAATATTTACTTCATTTATCTGAGTAGACAGTGCTTGCCACAAATAAGCCTTCTGTTTCTCTCCAGAAATGTATTAATTTAGATAATTATTTTGCCTGGCTTTCAAGTTGAAAGGTTTCACAAATTATCATAAAAACACTTGAATTACTCAACTGTCATAACCTCTAACTTAGTCTGTTTGTTGCATATTTCTGACAACCTTTTGGTAAGACACTAATTGTTACACATATAAACTATTCTTGAGGATGACAAGCTGATTGAAGGATATTGTGGATGATGGAATCAGAGAATGTTGGAGAAACTCAGCAGGTCTGGCAGCATCTGTGGAGAGAGAAACAGTTAATGTTTGAAACTAGTATGACTTCTTCAGAACTGCAGTATGACTCTTTTTAAGAAGGTACCAAAATAAAGCTGTACTTAAACCTGCATCTGAAGGATTCCAGAGTATGATACTCAAAATCAGATCAGGAGGAAACAAATAAATACAATGCAAACAGCCATAAATGTCCTTCAAAGAAACCAATTTATAGTCTTTGATTTTTTTTTATGTTGGTATTAGATGTTTAGCTTCAGAATAAAACTGAGTGTCAATGATCTCTTCTTCACTCCACAAAAAGATGTTTTTCTCTACTTTTCTCACACAGGATGATTACAATACTAAAAATCCTGAGCTGTCAATTAAGACTCTGCCACTTATATATTAGCTTGACATCCATGTTTAAACTACTCATAATCAATAGCATGAATGCTTTGAAACCAGTTGCAATGCAAGTACTTCCAGAAGTGCTGAGTTTCCCCAGCAATTTCTGTTTTTGCTGCAGTGTAGACAATTTTATTTCATAAACAGAATTGACGTTACTGAATTAGTAGCTTGTTAATCATAACAGAAAAACAAAAAATTGTTCTCCCAGTGATTCTGAAGAAGGATAAACTGAGCTAGCTCCGTTTTAGTCTATTTTCTCCACGTCGCATTGCATGAAATGGACATATATCGTTGCTCTTTGGAATCCATGGTAATTGTGCAAAAACAATTTTCTTTAAACAGACAATACACAGACTAGCAAGAAGGTTTACTTATCTGTACTTGGTTAAGAAACAGAATAATTTCCGTAAATTTTCACTCACAATCTACATTCAACCACACAACACCAGGTTATATTCCAACAGGTTTAATTGGAAGCACTAGCTTTCGGAGCGCCATTCCTTCAATCACCTGATGAAGGAGCAGCGCTCCGAAAGCTAGTGCTTCCAATTAAACTTGTTGGACTATAACCTGGTGTTGTGTGATTTTTAACTTTGTACACCCCAGTCCAACACCGGTATCTCCACATCATGCATTCAACCAAGTACTGTACCTTAAATGACGAGATCTTTCCTTCCTGCTTTCCAAAAATAACTAGGATCAGGCCCAGTCTCTTCCCAAGAACTGGCAAATTTCTGCTTTATCTCAGACACATTGACATATCATGGAAGTAACAACTTGAAAGCAGGAAATATGAGAACGAAATCATTTTGATATTTATTCAAAGTGACACAAGTCAAACTGTTTGATTTGAGCAGCCATTAACTGGGAAGCAAGCACCACCTGGAATTGCTTCAAAACTGAAATTCCCACTTGACATTGTTAGAGACTGTACTCCTACAGTAACAACCAATTTATAACAAACATGTTTATAACATGGCTTACTTGCTTGCTAGAAATAACAAATAATATATTCATAGGTACATGTGTTCTTTACTCAGGAGCTTATCAGTATCTTTCTAGTATTCACTGAAGGGATGTGGACATTTATTATAGTCCTGACCTTTACTAGTCATGGAGATGGAGAGCAGACGACGATATGGGAAAGTTTTAATTGGGGAAGGGGGAACTACAATGCTATTAGGCAGGTACTGTGGAGCATAAATTGGGAACAGATATTCTCAGGGAAATGCACAACACAAATGTGGACATTGTTTAGGGAGCACTTGCTCCCTAAGTTTTGAAGAGCAAGGGGTGCTTTAATTGTATATGATCATGTTTGTTTCCTTGTGTGTAAATAACCCTAGTTATTTAGGGGCTCTAAATTCTGAAGAATAGTCATATTGGACTCAATGTTAACTCTGATTCCAGCTGTTTATGCTGCTAGACCTGCTGAGTTACTCTGGCACTTCAGATTTTATGTTAGAAATTTAGGGAAAATTTTGTAACAACTTAGTCTACACAAATATATTGTTGGCGAATAAAGGAGCAGTGAATTTGTTCTGACACTGAATTGTCCTTTTATAACTTTTTCATCATGTGTTGTCAGTCATGTCTGGAAAAAGATCTACACTAGACTAAGTCCTTAACTGTCACTTGGTAGTACAGACTTGAATATTGTTCAAAGATCGGATGTTGCTGGAGCTCATCATTGCTGTAATTAACACATTTAGACCTGACCTCCAGGTCAGGTGGAATTTGAAAACTAAGACCTTCTGGCCCAGATATAGGGGCATTGCCACTGTGCCATGACACCCTTTCTTGAAGCTTATAGACTTACCATAAGCAGGAAAAGACATGAGATCGTGAGATGAATACGTTTCAAACAATTACAACAACTTCTACTCCGCTTGACTCTGGCTAAGACATTGCCATGGAGATAGCAACATGTTAGCTTACCACCACATTCTAAACGATGATAAGTGACAGGCAATAGAACATAGAACAGTACAGCACTGCACAAGCCCTTCAGCCCTCGATTTTGTATCGACCTTTTATCCTGCTCTTAAGATCAAATTAACCTCTGGGCCCTTCAATTTACTATCATCCATGTGCCTATCCAAGAGTCGCTTTAATGTCCCTAGTGTATCTGACTCTGTTACCACCGCTGGAAGTGCAATCCATGCACCCACCACTCTGTGTAAAGAACCTACCTCTGACATCTCCTCTAAACCTTCCAACAATCACCTTAAAATTATGCCCCCTCGTGACAGAAAATTCCGTCCTGGGAAAAAGTCTCTGGCTATCTACTCTATGCCTCTCACGCCTCTATCAAGGAGGAGAAAGTGAGGACTGCAGATGCTGGTGATCAGAGTCGAAAGTGTGTTGCTGTGAAAGCACAGCAGGTCAGGCAGCATCCGAGGAGCAGGAGAACCGATGTTTCGGGCAAAAGCCTTTCATGAGGAATGTCTGATGAAGGGCTTTTGCCTGAAATGTCGATTCTCCTGCTCCTCGGGTGCTGCCTGACCTGCTGTGCTTTCCCAGCAACACATTCTCAACTCACACCTCTACCAAGTCACCTCTCATCCTTCTTCGCTCCAATGAGAAAAGCATTTGCTCCCTGAACCTTCCTTCATAAGACAATCCCTCCAGTCCAGGCAGCATCCTGATAAATCTCCTCTGCACCCTCTCTAAAAGGAAAGATGTGGAAGCTATAATGAGGCGACCAGAACTGAACACAAACATTTTAAGTGTGGTCTAATCAGGGCTTTACAGAGCTGCAGCATAACTTTGTGGCTCTTAAACTCAATCCCACTGCTAATGAAAGCCAACACACCATACACCTTCTTATCAACTTGGTGGCAACTTTGAGGAATCTATGGATGTAGACCCCAACATCCCTCTGTTCCCCAACACTGCCAAGAATCCTCTGCATTCAAATTTGAGCTTCCAAAATGAATCACTTCACACTTTTCCAGGTTGAACTCCATCTGCTACCTTTCAGCCCAGTTCTACATCCTGTCAGTGTCCCGTTACAACCTACAACAGCCCTCTACACTGTCCACAACTCTGCCAACATTCATGTCATTGGCAAACTTAATAACCCACCCTTCCACTTTCTCATCCAAATCATTTATAAAAATCACAAAGAGCAGAGGTGCCAGAACTGAACTCTATGGAACACCACTGGTCACCAAGCTCCAGGCTGAATACTCTTCATCAACCACCACCCTCTGTCTTTTATGGGCCAGCCAATTTTGCATCCGGATAGCCAAATCTCCGTCTCCCATGCCTCCTTACCATGGGGAACCTTATCAAATGCCTTACTAAAATACATGTATGCCACATCCACTGCTCTACCTTCAACAAGATATTTTGTCACATCCTCAAAAGAATTCAACAAGGCTTGTGAGGCATGACTTAGCCCTCTCAAAGCCATGCTGACTATCCCTAATCAAACTATGATTTTCCAAATAATTATAAATCCTAAATCTTAGAACCCTCTCCAATAATTTGCCCACCACTGACGTCAGAGTCATAGAGATGTACAGCATGGAAACAGACCCTTGGGCCCAACCCGTCCATGCCGACCAGATATCCTAACCTAATCTAGTCCCACCTGCCAGCACCCAGCCCATATCCCTCCAAACCCTTCTTATTCATATACCCATCCAAATGCCTATTAAATGTTGCAATTGTACCAGCCTCCACCACATATTCTGGCAGCTCATTCCATACACGTACCACCCTCTGAGTGAAAAGGTTGCCCCTTAGGTCTCTTCTATATCTTTCCCCTCTCACCCTAAACCTATGCCCTATAGTTCTGGACTCCCTGACCCCAGCGAAAAGACGTTGCCTATTTATCCTATCCATGCCGCTCATAATTTTGTAAAACTCTATAAGGTCACCCCTCAGCCTCCGACGCTCCAGGGAAAACAGCTCCAGCCTGTTCAGCCTCTACTGATAGCTCAAATACTCCAACCCTAGCAACATCCTTGTAAATCTTTTCTGAATCCTTTCAAGTTTCACAACATCTTTCCGATAGGAAGGAGACCAGAATTGCACACAATATTCCAACAGTGGCCTAACCAATGTTCTGTACAGCTGCAACATGACATCCCAACTCCTGTACTCAATACTCTGACCAATAAAGGAAAGCATACCAAACGCCTTCTTCACTATCCGATCTACCTGTGACTCCACTTTCAAGGAGCAATAACCTGCACTCCAAGGCCTCTTTGTTCAGCAACACTCCCTAGGACCTTACCATTAAGTGTATAAGTCCTGCTAAGATTTGCTTTCCCAAAATGCAGCACCTTGCATTTATCTGAATTAAACTCCATCTGCCACTTCTCAGCCCATTGGCCCATCTGATCAAGCTCCCGTTGTAATCTGAGGTAACCCTCTTCGCTGTCCACTACACCTCCAATTTTGTTGTCATCTGCAAACTTACTAACTGCACCTCTTCTGCTCGGATTCAAATCATTTATGTAAATGACAAAAAGTAGAGGACCCAGCATCGATCCTTGTGGTGCTCCACTGGTCACAGGCCTCCAATCTGAAAAACAACCCTCCACCACCATCCTCTGTCTTCTATTTGAGCCAGTTCTGTATCCAAAAGGCTAGTTCTCCCTGTATTCCATGAGATCTAACCTTGCTAATCAGTCTCCCATGGGGAACCTTGTCGAACGCCTTTGTGAAGTCCATATAGATCACATCTACTGCTCTGCCCTCATCAATCTTCTTTGTTACTTCTTCAAAAACCTCAATCAAGTTTGAAAGACATGATTTCCCACGCACAAAGCCATGCTGACAATCCCTAATCAGTCCTTGCCTTTCCAAATACATGTACATCTTGTCCCTCAGGATTCCCTCCAACAACTTGCCTATCACTCAGGTCAGGCTCACCGGTCTATAGTTCCCTGGCTTGTCTTTACCGACCTTCTTAAACAGTGGCACCATGTTTGCCAACCTCCAGTACAAATATCTCAGCAAGAGGCCCAGCAATCACTTCTCTAGTGTCCCACAGAGTTCCCGGGTACACCTGATCAGGTCCTGGGGATTTATCCACCTTTAACCGTTTCAAGACATCCAGCACTTCCTCCTTTATAATCTGGACATTTTGCAAGATGTCACCAACTATTTCCCTACAGCCTATATTTTCCATATCCTTTTCCACAGTAAATACCGATGCAAAATATTCATTTAGTATCGCTCCCATTTTCTGTGGCTCCACACAAAGGCCGCCTTGCTGATCTTTGAGGGCCCTATTCTCTCCCTAGTTACTCTTTTGTCCTTAATATATTTGTAAAAACTCTTTGGATTATCCTTAATTCTGTAATTCCCAGGATTGTCCCTATTCCCTTTCTTGAACAAGGGAATAATATTTGCCACCCTCCAATCATCTGGTACTACTCTAGTTGACAGTGAGGATACAGAGATCATTGCCAAAGGCGCAGTAATCTCTTTCCTTACTTCCCGTAGTAACCTTGGGTACATCCCGAATGGCCCAAAGGACTTATCTAGCTTCACGTTTTTCAGAAGTTCCCGCAGATCGCCCTTCTTAACATCAACCAATTGGAACATATCAGCCTGTTTCACGCTGTCCTCACAAATGACAAGATCCCTTTCGCTCGTGAATACTGAAGCAAAGTATTCATCAAGGACCTCCCCTACTTCCTCTGACTACAGGCAAAAGTCCCCTTCCCGATCCATGATCAGCCTTACCCTCACTCTGGCCATCCTGTTGTTCCTTACGTAAGTGTAGAACGCCTTGGAGTTTTCCTTAATCCCACCCATCAAGGCTTTTTCATGCCCCCTTCTAGCTTGCTCAGTCCATTCTTCAGTTCCTTCCTGGGTCCCTCGTAACTCTCTTAAGCCCGGTCTCATTCTTGCTACTTCAACCTTAAGCTTTTTTCTTTCTCTTGACTGCATGTTCCAAATCTTTTGTCATCATGGTTGCTTCAACCTACCATCCCTTCCTTGCCTCAATAGGACAAACCTATCCAGCTGAACCAATTTTCCCTCCTCAGACAATCTGTTCACTCAAGTATCGATCTAGAAAATCTCTAGTGAACTACCTCCAATACATTTATGCTTTTGTTTAAGCAAGACGAACAAAATCTGATTCATAATCTTATTTTGGTGTTCAATTCTACTCGTAATAAGGACAAAATTCGATTAGCTTTAACAACTTGCTAACGTTTTGTGATCCATGCACCAGATCCCTCTGCACCTTGGAATTCTTCAGTCATTCCCAATTTAAACAATCAGAATATCTTGTGAACTCAGTGCAGAAAGAAAGCTGACATAATTCTCAAGTAACGGGAAATAGCTACCTGCCGAAAGATGGTGCTTTAAGATTTAAAATAAAATGCCCTCTGAGAGGATATAAGTAATTTATTTTAGTTTCAAGTTGATCGCCTCTATATGCAGTCTCCCTCTCTATCTTTGTCCAAGATGCCTCCCTGTCTCTTTCTTGCAGTCACCCTCTCCCCCTTTTTCCTAGCAGCCTCACTCTCTTTCCCAGCACCTCCAACTCCCAGTGTAGCTTTCTCTCCAACTTCCCAATGCCTTTACAGGCCTCTCACCCTTTTCCCACTTATGGCCAATGTTCCTACTCCCATTAGGTTCCCAGCCACTGCCTCACCTTGCTAAACGATTCAACAGCAGCATATGTACTGATGATAAAACTGCATATGTAATGCAGTGATGACATTGAAATATGTACAGACACTCTGTGTTTGTTCCTGCCATGGCCAGCTGACATCACAGATTGTTGTAGATATCTACTGTTAAATAATACTCCACTATTTTATTATTCCTGCCAAAGTGAACATAAGAGACAAGCAGGAGGCTGGAAGAACACAGCAAGCAAGGCAGCATCAGGAAGTGGAGAAGTCAACGTTTCCAGTGTAATCCTTCTTCAGGACTGGGGGTGGGTGTATGGGGAGCTGCAAGTAAAGGGGGTGTCGGGAGCAGGGTGGTGAAGTGGGTTAGCATAGGTGAAAACTGGTAGACGGTACGACCTGGTTGGTCAATGGAAGGAATGAATCCATTAGGTGGCTGGGAGGAGTGGAAGGGAGGGGAGGGACTGGGAAGGGAGTTGGGGGAAGGGAAGGTAGGTTATCTGAAATTGGAGAACTCCGGGCTGTAGGCTATTAAATGTGAACAAGTTCACATTATGCTTCATCTACCAAATTTTGTCCTAGTCATCACCTCTGTTGGTCTGCATTTTTGCTCTGTCATCTTCATAATACAATTTTCCTATCTTTCGATCATGTGCAAATTCACCACCATGCCTCTGCTTCCCTCAACTGAGTCACTGGTGTAAACTGTAAGATTGCGGGTAAAGCACAGGGCCGGCGCAAAAATAAAACATGTAACACCTTCAGTCCTGGAGGAACGCTGTCTCATTTTTACTGGAGCAGTTGTATATGGTAGAAATGACAAATAAAAGCTTCTCTCTCTCTCTCTCTCTGTGGAAATCCACATCTCACATCCTGCCAATCTGAAAATGACCTGTTTATGTACACACTGGTTTTTGCCAGTTAGCCAATCTTCTGTCCATGCCAGTACATTATCTCCTACACCATGAGCTTTTATTTTGTGCAATAACCTTTTATGTGGAACCGTGCCAAATGCCTTTTGGAATGCCAAGCAATGGTGTTCATCAATGGGCTCCCCTTTAACTTCAGAACACGTCCACCCTTCAAAGAATTCCAATAAATTGGCTAAACATGATTTCCTTTTCACAAAACTATGCTAGCTCTTACTGGTTACCTTGTTTTTTTTCCAAATGCCCAGTTATGACCACCTGAATGATTAATTCTAAAATCTCCCCCATAACAGATATCAAGCTCACTGACCTATGGTTTCCTCTCTCCCTCTCTTCTTGTATACAGGAAGTACATTTGCTACTTTCCAATCTGATAAAACCTTTCCAGAACATATCCACTATTTCATTAACCATCTCTTTTAAGATCTTTATGATGAAGTTCATCAGGACCTGGAAACTTCTAAATGTGCAGCTCCACCAGGTTGCTTAGTAATGCTTCCTTAGTGATTATTAGTCGACTATTAACTGCCTATGGTCATCCTCAAGAGGTCCAACACTACTTCACTGACTCTTTTTTAAGATATCTATATAAATGCATGTTTTTACATTTCTAGCTACCTTCGTCCCTTCCTGACATTTATTTCTTCTGAATAACCTTTTCGTGATTGTCTATAATTCTTTGCATTACTAGGTGGGCAGAGTAACTGGTATGCTCAGAAGAGCCCCAAGTGCAAACCATGTAGTCAGCAACAAGATGGCAATGATATCCTTCCTATAATTGGACAACCAGAACTGGACATTCCAGAAGAGGCCTTACCAATGTCCTATACAACCTTAATGTGACTTCCCAACTCCATTACTCAAAGGACTGAGCAATGAAGGCAAGCACGCTAAATGCCTTTTTAACATGCAGTCAATATGTAATGCAAACTTCAAACATTATGTAGCTGAACCCCTAGGTCTCTCTGTTGTACAACACCACCCAAGGTCCTGCCATTAATTGTATAATTCTTATCCCTATTCATTGTACCAAAATACAATACTTCACATTTGAAAGGAGGTGAGGGTGGAATAGCAAGCCTTGAGAAGCCAGAAGACTGTCATGGCTGTGGTAACATCAGCACTGCCAATCTATGCATGCACAAGCAGCCAGTGGTCATCTTTGCCAGTCATACTGACAACGTGCGTGCTGTTAAATTATCATGTTTTCTCAACTACTGATTAAAAGCTATAGTAACACATTCAAAATAACTTGTCTCAGCTATATTGAAAATAATGTTCACAACCATAAACCTGTTCCTCACAGCAAAGGTATTCTCTTAGAATTATGGTGTAACTCAAACACTTCAACTGTTTTATTCAGAATATGGTAACATTTCTGTTAAAATCATATGAAAACACAAAGTGTAACACAATGATTAGCTTTTAACTCCTCCAATAAGAACACAGATTTTAGTTTTCTTGCATTAATTTTCTAATAAGGTTTTTTATGTTAAGACAATTGAACTGGAAAGTTGCAGGCCACAGAATAAGATGTTAAAGAATCATGTTTGACTGTTCTAGTGCATGTTGCTAACCATTAGCTAGCTGGAAGTACAATAAATAGTACAAATGAGATGGACGGAAGATGATGGATTTTTTGTTTAAATTTATGACCACTATAATGAACTGGTATTATTACATTCTTGATTTATTGTTCTGATCACCAGATAAACATATCTGTCAATACCTTTGAATGTACTAAAAATAGTCTAATTTCATCATTGCTGAATAGCTTCATAAGTTATAGAATCCCTACAGAGTAGAAGCAGGCCATTTAGCCCATCAAGTCCACACCACTTCCAAAGAGCATCCCACCCTGTCCCACCCCCCCTACCCAATCTCTGTAACTCCACATTTCCCATGGCTAATCTACCTAGCTGGCACATTCAGCCAATTTAGCAAGGCCAATCCACCCTAAACTGCACATCTGTCTGGTGGGTTTCCTCCGGGTGCTCCGGTTTCCTCCCACAGTCTAAAGATGTGCAGGTTAGGTGAACTGGCCATGTTCAATTGCCCATACTGTTTGGTGCATTAATCAGAGGGAAATGGGTCTGGGTGGGTTACTCTTCGGAGAGTCGGTGTGGACTTGTTGGGCCAAAGGGTCTGTTTCCACACTGTAGGGAATCTAATAAATATAAATAAAAATCTTTGGACTGTAGGAGGAAACCGGAACACCTGGAGGAAATCCACACAAACACAGGGAGAATGTGCAAACTCCACACAGTCGCCAAATGGTCGAATTGAACCTGGGTCCCTGGCATTATGAAGCAGCAGTTCCAACCATTCAGTTACCATGCTGCCCCAGTAGCTGGAAGGATTACATGCATGATAACTTTTGATTAATCCTTAAGCCAAAGATCACAGATTACATGAAAGTAGTAACAACTGCAATAAAACCCAGGAAACCTTAACAGAAGTTAAGCTATGTATACTAGAGCTCAACACAGCAGATATATCTTAACAATAAAACTGAAAATACTGGAAACACATCATGCAGCATCCCTCTGTGAAGAGGAGAGTTAGGGGTTTCAGGTCTGTGACTTACAGATTATTTCCAGCATTTTCTCACTTATTTCAGCTTTGTAGCATCTGCAATATCCTGCTCATGCAGGCAAGGCTCAGTTATAATACATACAGTTATAATACATATCTTACCTCTCACTGGTGCAAGGGTTTTGTGAGCACCTTTTGAAGGGTTATGATTTGATCCTGGTGCACAAGCTCCTTTGCTTGTTCCAGGGCTGTACCCAAATGTAAAACTGGAAGACGCTTTAATCAGAGATGGATTTTGATGCCCATTGCTGATTCCAGAGGCGCCAGTCCCATTACTCTTCATCTTACTGAGAGAATTTTCTGAGATGGAGGATGTTATCCCACTATGTTTGAGAGAGAACGAATACATCAAAGCATCTGATGTACAGTACATAAACATCACCTCAGTAAACAGCAAATTATTTATCTTCAGTAGCTCACTGTTACCGTAAATAATAAAGCGTGTATGATTTTCTCTTTCTCTTCACTTGAGATCACATTTCAAAAGTACCGCACATAATTGGAGTGGAAAGGTGAACAGAAGAAAGCCTAAATTGGTTAACTATTCACTTGAATAAATTTAATTCAATAGTTTGACAGTAGTATAAAGTAGCAATTTAAAAATTGTTATTTGTTACTTCAGTAGTTACTTTATAATTTATACGCATGTCAAAAGCAATTTCCCATTTGGAAGCATACCAAACAAAATGTCATCACAAAGTTCTGTTTACTTCCACTATAACAAAAGTAACACCATTACACTTTATGAAACAAAAAGCAGTCATCTGTAGTAATCCCTCTTCTCTGCAAAACAAAGTCAAAACAAGGATTGAAGCAGAGATACAAACCACATGATACTCCTTTGATAATCAACCGTAAACTATTTGTTGCTATTAACTCTATACCACTTTGGTTGGTGATTTTGAAAAACCTATTAACAGTAATATGTTCTAACACCTGCATGTGCAAAATCCAACTGTGCAACTTATTCAATTCTGCCCAAAATTGACAGGAGTCCATGATTATACCCATAACTGAAGTAACAGGTCATGATTCGATGGATCTGGCAGTCTGAAAATCAATAGTTACATTCTATAGATTAGATTAGCTTAGATTCCCTAGAGCACCCGGAGGAAACCCACGCAGACACGGGGAGAATGTGCAAATTCCACAGACAGTCGCACGAGGCTGGAATTGAACCTGGGTCCCTGGTGCTGTGAGGCAGCAGTGCCACCCATCGTGTTGTCAAAGAATCACAGAATCTCTACAGTGCGAAAAGAGGCAGTTCAGCCCATCGAGTCTGCACCAACCCACCGAAGAGCTCCCACCCCTACCGTATCACCATAACCTTCATTTACCATGGCTAATCCACCTAGTCTCCACATCCTGGGACAATACAGACAATTCAGAATGACCAATCCACGTAATCTGCCCATCTGTGGACAGAAACCAGAGCACCCGGTGGAAAGTCATGCAGACATTAGCAGAGCACGCAAACTCCACAGTCACTCAAAGTTGGAACTGAACCGGGGTCCTGAGCACTGTGAGGCAGCTAACCACTGAGCCACCTGCCACCCATTGACATGTCCATTGGCAAGATTTGATTTCATCTTTTATCTTCCTCCACTCTTAAATTCAGTAACTATCAAGGAGGGCGCAATGCTTGATCTTGAAGGAACTATCCTAGACTTCCAAATCACCTGTTTTCAGCTCATGCATGAAATACTATATCTAATGACACACACCTCTAAGAACAGTACAGCACAGAAAGAGACCGTTTGCCCCAGTCATGTTCAGAGCAATTTTAGTTGTCCATTCCGTTGCTCTTTACACATTCTGCAATTTGTCCTCCTCCAAGTATTATATATTAACTAAATAAAAAAAAATCAACTTGATCTGGACATGTTAAGACACTTCCGTAGCCATCACATGCTAGGAAGGGACATCTGACCCAGACACAGAGACACCATCACAATACACTTTATTAGATGCTTATAAGTACACGTCATGATATATCAAATCTGGATTATTCAACTTTAAATCCAATAGATTTACTATAAAGTCTTGGACTAAGAGGTTGGGAGAAGTAAAATAAGTCTTGGAACTTTTCAAAATGATCACCAAAGCCACCTGACCTGAAAACAGACAAACTCTCAAGGAAGATAAAAAGGAACATCTAATAGCTGGGATGGATTCGTGCACTCAGAAAAGGCTATCCGAGGGTTAAGTGGCTGGACGCTGAAGTGCATCATCTGGAGAGTTCAGCAGTGAATGAGACTTTCAGATTGCTCTGCAAATAAGACTTCTCAACCACAGGTATAACTAAATCCAAAATTAATTATGTAAAGGAGAGAAATGAAACCCTCCCTCTCTCTACAGGGAAGAACCATCACAACTCTGGAGTAATATCCAGCAACTTGCAGTATTGTAAAAAATAAGGAAGGTTTCTTGGAAGTGTGCCCAGGTCAGCAAAGAATTGAACAGCCCTCAGAGAAAATCGATTGCAAGTCAAGATCTTTTAGAAAATGGAAAACCTGCCAGTCAACTATCTTAAGAAGAAAGAAAAGTTCAACCTGTAATTCCTTAATTATAAAACTGCAAATGTTATGTCACATCTCTAGAGTAAGTGGGACTTGAACTTAGTGTCCCTACCTCTGAGCGAGGGAGGCCTAGCACAAGAGCCCTTCATACTAGATGATTTCAGCCAACATTGGTCTCACCAATGTCCGATGTAATTGAAGTATAAATTCCCTATATTTGCATTCAATTTCCTCTGCAATACACAATAACATTCTATTAACTTCTCAAATTACTTGCTGCACTTGCATATTAATCTCTTGCGATTCATATAAATCTCTTTGCACCTCAGAGTAGGCCAAGTTCTCACCATTTATATTCTTCTTGCCAAAATTGACAATTTCACCTTTTTGCACATTGTTTTCTATTTTCCAGATCTTTATCCACACTTATCCACAATGAGACCCTTCTGGTCTCATTGTATCCTCCTTATAACTTTCCTGCCTATCTTTGTATTATCAGCAAATTTAGCAATCATACCTTCCGGTCCTTCATCTAAGTCATCGACATAATTCTAAAAAAAGATCCTAGCACTGATCCCTGTGGCACATCACAAGTTACATCTTGCAAACCTGAATATGACTAACTTTTGTCTACACCTCCTGCTGGCAAGTCAATCTTTTATCCATGTCATACTTCCTAAACCATGAACTTTGGTTTTCCACAATAACTTTTGATGTAGCACCTTATCAATGCTTTCACTGGAAAGGAATTTTCTGTTTTTTATTGTGACTTACTTGGGACCTTTAGAAATCCTTGTGACATTTTTTTTTGACATTGCTGTGCTTCTTGTATTTCGAATATGCTTCAACATCCATGCACGAAGTTTAGTCAGACAACTGTATTCTGACAAAACAACTCTCGGCCAAGGATTACAATCAGCCATATCTAAGGCTGCAATGGCTAAAGCTCTCCCCACCTAAGGAAATGAGGGAAACAGAAAACTAATTAACAGATCAGACAATTACTTTTATGTGATAGCTATGGCTATCCACATATGCCCTCTCAAATTATTAACCACCTTGGTGAGTGGTTCTTCGATTAGCTATAAGACATTAAAATCTAGAATTATCACACAATTCTAGAGCCCATGGAAATCCAATCTAGATAACAGAATCCTTACAGTGCAGACAAAAGCCATTCAGCCGAGCAGGTCTGCAATGGCCTGATGAAGAGCATCCACCCTATACCCATAACCCCATATTAGCTAATTCATCTTGCTTGCATATCCCTGGACTCAAAAGGCAACTTAGAATGGCCAATCACTTTACCTGCACATCTTTGGACTAGGGGAGAAAACCAAAGCACTTGGAGGAAACACACACAGACATGAGGAGAACATGCAAACAACACAGACAGTCACCCAAGGCTGGAATTGATCCCCAGTTCCCTGGTGCTATGAGGAAGCAGTGCTAACCACTGTGCCACCATGCCACTCATCTATGCCTGATAGACAGGTAGCTTAACAAAATGGTTAGCTAAGAAGTCAATGCTTGATGGTCAGTTCTTTAATCCACAATTTAAACTCCAGATTCATTTGACAGCATTCTACAGTTCAAGTGTGAAGTTTCTTGACCAGCAGAATAAACTAATCTTAAAGTAGCAACAGTATACCACAATTAACTGTGTCTCTTCTCCAAACAAGGCTAAATTACATTTGCACAAGTTTGGATATATTCAGAATTAACTTCCATTATACCATAATACTGGGTACTCCCAGAGTTTTATTTAGCCCCTACAAAATTTTACAAATATATTGTGAGGAATATGCAATTTTTTCTAGGTTTCAGGATTTCTGCAAATATGAATAATTAAAAGTGAATACTCAAGTCTGGTTTTCAAAATAGAAATTGAAGCCCTCGCTTCTTTCATTAACCTTGGAGTCCTAATAATTTAGAGACAATCCAAGGAATTTCCATCAATACTGAAAAATATGTTGCTGGAAAAGCTCAGCAGGTCAGTCAGCATCCAAGGAGCAGCAGAATCGACGTTTTGAGCATAAGCCCTTCTTCAGGAATGAGGAGGGTGTGCCAGGCAGGCTAAGATAAAAGGTAGGGAGGAGGGACTTGGGAGGGGCGTTGGGAATGCATAGGTGGAAGGAGGTTAAGTGAGGGTGATAGGCCGGAGAGGGGGTGGGGGCGGAGAGGTCGGGAAGAAGATTGCAGGTCAAGAAGGCGGTGCTGAGTCCGAGGGTTGGAACTGAGATAAGGGGGAGGGAGGGGAAATGAGAAAGCTGGAGAAATCTGCATTCATCCCTTGTGGTTGGAGGGTTCCTAAGCAGAAGATGAGGCGCTCGTCCTCCAGGCGTCATGTTGCCATGGTCTGGCGATGGAGGAGGCCAAGGAGCTGCATGTCCTTGGCGTAGTAGGAGGGGGAGTTAAAGTGTTCAGCCATGGAGCAGTTGGGTTGGTTGGTGCGGGTGTCCCAGAGGTGTTCTCTGAAACGTTCCGCAAGTAGGCGGCCTGACTCCCCAATGTAGAGGAGGCCACATCGGGTGCAGCGGATGCAGTAAATTATGTGTGTGGAGGTGCAGGTGAATTTGTGATAGATATGGAAGGATCCCTTGGGGCCTCGGAGGGAAGTGAGGGGGGAGGTGTGGGCGCAAATTTTGCATTTCTTGCGGTTGCAGGGGAAGGTGCCGGGAGTGGAGGTTGAGTTGGTGGGGGGTGTGGACCTGACGAGGGAGTCGCGGAGGGAGTGGTCTT
This sequence comes from Chiloscyllium plagiosum, assembly GCF_037043375.1. Classification (NCBI taxonomy): domain Eukaryota; kingdom Metazoa; phylum Chordata; class Chondrichthyes; order Orectolobiformes; family Hemiscylliidae; genus Chiloscyllium; species Chiloscyllium plagiosum. The sequence continues at coordinate 3,812,753 of NW_028270141.1, read as the reverse complement.
TCCGGAACGCTGATAGGGGAGGGGAGGGAAATATATCCTTGGTGGTGGGGTCTGTTTGGAGGTGGCGGAAATGAGGAAGGATGATACGATGTATCTGGAGGTTGGTGGGGTGGTAGGTGAGGAACAGTGGGGTTCTGTCCTGGTGGCGATTGGAGGGGGCGGGGTTCAAGTGCAGAGGAGCGGGAAGTGGAGGAGATGTGGTGGAGAGCATTGTCAACCACGTCTGAGGGGAAATTGCGGTCTTTGAAGAAGGAGGCCATCTGGGTTGTTCGGTATTGGAATTGATCCTCTTGGGAGCAGATGCGGCGGAGGAATTGGGAATATGGGATGGCGTTTTTACAGGGGGCAGGATGGGAGGAGGTGTAATCTAGGTAGCTGTGGGAGTCGGTCGGTTTATAGTAAATGTCCGTGTTGAGTCGGTCGTCTGAGATAGAAATGGAGAGGTCTAGGAAGGGGAGGGAGGAGTCTGAGACGGTCCAGGTAAATTTGAGGTCGGGGTGGAAGGTGTTAGTAAAGTAGATGAACTGTTCAACCTCCTCGTGGGAGCATGAGGTAGCACCAATACAGCCATCGATGTATCGGAAGAAAAGGTGGGGGGTGGTGCCAGTGTAGCTGCGGAAGATGGACTGTTCCACATATCCGATGAAGAGGGAGGCATAGCTGGGGCCCATGCAGGTGCCCATGGCTACTCCTTTGGTTTGGAGGAAGTGGGAGGATTGGAAAGAGAAGTCGTTCAGAGTGAGGACCAGTTCAGTCAGTCGAAGGAGGGTGTCAGTGGAAGGGTACTGGTTGGTTCGGCAGGAAAGGGAGGGCTTTGAGGCCTTCGTGATGGGGGATGGATGTGTATAGGGACTGGATGTCCATGGTGAAGATAAGGCGTTGGGGGCCGGGGAAGCGAAAATCATGGAGGAGGTGGAGGGCGTGGGTGGTGTCCCAAACGTAGGTGGGGAGTTCTTGGACTAAGGGGGACAGGGTCGTGTCGAGGTATGTAGAGATGAGTTCGGTGGGGCAGTAGCAGGCTGAGACGATGGGTCGGCTGGGGCAGTCAGGTTTGTGGATTTTGGGCAGGAGGTAGAAACGGGCGGTGCGGGGTTGTGGGACTATAAGGTTGGAGGCGGTGGATGGGAGATCTCCGGAGGTGATGAGGTTATGGATGGTCTGGGAGATGATGGTTTGGTGGTGGGAGGTGGGGTCATGGTCAAGGGGGCAGTAGGAGGACGTGTCCGCGAGCTGGCGTTTAGCCTCAGCAGTGTAAAGATCGGTGCGCCAAACTACCAAACGCGCCTCCCTTGTCTGCCGGTTTGATGGTGAGGTTGGGGTTGGAGCAGAGGGAGTGGAGGGCTGCATGTTGCGAGGTTGGAGTGGGTGAGAGCAGTGGACAGGTTGAGGCGGTCAATGTCGCAGCGGCAGTTGGCTATGAAGAGATCGAGGGCGGGTAAGAGGCCAGCACGGGGTGTCCAGGTGAATGGGGTGTGTTGGGAGAAGGGGTCGTCAGAGGGTGGGCGAGAATCCAGGTTGAAGAAGTAGGCGCGGAGGCGAAGGCGGCAGAAGAATTGTTCGGTGTCTCGCAGCGTGTTGAACTCGTTAATCCAGGAGTGTAGGGGGATGAAGATGAGGCCTCTACTGAGGACTGATCTTCCATCAATGCAATAGCAAGTCTAAGAATATCCAAACCCATATCCCAGTTGTGGCCATTTAGCTTTGTAAATAACCGTCAATGTTACTGAATATTCATTCCAAGTACAATTTACAGGATCCCTAATTTTCCATCAATTAAACATTCTCAGAATCAGATATACTAACACACAATTCAGAGGGTTAAAAAGCAAAGATAGTTCTTTAAAAGTGTTTATTTTAAAACAGAGTGCATAGTATAATGATGTGCATGAGAAAACTAACACAAATGTTTATAATCAAATTGAGCTGATACAGTTTGGAATATTGTTTCTCATTGGAAATTGATGAGCTGCATAAGAAAAGTCAATGACGGCCAACATCTCAAACTGCTTTACAGGCAATTAAACATAGTAAGAGAGTCAAATAGCATTAAAACAGAGCCTTTGGTCCAACTCATCCAAGTTTCCCAAATAAAACGTCCTATTTGCCTGCCTTCGGCATATATCCCTCTAAATACTTTTGAAATGTGGTCACAGTTGTAATGTAGGAAATGCAGAAACTAATTTTTGCAGAGCAAAGTAGCTATAATTATGCACTTTGAACATTGCACAAGATGCCAACTAATGGGGTACTGTTAGCTGTGAGAAAGAGGAAGCTATTCCATTAGGATGGAATCCCCCAAGAACAGGCTATGAACAATTTCATAAATAATCAAACAACTAGTGCAGTAAACAGGGCTTCAAACTAATAACAGGAGGAACAATTCAATAAGGATACAAATTCAAGGCTGTAGAATAGCGATCTAAGTAAAACCAAGCTGGAAGATCATTATAGGACTGCGGCGATTAAAGTCATATGAATTATGAAGAGTAACATTAAAATTAATGGTGCCAAATCTGATTGTACAAGGCATTGTAATGAATAACGGTAGCTGCAAGTTCATGACTTGTGAATTTGTCCATCCGTGTCAAAAATAAGTAGCAACAAAGTTCAACATACATGGGCAAACTTACATATCTGGGATTTTTAACGGGTCCCACACTCGCAAATTTCATCATTCATGGGGGTTCTCAAAAACAGAACTCTCACGTATAAAAGGAAGGACTGGAGATTAAATAATAGCAGAAATAAATAGGGGGTATAATCGAATAGGTTTGACTGAGATGTAGTTGCATGGCAACCTTTCCAAAAAGGAAAAATGTCACCAGCAGAAAAACAAGTGAGGCAAGACTGTGTGCCTCACCGCACGCTAGAAGGCTGCAGAGAAAGATGGGGCCAACCATTGTGGTTTGTCAGATCACCTACCCATTAAGATCATGTAGACAATGACAACATCCCAGAGTCCCAGTCTTAAATAAAGTTGTATTCAGGTTTCCATGGTCTTTGTAAACAAGTAAATTCAAGAAAAGTGTCAAGAATACCACCAGAATTCTCCATTGCATTCAGTGAACTGACCAAAGCATTTGATTCATGATGCTTTATTGACCACTCCCTAAAGGTTTATATGTCCAAGAAACTTCATCACAATCCTAAAACTGCTTCACTATACTCTATATACACACACACATTCTTTGCACACCAAGGCAAAACACTGGAATTTGACACACTCTGCAATTGCAAAAACCAAGGGCATTAAAACTTTACATGGTGGTCTTCCTCCACTACGCCTTGGCAGCAGCTGCCCCAAGCTTTAGAACATCCCTCGGCATGTATCATAGAACCGCTAGAGTGTGGATTGGCAGGCTATTCAGTCCATCGACTCCACACTGCCCCTCCAAATAACATTCAATCCAGATCCACTCCACTGCCCCCAAACCAACCCCTGTAACCCTGCATTTCGCATGGCTCACCCACCTAGCCTACATACCCCTGGACAGTGGGCAATTTAGCATTGCCAATCCACCCCAACCTGCGCATCTTTGGACTGTGGGAGGAAACCGGAGCACCCCGGGACAGACTTTGCATATCTCTCCAGACTTGCTTTCCAAAGGCACATTCCAGAAGGAGATGTATGACAATCTTTACGCCCTCGCAACTGCTTCGAGGACAGCATGCAGTGCCACAGAGAGACCGAGTATGCATGAAAGATCTCACAGGTAGTGCCCTTCTCTCGACCAGCCAAGCAATGTCTTGGTGCTTGTTGGAAAGTTCTGGTGATGAGGCATTCTGCCAAATGACTGTGGCAGTCTATTCAGGGAACCATGCGATAGGATCCCCTCTCTCCCTTTCCCACAGGGGCTGCAGGACGCAACCTAATGGACTTGAGATTGAAGGTGTTCTTTCCAAAATTCTTCATGAAGGACAAGTGATAAGGTACAGTCTAACTGCATCCAGAGATTAGTGGGGTGGAAGTTGAGGACCAGGACGGCTCTATCCTTGTTGCGCTTGGAGGGGTGGGGTTCAAGGGCGGAGGTACGGGAAGTGGAGGAGATGTGCTGGAGGGCATTACTGACCACGTGGGAAATTGTGGTCCTTGAAATAGGAGGCCATCTAGAATGTCCAGAAGTGGAATTGCTCCTCCTGGGAGCAGATACAGCAGAGGAATTGCGAGTAAGGGGTCACGTTTCTACTTTGCGGGGCTGGGGGTCAGGGGGGAAGCGGTTTAGTCCCCACAGCTATGAGATGTCAGTGTTGAGTCAGTCCCCATTGATGGAGCTGGAGAGGTCCAGGAAGAGGAGGGGGGTGTCCGAGATGGCCCAGGTGAACTTAAAGTTCAGGGTGGAAGGTATTTGTGAAGTTGATGAACTGTTCAACCTCCTCATGGGAGCACAAGGTGGTGCCAATACAGTCATCAATGTAGCGAAGGAAAGGTTGAGGAATGGTGATGGCGTAACTGAGGAAGATGGGTTGTTCCACGTATCTGATGAAAAGATAGGCGTAGCTGGGGCCAATCCGGGTGCCCATGGCTACCCCATTGGTCTGAAGGAAGCTAGAGGGCTCAAAGGAGAAGTTGTTGCAGGTGAAAGCCCGTTCCGCCAATCAAATGATTGTGTCGGTGGAGGGATACTGGTTGGGTCAGTGGGATAGGAATAACTGGAGGACTTGGAGGCCTTCGCTATGGCGGATGGATGCGTATAGAGATTGGATATCCATGGTGAAGATGAGGCATTGGGGGCCAGGGAAACAAAACTCATGGAGGAGGTGGAGGGCATGGTTGGATGTACATGGGGATCATGAGGGGCAGGACGGTGTCGAGATATGAGGAGATAAGTTCAGTGGGGCAGGGGCAGACTGAGACAATAAGTCAACCTGGGCAGTCAGGTGTGTGAATTTTGGTAGGTGCAAACTGTGGAGTTGGAGGCTGTGGACAGTCTGGGAGATGATGATTTGGTGATGGGAGGTGATGTCATGGCGGTATGTGGAGGTGTCTGTGAGTTGGCACCTGGCTTCGGTGATGTAGGAGCCAGTGCACCAAACTACCACTGCACCTACCTTGTCCACTGGTTTAATGGTGAGGTTGGGATTAGAGCAGAGGGAATGGAGGGCTACACATTGTGAGGATAAGAGGTTGCAGTGGTTGGGAAGGGTGAGAGATTGAGGTGGTTAATGTCACAATGGCAGTTGGAGATAAAGAAGCCCGTAAGGGGGCCAAAACAATGGAGTGTGTTGGAGACGGAAGAAGGGACCACGGAGGGAAGTTGGGAGGCATGACTGAAGTAGTAAGCATGGACACAGAGGAAGAAAAGATCAATGTCACAATGCATTCGAAATTTGTTGACCTGGGAGCGTAGAGGACTGATCATTCATTCTCAGTGACGGGGAGGTCTTGGGGGAAATGGTGAAAACCCAGCAAGGCTGGTGGCTGGGGCCTAGTGTTGAGAGTAGAGTTGGAGACTGCCCCCACTTCAGGGACAGTCACGGGATCATTGATGACATCATAGGTGATGGTCATGGGGGCAGAAGTGGTGTATTTGGTGGCATGGCATCTAAGGCAGTGTAAGCAGTGCTTTCGGTGGCGTGTGCTGGGGCAGCGTGGTTGTCATCAGTGTTCCGGTGGGTGATGTCAATATGGGGTAGAAGTGACATTGGCAGTGGCAACCACGGGAGTGGAAGTGACATGCAGGCAACATTGGAAGGGTTCAAAGGAGATTTACTAGAATAATCCCAGGGAGGAAGGGCTCCTCATACCAGAAGTGATTGAGGACTCTGGGTGTGTAATCGAAAGAGTTTAGAAGGATGAAAGATGTGGGGAGAAAATCTCATTGAAATTTACAGAATATTGAGAGACCTGTATAGAATGGACATGGAGAAGATGTTTCCACTCTTAAGTCAGACGAGGATCTGTGGGTACAGCCTCAGAATGAAGGGATAGCCCTTTAGAACTGAGGGTGGTGAATCTATAGAACCCATTACCACAGAAGGCTCTGAGGCCAAGTCACTGAGATAGACAGGTTCTTGATTAATACAAGAATTAAGGCAGGAGACATATCAGCAATGATCAAATGGTAGAGCAGACGCCATTGGCCAAATTGCCTAATTCTGCTCCTTTATCTTATGGATTTTAAGAGTTTTTAGGAACCATGTTAGGAAGAGGTCATTGAAAATATTAGAGGCACTGGCATAAAAGATGAGAAAATTATAGAAAAAAAACCTATTTGCATCAGTGTTCACAACAGAAAGCAAAAGATACATTGTGGGGAACTTACAAGTTCGTAACATTAGTGAAGGCAAAAAAGCTGAGAAATTAATGGGATTAAAATTCCCCCATGCCCAATGCCCTTCTGCCTAGAGTTTTGAAAGAGTGGTTACAGTTATTGTAGATTATTTGAGTATTTGAGGCTCCAGAACTCCCTAGATTCTAGAAGACTCCCAATGGATTGAAACAGAGCAAAAATTACCTCTCTTTTCAAGATAGGAAAGGAAAAGAGAATGATCAGTCAGGTGGCCAAAATGAAAAGTAGGTGGAATCTATAACAACATATATTACAAAGTAACAAGTCATATTGAAAATTACCATATTAGGCAAAGCCTAATGAGAAGGAAATAATGTTTGGCAAAACTATTCGAGCTTTTTGAAGGTACAAAAAGCAGGACAAGCAAGGGGGAATTAGTGGACGTAGTATACTTGGATTTTTGGAAGGGATTAGGTAAGGTACTCTATAATAGTTTGTTGCACAAGATAATGCACATGGGATTGAAAATATTATATGGAAGAGAATGAAGACTGGTTCACAGACAAAAGTAGAAAAGGACCAAAGAAGTCACTTTTGGGATGATAGTTAGTTTCAAGTGCTTAGGCCTCAGTGATTTACAATCTATATAATTGACTTTGAGAAGGGATTATTTGGAGATGCTGGTGTTGGGACTGGGGTGTACAAGCTTAAAAATCACACAACATCAGGTTATAGTCCAACAGGTGTATTTGAAAGCACTAGCTTTCAGAGCGCTGCGCCTTCATTAGGTGGTTGTGGAGGATGAAGGAGCAGCAGTCCGAAAGCTAGTGCTTCCAAATCAACCTGTTGGCCTACAACCTGGTGTTGTGTAACTTTTAACTTAGATAAGGGAAGTGATAAATCCAGGTTTTCTGGTGAAAGGAAGCTAGAAGGGAAGAAATAACACAGATAGGTTGCTGAAGCACATGGACTGCTTCAAAAGATAACAACATATTGTATAAACTGGGGGGATTGGGGAAATGTTAAATTATCAACTTGGGTAGGAAGAATGGAAAAACTGAATTCATTTAAAAGGTGAAGTATTAATTCAGAGGAAAGACTTTGTGTATGCATCACAAATTCAAAACACTGCATATATGACACTTTATGTTTACAATGTTTACATACTTGTTCAAAGATTTCTGTAGTATATTTAGGTGGAAAAGCAGGTAGTGGTGGTGGACTTGCTCGTCCATTGTCATGGCAAGCAGGAGGAACTGAGTTCACGCAGCGGCCTGTATTATAATTACATTCCAAGGTATAGCTGTGGAGGAAAACACAGAAACTTTGAAAAATCACAAAACTTTCAGACAAATTCTCGAATGAAATTACATTAGGAAAATTTTTTGCATCATTGTGAGCCACGAGTGAGGCCCCAGAAGACAGAGGGTAGTGTGTATCATAGTCATAGAGACGTACAGCATGGAAACAGACCCTTCGATCCAACTCATGCATGTTGACCAGATATCCCAACCTAATCGCACTTGCCAGCACCCAGCCCATATCCCTCCAAACCCTTCCTATTCATATACCCATCTAGATGCCTTTTAAATGTTGCAATTGTACTAGCCTCCACCACTTCCTCTGGCAGCTCATTCCATACATGTACCACCCTCTGCGTGAAGTAATTGCACCTTAGGCCTCTTTTATATTTTTCCCCTCTCACCCAAAACCTATGCCTTTTAGTTCTGGACTCTCCCACCCAGGAAAAAGACTTTGTCTGTTTATCCTATCCACGTCCCTCATAAATTTTGTAATCCTCAAAAAGGTCACCCCTCAGCCTCCGACGCTCCAGGGAAAACAGCCCCAGCCTGTTCAGCCTCTCCCTAGCTCAAATCCTCCAATCCTGGCAACATCCTTGTAAATCTTTTCTGAACCCTTTCAAGTTTCACAATATCCTTCCAATAAGAAGGAGACCAGAATTGCACGCAATATTCCAAAAGTGGCCTGACCAATGTCCTGTACAAATTGTGCCATAATTCAAGAAAGGCTGCAAGAAAAGCGTGGGAACTATAGACCAGTAAGCTTAACACCTTTGGTGGTTAAGTTACATGAGAAGATTCTGAGAGATAAGAATATACACGCATTTGGAAAGACAGGGTTTGATTAGGAGTAATCAGCTTTGAGAGTGGATATCATCCCTCACAAATTTGAGAGAGTTCTTTGATGAAGTGACCAGGAAGGTTGACGAGGGCAGGGTGGCAGACGTAGTCTATATGGATTTCAGCAGGCCTTTGTTAGGTTCCACACGGTAGGCTGCTCTGGAACTCTTGAACACATGGAATCTAGGGGGAGCTGGCAAATTGGATACATAGTTAGCTTGATAGTAGGAAGCAGAGGGTCATATTGGAAGGATGCTTGTCGGACTGGAGGCCTGTGGCTAGTGGAGTGCCTCAGGGGTCGGTGCTGGGCCCATTATTGTTTGTTATCTATGTCAATGATTTGGATGAGAATGTACAAGGCATGATTAGTAAGTTTGCTGATGGCACTAAAGTAGGTGGTGGCGAGGATGGTTATCAGAAACTGCAGCAGAACCTTGAAAAGAGAAAGGGTAAATGGAGTTTAACATAGTTAAGTGAGAGGTCTTGCATTTTGGAAAGTCAAATCAAGGTAGGAGTTTCATGGTGATTGGTAGGGCCTTAAGGAGTGCAATGGAACAGAGTGATCTTCAAGTTCAGGTTCACAGTTCTCTGAGAGTGGATTCACAGGTCGACAGGGCAGTGAAGAAGGCTTATGACACACTGGCCTTCATCAGTCAGGGCACTGAGTAGAGAAGTTGCAAAGTTATGTTGCAGTTATAAAGGACATTGTTGAAGCCGCACTTGGAGTATTGTGTTCACTTTTGGTCAGCTTACTATAGGAAGGATGTTATTAAACAGGAAAAAGAATGCAGAAAAAAATTACAATCTACATGCTGCTAGGACTCAAGGGTCTGAATCTTAGGGGGAGATTGGACAAGCTAGGACTTTTTCCTTTAGAGCATAGGACACTGGAGGGAGGACCGTATAAAAGTGTATAAGATCATGAGAGATATGGAAAGGGTGAATGTACTGTGTTTTTCCCAAGGTTGGGGAATAGAGAACTAGGGGGCATCAGTTTAAGGTTAGAGGGAAAAGAATAAAAGGGAACTTGAGGAGCATTTTTTTTTACACTGAGGGTGGTAAGCATTTGGAACTAGCTACCAGTAGAAGTGGTTGAGACAGGTACATTAACAACATTTAAAAGGCATTTGGATAAATACATAGACAGGAAAGGATTTGAAGGATATGAGCCCAGTGCAGGGAAATGGAACTAGCATGGACAGACATTTTGGTCGGCATGGACCAGTTTGGGTCAAGGACTCTAGGACTCCAAGACTCTAAAGTAGGTTATACCAACTTTAAAAAAAGAAGAATGTTTTGGCTTCTTTTGAAAAACAGTACAATCAAACTGAGCATCAATAATTACACCTGAATTATGATAAAATCTTAAATAGAAAACTAGAATAACAAACAGCACCATCTTGTGCACCACTGAGTCAGATTCTACTGACTACAATGAGAGATTGTCCAGTAATGAGAAATCTAATTAGAAACCAAGTCAAAAATAATATTTTCAGATCACTGTGGGCAGTGTATTTTCTGTTGAACAATATAGAACAAAATGAAATTTAAAGTGACTAGCTGTTTGTTTTTAAGTATGTCCAATAGTCATAGTAAAGCTTTGCTGCATTATATTTTCCTGAAAATTCAAACAAAAGAATAATGAACAGATTTCAGATTTATTTTTCAAATTTTGAAGAGAAATATAAATGTCATGTTGCCTAACACTTTTTTTTTCTTAACTTTAAGCTTGAAAGTACATAACAGCAAAGAAACATAAAATAAATTAAAGGCGAATTTATTGTCTGGATTGAACTTATTTGATCTCCATTTTCAAATTACAGGTTTGTTTCTGAGAATAATATCGGTTTTTGAAAATATAACAAAATGCTAAAACTTCAGTTTTGAATCGAATCATTACAAAATTTACTTATGAGTAAAATTATTTAGAACAATTAGGGCACTCAACGTAAGAAATTTAAGTTACATTAAAAATGCTTGAGTTAAAGATATGAATATTATTTCAAAAACTTTCAGCTGTCACCATTTGCATTCTTTAACATGGCATGAATACAAAATAAACATTTTTTATTTAAAACTCTGCAAGTAAAAAAAAACTTGAAGTATAACCAAAAAAAAAACTTTTCATAAACTGTATGAAACACCCTCTCACCTGTGAATAATTCCAGTCGCCTTATAAATTGCCACTCTCCCACTTCCCTCTTTAGACTGTCCGTCCCTTTTGTCTTTGGCATACATGTTTCTCTCAGAGAAATTGCAAGCCGTGAAATCAAAGTGTGCTGAGTTCATGGAGATCAGTTTTGGAAACAACATATTCTCTATCTATTTGGATAATGAAAAAAGAAAACTATTAAATGGAAGAATTTAATCCTATTTGAGAATATTGAGCTTAAAAGTCACCAAGCACAGGAAGCAAATGTTTACATTCATGGAAGTAGAAGCATTTTTAAAAGTGAAAGCAGTAACACAGTTCAATCAACACAGCCAAAAATATGCACCCTACAGAATCTGTGTTGAGTGTAAAAGAGATATTGGGTGCACTGATAGTAATCTTCCAAGAAACCGAAGATTCAGGAAAATTCTCAGAGGATTTGTACGCTATCAAAGTAACACCTTTATTTAAAAAGGGAAGTTGATAAAAAAAAATGGCAATTATAGGCTAGTTAGCTGGACATCAGTCATGGGGAAAATGTTAGGATCTATTATAAAGATCGTAATAGCACAGCATTTAGAAATACATATGATCAAGCAGAGTCAGCACAGCTTCACGAACAGGAAACCATGCCTGATAAATTTATTAGAATTCTTTAAGGATTTAGCAAGCACGATACATTAAGGGGAAGTGTGTGTTAGTATATGTTGCACATGGCATGCACAAATATACCACACAGAGTCCCACTGGCAATCTTAAATTGGTTGTCAGCATAGTTCTTACTACATTCAAAATTATTTACCATGTGACGTCCAATCGTTCAAGCACACCTAATGTTGGAAACTGGAATTTTGCAAGCATGGCCTGGTTAGGTATGGTCAGCACCTTGACTGTTGCAAATAGCCAAAGGGACATGCTGTTTGACATGATCTGCCAGTATTTGGGACAGTTCAATGAACAAGGGTAAAGTTTCATTTCCTGAAGAAGGGCTTATGCCCAAAACGTCGATTCTCCTGTTCCTTGGATGCTGCCTGACCTGCTGCGCTTTTCCAGCAACACATTTTCAACAATGAACAAGGGTAGGCTTATACAATTAATGGTAGGGTCTAGGTTGTATTATAGATCAGAGAGAGCTCAGGGTTCAGATACATAATTCTTTGAAATTTGCGTCACATGAAGACAGGGTAGTTAAAAAGGCATTTGGCATGCTTGACTTCATTGTTCAGTCCTTTGAGTATAGGAGTTGGGAAGTCGTAGAGGTAATACAGGACATTGGTGTGGCCTCTTCTGGAATACTGTGTCCAGTTCTGGTCACCTAGTTATAGTAAAGATATTATTAAGCTGGAGAGAGCTCAGAAGAGATTCACCAGGATGTTGCTGGGTGTGGAAGGTTTGAGATATGAAGAAAGGCTGGATAGGCTGGGACTTTTTCAATGGAGCCTAAGAGGTTGAGAGGTGACCTTACAGAAGTTTATAAAATAATGAAGGCTATAAACAGACTTAATGGTAGGTGTATTTTCTCTAGGAGAAATTTCATGACTAGGGGGCACATTTTTAAGGTGAGAGAAAGAAGATTTAAAATAGACATGAGGTGCAAAGATTTTACATAGTGGATGGTTCGTGTGTGGAATGAACTTCCTGAGGAATAGTGGATGTGGGTACAAATACAATGTTGAAAACTCAATTGAATAAGTACATGAGTAGGAATGGTTTGGATGGATATAGGCCAGGAGCAAGCAAGTGGGATGAGTTTAGTTTGGGATTAATGTTCGGCAAAAGGTCTGTTTCCATGCTGCGTGATTCCATGATAAGTTACTTAATAAAGAGCCCATGGTGGTGGAGATAGCACATTAGCATGGATATGAGGATTGCCTTACTAACAGAATAGAGAGAGTTGGTATAATTGGACATTTGCAGGATGACAACCTGTAATTTGAGAGTTCCAAAGTGATCAGTGCAGGGGTCACAATTATTTACAATTTGTATTTTGCTTAAAAATGTGTTGCTGGAAAAGCGCAGCAGGTCAGGCAGCATCAAAGGAACAGGAGAATCGACGTTTCAGGCATGAGCCCTTCTTCAGGAATGCCCGAAACGTCGATTCTCCTGTTCTTTTGATGCTGCCTAACCTACTGCGCTTTTCCAGCAACACATTTTTAAGCTCTGATCTCCAGCATCTGCAGTCCTCACTTTCTCCTTTACAATTTGTATTAATGATTTGGGTGAAGTGAATGTACTATAGCCAAATTTGTGGATGACACAAAAACATGTGGGAAGGTAAGTGCAGAGCATGATTCAAGGGGTCTACAGAGATATACAGACAGGTTCAACAAATGGGTCAAAACTTGTCAGGTAGATCACAATGTGGGGAAGTTATGCACTTTGGCAGGAAGAACAGAGGAGAGCTAAACATTAATAAGATTCTTAGAGGATTTGAAAGGATGGATGTAAAAAAAGTTGTTTCCCCTAGTGGGAGAGTCTGGGACCAGAATGCATAATCTCAGACGAAGGGGTCACCCATTTAAGACAGAAATGAGTTTATCTGCAGAATTCTTTACCACAGATGGCTGTAGAGGCTGATTGTTAAGTACATTCAAGGCTGAGATAGACAGGTTTTTAATCAATGATGGAATTGAGGGTTACGGGGAAAAGTCAGGAGAGTGAAGTTGAGGATTATCAGATCAGCCATGACCCCTCTGAATGGCACAGCCGAATGATTAAGATAAATGCCTACTTCTGCCCCTGTGTCTTATGATCTTATAACATTCAACCTAATCAGTAGCAAAAATGATTCCATTTTAATGTTCTATGACATGGAAACAACAGATTTACAATGAAGCGTGGAAAGCAATAAAAGAAAGAGGCAGTGCAAATCTTATTTTTAATACTGTAAACTATGCTGAAGGCTTGAAGTCTTTAAAAGACAACTGAAATCTCAAGTTTAATTAAGTTTTTCAGATCCAATATCCTTTTACTTAGATCCCCAACGAATGGAATGGCCGAAACACTCCACTCGTTTCAACTGATATGAAAGAGTGCATTGCTCAAAGTAGTACCTGAAAGCCATACCCTCCTCAGGCAAATAACATATCCTAAAGAGGAACAAGAACAACATCAGCAGTTAACCAAAACAGAAATAAAGAAAGGGGAGAGGAAAAGTCTGTAATAGGATGGAAAGCAGAAGTGGAGCAGCGAAATCGACATTTCGGGCAAAAGCCCTTCATCAGGAAGGGCTTCTGATGAAGGGCTTTTGCCCGAAACGTTGATTTCGCTGCTCCTTGGATGCTGCCTGAATTGCTGTGCTCTTCCAGCACCACTAATCCAGAATCTGGTTTCCAGCATCTGCAGTCATTGTTTTTACCTGGAAAGCAGAAGTGATTAAATTCCAAAAGGGAGGAAGGAGAAAGAAAAACAAAAAGGAATGGGCTAATGCTCTGAAATCACAACATTCTCTCAATTCGGACCTTTTGTGCATCCATAAATTCCATTGCTCTACAATTGGCAGCAATCCTCTTAATATACCCAAATCACTCCTCACCTCTTTTTCCTTCTATATAAGTGCTTTTAACATCTACCTCTGACTAGATTTTGGATGCCTGCTTTAATATCACCTTATGTGGTTCACTTTCAAATACTGCCTGATATCCTGATGTTAGAAATAAGTTTGGAAATTTCACACAATTTATGTTATTGGACTGGTTGAATTGATTGGTTAGTTTCCATGATGCAATTCCTGGTTATTTTCGAGGGCATTAAATTTTACAATAATGTGCACACCTTAAAAAGCATCCAATGTCATCTTTGTAGATAGTATATGATTAAACTAATAGGGAGACAGAAAAAGTTACACTTTTAAAGTTTAAGGATGCAATATCAAATGCACTGAAATATTTTAAAACGAGCAGTTTGCACCAACTTTATTACAGTATATCCAAATCTTCATGATATCGGACATCATTTTCTGTTGTCCGCTAATGGTATTCACATAAAAATATATTTACAGAACTGAGATCCCTCAAGCAATGTAAGGACTCTATAATAATAACATCTCATTTTATATTTTATGTTAGAATGCAATAAAATCACTATGTACTCAGATAAAATATGTTAGTTCAAGGGTTGTGTAAAGATTTGTAGCTCGGGTGCCAGTTGCAGTTGTCATACGTATGTTCACCAAGGACATCATGTGCAGGACAAACATGGTGTACAAGATTCCATGCAGAGACTGCACAAAACATTGTATAGGACAAACAGGCAGAAAACTCGCGATCTGCATTCATTAACATCAACTAGCCACTAAACGGTATGACCAGCTATCCTTAGTATCTATACACACAGAAGACAAGGACCATAAATTCGACTGGGGACAACACAACAATAACAGGACAAGTCAAACAGAGGACAGCCAGAGAATTCCTAGATGTTTGCCACTCTCAGTGGACTCTATCAATAAACACATTGACCTAGACCCAATATACTGACCACTGCAACAAACAACCGGAAGCAGCGGGAACGCAACCAAATAAATTTCAACCGACACAGTACAGCAGCACTTCAAAGGAGACTCCACAGCATTGATGATGTCCCTAGAAATGGGACAATATGTCTGCAAACCAAATTCCCAGCTCAGTGAACATACCCACAACAACTGCAAAATGTGTTAGTCTTGGGATTCATTGAACAAATAATACACTTAATACTAACCTGGTTATTTTCACCAGGAAGTGAATTTCCATACATAAAACAACCCCGCTTTGAGGCATGGCCATGCAAGTCCACATAGTATGCAATTCCACTTTCATGTGGAGGAATGTGCTCAGCAGTTTCTGAAGGGTCAAAACTATCAGTTGCCTTCTCGCAAAGTGCACCATTACCACTCGATGAAACTGTTTTTCCATTGTGTGTTTCTGAAAGTGGCTGCCCATTGTTATCTTTGCCTTGAATTAATGAATCTGAATGGTCAATATCTTTACAGGAAATTATACAATCTACTTCCCCATTTTCAAAGTTTTTTATATTTTTGCTTTTCTCCATCTCTGACAGAGTGGTCTCAAGAGAGGTAGAAGTCGTATTGATGGAATGGTTCAAGTCTTTTGTGCATAGAGGACCACTGGATGACAATGAAGAGAACTTTTTCCAGTCACAATTACCCAAAGACACACGATTGTTAACGTGATGATACAGGATGACTGCACGGGCCGCATAGATTGAAGGGTGCAAATTAAAATCTGGATTCAAGTATAAACGATTCAGATTCACACCTCTAGAGTCAGTACTGCAAAATACAAAACACAGAAACATAAATTGAAACAGAACAGGTTAAGGCATTCAGCCACTATGCCAATGCTGCCTTTCTGGTAAAGCTCTCTTATTAATTCCACTTTCTTGCTGTTTCCTAAAGCTCAATACAGTTTTTGTATTTCCAATGCACACCAGAATCTAATGCTGATGCTTTGTTAATTTGGTGCTACAACCAATGTTGGCAGAACCAGGTATTCAAAGACATAATCGCAGCAGTTCCCTGATTGAATAATATTATAACATCTTAACATTTGCATGCTTACCGATAATGTCCCCTCACTACACCATCTGGATTCAACATGGGTATAAGTTTAAAGACAAACATTCGTCTCAACATACGAGCACGATGATCATCAGCCCGTAAAATAAACTCTAGGAAACCATTGAAAACAAAACTAGAGGGAGTTTCACCAGGATGTACTCGACTGCTGAGGAAAAACACCTGGAACAGAAGAAAAGCTTGATTTAATTAATTTATACAATCAATCAATCACAGAGACAAATGATTTAGATCACAGAAGTTCATTTGACTGGGGATGATTTATTTAGCCTGGGAATTAACAGTTAAAATAAAGTTGGACTTGTGCTTTGCTTTGGCCCACAGTTGTTTTGTAGAGTCGGGCACAGCACTCAAGTTCTTTCTCAAAATACTAAAACCTTTTTTGAGTTTATATTAAGACAGCCAACAATTATGAGTTGTGTTTCTAAGGACTTCATTTGGCTGCTAAGGCCTGGAAATAAGAATTAAATCAGTGCACCACAACTCCAAACAAAGTGTGATGAAGTGTTCATGTTCATTTGAGGATAAAAGACTTCAGTCACATGGAGAGACTAGAGAAACTTGGGTTGACCCCTCAAAGTAGAGAAGCTTTGATAGCATTATTCAATCATGAAAACAGAACAACATCAGCAGCCAGAGAACACTTGGCAAAAAAAACCATAGGCAATATTAGGGAAAACAATACGGGATACTGTATGTGGATTGTACTGCCTGGAAAGGTGTTGGAAGCAGATGCAACTAAACTTTTAAAGGAAATGTGGATAAATATTTGAAAATGAAAAGCTGTATGGCAATGAAGAAAAAGTAGAGGTGTAGGATTAGCTTTTATCAAATATTGATCAAAGGCCTATTTCTATTTGGATTAATTAAATGAATAAACCAAATTTAAACCTAGAGATTATGGTAAACAATTTTTAAACTAAGACCTCAACATGTGGCTTTTGAACAGAAAGTCAACTAAGTTGAATACAGAACTTTGGATTTTCTTACTTGTTTCCCAGGAAACTGCTTTGGGCGAGGAATGGAATCATCTGGAAAAAGCTTGTCAAGTCTTGGTTCACATTCTGCTGCCATTCCATCGCATGAAGTAATGGTGATAAGATCAACACGTCGTTTGTCCAAGGAATAACACAGAGGCTCACGGTGATAGTAAATACTATCTGGAGGACTGAAGCGAAATTTCCTAGTGTTACAAGTTATTCACTTCACAAATTTAAATTCATACAATAAGATAAGAGCACTTCAAAAAGGAATATTTGTCCATGTTCAAATCAAACTGCCTCCCCATATACAAAGAAAGGGTAAAGAGATAGTTTTTTTTAGGGATAACTGAAGGAGAACTCCATCTTCAAGTTCTTGCCAGTAGCCTATAGGAACTCTAATACGCAACACAGACATTCCTGTGTTAAGACCATAAACAATTACAAATGGAGGACCCCAGTGAATCAGTGAGTCATACATTGACCTTTTATTTGGGATCGGAGATCAAATTAAATCTTGACAGAAGAAATGGATGATCTATTTGCCTGTTAACCACAAAAATAATATAAAAATGGGATTGAGCAGTCTAAATTAAATTCTTTCTCAACACAGGTCTACAGCACAAAACCATCTTCAATTCAGTGCAAATTTACATTCTTGCTCAAAGGCTACTGAATGGTGCACAAAGAAATTTGCAATGGTAAAGCAGAGGTAACCAGAGGTTAGGGTGGGAGGTACAATGTTGGGTAGGTTATTTGGACTTTGCTCTGTATTTCAATAGCTGACACAGAAATGTCTAATATTGATATCTCTTACTCTGGCAATAAAAGTAAAGTACACTTTTTTTGGAAAAGCAAATCACAGCTTCAATTTAAAATATTGCACAGAAGATGCTGCCAAAGAAGTCCGATAAAAAATAAATTGATAGGATGTAAAAGAAGAGTTTGGTATACTTTCCTTATTGGTCAGAGCATTGTGGACAGGAGTTAGGAGGTCATGTTGTAGCTAAACAGAATATCAGTTAGGTCACTTTTAGAATATTGTGCGCAATTCTAGTCTCCTTCCTATTGGAAAGATGTTGTGAAACTTGAAAGGGTTCAGAAAAGATGTACAAGATGATTTAGGGACATAAGAAAATAAAACAGCAGTAAATGCCTTGTTTCCTGTTCAATAAAATTATGGATGATCTGTAATCTAATGCCATATATCTAAATGGTCAATAAATATGATGAATAGCTGAGATCCCAAAGTAGATTCTCGTTGGATACCATAAGTCAAATCTTTCCAATTAGAGTACCTGGCCATCATCACTGCCCTGTTTCCTGCTGATTTCCCAATAGTAAATAACTATAGACATTATATTTCTCTGTATACTGTACTTAGCTTTTAAAAGCCATTCAACTAGACTCATCAGGCAAGTAGTTCTGAAAATTTGCCATTTCAGTCTCTTGGTCCTTAATTATAAACATGCCCGACAACAGATGTTCATAAAACTTGTCTATAATTCCCTGGTTTCTCTCTCTCATCTTTCTTGAATAGAAGAGTGACTTTGGAAGATTATAACTCAAGTGTCTCCAATGCTCTAAGCTACTTCCATTAAATTCTTGGGATTGAAATCATCTGGTCTTAGTTAGCTCTCACTCTTTCCTAAAATTTTCTTCTTTATTTGCTATTTGTTTACATTAACACTGCAGAGTCGCTAACCCTGGTCCAATGGACATTTGGAATGCTGGCTTCTTCCTCAACTGTAAATTCCGAATCACAGTAATTATTAAGCAGTTCTGCAATTTCCCTATTTGCATTGATATTATCACTACCATTGGTTTTTAAGGGTTTGTCACTTGTTTGCTTTACTGCACTGCAATAGAGATGGTAAGTATTGAATCCATCCTTACTTCCAGACATTCTTTCGCCATCCTCTTAGTTGGTTCAGCACCATTCAATATTTCTACTATTCTTATTTTATAACGTGAAATATCTTGCACTGTTCTATACTGAATTCGACTGACTGAAATTTTGTTCCAGCGCCATCTGTAATTTTTTGGCGGATAATTTAGCATCTGCAAAATTGGGCATATGGTGCATTTCTGAATTCAGGCCATTTACACATTAGAAGCAGCAGAAACCCCAACTTAGCATCTCTACTCAATATCTTACCACATTACATTAATCGCTATCTACTGCCTAATATCTATTTCACCAACTCCCTAATCTTCAAAATGTTTGTAGAACAGCCATTTCTTATTGATTTTGCAATTACAGCATTCAACTAATGTACACATAATGGGTCTTCAATACAATCACAAATACACGACAGTAACTTGATGATCAGGTCCTGATGAAGGATCTGAACTCAAAATGTCGATTACTCCACCTCCTGATGCTGCCTGGCTTGCTGTGTTCTTCCAGCCTCATGCTGGTCTACTATGAACTAATGGGAAGCAAGCTCACTGAAGTGAACAACAGCAGTGCATTTCCAGTCATCAACTTACATATCAACAAAAGCTAAATACAAGTTGTTTCTCAAAGGGCAACAATATTTGCATGGAAATCATTTGGAAAATTAATTGCACAAGGTGCTCAATTGAAATTCTCAGACTGCATCCTACCTCTTCGTAGTCAGGTGTTTACAATATTCAAACTTTTCATCCAGTTGCATCAACATCTCTTGACATTCAGAATATGTGAATGGAAAGCAAAATGCAAAGTAGGTTGTTGCTCCACGATACTCAAGAAAACGATGCATGAAGGAGAGAATAAACTGGTTTTCCACCATCTAAATTGAAAGAAAATGGTGTTAAAAGAAATGACAAGCATTTTATAAAAACAAACTGTTGAATCCTGCATCTGACAGTCATCTATTCAAACTGTAATTCAGCACATTGTAGGAGTAAAACATTGAAGGGTAGACACAAAATAAATAGCATTCCAGCCTTGGACAGTCTCAGAACAGCACTGATTGTCGTAATTACAGAACAGGACAATTTTTCCTCCATCTCATCCACATCAGGTTTTACTAGAGCAATTTAATCATCCCCATTTCTCACTGTCCTCGTAGCCCTGTATGTTTTTGTTCAAGCAACGCATCCAATTTCATTTTCAAAGCATTCATCGTCTCTGCTTCCACCTATCTCATGGGTACCAAGTTCCAGGTCATTACCACCAGTAGTGGAAGACAGTTCTATCTCCTCAAATCTCGTGCTGAAAATCTTAAATCTATATCCTTTCATCCTTATCCCATCGTCTTATGGGGGCCGGTTTACTTTGTCTATGTTAATTAAACCATCATAATCTTTGCACCTCTGTCAAATTTCAACCTCCCTTGAAAGAAAATCCCAATTTCTCCAGCTTAACCTTAAAGATAAAAATCCCTCATCTTTGAAATCATCCTGTTAAATCTTCTGTGCACCCTCTGAAGGAACATCATGTATTGACCATCCCACTCATCATTTCATTGACATTCACGAGATTACGTACATGGGAGATATAAACAAACAGGTTATTTGGTCCAACCATTGTTTATGCCACACTTGTGCCTCCAACCATCTTTCCTAATCCAATCTAACATAATTCTCCATTCACATTTGCCTCACATGCTTGTTAAATGTCCCCTTAAATGGATCCATGCTATCACTGCCTGTGATAGCAAGTTCCACATTCTCACCATTCTTTGAACTCTCTATTGGATTTCTTCATCATCGTTTCAGATTGATAGTTTCTAGCACTTTTCAAAAATGAACATTTCTTTGCTTTGGTTAAACTGACTTGGCAAGGGGTGGGAACCAAGTGAGAGAATTAGAAAGGACTACCAGAATGCACAAAATACTTGGATACACAGATAGCATTAGTATACAGGTGAAAGTGAAGTCAATAGGTGAATTCATTGTAATGAAGAAAGCAATGAAATCTAAATCACAGAATATTAAATTAAGATTGGGGAGTTAGAAATGCAGATTGCTATGACAATAACAAAGACCTAGCTCAAGGAATGGCAGAACTGGGTGTTAAATATGCCTGCGTACAAGGTGTAGAGAACAGATATACTAAAAAGAGGAGAGGTGGTGGTCTTGAAGGGCAGTTTTGAAGTACAATAGAAAGAGAATATCCCAGAGGTTCAAAGTCAGAATCAACCTGGCTAAAGCTAAGAAACAAAATGTGTGCAGTTATATAGATCACCAGCTAGTGGGAAGGTTGTAAAGGAACAAATCTGCAGGAAAATTACAAAGAAATGCCAACATTATAGACTTGTTGGGACTGGGGACCTTGATTATCCAGATGTAAATTGCGACAGTGGTAGCATTAAAGGCAGAGAGCAGCAAACAGTCCTAGATGATGTTTAGGAAAATCTCCTACATCAGTACATGTCCAGTCCAACTAGAAAGGATGCACAATTGGACCTGATTCTTGGAAATGATATGAGCCAAGTAGATCAACTATCATTGAGGGAATATTTCAGACAGAGATCATTGAGTTGTAAGATTTAGTATGATGATTAAAAATAGGATAATAAGCAATCCCGAGTAAGAATAATTAACTGAGGACAGCTAAATTCAATGGGGCAAGAACAGAGTTGGGAAAGATAGATGGGAACAATAGGCTGACAAGAAAAATTGTAGCTGAACAATAGACTGCCTTTAAAGAGGAGATGGTTTGGATACAAATACTGTATGCTCAAAAATTATAAGTGTTCTGAATGGACTTGTGTTTCGACACAAAAGGTTTAAAGAATACTCATCCTGCAAAGAACAGACAATATACTAAGTATCACTTGAGGTAACCTGTTTAAATTTAAGCTAAAACCAGCATCTCTTTTCATATAACCAATTAAACAAGGAGTTTAAAACATCAGTGAAGAAAGCGAATAAATGTATCAACAAGATTCAGATACAATTTGGAAAATTATATATATCAACCAACTTGAAAATGGCATGGGGGGCTGGGGGCAACCAGCTTCAAAAATAACTTACTGAAAAATAATATGCTTAGAAGTGCATGATTATTAACATGCTAGTCAGGCAGTGACTTGTGGCATGGAGACATACTCAAACCTTAGGATATCACAAGTTGCTGGAGAAGCTTTATGCTTCATTATGAGATATGTACGGCTCTACTATGTATAACCATATGGTCCATCACTTTTCCAAGTATTGGACTATGAAACTAACACAAGGTTGAATTAGATATGTCCAAACATGTTCACAGTTTTGACTGAGCTACTCTCATAACTCAGAGTGGAGAAAGTGAGTAACAGAGGAAGTAAAATAGATAAATGCTCCCAAAAAACTGCAAAAATGGTGTAATACCAGCCCAGAAGCTACAAGAGCCTTGTTCTTAATATTATAATTTAGATTTTCATAGTATTGTAAATTACAAGTGACATTTTATATAACAGTAATTGCATTAAACTATCCTTTCACGTTCCTGCATTTTTAGGCATGGGTGAACACACCACCCTCCATCCATCATCCAGTTGCATGGACTCATTTAGTTGCAGCCTCAGAATCACATGCAATGGCTTCACTTTTCATTACTGCAGTTCCCCAATAGTCCCCGACTCCTAATTCTCATCTACATGCTACCTGTTAACAACATCTTCCAAAATCACAATGCCAGGTTTCAAATTCACAATGATGACTCCAAATTCAACCTCAAACCCTTACACTTACCAGGTTACTTATCTAACATCCAGCCCGAAATGAACAGGAACTTCCTCTATTAAATAATGGCAAAGCCAAAGCCATTATCTTCAGTCTGTGCTGCAAAGTCTATTACTTGACATTGACTTCAAACTAAAGACAGTAAGACATAGCAGCAGACACATAGAAATGTAAACCATAGAGCAAACGAATAGATGTAACGCAGTCAACCTATGATCACATGTGACCATCCAACCTGGTGCCCTATTCCCACTTTCTTCCCATACTCTCCGATTCCTTTAGCCCCATGGAATTCTACCTATCTCCTTTTCTGAAAACACTGCTTGCTGAGAAAATAAATTTCAGCATGGTGGCTCAGTGGTTAGCACTGCTGCCCTGCCTCACAGTGCCAGGGACCCTATTCAATTTCAGCCTCAGGAGACTGCGTGGAGTTTGCACATTTTCCCCATGTCTGCGTGGCTTTCGTTGGGATGCTCCAGTTTTCTCCCACAGTCCAAAGATGTGCAGATTAGGTGGATTGGCCATGGGAAAATGCAGGGGTACAGGGATAGGGTATGGAGTGGGTCCAGGTGGGATGCCCTTCAGAGGGTCAGTGTGGACTTGATGGGCTGAATGGCATACTTCCTCACTGTAGGGATTTTATGATTCATCTCTGTTATAAATGATTTGCTCTGAATCCTAAGACTGTGACCCCTGGTTTTGGACTTCTTGGTCACTGGAAAATCTTTCTGCATTTACCGTCTAGTCTTCTTAGAATTCTCTAGGTTTTTTTTTGAGGTCCTCTCTCATTCTTCTAAACTCCAGTGAATATAATCTTCTTCATATTGTCGACCGGCTATCCCAGGAATCAGTCTGGTAAACCTTTGGTCTAATTCCTCCATAATCAGAAGATCTTCCCTCAGATAAGGAGACCAAAATTGCACGCAATATTCCAGGCGTCGTCTCACCAAGGTTCGATACAATTGCTACAAGACATCTCTGCTCCCGTATTCAAATCCTCTCGCTATAGATGCCTATATACCATCTACCTTCTTCACTGCTATTCTGTAAGCCATTCAGCACATTGAGACCACCCTATCATTCAATGAGATCATGGGTGATATGATAATCAGCAGCTTCACTTTCTTGCCCTTTCCCCATAATCCTGATTCTCTTACTGATTAAAAATCTCTCTGTCTTGAATATATTTAATGCCTTAGCTTCAACAGCTCTTTGCGGTAAAAAAAATTCCACAGATATACTACACACAAGAAGAAATTCCTCCTAATCTCTGTTTTAAAGATGCAACTCTTTATTCTGAGATTATACCCTGTTGTCCTTGATACACCCACAAGAGGAACAACCTTTTCACATTGAACCTGTCAGGTCCCCTAAGAATCTTGCATGTTTCAATAAGGTCACCTCTCATCCTTGTATATTCCAATAAGTAGTAATCAATTCAACCTCTTTTCATAATGCAATTCCTCGATACCTTCCATCAGCCTAATGAACCTTATCTGGACTGCCTCCATTATCAATGTATCTTTCATTAGAAGGGCCAAAAACTGTATTTGGGCTGGTCTGACTATAACCTTATACAATTTTAGCAAAACCTCACTAGTTTTACACTTCATTCCCTTTGAAATAAAAGCCAACTTCCCTGTTATCTGCTAAATTGAATATTAGCTGTTTGCAATTTGTGGATGAGGACACCCAATCCCTCTGTTCTGTAGATTTCTGTAGTCTTCCTCCATTTAAATAAGATTCATCTCCTGCCAAAGTGCATAACCTCACATTAAATTCCATCTACCAAGTCTTGCCCACTCTCTTAACTTGTCTAGATCCCTTTGCAGACTCTTTGTGTCATCCTCACGACTGGTGTTCCCATCTATTTTTGTGTCACCCTCAAACTTGGCCACAGTGCATTCACTTTCCTCATTCAAGTCACCCTATACCCATCTATCCTACTTCTTACCTCAATGAATGCTAGAATCATCAGGCATGGGTCCCCTGAATGCAAGCCCTGCTGATTCTGCTTGATCATACTGTGTATTTCTAACTGCGCTGCTGTTACATCCTTTACAGTAGCCTCAAACATTTTCCCAAAGACAGACGTTATGCAAACTGGCTTATATAGTTACTTGTTCATTGTCTGCTTCCCATTTTTAAATAAAGATGTTATACTGGCAGTGTTCCAGTCACTGGGACTTTTTCACATCTAAGGATTCCTGGAAGATTACTACCTGTGCATGCGCTATCTCTGTTGCTACTTCTTTTAATAGCCTAGGTTGCATCCCATGAGGTCCAGTTCAATTGCCTTCTCCATGGCAAATGTCAGAGGCTAAATATGTATCTGAAAAGCTTGCTGTCACAATGGAATCCAAGATGGACTTCTAACTTTATATATACTCTATCAACAAGACTGTCTACTTAAACCTGTTACATTGAGAAGGTAGAGGAGGAATCAGGCAATGAAGAGAATTAATATTGGAAAACATGGAAATAATGGAGGCTTTGACAGGTATTTTATATTTGTTTTCATGGTAGAAAACTTAGTGAATCGCCCAGAAATAATCAATATAACTAAGTGAATCATACCATAAGAATTAATATCATAGGCAGAGTTAGGTTCCTTTGAACAACATTTTGCATGGAAAAAAATGTACAAGTTGAAATACTATACATGTGCTACAGCATCGCTGGTTGAAATAACTCTAAAAAATAAAATATATCACTAAATGTTGAAGAAAAACCACAAATGGCAAACTTCCTGTACAATACAAGTTTTATAAGTTACAGATGTATTTTTAAGATTGACCAGGCTCTACCTACTGGCAGAAGTTGGTCTGTGCCAGGAGTTGCAGAGTCTTGGTGCCAACCAATTTCTGCCAGTAGATGGAGCCCTTTGGTTGACGGTCAAAATCAGTGAAGAGAAGGAAACAGCTTGAAAAGCAAACGGAGTAGCATGAAGTAAGAGCAAACAAAGGCAAAGTCAAAAGGAAGGATGCAATGCCATTTGGTGGAGGGCCTAGAGTGGTCTCCTGGCCTCGAGGTGAAGCCTAGTGTGGTCTGAGGTCATGGCGCAGCGTGGACTAGCGGCTCGGTCCCAGTGTGGACTGGGTTGGAAGGACTGTTGTTCTGAAGTTATTATTTCTACATTTTTCTAATTTATTCCTATGATCTGTAATACTCTTTATTTCTTTATCTTTTAAATTTTTTTTTCCAAATAATTTTTACTTAAGAATCTGTACCTAGGTACTTTTGTACCGAGGATGGCACCAGAAGTGGTGACTTGTAAACTTTTCACTGTACTCATTTGAATACATGTGACAATAAAACTAATTCTGATGCATTTCAACATCTCTGTCTTGTGACAACCATCTGTGTGTACCAGGACACCAGACTGAAAGCCGCGAGGAACATTTTCACATCATTTTCTTCTTCAAGACCTGACAATTCTTTAGCCAAAGTTGGTTTTAAAAAGTTAATCTCCACAGAGAAAGCTTTAGCTTTTCCTTTAACTGATGTGTGTGCAACACGTGTTAGTATAAATATACACCCTTCTGAATGACCTGTTATATTCCAAACTGTGATAATGAGGTTTGCCTCTTTTTAATAAAATAGTCATTCCATTGTTCATTAAAGAAACTGATAGTTGAATTTATATTATGAAACAAAAATATATTTGGATTAATGTTTGAAAAATATAACCACACAGATATATTTGGTCATATTTTTAAAAGGTTAATCAATTCTTTTTAAGTACTGAACCAATGGATCATCAGTACTTTCTCTAATTTATTTGGTTGGTGATCAGTAATAAGATCAACATTTTCACAACCTTGAATAAAACAATTCCATTATTTTCTTTCCAAAAATCAGATCTGGAAATCCATGTGCATTACATCAGTGTTGTCAGTGGACCTCACTTTCTAAAGGAATCAAAGATTTGAATTTCATCTTAAAATCAGTACAGCAACAAATGCCAGGCTTCTGCTTTTAATTAGCAACAAAGTAAAGTGTAAAAACAGCTACCACCCTTAAAAAGAAAGGTTTCAGTGAAAAGCCACCTCATGTCACACACTAGTTGAATTTCATTCTCAAAGGAAATTTCCCAGTGTTCCACTGAAGTGCTATAAATAATGGAAATCCTTGTTTGGAGAGGAGGGACATATGCTGACTTCAACACACCTCAGTTTTTCCAGAAATGGTTTGGAAGCAGCCACAAGAAGTGCTGAAACAGGCTGTTTGTAAAGGGCAATATCTCCAGCTTGAAGACTCTGTTCTAATTGCGGTTGAATATTAGGCTCTCTAAGACGAATACTATTCCCCAGCTAATTCTAAATGTCCCATCTATACAAATACATGATCCTATTCACACCCAAACGCCCCTCTATAGAGGGCGTGGTGCTGGAAAAGCACAGCAGGTCGGGCAACATCTGAGGAGCAGGGGAATCGACGTTTTGGGTGTAAGCCCTTCAACCTGATGAAGGGTGTCTACCAGAAACTTTGATCTCCAGCATCTGCAGTCCTCACTTTCTCCTTATATCCTCTGTGCCAATCTTTGCCCTCACACATCCTCATGGCTCCCTGTACTCAGTGCCAATAGGATTCTGGGTAATCTGAGATGGAGGACCAGAATAAATTGTGGCTGTAACAGGTGCTCCTTTTTTGAAGTATTTAGGTGTTGGAGGTGGTTTTCTCGAATTCCAGGAGCAGCAACTACTGTTTCATATGCTGTTGGAACTTTGGGGGAAAAATGATCAAAACAATAGCACTTTTAAAAGGAAGACAAAAAAAAGGCAACGACTACATGGTTAGTGAGGAAGAAAGAGAAAGAAACCTACACTGCTAACTAACACATCAGTTAAGCTGCACAGTTACTGCCTTTGCTGTTTGAGTTTGCATATCTCTGGACATCGGAGTGCATCTAGGAAAAATTAACAAATAATGAAACTCACAGCTGACCTTGGAGAAACTTGAATAAGAGAGCTCACAGCACAGGAACAGATAAGTGCATAATTTTTAACATGTAACCTTGCTCGAAGTCTACAGTAGTGAGTAGAGTGGGTTCTTTCTTGATTCTATGTTTTATTGAGAGCTGTCTTGAATAACATTTAAAAATATAAACCATACGTACTAAGTTTGCCTGCAGCACTGTTTTTTTTTTAAGAGCAAAAAAAATGGTGCTATTTTCTGGATCTATAGACTGTGAAGGAGCAAAGATGGCCTTTAGTAGGATGATGTGCTCTTCCTGACAGATGTGGGAGTTTAGGGAGGGTTTCCAGGTTACTGATGATTATGTCTGCAGGAAGTGTCTTTGGTTGCGAATCCTATCGGATTGCACGGATCAGTTCGAACAGCAGTTACATGCAATGAGGAATTTACAACAGCTAGGGGGTGTGATGAATGGCAGTTTATAGAAGGGGTTAACTCCAGGAAAGGTAGGAAGGGTAGGCAGGTACTCTCCAGTGGAGTCCTCAGTGGTTATCCCCATTCAAAGAAGCATGCTGCTTTGGAAAATGTAGGTGATGGACTCTCAAGGAAATATAGCATGAACAACCAAGTTTCCAGTATTCAGACTGGCTCTAATGTAATGTTCATCAATTCCAATGAATTGACTGTGATAGGAGACTCTCTAGTCAAAAAGATAAACAGATGTTTCTGCGGCCAGCTACAAAAGATCAGAATGGTGCATTGCCTCCCTGGTGCCAGGTTTAAGGATATCTTGGAGAGGGTGCAGAATGTTCTCAAAGGGAAGAGGGACCAGCAGGAGGTCATTGTAAACATTGGAACCAACAACATAGGAAGGGAAAAGCCTGAGATTTTGAAGGCAGAATATAGAAAGTTAGGCAGGAATTTAAAAATGAGGTCCTCGAGGGTAGTAATATCTGGAATACACCCGGTGCTACGAGCTACTGAGGGTAGGAATAAGAGGATAGAGTAAATAAGTGCGTGGCTGAGGAGCTGGTGCAGGGGAGAAGGGGTCAAACTTTTGGATCTTTTGAATCTATTCTGGGGTAGAAGTGATCCTTGCAAGGACTAATATACTGATTTGTTAGAGCTGAACGGGAAGATTTAAATGGTGGGGTGGGGGAGCCCAGTGAAATAGTGAGGAAAGAGATCAATCGGAGACTGGTACCGATGGGAAAAGGAGCAAGTCAAACAGTCAGGGCAGACAGGAACAATGCAGAGAACAAGGTAAGATTGATAAAACTGCATTTACTTCAATGCAAGAGGCCTAACAGGGAAGGCAGATGAACTCAGGGCATGGTTAGGAACATGGGACTGGGATATCATAGAGATTAGAGACGTGGCTAAGAGATGGACAGGACTGGCAACTTAATGTACCAGGATACAAATGCTATAGGAAGGAGAGAAAGGTGGGAGGGTAAGAGAGGAGGGGGAGTAGTGTTTTTGATAAGGGATAGCTGTGGTGAGGGAGGATATTCCTGGAAATACATCCAGGGAAGTCATTTAGGTGGAACTGAGAAATAAGAAAGGGAAGATAACCTTATTGGGATTGTATTATAGCCCCTGAATAGTCAGCAGGAAATTGAGAAACAAATTTATAAGGAGATTTCAGTTACCTATAAGAATAATAGGGTAGTTATGGTAGGGGATTTTAACTTTTCAAACATAGACTGGGACTGCCATAGTGTTTAAGGTTTAGATGGAGAAGAACTTGTTAAGTGTGTACAAGAAAAAATTCTGATTCAATATGTGGATGTACCTACTAGAGAAGATGCAAAACTTGACCTACACTTGGGAAATAAGGCAGGGCAGGTGACTGAGGTGTCAGTGGGGAAGCACGTTTGGACCAGCGACCATAATTCTACTAGTTTTAAAATAGTGATGGAAAAGGATAAACCAGATCTAAAAGTTGAAGTTCTAAATTGAAGGAAGACTAATTTTGACAGCATTAGGCAAGAATTTTCAAAAGCTGATTGGGGGCAGGTAAAGGGATGGCTGGAAAATGGAAAGCCTTTAAAAATTAGATAAAGAGGTTACAGAGACAGCGTATTCCTGACATTGAGGTGCAGGGAATGCTGGAAAACTAGAGAAATTGAGGTTTTAATTAAGAGAAAAAAAGCATATGTCAGGTACAGAATCAATCCTTAAAAGAGTATAAAGGCAGTAGGAGTATACTTGAGAGGGAAATCAGGAGGGCAAAAAGGGCATATGAGATAGCTTTGGCAAATAGGGTTAAACAGAATCCAAAGGGATTTTACAAACACATTAAGGACAGAAGGGTAACTAGGGATAGAACAGTCTCCCTTAAAAAGATGAGCAATACAGCCTACGTGTGGAGACGGAGGAGATGGGGGCAATACTAAAAAAGTATTTTGCACCAGTGTTTACTGTGGAAAAGGACATAGAAGATGCAAAATATGGGGAAATAGATGGGGACAGCTTGAAAAATGTCCAAATTACAGAAGTAGCGCTGGATATCTTGAAATGCATAAAAGTGGATAAATCCCCAGGACCTGATCAGGTGTACCCTAGATCTCTGTGGGAAGCTAGGGAAGTGATTACTGGGCCCTGTGCTGAGATATTTGTATCATCGATAGTCATGAGGTGCCAGAAGTCTGGAGGTTGGCTAATGTGGTGCCGCTATTTAAGAAAGGGTGGTAAGGAAAAGCCAGGGAACTATAGACCAGTGAGCTTGACATCGGTGGTGGGCAAGTTGTTGGAGGGAACCCCGAGGGACAGGATTTACAGTTATTTGGAAACACAAGGACTGATTAGGGATCGTCAGCATGGCTTTGTGCATGGGAAATCATGTCTTACGAACTTGATTGAGTTTTTTGAAGAAGTAACAAAGAGGATTGATGAGGGCAGAGTGGTTGATGTAATCCATATGAACTTCAGTAAGGCTTTTGAATGGTTCCTCATGGGAGGTTGGTTAGCAAGATTAGATCTCATGGAATACAGGGAGAACTAGCCATTTCGTTACCATACTGCTCGAAGTTAGAAGACAGAGGGTGCGACTAGTGCTGGCAAATGGGACCAAATCAGGTTAGGATATCTGGTCGGCATGGATGAGTTGGACCGAAGGGTCTGCTTCTATACTGTATGTCTCTGTGACTCTTTAACATAACCTCCCATTCATATCCATGTGGTCTTATAAGTCCCTATGCCAGCGACAGCAATTCTGATTTCTAAAGATGTAGCTACAAGTTGACTTTGTTTATAATCTTCCCTATTGTGGACAAAATGCTTGTTTAGCAAATAAATCAATCCCATCCTACCCCACGGAATTGGCTTCCATTTTTTGCAAGTAAGTAAGTGTTTAGAGTTACACACTTTACAAGTCAGCAAGTGGGATCAAGCAGGTAATGAGACCCAAGAGTTTAAGATACACAAACACACACATGCAGACTGCACATGGCGAGTAACATTTAGAATTTTATTCGTATTTCAAAATGGGAAACTACATAGATCTTAGAATAATATAGCGAAGTACATCAGCCCTCGATGTTGCATTGACCTGTGAAACCAATCTGAAGCCCACCTAACCTACACTATTGCATTTTCATCCATATATTTATCCAATGACAATTTAAATCCCCTTAAAGTTGGCAAGTGTACTACTGTTGCAGGAAGAGCATTCCAAACCCTTACTACTCTGAGTAAAGAACCTACCGCTGACATCTGTCCTATATCTATCACCCCTCAATTTAAAACCATGTCCCCTTGTGCTAGCCATCACCATCTGAGGAAAAAGGCACTCACTGTCCACCCTATCTAATCCTCTGATCATCTTGTATGTCTCTGTTAAGTCACCTCTTAACCTTCTTCTAACAAAAACAGTCTCATGTACCTCAGTTCCTTCTCCATACCAGGCAATATCCTGGTAAATCTCCTCTGCACCCTTTCCAATACTTCCATGTCCTTCCTATAATGCAGCGACCAGAATTGTATGCAATACTCCGAATGGGGCCGCACCAGACTTCGATGTTGTGGCTATTAGGGACTTCGATGTTGTGGCTATTTGGGACTTCGATGTTGTGGCTATTACGGAGACATGGCTAGAACAGGGACAGGATTGGCTGTTGCAGGTTCCAGGATTTAAATGTTTTAGTAGGGTCAGAGGTGGGGGTAAAAGAGGGGGAGGTGTGGCATTGCTTGTCAAAGATAGTATTACAGTGGTGGAAAGGACGATGGATGAGGACTTGCCATCTGAGGCAGTTTGGGCTGAGGTTAGGAATAGGAAAGGTGAGGTCACCCTGTTAGGAGTCTTTTACAGGCCTCCTAATAGTCCTAGAATCATTGAAGAAAGGATAGGGAAGGTGATTCAGGAGATGAGTGACAGTAATAGGGTGGTTGTTATGGGGGACTTTAACTTTCCTGATATTGATTGGGAAAGCTATAGCTCAAGTTCGTTAGATGGGTCAGTGTTTGTTCAATGTGTGCAGGAGAGTTTCCTGACACAATATGTAGACAGGCCAACAAGAGGTGAGGCCATACTGGATTTGGTTCTGGGTAACGAACCAGGCCAGGTGTTAGAATTAGAGGTAGGTGAGCACTTTGGGGATAGTGACCATAATTCGGTGATTTTTACTCTCGTGATGGAGAGGGATAAGTGTGTACTACAGGGCAAGAGTTATAGCTGGGGTCAGGGAAATTATGATGCGGTGAGGCATGACTTAGGATGTGTGGCTTGGAAAAGTAGACTCCAAGGCAAGAGTGTAAATGATATGTGGAGCTTGTTCAAGGAGCAACTATTGAGTGTCCTTGATAATTATGTACCTGTCAGGCAGGGAGGAAAGGGTCGTGCGAGGGAGCCGTGGTTTAATAAGGAATTGGAATCCCTTGTTAAATGGAAGAGGGCGGCCTATCTCAAGATGAGACGTGAAGGTTCAATTGGGGCGATTGAGAGTTATAGGGTAGCCAGGAAGGACCTGAAGAGAGAGCTAAGAGCAGCAAGGAGGGGACATGAAAGGTCCTTAGTCGGTAGGATTAGGGAAAACCCTAAGGCTTTCTATAGGTATGTTAGGAATAAAAGAATGACTAGGGTAGGAATAGGTCCAGTCAAGGATAGTAGTGGGAAGTTGCGTGTGGAGGCGGAAGAGATTGGGGAGACACTGAATGAATACTTTTCTTCAGTATTTACTCAGGAACAGGGCAGTGTCGTCGATGTGAATACTGAGTCACAAATAAGTAGAATGGATGGCTTTGAGGTATGTAGAGAAGAGGTGTTGGAAATCCTGGAAAAGGTGAAAATAGATAAGTCCCCTGGGCCTGATGGCATTTATCCTAGGATTCTCTGGGAAGCAAGGGAGGAGATTGCAGAGCCATTGGCCTTGATTTTTATGTCCTCTTTGTCTACTGGAGTAGTGCCAGAAGACTGGAGGATAGCAAATGTGGTTCCCTTGTTCAAAAAGGGGAGTAGGGATAACCCTAGTAACTATAGGCCGGTGAGTCTCACTTCTGTTGTGGGCAAAGTCTTAGAGAGAATTGTAAGGGATAGGATTTATGCACATCTGGATAGGAATAATGTGATCAAGGATAGTCAGCATGGTTTTGTGAAGGGCAGGTCGTGCCTCACAAACCTTATTGAATTCTTTGAAAAGGTGACGAAGGAGGTTGATGAGGGGAAAGCGGTAGATGTGGTATATATGGATTTTAGTAAGGCGTTTGATAAGGTTCCCCATGGTAGGCTACTGCAGAAAATACGGAGATATGGCATTGAGGGTGAGTTGGAGATTTGGATTAGGAATTGGCTGGATGGAAGAAGACAGAGGGTAGTAGTTGATGGCAAAGTTTCTTCATGGAGTGCCGTCACTAGCGGTGTTCCGCAAGGATCTGTTTTGGGACCATTGCTGTTTGTCATTTTTATAAATGACCTGGAAGAGGGGTTAGAAGGTTGGGTGAGCAAGTTTGCGGATGATACGAAAGTCGGAGGAGTTGTTGACAGTGAGGAAGGATGTGGCAGGTTACAGCAGGATATAGAGAAGCTGCAGAGCTGGGCAGAAAGGTGGCAAATGGAATTCAATGTAGCTAAGTGTGAGGTGATTCACTTTGGGAAGAATAACAAAAAGATGGCGTACTGGGCTAATGGTCGGATACTTGGTAGTGTGGATGAGCAGAGGGATCTTGGTGTCCATGTACACAGATCTCTGAAAGTTGCCACCCAGGTAAATAGTGCAGTGAGGAAGGCATATGGCGTACTGGCTTTTATTGGTAGAGGAATTGAGTTCCGGAGTCCTGAGGTCATGATGCAGTTGTATAAGACTCTGGTGCGGCCGCATCTGGAATATTGTGTGCAGTTTTGGTCGCCATACTATAGGAAGGATGTGGAGGCACTGGAACGGGTGCAGAGGAGGTTTACCAGGATGTTGCCTGGTATGGAAGGAAGATCGTATGAGGAAAGACTGAGACACTTGGGGCTGTTTTCATTAGAGAAAAGAAGGTTTAGGGGTGACTTGATTGAGGTGTACAAGATGATTAGGGGGTTAGATAGGGTTGACAGTGTGAACCTTTTCCCGCGTATGGAGTCGGGTATTACAAGGGGGCATAGCTTTAAATTAAGGGGGGGTAGATATAGGACTGAAGTTAGGGGTAGGTTCTTCACTCAGCGAGTCGTAAGTTCATGGAATGCCCTGCCAGTAGCAGTGGTGGACTCTCCCTCTTTATGGGCATTTAAGCGGGCATTGGATAGGTATATGGAGGATAGTGGGTTAGTATAGGTTAGGTGGGCTTGGATCGGCGCAACATCGAGGGCCAAAGGGCCTGTACTGCGCTGTATTTTTCTATGTTCTATGTTCTATATGACGGGCGAAAGCAAGGACTGCAGATGCTGAAGATCAGTCAAGATTGGAGTGATGCTGGCAAAGCACAGCAGGTCAGGCAGCATCCGGGGAGCAGGAAAATCTACATTTCGGGCTGGAGTCTTTCATCAGGAATGTGGCTGGGAGCCTCCGAGGTGAAGAGATAAATGGATGGGGGGGGGGGGGGGTGTGTGGCTGGGGAGAAGGTAGCTAAGAGTGCAAGAGGTGGATGGAGGTGGGGATAAAGGTTATAGGTCAGAGAGGAGGGTGGAGCAGATAGATGGGAAGGAAGATAGGCAGGTAGGACAGGTCATGAGGATATGTGCTGAGCTGGAAGGTTGGAACTGGGGTAAGATGGGTGGAGGGGAAATGAGGAAACTGGTGAAGTCCACATTAATGCCTTGGGGTTGAAATGTTCCGGTGCGGAAGATGAGGTGTTCTTCCTCCAGGCGTCGGGTGGTGAGGGAGGGCCATGAAGGCGGCCCGAGACCTGCATGTCCTTGGCAGAGTAGGAGGGGGAGTTGAAATGTTCGGCCACGGGGCGATGGGATTGTTGGTGCGGATGTCCCAGAGATGTTCCCTAAAGCGCTCTGCCAGGAGGCGTCCAGTCTCCCCAATGTAAAGGAGACCGCATTAGGAGCAACAGATACAATAAATGACATTGGTGGACGTGCAGGTGAAACTTTGATGGTCGTGGAAGGCTCCTTTGAAGCCTTGGATGGAGGTGAGGAGGGAGCTGTGGGCGCAGGTTTTGCAATTCTTGCAGTGGCAGGGGAAGATGCCAGGAGTGGAGGATGGGTTCTTGGAGGGCGTGGACCTGACCAGGTAGTCACAGAGGGAACGGTCTTTGCGGAAAGCGGATGGGGTGGGGAGGGAAATATATCCCTGGTGGTGGGGTCCATTTGTAGGTGGTAGAAATGTCGGCAGATGGTGAGGAGGTTGGTGGGGTGCAAGTTGAGGACCCGGGATTCTGTCCTTGTTGCGGTTGGAGGGGCAGGGTTTGAGGGTAGAGGTGCAGGACATGGATGAGATGTGTTGGAGGGCATTTTCAACCACATGGGAGCGAAAATTACAGTCTTGAAAGAAGGAGGCCACCTTCTGTGTTCTGTGGTGGAACTGGTCCTTCTGGGAGCAAATACGGCGGAGGCGGAGGAATTGGGAATACAGGATAGCATTTTTGCTGGAGGTAGGGCAGGAAGAGGTTTAATCCAGGTAGGTGTGGGAGTCGGTGGGTTTGTAATAAATGTCAGTGTTAAGTTGGTCATCGTTGGTGGAGATGAAGAGGTCTAGGAAGGGGAGGGAGGTGTCAGAGATGGTCCAGGTGAATTTAAGGTCGGGGTGGAATGTGTTGGTGAAGTTGATGAACTGCTCAACCTCCCCATGGGAGCATGAGGTGGCGCCAATGCAGTCATCAATGTAACGGAGGAAGAGGTGGGGAGTGGTGCCAGTGTAACTACGGAAGATGGACTGTTCTATGTAGCCAACAAAGAGACAGACATAGCTGAGGCCCATGCGGGTGCCTATGGCTACCCCTTTCATCTGAAGGAAGTGGGAGGATTCAAAGGAGAAATTGTTAAGGGTGAGGACCAGTTCAGCCAAATGAATGAGTGTCAGTGGAAGGGTACTGGTGGGGAAGGCGGGAGAGGAAGAAACGGAGGGCTTGGATGCCCTGCTCATGGCAGATGGAGGTGTAGATGTCCATGGTGAAGATGAAGCCTTGGGGGCCAGGGAAACGGACGTCTTGGAGGAAGTGGAGGGTGTGGGTGGTGTCCCGAACATATGTTGGGAGTTCCTGGACGAGGCGGGATAGGACAGTATCGAGGTAGGTGGAGATGAGTTCGGTGGGCAGGAGGAGCTGAGACGATGGGTCGGCCGGGGTGGTCAGGCTTGTGGATTTTGGGAAGGAGGTAGAATCGGGTGGTGCGGGGTTCCTGAACTATGAGGTTGGAAGCTGTGGGTGGGAGTTCTCGGAGGTGATGAGGTTGTGTATGGTCTGGGAGATATTGGTTTGGTGATG
Organism: Chiloscyllium plagiosum; assembly: GCF_037043375.1. Classification (NCBI taxonomy): domain Eukaryota; kingdom Metazoa; phylum Chordata; class Chondrichthyes; order Orectolobiformes; family Hemiscylliidae; genus Chiloscyllium; species Chiloscyllium plagiosum. The sequence goes on along the minus strand of NW_028270141.1, from coordinate 3,776,244 downwards.
GGGGGGATGAAGTTATTGTCGGGGGGTTGGTAGGAGGAGGTATCTTCGAGTTGGCGCCTGGCTTCAGCGGTGTAGAGGTCAGTGCGCCAAACTACCACGGAGCCCCTTTATCCGCTGGTTTGATGGTGAGGTTGGGATTCGAGCAAAGGGAATGGAGGGGTGCGCATTGTGAGGGTGAGAGGTTGGAGTGGGGGAGACGGATGGACAGGTTGAGGTGGTTAATGTCACTGCGGCAGTTGGAAATGAAGAGATTGAGGGCGGGTAATAGGCCAGCATTGGGTGTCCAGGTGGATGGAGTGTGTTGGAGGCGGATGAAGGGGCCCTCGGAAGATGAGCTGGAGTCCTGATTGGAAAAGTAAACTCGGAGGCGGCGGAAGAAGTGTTCGACATCACGATGCGTATTGAATTTGTTGATGCGTGGACGGAGGGGGACGAAGGTAAGGCTTTTGCTGAGGACTGATCATTCGTCCTCAGTGAGGGGAAGATCTGGCGGGGGGGGGGGGATGGTGAAAATGCGGCAGGGCTGGGAGCTAGGACCTGGGACTTGGTATAGGGTGTGGAGCTGGGAGTCGGGGTGGAGCCTGTAACTGGAGTGGGAGTGGTGGTGGGGGAATGGGGGTGGAGTCATTAGCAGAGGTGATGTTCCCCTCAGGGGTCTGGGGCTGGGTATGGTGACAGTGGGATCCGTTGGGGGGGGTGGGGGCGTGTCAGCAGTATGCAGGTGAATAGCGTTGTTGGGTACGGAAGTGATGGCGACAACGGCAGTGGTGAGCAGCGCCAAAGTCACAGAACACGTGACATCAGCGATGACTCGTGGGGCGGAGGTGATGTCACGTGTGGAGTATGTGAAATCGTTAGGGGCGGAAGTGGCTGCAATGGGAGCGGAAGTCGCGGAACACATGGCATCAGTGGTGGAAGTGTGTCAGAGGGGGTGGAAGTGGCTGTAATACAACCTCAAGGTTCCAAAACCCAATTCCTCTACCAATAAAAGCTAACATAATGTACACCTATTTAATAACTCTATCAACCTGGGTGGCAACTTTCAGTGATCTATACACATGGACACAGACACAGAGATCTCTCTGCTCATCCACACGACCAAGAATCTTATCATTAGTCCAGTACTCTGTATTCCTGTTACTCCTTCCAAAGTGAATCATCTCACAATTTTCCACATTAAACTCTATTTGCCACCTCTCAGCCCAGCTCTGCAGCTTATCTACGTCCCTCTATAACGTGCAACATCCTTCAGCACTACCTACAACTCCACCAACCTTGTGTCGTCCGCAAATTTACTAACCCATCCTTCTATGCCCTCATCCAGGTCATTTATAATAATGACAAACAGCAGTGGCCCCAAAATAGACCCTTGTGGTACACCACTAGTAAGTGAACTCCAGGATGAATATTTCCCATCAACCACCATCCTCTCTCTTCTTTCAGCTAGCCAATTTCTGATCCAAATCGCTAAATCACCCTCAATCCCATGCCTCTGAATTTTCTGCACTAGCCTACCATGGGGAACCTTATCAAACGCTTTACTGAAATCCATTTCCACCACATCAACCACTTTACCCTCATCCACCCGTTTGGTCACCTTCTCAAAGAAGTCAATAAGGTTTGAGGCATGACCTATCCTTCTCCAAGTTTAGATTAGAGTGGTGCTGGAAAAGCACAGCAGGTCAGGCAGCGCCTCGAATGCTGCCTGACCTGCTGTGCTTTTCCACCGCACTCTAATCTAAACTCTGGTTTCCAGCATCTGCATTCCTCACTTTTGCCTATCCTTCACAAAACCTTGTTGACTATCTCTAATCAAATTATTCCTTTCTAGATGATAATAAATTCTCTCTCTCATAATCCTTTTCAACACTTCACAGGTCTATTATTACCAGGGTTGTCTCTACCCCCCCTTGCTATCCTCCAGTCTTCTGGCACTATTCCTGTAGACAATGACGACATAAAGATCAAGATCAAAGCCAAAAGCCCTGCAATCTCCTCCCAGAGGAGAGCTTCCCAGAGAATTCTAGGATAAATCCCATCCCACCGAGGAGGACTTACTTATTTTCATTTTCCAGGATTGCTAACATTTCCACATGATCCTCACCCCTGTCTAGTCTAATAGCCTGTATTTCAGTATGAATACTGACCAAAAGTATTCATTTGGCACCTCTCCTATCTCTTTGGAATTCACGTAAAACTTCCCACTACTTCCTTGACAGGCCCAAATCTTTAGTCTTTTTTTTATTCCTGACATAGCTGTAAAAAGCTTTAGGGTTTTCCTTGATCCTACCTACCAAAGACTTCTCACGTCCCTTCCTGGCTCTTCTTGGCTCTCTCTTCTCATAGTCATAGAGATGTACAGCATGGAAACAGACCCTTCGGTCCAACCCGTCCATGCCAACCAAATATCCCAACCCAATCTGGTCCCGATTCGGAGATGCCGAAGTTGGACTGGGGTGTACAAAGTTAAAAATCACACAACACCAGGTTATAGTCCAACAGGTTTAATTGGAAGCACACTAGCTAGTGTGAAAGCTAGTGTGCTTCCAATGAAACCTGTTGGACTATAACCTGGTGTTGTGTGATTTTTAACAATCTAGTCCCACCTGCCAGCACTCGGCCCATAACCCTCCAAACCTTTCCTATTCATATATCTATCCAAATGCCTCTTAAATATTGCAATTGTACCAGCCTCCACCACTTCCTCTGGCAGCTCATTCCATACACGGACCACCCTCTGTGTGAAAACGTTGCCCCTTAGGTCTCTTTTATATCTTTCCCCTCTCACCCTAAAACTATGCCCTCTAGTTCTGGACTCCCTGACCCCAAGGAAAAAACTTTGCCTATTTACTCTCTCCATGCCCCTCATAATTTTGTAAACCTCTATAAGGTCACCCCTCAGCCTCCAATGTTCCAGGGAAAACAGCCCCAGCCTGTTCAGCCTCTCCCTATAGCGCAAATCCTCCAACCCTGGCAACATCCTTGTAAATCTTTTCTGAACCCTTTCAAGTTGCACAACATGTTTCCAACATGAAGGAGACCAGAATTGCATGCAATATTCCAAGTGTGGCCTAACCAATGTCCTGTACAGCTGCAACATGACCTCCCAACTCCTGTACTCAATACTGACCAATAAAGAAAAGCATACTAAACGCCTTCTTCACTATCCTATCTACCTGTGATTCCACTTTCAAGGAGCTATGAACCTGCACTCCAGGGTCTCTTTGTTCAGCAACACTCCCTAGGACCTTACCATTAAGTGTATAAGTCCTGCTAAGATTTGCTTTCCCAAAATGCAGCACCTCACATTTATCCGAATTAAACTCCATCTGCCACTTCTCAGCCCATTGGCCCATCTGGTCCAGATCCTGTTGTAATCTTGGTAACCCTCTTCGCTGTCCACTGCACCTCCAATTTTGGTGTTATCTGCAAACTTACTAACCGTACCTCTGTTGCTCGCATCCAAATCATTTATGTAAATGACAAAAAATAGAGGACTCAGCACCGATCCTTGTGGCACTCCATTGGTCACAGTCCTCCAATCTGAAAAACAACCCTCCACCATCAACCTCTGTCTTCTAACTTTGAGCCAGTTCTTGTCGAATGCCTTACTGAAGTCCATATAGATCACATCTACTGCTCTGCCCTCATCAATCCTCTTTGTTAGTTCTAACTTGTAACACACATTCGCCCTAACTGAGCCTTCATGTCTCATCTTTACATAAGTGCCCTTCTTACTCTTGACAAGAGATTCAACTTCTTTAGTAAACCACAGTTCCCTCACTCGACCACTTCCTCCCTGCCTGACACACAGAAGCTGTTCCTTGTACAAGCTTCACATTCCAATTGTGCCCATCCCCTGCAATTTCCTTTCCCATCCTATGCATCCTAAACCTTGCCTAATCGCATCATAATTGCCTTTCCCACAACTATAACTCTTACCCTGTGGTGTATAGCTATCCCTTTCTATCGCTAAAGTAAACTTAATCAAATTGTGGCCACTATCACCAAAGTGCTCACCTACGTCCAAATCTAAAACCCACCTGGTTCATTACCTCATACCAAATCCAATGTGGCCTCACCCCTTGTTGGCCTATCTACATACTGTATCAGGAAGCCCTCCTGTGAACACTGGACAAAAACGATCCATCTAAGGTACTCGAACTATAGTGTTTCCAGTCAATATTAGGAAACTTAAAGAATATCTTTTCAATTCTTTCCTTTACATCTCTGGAACTTTTCAGAGGCCTTCTGAAAACTCCCAGCAGGGTGACCTCTCCTTTCCTATTTCTAACCTCAGCTAAAACTACCTCAGTAGACAAGTCCTCATCAAACATCCTTTCTGCCACCACAATACTGTCCTTGACTAACAATACCACACCTCCCCCTCTTTTACCACATTTTCTGTTCTTACTAAAACATCTAAACCCCGGAACCTGCAACAACCATTCCTGTCCCTGTTCGATCCATGTCTCCGAACTGGCCACAACATCGAAGTCCCAGGTACCAACTCATGCTGCAAGTTCACCTACTTTATTCTGGATACTCCTGGCATTGAAGTAGACATACTTCAAACCACCTTTCTGCCTGCCGGTACACTCCTGTGGCCTCAAAACCTTATTCATGACCTCACTATTCTCAACCTCCTGTACACTAGAGCTACAATTCAGTTTCCCATCCCTCTGCTGAATTAGTTTAAATCCTCAGGAAGAACATTAGCAAACCTCCCCCCACCCAGAATATTGGTACCCTCTGGTTCAGGTGTACACCATCCCGTTTATACAGATTCCACCTACTCCAGAATGAGCCTCAATTATCCATGTATCTGAATCCCTCCCTCCTACATTATCCCTGCAGCCACGTGTTCAACTGCTCTCCCCCCCTATTCCTTGCCTCGGTAGCATGTCGCACGGTTAACAAACCAGAGATAATAACTGTTTGCTCTAGCTCAAAGCTTCCACCCTAGCTCCTTTACAAAGCTTCAAAGATGAACTTATATGCTACAATCTACAGGATGCAAAAATAAACATTTCTACAAGATCACTAATTCCGAAATTTCCATACCTCATATGTTGGTCTTTCTCGCACCCGCTCCCAGCGTGGTCTTCCAGGAAGAGTCTTAACTAATGGGGCCATTCCTTGAGAGTACAGTTTGCTTTGCTTATTCATATTCATGATATTGATTTTAATAACTTTACTTGGAATTCCCCCCTTCACACTAAAATAAAACCAGGACCTGAAGATAAAGACAAAATAAGTTATCATCAATATGTTGCATGAATTCAAAATGTCAGATCATAAATACAACTTAATAAAAAAAGCTTCTTAGCAAAATATTGATGATGCTGAACCAATTCTTTCCTTGGGTTCATCAGTCCCAATCAATGAATTTCAATGAATATGAAGAAATATCTGTGAAAATAATCTAAATTTACTTAAGTTTGTTATGAACATCAAAATTGATGCAAGAGAAAAAGTCTCACAATCCACATATTATCTACTATCAGTTTCATAGTCATGTGAAACAAAATAAAGTTGCTGAGTAATTGAGGCAAGCAATCCCCATCAATTAATCTTTAACTGATATGAAATGAGGTGAAAAATTCTGGGAACCACACATCCAAAGTCACCTGCCATTCTAACCATACTTTATATGTTTTACATCTAATGTTATTCACATAATGAATAATGAGTGCTATTTTCTGAACAAAATCTAGCTAACTTAAATTTGAATGAATCAATACTGATTCATTCCACTTCCTCCATGAGACATTGTTCCATAACTTCATTCCGAAGTCACTCTTCCTCAAGCACAGGCTATCCCAAATGGCTCTACTATTCTGGGCAAAATGAAATTACTAATCATAGGCAACTTTTGTGAGAACTTTTATATAACTCTAAAAGCAGCAAACCCATTTGAAACTTTTCCAGTGACAATGTGTGCAATAATAAAATTATTGGTCCTCATAATCTTGTAATTATTCACTCGTTTAACTTTGGCATTGAGATAAAGTAAGCAAATAGTTTACTGTAACACAAACATGACTAAGACAAACTTTAGAATCAGCTAAAAAAAAAAAAGATGCATTTGTATAACTTCTTTCACATGCTCTGCACACTCCCAACATATTTGCATAACAAGTAATGACAGGCAAGAAAATGTCCCCTAGTGCAGCTTGTCCCATATAATTACGATACCTGGTGCTGACCACTATAATTATCTACCTTCTGGAGGTAGTAATCTGTAGTCCTGTGAGAAGTAGGTTCAGATCTTACTTGAAGGAGTTCAGCAAACCAGTGTGCATTGCTCAAACCAGCCAGCCACCTATCCAACTGTTTAATTCCTGACATGTAACTAGATCCTTGGGGGGAGGTTTGCTAGTGCTCTTGGGGGGGGTTTAAACTAACTCGGCAGGGGCATGGGAACCCAGATTGTAGCTTCAGGGTGCAGGGCCTGGAGTGTAGGGAGGTGAGGAACATGGCATCAATTTCCAAGGAGGGTGCCTGTAAACAGGGAAGTGGCTTGAAGTGTGTATACTTCAATGCAAGAAGTATACGAAATAAGGTAGGTGAACTTGCAGCGTTGGTTGGTACCTGGGACTTCGATGTTGTGGCTATTACGGAGACATGGCTAGAACAGGGACAGGATTGGCTGTTGCAGGTTCCGGGATTTAAATGTTTTAGTAGGGTCAGAGGTGGGGGTAAAAGAGGGGGAGGTGTGGCATTGCTTGTCAAAGATAGTATTACAGCGGTGGAAAGGACGATGGATGAGGACTTGCCATCTGAGGTAGTTTGGGCTGAGGTTAGGAATAGGAAAGGTGAGGTCACCCTGTTAGGAGTCTTTTACAGGCCTCCTAATAGTCCTAGAATCATTGAAGAAAGGATTGGGAAGGTGATTCAGGAGATGAGTGACAGTAATAGGGTGGTTGTTATGGGGGACTTTAACTTTCCTGATATTGATTGGGAAAGCTATAGCTCAAGTTCGTTAGATGGGTCAGTGTTTGTTCAATGTGTGCAGGAGAGTTTCCTGACACAATATGTAGACAGGCCAACAAGAGGTGAGGTCATACTGGATTTGGTTCTGGGTAACGAACCAGGCCAGGTGTTAGAATTAGAGGTAGGTGAGCACTTTGGGGATAGTGACCATAATTCGGTGATTTTTACACTCGTGATGGAGAGGGATAAGTGTGTACTACAGGGCAAGAATTATAGCTGGGGTAAGGGAAATTATGATGCGGTGAGGCATGACTTAGGATGTGTGGCTTGGAAAAGTAGACTCCAAGGCATGAGTGTAAATGATATGTGGAACTTGTTCAAGGGGCAACTATTGAGTGTCCTTGATAATTATGTACCTGTCAGGCAGGAAGGAAAGGGTCGTGCGAGGGAGCCGTGGTTTAATAAGGAATTGGAATCCCTTGTTAAATGGAAGAGGGCGGCCTATCTCAAGATGAGACGTGAAGGTTCAATTGGGGCGATTGAGAGTTATAGGGTAGCCAGGAAGGACCTGAAGAGAGAGCTAAAAGCAGCAAGGAGGGGACATGAAAGGTCCTTAGTCGATAGGATTAGGGAAAACACTAAGGCTTTCTATAGGTATGTTAGGAATAAAAGAATGACTAGGGTAGGAATAGGTCCAGTCAAGGATAGTAGGGGGAAGTTGCGTGTGGAGGCGGAAGAGATTGGGGAGACACTGAATGAATACTTTTCTTCAGTATTTACTCAGGAACAGGGCATTGTTGTCGATGAGAATACTGAGTCACAAATAAGTAGAATGGATGGCTTTGAGGTATGTAGAGAAGAGGTGTTGGAAATCCTGGAAAAGGTGAAAATAGATAAGTCCCCTGGGCCTGATGGCATTTATCCTAGGATTCTCTGGGAAGCAAGGGAGGAGATTGCAGAGCCATTGGCCTTGATTTTTATGTCCTCTTTGTCTACAGGAGTAGTCCCAGAAGACTGGAGGATAGCAAATGTGGTTCCCTTGTTCAAAAAGGGGAGTAGGGATAGCCCTAGTAACTATAGGCCGGTGAGTCTCACTTCTGTTGTGGGCAAAGTCTTAGAGAGAATTGTAAGGGATAGGATTTATGCACATCTGGATAGGAATAATGTGATCAAGGATAGTCAGCATGGTTTTGTGAAGGGCAAGTCGTGCCTCACAAACCTTATTGAATTCTTTGAAAAGGTGACGAAGGAGGTTGATGAGGGGAAAGCGGTAGATGTGGTATATATGGATTTTAGTAAGGCGTTTGATAAGGTTCCCCATGGTAGGCTACTGCAGAAAATACGGAGATATGGCATTGAGGGTGAGTTGGAGGTTTGGATTAGGAATTGGCTGGATGGAAGAAGACAGAGGGTAGTAGTTGATGGCAAAGTTTCTTCATGGAGTGCCGTCACTAGCGGTGTTCCGCAAGGATCTGTTTTGGGACCATTGCTGTTTGTCATTTTTATAAATGACCTGGAAGAGGGGTTAGAAGGTTGGGTGAGCAAGTTTGCGGATGATACGAAAGTCGGAGGAGTTGTTGACAGTGAGGAAGCATGTGGCAGGTTACAGCAGGATATAGAGAAGCTGCAGAGCTGGGCAGAAAGGTGGCAAATGGAATTCAATGTAGCTAAGTGCGAGGTGATTCACTTTGGGAAGAATAACAAAAAGATGGGGTACTGGGCTAATGGTCGGATACTTGGTAGTGTGGATGAGCAGAGGGATCTTGGTGTCCATGTACACAGATCTCTGAAAGTTGCCACCCAGGTAAATAGTGCGGTGAGGAAGGCATATGGCGTACTGGCTTTTATTGGTAGAGGAATTGAGTTCCGGAGTCCTGAGGTCATGATGCAGTTGTATAAGACTCTGGTACGGCCGCATCTGGAATATTGTGTGCAGTTTTGGTCGCCATACTATAGGAAGGATGTGGAGGCATTGGAACGGGTGCAGAGGAGGTTTACCAGGATGTTGCCTGGTATGGAAGGAAAATCGTATGAGGAAAGACTGAGACACTTGGGGCTGTTTTCATTAGAGAAAAGAAGGTTTAGGGGTGACTTGATTGAGGTGTACAAGATGATTAGGGGGTTAGATAGGGTCGCCAGTATGAACCTTTTCCCGCGTATTGAGTCGGTATTACAAGGGGGCATAGCTTTAAATTAAGGGGGGGTAGATATAGGACTGATGTTCGGGGTAGGTTCTTCACTCAGCGAGTCGTTAGTTCATGGAATGCCCTGCCAGTAACAGTGGTGGACTCTCCCTCTTTATGGGCATTTAAGAGGGCATTGGATAGGTATATGGAGGATAGTGGGTTAGTGTAGTTTAGGTGGGCTTGGATCGGCGCAACATCGAGGGCCCAAGGGCCTGTACTGCGCTGTATTCTTCTATGTTCTATGTTCTATGTTCTATCTGGCTTATTCAATTTAACAGTGACACCCTTGGTGCATCCAAAACTATGTAACTGAAGAAAATTGTCAACTGGTATTTATTCTTTTTTTTCCCTATTTATATGTTGAGTAAACCTACGTTCTCCATTGTTTCAAGTTCCAACTCTTTTAGTCTATCTAAATAGCCAAAATGATTCTCAAGACGTTAGAATTGAAAAGCAAAAATAACAATGAAGCATTGAAAATTATGAAACAAGCCTTATGCCTCATACCTTTCACATTTAAATTCCTCACCTATTTACTGCATTGCATAAAAGGTCAACAGATTTTTCCCCCAATGTAACTGAAAAGTTATTTTCCTACAAACTCATTGATCATAAAACAAATAACAACCCACTAAGGTTGATCAAATATTATTAGGTGCAAGATCACCTACCATTTTAAACAAGTGTCTAAACTCTACAAGTTTCAACTCCCTCTCAAGTCCCACAGTCACCTAGCAGACAAGTTAGCAGCTACATTAATGAAGAATCATAGAATCCTACATTGTGGAAACAGGCCATTTGGCCCAATAAGTCCACACTGACCCTCCAAAGAGTATGTCACCCAGGCCCATTCCCCGACCCTATTATTCTACATTTACCCTGATTAATGCACCTTACCTACACATCCCTGAACACTGTGGGCAATTTAGTATGGACAATTCACCTAACCCAAACATCTTTGGTCTGTGGGAGGAAACCGGAGCACCCAAAGGAAACACACGCAGATATAGGGAGAATGTGCAAACTCCACACAGACAGTTTTCCAAGGCTGGAATCAAACCAGAATGCTAACCACTGATCCACTGTCCCGCCCTAGTACCAGTGTTACCAGCATAGGCGGGGCAATACCGATAGCTTTGAAAAGATTTAATTGTACTCACTCAAATTAAACTAGGCTTTGAATTGAGCTCAAATAAATATTACGAATAAGCAAGAGACCTTTAGTGTTGTAAGGAAGATAGTACTAGATGGTACAACATTCTGCAACCATCACTATCTCAGCATACTTTTGATCAGTGAAAATCTTCCAAAATCAAAGGAGAATCTCAACTATTGATATGAAAAGAGTTTGGTTTAGATGTTCATGTGGTCTAGTAACCATGCCATTGAAAAATAACATAGCTTTCAATGCAAGTTTTGATTTGCCCACTGTAAAGATAAGTCCAATGTAAGATAGATGAATATAACATTACCAATAACAATAGATTTTATAAACATTTACCACAAGAAGCTAGATGAAATTGAGACTATAGCAAGTATACTTTCGTTTGAAATCTATGTTCAGTGAAAGCAAATTAATATTTACTATTTTAAGCATCAAGACAGCTAAGCAAATGTAAATCTACAATTATATTGCTTATTCATTGTTTAAACCAATCCTAAGACTGAAGAGCATACATATTCAGTCTGTTGTTCAAGATAACTACTTGGCAGTAACATAATACTTCCAACAAACATTACTAGCTTTTGTTATAATTCCTGGGTCTCATCAAATGAAAAGAAGAGATAGTTCTTAGAGCTAAAGGGATCAAAGTGTATGCAGAAAAGTAAGAACAGGGGTACTGAATGGCAATGGTCAGCCATGATCATACAGAACGGTGGAGCAGGCTCGATGGGCCAAATTGCCTACTCCTGTTCCTATTTTCTACATTTCTAATGTTTTCTACTCAAATCTTGAGGAGGACCTGGGGCTCCTTTTTATCCAGAAAATGGACAGAACAAATGGCTTCACAGGCCTTGATCAGAAGTAAAGCTCAGTAAGGGAATCAGTGCCTGGTAATGCATAGGAGTCAAATAGGCCCTAAATCTACAAAGAAAATCTCCAAGTACCTCCAAGTCGATTTGTGTAGATTGTGTAGATGGTTGATCATTTTTTGTTATGTTGTTCATCTACGCTTTACTCAAATAGTCACAGACATATTAGGGTTTATTATGGATCTTGGCAGGGAGACCAGAATTCCTGCCATACAACCCCTCAAAAGATTTGACCTTATTTGACTTTGACATCATCAAGATCAGAGATCATGGATTCACTTCCTTTTGCAACTCATAAAATCATCACAGGATCCCTATAGAGGGGAAGCAGGTATTTCGGTGTGGTCCATCCTGACCCTCTGAAGAGCATTCCATCCAGTCCCATGCTATTCCTGTAATCCTGCATTTCTGAAGCTAATTCACCTAGCCTGCATACCTCTGGACACTGGGCAATTTTGCATGGCCAATCCAGCTGACCTGCACATCTTTGGACTGTGGACAAACCCATGCAGGCAGAGGGAGAATGTGTCAACTCCATACAGACAGTTGCCTGAGGCTAGAATCGAACCCGGGTCCCTGGCACCATGAGGCAGCAATGCTGACCATTGAGCCACCATGCCACCCTCATAAAGAGTGAATCTCAAAAGTCATTTTAAAATTGAGGACATTTCTACTTGAAAGGAAGACAAAGTCATGCATGGCGGTTGAATGGATTTATAAAGTGAAGACCACAACGATAAAAAAAATCACAAATAGTGTGCACTGCTCTCATGTGACTTTGAAACACACTCTGATAAACTAACCATTTATTGGAGTATAGAAAAACCTGGCACTAACAATTCCTAAGCAATTAATTTTTAAAACTTGGAAAATGATGGGCATGTAGTAAGAAGCTTAAAAAATTTGATGAAGCTTTTGTAAAGTAAATTTTAATTTGTAAATAGTACTATAATTGGTCTTTACTTTGTGTCCAATGAAGTAAAATGATAAGTAATCTACTTGAACTATTTACAATCTAATCCACTGACTAAATGAATGTTCGTGAAAACTGATTATACTTGGGGTTAGCGATTAAAATATACTGAAATTCTCTTCCCTTTTCCTGTCAATACAAACCAATGTGCCACAAGGTGATTCCCTCCTGTAATGCCTATTATCATCAGATGCATCTTGTTATACTGCATTTTTTCCATAGCTCCACCTGTAATGAAATCAAGTTTCCAAAGTTTCATGTAAAAGCAATGACACCATAAATGACAACTGTTTTACGCAAATTTAACCTAGCAACAAAATTCCTAATTATTCCAAATACATTTAAAAAACTCATTAAATTACCTATTACCATTCTCGAATTCCGTATCGGCACAGTCTGGTTTGGTCCATACATTAAATTCGCAATCTGGAGTAATTAACACATTTCCTAGATTTCCTGTGCCTGTACTACCACCGCTGGGAGTTGAGTCCACTTCTCCTTCAGGTCGCTCCACTTTTTCAACTTGAGCAATGTTTCCAGAGTCAAACTTGGAACTAAAAAGTAAGCCGCCACATCGAATTTCCATTTTTGTGGCAAGACAGAATATTTCAAGTCATCTTTCATTCTTCTACGTGACACTGTGAGAGCAGTTATGTCTTTACCTTCTGTGCAGGGAAAGAAAATAATTATTTCTAAGTATTTCAAAATACAGCTAAATAGCTTACTGATTAAATAGAACCACAGTAAAACTTAAACAAATCATTACCAAAAATTGTCTTGGATATCTCATCATTCCTGTGCAGTAATACCTAAAAATTCTCATAGATTAATACCCTTTAAAATCAAGATAATTAATATAAAAATCACAACTTGCATTTTTTCCAACAAAGATCAATAAAGATAAAAGCCTTGTAGAATCAAAAAAGGAAACTCAACTATATGCAATCTCTTCCAAATATCAATGGCATAGCACTCACTGATTTACTGTTTCCTAGAAGAAAGACAAGGTCAATCTCTGGGTTCAGTCATCCAGTAGAAATTACAGTGAACTAGAAAAACAGAAAATTGTGCAGCAAGAAAAAAAAATGCAAAATGCAAATAATTGCACAAAAAGCTTATCCTATAAAGGTTGGGTCTCAGTTTATTAAATAGATGGTATTTGCAACTTAAAATAGTCTAGAAAATGCATGACTTTTAGTTTTTACAAATCTTTCACTAACCTTCCACTGCAGACTGCTGGCAATTCAGAGAATGTGAATAAAAGCTGTCTGATGTGTTACAATGTTTAGAACCCAGCAAATCTGATCACTCAGACTTGTCCCTTATAGCTCTGGATGACCCTTCAGAATGGAGATGAGAAAGAGGAATTTCTTCAGCCAGAGGGTGTTGAATCTGTGGAATTCATTGCCACAGACAGCTGTGGATGCCAAGTCATGAGTATTTAAGAGAGAGATAGAAAAGTTTGTGATTAGTAAGGGGATGAAGGGTTATGGGGAGAAGATAGGAGAATGGGGTTGTAAAACATATTAACCATGATCAGGTAATGGACCAGACTTGATGGGCTCAATGTCTGGATTAGTGGTGTTGGAAGAGCACAGCAGTTCAGGCATCCGAGGAGCAGTAAAATCGACTGATGAAGGGCTTTTGCCCGAAACGTCAATTTTACTGCTCCTCGGATGCTGCCTGAACTGCTGTGCTCTTCCAGCACCACTAATCCAGAATCTGGTTTCCAGCATCTGCAGTCATTGAGCCCATCAAGGTGGTAAAAACAATGGCCCAATTGTGCTCCCATATCTTATGTTTTCATGGTCAGAGCATCACAATCAGCCATAAATACTACTGTCTGCTGTGCAATAACTGAAGCCACCGATCTTATAAACTTTATGAAAAGCCTCAAACTCTTTGTGGGAAAATTTTAAAAAGAAAACAAAGCAATGAGATTTCAAAGCCCCAGTGGAAGACCACAGGCAAGGCTCATAAATCGCACGGCTCACAATTAACTCGAGTGTTGACTTGTCTGCGGTGGTCTGATACCCTCTGCAACCTTTCATGGATACCATTGACTCCTGTGCCAATGCAGCAAACCCAACTATAGCAGTCCTAAGGAACCTTCCACAATTTTAATCCAAGAAAACTTAAACCGTGTAGGAGCAACAGCTCAAAACAAGGTCAAGGGGCAGCGGAAGGGCGAAGACCCGAAAGAATATCATAGAAACTGATATTAGCACAGGAGACCACTGGCAAAAGTGATTTAACAAATTTCCCCAAAAGCATTCCAAGGAAGTTTTATCATTTTGATACTCCATACCAACTTTAAGTAATCTAGGCTAACCCAGCAGTAACATATCAAAGGCACTTTTTTGTAACTGACAACTCTCCTTCTTCATAACTGAACTCAAAATACTGTCAGAAAATTCTAGACGATCAGATTAGAGTATAGAATTAGTTTAAATATTAAAACCATATTCTGGCAAATTTAGGGACAACAGCTTGTGTTATATAGCATTTTAAGCATAATAAAAATATATCTAAGCACTTCACAGAAGTGAATTTGCCACATAAGCCCATAAGTAGGAACAGGAGTAGGTGACTCAGCTTGAGGCTGCTCCATCATTCAATGGATCAAGGCTGAACCTCATATCCACTTTCCTACCGTTTTCCCCCATAATTCTAGATTCTCCTACTGATCAAATATGTCTCAGCATTGCAATATACACAAGAACTCTGCGTTATCTCAGCTCTCTGTAATAAGACTATGAATGAAGACATTCCTCCTCATCTCAGTCTTCAATTGGCACCCTTTAATTATGAGATTGTCCCCTCTGGTCCTTGACTCTCACATGAAGTGAAATGACCTTCATCATTTACCCTGTCAAGCTCTTTAAGAATCCAAGTTTCAATGAGATCACATCTTCTGTTTTAAATTCCATTGAGTAGAAGTCCCAACCTGTTTAACCTTTGCTCGCAAGATATTCCCCCAAACCAGGAATCATCCTAATGAACGATTTCTGAAATGCCTCCAATGAAGTAATATCTTTCCTTAAATAAAAGGGACCAAAACTGCTCACAGTTGTCCAGATGTCTCGCCAGTACCTTGCACAGTTGCATAATGGTGTATACAGGTATACAAAGGGATACTTGAGTAGACCCTTGTCAGAGGTAGGTTTTAAAGAATGCCTTAAAGGATCAAAGGGCGGCAATAAGACTTAGGAACTTATTCTGCATCTAAGAGTCTTGACAGCTGAAAACACAACAATCAATGCTAAAGTTATTGAAATCAAGGATACTTAAAAGGCTAGATTCAGCAAACTACAGAGATATCAAAGAGCTGTGGAACTGCAGATTATAGATTTAGGGATGAATTTGAAAACAATGATTGATCATTTTCAAATTAAGGTATTACTTAAACACTAAGTCATTGAACAAGCACTGAAAGATGAATGGAGGGTATGTATTAGGACAGGGGCAAACTTTTCGATGACCTCAAATTTACAGGAGAGTAAAACACAAACACAGCCAGTTCATTGGGATAGTGAAGTTGAAGTAACAAACGCAGTCATCATAAGTGATTGGGATACATAGATGAAATGGACAGTACACTGACAAATGAAAATACTACAGAAGTTTGGCACAATTCTTTGATTTTTTTTTAAGAAAGATTGAGGAGACAGAATAGAAACTAAATAGTATATTTTAAATAGCATGTGGGAACAGGGAGTTCTGCAAGTGTGCTTCTACACATTTTGAGAGTGTAACTGGATAAATTGAGAAGGCTGCTGAAAACAACTCTTATGGCAGCATCATAAAGTCATGACAGATGTGATTTAAGTATTTCTTGAGACAAGGACAGTTGATCATGATAGTTCAATAGATGTTCTATGTATCAACTTTTAGACAGCACTCAACACTAGCTATCCCACAGGATATTTGTTAAGATGAAAATCCATGGCATTTAAAGGGAACGGGGTAGTATGGATACAAACTTGTTCTAGCAACAGGAAGTAGTGCTAGGCTGATTTTTCAGACTGGAATGTGGCAAGCAATGATCTTATCAGTTTTAGATCCATTATTTTCTCATTTTTTAAAATATAAATGCCAGAGACTTAGACAGCAATAAATGCAAAGTTTGGCAAAATTGTATATGTGATATGATAGGCTTCAGAAAAACATGCAAAGTACAATACAATTGTATTCAATGGGAAGAAGCAGATGGAGTTGAACAAAGAGAAGGTTTTAGAGATACACCTGGGAGAACTAAATTAAAAAGACAGCGCATATATATATATATATGGCAAATGTAGAAAAGTGCAGATGGGCAGAAAAGCCTTATTGTCAATACTTCCAAATCCTTAAAAGGTGCAGCACATGGTAAACACTTGTGGTGCAGTGGTTGTGTCCCTACCTCTGGGGCCAAAAGGACTGCTACGTCCCACTATTCCACAGGTGTGTCATAATACATCTGAACAGATTAAAATATCTACAAGGTTACAGGCCAGGTCCTTGCAAATGGGATTATTTAGCAAATGTTTAAGGACAAGTGCAGATACTCATGGCTAAGGAATATATAGATATTGGAGAGTGATGGGTATCGGAACTCGCCATCTAAAAGGGTCTTAGAAGTGGGAACCCTCAAAACAATTAACACACATTTAAAGAAACACTTGAAAGACTATGGCTGGAAATGTGTTGCTGGAAAAGCGCAGCAGGTCAGGCAGCATCCAAGGAACAGGAGAATCGACGTTTCGGGCATAAGCCCTTCTTCAGGAACACTTGAAAGACTATAGCATGCTAGGCCACGAGCCAAGTGTTGCAAAATGGAATTAGACTAGTTGGATGTGTGATGACTGGCACAGTCACGATGGATCGAAGGACCTCTCCCTATGCTGTAAAACATCTAAATTAATAAACATGGTTAAAAATGCACATGGGCTGTTTGTACTTATTATAAGGTGTAGATACAAACAGAGTCTGATAGAGCTTTGCAAATCACTCATTAGGCTTCAGTTTGTGGACAATTCCGCACATCACACTTCAGGAAAGGGACACTTTGGTTCTAGATTCCCCAGCCTGGGGAAATACCCAGCCTGTCTAGCCCTGCTAGAATTTTATATTTCAATAAATCCCCATTCCTCTAAACCCTCGTAAATATACACCCAGTCAAACCAATCTCTCAAAATAATACAAAATAAAATTCCATGGATAAATGTTGGTGAAATAATTTTTATTTTTGAGCAGTTTTCATCAATAGTCAAAAAAGGACATTTTAACAACAAAGTTAATGCAACATTAATATTTACATAACCAAAGAGTATGATAGCCGAGGGTTTTTGAGTTAAAAAAGGAGGCAGTCATGCTGATTTTAACAAGTACATAGACTGATTGAACATACTCAAGAAAACTCATTGCTTTTATATGGTATTGTAGATAGATAGGTTGGATGTCAAACTCTGAAGAAAGCAAGAGTAGCCTACCTCTAGTTGCACAAATTATTCTCCCAGCGCAATGTATGTAGATAGACAAATATTCAAAGATTAAATATTATTTGGGCAGAGTTTAGCAGGTACGTTAGAATTAATCCAATTTAAGATGGTTCTCCCTCTGGAATATGACAACTAACATGCATAAAATGATGCCAAAGCAGACCAGTAGAAAATACATTATGTATTTTATATAGACCCATAAGATCATAAGACACATAGCAGAAATTAGGCCATTTGGCCCATCAAATCAGCTCCACCATTCAGTCTCAGCTGCGCCATTCTCCCCGTAACCTTTGATCCTCTTAACAATCAAGAGCCCATCTCGGTCTTAAATATACTCAATTACCTGGTTTCCACAGCCTTCTGTGGCAATGAATTCCATAGATTCACCATTCTCTAGCTGAAGAAGTTTCTCCTTAGCTCCGTTCTAAAGGGTTTTCCTTTTCCTCGAAGAATGTTCCCTCCCATCCTAGTCTCTCCTGCCAATGGAAACACCTTCCCAATGTCCACTCTGTCCAGTATTCTTTAAGTTTCAATTAGATTCCTCTCTCATCCTTCTAAACTCCAAGCATGAACCCAGAGTCCTCAATATGTTAAGCCTTTGATTCCAGGGATCATTCTTGTGAAACTCCGCTGGACTGCCTCCAGAGCCAATACATCTTTCCTGAGGTATGGAGCCCAAACAGTTCACAATACTCAAAATGCAGTCTAACCAGAGCTTTATAAAGCCTCAGAATTCTATCTCTGATTTTATATTCAAGTGCTCTCAAAATAAATGCCAACATTGTATTTGCCTTCCTGACTACTGACTCAACCTTAGAAGTCCTAGTCCAGGATTCTCCCAAGTCATTTGTAGTTCAGATTTCTGAATTTTCTCCCCTAGTAGAAAATAGTCCATGCCTCTTCTTCCTACCAAAGTGTATGACCTCACACTTTCCCACATTGTATTCCAGCTGCCACTTTGTCCATTCTCCTAACGTCTAAATCCTTCTGCAGCCTCCGGGCCTCCTCAATACTACACATCCCTCCACCTATCTTTGTAACATCTGCAAACTTAGCCAGAATACCCTTAGTTCCTTCATCTACATCATTAACGTATAAAGTGAAGTGAAAAGGTGTGGTCCCAACATTGACTCCTGCAGAACACCACTAGTCACCGGCTGCCATCCTGAGAAGGACCTTCTTTCCACAATTCTCTGCTTTCTGCAAGACAGACAATCTTCCATCCATATTAGCAGCTCGCCACTAACACCATGGGCCCTTATCTTACTCAGCAGCCTCCTGTGCAGCAACTTGTCAAAGTCTTCCAGAAGCCCAGGTAGATAACATCCATTGGCACTCAGTTTAACCTGCTCGTTACCACCACAAAGAATTCTAACAGATTTGTCAGGCATGACCTCCCCTTGATGAAACTATGCTGACATTGCCCTATTTTACCATGCACTTCCAAGTAGTCAAAAATCTAATTCTTCACATTGGATTCCGAAATCTTACCAACAACCAAGGTCAAGCTAATTCCCACTGCCCTTCACCGCATTATATGCGTTCTCTTTTGCTTTTATGCTGTTCCTGACTTCCCCGATCAGCCATGGTTGCCTCATCTTCCCTTTAGTACGCTGCCTCCTAGGATATATTTTTACCATGTCTCCCAAAGGAACTCCTGTCTTTGCATGTTCCACTGTCTTTTTTGCCAACTCCTCTCCTGGTCAGCTCCTCCCTCATGCCTCTGTAATTGCTTTTATTCAACTGCAATATTGTTACATCTGATTCCACCTTCCCACCACCAAACTGCAGAGTAAACTCTATCATATTATGGGTCCTAAGGGTTCCTTCACCTTAAGCTCCCTCATTGCACAACACTAAATCTAGAATTGCCGTGGACCCCACCACAAACTGTTGGTCCATAGAATCTCTACAGTGTGGAAACAGGGCCTTCAGCCCAACAAATCCACACCAATCCTCTGTATAGTAACCCATTCAGACCCATTCCCTTACCCTACATGTTATCCTTGATTAATGCACCTAACTTACACATCCCTGAACATTATGGGCAATTTAGCATGGCCAATTTACCTAATGTGCACATCTTTGGATTGTAGGAGGAAACCGGAGCACCCGGAGGAAACCCACCCAGACAAGGGGAGAATGTGCAAACCAGAGGCTGGAATTGAACCCAGGTCCCTGGTGCTGTGATGCAGCAGTGCTAACCACTGAGTCACCTTGTTCCAAAAAGCCATCTCAGACATTCCACAAATTCCTTTTCTTGCGATCCACTACCAACTTGATTTTCTCAGTTCACCTGCATATTGAAATCCCTGATGATAACTGTCACCTTACCTTTCTTATATGCCTTTTCTAGCTTCTGGTGTATCTTGCACCCCAAATTCTGACTACTGTTTGGAGGCTTGTACATAATTTTCATTATGGTTTTTTTTTAACATTTGCAGTTCCTCAACTCAACCTGCAGAAACCTGTAACGACAACGTGTTGTGTGATCCCAATGTTCAGCCTCATTTTCACACCAACTGTAACCAATTACCTTTAGGCCTAATTTGAGATGTCAGAAGCACTATTTAGGGTCATGGTTGCAGTGCCAACAGCACTGTAATATCAGTGGTATACAGTAATGATAAATATTAATATCTACTGATTGTAATATGGCATTGATATTACAGTTATTCAGCAGGTGCTGATGCTTAAATCTTACTATACATCTTCTTAGCAAAAATTTCAGTTAACACAGTACTGACCTGCAGTAGTTATAAGTCATGTATATTGCTACATTGACATTACCAACTGGCTGTAAGATCATAAAGACATAGGAGCGGAAATTAGGCCATTCAGCCCATTGACTCTGCTCTGCCATTCAATCATGGCTGATAAGTTTCTCAACCCCATTCTCCCACTTTTTCCCATAACCCTTGATCCCGTTGACAATCTCCCTCTTATGACCTGGCCTTCACAGCTCAAGGTCACCCTCCCTGGTGATATCACTAACCTGTGGAAGTGCCCATCACTGGTGATCTCACCAATTATTGTCACCAGTCAGTTACCCTCAATGTTGATATCAGCAGCCCAACACTCAAGGGATATCAGTGACTATCTAGCATCAGCTCAGTCTTCGCACTGGGAAAATCTCCGTTTGCTGGCCCCAAATACTCAACTGTCACAATCATCAGGGACACCCCAACTATGGCACTGGTCACTCTTTACCAGCGACGGCAGCAGCAATCACTACCTCCACCAAATGGGCCCAGCAGCCCTCATCACGACAGCCTGAACAGAGAGGCAGGAACGGTCACCTCACACCGGGGGCTAAGCGCCGATGTGGCGGAATGTCCGCTTCCCGGCTCCGCTCACCTGGGCTCAGCGACAGCGCCGCCTCCCCGCCGCGGGGCTCATCCCGAGCCCAGAACTCCGGCTCGCATCCCTCGGGGCCTCGGTCCGACTCGAAGCCGAAGCGGCCTCTTCCTCGGATCCGCTCTCGGGCGGAGAATCTCGGCACTCGCACAGCCGCTCTCGTCGGTTCTGGGTGACGGCTAACCGGTCGCTCCGCCTTCGCGCCTCGGCCTCTCGCTGCCGGCGGCTCCGGGAGTCCTCCTCCCTGTCGTGATCCCGTTCCCTCCGCCTCCTCTCAGTCGCTGCTTCTCCGGAGCCCTCGCCGCTCCTTCCCCGCTGCCCTTGCCGCCTGGTATTCTGGTCACCAGCAGCGGCTAACCGCGATCTCTCGGGCTCCGTCTCTCCGTCGCTTTGTTTTTTTTCCCGACAAACAAACAAACACACACCAACTTCCCTTCAAACTCTGCTTGACATCAACAACGAGCTAGCTGATTGGCCACCTCGCATGCAGCAGCAAAGTGACCAATGATTGGCTCGTCACAAGGCACTTTTAATTTAAAAAAGGGTCAGTTTGATTCATGAAAAGGGCGCCTGCGCTATCCGCGAGCCCAGTCGGAAAGGGCAACGTCCCGTGCGAAGGGCTCAGGCAGCACGGACCTGTCGCCTAGGAAACCGGGAGGCGGGGCCTGTCGCCAGGGCAATCTCGGTGCTGGGAGTCTGTCACATAGTCAAGCCACCAGGTAAGTGTTTCAGCTTGAAGTTTCACACGAAACTGAACGATTTTTTTTCCTTTATCCACCAAACAAATTCCATTGAATTATCAATAACATGCAAAGCATCATCAGGGTCAGTGTCCTAACAGGAAAGGCGAGGAACGGATGAAATCAGGGAGCCCTATGGTGCCCACATATGTCTGAAACAGTCATGGGTTATCACAGTCGGGACACTGTCTCCTGGGTCTTACTGGTACTTGTGCAGCTTGCCAGGACTGAATGCTTTTGGTCTTAACCTTGTATAACTCTATGACTCTTGAATTGCAAGGTGGGGGTGAGGAAGAGATGAGGATTGGGAAAAGTGGGAGAGAGAAGGGAGGAGAGAAGAGGCTGAGAGGGAGTCAGGAGACTAGGGTTGGAAGGGGATGGGGAGAGAAAGGGGAGGAGGAATACAGGAAATGGGTGTTGGGATGAAAAGGGGACAGGAGGGGTAGACAGGGCAAACAAGGAGGGATAGAAAGATGAATGTGAGCTGGGGAGAGAAGAAATTAAGAGGGACGGAAATATGTGTGGGGTCATGTGTAAAGGGTGCAGGAAGGAGAATTGCATGGGGGAATGGGTGTGGTAAGGGGGAGAAAGGCAGAGAAGGGTGGGGTGTTGGTATAGGTGATCCTGCATGGGTGAGAATTTACAACCAAACTTCTTGATCAGCCATTGCAGTGCCAAACTCACAAGAACGGCCATCATTTGCAGCAAATTACCCATCCGTCAGGATAACATTGACCACAACACCAGGCAACCTCTGCAAGACTTGCCAGATCACTGATGGATGCTACCATTGCACATGGGAACACCACCCAACATGTACATGCCAGATACTTGTGACTCAGTCAATGTTGCCTACCTCATACACTGCAGGCAAGGATGCCCCAAGACATGTTATATTGGTGAGGTAAAAACAATGACTGCAGATGCTGGAAACCAGATTCTGGAGGAGAGTGGTGCTGGAAAAGCACAGCAGTTCAGGCAGCATCCGAGGAGCAGGAAAATCGATGTTTTGGGCAAAAGCCCTTTATCAGGAATACAGCTTTTAAAAGAGAGTTTAGAAACCACAACACTGCGATGGCTGGGAATCGAACCCAGGTCAACTGCTTGGAAGGCAGCTATGCTCACCACTATACCCATGTTATATTGGCAAGACTATGTAGATGCTATGACAACAGATGGACGGACACCACAACAATTGCCAGACAGGAATGTTCCTCCCAGTTGGGCAACACTTCAGTGATCAAGGACACTCCGCCTCCAATGTTCAGGTAAGCATCCTCCAAGGTGACCTTTGTGATACACAACAACACAATATCTAAGGAGAAACTGGTAGCCAAGTTCTGTAACCATGAAGACCGCATCAACCGTGATCTTGGGTTCATGTTGTGCTACATGTAACCTCACCGTACTGATGTGAATTTGTAAAATCTTCCCTTACTGTTTTGACACCATCATCTTGGTAACTTTAAAATCTCACTATTTACTTTAATTAGTTTGTACAGTTTTGGATTACTTGTTACTTTGGTTAGACCCTCAGCATGTGACCGTTGTGCCTATCTGGTTATTCTAGCCATTTGGTTTGTCTTCAGTACTATTTTA
This sequence comes from Chiloscyllium plagiosum, assembly GCF_037043375.1. Classification (NCBI taxonomy): domain Eukaryota; kingdom Metazoa; phylum Chordata; class Chondrichthyes; order Orectolobiformes; family Hemiscylliidae; genus Chiloscyllium; species Chiloscyllium plagiosum. The sequence continues at coordinate 3,752,936 of NW_028270141.1, read as the reverse complement.
ATTTTTATTTCTTGTAATTATCTCTCTATCTCAATCAGATCATAGGTCATCCCTTCACTTGCTATTCAGCTAGTGACACTTCACTCACACCATCTGACACTTCTAATCACCTGCGGAAACTTGTTCAACTTGTCAACACTCCACTCACACCATTTGTCTGATCTTTTGATTTCTCTGCCTATAAATTGTGCCTGTGTACTTTCCTTCACGTCACCTGATGGAGTAGCACTACGAAAGCTTGTGATTTCAAAGTAACATGTTAGACTATAACCTGGTGTCATGTGACTTTTGGCCTCGTCCACAAGAATAAACAAAGGGTCAAAGATAAGGGCCTGTGTGAGAGTGGAGTGCCCATGTACTAATCTACTGTGCCTGTGACACTTAAGGAAACCTGAGTTTAATGACCAAGTAACTTGTCAATCTGGATGGTCTGTACCAGCTAATCTGAGGCACATGAGTCAGGGAATTAATAATGAAGGATAAAGAAACAACAGATGAATTAAACAGATATTTCCTTCACTAGAGGAGATACAAGTGGCACTTTGGAAGTAGCTGTAAATCCGAACTTTTTAGGGAAGGAAGAACTCCAGATAATCACAATTATCAGGGAATAAATTGTTGGAACTGTGTGGGTAAACAAGTCTTCACGTCATGAGATTTTAAAAGTAGTAACAATTAAGATAGTTAATTCCATTAGTTTTAATTTTCCAAAGCTCATGAGATTCAGAGTGAATTCATTTCAATCGAAACGCAGTTAATATAAGTCCGTTTTTCAAAAAGTGAGGTAAGCAGAAAGCAGGCAACTACAGGCTAGTTAGTTTAACATCTAACATAGGGAAAATGTTGGAAGCTGTTAGTATCGAGTTATACAGCACAAACAGACCATTCAATCCAATCATCCATGCTGATCAATTTTCCCAAACTAAAATGAGTGTCATTTGGCCTATATCCCTCTAAACCTTTTCCTATTCATGTCTGAATGTCTTTTTAAATGTTGTAACTGTACTTGCATCTACCATTCTTCTGGCAGTTCATTCCATGTACGAACCACCCTTTTGCATGTGAACGTAGCCCCTCCGGTCCATTTTAATCTTTTCCCTCTCACCTTAAAGATATGCCTACTAATTTTCAGCCCCCCCCCCGGTCCTAAAAAGGGAAAAGACTTTGGCTATTCACCTTATCTATGCCCCTCAAGATCTTGTAAACCTGTGGTGTAAAATTATGTCCCAATACATGTGTGAATCATAATGTAACACATGTATTGGGCCAAGCAGTGGAATGTGGTGAAACGGTTAAAAATTATGTCCCAATACATGTGTGAATCTAACCGGAATGGAGGTGTTGCTTAGTCCCGTGTGAATCTTATTACACACCTCCCCGTGTGAATCTTCTTATCTGTATGTAACCAGAATGGAATGTGTTTTTTAGCCTTGCTCAGCTGTTCACATGAATGTTTATATCTGGAAAAGAGTATATCAGCTGGAAAAGTCTCCAGTTCGGTGAGTCTGCTCCGGGGTTACGTTTAACCGCCGAGCGTGGGTTGTTGGCAACCGCTCTACGAGAACTGACGGCTCCCAGTTCCGGTAACATGTAGAGTGAGTATAAGCCAGACCCGTTGTATGAGACCTGGTTGTGGCGACGCTGCGGGGAATAAAATGCCCATATTCTAGCAGACTCGCCTCTTGGTCGTTTGTTCTGTGTCAGACTACTCTCCTACGAACCTGACCTTGAGAATTTTTTAAAACAAAACCTCAAATGCATGTAAATCCTGTCTTTCAGAATCCTATACAACAACTTAACCATCGCTGTCAGACTCGCAGGTGCTTGAGATTTATTAGCTTTCATGTTTTTTAAGACCTCCAGTACGTCCTCTGCCATGTGGACTGTTTTTAAGACCTCACTATTTATTTCCGAGTTCTCTAGCTTCCATATCTTTCTCCACAGAAAATAATGACGCAAAATATTTGGTTAGTATTTCTCCCATCTCCTCTGGTTCTACAAAGATAACCTTGTTGAGGTTTAAGGGACCCTATTCTTTCCTGAGTTGCCGTTTTGCTATTAGTATACTTGTAGAATCTCTTTGGATTATTCTTAACCTTTGCCTGCTTTTGGCCCATATCCATCTAAACCCTTCCTATTCATTTACTCAACCAGATGCCTTTTAAATATTGTAATTATATCCACCTCCACAATCTCTTCTGGCAGCTTCTTCCATATACTCACCACACTGTGCAAAAGGTTACCCCTTAAAAACAGTATAACAGGACACTTGGATTGTTCAAAGTAATCAGGCAGTGCAAATAAAAAATAGTCTAATTGAAATTATGCTTAACTAATTTTATTTGAGTTCTTTGAAGAAATAATTTGTATTGCAGATAAAGGGAAACCAATGGGTGTACCATATTTAGATTTACAGAAGGCATTTGATAAAGTGCCACTTTGAAGATTATTGTGGAAATTAGATCAGGTGTATGGGGTAACATACTGGCTTGGATAGAAGATTGGCTGACTAACCAGGAGAAGAGAGTAGAAATAAGCTATTCTTTTTCACTCTGGCAGATGGGCCACAGGGACCAGTGTTGGGGCATCAATTGCAGTTTAAATTGGATAAGTTGGATGAAGGGGTTGAAGATGAAGTAGCTAAATTTACTGATGAGGCAAAGATAGGTAGGAAAGGGCGTTGTGAAGAGGAAATAAGGAGCATACAAAGGAATGTAAATAAGATCAGTGAGTTTGCAAAGATTTGACAGATGAAGTACTGTGAGGAAAAGTTTGAAATTGTCCAGTTTGGCACAAAGAATGAAAAAAGAAGCATATTTTGCAAACAAGAGGTTGTAGAGCTCTGAAATGCAGGAGGTTAGTATACAGGTACAGCAAGTAATCAGGAAAGCTAATAGAATGTTATGTTTTATTGTGAGGGGAATTGAATGCAAGAGTGGGGAGATTATGCTTCAGTTACACAGGACTTTGGTGAGTACCCTGTACAGTATTGGTCACCCTACTTGCATGTTAATGTGTTGGAAGCAGTTCAGAGCAGGTTTACGAGACCTAATGTCTGGAGTGAGTCAAAAAGTGTGGTGCTGGAAAATCACACCGGTCAGGTAGCATCTGAGGAGCAGGAAAGTTGACCTTTTAAGCATAAGCTCTTCATCTGGAATGTGTTCTGATGAAAGAGCATCTGCTCAATGTTGCTTCTCCTGCTCCTAGGATGCTGACTGACCGGCTGTGCTTTTCCATCACCACACTTTTTGACTCTGATCTCCAGCATCTGCAGTCCTCACTTTTCTCCTAATACCTGAAGTAGGCGCATTGCCTTAATCTGGTCTATTCTGAATGACAGTGGCTCCTCCTTTTATCTGGTGGTTTGATGACAATGTTGTAATTGGTTTTGAGAGCATGGGTGGCATTGCGTTGTGAACAGGTGATTTGTGGGTACGGCTGATGAACCTGTCATTTTTATATATTTCCTCCTTTCCAGATAAAGGAGGAGCTGCCATCTTTCAGAATAGAACATGTTACTGCAAGGAAGTGTACCAACAACTGAACAACCAGGAACACTACAGGCAACTACTGGCTGATCCAACCAAAGAACATACCTGTGAACTAAACACATTGATCAGGACTTTGAATCCAGTCCTTCAGAGTTCCCTATGCACCCTCATCCCACATACTTCTCACATAGGCGACTCCTACTGCCTTCCAAAGATACACAAAGCCTCCACACCAGGATATCCCATCGTATCAGGCAATGGGACCATGTATGAGAATCTCTCTGGCTATGTTGAAGGCATCTTGAAACCCATTGTACAAGGGATCCCCAGCTTCTGTCAAGACACTATGGATTCCTTACAGAAACTCGGCACCCACTGACCAGTTGAACCGGGAACATGTGGACCCCAATATGCCAACACCTTCATGCAAAGGTTCAAACAAGGTTTCCTCTCTACACAGGACCTCCAACCAATATTATACACCAGGTACATTGATGACATTTTTCTTCCTCTGGACCCATGGTGAGGAGTCACTGATAAAACTTCAGTGATATCAACACATTTCATTCCACCATCAAACTCACCATGGACTACTCTCTATCTGTCTCATTCTTGGACAAATGCATTTCCATCAAGGATGGACACCTCAGCACCACACTCTACCACAAACCCACAGGCAACCTCACAATGCTACACTTCTTTAGCTTCCACCCAAAACTTATTAAAGCAGCCATCCCCTATGGACAAGCTCTAAGTGTACGCCGGATCTGCTCTGATGAGGAGGAACGTGACAGGCACCTGGAAGTACTCCAGGATGCCCTCATAAAAACTGGGTACGATGCTCAACTCATAGTCTGAACTGGCAGTCGTGCCACAGCAAGGAACCGTAATGACCTCCTCAGGAGACAGACATGTGCTGCAAAGACAGGGTACCCTTCGTTGTCCAGTACTTCCCAGGAGCTGAAAAACTACGCCATGTTCTCCACAGCCTGCAACACATTATCAATGAGGATGAGCACCTGGCCCACACCTTCCCCACACTTCCATTGCTCACCTTTAACTGCCAAACATCAAACAGATCATTGTTTGTAGCAAACTGCCTGGTTTTCTGGACAACTCCATACAACCCTGTCTTGGTAGGTGCTGTAAGACATGTCAGTGTGGACATAGATACCACCATTTCGTGTGGGGACGCATCGCACCATGTACATCGCAGGTACTCCTGTGACTCCGCCAACATTGTGTATCTCATAAGCTGCAGGCAAGGATGCCCTGAGGCATGGTACATTTGGTGAAACAGAGCAGATGCTATAGCAATGGCTGAATGGGCACCGCACAACAATCAACAGACAGTATTCCCTCCCAGTTGGAGAACACTTCAGTGGTCCAGGACATTCAACCTCTGACCTTCGGGTGACCATCCTCCAAGGCAAACTTCAGGACAGGCAGCAGCAAAGTGGCCAAGCAGAGGCTGATAGCTAAGTTCGATACCCATGGGGAGGGCCTCAACCGGGACCTTGGGTTCATGTCACACTACAGGTGACCACCACTGCACTATACAGACAGGCACCCCCACTACACAGACACTCCTATACACAGACACTCACTCCTCACTCATACATGTAGCCTCTCACCGACTTAAACCACTTTACACTCTCTCACACCCACACGGATATATGCTCTCTCACAGACCCTCTCCAGTCCCCACATGCACGCACCCTCTCACAGACTTAGACGTGTGTGTGTCACGGGAAGTTAACAATCACACAACACCAGGTTATAGTGATTTTTCACTTTGTTCACCCCAGTCCAACACTGGCATCTCCACACATTGACACTTGTGGGATGAATTTGTACTTGTAGAGTTACATTGCAGTTTTTGAAAAAAGTACATGAATCCATGTAAAACTTCATTAACTCACTTTTTACATTAGAATCTGTCTAAACATTATGGCACAGACAGGGAACACAGGGGGGCTAACACCTTCAACATCTTATCTGGGCTGACACCAATTCTTACAGTTAACCTGAGAATGTAACTCGTTTATTTTTTTTAAAAAAAGTTTTGTGATTTTACATATGAAAGAAGTGAAACTATCATGGTCATTCTAACAGATGAGAGACTTAAACAATCAAGATATTTTTCAATGTATAATTTCAGTTACATCACACCGTAAACTTTTGCTATAAATTCTGTCTTACAATGGTGTCCTCCACAACCACCTGATGAAGGAGCAGCGCTCCGAAAGCTAGTGCTTCCAGTTAAACCTGTTGGACTATAGCCTGGTGTTGTGATTTTTCTTTTTAAACTTTGTACACCCCAGCATCTCCAAATCATATTTTCACATTCCTTGCCATCATCTTCTCGTACTCTAATTTTATCCTCCTGATTTAACATTTTAGTCATTTTCTGCCCTTCTTTATGTTCTGATCAATCATCTGACCTGCTGTTCATCTTTGTGCAATTGTATACTTTTCCTCAAGTTTGATCCTTTCTATAACTTTAAAGGATGATATTCAGAAATATCCCTTAAAAGTATGCCATTGCATTCCTGTTGATTTGTCTCAAGCCCAGTATGCTGTTCACATCAGCTAACGTAGCTTTCATGCCCAACAATTGTCCTTATTTAGACTTAAAATATTAGTCTTTGGCCCCATCTTCTCACTTTAAAACTGGATGTAAAATTCAATCATGTTGTCATCATTACTACCTAAGGAGCCTTTACGCTGAGGTCACTAATTCTGTCACATTAAAAATTACTATGTCGAATAAAACTGCTTTCCTGTCAATTCCAGAATCTGCTGCTCTAAAACTATCTTGAAAGCACTTATGAACTCCTCATCTAAGGGACTACTGATTTTTCCACTATATACATATTGATGTCACCCATAATTACTGTCGTTACTTTATCACGAGCACACAGAATTTCTGTTTGTTCACTTTGTCCAACATTGTCTCTTTAAGGCACTAGTGACTCCTTTCCATTTTTCATCTCCACCCAAACTGATTTTTACATCCTGAATTCCTGAAACAATGTTATCTTAAATTACTACACAAATGTTATCCTTGAATACCTTTCCACCGTTACCTAGTTTCCTATTTTTTTTATTGAATGCTATGTATCTATCAATATTCAGGACAAAATTTGTAATCATTATTAGACCATATTTAAATTAATATTTGCTATCAATTTGTTTACTTTGCTATCAATTCAGATACAAAGCCTTGTCTCTTGTCTTTATTTTACCTTGTCATTCATTCACTGACAACATGCAACCTCACCTACTCTACTGCTATTCCTTAATTTTATTTGAAACAAGCTATCTTCTGTAATACTGTTCTAATGCAAAATATTTATTTACTGTATTCTAATCCTTACCTGTCTGTATCATGTACATTTCTAATAAATGAAGAGTAAATGAGAGGATGGTGAATATTTCCCTCTTAATTCATATTGTATAACCCTAATTAGAATATTTTGCAGAAACCACTCAATGATGTCACTTTTTCATTGTGATACTATTCCTCACTGTACCAGGGACCAATCAGCAGTTGTCATTGACTAATGACAGAGATATTTCTGTCATTTTGCTTGAATTAATAAATCACAGGTCAAAATTGAAAATAAGATTTAATCATTTTCTGGGTCAATTACCAATTATTGTCTTAACTGAAACATAACAAATAACCTAGTCCACTAAACTGCATTCGCAATATTACTCAACACTTCCTGTCAAACTCACCAGCTGTTAACCAAGTGCAAATGATGTTATTTAAAAGTAACCTGAACAAAATGTTCATTTGGATCTCAAAGTTAAAGTTCTAAATTGGAAGAATACCAATTTCTGCAGTATTAGGCAAGAACTTTCAAAATTTGATTGGGAGCAGATGTTCGCAGGTAAAGGGATGGCTAGAAAATGGGAAGCCTTCAAAAATGAGATTATGAGACTCCAGAGACAGTTCCTTCCTATTAGGGTGAAGGGCAAGGCTGGCAGATGTACGGAATGTTGGATGACAAGAGGATTTGATGTTTTGGACAAGAATAAGAAGGAAACATATGTCAGATATAGACTGCAGAAACAAAGTGATTCCCTAGAAAAGTATAAAGGCAATAGGAGTATACTTAAGAGGGAAATCAGGAAGGCAAAAAGGGGACATGAGATAGCTTTCGCAAATAGAGTTAAGGAGAATCCAAAGGGATTCTACAAATATATTAAGGACAAAAGGGTAACAGAGGAGAGAATACCTATGTGTGGAACTGCAAGAGATGGGGAAGATACTAAACGAGTCAGTGTTTACTGTTGAGAAGGATATGGAAGAGAGAACTTTCAGAAATAAGTAGTGATTTTTTTTTTTTAAAAGTGTCCATATTACAGTGGAGGAAGGGGTAACGTCTTAAATGATGAATAAATCCCCAGAATCTGATCAGGTGTACTGCCGGCCCTTGCTGAGATATTTGGATCATTGATAGCCACATGTGGGGTTTCAGAAGACTGGAGATTGGCTAACCTGGTGCCACTATTTAAGAAAGTGGTACGGAAAAGCCAGGGAACTATAGACCGGTGAGCGTGACATTGGTGATGGGCAAGTTGTTGGAGGGAATCCTGAGGGATAGGACTTACACATATTTGGAAAGGCAAGGACAGATTAGGGATAGTCTGTGGCTTTGTGTATGGAAAGTCGGGTCTCACAAACTTGGTTGAGTTTTTTTGAAGTAGTAACAAGGAGGATTGAAGAGGGCGGAGCAGTGGGTGTGATCCATATGGACTTCAGCAAGGCATTCGACAAAGTTCCTCACGATAGACTGGATAGCAAGGTTGGATCACATGGAATACAGGGAGAACTAGCTATTTGAATACAGAACTGGCTCGAAGGCAGAGGGCTGCTTTTCAGACTGAAGGCCTGTGACCAATGGTGTGACACAAGATTCGGTGCTGGGTCCAACTGCTTTTCTTCATTTATATATAAATGATTTGGATGTGACACCAAAATTGGAGGTGTAATGGATGGCGAAGAAGGTTACAAGGGATCCAGATCAGATGGACCAATAAGTTGAAGAGTGGCAGATTGAGTTTAATTTAGAGAAATGTGAGGTCCTGCATTTTGTAAAGGTAAATATGGGTGAGATTTATACACTAATGGTAAGGTCCTGGGGAGTGTTGCTGAACAAATACACTAAGGACAAAAGAGTAACTAGGGAGAGAGTAGGGCCCCTCAATGATCAGCAAGGCGGCCTTTGTGTGGAGCCGCAGAAAATGGGGGAGATACTACATGAATATTTTACATCAGTATTTACTGTGGAAAAGGATATGGAAGATATAGACTGTAGGGAAATAGATGGTGACCTCTTGCAAAATGTCCAGATTATAGAGGAGGAAGTGCTGGATGTCTTGAAACGGTTAAAGGTGGATAAACCCCCAGGACCTGATCAGGTGTACCCAAGAACTCTGTGGGAAGCTAGAGAAGTGATTGCTGGACCTCTTGCTAAGATATTTGTGTCATCGAAAGTCACAGGTGAGGTGCCGGAAGACTGGAGGTTGGAAAATGTGGTGCCACTGTTTAAGAAGGGCGGTAAAGACAAGCCAGGGAACTATAGACCGGTGAGCCTGACCTCAGTGGTGGGCAAGTTGTTAGAGGGATTCCTGAGGGACAGGATGTATATATGTTTGGAAGGGCAAGGACTGATTAGGGATAGTCAGTATGACTTTGTGCGTGGGAAATCATGTCTCACAAACTTGATTGAGTTTTTTGAGGAAGTAACAAAGAAGAATGATGAGGGCAAAGCAGTAGATGTGATCTATATGGACTTCAGTAAGGCGATCAACAAGGTTCCCATGGGAGACTAATTGGCAAGGTTAGATCTCATGGAATGCAGGGAGAACTAGCGATTTGGATACAGAACTGGCTCAAAGGTAGAAGACAGAGGGTGGTGGTGGAGGGTTGTTTTTCAGACTGGAGGCCTGTGACCAGTGGAATGCCACAAGGATCGATGCTGGGTTCTCTACTTTATGTCATTTACCTAAATGATTTGGATGCAAGCATAAGAGGTGCAGTTAGTAAGTTTGCAGATGAAAGCAAAATTGGAGGTGTAGTGGACAGCGAAGAGGCCTACCTCAGATTACAACAGGATCTGGACCAGATGGGCCAATGGGCTGAGAAGTGGCAGATGGAGTTTAATTCATAAATGCGCGGTACTGCATTTTGGGAAAGCAAATCTTAGCAGGACTTATACACTTAATGGTAAGGTCCTAGGTAGTGTTGCTGAACAAAGAGACCTTGGAGTGTAGGTTCATAGCTCCTTGAAAGTGGAGTCGCAGGTGGATAGGATAGTGAAGAGGGCGTTTGGTAGGCTTTCCATTATTGTTCTGAGTATTGAGTAGAGGAGTTGGGAGGTCATGTTGCGACTGTACAGGACATTGTTTAGGCCGCTGTTGGAATATTGCGTGCATTTCTGGTCTCCTTCCTATCGGAAAGATGTTGTGCAACTTGAAAGGGTTCAGAAAAGATTTACAAGGATGTGCCTGGGTTGGAGGATTTGAGCTATAGGGAGAGGTTGAACAGGCTGGGGCTGTTTTCCCTGGAGCGTCGGAGGCTGAGGGGTGACCTTTATAGAGGTTTACAAAATTTTGAGGGGCATGGATAGGATAAATAGACAAAGTCTTTTCCCTGGGATCGGAGAGACCAGAACTAGAGGGCATAGGTTTAGGGTGAGAGGGGAAAGATATAGAAGAGACCTATGGGGGAACCTTTTCACGCAGAGGGTGGTACATGTGTGGAATGAACTGCCAGGGGAAGTGGAGGCTAGTATAATTACAGCATTTAAAAGGCATCTGGATGGGTATATGAATAGGAAGGGTTTAGAGGGATATGGGGGCCAAATGCTGGCAAATGGGACTAGATTTATTTAGGATATCTGGTTGGCATAGGCAAGTTGGACTGAACTGTCTGTTTTATACTATCTCCATGACTCCAAACATTACTGGACAATAGATTTGTGGAGAACTTCAGTGATAGTTATTAAGGAGAAAGTCAGTTGACAGTTAATGTCACACAATGAGAAATCAGTCTATAAAATTTCAAAACAGTAATATTACATGGAAAGATTGCACAATTACTTCAACAAACGTGCCTAAGGCTTGTACGATCCATCATGTGAGAAAGATGTATATTTAACTTAGTTTTCTCTTGCTTGCCTTTTGTAGTTGTTATTCATTTGTTTCGTCTTCCATTTTGTTCCTTCCCAGCACCACGATTGGCTGTTCAGTCTTGAACCAAAATATCCCCTCCTGGATGTAACTGTTAGTTACTTCATAACAGCTTTTTACAACTCCTCCATCACAGCAAATTCTATCATGCCACCTTAAAACATCAACTATAAAGAAACATTGGCCCTAGATTGTATGACAGTAATGACAAGGAGGCTGTGAGTGTACACTGTTATTTTTCCGTTGTTAAGAGTGTCAGCAATCTGTGATTACAGGAACTAAAATGACGTGGATAATTTTGGGTAACTTATTATTTTGGTTAGACCCTCGGCATATGACTCTGAAACCTATTATATTATTCCAGTCATTTGGTTTGTCTCCAGCATCACCTTTTTTTTTAAATTATCTCTCTGCCTCACTCTAATCTCAACTCTAATCTCCAGCATCTGCAGTACCCACTGCTGCCTATTATTTGGCCTGTTGACACTCCAGTCACACCATTTGTATGATCTTTTGATCTCTCTGCCTATAAATTATGTGCCTGTATGCTTCTTTCTCACTTTACCTGATAAAGGGGTCATGCTCTGAAAGCTTGTGATTTCAAATACACCTGTTGGACTATAACCTGGTGTTGTCTGACTTCTGACCAGGATCTATAATGTACAAATCCCAAACTTGTGATGTTCAGAAAGTACATTGAACTTTCCAGGTTAACAGTGCGATCATTTGTGCTTTGCCAAAGGCATGCCCTTTATTGTCAGCTGGTGCTTCATTATGAGCTTTTATTTCTTTGGTGACGCAGGGCAAAGAGGCTGGCTCCAAACCAACCTCATTCAGAGTTGAATCTAACCCGTGCAGTCAGCACATGCTGAAGTACACACACTAGCCATCTAGGTGACTGAGTTTGCTAAAAATGTGTTGCTGGAAAAGCGCAGCAGGTCAGACAGCATCCAAGGAGCAGGAGAATCGACATTTCGGGCATGAGCCCTTCTTCAGGAAAGCTCTGATTTCAGCTCTGATCTCCAGCATCTGCAGTCCTCACTTTCTCCTCGACTGAGTTTGCTAGTCCCTTTTAGCAGCATGTCAATAGGAAATATATAGTATTGCCATGAATGTGGACTATTTACTCACTTGTAATGAACATTTTCTGCCAAAGCATTTTGGGCCTGTTGCATCCAATTGATAAGGATTACATATGTCCATTTGTGAAGATTTAGTGACAATGCTGGTACAGGAGGATGATTTGAAGTGTGAATATGTTTGTGGAAGAGATTCTGAATACTGATCAGACTTAAATGATTAAACATAAATAACTTTTAAAAGATGTTTCTGATATTATTTATCTATTTTTTAAAAATCTATAAATTTGGTTACTCAAGTTTGTGGAATTTCATAACTTCTTGTTCACATTTAATACATTTCTTAACATGTTTTTTTTAAAATAAAATCCTGTTTACCTCCATATGATAGGTACTGAAAGGCTTACCCTCTACAATAGACAAATCAGGAGTGTGATGAAATACTCCCCAGTTGCCAAGACAGCTGAAGCTCCACAAAACACTCATGAAATTTCACACCAATCACGACAAAGCAATCAACTTAATTGGAAACACATTCACTTGTTCCACTAGTAATATTCAGTAGCATCAGTGTGTATTGTCTACAGCACTGCAGAAATTCACCAAGATTCCTTAGTCAATATCTTCCAAACCATTAAGAAGTACAAGGACAGCAGATACATGGGAACACCTCCACCTGCATGATTCCCTCCAAGCCATTCACAATCTTGAATTGTATATATATATCTCCATTTCTTCAGTATTGCTGGGTCAAAATCCTGGAAATCTCTTCCAGCAGCATTGTGAGTCTATTTAAACTAAATGGACTGTAGCAGTTCAAGTAGACAGCTCCCCACTATCTTCTCAAGAGTAACTACAATTTGGGGCATAAACACTTCAAAAGTGGCTAGCAACATTTTGCTACATTTATAGAAGGAAAATATAATAAATGATTGAAATGTGAAATTAAAATACTCAGCAGTCAGGCATCAATGCAAAGAGGGAGAGAGAAAGAACAAAGTGATTTCTAGTTGATTATCTTTCAGAAGAACTTCATGATTTAGTTTCTTCACAAATGTTGCTTGAGCTGCTGAGCATTTCCAGAATTGTATGTATTGATATATACTCTATAAATACAAGTTCTTGTTGAGAGCAAGATTGTCCCTGTTGACACCTAAAGCCTGACATCAGGCTCAAATGGAGGTTAGTCACAAGCCTGCACTGTCTGGGGCATAGTTATTCATTTATGATTTTCCCTGGCACAACCTATTATCTCTGCCAAGAGCATGATTTTGGCACAGATCATGGCACATGACATTGCTGATAAAGTGGCATCTCCTGTCCAATATCTAAAGCCAACAGTTACAATAAAGTCGCAAATTGACTACATGGCTTTGGACAGAATAAGATGGACCTACTTGGAATACTGCAAAATGATCAGTGATTGATATCATTCACCAATACATTAGAAATAAGATAAATAAGGGCTCTGGGGGGAAAGAGACACTGGACAGGGAATCTATACTATTGCAATTGGATCACAAAAAATGACAGCAGAAGAGACTGTCATTGCCGCCTACAAAGATCTGCCTGTTTGTCACATCCAGGATGAATGAACAATTCTGAAGAGCATGTCACTACCAATATGAAGATCAGCATCTCCAACTTGGAACTGGTAAACTATTCTCGCCTATTATTGTAGAGTCATAGAATTGTTACAGTGCAAAATTAGCTCATTAAGCCCATCATGTGCACACCAGCTCTCGAAATGAGCATCTCACCAAGTGCCATTCTCCTGCCTTCTCCCTGTAAATGCACATCATTGTTGCTCTTCAAATAACTGTTTAATTCCCTTTAGAGTGCTTTGGTTGGACCACCTTTACCAATCACTTAGACAGTTCATTCCAGACCCTAACCATTCATTGTGTGAAAAAGATTTTCATCAAATCACTCTTTTTGCTTACAGGTCATTTGTGTTTTCTGTCTGTTTAGTTTACATATTGCATCTAAACTATTGCTTCTTAAGACAAACTCCTTTAAAACCATCTAAGTTCCAATACCCCTTTTTGAATGTCTTTTGGACCAAATCCTATACTCTTATACCTTCCTGGACCTGAAATTCTCCACCAGACCCCAACTCCTTGATCACAACAGGATCTTGATCAGATGGGCCAATGGGCTGAGAAGTGACAGATGGAGTTTAATTCAGATAAATGCAAGGTGCTGCATTTTTGGAAAGCAAATCTTAGCAGGACTTATACACTTAATGGTAAGGTCCTAGGGAGTGTTGCTGAACAAAGAGACCTTGGAGTGCAGGTTCATAGCTCCTTGAAAGTGGAGTCGCAGGTGGATAGGATAGTGAAGGCGGCGTTTGGTATGCTTTCTTTTATTGGTCAGAGTATTGAATAGAGGAGTTGGGAGGTCATGTTGCGACTGTACAGGCCATTGGTTAGGCCACTGTTGGAATACTGCATGCAATTCTGGTCTCGTTCCGATCGAAAAGATGTTGTGAAACTTGAAACGGTACAGAAAAGATTTACAAGGATGTTGCCAGGTTTGGAGGATTTGCACTATAAAGAGAGCTGAACAAGCTGGGGCTGTTTTCCCTGGAGCATCGGACGCTGAGGGGTGACCTTATAGAGGTTTACAAAATTATGAGGGGCATGGATAGGAACAGGGAGTCTAGAACTAGAGGGCATTGGTTTACGGAGAGAGGGAAAAGATATAAAAGAGACCTAAGGGGCAACATTTTCACACAGGGTGGTACCTGTATGGAATGAGCTGTCAGAGGAAGTGGACATTTAAGAGGCATTTGGGTGGGTATATGAATAGGAAGGGTTTGGAGGGATATGGGCCGGATGCTGGCAGGTGTGACTAGATTGGGTTGGGATATCTGGTCTGCATGGACGGATTGGACCGAAGAGTCTGTTTCCATACTGTACATCTCTATGACTCTATCATCTAAATGTCCTCTTCACTAACCTCCCATCTCAATCCCGTGCCCAATACCTCTCTCCCAGTCCATCTCCCAACAGAGCTGAAAATGTGTTGCTGGAAAAGCGCAGCAGGTCAGGCAGCATCCAGGGAACAGGAGAATCGACGTTTCGGGCATAAGCCCTTCTTCAAGCTTATGCCCGAAACGTCGATTCTCCTGTTCCCTGGATGCTGCCTGACCTGCTGCGCTTTTCCAGCAACACATTTTCAGCTCTGATCTCCAGCATCTGCAGTCCTCACTTTCTCCTCATCTCCCAACAGGCCAACTGACCTACCCTAAACCCCTGCCTGCTATCTACTACCCCTATCCCATAATCTTACCCCATATTCTCTATTTTCATAAGCCCCCCTTTCCCAACAAGACTCCTGGATATTCCTCTGGTAACCACTCCTGCTTCAAGTCTCTTCTAGATGGGTATCGGCTACTGGCAATCGGAAGAGGTATCTGAGGAAGTTAGTAATTGGTGGGCATTTGAGTAAAGAATCTGTTACGAGCAAGAAATTTAAAACTAATTCACCCACATAGATTGACACTCTTTCTTCTCTATCCACACCTGCACCATTCAAGCTATCAATACACACTAATATTAACAGCATTACCTCCTGCCCTTTCCAAGTGAATGGGATTTAAATTGCACTGGACAGCAACATAAATAAAGATGGAACGAGGATCTTGCAGCTGCTCCTGAGTTGCAGGCTTTTCTTGTGGATTTCTTATGGTTATTATACAGCAGAAGCTGATTTTTGTTTTTTTTTCAGGTACAGTTGCAACATTTAAGACATTTGGATAAGTACATGAAAAGGAAAGGTTTGGAAGAATATGGGCAGGCAAGTAGGCATAATTAATTTGGGAATGTTGGTGGCATGGACTAGAAACAGACCTTCAGGCCAACCAGAGTCTAGATTAGAGTGGTGCTGGAAAAGCACAGCAGTTCGGGCAGCATCCAACGAGCAGGAAAATCGACGTTTCGGGCAAAAGCCCTTCATGATTCAGTCTAACTGACTGACCATTGAGTCGAAACGTCAGCTCTTTTCTCTCCTTACAGATGCTGCCAGACCTGCTGAGATTTTCCAGCATTTTCTCTTTTGGTTTCAGATTCCAGCGTCCGCAGTAATTTGCTTTTATGAAGGATTTATTTCCTTGCTGTATGACTAAAATACTTTTAAAAGCCGTTTGACAAAAGCGACTGGAGGATGCGGGCATCGATCCCGCTACCTCTCGCATGCTAAGCGAGCGCTCTACCATTTGAGCTAATCCCCCGATGAAAGACATCACCAGAAGACAGCTAATATACGATTATCCCTGTAGTTTCTGGCTGACGGAAAAATTGGAGGTGCTGAACTAGATGAAACAATTCAACCACCGTCCTGACTACCTAGTGTTACCACTCAGTTCATGTCTTTCCTTAAAACGTGAGCCGCCGCCTGGAACCCAATACCACTCAACCGCAAGAGAAAGATTTCTAATGGCACCCCCTCACAGATACACACAATATTTTATAATCCTGATCCAATCCCCGCGCCAAAAAAAGCATATAATTCATAAGGATTATTTAAATCCTTTTCGAAGTTACTGTTTTCCTTCATTGAAGATTTTAAAAACAGAAAACTTATGTCCTTCGAGCCGGAATCGAACCAGCGACCTAAGGATGACTGGCATTTAATCCACTACAGTCCTCCGCTCTACCAGCTGAGCTATCGAAGGCGCTGACGAATAGCGTGCGCTTTCCGGCTGATGTCTGTACGTGAACAGCTGCGGTCACCACCATTTCAGTCAGTTGTCAACTGCCGAAGCGCTTGCAAGAGGCTTGTGGACGTCCTCGCGCGGTGAACGGCGGTTTTTTCAAAACCAGAAATTTAAACGGTCTCCAACTGGATCACGGACTTCACGCTGCTTGAAAATAATACCTTTCAGGTGTGCAGTTTATGGACACATTGTAGGCAACAGTGCTGTAAAAGGAAGGGATAAACTTAAAGATAAATAAACACCGTGGAGAACCTCAGCAGTTCTGGTAGTTTCTGTGCAGAGAGGAAGTAAGAGTTAACGTTTCAGTGAAGTTAGAACATTATTTTTGCTTTCCCTGGTAAGCATTGAAATTGATTGATTGTTCTTTATGAAGGATTGAAGGGATGCAGACGGGGTCCCCAAGCTCTGGTGGCACTAAGAGAACAAAACAACAGTACAGGCTGTTCGGCCCATCGTGTCCATGCTGACCATGATGCCATTCTAAACTAATCCCATCTGGCTGCCTGTGGTCCATGACCTTTTATACCCTGCCTGTTCATGTAGCTGTCTAAATGCTTGTTAAACTTTGCTAACATATCTGCTTCTACCATCCTCCCTGGCAGTGCCTTCCAAACACCTATCACCCTCTGTGTAAAAAATAAATTGCCTCTCACATCTCCTTTAAATTTTCCCACCCCCTCAACTTAAACCTATGCCCCCTTAAACCTATGAAAAAAACTCAGACTATCCACCCTATCTATGCCTCTCATAATTTTACATACTGCAAGCAGGTTGCCCCTCAAGTGAAAACAATTCATATTTATTCAATCTCTCCTTATAGCTAGTACACTCCAATGCAGGAAACATCTTGGTAAGCCTATTTTTCGTTGTCGCCAAAGCCTCCAATCAGGACTGCATGCAATGTCTGTGGCTAAAAGGATACAAAGATCTCTGTCAATGCCCCAGCAATTCCCTCCCTTGCCTCCTTCAGTATCCTGGGAAAAATTCTATCAGGCCCTAGGGCCTCATTTACTTTAGTGTTTGTCAAGACGCCCAACACCACCTTCATAATATTGACATACCTAGGAGCATCAACACACCCCTCCCTAATCTTACCATCATTCTTACCTTCTCTTAGTAATATAATGGAGAGACCATAAAGATCTTTTGGAGGAATAGCCAAAAATTAGATTTCGCAGAATTGCAGAATTGTTATAATTTAAAAGGAGGCCATTTGGCCTGTCACTTCTGTACAAATTCTATTACCTAGTGCCAGCTTCACGTTGGAAGGACGAAAGTGTATAAGGATTGATTTTGACAGATAACACCAGAGCAAAGACTTAGATACTGAATGGGTTCCTGGCCCTGTGTATTTCAAAAAGAGCAGAGCTTCTGATACTCTTTAAGGAATACTATTGTATACTTCACTCCTGTCTGAAGAACAACCTTTAACCACTACTCTCTGCTTTCTATTTCTTTTCCAATTTTCAATTCTTTCACTGTCACTTTAATCACATAAGCTTTCATTTTTACACAAGTTTTATCACCACAACTGATATTGTTAAAAATCACACAATATAGTCCAACAATTGGAAGCAGACTAGCTTTCGGAGCGTCGCTCCTTCATCAAGTGGTAGTGGAGGGCTCAATCCTAACACACAGAATTTATAGCAAAAATTTACAGTGTGATGTAACTGAAAATATACATTGAAAAACTGATTGTCTGTTAAGCCTTTCATCGGTTAGAATACCATGATAGTTTCACTTCTTTCATGTGTAAATCACAAAACCTTTTTTTAAAAAGTTGCATTCTCAGGTTAGCTGTTAACAATGGTGATAGCAAGACAATATGTTGAAGGTGTTAGCCCCCTGTGTTCTCTGTCTATGCCAAGATGTTTAGATTGATTCTAATCTAAAAAGTGAGATAATGGAGTTTTACATGAATTCATGCAGTTTTTGAGCTCAGAGTTGTACATGAATGCATGCAGTTTTTGAGCAAAGTTGGGAAATAAGGCAGGGCAGGTGACTGAGGTGTCAGTTGGGGAGCACTTTGGGGCCAGTGACCATAATTCTATTCGTTTTAAAATAGTGATAGAAAAGGATAGACCAGATCTAAAAGTTGAAATTCTAAATTGGAGAAAGGCCAATTTTGACAGTATTAGGCAAGAACCTTCGAAAGCTGATTGGAGGCAGATGTTCTCAGGTAAAGGGACGGCTGGAAAATGGGAAGCCTTCAGAAATGAGATAACAAGAATCCAGAGAAAGTATATTCCTGTAAGGTGAAAGGGAAGGCTGGTAGGTATAGGGAATGCTGGATGACTAAAGAAATTGAGGGTTTGGTTAAGAAAAAGAAGGAAGCATATGTCAGGTATAGACAGGAGAGATCGAGTGAATCCTTAGAAGAGGATAAAGAAAGTAGGAGTATACTTAAGAGGGAAATCAGGAGGGCAAAAAGGGGACATGAGATAGCTTTGGAAAATAGAATTAAGGAGAATCCAAAAGGTTTTTACAAATATATTAAGGACAAAAGGGTAACTAGGGAGAGAATAGGGCCCCTCAAAGATCAGCAAGGTGGCCTTTGTGTGGAGCCTCAGAAAATGGTGGAAGTACTAAATGAATATTTTGCATCAGTATTTACTGTGGAAAAGGATATAGAAGATATAGACTGTAGGGAATTAGATGGTGACATCTTGCAAAATGTCCAGATTACAGAGGAGGAAGTGCTGGATGTCTTGAAACGGTTAAAGGTGGATAAATCCCCAGGACCTGATCAGGTGTACCCGAGAACTCTGTTAAGTGATTGCTAGATAAGTGATTGCTGGGCTTCTTGCTGAGATATTTGTGTCATCGATAGTCACAGGTGAGGTGCCGGAAGACTGGAGGTTGGCTAACATGGTGCCACTATTTAAGAAGGGCGGTAAAGACAAGCCAGGGAATTATAGACCGGTTAGCCTGATCTTGTGGTGGGTAAGTTGTTGGAGGGAATCCTGAGGGACAGGATGTACATGTATTTGGAAAGGCAAGGACTGATTCGGGATGGTCAACATGGCTTTGTGTGTGGGAAATCATGTCTCACAAACTTGATTGAGTTTTTTGAAGAAGTAACAAAGAAGATTGATGAGGGCAGAGCAGTAGATGTGATCTATATGGACTTCAGTAAGGCGTTCGACAAGGTTCCCCATGGGAGACTGATTAGCAAGGTTAGATCTCATGGAATACAGGGAGAACTAGTCATTTGGATACAGAACTGGCTCAAAGGTAGAAGACAGAGAGGGGTGTGGTGATGGTTGGTTGTTTTTCAGGCTGGAGGTCTGTGACCAGTGGAGTGCCACAAGGATCGGTGCTGGGCCCTCTACTTTTTGTCATTTACATAAATGATTTGGATTCGAACATAAGAGGTACAGTTAGTAAGTTTGCAGATGATAACAAAATTGGAGGTATAGTGGACAGCGAAGAGAGTTACCTCAGATTACAACAGGATCTGGACCAGATGGGCCAATGGGCTGAGAAGTGGCAGATGGAGTTTAATTCAGATAAATGCGAGGTGTTGCATTTTGGAAAAGCAAATCTTAGCAGGACTTATACACTTAATGGTAAGGTCCTAGGGAGTGTTGCTGAACAAAGAGACCTTGGAGTGCAGGTTCATAGCTCCTTGAAAGTGGAGTCACAGGTAGATAGGATAGTGAAGAAGGCGTTTAGTATGCTTTCCTTTATTGGTCAGAGTATTGAGTACAGGAGTTAGGAGGTCAAGTTGCGCCTGTACAGGACATTGGTTAGGCCACTGTTGGAATGTTGCATGCAATTTTCGTCTCCTTCCTATCGTGAAAGGGTGAAACCTGAAAGGGTTCAGAAAGGATTTACAAGGATGTTGTCAGGGTTGGATGACTTGAGCTATAGGGAGAGTTTGAACAGGCTGGGGCTGTTTTCCCTGGAGCGTCAGAGGCTTAGCGGTGACCTTATAGAGGTTTACAAAATTATGAAGGGCATGGATAGGATATATAGACAAAATCCTGAACTAGAGGGCATAGTTTAGGGTGAGAGGGGAAAGATATAAAAGAGACCCAAGGGGCAACTTTTTCACGCAGAGTGTGGTATGTGAATGGAATGAGCTACCTGAGGAAGTGGTGGAGGCTAGTATAATTGCAACATTTAAAAGGCATTGGGATGGGTATATGAATAGCAAGGGTTTGGAAGGATATGGGCCGGATGCTGGCATTTGGGACTAGATTAGGCTGGGATATCTGGTCAGCATAGATGGGTTGGACTGAAGGGTCTGTTTCTGTGCTGTACACCTCTATGACTCTTCTGCCAAAGTGAACAATTTTTGTTTTCTGGACAATTTCATACATTCCCACATTACACTCCATTTAGCAGCTCTTTGCTCATTCACTCAAATTACCTATATCCCTTTGTCAACTCATTACATTCTTTTCACAACTCTCTTTCCTACCTATCTTTGTGTCATTATCAAATTTAGCTACCATACCTTTGGTCCTTTCAACCAAATTATTTATATACATTCTTGAACACAGGCTCCAATGGCACAGCAGTTGCAACATTCTGTTAAACTGAAAAAGATCCACTTATTCCTATATTCTGCTTCCTGCTAGTCAGTCACTGGTTCCCTTTACCTACAGCTCAAGTTACTTTTCAAAGAACTCCAATTAAATTTGTTAAACATGATTTCACTTTGACAAAGCTATGTTGGCTGTTCCTGAATACCTTGAATTTATCCAGGTGCCCTGTTATAATTTTTTAACAGTAGTTTCTAATATTTTCCTGATAATAGATCTTAAGCCAACTGACCGGTAGCTTTCCTGCTTTCTTCCTTCCTCTCTTCCTGAGTAAAGGAATTACATTAGCTGAAGGAAATAATCCCAAATCTAATGAGTTTTCAAAAATTAAAATGCAACTGACTCAGTCATTACTTATTTTAAAATCCTGTGATGAGACCCTTCAGGATCCAAGGAGGTTATACAGCATAGATCCAGGCACTTTGGCCCATGATGTCTATGCTGACCAACAAACATCAAACTATACTAATCCCTTGATCTGTAGCCTATTGTCCAAATGTTTCTTAAATGTTGCGAGAGTGCCTGCTCCCTCCACCCTCTCAAGTAGTACATGCCTTATGTGTATTACTCTCTGGGTGAAAACGTTTTCCTCAGATTCCACCTAAACCACTTACTACTCACCCAAAAGTTATGCTGTCTTGCGATGGCCAGAGGTATTATTGCTGGACTATTAATTATTAATCCAGTAGAACAGATAATGTTCTGGAATATGATTTTGGATCCAATCTAGAATTAGGTTTCTAATGATTACCACAAAATCATGAATTGTTGCAAAAAGAAACCATTTAGTTCGCTAATGTTGTTTCAATTCCTGATTTAGTTATTTCCAAGATGCTCCTTGTGTGAAGAATTCACAAAATCCTAGTAAAGGCCAGTGCAAAATATCTGTTCAATTCATCTGCCATCTCTTTATCCTCTATTATTACTCATTCCCATACTAAATTTTTGTAGGGCCAATACTTAGTTTGTTAACTTTTTTTAAATCTTTCCCTCATTAATTTTTCAGTAATTTCTTGCTGTTTGTCATATTCTGCCCGAATGTCTGACCTGTCACCTAATTATATTTTTTTCTTGAGTTTAATACGATCTTTGACATAGTTAGTTAATCACAGGTGTTTTGGCCCGTCCTTAAGAATTTTTCATATTTGTCAGAATGTACCTAATCTGTGTTTTCTGGAATATTTAGTGAAGTCTTTGACAAGGTTTCACACAGTAGTCTAATTAGTAAAATTAGATCACATGGGATCTCCAAGTAAACTGTCAAAGTCTTTACTTGATCCTAAACAAGACTCAGACAAATGACTTATTTGTCCAAACAATCTTTATTTTTCTCTTGCACGCAAGGGGAGAGTACCTATTCACATAGTCCAAGGTAACAACTTCAACAAGTGATTCAAAATAGTCTTTATAACATAAACATGGGAAAATCTCTACATGATTATTCAGCAATACAGTAAGTACAAAATTGCAATAACAAGTCTAACTGATAGGATGAGAATTCTAATGCATTTCATTGGGACTGTCTGTTCTTTCCCAGGCAATATGCCTTTCTGATGGATTTTGGCCAAAAAGATGTCTGCTTGTTTAAGCTATGGCTTTCTGTCCACTAGCTACCAGCAATACCAAATCCAACACTCAAACCATTCTATCCTTCATGCTGGCCCCCAAAACATTCATCTCTTCCACAGTGAACTTGTCAATTGGATACAAGATTGGCTTTACAGTAGGAGAGAGGTGGTGGAGGGTTGTTTTTCAGACTGGAGGCCTGTGACCAGCAGTGTTATACAAGGATCAGTTGTGGGTCCACTCATTTATATAAACAATTTGGGCGAGGTTCTCAATGAATATTTCTCCTCATGTTTACCGTGGAGACAGACATGAAGATTTGGGAACTTGGGGAAGTTAGCAGTGATACATTGGGAACAGTCCATATCACAGTAGAGGTGGTGTTGGATGTATTAGAGCATATTAAGGTGGATAAATCTCCTGGCTCTGACCAGACATATCCAAGAACACTGCAAGAGGCTAGAGAAGAAATTGCAGAAGCCCTGGCTGATACTTTTGCATCATTGTTAGCCATAGGTGTGGTCCCAGAAGACTAAAGGGTAGCGAATGTTGTGCCATTATTTAAGAAAGGCTGCAAAGAAAAGCCTGGGAACTATCGACCAGTCAGCCGAACATCTGTGGTAGGTAAGTTTCTTGAGAAGATTCTGAGGGATAAGACATGCCTGCATTTGGAAAGACAGGATTAGGAGTAGTCAGCATGGCTTTGTGAGTGGGAGATCATGCCTCACAAATTTGTTAGAGTTCTTTGATGAAGTGACCAGGAAGGTTGATGAGGGCAGGGCAGTAGATGTAGTCTATATAGATTTCAATAAGGCCTTTGATAAGGTTCCACATGGTAGCCTGCTCTGGAAGGTTAGATCGTACGGGGAGAGCTGGCAAATTGGATACACAATTGGCTTGATTGTACAAAGTAGAGGGTAATAGTGGAAGGATGCTTGTCAGACTGGAGGCCTGTGACTAGTGGAGTGCCGCAAGAGTCGTGCTGCACCCATTACTGCTTGTTATCTGTATCAATGATTTGGAGGAAAATGTACAAGGCATGATTAGTAGGTTTGCTGATGACATTAAAATAGGCAGTATTGTGGACAGTGAGGAAGGTTTTCAGAAATTGCAGCAGGACCATTATCATCTGGGGAAGTGGGCCAAGAAATGGCAAGTGGAGTTTTGTATAGGCGAGTGAGGTCTTGCATTTTGGAAAGTCAAACCGGTAGGAGTTTCATGGTGAATGGTAGGGCCTTAAGGAGTGTATTGTAAAGGGGAGACCTTGGAATTCAGGTCCATGGTTCTCTGAAAGTGGATTCACAGGTAGATAGGGCAGTGAAGGCGGCTTTTAGCACACTGGCCTTCATCAGTCAGGGTACTGAGTATAGAAGTTTTGGGAAGTTATGTTGTAGTTATACAGGACATTGGTGAGGGCACACTTGGAGTATTGTGTTCAGTTTTAATCACCTTGTTATATGAAAGATGTTATTAAATTGGAAAGAGTGCAGAAGAAATTTACAAGGATGTTGCTTGGACTCAATGGTCTGAGTTATAGAGGTTGGACAAGCTAGAACTTTTCTCTTTAGAGCATAGGAGACTGAGGGAGTACCTTTATAGAGGCGTATGAGATCATGAGAAGCATAGATAGAGTGAATCCACTCAAGTTTTTTTTCCCTAGGGTTGGGGAAATCGAGGACTAGAGGGCATCAGTTTGAGATTAGAAGGGAAAGAATAAAAGGGAACCTGAGGGTTTTACATAGAGGACAGGAGGACAGGACACATATGGAGTGAGTTACCAGTGGAAGTGATTGAGAAAGTACATTAAGAACATTGGAAAGGCGTTTGGACAAATACATGGATAGGAAAGGATTAGAAGGCCAATTGCAGGGAAATGAAGTTAGTGTGGGTGGACATTTTGGTTAGCATGGACCATTTTGGGCCAAAGGGCCTGTCTCCATGCTGTAGGACTCAGACTCTAAAATATAGGATAGACAGGCAGGAGGCTGGAAGAACGTAACAAGCCAGACAGCATCAGGAGGTGGAGATGTCAACATTTTGGGTGTAACCTTTCTTCAGGTTGGGTATATTAATAGGAAGAGTTTAGAAGGATTTGGGCCAAGTGATGGTGAATTGGACTACATTAGGTTAGGGTATCTGGTCAGCATGGATGAGTTGGACCAAACGGTCTGTTTCTGTGCTGTGCACCTCTATGACTCTATGACATAGGAGGTTATGGGGTAACCTTATAGAGGTTTATAAAATAAGGTGAATAGGAATGGTCTTTTCCCTGCAGTGAGGGATTCAAAACAAGGAGGCATTTTTTAAGATGAGAGGAGAAAGTTTTAAAAAGGACATAAAAAGCAACATTTTTGCACAGAGTGGTTAGTGTGTGGAATGATCTGCCAGAGGAAGTGGTGGATGCAGTTACAGTTACAATGTTTATTTGGATAAGTATATGAATAGGAAAGGTTTGGAGGGATATGGACCAAATACAAGCAAGACTAGTTTAGTTTGGGAAATGGTCAGCTTCAACTAGTTGGATCGAAGGGTCTGTAAGCATGCTATATGACTATGCACCTCTATTGATCTATGCAGCATCCTAAATTGCTAGTTTGCTTTTGCTAGCTCTGCTTTCATGCTCTCATAATTACCCTTGTTTAAATTCACAACAGTATAATTCTCTCCCTTAAACGGAGTAAAAATCAACCATGTTATGATTGCTACTATCTAGGGGTGCTTTCACTCTGAGATCAGTAATTATTCCTATCTCATTGGTCAAAATCAGGCTTAGTATAGTTTGCTCTCTGGTTGGTTCCAGAAGATACTGATCTTGGAAAGTGTCCCAAAAACATTCAGTGAATTCCTCATCTGGACCATGATTTCCCAGTCTATATAGGAGTTAAAATCCCTCATGATAATCACTGTACTCTTTTGATAAGCTCCCATTATTTCTTCCTTGATAGAACATAGAACAATACAGCGTAGAACAGGCTCTTCGGCCCTCGATGTTGCGCTGACCTGTGAACTAATCTAAGCCCATCCTCCTACACTATCCCATCATCATCCATGTGTTTATCCAAGGATTGTTTAAATCTCCCTAATGTGGCTGAGTTAACTACATTGGCAGGCAGGGCATTCCATACCCTTACCACTCTGAGTAAAGAACCTGCCTCTGACACGTGTCTTAAATCTACCATCCCTCAATTTGTAACTATGTCTTCTCATACAAGCGGACGTCATCATCCTAGGAAAAAGACTTTCACTATCTACCCTATCTAATTCTCTGAACATCTTGTATGTCTCTATCAAATTCTCTCTTAGCCCTCTTCTTTCCAATGAGAACAGACCCAAGTCTCTCAGCCTTTCCTCATAAGACCTTCCCTCCAGACCAGGCAACATCCTGGTAAAACTCCTCTGCACCTTTTCCACATCCTTCCTGAAGTACAGAGACCAGAACTGTACACAATATTCCAAGTGCGGTCGCACTAGCATTTTGTATAGTTGCAGCATGACATTACGGCTCCAGAACTCAATCCGTCTACCAATAAAACCTAACACACCGTATGCCTTCTTAACAGCACTATCCACCTGGGTGGCAACTTTCAGGGATCTATGTACTTGAACTCCAAGTATCTTGTCCTGCCAAATGGTTACTGTTCGGGACTCTATACACTATTCCACATATGACCTCTTGCCTTTATTATTCCTTATTTTGACCCAGACTGCTTCTATATTGTAGTTTCTTTAATTTAAATCATCCCTCTCGATTGTATTAATATCATATTTAAGACAGATTATAAAAACCATATGAAATAGGAATAGGTCATTCAGTCCCTCAAGCCTGTTCCACCATTCAATAGAATCATAGTTTATCTGACATTCACTTTCCTAATAACCCTTGATCCCCTGACTGATCAAGAATCTATTTCAACCTTAAGTATACACAAAGGACTCTACCTCCACAGCTCTCTGTGGCAGAGTTCCAAAAGTCTCTTAATCCTCTGAGAAAATAAATTACTACTCCTCTGTCTTAAATTGGCACCACTTCCATGTCTGGTCCTAGACTGTCCCCAAGACGGGAAGAATCCTCCGAGCATTTACCCTCTCAAACTTAAGAATCCTTTATATTTTAATGAGATCAACGTTCATTTTTCTAAATTCCAATGAGTCCAACCTTTAACCTTTATTTATAAAACAGTCCCTCCAAACCAGGATTATCCTAGTGAACCTTCTCTGAACTGCCTCCAAAGAAATTATATTTTCCCTTAAATTAGATCAAAATGGCTCTCAGTACTTCAGATACACCAGCATTCTTCTTCTCCAACCTCCATGAAATAAGAAGAGAAAGTGAGGACTGCAGATGCTGGAGATCAGAGCTGAAATTGTGTTGCTGGAAAAGCACAGCAGGTAAGGATGCATCCAAGGAGCAGGAGAATCGACATTTCGGGCATGAGCCCTTCTTCAGGATTCCTGAAGAAGGGCTTATGCCCGAAACGTCGATTCTCCTGCTCCTTGGATGCATCCTTGAAATAAGAGACAATATTTGAAGTCTCTGATTATCTGCTGTATCTGTATGCTAGCTTTGTGTTTCTTGCATAAGTAAATCCCATTTGTCTTTGTATTGCTTCTTTCTAGTTTTTCTCCACATAGATAATATTGTTCTGCCTTCCAAAATGAACTTCACATTTTGCCACATTATATTCCATTTGCCAAGTGTAATTTTCACACCATTCCTCCATCCTTTCGTAGCCTCCTGTTCTACCTAAATGTCAGATAGCCTCCAGTCATTGTCTATTTATCATTTCCTACTAATTCCTTCCTCTTGCCTATTCCACACCTTGGACGGTCAACTTCCCAAATTCAGTCTTTTTTAGTTTAAAGCATACTCTACCTTTCTAGTTATGCAGTTCACAGAAACATCCATTTCAATAGTTCAGGAGTAGACCATCTGAATGGTACAGATCTCACACCCTAGCAGTGATGGATGCTTTCACACCATCCTTTCAATAATGCATTCATTTCCTCAACAGAGTGTGGGAGAAAAATGACTGTGGATAAATTCACAAGAGAAAGCACCATGGACATTATCAATAAACTTTTAGAAAGCCAATTTGGCACTGCAAGACAGCATTTAGCTATCAACACAAATTGTTACATTGTCCTCATTTTTCAAATATTTTGCCCCAGGAAAACTCTTGTAATTTCTTACTTTTCCTTTCCAACTAAACCTTCTCCCAAATCTTTCCATCCTCCAAATAGAAAATAGCTCATTTGGCTCAGTGTGACCAGTTGACAATGCTATTAATTGATTAGTTCTCAAATCATACACAGTCAATTTTTATAGCACAGAAGAGGTCCTTCAGCCCATCATAGCTGCGCAGGTCAAACAGTCATTGATTCAAACCCCATTTTCCAGCTCTTAGCCTGTAGCCATGCATGATCCCAAAGCCCACTTTAAAGTTCAGTGAGAATATGTTTCAGCTGAAAACATGTTTCAAAGTATGATACTTTATAATCCAATGTGATCTGTGTTTAAAAAAAGTAGAACAATGATATAAAATCTTATCTTGAATGAAGCTGACCCCACTTCTTAGAAACTGAACAAAGTTTAGATGTACCGATCAGCATGCTGCATCAGGTCATATAGGTGGCAGTCAAATGACAATTGCACTTTTGTGCAATTGACTGAAAATTGCCAAGAGATAAACTATATCCTGTAGCCAAATCTGATTTACAAATAGCTAGGTTGCTACAAGAAACATTGTGAACACTTTTTTTGTCAGTGTCTTTTATAGACAAATAACTAAGATGTACGGTATCTTTATTTTTTTCCACCAGAAATAAGTTCATGATTTAAATTTACATTTGAGACAATACACATTAATTCTGCTTCAAAACATGTATGTTGGCCAAATACAATTTCATCCACCAGTTGGGTCACAATCAATATGTACATATATAATTGGTGTTAAAATTACCCTTGAATAAATTAGTCAATGAACAAGGAAATTATTTAATCAAATCATAAAATGTCAATTAAGTGGGCCAGGTACTGAAGCAAATGAAATTGCTATAAATATTTTTCTCTCCTTGTCCATCCAAAAGTGATGAGAGCACCAAGATGATCAATGACAGGAAACCACCTTATTTTTATATAACTGCCAACTTAAACACAAGTTACATTAAAAGTGAAACATACTACATTCAAATTCCAAATTAATTGAATACAAAATTTAGGTTATATTTAATAAATAGTCTTTACTTTCATTAACGTAGTAAAATTATGAGCATCATTTAGATGAATGTTAGTTGTAGTTCTTATTGGAAAACGACTGACCCATAAACACATCTACAATTATCCCCAGATCATTTTGGTTTCCTTGTGAAATGGATTTTAAAAACCAAGTATTATGGCCAACTGCTTCTTTGAAGAAAACATGCAAGTTAAGATTAAATATAGTACATGTAATGTTTCAATGTGCTGCACATGTGACAGAAATATTTGCTAGGTGTGTGAACAAAGACTGACCAACTGAACAACCTCAAAAAAAAAAGAAAAAAAAAAATCAGTGGCAGTAGGAGCAGTTCCTTTCAGCTATACAAACTTCCATGCAAGAAGAACTGGGTAGATTGAAGTACTGAAGCCAAATCAAGCAGACCTAAAATAATGCTTGAAATAACTTGATATGTGGTTACCAATACTAACACTAATGATATCACTGGGCAAATGATTGCCAAAAACTGAATCGCAATAACATAACTTAATGCAAAGTTAACTTAAACATAGTCTTCAGTATTTCAGCTGTAGTGCATCAGCTATAATTTTAGAAACCCTTAACATAATGAGATGTGACCTGGACATATTAACCAAAATAATTTGATCATACAAAAGAACTGTCATTACCCAAAGTTAAGACCAAATGGAGATGTTGCATATGCTAGTACAATGCCTTGCAATAGTGTACATTAATGCATTACAAAACCTACATGCTGTTCTGCAAGGACTGGGTGTGAAGGATTAGGTAAGAATAGGAATAACAGCAATGATTTCACTCTGAGGGAAATCACAATCCTCATTTCAGACAGTTATCCATTACATCATTTGCATACATTACACTGGATTAACAGACCAATAACAGGTGCAAATGAAGTACTGTAGAGAAGGGAATTTGCTTCAAAACACCTCTGACTGGGGAAATTACAGAAGCATTTAGTAGTGGTGTAAAATTAATGCCTTTAAACCATACTTTAACTGATCCTAGTTATGCTAACACAACTGAGTTTTAGGCCATTTGATAGGATGATGTATATCTGATATTAACCAAATTTATAGAAATTCGAAAATGCTGATTTTGGGCAATGTATCCATGTTTGATGTTCATGAATAGAAGCAACCCGAAATTAGATGTTACGTTACCTAGAGAACGGTTGACAAATTTAAAAAAAGTCACCGATCGATAAAGCAACCCTTTTCAAGTGTCTGCATAGCCAAAAGTTGATGAGTACCGTTTAAATGAAAAGCTAGATTTGATAACATTACCACACATTCTTCCATAAACCTCGATATCGTGCAGAACAAACGGCTTCAACAGTAATTTACTTCTATAATAAATCAAGCTACAGCGACACAAAGTTAGCCATCAACTATTGCAGTTACTTAAATTGAACATTCCTGGTTCGTATGGCATTGGTTTTTAAAATACTGTAATTTTAAACAGTTGAAATCAGAAGTCTAATTATTGCAGAGAGAATAAACAGCTGTGTTATCGCACAATACACATTTTTGAACATTGCAGCTTTAAATTGAGTTCTTATCCAAAGTTACAACGTGCAACAAGTTTGTTTTAGAAGACAGTTAACATTTGAGTTTGAAAAAAATTGGGTACAAAACACATGCACTGAATTAAGTAAAAATTGTTATAAACAGAAAATTAGTGGCATTTGTATTTTTAGTTCAATCAGTTTTCAAATCTCTCCACAACAGGAAGGTTAAGTCTTCAAGAATTATCCAATGCAACGCTGTTGCTTTCAAAAAAGCTTGGAATATGCTTGTTGTTTAATGATTGGAGATCATGGAGGAGGTCCAGTTTTTGATTGTAGTTGTTGTGTTCTGTAGATAACTCCATGTTAAATGTATTATGTTCATAAAATGAGTTTTCACACAGTCCCAACTGATTTCACCCCTGAAATTTCACAAACACGCAATACATTAAATATACAATGTTAGGAAAACAAGAACTAGAAGCAGGAACAGACATTTCAGCTCAAGCCTGCTCTGCCATTTGATATGATCGTGGCTGATCTCATCTCTGCCACAACTCCACTTTCCTGCTTACTTTCCATAACCCTCCAATCCATTATTATTTAAGTAAAATTTAAGGAAATTAGATTTTTAATGTCCAGCAAAAGATAGCCAAATATACATTCTCAGACCAGATATCAAACTGTGGCTCTGATCAAATTGTAATCATGATGAGAAAGCAAGAATTATTGTTCACAGTTCTATCAGCATTGGAAACAGACTTTCATTGGACATCTTTCTAAACACAAAATTTTTAAGACTCTGATTTTTATGTTAATAATTTTAAAACATCTTCACTGCAAAAGGCAGTTCTCAAATCAAATTGTTTCCACTCATCACCAAAGACTGCATTAGCTACCAAAGAGTAAAACCTTGTTTCGCAATGCTAGGAGAGAAGTTAAAGAGAAGGATCTCAAAAGGTAGCGATCTTGGGATTACTACCAGTGCCAAGTGCTAGCCAGCATAGAAATCAAAAAATAGGTCGGTTCTATGAACACGTGGTTTGAGAGATAGTGTAGGAGGGAGGGGTTCAGATTTATTGGACATTGGGACCGGTTCTGGGCTAGGTGGGACTATTACGATGGATGGTCTGGTTCTGGTCTGGTTCAGATGCAATGTCCTTGGGGGAGTTTTAAACTAACGTGGCAGGGGGCTGGGAACCAGAAGAGGAAACAAGTAGGCAGTGAGGTGGAGACTGTAAGAATTATGAAGATAGCATTAATAAAGGGGATAGTAGG
This sequence comes from Chiloscyllium plagiosum, assembly GCF_037043375.1. Classification (NCBI taxonomy): domain Eukaryota; kingdom Metazoa; phylum Chordata; class Chondrichthyes; order Orectolobiformes; family Hemiscylliidae; genus Chiloscyllium; species Chiloscyllium plagiosum. The sequence continues at coordinate 3,721,300 of NW_028270141.1, read as the reverse complement.
CAGAGAGCAGACGAGCTCAAAAAAAAACTGGTGGCATGAAATGCATCTACTTTAATGCAAGGAGTATAGTGTGTAAGGCAGATGAACTTAGGGCTTGGATTGGTGCCCGGGAGTATGATGTTATTGCAATCAGAGACTTGGTTGAAAAAAGGGCATGATGATTGGTGATTAAAGTGTTCCAGGATATAGATTTTTCAGACAGTACAGGGAGGGAGGTGGGGGGGGGGGTGGAGTTTGCATTGCTGGTCAAGGATGATATCACGGCTGTACTAAAGGAGCACACTATGGAGGTCTTGGGTAGTGAGGCATTATGGGTGGAGCTGAGAAATAAGAAGGGTGCAGTCACACTGTTGGGGCTGTATTACAGGCCTCCCAACAGTGAACGTGAGGTAGAAGAACAAATAGGTAAAAAATTATGGAAAGATGTAGAGGCAATAGTAGCGATGGGAGATTTTAATTTTCCCAACATTGACTGAGATACACTTAACATCAGAGGTCTGGATGGGGTAGAATTTGTAAGAAGCGTCCAGGAAAGTTTTCTAGAGCAGTATGTCAATAGTCCGACGAGGGAAGGGGCCATATTGGACCTGGTACTGGGTAACGAGCTAGGACACATGGTAGAAGTTGCAGTGGGGGATTTCTTTGGGAACAGTGATCACAAATCTGTAAGTTTTAGAATAGTCATAGATAAAGATGAGAGTGGTCCTAAGGGAAGAGTACTAAACTGGGCCAAGGCCAATTATATCAAAATTAGGCAGGAGCTCATAGTTGTGTCCAATCCACAATTCCTTGAAGGGAAGTCCACATTTGAGATGTGGGAGGCTTTCAAAAGATAGATTAAAGATAGTGCAGGATAGGCATGTCCCGTTGAATGCAAAAGGATAGGAAGGGCAAGATTCATGAACAATAGATGACAGGAGAAACTGTACGACTAGCCAAGAGGAAAAGGGAAGCATGCAGAAGGTCAAGGCAGCCAAGAACAGAACAGACTCTGGAAGAATATCAGAAGAGTAGGACAAGTCTTAAATGAGGAATCAAGTGGGCTAAAAGGGGTCATGAAATAACTTTAGCAAGCAAAATTAAGGAGAATCCCAAAGCATTTTATTCTTATATAAGCAAGCAAACAGGTAACTAGAGAAAGGATTGGTCCACTAAAGGATAACAAAGGAAGGCTGTGTCAAACCCAAGAGAATGGGTGAGATTCTGAATGATTACTTTGCATCAGTGTTCACTGAGGAGAGGAACATAATGAATGTTGAGATTAAAGATAAAAATTTGATTAGTCTGGATCACATTGACATAAGTGGGGAAGATGTGTTGGGTAGGCTAGGAGGTTATTAAGGTGGACAAATCCCCATGACTGGATGGGATCTATCCCAGGTTGCCGAGGGAGGAGAGAGAGAGAGGAAATAGCTGGGGCCCTGGCAGATATCTTTGTGGCCACCTTAAATACAGGTGAGGTGCCGGAGGACTGGAGGGTTGCTCATGTTATCCCCCTGTACAAGGAGGCTAGTACAGATATTCCGGGTAACTACAGACCAGTGAGCCTGACGTCAGTGGTAGGAAAGTTGCTGGAGAAGGTAGTGAGGGATAGGATCTATTTAGAAAAGAATGGGCTTATCAGTGATAGGCAACATGGTTTTCTGCAGGGAAGATCATGCCATACCAACTTAAGAGTTCTTTGAGGGAGTGACACAGTTGTTAGATGAAGGAAGGGCTGTTGATGTCATATACATGGATGTTACTAACGCGTTTGATAAGGTTCCCCATGGTAGACTAATGGAGAAGTGAAGTCACATGGTGTGCAGGATGTTCTAGCTAGGTGGATAAAGAACTGGTTGAGAACAGGACACACAGTAGTAGTTGAAGGGAGTTTCTCAAAATGGAGAAAAGGTGGCCAGTGGTGTTCCACAGCAGTCAGTGTTGGGGCCACTGTTGTTTGTCATATACATAAGTCATCTAGAAGAGGGCACTAGTGGTATGATCAGCAAGTTTGCAGACGCCACGAAGATTGGTGGAATAGCAGAAAGCCATAAGGGACTGTCAAAGAATTCCAGAGAATATAGATAGACTGGAGGAGTTGGGCGAAGTGGCAGATGGTTTTCAATCCAGACAAAATGTGAGGTGATGCATTTAGGTAAGACTAATTCTACAGCAAATTATACAATGAATGGAAGAGCCTTGGGAAAAGTTGATGGGCAGAGATCTGGGAGTGCAGGTCCATTGTACACTGAAGGTTGCTGCACAGGTGGATAGAGTGGTTAAAAAGGCATATAGTATGCTTGCCTTCATTTTACGGGGTATTGATTATAAGAGCTAGCAAGTCATGTTAACATTGTACAAGACATTGGTTCGGCTGCAATTAGAATACTGTGTACAGTTCTGGTCGCCACATTACCAAAAGGATGTGGACGCTTTGGAGAGGGTGCAGAGAACGTTTATGAGGATGTTGCCTGGTATGAAAGGTGCTAGCTATGAAGAAAGGTTGAGTAGGTTAGGCTTATTTTCATTAGAAAAAAGGAGATTGAGGGGGGAACCTGATTGAGGTTTATAAAATCATGAAGGGTATAAACAGGGTGGATAGAGACAAGCTTTTTCCCAGGGTGAAGGATTCAATAACGAGAGGTCATGCTTTTGAGATGAGAGGTGGAAAGTTTAAGGGGGATACACGCGGCAAGTACTTTACAGAGGGTGGTGGGCGTTTGGAACACGTTGCCAGCAGAGGTGATAGAGGCAGGCACGGTAGATTCATTTAAGATGAGTCTGGATAAATGCATGAGTAGGTGGGGAGTAGAGGGATACAGATGCTTAGGAATTGACCGACCGGTTTAGACAGTACATTTGGATCAGCTCAGGCTTGGAGGGCTGAAGGGCCTGTTCCTGGGCTGTAAATTTTCTTTGTATATATGGCACACACTAATACCTCAAAAAGAAAATGAATGGCACAATATCACATTCAATCATTCAGCAGCATTGTAAAACCAGTAACAACTACAAAAAGGTAATACAAAACTGTTTGCACTATGGTTGTCTCATTTAGCAGCTTATTGTTTTTGAGCTTAAGGTCTTGAATTCCTTCCTTTAATGTGTGATGCTATGTCAAATATCGAGGTATTACAATCACCACAAATAGAATAGGGTAATAAAACAAGAGGAATTGAGAATCATGAAGATCTGAAACAAAAGCAAAAGTTGCTGCAGAAAAAAAAAACCTATCTAGCAGCTTCTAAGGAGAGAAAGCGAAGTTAATATTTGAGTCCAGTGGCCCTGGAACAGAACTAGAATCAATTGATGCCAAAGTCTTGCCCCTTTGAGCAAGTGTGCTGAGTCAAGCACAAGGCATGTATTTGTTGCTTGCAACCAAATTGAGTTTAACAATTCATATCTACCTTCACTAATTCTTTGTTTATCTGCCTTTGAAGAAAATCAGAGCAGCAAATTCAAAAAGATACTTAAGTTGAGGTTGAAGTGTTGCACTTCAGCTATGCAACCATAGATATTGCGTAGTAATGGCAAATGTGCTCACTTCCACTGTATGGCCATCCCCACTGCACCCAAGAGAATAGCTTAGGTACACCCTAGATGTATGCAACACTATTATTGCCAAGCACTGTGAAGAGAAATCAGAATCAACGTTTCAGGTCCAGTGACCCTTTCTTAGCACTCAACCCGAAATGTTAACTACTTCTCTCCACAGGTGCTGAGCTTTTCCAGCAATAATGTTTTTGATTTACAGAATCTGCATTTCTTTGGGTTTATCTCATTGCCAATATAGGGCATTAATTTGAATAGGTCAATAAGAGAACAAAATTTTAAAAATACTTACTCGCAAGAACTAACAAGTTGCTTCCACCATTCTTTTATTACCATTTTGATATATTCTAAAGCTGGAAATATGTAATTCTGAAGTACAAAGAGAAGCAACTCCTTGGCATATTCTACAAATTGCAACATTACATCTGGGAGACTAGAACGAATCTATTAAAAAAGAAAAGTCACAGTAAATCACAACAGTATTAGACAAATATACAAAAGATAAAATGTGCTTCAGACTGTCAGAGATCCCTTAAATTTTAAGAGGAGTGTCACCAAAAAAAGTGAAAACAAGTTCCACAGAAATCATCACTTTCAATTTATTGGAGGACCAATGCAAAACATAGCAGTGCAACATGTGGCTGCCACTAATAAAGACTTAAAAGCTTTCTTTTGTTGGCCTTAGAGTTAAATTGACAAAAATGAAATTTGAAAACACATATCACCCCAGTTTAAAAAACAGATTTAAAGAAACACTCAGCTAATAACATACAATGTTGACCTTCAGGTGCAATTTTCATTTTAGTATACTAAAGTTGGGGACAGATTTCATGATCCAACATTGTATCAGTTTCCCCAGATAAGACAGACAGGTTTCCAGAAAGTTAACTGATCTTAAAATTTACTAGATTTATTTTGTCCAAGTCACTCAAGCAAGTGAGAATGGGGATTATGAGGATTTATGGTTCTTCATATCACAGACCAAAAACAACAGCAAGTAGCATGCTACTAAAACTTTCATGCAGAACAGAGGAAAAAATAAAAAAGTGAAATGATCTCATCAATTCGGCACTGCAGAAGTTGCAGAATGGCTGACACTTTCTAATCTTCTGAGGACTTGATAACAAGAACTAATTAGGAACTGAATCACATCTTAATTGACTGTTTTAACAGAAACCAGAAACTCCATACGAGACTCCCTAAAAACCTACTACAAAAATCAAGTACATACCCATTCAGTAAATCTGGGTAGATTTTCAACAATCCATGCAACATGATTTGATAACGTATCCTTTGTATACATCATTATTTCAAACAGCCTCCTCCAAACCAGCTCAAGGCTTGGTCCAAACATTGTTACAGCCTCAGAGTAATAATAAGGAGTATTTGTTTCTATCCAGCTGTGAAAATATAGGACACAAACACAGATTGATATCAGAAATACCATTAGGAAAAAAAAAGGGAGAAACAAGAAAAGGATGGGAGATAGACATCATGAAAGAAAGTAACTTATTTGATGGGACCAAAATAACAGCAAATGCAAGGAGGTCTAAATTAGGATCATTGTCCATCCATGTAAACAGACAATGTGGTTTAAAAAAATTAGTGACCTGCAGGGCTAAACAGATTCATTGTATTCTGCAGTGTATGATACCTGGATCAAAAGAAAAGGATGATTTCTAAATCTTAGAAAGGTGAGGGAAAGGTAGATGGTGTGGTGCAGTCATCCTGATGGAAAATACTATTGCAATGGAGAGGACAGAGAGAAGTCAAGGTCAGAATGTATTTGATTTGGATCAAGAAACAATATTGAGGTGGTGTCATGCCAGTGCTGGGTTCATTCTGTAGGTCAGTATCTTGTAAGAGAGGAGCAATTTCCAGGAGTGCAAGAAATATTGAGTGGAGGTAATAGAGTTAAGTTTTGCCAAAGTAGGATAATTAGGAATGTAAAAGGCAGAGTGAAGAGTTTCAAGGGTGTTCATGGCAAAGTGCTTGCTGTTGTGGATATGTCACAAAGTGTTTAATGTTGTGCAGCTATTCCTGTTGAGGGTAATGTTTTCATAGGGTGTTAGTGGCTTGCATTAACCTGCTCACTTGTGGAGAATGGCCATGACTTAATTTTCCATTAGCTACTGGCTCTACGGTTTTGTGGCAGCTAAGTCGCAGACAGGCAGGCAAACATGAAATCTGAGCAGTTCCAGATGACCATTGAAGATGAGCTGACATCTCTCCCACTTTTCTCACCATCAATAAAAGTATAATAGTGATATGTTTACCCCCGCATTACATTTCTATTACTTCATGTTTTTACACTTATCTTACGTGCTGTGATATTGTTACATGGATTTTGAGGTATGTTGATGCCTCAAAAAGTTCTGTTTGGTCAAGGTTTGCATTCCCTCTTGATTATCCAATATGTTTGATCAAGTGGCACAATCCTGGTCCCATTTGGTGCTGGTTAACAATTTGCTGTGTTTAATATACACCAACTTACAGAAAGGTTATAAGCAAGCTCACGTTTATGAATTGTTTTCACCTCAAATTTCAGGTGAAGAAAAATGGTGAATGACATTGATGATCAGTCACTTCAGGACAAGACAGAATTTTAATATGTAATAGATAATCAGAGTATTTATTCAAATTTCTTTGTATGAAGGTACAGCTAAAAAGGACAAGGATAATTTTGATCCAAAGACACCCTCTTTGTACTAACCTGTATCCCTGCTTGGAATAATGAGATATTTTAATCCAAGCCTGCTGAGACACAGACATCATTCCAGATTGCTGCAAGACATGAGCAGACGAGGACGCTAAGGGAAGAAACGTTAATGAGTCAGTCAGTAATAAAAAAGGGGATTTGCATTTCTCTATGTACATCACAGTTTCAACCAGTTCAAGTCATCAAGTGTGCACAGAAAACCTGCCAGTCTGAACACTCAGGATTTCAAAAATTGGATACTTATAACTGCTTTTAGGAATTCTCATGCGTGACTCTGTTACAGGGACACACTAGAATTCCTAGAAACATGGTATTCCAACCGGAACTCTATCAGCAAACACATTTACTTGGATCTCATTTACCACCACCTGATTTAAAAAAAACAGGAAACGAAATCAAAAAGGAAACCTAAACATGCAAATTAAAAAGTGGGCCATACCACCAGTGCTTCATCTGGAGACTCACTGAAGATGTTACCTAGTATGGTGACTAAACATCTGAAAACAAACCTTCCAGCTCAGCGAGCAAACCTACATCCAGAACCTCAACTTGAGCTACAAATCTTCTCAAAACTCACTAACATGCTCTTGAACATGAGAAATAAATTAAAGTAGATAATATATTTACTTTGCCTTCTGTCCCACTCCAGTGATAAGGTAAAATCAGATTTAGATAATGAAATAAATAATAAAAGAAACTAAATAAGCACAGACACCACTTTAACATCAGGCTGTTTTGAAAAAGTCAGTGCAATGTCTTTTTGGGAATATTTTTATATCAGTAATATCCAAACTGCACCATGATTAATTTTCTGATGTTTCTCTTAAGTTAGAATTTAAAAAAAAAGCTATGAACCTTAATGCAATTATTGATTACAAATCAACATTTGTTTTGAAATACCTCATGGTCAAAGCAGAAATTCACCCAAAGTATAACTTTACCAACCATTGAAGGATCCATGTGTTCGGATGTCATGCACCACAAAGCCTGCTGCAAAAATTGTGAGCACGAGTAACAGGCGTAACCATGGGAAGCCACCACCTTTCAGCTTCTGCAGAAGATTCTTCAAAATTGAAAGGGGAAAAAAAAAAGTCAAATTATGCAATATTAAAAATAATATCAAATTGGTTAAATTAAGGGCAAGAGCAGAAGCCAATGAGTGACAAACTCAACTTGCATAGGTGTTCATAACATTATTGCTCAAAGATGCTTCATAGCAACATAAATCACATAACAAAAGTACCACCAAAAGCTAGAGGAGAATCTAATTTAGGTGATTAAAAGCTCGTTCAGAAGTTAGCTTTACTAAAGTATTTTAGAAGGGAAGTAGTGCAGAGCTGTAGGCCCGTGCAGCTTAAGGGACAGCAGGCAAAAGATAGGGGCCAAAAGAAATGGGGCTGATACAAGACCACATTAAGAGAAACACAAGTCCTAAGGGTTGTAGTGTTGGAAGGGATTTCAGAAATAAAAGGATAAACTGTGATCTAAATAAGTATTTTTTCCCCCCAGTGAGGCATAAAATGGCCAATGAATCAGAACACAATGGACTCAAGAACCAGACTCCATACAACTTTGGATATAAGCAGAGTTTCAGATGAGATCCAATTTAAGGTGTTGAAAAATTTGAGAATGCTTGAAGCTAGGGTTAGCAAGACCACAAATGAGGGATTCAACATCAGAAAGACTAAGGCATTAGTGAATACCAGCAATAATAAATTGTGCCAATAGGTGACCATTGAGATGCAAAAGTTAGAAGAAGAAGTTCAGCTTAAAGTCCATCAGTGCCAAGACTGCAAACAAGCAATCTGATTCAGCCGGAGATGATAGCCCAGGAAAATAATTTATGATGGGAGCCCACGATGCTGTTACCACATCTCTGGAAAAGCCACTTTTTTTTCAGCAATGAAAAGATAGGGGCAAGATGAAAAATAAGTCACAATAGTATATTCTAAGGCAGCAACTAGAAAAAGGCTTGAAAGTTAAAAACAAAAAGAGAATCAGACAAGAGCAATCGAACTCATCTGAAAAATGATTCTAACACAAAATAGCAAGCATAATATTCAAATTCTTACATTGCATGCAGTGTTGCAGACTTGTACTTCTTGTGAATTTGCAACACTTTTCCCAGTCAGCTCTTCATTTGTAACTTTAAATGAACGAATGGTTTCTTGCAGAGCTTTCTGCACCTACAATTAATGCTTAATATTAAAAGTCAGTTTAAAATTTCAAAGTTTATGAAACATAACTCTATTGGACTTTTCATGTCAGCAGATATTCATGAAGTCGGTCATTATCCATAGCTCACGTCACTTCCAGTACAAGGTAAAAACAAGGACTGCAGATGCTGGAAACCAGAGTCTAGATTAGAGTGGTGCTGGGAAAGCACAGCAGGTCAGGCAGCATCCGAGGAGCAGGAAAAATCGATGTGTTGGGCAAGAGCCCATCAGGAATAGAGTAGGTACAGTTTGCACAACTCGGGGAAAGTCAGGAAGTTTCCCAATCACCAGATCCATCTCAGTATTTGGTTTGTGCCTCATTTGCTGTGGGCAAGAGGAGGGAGGAATTAAGAGTTGGTGATAGTGGTGGGTGTGAGAGACCCAGCTTTGCATATCCCAGAAGCAAGGGGGAGTCAAGTGTTGAGGTAGGATTCACAGAAGCCTGATCTTGACAATGTCAGAAACAATTAGACCGTTTGGTCTTCACAATCCACACATAGCACCCCTTTAAAAACTGTCAGACCTATGCAAATGAAATGTTCCAGTCTCTCTTCATACTCAGCCTTTTCCTTCCCAATTCTAAGTGGCAGACAATTTTATTCTGCAGGCCACATCCAATTATCACTCATCCAGTATGAGGGCAGACCTCAGGAGAAAAACACGGATGGAAAAAAGAAGTGCTAACAATCTAAAACTGTTCTCACTCCGACACTTAATGAGAAGATTCTATTCAAGGAACCCAAATATTTTTGCATCTCAAGTGGCAATCTCTTTTAAAATTAAAGAAACTGCTAATTAAACTCCACAATCAAAATCAAAAACACAAACACACATAGTATAAACAAGCTATTAAAGAACTATCAATTGAACTATAAACTAAGCAGATGCATTATTCCCCCTACCCAGAACTTGAAGTAGATGGCCTTATTAGAGGCTAATAAAATATTTTCAAACCAATCTGATCACAGATGTCCTTACACCCCTCTGGAACAGGTGGGACTTGAATCCAGACCTCCCAATTCCGTGGTGTGGATACAACCACTGCACATCAACAGCCCTTAGGAGACCAATTACTTACACTTAAATGACGACATCTGTAACCAGTAGTTTAAGAACAGAAGATTTTAAAACTGCAGATCATGAGAATTACAGACCTAATCCACCCTTCAACATTTACATCTATTTCATCAATTCATGACTTCCCATACTGCAGGTGAAGGCTTTTGTAACATCCAGAAATGGGGTTTTTGTAATCAGCAGAGATTAGATGACCTTGCATTTGGGTTTAACTCTTCTGACAATCACCCCATTCAACTATCCTTAATGACAAAGACTGGACCTGTTGGAAACAGTGGTAGGATGTCTGTATCCAGGTCCAACCAACTAATTATGTCCACGAGTCTTCCTGTAAAAGGTTCAGCCCATCATCTTCCCCATTTTTTAACTCCACACAAACGATGGTTGCATAATGCAGACTTAGGGAGTGGGTAGCTCAGACGACAGGAAAGGAAAGGAAAAAGGAAAAGTAAAGAAGGAATTGGAGACACTGCACAGAGAATACTGGCAGGCAATTATAGTTAGCAGTAGAGTACAATCCCCAACATGTTGTCGAATGTAACTTGCTTCAGTTTTTTGCATGGTCCACACAGTCTCCACATGGAGATGCACAGAACAGTATGGCACAAAATATAGCTAGAGAAATTGCACCATTATGCAATCAAAGAGCAGTCTGGATGGAACACCACGCTTGTTAAAATAAGTATCATCCAAGGGCTTATTAACAGAGATACAAATAACAGTTTGCTATTGATCATTTCACATTCTAAAATCTGAAAAGTCACTTCCCCACAATTCACTCACTTTTGGTAACGTTTAGCTAAGTAGCTATAGTAGCAGTTGACAAAACAAAAATGCCTAACGAAAAAGCAGCTGAAAAACTAGATTTGCAGCAAAACATTATAAGTAGGTGCAATAGAAAAATCCAAATGCTAAGTCAGTGGATTAAAGTATTGGAATAATGCAGTAGATAAAAGTAAAAAAAAGCATCAAAAACCAAATATCATACAGAAGGCACTCTTTACGTTGCAAACGTTTACACAGTAGTGTCAATTCAATCCACAAGGATCACTTGTTTCAGTGCTACATTACTCTTACAAATTATACTTTCTCAGGATTGGTTTTGCAAAATTTCAAATTTGGGAAAAATTCCAATTGGATCACCCTGATCTTTGGGTGATTATGTCTGACCTGTAATCAATTCTTTTCCCAATCCAATTAATACCAAAGCTAAAAGATAAGCTGGTTTTGCAATCAAGAGGAGAACTAAGTCTACAATTACTCCTGGCAAAATAAGTACTGGAATGAAAACAAATCTATGCTAAAACAAAAAAGAAAATACATTTTGGATGTACAGTTTAAAGTATTAACTATAGTTGAAAATAAAAGAAAAAGTTACCTTGGCTGGAAGACTGTCCCAGATTTCCAAAAGATTATTTAGCAAGAGACTGAAAGAAAATTAGTTGACACTGTAGTATTCAGTTGTATTAAGTGTACCTAATATTCCAGTAAAACAAACTAAATGTTGAAACAAAAAAGACAAGTATAAATACTACATTCACAAGTGAAATGAAGTCAGGAAGTACAGCCTTGAATTTGCAAAACATGGAGAAACACAAAAAGTAATAATTCAATTAGAATGGCATAACAAAGCAAAAGGATAGTTTATTAAAAAAAAGTTATTCATTCATGGTATGTCAGCTGGGTTATTGGACGTGATAATGCTGAGCTGCCTTCTTGAACCACTGCAGTCTTTTTGATGCAAGCACAACCCACTCTGCCAAGGGAGTCCCAAGATTCTGACCTAGCAACATAGAAGAAATGGCTATATAGCACCAAGTCAAGATGGCAGGTGGCTTGGAGGGGAGCTTGCAGGTAGAGTTCTCTCATTTCTGCTACCCTTATCCTTCTAGATGATAGTTGTCAGAGGTTTAGAAAAAAAAAGGTGTTGTATAAAGCAGTTTAAATGAAATTTTGCAGTGCGTCTTTTAGATGGCACCCTGCTGGTGGTGAGCATTTGTAGATGTGATGCCAATCAGACCAGCTGCTTTGCCCTGGTGATGCAAAGCTTGTTTTGTGGGGGCTGTACTCAACCACACAAATGGGGAGGAATTTGGCCACACTGCCTTGTACATGGTCGACAGGAGCAGGTAGGCAGCCAAGTTATTCAGTGCATGAGTCCTAGCCTTTGGCCTGCTCGTCATCAACCTATATAGCCCACTCAGTTCAGTTTCAGGTCAGTTGTAACCCCTGCAATGCTGACAGTCAGTGATTTAGTAATGCTAATCCCTTTGCATGTTAGCGTGCAATGGATAGATTTCACTCTTGTTGGACATTACAAATTTCTTGGTGCTGGTGGCATGAAAAATACTTGGCATTTGTACAGCCCAAAACACTGATATTGTCCAGGTTTTACTGCATTTGGACATGGACTGCTTCAGTAATTGGGAATGCATGAATGATACTGATTGTTGTGTAATCAAGCATTTCTATTTCTGACCTATTCATGAAGGGTTAGGGAGAAAATTGGACACTAGAAAATTACAGAACGGAACATAAAAGCTGACTCCAGATAAAGCAGTTTTCTAAAGAGCATGTTTTCAGCATAAATCATGTATTCTGAAGGGAGCCTATTGCAGACTTAGAGGTGAAAGTTTTAGTGGACAGAAAGCATTAAGTCCACTGATGATGGCAGACTTGTGATGTTTCTACTGGATTGTGTTTTATTTTAGGACATTTTAACAGGTATCCAAAATTATGAAACAGCTGTTTTGACATAATGGTATGCAACAAGACATCTTTATATTGATTTTATATGAAGAATATTTACAGACATGCCATAAGAAAGCAACAGCCTTGCTTTACTCAACAGCTCAACAAAAGCAAATTAATCAAGCAAAGCAGTCTGACATTTTAACTATTGTGCAAAAAAAAAAGTCACTCCTTCACATTGCAAGCTCCTTGCATCCATGATTCAAAATTAAGATTTAACCAATAGTTCAAATCACAATACCAAATTGTTACCAAGTGGAAACCTACAAGCATAATAATATGCAAATCAAAGATACCTCAGGTTGCTGAAAATTCAGAATTACGATTTAAAATTAGAAGAATTACAACCAGGATTCTTCACTGAACTAAAAAAGTTAAGTCAACTGTTTCAGAAAAACCCCCAGTATAATTTTGGAAGGGAGACAGCACAGAAGAATTCCAAGTAATTTTGTTGCTCATTGTGCTAATTAAGTTCAACCAGAGACATCTTGAAAATTAGCTGTGATGTTTCAAAAGTATTCAAAGAAAAGAACATGCTCTGTACTTAAAATAAGCATGTGACTATTTAGCTTAACTTTTAACAAGAAGCTGCAACAGAGATTTTAAAAAAGACAATAGAACAGCTTACAAAATTAAACTCTAGTTAACAATATGATCAGATTTAAGTTTGACAATACCAGTTACATCAGTTTATAGAAACACAAAGATGAATGACATTACTTTTAAAAAAAAAAACACCAGGATCTCTATCCATTCCTACTCACGTGTCCCCGTATTCTGCTCTGAATGTTAACAATCACCTGGACTGAGAGAGATGCTTGGTGTATAGCTGTCTCCATACACTGAAACTGTTGGAATCTGTAGTTAAACATTCAACCATACATTTCAAGAGCTGAAAGCCAAGAGGAAAAAAAAGGCAACATTTGTAAATTTCATATTTAATCAATTCATAAAAGTACAAAATTCAGACTACTTCAAAGCTTATTAAATGCTTTCTGGAATTCTATATAAAAATTCCATATAAAAGGTACTTAAAACTGTGGGGTTCTACTTTAGCAGAGGGCAAATTACTGACATGGCTGGGAAATTGGTTAAGTGGCAGGCAAAGTACAAATGATGGATAGATACTTAAATTGGCAGGACGTGACCAGTGGTGTCCCAAAAGGATTTATTAGTCAACCATATTAAAAATTGCAGTAAGTTAGATAATAGCATAGAAAGTCTTATATTCAAATTTGCTAATGAAAAAATTTAGGCAACTGTAGATAGTGTGGATAACAGCATAAAAATAAAAAAGTGGAATTGATAGACTAAGTGAATGGGCAAATTGTGGCAAATGAGAGTTCAATGTAAGCAAGCAGAAGGTTTTCCACTTTGGACCAAACAAAAGGATACATCAAGCGCAGTTTCTAGATGGTAGGAGGCTTAATATACTGGATGTCCAAAGAGACTGGAGGGTTCAGGTGCACACATCTTTCAAATGTCACAAACAGGTGCAGAAAATAAATCAAGATGGCTATTGGAATGCCAACGATCATGTCTGAGAACTAGTGTACAATAGATAAATTCTGCAGCTATACAAAACCTTGATTAAATGCCATTTGGAGGACAGAGCAGATATGGGCACCACATCGTAAGGATGTATTAACCTTGGAGGGATACTGTATCGGTTGTTGATGTTTAACTTAGATTTTAAATCTAAGATTAAAAAAAAGGCATCAAGGGATATGGGCCAAAAGGATTAGAGAGTTGAGCTACAAATCAGCCATAATCTCTCCGAATGGTGGAATAGGCTCAAGGAAATGACTGGCCTACTATTGCTCCTCAACCAATCGGATCACAAAAATACATTTACAAACTGATCAGTAGTGGGTTAAGTTAAGTTTTCAGCTAGCACAAGTAGAAAACCCAGTAACAGTTGATACAAAATAAAATTAGTGGCATGCCGGCAATTTCTTCCTGCTCATTAACCGACATTTCAACCAAGAGCTGAAATCTTACAGTTGAAGCATAGACAACCATTCAACCTTGAATTTTGCCCAATTGCATTTCTAGAGCCTGAGCAGGCAACATGCACCAACTATTAGAACAAAGACTATGTATGTAAGGGGCAAAAGGTGAAAAGGAAAGAGGACTGGTGCCCAAAAGTCATTATTTCACAGTGGTTTAATAGCTAGTGAATTATATCAAAAACACTTTTTCTGACCTACAGTTCTTACTTTCAAAAAAAAACTATTTTAAATTAATTGCTACGTTTAGAGTTGTGAAACATTAAGAATTCAAATGTCCCCATTCTGAAAGCATTGATTGTTTGTTAAAGATATTCACGATAGATTGGAAGCTTGTTTCACACTGATATTAATATCAAACCAAGTTTTCCCTCAAGCACTGTATATTTTAAAAAACTATAGTCCAGGAAATGTTTAAAATTTCAAATACATTGTCCACTTGACCTTGTAAAGAAAAGCCAAAATCCTCAACAAATATGGTGCAAACCTGGACAAGGCTGGGCTCGTCTTAAATGCTAACTGTTAGGAATGCTTTATGGGAAAGACCACAGCAAAACTGGATAATTATTCTCAAAATGGTTTTGATGCTAAATTTTTACTGTAATAAAACATATTTTAGAGAGATAACATCATTCACCTCTTTCTTCATCTCTGGAGGACAGTTGGGAGTTGCTCTTGATAAGAAAGAGGGAAAGTAGGTGTGTAGTATAGAATCAGGTTTCGCACCAAAAGCCAACACTTTCAGCCGAGGATAAAGATGGCGTAACTGATCCTGTAAACTGAAAGCAAGTCAGAAAATTGACAGGCAAACTAAGGAACTAGGTTCACTCACTTCCCTAAAGTCACAAGAACTACAGAGAGATTACTGCAAGCCAATAACTTGTTCCACTGACAAAGCCAAAGCAGGTTATTTTGAATTATACAAGATCCAGTTTACAACAACATGCTTCACAATTTTCATCCATTATCTTAAAAGGATACTGATACACTTGTAAACTGTCACTAACATGATCATTTCAAGACTTGGGATTTTGCCTTTTGATAATTACTTTAAGTTCTTTGGAACCTTTAAAAGAAAATGGAGTTGTTTTTGTTTTAAATATAGAAGGCATAGAATATAAATATTTAGTTTAGATTCCAAAAATAGGATTAGCTGCAATACTGAAGCACAACTGTAAAACTTGCTTTTGCTAAAATGCTGTCTTCAAAAGTGGATAGATACAAGAATCTCAAGTAGTGTACTGTTATCCATTAACAGCTCAGTAACTGGCTGGTTGAAAATTCTGAGTATATAGTTATTATTATTAAAACAAAGTCATAGTTCTTATTCTGGTGCAAGCATTTATTCACACAATAGGACTAGAACCGGTTGAATCGCATGTAAACAGCATGGGGCAGTACAGTGGCTCAGTGGTTAGCACTGCTGCCTCACAGCACCAGGGCCCCAGGTTCGATTCCCACCTGGGAAAGATGTGCAGATCAGGTGAATTAGCCATGCTAAATTGCCCCATAGTGTCAATTTGTCAGAGGGAAATTGGTCAATGTGGGCTGAAGGGCCTGTTTCCACACTATAGGCAATCTAATCTAAAGGAACTTTTTGAAATCATTGAAGTGAGGCAGAAATCAAACTACAGCTTTCTATATAGAAAAAGGTTCACCTTATTTTGTTAACATTGGTACAAGTTACATAGTTGGAAATAAATTTAAAGTATCATCAATGGATCACAAAATATTGAAGGACAGATCTCAGAAACCTGCAGTTTGCATAAACAAGTACCAAATTAAGATTCTAACTTACTTGGGTGAAAGCGAGTTGTTGGGCATGTAAGCAAAGTCCAGCAATGGGAAAAAATCTTTTGGTCCAATTGTTCCAAATCCTTTGGACAGATTAGAATGCATCCTGAAAAGTTAAGGGAGGGAAGGGATATATTAAATTAAGTCTTTTGAGATTATATTTTGCATTATAAAATTGATGCTCCTTCCTATGATTAACATACTATTTACAAAAGGCTGGGAATGTGATTAAAGGGAGCAAAGCAAAAAAAGACATCACACCTATTAAATATCATCATACTGGAATGAAGAAACTATGCTCTCCTGCATAAAGTTTTTTTTTAAAAAAACAATTAGTATGGCATTCCTGGGTGTGAAAAGGAGATCAGTGTTGGTCTCATCTAATTCTTCCTAATCTTTCTAAGAAAGCCACCCGTTTGTTCTATATCTTTAGAAAGCTCAGAATTCTCTCTGAAGTAGTCAGCCAGTTCGGTTTCAACAACCCAGCAAATTCTGCACACAAGCTGTTGAATTTACTAACTTCAATTTCACAATTTGGCATAATAGATTTGAACCAAATCTTTAGATTGAAATTCCTATGTTAACCACTGGACTAACCATGTCAGGTACTTGCATTATTGAATACTTCAAAAGTTACAGTTAAAGTTAATTGCAATATTTTCTTTTGCCTGTGCAATATTAAATACTAGCAAACAATTTCAAAAGAAAACTACATGTTTTGAAGAGAAATCAGATTGGACTCCAAGTTAAACATCTTTCTCTTCACAGGTGCGATCAGGATTTCTCCAGCATTCCCTTTTTAAAAGTCTTTACTAAGTGGGTGATATTTAGCTGGTTCATACATTGTGAATTTGGATACAGGTTTGCACACTGAAAATATACTCACATTAGCAGTCGGTCCAAATAACTAATTGCATAACCAGACAGAGATTTGACACCCAATACAGGAAGCATGATGTTAAGCCACACTAAAATTGGAGGAAAGAACAATGTTATGAACGCTTTTGAGAGTTTGAAGGATGTTAGAGAAAAAAAAAAAGTGAGGAAAAACACGAGGTTACACCAGGGGAGGGGGTGGGTAAAAAGAAAGGAAAAAAATTGAAAAGCTGAAACTAGATTACAAGAGTGAAGGAGGGAAGAAAAACAAAAGAGCAGAAAGAGAACTAGCTTTAAAAGTACTGGGGAAAAAAAGGGGATGGTTCGGGGGGGGCTGTCTTGTGACCTGTGTCAGAACACCAGCCAAACAGGAATCCAAAAATGTTCCACAGACTTCCTGCTCCTCCTGAAACAAATCACTAACGGCCAAACTAAATTGCCACACACAAAAAAAAAGGTTCTTTTCCTCCACCGTTGAGTGTTTTGGCCTACTTTGCTACAAATTTACAAAGTTTTATACCTTCATTTTTAAAAGAACTACAGAAAATGCACACCCCACCCACTATCTCAAAGCTTTTCTAAACCAAAACATAAAACTTAAATCAAAAGTCTTTCAAATACAGAATAAAGAAAGCCTTTTACAAAAAGATGATTGTTAGAATCTAATTTCAATTAAAAATCATCTACTTTCAAGAACATTAAAATGTGCATTTATAGAAGCTTAGAAACTCAAATAATATTCTACAGAAATATAGGAAATTGGAAATGCTTATTCACCAAGTTCATTAATTCCTTACCTTTCAATCCTTCTGCTAAATCAGTCCCAGTTTGTCCCAAAGCCCACATGATGCTGAGGCATTTATTTGGTTTATTGTACTGGGACCTCAGCAATTCTAGATACTGAAATTTTAAAAAAAAAATTTAAAAAGGCACTTTTTCATTAAACCAAAAGAAAAAAACCAAACAGGACTGTAAGGAGCTTAAGCTTAACAGCAGAATTTAAAAGAAATTTATGTCTTGTAATTAAAAAAATTTAACTTAACTCTTTTACCTAGGAGTTCAAGCTGCATTACTATTTGTGACAAGTATGGTGAGAAAACAACTTCTGGTTTTACCAATGCCTAAAACCTGCACACTATTTCATTACTCCCAGGCCCACAAGATGTAGGTGGCCATTTGGCCCCCTTATGAGTGTTCCACCTTTTGAGGAGATTACCAGTTTGGATTATGGCGCAAAATCCTATTTGCTCAAACAACGAGAAACCTACTATATAGGTGTCCTCTTGTGGGTTAGGCACTTACGTTCAGACAAACTTTTGTACGAGCAAGTTATAACA
The DNA here is from genome assembly GCF_037043375.1 of Chiloscyllium plagiosum. Taxonomy (NCBI): domain Eukaryota; kingdom Metazoa; phylum Chordata; class Chondrichthyes; order Orectolobiformes; family Hemiscylliidae; genus Chiloscyllium; species Chiloscyllium plagiosum. The sequence continues at coordinate 3,702,987 of NW_028270141.1, read as the reverse complement.
TACAATCAGTAGATTTACCCTATACACAAGAAGGTCAACCACCTTCCAGAACAGGAATCACATGCTTTGTAGTGTGTTCTTATGCTATTTGCAGCTCCAAAGTCATCCATATGTTAAAAACAAAATTTCAATTCAACACTCACTAATTGCCATCCTTCTGTTGGGAGGACACCCATTTATCAGAAATGTTCGTGCCTAGCCTCTAACTTTCAATGTCGACATTTTTCTTATTTCAAAAAAGTGAGCAACAGCTATAATGTTCTTTAAAAGCCTACTCACTAACTACTGCAATTGTGCTCTCTTAATTTAAAAACCGTCAACATTTCGGGGGAAAAAAATTGATAAGTGCTATTTGCTGATAAAAATCTTGTCAATTTCAAGGCTCCACTAAGCTTGCTCCTACACTTGTACATTGTTGTCTCAAAACAAAGCTGCAACTGTGGAACTGGTGCTTACCTTTCCAAGATTCGTTGTTCCAATTTTAGGTTTGTCTAGCAACATAGCCTGAATGCAAATTCTGTAGCCATGTAGGGACTCGCCTGAAAAAGGAATAAGTGTTTATTGCATTCGAAACAAAAAAAAAGTGTTTGATAAATATTGGATACATCAGCTCTGCTTTCCTTTAGCCACAGACATCAACTTTACTGATGAAAAATTTGGTAAACAATAAATTTTCCATAAATTAGTTGTTGTAGAGTATTTGTATGCAATAATTGAAAGTAGATCACTTTTAAAGAATATATACAAGTACCAACTTTAATTTGCAGTTTGCTGTTGCAAATCCAGTGAAATTTTAAAACTTCCAGAATATACATCAAGGACTGAATGCAAATTGTGAAATGCATGTCAGGATCTCAAAGTTCAAATGTCAAATACTGAAATTGCCTAGGAAGTGTAGGCTTTGATGGCCAATTTTACACAATCCAGAACTTCATGTCATCATGTCAGAGACTTGAACCAGATACACAGGACTTGCCTGGATACCTTGAAAATTACACAGACAACTCCCTGAAATCCATTTACTAAAAGGCCAGTTTCAATTAAAAAATAAACAGCAGCTCAACAGAAGGGGAGCATCCAGTCTTTTGTCATGCCTGATATCAACAGGTCAGCGCAGGCTTTTTCAGCCAGGATCAGACGTCCCGACTGAAAAAAAAATTACAGGAGTCACACGGTGGAAATCTTAGTGTACATCAACACACATGACAGCTAGTGGACCTACACCCCATTTCTATGACAACACCAGGACATACTAACACTGGATATTTTAATGTGCTGTATTGCAAGGATCCTGAAAATTGCCTGATTGAGATATTCTAACTTCAGCTGAATGAAGCGCAACAAGGTAACCTAATTGTCTACAGTTAAACCCAATCTTTGATCGTAAATTCTCTTGTGTGCAAGTGAGGGTTAAGAGATAACATTTGTAAAAAAGTTGCAACTTAACAGTTTTGAAAAAGGTTGTTAAACCTTCAGTCAACTTTGGATATTGAGTTTTCAGACATTTAGGACTGTAGATCTTGCTTGAATTCCAAAAATCAACAATGAAAGCAACTTTCAGACTGGAGACTTATGTCTTGTCTGACAGATTGGGGTTCTTTTCTCAGAACTTTCCATTACTTAAAGATAACGAGAGAGCAACCAAAACACCATCCAGCCATACTGCTTTCTGCACAAAACCCAGTCCAAATTGTAGTTTCTTTGACAAGTCGGTAGCGGCCTCCTTTTTGATTACCTCTTAACATCCAAGCAGCTGCCAGTCCTTGAATATAATGTCTCAGGTGCCTAAACATCTGCTGTTCTTTGAACAAGTCATCAACTTTTCAGGCCAGTTCCCAGAAGCAAAATCAGTTTATTTTCAAACTGGTATTTCACCACCCATGATATGGATGGCAAATAAAACTATTAGGCCAGTTAGCTTAACATGTGTTATTGGGAAAATGTTACAGCCATAATAAAATGCGGTAGTACTACTTAGAAATGTGTGTCATTCAGAGTCAGCATGGCTTCATGAAGGGAAGATCAATCTGACAAATTTACTTGAATTTTCTGGGGGGTGTTAACAAGCAGGATCAATAAGAGGCAAAAAAACAGCAGATATATCATTTGGATTTTTAGAAGAAGTTTTTTCCAGGAGATAATGTGCAACTAGCGTAGTGCCACAGAGATCAGGGATGGAGCCACAATTTACATTACTTGGATAAGGAAAGTGAATGTACTCTCACCAAAAGGGAGAAGAGGAGATGACAAAATGTGGTGGGAAGGCAATTGATTAGGATGAAAAAAAATCTATAAAAAAAAGGGGACATGGACAGCTTAGTGAGTGGGCAATAAAAATAATTGATTTGGGAAAATGTGAGGTTATGCATTTCTGCAAGAATAGAGGAGTTGCAAATGGAGAAACACTGGAAAGCTTTACCATAGAGAAATTTGGAAGTCCTCATGCATTAATCACGAAAAGCTAGCAATTCAGTGAGCAGTAGGAAAGCCAAATGGAATGTTGGCTTTTATTTCAAGAGAATGGAACATGAAAAGAGGTGGTTTGGCTAAAACTTTGCAAGGCACTAGTCAGACTGCAAATGATATATGGCACACTTTGTTTTAACCAGCACCTTATAAACCAGCATTCAACAAACTGGCAAAGATTATACATAGGTAAAAACAATGACTGCAGATGCTGGAAACCAGATTCTGGATTAGTGGTGCTGGAAGACCACAGCAGTTCAGGCAGCATCCAAGGAGCAGTAAAATCGACGTTTCGGGCAAAAGCCCTTCATCAGAAATACAGGCAGAGAGCCGGAGATGTTCCCTAAAGTGGTCTGCTAGGGAGTGTCCAGTCTCCCCAATGTAGAGGAGACTGCATCGGGAGCGACAGATACAGTAAGTGATATTGGTGGATGTGCAGGTAAAACTTTGATGGATGCGGAAGGCTCCTTTAGGGCCTTGGATGGAGGTGAGGGATGAGGTGTGGGCGCAGGTTTTGCAATTTCTGCGGTGGCAGGGGAAGGTGCCAGGATGGGAGGGTGGGCGTGGACCTGACCAGGTAGTCACGGGGGAGAGGGGGGGGGGGGGGAAACGGTCTTTGTGGAAGGCGGAAAGGGGTGGGGAGGGAAATATATCCCTGGTGTTGGGGTCTGTTTGGAGGTGGTGGAAATGTTGGCAGATGATTTGGTTTATGCGAAGGTTGGTAGGATGGAACAAATGAACTGAACATTACACAGTGAACATTGCCACTTCCAAATTTCTGATGGAAGGAAAATCAATGAAGCATCTCGGAGGTGGTTGGGCAGAGATACTGTACACATCTAGTCTTCATGTTTTTACACTGAAGAGGTGGGTGTACTGTACCGTTTTTGAGTTAAAAGCTATCAGAACTACCTAATACAGCACCAAGTGTTCTGAATAAAGTAACAATGTAACACCTGGTCAAAAGCTAGATTAGCTGGCTGCCTGGGAGATGACAAAACAGATTCAAATTAGGCCAATCAGTTTAAATTATGCCCTATCCAATCAAGTTTGAATTTAGTATATTCACAATTTTAAAAGCCAATGACACAATCCAATGCCTTGGGGATATAAGACTGGGGAAAATTAACAGTTGGGAGGGGAACTGCCAAGCCAACGACATCTGCAGACTGCCCAGAGAATAGCTCTCTTAAAAAAAAAGGTACTTTTATTGATCCGTGGCCTGTGAAGCATAAATCTAACAAGAAGATGACGCCGACACAGGAAGATCCAAATCGAATATTCGACAGCTGGCTGGTTTTGAAAACTTGAATTTTTGGTAAATCTTAAATCAGCGATTTTAAATCGGACTAGTATTATAGATAGGAAGGTAAATGATAGGTTAGAGGAAGGAGTTGTAAATAGTTGTTAGTTAATTATTCTGTTGTTATAGAAATAAAGTGGTTAATTTTTACATTAAATATTTCTTGGCCTCTCGAATTTTCAGATTACTGCACATGATAAATCATGTTGCTGGTTTAAAGTTAAGCAGGAGTGTTCACCACGTATCATAACACCATATTTAAAAACTGTACCATTCAAATTTATACTGTCTTATAGCTTGGTAGGAAAAAAAAAGTGTTAATTAACTTGCTCATTTCAATAACCTCAACAAAGCTTACAATTTGTTAAGCACGATCCAGTTCTCATTCAATTTGCAAGCTTTTTAATGACCTACAAATCATTTATCAAGGTCACTAATGTCTTCAAGAGCAACAGTACCAACACCAATCCCTGGAAGATACCATGGCACATCCTTCCAGTCTGAAAACAGATACCCAACATTAATGTTTTATCACATAACAGTAAGTGAACAGATTGTCAAGTTATCAGCCTAAGGATTTGGCAATGCTGCCATCAAGCAGTACACTCATTGCCTGCTTATTGACACTTGGGTCAGGGGAGAGGCAGAGGCACAGTTCAATCTTGGTTCAAAAGATGGACATGAAAGTAATTGCCCTTTGATTCATTACAGCATCTCATTAGGTTTTGCATCAAGAGTTCCAGTAAAGCTGAAGTCACTGGGAATCACTTTTCCAGAGGTCAGATTATCTCAGCAGGAATTGCTCAGCTTAGTAGCATTACAATTCCAACTACCTTCAGTTGCTTCATCAAGAATGACCTTCCTTTCATTATACAAGTTAAGTTAATCCGCTCACTTAACCAAAAAGCATTCAGATAATTTTGAAGTTATTGGATAACAAATTAATCCAAAGAAGCAAGACCTGGAAACAGCAGCAAGTAAACTTTTGTACTATACAGGCACTAGGCAAACTTCTTCAAATAACACTGAATAATGCTACTTAAAATTAAAAAGGTAATCATAAATTAAAATTCCAGAGTAATGTCGACTAGTGCACTGGCTACAAAACTATTTACGAGGTTGGGCATTTCACAGTAGACATTCCTTCACCCAACTGACTGAAGCTTTGGACCATCTGTATAAGCCAGGAAAGTGATAGTGCACTTTCTACCCATATGCATGAGTAGCAACTACAACTATACTAGGAGAAGCTAGGCAGCAGGCAGGCAAACCAACAAACTAATCTGATTGATCAGCATCTCAAGCAGCTTAAGCATTAAAATTTCCTCCTTTTCTGATTTTTAGTTCCCATCTGTCTGCAGTACCTAAGGGATGAACAGGAGCAAATCACCAAAATTTATTCAGCAAACCAAACAGATTAGCTTCAACTATTCCCATATCCTCCTCCAAATCACATACCATCTCAAGGAAATGGTTATTTTGGCTTCATTATTGATGCATCAAGATCCCGGGACCCTGAGTCCACAGAAACATTTTCACGCTATTTACTATCGTGTTCCAGGTGGCATCTCCAACTTCAAGCAACTAGCAATTAGTAATAATTACTAGCCTTAAATCATCCCATTATAGATTGCGAAAAGAAAAAAACAATTTTTCAATTGTACTTAAGTACTTTGAAATGGATTGTCTGAGAGATAGCATATTTTAGTTCAAATGAGCAAGGAATTAAAAAAAAAACCCAACACTTCCACTTTGACAGCTGTTCAAGCCTATAGTCAAGGACCTCTCTTGTAGCTTCATATGAAATAACTTAGTGAAACATGTCTGAAGTGGAAAGATTTTATTTTTCAAAATTTTGGTCAAAATTGATATACATAAAAAGTCACCCAAATTGTAAGAGCAACTCAAATGTTGTCTACTATATTAAGACCACAGTTCACAAGAAACTACAGGGGAACCTCGATTATCAGAATACTAATTATTCAAAAATCGGATTATCTGAAGGAGATCGAGGTCCCGATGGAAACATTACATCAAAGACATGTTTCCAACAGTGATAGTGTCTTTTGTTACAGTGATTAAACAGTCACCGCCTCCAAATGACTGACCTCCCTCCCCATACTTTCCCTGGAGTTCTACAGAGGGGTGTACCCTAACCTCACCCCGCCCTGCTCTCCAACATTGTTCTGTATAGGGCAACCGTGGGACCTGTCAAAGAGTGGCAGTAAAAAGGTATGAGTGCACGCGCTATTTGGAGACTTACCCTACAAAGACAGCAGCAGTCTTGTTGTTGGTGTGCAGTCCGACTGCCCCGGAGAGGGGGGGGGCCAGAGTGAGTTGGCAGCGGAGAGGGCGGGGTTAGACTGGGTTGGGGGCCGGGGTTAGACTGGGTTTTGGGGGGTGGGGTGGGGGTGGAAGGCGAGGGCTTGCGCACTGTGCTGCTGCTAGTCTCCTGGACAGGCAGCAGACTTTAAAACTCCGAGCCCCAGAGGAAAGGCATTTAAAAATCGATTTTCCAAATAGTCGATTATCCGAACGAAATGGTGCCCGCCCATTTCGTTCAGATAATAAAGTTTCCACTGTGTTTGGTTTATCAAAGTTGGTGTTAAGTGAGGTCTTTTATTTAAAAAAATACTTTAATTCCAACTACACAGCAAATACCAAAAGATTTTTATTGACACAGTTATAAAGACAATGATATGTTAATAAAAAAGGTTCTTATTACCTGCAGCCTTATCTTGTTCACGTAACATAGTATAGATACAATGGTCGAAAAAGTGCTCCAAATGGTCTGACGTTTTTCCCAAAAGAGATTTGATAACATTCCGAAGTTCCTTGTTAGCAAGACTGTATGGATAGTCTATAAAACAAATATTTTTAAAATTAATTCCTGCAAAACATTCAAAATTGTTCTTCCAAAAACTGACATGTTCAACAATTACAGTGAAGCAAAACTAGCAGACATCATGCAACACCACCAGGTATTACACAAAAGTTTGCGTTTTAGGATCACAATGATGTTTAATCATTTTAGCCTTTGATCATTCTGTTGGTCATAAAATCAGGACAGGATCAATATCCTTCTGCGTATCAAATATGAAAAACACTAAGAAATATCAGTTCCCAGTACGTATGGGACTATATTCAACATCAATACAACATGCTCAAAAAGTCAGCAAATTGATAGGTTTTTCCACTAGCCCCCCCGCCCCAAACCTATGGGCAAGTAGCTTATACTTGTATATTGTTAAAACTAGACACATACATCTATGCCAAGAAGAAATAAAATTTGTCAGTGTCAATATTGTGTTCCATTTATTTTTCTAGAACTAAATTTATAAGACAGAGTAGCAAATAAATACCACTTTCAAAAAGAAAAACCCACAAAAATCACCAGGAAAAATTCAACCATGGGGGCAACTAGAACAAGATGCATTTTGTGGGACAAGGTGAAGGAAATGAGGAGGAACTACTCCTTAAATCAAGGGTATTAATCACAGTTCGTTCCCATTTTGTTATTGATAGGCCCAGAGAGGGCTACCATTGGGGAAGCAGCATTCAGAAACTTCCCAACTTAGACCTCTGCATTCCTGTTCATCCAGAATTCCTGTTCTCTCTACCTAAAATAGGCACATCTGCCTTGGCTTTCAACACAATAAGAATCTTTCATAATAAACCCCACCTGCTGCAGTTGACTCAAATCACATGAAACTGCAAACTAAAAGCACAAATTCAAAAGTAACAAACTTCAAAAAGAAAGCAGTGCTCATATTGGAATGGGACAATCAAGTCTCAAACAAGTCAGTGAAGAAGACAGATGCTTACACAGTAAATAGGACTGGAAAACAGCAAATCAGTTATTTAACAAAATCACACGAGACGAAATCTCAAGCCTCAATGCCTGAAGTTCACAAACATTGCAAATAAGCAATCCAAGGGAGGGGAAAAAAAAACCACACAACAAATGGGGAATACAAAGACCAAGCTTCAAGAAATCATGCGCCATTATTCTGTTACTCCACATGTCTTTTTAAAAAATTGCTGGAGGAACTCAGCAAGTCTTCCAGCTTCTGTGTAGAGAAAGAGTTAAATAGGACTCTGATTCAGAACTTATTCTTGAATTTGTCCCTTTTGAACCTCATGTGAAAGAGTCAACTGTAGAAGGTGGAGCATTATGTGGAAAATGAATGAGTTTCATTTTTGCACGTTCTGAAGACAGATCACTGGACCTGAAACATTAACAGATTTCTCTCCAGATGCTGATAGGCCTGAGTTTTCCAGTAACTTCTGTTTTTGACTCTGCATGTCTTGCTAGGCACCTTGCATGAATAAAAAAAAACTAACAAGTCAGTCAAAAAAAAGTTACCAAGTAATGTAGAAATCCTCCATACAAAAATCAATATTATTTAAAACAAAATAAAATTGCTTTGTGATAGTTACTGCAACCATGGAACAGACTTGGCTTTTATGAACGATAAATCCCTTAGCTCTCATGCCCATTCCTATCTTATAAGCAAGCTACTGGCTGATAAAATCCCATTTCAAAACCAGAAGAGTGTCTTGCACTTCAAAATGAATCAGATTGGATACAGACTCATTTGCAACTTTTTACCAAAGCCAAAAGGACAAAATAGTTGGTTCTGATGTAACACTATAGTTATGTTCTTATGGAAAAATCACACAATAGCTGTGTCATTTAAACTAAAAGGGGCCAGAATCATGCTATAGCCAACAGGCAAGGAATGTTCACATTCTCTAAATAATGGTCTAAATTCTTCAATCTCATTAAAGCTAAGTCGCATCGACGAAACACGTGTTATAGCAGAACAGACCATCAGTCCAAGCAGGAGCTTGTTATTGATTAATAACTTGTCTTTAAACTCCTTAAACTAGAATTTTTAAAAGCCCTCACTTCCAAATAAAGAGATGAAGACCACAGTGCACTCATTATGTAACTTTTGACTGTAATATGCAAATTCTCAAATGAAGGCATTAACAAAATACTAAATACAAACAACAGTGATGTCAAAATCCAACTGACCAAATGAATATTGACTGAGAGTAGGGTCAGTGTCTGGTGCTTGTAGCTTATAATTCAAGTATCCAGCCAAATCCTTCACCCAGACAGATGGATTTCCAGGAAACAAATTCTGGCTTTTGTCCAGCTGCTCCTGAAGTTCTTTCAAGTCAAGCTGTGGAGAAAATTAAGACTACTTGGTAACAACTGCAGTTTATATAATCAAGTAACACTGGACAATTCTTACACATTAGGATTTTTTTCACTAGAGGCAGGTTTAAAAAAAAAAGGATAAACTCAGTCTTAGCAGAGTCTTAGCTCTTCAAAACCAAATTAAAATGTTGGGGGAAATCAAGGTCTCTAATTTCAAAGATTCCAAACTCACTTTTCAGCTTACCAGATAAAAAGCACAAACTATTAGTTCTTTAGCACAACATAAGCATAGCATGGTTCAGAGATTAGGGTGCAATGAGACTAAAATGACCAAAAACCAACATCTAAATATTGATTAAAAAGTTATTGGTTTGACCAAAAGTTACATTTAAGTTGGAAATAGTAAATTTCCATGAAAACAAGATTTCCTTGAACATCAATTGTGCAAAACTAACATTTCATGCAGCAAGCAAATAAAAACTATAAAATTGAACAGAGAGAAAAATGAGAGATATTTTGCACATACAGCTTTAACAGCAGTCTCCAAAGAAGGAAAACGCTTGTGCTTCAACCCTGCATCACCAGAGGATTTTTTGACCATCTTTCCTCCAGAGAAAGATCTCAGCTGTTGGTTCTCAGGAGATGATGTTGGAGGAACTTGCTCTTTGTTTTGTTTCTTCCCTATCTTTTCAAATCCAAGCTCAAAAAGAGTTTCAGATGGTTTCAAAGGAGCTAGGAGGGAAAACAAAAACATCCATCAGATGCAATGACAATGGATCTCCCCATCACCAATTAACTAAAACCAACTTTTCAGCAGTGACCATTGCTGAGAGTTTTGTTTTAGCCAATAAAGTTAGGATTATAGCACAGCACAAAACATCTTAATTTTGGTTGGAAATGTAACTAGTTCGTAAGGCTGTATATGAGATTATGCTCCTTTGAATGGTGTAGACTTCGCTTGCCTTGAGAAAACAACAAGCAGCACAACTCATTGGAGAACTCAAACACAGAAACCTCTACATGGCAAATTCATGTAGATGTGTTGATTGAACTACTCAATTTCAATAACAGAGTTCCATTGTAGAGCCCACCCACCCCCCAGTCCTGGAATGAGAGAGAGAGAGAAAAACAAAGATTTTTGTCTCTCCCTCAAAAAGTTCATTAAGATACTCTTGTTTAAGTGGGAAAGCTCAAATAAAAAAGGTGCTCTCTCTCAACTCTCATGAGAGAAGTTTTATTTTGGTGTGAAAAGGTAGATGACAAGCCAAAAGACAAGACAAAAAGGAAGCACTTATTAATCACAGTGATCGTTGATAGATGACCAGTCTCAGTGCAGGAGAACTAAGCATTTTCCCCTCTGAGCTCTACAGCGAATTGCTTATCAAGTAGTAACCTATATTTGCTGGATACTCCCGAGTATGCAATTGCTGAGTTTCTTCAGGATTAGAACATATTTAGAAAAAGTGATTACTAAAGACAACAGCTCCCAGAGCTTTAGATCTGCTCAATACAGTAGCCCAAACCTCAGCAAAATGAGATGCCCATTAACGTATAATCTTGAAAACACTCAGGAAAATAAGAGTTAAACTGAAATTGGTGGGGAGGTCACAATTTTGATCAAGGAGTCAACTACCACAGTGAGGACCGAAAGGTTCCTCCAAGTGAAGCCATATGGGTAGAAGTTTTTTTTTTATTTTTAAAAGGGATGGGCACTCACTTTACTGCCTATGTAGAAAATCCTATGTAGGCAAATCCCAAGTGAAAACATAACAGGGTAATAATAGTAAGGGATTTCAACCTCTTCAATATTAATTGGGACAAGCAGTGTGAAATGTTTATCCACTCCCTTGTATCACCATCTGTTCTCCTCTCTTTGGACTTTAACATTTACTCCTTAAATGCAGCTCACCCCTTTCTCCCCACCCCCCCCAAATCTTCCATACAAAAACAGTATCTACCATCAGTGGTGAGAAAGCGTCACTGAACCAGAAACATTTACCAATTTCGTTCCACAGATCCTGCCAGATCTGCTGAGCCTTTCCTGCAATTTCTGTTTCTGACACTCAAAATTAAGGTGGTTGTTAGTCACCTCAGCTTCAGTTATTTCAATAATTTCCCTCTAAGAAAAAAAAAAGGATCAGAAGTAGGAATGTTTAACAGTCAGTTCTGAGAAACATTTTGATTCATATACAGAATCAATCGATGCAAGTGTACAACAAAGCCAGAATAAACATGCAGGCTTGGCAGGTTAGTAACAAGCAACATCTGCACCAAGCAAGGCAATGAACATCTAAGTGAGAAACCAACCTACATTAAATGAGAAACAATTCAACATTTTAAAACAAAACTTGCAGATCAACATCAAGTATTAACTCAATCCATCTGTAAATATGCAGTTGCAGTCACATGCAACATTTACAATATGGAATATAGCAATTTTCCAAGCCTTTTCAAAACTACCTTCCAAACACAAACTTCCATCATCTGGGAAGAGAAGGGTAGCAAGTGCCTAAATACATTACCAACAGCAAGTTCTCAACACACACTGCATCTTGAATTTGGACCTCCAATTATCATTCATTCACACAAAAAAAACCCGATCAGAATAATGCTCCAAATTTTTGATTGGGACAAGAACTGCAGCAGCTCACTATCTCCTTTCCAAGTGTAATTAGTTGGCCAACACATAATGACCCTGTACTCTTTACATCCCAAAACAGCTGCAAAAGTCCTCAGCAATACACTGCAGCATATACATCTTTTCAACAGTTTATAGATGGAATGGAATCAAAATTGGATGATGTGATAGAAAACACAGCAATCATGAATGGACATTCTTTGGACTGAAGGAAAGTTTGTCAGTCAGTCAACTTCCCAGGTCAGTATTGGGACATTTGTTTTTCTTGATATGCAGGAATTATCAGGATCTTGGTGTGCAGTGAACGACTTCAAAAGTTTGCAGGTAACACTAAACTTGGAAGAATTGTAAATAAATATGGAACTCCAAAAAGGACATTGACAAGTTGGTGGAATGGCTGGACTGGTTGCATGAGATCAAATACAGACAAGTGAGGGGTCTTGCATTTTGGTTTTGGAAAGACAACATAAAGAGTACAATTCTAAAGGGGGTTAAAAGAGAGCAGAAAGAACCTGGCTGTCAGTGCACAAATCATTGAAAGTGGTAGGATAAGTGGTAGGATAAGTGGAGAGTGCAGTTAAAAGCACCTGTCAGAAAGGTTATGAATTTCTTGAGTATGTCCAGCATTTCTTACAGCAATGTGTCCCAGATGCAAAGGGACAAGCAATTTTTAGATTTAGTGAGTAATGAGTCAGATTAAATTCAACCTAATTATGCTTGAACATCTATCAAAAAAAAATAAAGTGAGTTCAATGCATAATTTAAAGTGAAAAACATGAAATCAGCAACGAATTTTAAACAGACTTCAATGAGATGAGGAAGAAATGGTCCACAAATATCTAATGGGCCAGAACAACAAGAACCATGGAGAATGTTTAAAAGGAAAAGCTTCATTCACAGAACAGCAGTCATAGACAATTAAAGAGCAATAGAAAAGGTACAATATACAATTGAAAAGATAGCTGAATAGGAAAGATACAAAGACCACAAAAGGGGCACAAAATAGCTAGTGAAAAGAGCAACTAAAAAGGGGATTATAAAAAGAAACTTGTCAAGATACCAACATCTTGGTAAGAAAATTTTATATATAGTTACGTAAAGGGAAAGCAACAGATCAGGAGAAATGTTGCCCCACTAAAAAAAAAGATACTGTCAATGACTCTGGGGAAATGGCAGACATCCTGAATAAATTGCTTTGTCACAGTACATACAGTAGAAAGGACAGCTTGCCAGAAGTTCTAAAGAAATTAAAAATGGATTGAAACAGTGCCCGAATAAAGTTAATGCAAGTAAAACAGTAAAATAAATTAATTGAATTTAAAAAAAACGTGACAAATCCCTGGTACATGTGGGTTTCTACTTAAACGTGTTAAAAAAAAGGTAGTGTGGGAGCATCTGGTGGATGCCAAAAGAAAAATCAGAAATCCCTGGATCCAGGATTGGAAAGTTTCATATCACTCCACTTAAGGGGGAAAAAAAAGGAAGGCCAGGGAGTTACAGACTAGTTAGGCTAACATCTATGGTGGGTAAACTGTTGGAGTCTAATTAAGGTGTTCAGTTGTCTTGTCCTCAATGTTTGAGTCAACCAGGGAGACATTCAGCACAGATTCACGATACACAGGTCACTGATTTTTTTCTGAGTTGACGAAGGTAGCGGACAGGGATGTCTCTATGCATATTGTTTCTATGAACTTCCAGAAGGTTTTTGATAAGGTTCCACACAACAGACTAAGATAGAAGCTCACAGAATTGAAGGAAACTATGACAGGGCTGGGAAAAGAGTTGAGTGACAGGTGACAAAAAGTAGAGTTAATGGGTAGGTACTCAAATTGGAAAAATGTGACCAATAGTGTCCCAAAAGGATCCGATCTATCTCAATCATTCATTTATTAACAACTTGGATAACGGCTTATAGGGTCTATGTCCAAATTTGCTGACAAGGTTAGAGACAAAAAATAACTGCAGTTGCTGGAACCAAAAGGTAGACAAGCAAAAGGCTGGAAGAACACAGCAAGCCAGGCAGCATCAGGAGGTGGAGAAGTCAATGTTTTGGGTGTAACCCTTCTTCAGGACAAGTTACACAGCATTGCAAACAATGTAGATGAGAGCATAAAATTACAAAGGTATATTGACAGACGAGGTGAATGGGCAAAACTGTGGCAGATGAGTTTCAATGTAATTAAGTACGAGCAAGTGAGAGATTATCCATTTTGAACCAAAGTAGCCTGATGCATCCTTTTTAGATGAAATTAAATAATGTGGATGTCTAAAAATTGGGGTCCAGGTGCATAGATAGTTAAAATGTCAAACAAATGCAGAAAGTAAAAATCAAGAAAGCAAATGGAATGCAGGCTTTTATATGTAGAAGCCAAGTACAAGGTAGTAGTTATATAAAACCTTGGTTAGACCCCACTTGGGAGTATTGAACACAGATCTGGGCACCTTACCTCAGAGATATATTGGTATTGAAAGAAGAACAATGTAGCCTTTACAAGAATGTTACTTGGACTTCAGGGATTCAATTAGAGGTAAGATTATGCAAATTAGGCTTTATTCTCTAGAACATCAGAATCAAAATCATAGAATTAACAGGAAAAGACCACATATATAAAATAAGCTATTTCCACTGGTTGGGGATTCTAGAACTCAGGGATGCAGTCTCAGAATTAGGACCAGACCATTCAGAAAAGACATTAGGAACCACTTGATCACACACGGTAGATGTTTGGAACACTTCCACAAATGGCAGTGGATGGTGGATCAATTGTGAACTTTAAGTCAGAGACGGGTAATTTTTTTTTGTTAAGCAAAACATTACAAGGGATATTGACCAAAGACAGGTATATAGAGTTAGGCCATAGTTCAGCTAATATCTCATGTAATGATGGAAAAGACTCCTGTCCCAAAATGTCTGATCCTGGAACCAGTGCAATGGGCTAATGGCCACCCTAACAATAGTCATTTCATGATTCTGTGACTGAATGAGCCAACATACATGGTTCCTGCACTCTATTGAGTGCTACAGTTTCAGCTGAAACAAATTGCTGGTTGGATCTGTCAACATGCACTTTGTGTTGTCTTTTCACTTCATCTGTGCAACTGAACCATTCCTTTTAAGAATGCAAGTGTCCTACAGACACAACTTCCCTACATTATATGGTGATATTATGCATCTGGTGATATTATGCATCACCATATTATGCATATGGTGATATATCTATCCAATTATTCACCAAAAAATATTTTTCAACTCTGCCAAGTAGAAAAGCTGGTTCACTGTTTCAGGTGCAGAACTAGAGAATTTCGGGAGTCTGTGCGCAAAATATTTAGGTTCTCTCTTTTTGGGTGTTAATGATCCAACTGTACTTCTGTTCAAAATTGATGGTTGAAACTTTCCTCAGCTGTTTAATGGCATTTTCCTCCTTTTTGGCAATGTTTCTCCACCCCTAAAAATCAAAACACTTTCCCCCTCAGGATGTAAATAATGGCAAGGCTGCTTTTATTGTCCATTTTTAACTAACGAGGCAATGGAACTCTGGAAGATAATAGGGGTCTTATGATTATGCTCCCATGACAACTTGCAGAACTCTTAAGAGTGCAAAAACACCAGTCCATTGTGGCAGCACCAGCTTGTTAAATAAACATCTCCCCCTCCCCTCCCCTCCATAGAAATGAATAGGAAGGAATTTCAAATCAATGCATTCCATGCCTTAACCACTCACTGAGTGGAAATGCTCTGATTACCCTTGCTTCTCTTCTCTTACAAAAAAAGAGCCGCAGAAAATGGGAGATGCACAATACTCGTTTAGCGTATCAGTATTTACTGTGGAAAAGGATATGGAAGATATAGAATGTAGGGAAATAGATGGTGACATCTTGAAAAATGTCCATATTACAAAGGAGAAAGTGCTGGATGTCTTGAAACGCATAAAGGTGGATAAATCCCCAGGACCTGATCAGGTGTACCCAAGAACTCTGTGGGAAGCTAGAGTTTAATTCAGATAAATGCGAGGTGCTACATTTTGGGAAAGCAAATTTTAGCAGGACTTATATACTTAATGGTAAGGCCCTAGGGAATGTTGCTGAACAAAGAGACCTTGGAGTGCAGATTCATAGCTCCTTGAAAGTAGAGTCCTAGGTAGATAGGATAGTGAAGGAGGAGTTTGGAATGCATTCCTTTATTGGTCAGAGTAGAGTACAGGAATTGGGAGGTCATGTTGCAGCTGTACAGGTCATTGGTTAGGCCACTGTTGGAATATTGCGTGCAATTCTGGTCTCCTTCCTATCGGAAAGATGTTGTGAAACTTGAAAGGAGTCAGAAAAGATTGGGTTGGAGGATTTGAGCTGTAGGGAGAGGCTGAACAGGCTGGGGCTATTTTCCCAGGAGCGTCAGAGGCTGAGGGGTGACCTTCTAGAGGTGTACAAAATTTTGAGGGGCATGGATAGGATAAATAGACAAAGTCTTTTCCCTGGGGTCGGGGAGTCCAGAATTGGAGGGCATTGGTTTAGGGGGAAAGAGGGGAAGAGATACAAAAAAAGAGACCTAAGGGGCAACTTCTTCACTCAGGAGGGTGGTACATGTATGGAATGAGCTGCCAGAGGAAGTGGTGGAGGCTGCTACAATTGCAACATTTAAAAAGCATTTGAATGGATATATGAATAGATTAGATTAGATTACATTACAGTGTGGAAACAGGCCCTTCGGCCCAACAAGTCCACACCGAACCGCCGAAGCGCAACCCACCCATACCCCTACATTTACCCCTTACCTAACACTACGGGCAATTTAGTATGGCCAATTCACCTGACCTGCACATCTTTGGACTGTGGGAGGAAACCGGAGCACCCGGAGGAAACCCACGCAGACACGGGGAGAACGTGCAAACTCCACACAGTCACAGTCAGTCGCCTGAGGCGGGAATTGAACCCGGGGTTCTGGCGCTGTGAGGCAGCAGTGCTAACCACTGGGCCACCGTGCCGCCCAAATAGGAAGGGTTTGGAGGAATATGGGCCGTGTGCTGGCAGGTGGTACTAGACTGGGTTGGGATACCTGGCTGGCATGGACCAAAGGGTCTGTTTCCTTGCTGAACATCTCTAAGACCTTTTAAAAACAAAATTACGTCCTCTCGTTCTGGGGTCCTCTTCCAAGCAGAAACAGTTACTCCCTTTCAACTGTTGCAAAATTGGGCAGGCTGGACAACCTCTAACAAATCTCCTCTTGGCTTTCTTCTATCCAAGACAGACAATCCAAGCTACTTCTACCTATCCACTGAAATTTATTATTCCTCTAGGTAAGAAGTGTTAGGATTTTCAGCTACAAACAGATAGCCAGTTGATGAATGATGGTAAAGATTTGTTCACAAAAGTAATGCCAATGCAAAAAAATCATTACAAGTATATACATCCCAACTCAACCACACCACTCTGTTTCAATGTCATTTTGTGCTCCAGTAAAACCACAATTATGCATGAAATTAAAACAAACAAAAAGCAGATTTCATCACTGAGTTGGTTTCAAATCTGCTTCCACTACTTGTGCTGAATGAATTTATTTCAAAGTCAGTAAACAATTTATTGTAGCACTCCTCTCTTAGAGGGTTCCCACTTTAGTTCAGCTAACCAGCAATTACTGGTAGAAATAGATAGTGTCATCATCAAGTCAAGTTCAGTTACAAAGATGCCTGCAGCCAAGTAACTGAACAACATTCAGAATAAAAACCCATGTGATCAGCAGTCAGCTAGACAGACTACCACAGATGCCATTGAATCATAACCCAGCAACAAGCCATTTTCACAAGACAAAACTAGCAAGAAAAATACTGGAAAACCACACAATCCACAGAGCTATCCAGTCAAAACATTTTCTTCATCCATTCAACTAAAAATAGCAAGTATATAATAGCAATGAAACTAAACAAAAGCTATATTACATGACTTTTAAATTAACAGCACCAGAAATAATTCACGTTAACAAGTTTAAATTGCACAAATTCTATGCAAGCACATCCCACTGAAATAAAAAATTAAAAAAGTTTAAAATGGAGGTAATTCAGACATTAAGTGGGGAGCAAAGGTGGGTGCATATTCAACTAATTTCATTAGACCTTTAGTCCTAACACCCAACTCCCATTCCCTCCTTCCCAAGCCTGGGTCTACTGAAAAGCCTGCTTGGACAGAGTTAAAAATTGCTCACCTTCTGCTACTCTCTGCTCCTTTCTTTATTTCAAAAATATAATTTATTCATAAAAGTACAGTTGGACATGCCATACATATGTAAACATTCCATTTGTTTGCATACCGAAACAGAGTAATCATTCCTATTTACAGGTCTGTACAATTACATTTTTAGCTGAGGCGTCAGCAGTGCCCAAATGACTGCGCGGGCCCTCTGTTCTTCTTTAGGCAGGCAGACGTTACACGGTGGTCTTTCCCCACCACGCCTTGGCGGCAGCTGTCCCAAGCTTCAGCACGTCCCTCAACACGTAGTCCTGGACCTTGGAATGTGCCAGTCTGCAACACTCAGTCGGGGTCAACTCCTTCACCTGGAAGATCAACAGGTTTCGGACCGCCCAGAGAGCGTCCTTCACCGAGTTGATGATCCTCCAGGCACACGATGTTCGTCTCGGGGAACAGGCCATAGAGCACGGAGTCCCGCGTCACAGCACTGCTCGGGACGAACCTCGACAAACATCACTGCATTCCTCTCCAGACTTCTTCTGCGTAGGCACATTCCAGACAGTCTCGCCTCCCCCCCGCCCCCCGCAGCCACTTAGAGGGCAGCGTGCGGTGCAGCTGAGAGTCCAGGCGTGCATAAAGGATCTCACAGACAGAGCCCTTCTCACCACCAGCCAAGCCATGTCTTGGTGCTTGTTGGAAAGTTCTGGCGATGAGGCATTCTGCCAAATGGCTTTGACAGTCTGCTCAGGGAACCGCTTGATAGGATCCACCCTCTCCTTTTCCCGAAGGATCTCAAGGACACTACGTGCCGACCACTTCCTGATGGACTTGTGGTCAAAGGTGTTTTTCTTCATAAACTTCTCCACGAAGGACAGGTGATACGGAATGGTCCAATTACTCGGAGCGTTCCGCGGCAGTGAGGCCAGGCCCATCCTTCGCAACACCGGGGACAGGTAGAACCTCAGTACGTGGTGACACTTGATGTTTGCATACTGGGGATCCATGCACAGCTTGATGCAGCCACACACAAAGGTGGCCATCAGGGTAAGGGTGGCATTGGGTGTATTTTTTCCCCTGTTGCCCAGATCTTCGTACAGCGAGTCCCTTCGGACGCGGTCCATCTTTGACCTCCATATAAACTGGAAGATGGCCCGGGTGACTGCAGCGGCTCAGGTTCTGGGAATAGGCCAGACCTGTGCCACGTATAATAGCAAAGACAGTGCCTCACACCTGATGACCAGGTTTTTTCCCCGCGATGGAGAGAAACCGTAGCTTCCATCTGCCCAGTTTCTGCCTCACTTTGCTGATACGCTCCTCCCAAGACTTGCCGCACGTCCCAGCCCCCCCGAACGAAATACCCAGCACCTTCAGGAGGTCGGTCATGACGGTGAAGGGGATCGAGGATTGGTCGGCCCAGTTCCCGAAGAGCATGGCCTCGCTCTTGCTTCGGTTTACCTTGGCCCCCAAGGCCCGTTCGAACTGGTCACATATGCATATGAGTCTGTGCACGGACAATGGATCTGAGCAGAAAACGGCGACGTCATCCATGTACAGGGAGGCCTTAACCTGCAGGCCCCCGCTGCCAGGAATAGTCACCCCTCTCAGACTCGCATCCTTCGATGGACTCGGCAAATGGCTCTATGCAGCACACAAACAAGGCAGGAGAGAGAGGGCAGCCCTGCCTGACTCCAGATCTGACTGGGAAGCTATCTGATTCCCACCCATTGATTGAGACTGCACTGACAATGTTGGTGTAGAGCAGTCTGATCCAATTGCAGATTCCCTCACCAAAGCCCATTTTGGAGAGAACATCTCTTATATACCTGTGTGATATCCTGTCAAAGGCTTTCTCCTGGTCCAGGCTGATCAGGCAGGTGTCCAACCCGCTGTCCTGCACGTAGGCGATCATATCCCTGAGGAGTGAGAGACTCTCAGCAATCTTCCTGCCCGGCACAGCACAGGTTTGGTCAGGGTGAATCATCGACCCCAGAGCAGACCTGACCCGGTTGGCGATTACCTTTGACAGAATTTTGTAATCCGCATTCAACAGTGAGATTGGTCTCCAATTTTGGAGTTCCTCCCTCTCCCCCTTCCGCTTGTAGATGAGGGTGATGATGCCTTTCCTCATGGATTCACTCATGGTACCTGCCCGAAGCATACTGACATACACCTCCAGCAGGTCCTGGCCAATCAAGTCTCACAGAGCGGAATAGAACTCGACCAGTAAGCCATCGCTTCCGGGAGTTTTATTCTTTTTGAAGGACTCGAGGTCCTTGGTCAACTCGTCTAGAGATAGCGGCTGGTCCAGCCTCTTGCGTGTTCTGTCGTCTAAGACCTCCGTGATAGAGGACAGGAACGACTGCTACTCTCTGCTCCTCCAATAGCAGACCATTTGCTTCCTCCTACTGGTGCTGGTAACCTATAAGAAGCTGCTTATCTAGACGTACAGCATGGAAACACACCATGCAGTCATCCATACCAATCTTTGGGTCTAAATTAATTTGCCAAGATTTGGCCCATACCCCTCTAAACCCTTCCTATTCATATACCCATCCAGATACCTTTTAAAAATGTTTTAATTCTACCAGTCTCCACCACTTCCTCTGGCAGCTCATTCCATATATGCACCACCCTCTGCATGAAAGGTTTACCCTTAGGCCCCTTAAGTCTTTTTCCTCTCACCTTAAACCTATGCCCTCTAGTTCCCACATTCCCCCCCCACCTCTGCAGAAAGAGACAGTGCCTATTTACCCTATCCATGCCCATTATTTCATAAACCACTATATTAAAAAAAAAAGTTACCCTCAGCGTCCAACACTCCAGGGAAAAAAAAAATAGCCCCAGCCTATTCTGCCTCTCCCTATAGCTCAAACTCTCCAACCCTAGCAACATCCTTGTAAATCTTTTCTGAACTCTTTCAAAATTTCTACAGCAGGGCAACCAGAATTGTACAGTACTCCAAAAGTGGCCAAACCAGTGTCCTGTACAGCTGCAAAATGACCTAATTCCTATACTTAATGCACTGACCAATGAAGGAAAACATACCAAATGCCTTCTTCACTTATGAACTTTCAAGGAACTAACGAATCTGCACTCCAAGGTTCAGCAATACTCCCCAGGACCTCACATCTATCTAAATTAGTCTGCCACTCCTCTCCCTATTAGCCCATCTGATCAAGATCCATTTGGATTCGGCAAGAACCTTCTTCATTGCTCACTAAACCTCCAATTTTAATCATAGAATCTTTACAATATGGAAAAATATCATTTGGCCAGCTCCACAGTGACTGTCCTTAGAGCATTTTACCCAGTCCTCCCCTATCATGTAACCCTGCATCTCCCAAAGCTAGATTAGAATGGTGCTGGAAAAGCACAGGTCAGGCAGGAAATCGACATTTCCTACTCCTCTGATGCTAATCTTCCTTCCCATTTATCCGTTCCACCTTCCTCTCTGACCTATCACCTTCATCCCCACCCACCTGCTGTACTTTGTTACCTTCGCCCCAGCCCCACACCCCCCTCACATTTATCTCTCCACCACGGAGGCTCCCTACCTTCATTCCTGATGAAGGGCTTTTGCCCGAAAAGTCGATTTTCCTGATCCTTGGATGCCGCCTGACCTGCTGTGCTTTTCCAGCACCACTCTGATCTAGACTCAGATCTCCAGCATCTGCAGTCTTCACTTTTACCTAGTTGATCTCCCAAAACTAATCCACCGAACTTACACATCGCCTGGACACTATGGGAATTTTAACATGGCCAAACCACCTTATCTTCACATCTTTGGACTGTGGGAGAAAACCAGACCACCCATTGGAAACCAACACAGACACAGGGAGAATGCACAAACTCCACAGTTGCCAGAGGACAGAATTGAACCCAAGTCCCCGATGCTGTGAAGCAGCAGTGCTAACCACTGAGCCCCCTTGCTGCCTTAATGTCATTTGCAAACTTACTAACCATACCTACATATCGTTTATATAGGATTACAAAAAGCAGTGGACCCAGCACCAATCTTTGTAGCACATTACTTGTCACAAGCATCCTGTCTGAAAAACAACCCACCACGACCACCTTTGAGCTGGTTCTGTATACAAATAGCTAATTCTCCCTGTGTTTTATGTGATCCAACCTTGCTAACTAATATGAAAATCTTCCAATTATACTTACTGGAATTTTGAAAGAGACCTGTTGGGCCATGCAGGATGTGGAAGCAGACCACATACAGGCTTGTGGGTCAAGACTTGAATAGAATGCACGTATGCAGGCTAGGCACCAGGTTGACTTGTCATGGAGATTAAAATAGTAACAGAGGGCTAACAAGCATACATTGATGGTCACTTCCAAAAGCATTTGATGCTATGCTACACAACAGACATGAAAACAAAGTTTAGCTCATGGAAAAAGGGGCAGCAATAACAGATTCTAAATTAGCTGGTTTTCAGGGTGGAGAAAGCGGTGTTTGGTATGCTTACCTTTACTGGTCAGTGCATTGAGAATGGAGTTAGAAGATCATATTGTGGCTGTACAGGACATCAGTTAAGCCACTTTTAGAATATTGCATGCAATTGTAGTCTCCCTGTCGGACGTTGTGAAACTTGAAAGGGCTCAGAAGAGATTTACAAGGATGTTGCCAGGGTTGGAGGATTTGAGCTATGGGGGGTGGGGGGGGGGAAAAAGGTCCATAGGCTGGGGCTATTTTCTCTGGAGCAGAATCAGAGAGGTGATCTTAGAGGTTTGAAAATCCTGAGGGGCAGGAATAGGGCCTTTACCCCAATAGGAGAATCCAAAACTAGAGATTTAATGGAGAGAGGGATTTAAAAGGGACCTAAGGGGGGGGGAAGGGAGAAGGGTGGTGCACATATGGAATGAGTTGCCAGAGGAGGTGGAAGAGGCTGGTACAACTACTATATTTAAAAAGTATTTGGATAGGTCTGTGAATAGGAAGGGATTAGAGGCATATGGGCCAAATGCCAGCAAATGGGACTAGATTAATTTAGGATGAGTTTGACTGAAGGGTCTGTTCCCATGCTGAACCCCTCAAATTCTACATACCTAGGGGTCAAATGTTGGCAAGTTTCCTTTTCCTGAATTGGAAGTTTCCAAGAACTTGAATGAAGAATTGGAAGGGTGGGTTAGTAAGTTTGCCGATGACACAAGAGGTCAGTGGTGTTATAGATGTTTTAAAGGATGTTGCAGGCTACAACAAGACATTGTCAGGATACAGAGCTGGATAGAGAAGTTGCAGATGGAATTCAACCTGGATAAGTGTGAAGGGATTCATTTTGAAAGGTCAAATTTGAATGCTAAATACAGGGTTAAAGACAGGATTCTTGGCAGTGTGGAGGAACAGTGGGATCTTAGAAACCATGTACACAGATTCCTCAAAAGTTGCTACCCAAGTTGATAGGGTTGTTAAAGTGGCATATGGTGTTTTGGCTTTCATTAACAGGGGGATTGAGTTTTAAGAGCCACGAGGTTTTGCTGCAACTCTAAAACCCTGGTTAGACCACACTTGGAATATTGTGTCCAGTTCTGGTCACATCATTATTGGGATAGATGTAGATGCTTTAGAGAGGGTGCAGAGGAGATTAACCAGGATGCTACGAGAAAAAGTGAGGACTACAGATGCTGGAGATCAGAGCTGAAAAATGTGTTGCTGGAAAAGCGCAGCAGGTCAGGCAGCATCCAAGGAGCAGGAGAATTGACATTTTGGGCATAAGCCCTGAAGAAAGGCTTATGCCCGAAATGTCGATTCTCCTGCTCCTTGGATGCTGCCTGTCCTGCTACGTTTTTCCAGCAACACATTTTTCAGTATTTACCAGGATGCTGCCTGGATTGGAGGGCTTGTCTTATGAAAAGGTTGAATGAGCTAGGGCTTTTCACACTGGAGAGAGAAGGAAGAGTGGTAGACTTGATAGAGGTGTATAAAAGGTAATGAGAGGCATAGATAGAGTAGATAGCTGGAAACTTTTCCCCAAGGCAGAGACGGCTGTCATAATTTTAAAGGTGACTGGAGGAAGGTATGGGGGGAAAGTCAGAGGTATGTTCTTTAAACAGAGAAAGGCGAGTGTGTAGAATGCACTGCCAGCGGTGGTAGTAGAGTCAGAGACATTAGGGACATTTAAACGACTGCTGGACAAGCACATGGATGGCAATAGATTGAGGGGTGTAGGTTAGGTTGATCTTAGATTAAGATAAATGCTCAGCACAATATCATGGGACAAAAGGCCTGTACTGTGCTGTATTGTTCTATGAATTACATAGAATCACAGATTTGAGAGCTCAGGGCACAACTTCAAAGCATGCAAACAATACAAAAGAGTAAGGAGTGTGCAAGATTTTAAAATCAGATATGTAGCAAGCAAAGTTCAATGCAAGAAAAAAAAACAGTAATTCATTTGGCAAGAGGAAAATTAGACAGTATAAAATAAAATGGTTCTAAACTAAAAGGGGTGCAGGAGCAGTTTGCATGCTATGTATGGACCTCTCAAGTTGAGATTTCTCTGCAGCTGTAACACTATATTCTGCATTCTGTTCTGTTGTTGTCGAATTTATAAGACGGTATGAATGCAAAATACTTTTCATTATATCTCAGTATGTGACAATAATAAATCAGATGAAAAGGAGCGTGGGACCCAGGTGTATGTACACATACATCATTGAAGGTGGCAGGACAGGTTGACAGAATATCTAATAACACACATCTAGACATTTTACCTCAGCAGGCTTACTGCCTATTGTTCCTGGCTGCATGCTTAGAAAAATGTGAAGGTATTGGTATTTGCAGAAAAGATTCTGGTAGACACATCCATTGATGATAGAATGTAGGGAAATAGATGGTGACATTGGGCTAAATGTCCATATTACAGAGGAGTAAGCGCTGGATGTCTTCAAATCCCCAGGACCTGATCAGGTGTACCCTAGAACTCTGTGGAAAGCTGGGCCTCTTGCTGAGATATTTGTATCATCGATAATCACAGGTGAGGTTCCTGAAGACTGGAGGTTGGCTAACGTGGTGCCACTGTTTAAGAAGGGTGGTAAGGACAAGCCAGGGAACGACAGACCAGTGAGCCTGACAGTGGTACGCAAGTTGTTGGAGGGAATCCTGAGGGACAGGATGTACATGTATTTGGAAAGGCAAGGACTGATTAGGGATAGTCAACATGGCTTTGTGGGTGGGAAATCATGTCTGACAAACTTGGTTGAGTTTTTTGAGGAAGTAACAAAGAGGATTGATGAGGGCAGAGCAGTAGATGTGATCTATATGAACTTCAGTAAGGTGTTCGACAAGGTTCCCCATGGGAGACTGATTAGAAAGGTTAGACCTCACGGAATACAGGGAGAATTAGCCATTTGGATACGTAACTGGCTCAAAGGTAAAAGACAGAGTGGTGGTGGACGGTCGTTTTTCAGACTGGAGGCCTGTGACCAGTGGAGTGCCACAAGGATTGGTGCTGGGTCCTCTACTTTTTGTCAAGTACATAAATGATTTGGATGCGAGCATAAGAGGCACAGTTAGTAAGTTTGCAGATGACACCAAAATTGGAGGAGTAGTGGACAGCGAAAAGAGTTATCCCAAGATTACAACAGGATCTTGATCAGATGGGCCAATGGGCTGAGAAGTGACAGATGGGGGTTTAATTCAGATAGCAAGGTGCTACATTTTGGGAAAGCAAATCTTAGCAGGACTTATACATTTAATGGTAAGGTCCTCGGGAGTGTTGCTGAACAAAGAGACCTTGGAGTGCAGGTTCATAGCTCCTTGAAAGTGGAGTCGCAGGTAGATAGGATAGTGAAGGCGGCGGTTGGTATGCTTTCCTTTATCAATCAGAGTACTGAGTACAGAAGTTGAGAGGTCATGTTGCAGCTGTACAGGACTTTGGTTAGGCCCCTACTGGAATATTGTGTGCCAATTCTGGTCTCCTTCCTATTGGAAAGATGTTGTGAAACTTGAAAGGGTTCAGAAAATATTTACAAGAATGTTGCCAGATTTGGAGGATCTGAGCTATAGGGAGAGGCTGAACAGGCTGGGGCTGTTTTCCCTGGAACAGAGGCTGAGGGGGTGACCTTATAGAGGTTTACAAAATTATGAAGGGCATGGATAGGGTGAATAGGCAAAGTCTTTTCTCTGGGGTCAGGGAGTCCATAACTAGAGGGCATAGGTTTGGGTGAGAGGGGAAAGATATAAAAGAGACCTACGGGGCAACACTTTCACACAGAGGGTGGTACATGTATGGAATGAGCTGCCAGAGGATGTGGTGGAGGCTGCTACAATTGCAACATTTAAGAGGCATTTGGATGGGTATATGAATAGGAAGGGTTTGGAGGGATATGGGCCGGGTGCTGGCAGGTGGTACTAGATTGGGTTGGGATATCTGGTCGGCATGGACAGGTTAGTCCGAAGGATCTGTTTCCATGCTGTATATCTCTAGGACTCAAGGAGAGCTTACATTTGGACAGATTGGAGAAGTTGGAATGGTTTTCTTTAAAAGTCAGGGCAGAGAGGAAATTTGCAAGAAACACATTCATTCAAAATCATGACGAATCTATAATTTGGAGGTGCCAGTGTTGGACTGGGGTGGACAAAGTTAAATATCACACAACACCAGATTATAGTCCAGCAGGTTTATTTGCAAGCACTAGCTTTCAGAGCACTGCTCCTTCATCAGGTGGTTGTGGAGTAGATGATTGTAAGACAGATTTTTTCACAAAAGTTTACAGTGTGATGCAACTGAAGTTATATATATTGAAAAAGACCTGGATTGTTTAAGTCATCTTTTAGAATGAGCATGTTGGTTTCAGTTCTTTCATATGTAAATTCCAGAACTTTATTTTTAAAAAATGCCACATCGTCTCATAATGCTTCAAAGGTGTGAGGCTGTCTGTGCTCCAGTGTTCAGACCAATTCTACTTTTCTAAAAAAAAAGGGAGTTACACAATCTTACATGGATTCATGCAGTTTGAGCAAAAAATATAATTCTGCAGGTACAAATTCACCCCACAAACATGTGTGCATATGAGAGAAGAGGGATAAGTTGGAAAGAGGGTGTGTGTGAGTGTCTGAAAGCAATCTTGTGTATGCGTGAGTGTATGGATTTGTACAAGTTTGTGTGCGCACGTGAGACAGAGAGTGTGTAGTGCAGTGTGATCACCAGGAGTGTGACAAGAACCCAAGGTCCCAGTTGAAGCCATTCCCATGGGTACTGAACTTGGCTATCAGCCACTGCTCAACGACCTTGCGTTGTTGCCTGTCCCGAAGTCCGCCTTGGAGGATAGTCACCTGAAGGTCATAGGTCAAATGTCACAGACCTCTGACTGGGAGGGAACACACCTGTCTCTGCTACGCAACTCAGCCAACATTGTCTATCGCATATGCTGCAGGCAAGGATGCCCTGAGGCATGGTACATTGGCAAGACTTCAGCAGAGGCTACAGCAACGGAGGAAGGACACCACACAACCAATCAGCAGACAGGAGCGTTCCCTCCCAGTCGGAGGGCACTTCAGCGGTCTGGGACAATCATCTGGACCTTTTCGGGACAGGCAACAAAACACAGTGGCCGACCAGTGGCTGATAGCCAAGTTCAGTACTCATGGGGATGGCCTCAACTGGGACCTTGGGTTCATGCCACACTACAGGTGAACCCACCACAAACACACCCACGCAGACGCTCTGTCACACACACCTCTTCACACTCACACAAAGTTTGTGGGGTGAATTTATACTTGCAGAATTAGATTTTATTTTGCTCAAAAACTGCATGAATCCATGTAAAATTCTGTAAATCCTTTTTTAGAAATAGAATCAATCTGAACATTGGGGCACAGACATAGCGCACCTCACACTTTCAATGCTATTGTTACATTCTCAAGTGATCATTAACTTTTAGAAAATGTTCTGTGAACATTTGAAAGAATTGAAACCAACTAAACTAAAAAGATCAGACTTAAACAATCCTGGTCTTCTTCAATATATCATTTCAGTTGCAAACACTAAACTTTTGGTATAAATTCTGTGTCTTATGATCTAATACTCCACAACCACCTGATGAAGGAGCAGCACTTAAAAGCTAGTGCTTCCAAATAAACCTGCTGGACTATAACCTGGTGTTGTGTGATTTTTAAGTGAGAAATCTAGATCAGATAAGGGTCTAGATTCTTACTTGCAAAAGGATCAAGCAACAGTGCCACAATTTTCATCGTTGGCAAATCAATGAGAGAGAGAAAAGAAATTCACCCAGAAAGTGGTTAAAGGTCTGTAATGCACTGCCCAAGACTGTGGTAAAGACACATTCAGTCAAGGAATCCAAATTCAACCATTCTTTGAAGTGAAGTGAACGGCAATTCTCAGCAGTCGCCTTACACTTGATTTCCATTTAGAAAGTTCTTAAGACTCACTGCAGCACGAGTTTAATTCCCCTCAATGTTAGTCATCTGTTTTTCTTTGGCTAATATTGGAGAACAGCTCCATTGTGAAGAAGTGTACGAAGAACTGAATTTCACGTGTTAAACACTAAACTCACTGAGAATCATATTCGTTACGCTAAAATATTCGAGTCCCAAAGAAAACTTGTTTTTATTCCAAATATTAAATAGATTAATATTTAGAATTTTTGGATGGAGGGGACGGGTTAAACTTTAAAGCAACGTCACGGTATTGATAACTGCAGAATATAAAAAAAGTTTACATATTGCCAATGGGTAAAGATCTCAGTAGAACATAGTGACCAACTGAGAAAGATTGTTAATAGACAAACAAATACTAGATGAAACACAATTATAGCCCAATAAAAAATTATACTTCCGGAATACCACTTCCCGAAAGCTGCACGGAGCATGTTTGCTAACTAGTAAGGTACGTGGCAATGCCGCGGGCAGCAGCCTTTCTCAAGCTCCGTGGGGATCGGGTTGTACGGACACACCGGCCTCCTCCCACAGGCCCCACGCTGGGAAGCTCAGAGATTTGTTTAACTCACGGACTGGATCTATCCGAGGCATGTTCTCAGACAGAGCTTTCCGGGCCGACTTCTTCTCATTTCTAGTCAAAGTGGCTTTCTTATTTTTCTTGTTGACTATTTCCCATTTGCCAGGCGACGCCATCCCGGGTAGTGTGGTAATGACGGTGATGGTGGAGATACTATCGCCGGGAGGAAAGAGCGCCCACCTCGAGGCCGCCTGTTGGAGAAATTCTCAAACGGACGTTTTTCAAACAGCGCCCGCCGCCCAATCAGAGCCGGCCGCGGGCTCTGCACGCGACGTGCACACGTGGCTAGATGTCCTGTGACGTGGGATATCACCCCTAATTCCTGGTAAAGGGCTTTTGCCCAGAACGTTTATCCTCCTGCTCCTCGGATGCTGTCTGACCGGCTGTGCTTTTCCAGCACCACATTCTCGACTCTGACTCTGACCCCCCCCCCAGCAGCATCTGCAGTCCTCACTTTCCCTTATGTGCCGAACATAAGAGTCAAGACTGGAGTGGTGCTGGCGCCACATTGATGACTGCATTGGCGCCACCTTGTGCTCCCGCCAGGAGGTTGAGCAGTTCTTCAACTTCACATTCCACCCTGATCTTATATACTGCATGGTGCCAAACACAAGGTCAGCTACACTCATATTCACTCCTGGGTCATGGGCCAGCGTTAATTGCCCATCCCCAGTTGCCGCAGGAGGAGGTGGTGTTGTGCTACCTTCTTGAACCACTGCAGTCCACATGCTACAGCTCGACCCACAAAACTCTGAGGGAGGGAATTCCAGGATTTTTGACCCAAGGACAGTCAGGATGATGAGTGGCTCAATTGGGAACTTACAGGTGATAGCATTCTTATCTAACTGCTGATCTAGTCCTTTTAGATGGAAGTAACCTCAGCGGGTGTGAGAATTAAACACGCTGTTGGTGTCATTTTGCAATGCAAACATGGACATCCAGCCAGTTGGGGTTACCATGAAGGAACTCTCCTCACCTTGCATGAGGCGTGGTAAACATCATGTTAAACCACCACTGGTAATGCTGTCATGAGGGGACAGCCCTATGGTCTGATCACTATGGTGATTTTTCCTATTAGATGGATGTGGTCATTGGTTTGAAAGGTGCAGTCCAAGAATATTTGGTGAATTTCTCCAGTGCATCTTGTAAGTGGTAGACACGACTGCTATTGAGTGTCAGTGATGGAGGAAATGGATTCTCATGAATGTTGTGGGATATAAATGAATTAATGTTATTTCTGCAAGTATAAATTCTGATACAGAATGGGAATGAGAAAATACATATTCAGCAAAAAGAAAGCATGAGACGTGAATACAGAACAATGGTGGATATATGGGCAAACAGGAAAGCATCTGTTTCCCCCTTACACGGGGACACAGGAACAAACCCTAATCAAAGAGGTCAAAGTGGCCTCTGGATGGAAATAGATGCTGATAGAAGAAAAGATATGCCTAATCAATAACCTATAATAGACTGACGTCAAACACCCTTATGGGAGTCAGAGATAAGAGTTTGTCACGGACAAAACAGGATAAACAGAAGTTGTGGGATAAGTCTTAAGGAAATGAGTGACGTAAGCGAAGCAGGGAACAAACAATGGAATAAGGAAAAATATGGGGATTCAAACTGTATAAATTTCGAGAGTTTGTTGGATTTGGTGTGCATTTTGTCATTACCTTACCTGGTAATGAGACAGGGCACCCACCTATAGGTGTATAAATAAATGGCGGATTCAGATATTTGTCTCGGACTGAAATTATTAAAGTGAGTGAGCTTTTGTTTCTCACAATTGGGGGCTCGTCCGGGATTTTCTTCCATCACCGGGGGGAGTGGCTGGCCTTGGACACTGGGAAGACGCGTCCCGTTCCCCATTGAGGAGCGGTCTCGTGTCCCGGTTTGGTCTGCTCCCTTGGGTGACTGATGTGAATCCTATAAGAGAGACATCTGAATCAGACAGTGATAGGAGCTCGATAGAAAATACGGTGACAAAAGGGGCCAGGCAACTCTGTGCACAGACCAAGGTAAGAAAATTGACTTTTAAGTATTGCCTTGGTGGCCGGGATTGAGTTTTAGTAGTTAATAAGGGACTAACGAAGGAACTCAATATGGCTTGCGCTTTGGGTAAGGAAAAAGCCTCCGGGGAAACAAAGTAAGGAAAAGACAATGGAAATGGAGGCGGGGTCCCTTACAACATTCCTCCGGAAAGTCCTTTGGGCAGGATGTTGTGGAAATTGGCAAAATAATACTTGTGCAAGGGAGAAAGATGATTAAATATTGTTGCTTTGTATGGACTAAGGACTCCATTCTTCGTCCCGCTGTCTTCTGGCCAAAGTACAGATCGGACGAAGACTGGGTTTGTGAATATCTGAATTTATATGTCAATGTGCGAGAGAGAGAGAGAGAATGAAAAGAGCTGTACAGCTGGTAGGAAGTTTAACCCTTTGTGATTTGGTTTGAGTGAACATTTGTTTGTTGGTGATTGAATGTTTGTGTTTTATTCCCTGGAGCTTGAGTTCCAGGACTGTTTTGAATCTGATTTTTGTTATGGAAATTTAACATGATTTCTTTTAAGGTTAAGGATTCTATTGTGATTATGAAGAAAAAAAAAAGGAATGATAACTCCTGTTCTTTTTACAGATCATGACTGCCTTACTATCAGTTTCTAACTAATCTCTTTTATCTTTACATAAAAGCGATTTATGGAGGACAGTTGAAGTTTCAGTTCAACATTAGATTGTAGTAAAAGCAAAATTCTATGGTTAATATCTGTGACCTTGGATTCAGCCATTGTTCATGCATTAGAAGTTTTTTTTTAAAAAACTTGAGTAGACAAATTCTTTTAAGGCAAGTTCTGATTATTTTACGACCTATAGTATTGTAATTGAGCAATGATTGGCCAGGACTATTTAGGAAAACTAATTCTGGATCTAAATTAAAGGACTAAAACTGGGTAATTACAGTGAATTGCAAAATTGGGAACTGTATGCATTTTGCATTTTGACTATTAAATACTGAAGAAATGAACGTAAATATATATAAATATATTTATAAGTTAGGAACAGGCTTTGAAGGTTAGTCAAGCATGAATTGATGAATTGGTGTTTGAAGTTATGGGGAGCTAGAAATATTGCAATATTTCTTTAAAAAAAAGAAAAAGGGGAAAAACGTAACAACTTATCCCCTTTGGGAGGTACCCATAGGGGACAAAGACATTGGTTTGTAAGTGCCCCCCTCACCAGTGGGGAGGTCAGAACATTTAAAAAGGAAATGGAGGTCCTGGTTGAGGATCCGGTGGGGTTGTCTGAACAAATTGTTCAATTTTTGGGGCCCAGTCTGTATACCTGGGCTGAATTAATGTCTATTTTGAATATATTATTTACTGGGGAGGAAAGGGGACTTGTACGAGGAACTGCCATTAAAATATGGGACAGGGAACACCCGATTGGAGATGGGGAT
Source organism: Chiloscyllium plagiosum (assembly GCF_037043375.1). Taxonomy (NCBI): domain Eukaryota; kingdom Metazoa; phylum Chordata; class Chondrichthyes; order Orectolobiformes; family Hemiscylliidae; genus Chiloscyllium; species Chiloscyllium plagiosum. The sequence continues at coordinate 3,670,792 of NW_028270141.1, read as the reverse complement.
GCTGGACAGGGAGAGATGAAGTTTCCCCTCAGAAACCCCCAGTGGGAAAACCAAAACCCAGAGCATAGAGAAGAAATGAGGGAATTGAAAGACCTGATTCTAAAAGGAATAAGAGAGGCAGTTCCGAAGTCACAGAATTTGATTAAAGCCTTTGAAATTAGACAGGAGAAAGATGAGACTCCCTCAGCTTTCTTGCAAAGATTAAGGGACTCAATGCGGAAATACTCTGGAATGAACCCTGAGGACCCAGTGGCACAGGGTCTTTTGAAAGTACATTTTGTGACAAGAGCATGGCCAGACATACAGAGAAAGATACAGAAGATAGAAGGATGGAGCGAAAAACCATGAGATGAATTGTTGAGAGAGGCACAGAAAGTGTTTGTAAAGAGGGAGAGGACAAGGGGGAACATTTGATAGAGGGTTTGAGCGACAGGGGCAGAGATGGAAGTCGCTACAGGAAGGATGCTATTATTGTGGAAAGATAGGGCATTTTAAGCGGGAGTATCCTGATCTACAAAGGGAAGAAAAAGGCAATTCCGCTTATGAATTATGATGAAGAATAGGGGTGTCAGGGGTTCCTGCCCTCGGGGGCCCACCAGGAACCCTTGATAAACTTGAAGGTGGGACCGTGTAGGGAGGAGGTAATCTCCCTAGTAGATACGGGGCAGCACGGTCATCGCCGAATTTTAAACCAAAGAAAGTAGAAATGTTAACACGGTCAATTACTGTTTCGGGGGTGAAAGGGGAAGGATTTACTGTTCCAGTATTTGAACCTATGATGATAGAAGGTCCTAAGGATAGGATCACAGGGGAACTGCTGTATATCCCTGATATAGGAAGTAATTTACTGGGGAGAGATTTAATTATCCTTTTAGGACTGGAGATTGGAATTCAGGAAGAAGAATTAGTTGTACAACTGGCGATGTTGACAGAGGATGCAGAGAGAGAGATAGACCCTATTGTATGGGCTAGAGAAGGGAATCGTGGAAAACTACAGATCCCTCCCCTTTTAATAAATTTAAAACGGAAAGGGGACGTTGTCTGTGAGCGACAATATCCTATTTCCATAGAAGGTAAACGAGGACTGCAGCCAGTAATTGAGGGACTGATTAGAGATGGTTTGTTGGAGCCATGTATGTCTCCTTATAATACCCCAATTCTACCAGTGCGGAAATCTGATGGAACTTATCGATTGGTGCAGGATTTGAGAACATTAAATCGGATAGTGCAGGTCAGGCACCCAGTAGTGCCAAACCCCTACATGTTATTAAGTAAGATCCCTCATGATCACAAATGGTTTAGTGTGATAGATTTAAAGGATGCCTTTTGGGCTTGTCCCTTGGCGGAGGAAAGATTTGGGACTATCCCCCTATGAAATCTTATTTGAATTACCTTATCTGGGAACACAGGGAGAATTGCCAATTCCCGAAACTAAAGATTTGTTTTTAAAGAAGTATATACTGGGCTTGTCCTCCTCTTTATCTTTCCTCAGAAAACAGGGTCTATTGGCACAGACTCCGCCCCTTGAATTTGCTGTTCATCCCATCCGGCCAGGAGATTGGGTCTTAATAAAATCATGGACAGAGACTAAGCTGCAGCCAGACTGGGAAGGGCCGTATCAGGCTCTTTTGACTACCGAAACGGCAATAAGGATGGCGGAAAAAGGCTGGACTCATTATACTCGGATCAAAGGGCCAGTGGACCCTCCAGTTGAGGAAGAAGTCTGGACAGCCGAATCAACGCAAGACCCGCTGAAACTCAGACTAAAGAAACTTTGAGTAATGGACTATACAGTGGCGATGCGGGCGCGGGATTATTTCTGTAAGATTGTATATTAAGCCTTTTTGTGTTTTAGCATAATGATCAGAATACTGGGAATGCTTAGAGTTATGATGCTAGCCCTCTTGGTATTAGGATTTTGTCACATATCATTTTCATATGTATTATTAATGGTTCCTGAGTCTGACAATCCACAAGTAATAGACACTGATATATGTAGCTTAGTAAATTGTGGGAATGTAGCTAATCAGAGACAATACCACAACTCAGAGATACATCTTAAGTCCTATGGGGATGGCCTCGGGGATGGTACCTGGTATAATGGTCTTGTCACAATACACCGGACCCCCTTCCGACCAGCACGCGATTGTCCCGATAAAAAGTGTAACCCCATATATTTAACGATAAGAAAAACCACATGGCACGGAGCGGTTTTGGGAGGTGGCACTTATGAGGTACAATTAAATGAAACATTTGGGATTGAAATGAAAGCAAATAGGAAGGAGTTTGTGGGCTGTTGTTTTCGAATTAGCATAGGACAGGGAAAAATGGGTAGAATTACTGGGTAATGAGATACAACCTTTCACCCCTCCCAATGATCCTACAGTAGTAAAAATTATAGAGGTAAAGGATTTGAAACAGACCATCGAGATAGAGACTGGGTACGGGGATGCAAATGCCTGGGTTGAATGGGTAAAGTATACTGTAAAAAGTCTGAACAAAAGCAATTGCTATGCATATGCCTCCGGTAGGCCAGTGGCCCAAGTGGTTCCCTTTCCGCTCGGGTGGAAGCGAGACAGGAAGGGCATGAAATGTATGATAGCCCTGTATCAGGATGAGACTGCATGGAATGATAGGAATTGTACCTCCCTATCTCTGATGTTCCCTCCCTTGGAGGAGAAAGATGCAAAAGTTCCCCCCACATTTTCCGCCGCAGTTGGAAATCACACGTCATGTGTGCACAAGCGAGGTACGAGTCGGTCGAGAGATTTGGGGGAGCTGAAATTATGTACAGAGATTAAGAATGTTACCGAAACGGAGAAGGGAGGGAACTACTCAGCATTAAAGGTTCCCCGAGCGGATCTGTGGTGGTACTGTGGAGGAAAAATATTGAGACCCACCCTACCTCCGGATTGGAGAGGGATATGCGCAATTGTACAATTGGCAATTCCATTTACCCTGGCATTTGAGAAGGAAAAGATAGTAGGGAAAAAGGGAAGGGGTAAGAGATTACTGTTAGATAATTCTTTTGATGACAGGATTTATCTTGATTCAGTAGGAGTCCCTAGGGGAGTACCTGAATTCAAAGCTCGTAACCAGATTGCAGCAGGCTTTGAGTCAGCTCTCTTTTGGTGGGTAACAATTAATAAAAATGTAGACTGGATAAATTACATTTTTTATAATCAACAGCGATTTATAAAATTATACAAGAGAGGCAGTTAAAGGAATATCAGAACAGCTTGATGCGACAAGTAGGATAGCATGGGAAAATAGAATAGCCCTTGATATGATTTTAGCAGAGAAAGGGGGTGGTGGTTTTTATCCTTACTTCCCTGATAGTAGTAGTCGGGGTATTGGTGGCCATTGGCTGTTGTGTCATACCCTGTATACGAGGGCTCACCCAGAGGCTGATTGAAACAGCCTTGATGAAACGAATGCCCCTGAGGGGAATCAGACAGAGGAACTTTATCAACTAAATAATAAGGAAATGAGTGAGACTAAGATGGATGAAATCTCTGAAATGATGCTTGCGAATTTTGGGAACAATGTTTAAAAAAAAAAGAGACAAAAATGCAGAAGATAACAGATAGTAATGAAAAGAAAAAGGGGAAATTGTGGGATATAAATGAATTAATGTTATTTCTGCAAGTATAAATTCTGATACAGAATGGGAATGAGAAAATACATATTCAGCAAAAAGAAAGCATGAGACGTGAATACAGAACAATGGTGGATATATGGGCAAACAGGAAAGCATCTGTTTCCCCCTTACACGGGGACACAGGAACAAACCCTAATCAAAGAGGTCAAAGTGGCCTCTGGATGGAAATAGATGCTGATAGAAGAAAAGATATGCCTAATCAATAACCTATAATAGACTGACGTCAAACACCCTTATGGGAGTCAGAGATAAGAGTTTGTCACGGACAAAACAGGATAAACAGAAGTTGTGGGATAAGTCTTAAGGAAATGAGTGACGTAAGCGAAGCAGGGAACAAACAATGGAATAAGGAAAAATATGGGGATTCAAACTGTATAAATTTCGAGAGTTTGTTGGATTTGGTGTGCATTTTGTCATTACCTTACCTGGTAATGAGACAGGGCACCCACCTATAGGTGTATAAATAAATGGCGGATTCAGATATTTGTCTCGGACTGAAATTATTAAAGTGAGTGAGCTTTTGTTTCTCACAATGTGATGCCAATCATGCATTGCTTAATGAGAGTCACAGAGTCATAAAGATGTACAGCATGGAAACAGACCCTTCAATCCAACCTGTCCATGCTGACCAGATATCCCAACCCAATCTAGTACCACTTGCCAGCACCCGGCCTTATCCCTCCAAACCCTTCCTATTCATATAACCATCCAAATGCCTCTTAAATGTTGCAATGGTACCAGCCTCCACCACTTCCTCTGGCAGCTCGTTCCATACACGTACCACCCTCTGAGTGAAAATGTTGCCCCTTAGGTCTCTTTTATATCTTTCCCCTCTCAGCCTAAACCTATTCCCTCAAGTTCTGGACTCCCTGACCCCAGGGAAAAGACTTTGCCTATTTATCCTATCCATGCCCCTCATAATTTTGTAAACCTCTATAAGGTCACCCCTCAGCCTCTGACGCTCCAGGGAAAACAGCCCCAGCCTGTTCAACCTCTCCCTATAGCTAAAATCCTCCAACCCTGGCAACATCCTTGTAAATATTTTCTGAACCCTTTCAAGTTTCACAACATCTTTCCTATCGGAAGGAGACCAGAATTGCACGCAATATTCCAACAGCGGCCTAACCAATGTCCTGTACAGCCTCAACATGACCTCCCAACTCCTGTAATCAATACTCTGACCAATAAAGGAAAGCATACCAAATGCCTTCTTCACTATCCCATCTACCTAGGACACACTTTCAAGGAGCTATGAACCTGCAATCCAAGGTCCCTTTGTTCAGCAACATTCCCTAGGGCCTTACAATTAAGTGTATAAGTCCTGCTAAGATTTGCTTTCCCAAAATGTAGCACCTTGCATTTATCTGAATTAAACTCCATCTGCCACTTCTCAGCCCATTGGCCCATTTGGTCCAGATCCTGTTGTAATCTGAGGTAACCCTCTTCGCTGTCCACTACACCTCCAATTTTGGTGTCATCTGCAAACTTACTAACTGTACGTCTTATGCTCGCATCCAAATCATTTATGTACTTGACAAAAAGTAGAGGACCCAGCACCAATCCTTGTGGCACTCCAGTCACAGGCCTCTAGTCTGAAAAACGACCATCCACCACCACCCTCTGTCTTCTACCTTTGAGTCAGTTCTGTATCCAAATGGCTAATTCTCCCTTTATTCCATGAGATCTAACCTTGCTAATCAGTCTCCCATGGGGAAACTTGTCAAACACCTTACTGAAGTTCATATAGATCACATCTACTGCTCTGCCCTCATCAATCTTCTTTGTTACTTCTTCAAAAAACTCAATCAAGTTTGTGAGACATGATTTCCCACGCACAAAGCCATGTTGACTATCCCTAATCAGTCCTTGCCTTTCCAAATACATGTACATCCTGTCCCTCAGGATTCCCTCCAACAACTTGCCCACCACTGAGGTCAGGCTCACCGGTCTATAGTTCTCTGGCTTGTCCTTACCACCCTTCTTAAACAGTGACACCACGTTTGCCAACCACCAGTCTTCCGGCACCTCACTTGTGACTATAAATGATACAAATATCTCAGCAAGAGGCCCAGCAATCACTTCTCTAGCTTCCCACAGAGTTCTCGGGTACACCTGATCAGGTCCTGGGGATTTATCCATCTTTAACCTTTTCAAGACATCCAGCACTTACACCTCTGTAATCTGGACATTTTTCAAGATATCACCATCTATTTCCCTACAGACTATACCTTCCATATCCTTTTCCACAGTAAATACTGTGGAAAAAATAATCACAATTCCATATATTTAAATGTGCCAGACCATTTTGTTTCCCTGTGCTGTCTCTTCAGCTAAAACAAAAAGCATCTATAGAGAGAAAACAGAATTAATGTTTAGTATTTAGAACTTTGTTTCTGATTTATAGCATCCACAGTTCTTGGTTTTATTTTACCGTTTCTTAAGCTCCTTTGACAACTCTGCCATTTTAATTTTTAATAATTCATTTTGTGGGATATAGGCATTACTGGCTGGCCAGCATTTATTGCCCATCCCTAATTGCCATTGAGAAAGTGGTTGTGAGAGCTGCCTTCTTGAACTGCTGCAGTACACTTGCTGAAGGTTGACTCACAATGCCATTAGAAAGAGAATTCCAGGATTTTGACCCAGAGACAGTGAAAGAACACCAATGTACTCCCAAATCAGGATGGTGAATGGCTTGGAGGGGAGTTGGAAGATGGTGGTTTTCACATACATGTGCTGCTCTTGTCCTTCTAGATGGAAGTGGTTGTGGGTTTGGACGGTATTGTGTGAGGATCTTCGGTGAATTTCTGCAGTGCATCTTGTAGATTGTACACATTGCTGCTACTGAACATCAGTGGCAAAGGAAGTGGGTGCTTGTGGATGTAGTACCAATCAAGCAGGCTGCTTTGTCCCCAGTGCTGTCAAAGTTCTTGAGCGTTGTTGTGGCAGCACTGATCCAGGCAAGTAGGGAGTATTCCATCACACTGCTGAATTATGCCTTGTAAATGGTGGACAGGCTTTGAAGAGTCAGGTGGTGAGTTACTTACCACAGTATTTCTAACTTCTGACCTGTTCTTGTAGCCACTGTGTTTATGTGATGAGTCCAGTTGAGTTTCTGGTCAATGATAACCCCCAGGATGTTGATAATGATCCCTTTTTAATGATTCACATAGCCAAGCAGTTATTATAAACTAGGGCTATTAATTTATTTGTGATTGAAACTGCATGAATTCTGCCCACTCCTGGTGTCTTCAGTTTACAAGAGGCCATTTGGATAAACTGCTTTAATGTAAATTGTGTTCTTTTGTTGAAAGTATGTAAACTATGCTGTTGTTTGGAAATTAAACTGTGATTCTTAAAAAGCTCACTAGGAGGAGTGCTTCCAGCTCCAGTTGTTACATGTTGTGCATAACATTTAGGAGTAAAGGGCAGGATTGCATGCCATTATTAAATAACCTTCTAAAACAGGACTAACTTAAGCATTCTACTCATGTTAAGGAAGATGAAATTTCTCAATGCAACTGAGAAATATGTAAAATAAATTAAGAACTGCAATTCCTTTATGTTAAGTACCATCAAAATATTTGTTAACCCTAAAAAGGAAAAGAAAATATACTGTACTTAAATTAATGTTGCATTTTTCACAATCTCAGGAGATCGCAAAGTTCAAAGTTTGTGCGAAGATTTGTAGCTCGGGTGCTCGTTGTTGTGGTTCTGTTCGCCGAGCTGGAAGTTTTTGTTGCAAACATTTCGTCCCCTGGCTAGGCAACATCATCAGTGCTTGGCAGCCTCCTGCGAAGCGCTTCTTTGATGTTTCCTCCGGTGTTTATAGTGGTCTGTCCCTGCCGCTTCCGGTTGTCAGTTTCAGCTGTCCGCTGTAGTGGTTGGTATATTGGGTCCAAGTCGATGTGTTTGTTGATGGAGTTTGTGGATGAATGCCATGCCTCTAGGAATTCCCTGGCTGTTCTCTGTCTGGCTTGCCCTATGATAGTAGTGTTGTCCCAGTCGAATTCATGTTGCTTGTTGTCTGCGTGTGTGGCTACTAAGGATAGCTGGTTGTGTCGTTTCGTGGCTAGGTGATGTTCATGTATGCGGATTGTTAGCTGTCTTCCTGTTTGTCCTATATAGTGTTTAGTGCAGTCCTTGCATGGTATTTTGTACACTACCGTAGTGTACAAAATACCATGCAAGGACTGCACAAAACACTATATAGGACAAACAGGAAGACAGCTAACAATCCGCATACATGAACATCACCTAGTCACGAAACGACACGACCAGCTATCCTTAGTAGCCACACACGCAGACAACAAGCAACATGAATTCGACTGGGACAACACTACTATCATAGGGCAAGCCAGACAGAGAACAGCCAGGGAATTCCTAGAGGCATGGCATTCATCCACAAACTCCATCAACAAACACATCGACTTGGACCCAATATACCAACCACTACAGCGGACAGCTGAAACTGACAACCGGAAGCGGCAGGGACAGACCACTATAAACACCGGAGGAAACATCAAAGAAGCGCTTCGCAGGAGGCTGCCAAGCACTGATGATGTTGCCTAGCCAGGGGATGAAACGTTTGCAACAAAAACTTTCAGCTCGGCGAACAGAACCACAACAACAGATCGCAAAGTACTTTAGAAAAACTGAAGCACTTTTGACACTTGATCTTCACAGAGTGATTTGTAGCCACTGTTTTAATTTAATGAGGAAAATGCAAACTTATAAAGTTCTGCAATGTTTTATGGGGAAATTAAGTATTCCTGAACTTGTTATGGCACTATATATAGCATAAAACAGAAAACAAACTGGGATCTATGAAAAATTGGAGGAATTTGTTGTGTCATTTCATATATTATGTCTTCGTGTCTGCCTATGTTTAGAATGGTTTTTCAGTGAAACATTTTGGTTTATTTTCTTTTGTCTTTTCTCAGGTGGCATTCTGCAAGGATGAACAGAAAAGGAGAGAATAACCCAGGTGGAAATAAACAAATTGAACTGTAAGGCTGGAGAGCAGTAGTAGAATCCAGATGTTCTTAATTGTCTTAATGTCACTCAGAAGGGATTGGGCCTCCTCTGATGTATGCCACGAATAGAGCAAGAGTGCCATGGGATTAACAATTATTCCTTAAATATATTGCTTTGCTAAATACGTGAAACATTCACTATATTCTTCTGCCTGTTCAAAAAGTTAGTATATACTGTCTAAACTACTGACCAGACAATTGTTTTCCAGCTGAAAGTCATAGACAAATTTTCTTTTGTAACTAAGGTAACAATAACTTTGCAAGATATTAGTCCTTTCCACTAAACCATAATGATAACATCAGTTTCTGCAGCTCTTCTGACATTGTGATAATGTCCCTGCCACTGACCCATAAGATCTGGGTTCAAATCCGATTGATGCTGGAGATGTGAGACCATACAGATTGATTAAAACACACACTTATTGTTTTTGATATAGTAATGCAGAAAGGAATTGTATATTATTTGCTGATGTAGAATATTAAAATTAATTATAAAAATTGATTTTAAAAAGTCTACCTAGAATGTGTTTACTACATAGTTCATCATGCAATAAGATTTTTCATACACTTTTGACAATGTAATGATTCCTTTCTTAGTCCATGCCAAATGGTGGACTGAATTCAAGATGCCCAAAATCTAAAATCACAGAAAAAGATGCAAGTACTCAGCATGTCAGGCAGCAACTCTAGGAAGAGAAAAGCGTTGACATTTTAGATAGTGACAATTGACCAGAACTGGTAAAAGATATTACTTACAAACGTGAAAGTTATAAGCAGATACAGAGGCAGAGGAAGTGGCTGGGGAGAACAAAAGGGAAAATCTGTTTTGGATGAAACGTAGGAGAAATTAAATGACAAAAAAATGTGCAAAACAAATGGGGATGATGGGCTAAGAAAAAAAAAACAAAATAAAATCTTGAGGAGTTGTAAATGGGAAAAGTAGAATCATCATCAACATCAGCGATGCAAATCAATGAGGGCAATAGTTAGGATCCAAAACTGTGGGGCACGATGTTGAGTGTGCAATTTTGTAGGACCCTAATTACAAGATAATGTGCTATTTCTTCTGCTTATATTGAGCGTTGAAATAGTTGAGGATACTGAGGACACAGACTTTAGAATGGGAATTGAGTAGAGAATTGAAACAACGGGTGCTTGCTGACTGAGCTGACCATTTCTATAAAATGCTCACCCAATCTGCACTTGATCTTCACAGAGTGATTTGGAGGTGTCAGTGTTGGACTGGGGTAGACAAAGTTAAAAATCACAGAATCCCAGGTTATAGTCCAACAGATTTATTTGGAAGCACTAGCTTTCAAAGTGCTGCTTCTTCACCAGGTGGTTGTGGAGCAGAATCATAAGACACAGAATTTATACCAACAGGATTGCAGTGTCATGGAATGTTCCATCATGCTGCAATCTGTTGCTATAATGTCTGTGCTTTATGATTCTGCTCCCCAACCACCTGATGAAGAAGCAGCACTCCGAAAGCTAGTACTTCCAAATAAGTCTGTTGGACTATAACCTGGTGTTGCCTGATTTTTAAGTTTGTCCACAGAATGAAAGAGAATACAATGTATTGTTTTCATAGGTTCTGTTCTTTCCTCCTCACCCACCTTGTCTTGACTCTTGTTCAAAATCTCTATCTCAAATTCTTTTCATTTCTGACAGATGTTCATCACCTTGAAACATATTAAGTTTGTTTCTCTCACTATGTTAATAGTCTGACCTGCTAAGTACTTAGTGTTTTTATTTCAAATTTATAATTTCTGAATCTATATAGACAAACTCAATCGAAGTTACGAGGATTATTACATAATATTTAAGCAAGTAATTTGATAAAGGTCCTCTGGATATTAAGACTATTATACTTTGTAAAAAAAAAACAACCTTTTTAATTTATCCATGAACTATGTCCTCTTTATCTGCTCAATTATTTGTATGATAAAATATGTTTTCCATAAACAACCTAAATCTGATTTTTGTGCTTTCTTTTGAAGATTAAGCAGGGAAGAAGCAATATGATATTACCTTTTGCCTTATTTAACAGGATGCAACTTCTGTTTTCATTCCGTAGAGATAATCAGGTGACATGAGGGAAAAAATAGAGGAAACTCTGAGGGATGACTGATATGGTCACTGAAAGAATTAGAGTAAACAAGTCTTCAAGTATTCATTCTGAGAAGGTACTATGGTTTGTAATTTCTTGCACACTTGTTTTCCTGTCCGAGTGATACACATGGACCATGACTGTTATGAACTCAACTCCATGTCCTCTATTCTCCAATCAGTTAGCATAGCTCAAATCTTACAGTTACTCCCAGTCATCATAAAATGCATACCATTTAAATTACTGATTCTACTAAACCTCTTGTTAATCTAGAAAACATGATTGCATGTGATTATTTTATATTGCATACAACATTGCTTAAAAATGTATTTATAACTGAAGTAGAATGGACATTAACTACCACGTTACTTGACTTGGAGAGATAGAAGCAGTCCATAACAAGTTAATTTCACTTTTCCAGAAATTTCCTTCCAGTTTCCTTTTGCTTCTTTGCATGCTCCAGATGAGATTGGTCTTATTTAGTGGTAAAGGAAGTTAACAAGAAGATTGATGCTGGCAGAGCAATTGATGTTATTTATTTAGATTTTAGTAAAGCCTTTAATAAGGTTCCACATAGTAGACTAATTAGTAAAGTTAGGTGACATGAGATTCAGGGTGAGCTTGCCAAATGGACACATAATTGGCTTAATTGCAGGAGATGGACAGTAATGGTGGAATGTTACTTTTCGGACTGGAGGCCTTTGATCAGCGCTGTTCCACAGGGATCAGATCTGGATCCTCTTTTATTTGTCATTTATATAAATGATTTGGGTGAGAATACGGAAGGCACGCTAGCAAGTTTGCAGATGACACCAAAATTGGTGGCATTACAAACAGTAAAGAACGTTTTCTAAGAATTAAAGGGATCATGATCAAATGGGTCAATGGGCTGAGAAATGGCAGATGAAGTTCTATCTGGATAAATGCAAGGTATTGCATTTTGGTAAATAGACAAGGGTAGGGCTTACAGAAGTAATGGTAGGGCCTTGGGTGCAGGTATATAATTCTTTGAAGTTTACATCACATATCGACGGGGTGGTTAAAAAGGCATTGGCACGCTTGCCTTCATTGCTCAATACGTTGAGTATAGCAGTTGGGAAGTCATATTGAGGTTGTATAGGACATAGGTGAGGCCTCTTCTGGAATAGTGTGTCCTATTCTGGTTGCCCGGTTATAGGAAGAATATTACAAAGCTGGAGAGGGTTCATGAGAGATTCACCACATAGCGAATTTTGAGGTATAAAGATATGCTGGGACTTTTCTCAATGGAGCATAGGAGGTTGAGAGGCGATCTAATAGAAGTTTATAAAATAATGAGAGGTATAGGTAGAGTTAATGGTATTTGTCTTTTCCCAAGGGTGGGGTATTTCGAGACTAGGGAGCACATTTTTAAGGTGGGAGGGGAGAGATCTAAAAAAGACATGAGGCAATTTTTTTTGCCACAGGGTAGTTTGCATGTGGAATGAACTTTCTGAGAAAGTGGTGGATATGGGTATGATTACAATGTTTAAAAGACATTTGGATAAATACATGAATAGGAAAGGTTTGGAGGGATATTGGACAGGAGCAAGCAGGTGGGACTAATTTAGTTTGGGATTATGTTTGGCATGGACTGGTTGAACCAAAGGATCTGTTTCTGTGCTGTATGATTCAATACCAAATAAAATGTGGCAATCAGAACTTACAGAAGTCTCACAAATGCTGCATGTACAGTCATAAAGATGTACAGCATGGAAACAGACCCTTCGGTCCAACTTGTCCATGCCGACCAGATATCCTAACCGAATCTAGTCCCATCGGCCAGCAACCGGCCCATATCCCTCCAAACCCTTCCTATTCATATACCCATACAGATGCCTTTTAAATGTTGCAATTGTACTAGCCTCCACCACATACTCTGACAGCTCATTCCATTCACGTACCACCCTCTGTGTAAAAAGGTTGCCCCTTAGGTGTCCTTTATATCTTTCCCCACTCATCGTAAACCTATGCCCTCCAGTTGTGGACTCCTCCACCCAGGGAAAAGACTTTGTCTATTTATCCTAACCATGCCCCTCTTGATTTTATAAGCCTCTAAGGTCACCCCTCAGCCTCCGACGCTCCAGAGAAAATAGCCCCAGCCTATTCAGCCTCTCCCTATAGCTCCAATCCTCCAACCCTAGCAACATCTTTGTAAATCTTTTCTGAACCCTTTCAAGTTTCACAACATCTTTCTGATAGGATAGAGACCAGAATTGCATATAATATTCCAAAAGTGGCCTAATTAATGTCTTGTACAGTCACAACATGACCTCCCAACTCCTATACTCAATACTCTGACCAATAAAGGAAAGCATACCAAACCCCTTCTTCACTATCCTATCTACCTGTGACTCCACTTTCAAGGAGCTATGAACCTGCACTCCAAGGTTTCTTTGTTCAGCAACACTCCCTAGGACCTTACCATTAAGTGTATAAGTCAGGCTAAGATTAACTTTCCAAAAATGCAGCACCTTGGATTTATCAAAATTAAACTTCATCTGCATGTCTCAGCCCATTGGCTCATCTGATCAAGATCCCATTGTAATCTGAGGTAACCTTCTTTACTGTTCACTACACCTTCTTTACAGTTTAATCATATGGTCATCCAAATAGTAATTTTTTGATTTTGATCATTTCTGATCAATAACCCTTCTGGTCTTCACAGACTTAGTTCCAAATTTCTTCTGACCTTGTGCTCCATCTCCACTGTGGATCTGATATATGTCAGAAGACCTGGACATGAGGCTGGATGATGATTTGATCCTTATCCATCTTTCCTATTAATAATTTTCAAAACTTAAATCTTATCACCCCTATGAAGGTAAAACTTCATTTTTTGTCTCAATATTCTTCTGACATTGAGACTAGTTACCAAAAAGTGTTGTTAACATTTCATGCAGGGAATTGAAATGTTCTTAGGTAGCTGGAAAGCTGGGCAAGACCCCTGGTTTGGAATTCTTAGTATTGATTAACCATTATATACTCTGCAATGTGATAATCCATTGCAAAAAATGTTACATCTTTGTTTTAACAAAACTGAGAAACTGTTGTTGGATAAACTGGATGCTGTAAGTCTGGACCCAAAAATCTGTTGCAGTTCCGAACCAAGTTCATGTTCAACTGTTAAAACTGTCATTTTTCAAAGTCTGTCTAATAGCTCAGGGGGATAACAATAAATTCTCCGATACAATCAGGACTAGCTTATACTCATTCAACCCGCAGACTCTGTTTGAGCCTCTCAAGCAGTCATAGATCATTTGATTCAGCTTTACGTTTCTGGCTACACTTGTAATATACACTTATAATATTGCCTCGCCTGAATAAGAATTCATTCTCTAATGATAATGTGCCATCTTAAGCCAGATCTGTACCTATAACTTGAAAAGATCAGACCTTGTATTTTTTGATTATTTTGATTGATTTGGATTAAAATGGAAAAAGACTGTTTTACAGCAAAGGACTGAAGAAGGAATTGCTGTCATTTTAAAAAGAAAGTTATTTAAATTCATTGTAAGTCATGTTCACACATCTACTCTATTCAACAGGTCTGGGGAGAAATGTGTTTATAGATGGGCTCACACTAGGGAGGGTATTCAAAGTGTGATTCAACTACAGGTTGCAGATTGGTGTGTAGTTCAACCAGTTGTGGATGACCAAGACCATTAGCCTGACAACAATTATTTAATTGGTTCCTGGGAAGCTCAACAACATGTAGGCATGCACAATGCTAGCAGAGAGAAGGTTTCTCCTTCTCTCTCGTATCATACCTAAAGCCGAAAGAAAGCTAGTTTCTTTGCCTTCACCTGTTACTGTAAGCTGTGACCAAGTCAGAGACCTTTCTGTTAATGTACCAATTGCCTGTGCTTCTTGCAGTATAAAAAGAACCTGGGAAAAGAATTTGGAGAACTGAAAGTCCTGGTTAGCAAAAGAGTCATAGAGTCAAAGAGATGTACAGCATGGAAACAAACCCTTCGGTCCAACTCGTCCATGTTGACCAGATATCCCAACCCATCTAGTCCCATCTACCAGCATCCGGCACATATCTCTCCAAACCCTTCCTATTCATATACCCATCCAAGTGCCTTTTAAATGTTGCAAATGTGTACTATCTTCCACCACTTCCTCTACAGCTCGTTCCATACATGCACCACCCTCTACATAAAAAAGCAACACCACTGACTCTTCATTGTGCTTTTAATATGATCCATGATTTTGGAGCCTTCTGGGAACATTGAAGATTTTTAACCCCCAATGACCAGCATTATAGCAATGCTATTTTGTCGAATTGGTCTGGCAATTATCAAATGTTTGTCTCATGCTAAGGAAACTGATACTGTTTCTAAAGTACTGGGCAAGTAGATGCAGCTGCCAAGCAGGCAGCCTTACTCCCCAAACATCTGGTTCCTCAGCAAAACCCGGTTAGATACAGTATAAGGATGGGTATGCCAGACCTGGGTAAGGTACAGAATTCATGGCTCCTAAAGCGTTTACTAGACATGATACTGATGGGGATGCACTTATGTAAATGACTAAAACTATCCCCTGTGCAATGATTAAATGTACCAGTCGCCACTGCTCCCCTGAAGGACCTCGCGTCTCATGAATATGCCTCAAGGAGGAGTGTGTCTCTGTTGTCACTGGTGTTTAGGCCCTTTGTTGAATGGGTAATAGCACCCACCTTCATTATGAGATCCCGAATGGTATCCACATCTTCCCAATTTTGGGATGGAAGGAACCATTCTTGGACAATAATCACACCCCTTACCACTTTCTATTGAACAGCTTTCACCCAAGCGCTGAGGATAGCCATACTTTATATCCATGGACATCCCATGTGTTCAGGGAAGTCATAAAGACAGGCCCGCTTCTTATTGGGAAGCTTCCTCCATTATCTATATGAAACCTGGTTACTATTTTTTCTAGGAGAAAGTGAGGTCTGCAGATGCTGGAGATCAAAGTTGAAACTTTATTGCTGGAACAGCACAGCAGGTCAGGCAGCATCCAGGGAACAGGAGATTCGACGTTTCGGGCACAGGCCCTTCCTCAGGAATGAGCAGAGAGTGTTCAGCAGGAGAAGATAAAAGGTAGGGAGGAGGGACTTGGAGGAGGGGCGTTGGAAATGTGATAGGTGGAAAGAGGTCAAGGTGAGGGTGATAGGTCGGAGTAGGATGGAGGCGGAGAGGTCAAGAAGAAGACTGCAGGTCAGGAAGGCGGTGCCGGGCTGGAGGGATCCGGCTGAGACAAGGTGGGGGGAGGGGGGATGAAGAAACTGGTGAAGTCCAAGTTCATCCCCTGCGGTTGGAGGGTTCCCAGTCGGAAGATAAGACGCTCCTCCTCCGACCGTCGGGTTGTTGTGGTTTGGCGGTGGATGAGTCCAATGACCTGCATATCCTCGGTGGAGTGGGAGGGGGAGTTGAAATGCTGTGCTACAGGTTGGTTGGGTTGGTTCGTCCGGGTGGCCCAGAGGTGCTCTCTGAATCGCTCCGCAAGTAGGCGGCCTGTCTCCCCAATTTAGAGGAGGCCACACCGGCTGCAGCGGATGCAGTAGATGATGTGGGTGGAGGTGCAGGTGAATCTGTGGCGGATATGGAAGTTTCCTTTGGGGCCTTGGAGAGAAGTGAGGGGGGAGGTGTGGGCGCAAGTGTTGCACCTCCTGCGGTTGCAAGGGAAGGTGCCGGGAGTGGAGGTTGGGTCGGTGGGGGGTGTGGATCTGACAAGGGAGTCGCGGAGGGAGTGGTCTCTACGGAAAGCTGCTAGGGGAGGGGAGGGAAATATATCCTTGGTGCTGGGGTCTGTTTGGAGGTGGCGGAAGTGACGGCGGATGATGCGATGTACATGGAGATTGGTGGGGTGGTAGGTGAGGACCAGTGGGGTTCTGTCCTGGTGGCGGTTGGAGGGGCGGGGCTCAAGGGCGGAGGAGCGGGAAGTGGAGGAGATGCGGTGGAGGGCACCGTCGACCACGTCGGGGGGGAAATTGCGGTCCTTGAAGAAGGAGGCCATCTGTGTTGTACATATTTTGAACTGGTCCTCCTGGGAGCAGATGCGGCGGAGACGAAGGAATTGGGAGAATGGGATGGCGTTTTTACAGGGGGCAGGATGGGAGGAGGTGTAGTCCAGGTAGCTGTGGGAGTCGGTTGGTTTGTAGTAGATGTCCGTGTTGATTCGGTCGCCTGAGATAGAAACAGAAAGGTCTAGGAAGGGGAGGGAGGAGTCCGAGACTCTCCAGGTGAATTTGAGGTTGGGGTGGAAGGTGTTAGTGTAGTGGATGAACTGTTCAACCTCCTCGTGGGAGCACGAGGTAGCGCCGATACAGTCATCAATGTAGCGAAGGAAAAGATGGGGGGTGGGGCCAGTGTAGTTGCGGAAGATGGACTGTTCCACATACCCTACGAAGAGGCAGGCATAGCTGGGGCCCATGCGGGTGCCCATGGCTACTCCTTTTGTTTGGAGAAAGTGGGAGGATTGGAAAGAAAAGTTGCTCAGGGTGAGGACCAGTTCGCTCAGTCGAAGGAGGGTGTCGGTGGAAGGGTACTGGGTGGTACGGCGGGAAAGGAAGAAGCGGAGTGCTTTGAGTCCTTCGTGATGGGGGATGGAGGTGTACAGGGACTGGATGTCCATGGTGAAGATGAGGTATTGGGGACCGGGGAAGCGGAAATCCTGGAGGAGGTGGAGGGCGTGGGTGGTGTCACGAACGTAGGTGGGGAGTTCTTGGACTAATGGGGACAGGATCGTGTCGAGGTATGCCGAGATGAGTTCGGTTGGGCAGGAGCAGGCTGAGACGATGGGTCGTCCGGGGCAGTCAGGTTTGTGGATTTTGGGCAGGAGGTAGAAACGGGCGGTGCGGGGTTGTGGGACTATGAGGTTGGAGGCGGTGGATGGGAGGTCCCCTGAGGTGATGAGGTTATGGATGGTCTGGGAGATGATGGTTTGGTGGTGGGGGGTGGGGTCATGGTCAAGGGGACGGTAGGAGGAGGTATCTGCGAGCTGGCGTTTGGCCTCAGCGGTGTAAAGGTCAGTGCGCCAAACTACTACTGCGCCTCCCTTGTCAGCTGGTTTGATGGTGAGGTTGGGGTTGGAACGGAGGGAGTGGAGGGCTGCGCGTTCCGAGGGTGAGAGGTTGGAGTGGGTGGGAGGGGTGGGGGAGTTCAGGTAGCGGTTAATATCGCGGCGGCAGTTTGCTATGAAGAGGTCGAGGGCAGGTAGGAGGCCAGCACGGGGTGTCCAGGTGGACGGGGTGTGTTGGAGGTGGGAGAAGGGGTCGTCAGAGGGTGGGCGAGAGTCTTGATTGAAGAAGAAGGCACGGAGGTGAAGGCGGCGGAAGAATTGTTCGGTGTCACTCCGTGTATTGAATTCATTGACCCGAGAACGTGTGGGAACGAAGGTGAGACCTCTGCTGAGGACTGATCTTTCATCCTCAGAGAGGGGCAAGTCTGGAGGGATGGTGAACACACGGCAGGGCTGGGAGCTAGGACCTGGTGTGGGGCTGGAGCTGGATGTGGGGGCGGGGTTAGGCCTGGGGGCGGGGACAGAGGTCGGCGTGGGGGCGGAGTTGGACATGGTGATGGACACCGGCGGGGGGGCGGGGTTAGGCGCAGTGACGGAACTCGGCCGGGGGGCGGGGTTAGGCGCGGTGACGGATCGTAGCGGGGGGGCGGGGTTAGGCGCGGTGACAGATCGTAGCGGGGGGGCGGGGTTAGGCGTGGTGACGGAACGCGGCGGGGGGGCGGGGTTAGGCGCGGTGACAGATCGTAGCGGGGGGGCGGGGTTAGGCGTGGTGACGGAACGCGGCGGGGGGGCAGAGACACATGCGGCGATGTGGTCCAAATGTAGTTTGCTGACGTCACTGGGGGCGGAAGTAGCTGCGGCGACCACGGAGACAGAGTTCTTCCCCATAGCCGCGGAGGTCGCCAATCTGTTGGCGATTGTCTTCATGACGATCGCAGAGCAGGTTGTCTGTGCGGCGATCCCGGAGGCGGTTGTTTGGGCCGCGATCATGAAGGTTGCGAGGTCGGTGGGGGCGGAAGTGACGTCATCGTCTAGCCAAGGCAAAGCAACCAATTTCCTTGTCCTTAATAAAATTGGCACTCCCCATGTTGTAATTGCAGGAACAATTTTTCCGATCACGGTTCCCTGTTCGATTACTTGGGAATGGGATCGGGATTTCCCTGTTAAACGTTCAGTCTCACCTGAGTTTTGCGCACATTGGAGGAATGCTAAGACTTTGAGCTCCACTAAAACTGACTCTCTAGGGTATGCATTCCTTAGTACCTTTACCTTGCGAGGTTCTGCAAGAATCATCAGCCATCAGAATCGAAATTATCTCATTTGCAATCTTACCCTCTTGGTTAATGAGACGGCTGCTGCCCTGGCAAGAGTTAAGGACATGCTTTCAGAATTGCGCCTACTTTCCCAACAAAACCAGTGCGCCCACCATTACACATTTGCAAAGGAAGGTGGAGTTTGCGCCATAGTCAAAGGCAAATGCATTATGAGGGTCATCGAAAATATCACCAGCCAGATAGATAACATCTGCACCTTTGTCAGCCAAATGACTGAAGGCACAGGATGGGGAGATTGAGGTTTTGGCTCATGGTACAACTGGCTTATCAATATGGCTATGTATGCTGCCATTGTTTTAGTTGATCTTTTTGTGGGTATTGCTATTGTTAAGTATTATTACTAAGATATTAGCTTCTATTGATAGCATTGATTCCACCCAGAAGATGCTTATTCTCCACTTAGATGAAGATGAGGAAACACCATTGTCTGCCCCTGGTCCTCCCCGGGGGAGGAGGAGGTATGACAGTCTTTGGCTGCCAGCAAATTGGATTAATATGATCAGTGCCCTCGCATTTATAGTGTGGTCAAAAGGGGGAAGTGAGGATCTAAAATCTGGATTTAGACTGTTGTCAGGAGCAACAAATCTATGCAAGCCTTTATTAACCACAAAATGGCTTTTCAATACAAAGTAACATAACAAAATGACTTCAGGTTAACACTTTGCTAAAATGGTTGGAAGCTGCATTCCTGCTTTGCTGAGCTAGCTGAATTAAAATATAAAGCAGACAATGAAGTCTTCATAAAATAAATAATAAAACTTTAACTGACCACTCTGACTAACCTTGAACCACAAGCATGAGACGATAATGTGCAAGTGATAGTACTGTTTCTCAGGAAATATCATTGGATTAACCTGCTGTCCATTATGTCACTTTATTACATTTCATTGGTTTTCCTTTGTAATTAAGATTGCACTGTCTCTTAAGAAACCTATAAAAATGACTTATTGTTCAAATTCAATTGCACAGTTTCTCCAAGGAACACAGAAGCTTTTAACCTCTGTGTTGCTGGACAAAATTGTGCCCGGCGTCGAGAATAAACTGTGAAATTTTGCTGAAGCAGACCGCATTCCTGTTGATTATTTGACTGGATGCAGAACCAAGGGACCCCTCTTGGGGGGTCGAGATCTACAAGGTCCCTTTTAAATCATTCCCCTCTCATCCTAAACCTATGCCCTCTCGTTCTGGACTACCCCAGCCCAGGGAAGAGACTTTGTCTATTTATCCTATCCATGCCCACATGATTTTATAAACCTCTAAGGACACCTCTCAGCCTCCGACACTCCAGGGAAAACAGCCCCAGCCTATTCAACCTCTCCCTATAGCTCAAATCCTCCAACTCTGGCAACATCCTTGTAGATCTTTCCTGAACACTTCCAAATTTCACAACATCCTTCCAATAGGAAGGAGACCAGAATTGCATGCAATATTCCAAAAGTGGCCTAACCAGTGTCCTGTACAGCTGAAACATGACCTCCCAACTCCTGTACTCAATACTCTGACCAATATAGGAAAGCATTCCAAATGCCGCTTTCACTATCCTATCTACCTGCGACTACACTTTCAAGGTGCTATGAACCTGCACTTCAAGGTTTCTTTGTTCAGCAACACTCTTTAGGACCTTACCATTAAGTGCATAAGACCTCCTCTGATTTGCCTTTCCAAAATGCATCACCTCGCATTTGTCTAATTTAAACTCCATCTGCCACTCCTCAGCCCAATCTGATCAAGATCCCGTTATAATCCAAGGTAACCTTCTTTGCTGTCCACCACACCTCCAATTTTGGTGTCATCTGCAAACTTACTAGCTATACCTCTTATGCTCACATCCAATTCATTTATATAAATGATGAAAAGTAGTGGAGTCAGCACCGATCCTTTTGGCATTCCACTGGTCACAGGCCTCCAGTCTGAAAAACAATCCTCTACCACCACCCACTGTCTTCTACCTTTGAGCGAGTTCTGGAGCCCAAATGGCTAGTTCTCCCTGTATTCCATGAGATCTAACCTTGCTAACCAGTTTCCCATGGGGAACATTGTTGAACGCCTTACTGAAGTCCATATAGATCACATCCACCGAGAATAATCTCAGCAAATTCTATGGATTGGGGTCATTGAACTACTTCCCCCAGGTCATTTATCCTCCACCCAACACTAATATTTTTTGTCTCTGTCCGTGTGTGTGTGTGAGAATGAGGAGGTTTAAAAGGGGGTTAGAGTTTAACTACGAACATTGTACAACAACAGTTCACAGTTTATCTGTATTAGAATATCTATATTTGTAGTAAACTGTAGGTCTTGTTAACAACATAAACCTGGCCCATGTTTTTTGTGAGCCTTGGTCTTTCAGATACGTAAATTGGGAACTTTGTGTACATAATATTTTTATCTTTTATGACCACTTGCAGAATAGCAGGGCTTGATTTCCAGACCACCACTACAGTGAGGCTTGATAACTTCATTACTAAGTGTAGTTTAAAATCATACAACACCAGGTTATAGTCCAACAGGTTTATTTGAAAGCTTTAGCTTTCAAAGCGCTGCTTAGAAAGCTAGTGGTTCCAAATAAACCTGTTGGACTATAACCTAATGTCGTGTGATTTTTAACTTTGTCCACCCCAGTCCAACACCAGCTCCTCCACGTCATGAGTGTAGTTTGGCAGCATTTGAACAGATATTAGTCAAGTCCTTCCTCAAATCCTCTGTGACTTAAGTACAATGACCAGGTTGCAATATTTACTGCAACTCTTAACCCAGACCTTATTGAACTAGTTAAACTACTTCTGTGATTCAGGCTGCAACAAAGACCTGTTTATGTTGAATATTTATTTTTTAATCCATTGGCTGGATTAGGCATTGGATTTTCTAAAAACCAGTTTTAAGTAAAACAAGGACATGGACAAACTAATGATGACTATAATAAATTGTATTACTCTGAAGTCCACGTTAAACAACATCAAAATTCATGGTTATTTACTTAAGTGCACATTCCATGCAGAACAAAATAAATGAATTAATGGCACAAATAGAGGTTAATGGATAAGAATCTTATACCTGTAATCATTATGGAGACATAATTACGAGAGGATTACAACTGGGAAATATGATAACAAGAAACGATCCAGGATCAGATGATGCATAATCCATGTAAATGGATGTAAAGAATAACAAGGGAAGATGATACCGGTGGGAGTAATCTATAGGCTTCCTAAAAAGTATCTGTTCTGTAAGACAGAGAATAATTCAGGAGATAATGAGAGTAATAAAAAGACAGTACATTAGTCATAGCAGACTTTAATTTTCATGTAGATTGGGAAAGTCAAATTGGCAAAAGTAGCCATGAGGAAGAATTATGTGTGTATTCAGGGTAGTTTCTTAGAAGATCAGGGGATCAGACCATTTTGGATCTGATAACGTGTACAGTAATGAAGCAGGTTTAATAAATTATCTCAGATGAAAAGATCACCAAGAAACAGTAACTATAACATGTTACTGTTCCTTGATGGAATGGTAGAATTTAGTTTTACTTTGAGAGGGAGTAATATGGGTCAAAAACAACTGTGCTAAACTTAAGGATAATTACAGAGGGATGAGGGCAGAGTTGGCTGGAGTGGACTAAGAAAGGGATTTAGCAGAAAAAAGATGGTTGAGAGACAATGGTAAACATCTAAGAAACTAGTTCATGACTCATTTCAAGGAAGGGGATGAACTGACCATGGTTAGTCAAAGAAATTAGGGATAGCATCAAATTTAAGTAACATAGTGTGGCAAAGATTAATGACTGTCCAATCCTGTGGCCTAGTTTTAAAAGCCAACAAAAGATGAACAAAAACAAAAAGAGGAAGAAAATAAATTGAGGATAAACTTACGAGTATTTTAAAAGTAGACAGTAAGAGGCAAATAAAGTTAAGAAGAATCCAAAGGGTTTTTACAAATACA
Organism: Chiloscyllium plagiosum; assembly: GCF_037043375.1. Taxonomy (NCBI): domain Eukaryota; kingdom Metazoa; phylum Chordata; class Chondrichthyes; order Orectolobiformes; family Hemiscylliidae; genus Chiloscyllium; species Chiloscyllium plagiosum. The sequence goes on along the minus strand of NW_028270141.1, from coordinate 3,647,686 downwards.
TTAAAGACAAAAGGGTAATTAGGGAGAGAATAGGGCCCCTCAAAGATCAGCAAGATGACCTTTGTGTGAAACCGCAGGAGATGGGGAGATACTAAATGAATATTTTGCATCAGTATTTACTGTGGAAAAGGACATGGAAGATATAGAATGTAGAGAAATATATGGTGACATTTTGAAAAATGTCGATATTACAGAGGAGGAAGTGCTGGATGTCTTGAAACGCATAAAAGTGGATAAATCCCCAGGACCTGATCAGGTGTACCCTAGAACTCTGTGGGAGGCTAGGGAAGTGATTGCTGGGCCTCTTGCTGAGATATTTGTATCACTGATAGTCACAGGTGAGGTGCCGGAAGACTGGAGGTTGGCTAACATGGTGCCACTGTTTAAGAAGGATGGGAAGGACAAGCTAGGGAACTATAGACCAGTGAGCCTGACGTCGGTGATGGGCAAGTTGTTGGAGGGAATCCTGAGGGACAGGATCTACATGTATTTGGAAAGGCAAGAACTGATTAGGGATAATCAACATGGCTTTGTGCGTGGGAAATAATGTCTCACAAACTTGATTGAGTTTTTTGAAGAAGTAACAAAGAAGATTGACGATGGCAGAGCGGTAGATGTGATCTGTATGCACGTCAGTAAGGCATTCGACAAGTTTCCCCATGGGAGACTGGTTAGCAAGGTTAGATCTCATGGAATACAGGGAGAACTAACTATTTGGATACAGAACTGGCTCAAAGGTAGAAGACAGAGGGTGGTGGTGGAGGGTTGTTTTTCAGACTGGAGGCCTGTGACCAGTGGAGTGCCACAAGAATCGGTGCTGGGCCCACTACTTTTCATCATTTATATAAATGATTTGGATGTGAGCATAAGAGATATAGTTAGTAAGTTTGCAGATGACACCAAAATTGGAGGTGTAGTGAACAGTAAAGAAGGTTACCTCAGATTACAACGGGATCTTGATCAGATGGGCCAATGGGCTGAGAAGTGGCAGATGGAGTTTCATTCAGATAAATGTGAGGTGCTGCGTTTTGGGAAAGCAAACCTTAGCAGGACTTATACACTTAATGCTAAGGTCTTAGGGAGTGTTAATGAACAAAAAGACCTTGGAGTGCAGGTTCATAACTCCTTGAAAGTGGAGTCACAGGCAGATAGGATAGTGAAGAAGGTATTTGGTATGCTTTCCTTTATTGGTCAGAGTATTGAGTATAGGAGTTGGAAGGTCTTGTTGCGGCTGTACAGGACACTGGTTAGGCCACTGTTGGAATATTGCATGCAATTCTGGTCTCCTTACATCTGGAAGGATGATGTGAAACTTGGAAAGATTCAGAAAAGATTTACAAGGTTGTTGCCAGGGTTGGAGGATTTGAGGAGAAAGTGAGGAGATCAGAGCTGAAAATGTGTTGCTGGAAAAGCGCAGCAGGTAGGGCTTATGCCCGAAACGTCGATTCTCCTATTCCTTGGAGGATTTGAGCTAAAGGGAGAGGCTGAATAGGCTACAGCTGTTTTCCCTGGAGCGTCGGAGGCTGAGATTTATAAAATCATGAGGGGCATGGATAGGATAAATAGACAAAGTCTTTTCCCTGCGGTGGGGGAGTCCAGAACTAGAGGGCATAGGTTTAGGATGAGAGGGGAAAGATATAAAAAAGAGACCTAAGGAGCAACTTTTTCACGCAAAGGATGGTACGTGTACGGAATGAGCTGCCCGAGGAAGTGGTAGAGGCTGGTACAATTGCAACATTTAAAAGGCATTTGGATTGGTATATGAATAGGAAGGGTTTGGAGGGATATGGGCTGGATGCTGGCAAATGGGACTAGATTGGGTTGGGATATCTGGTCAGCATGGACAAGTTGGACCGAAGGGTCTGTTTCTGTGCTGTACACCTCTATGATGCTAAGAGCTTCTTTAAATTAAAAAAAAGAGGGAGCCCAAAGTGAATGTAGGCTCCTTAGAAAACTAGACTTGGGAAATAATGATGGCGAATCAGGAAATGGCATAAATGTTGGAGAAATACTTTGTGTCAGTCTTCACAGTAGAGGACGCTAATTGCATTATAAAAGTATTAAATAATCAAGAAGCTAAAAGAAGGGAAGAACAACTCACTAGAGGAAAGGTACTAGGTAAACTAATGGGATTAAAAGTATATACAAGGCTGAATTAGGCAGAGTTTAAATCAGTACGGGAATCAAGGGTTGTGGGAAAAGGCAGAAGTGAGCTTATCGGACTGTCTAAATCTCATTAAATGACAACAGACTCGATGGACTGAATGGCCTAATTTTGCACCTGTTAATGGTCTTATGGAAGTTATGACATAGTTTGATAAATTTAATATTTATACATCGGTGGGCTTTGAGCACAATAAAGTGCTTTGAGCAACTAGACAGAAGCAGATGAATACATATTGAATTGACAAATGAGGAGGAGGAAAATACAGCAGCCATTCCACCCCTCCTCATCTGATTGTATCATTGCCATAACCTTGGTCTTGAATTAAAAACAGGTGTTTGCCGCATATATTCATCTGGGTACAGAGGCACTGATCATTCCAATAATCTGTCCAAGTGCCCTTTCGTTAAAGATATCAAATAGATCAATATTTAATTCAACAACACACACATAACTCTCTCATATATAAATAGAACATTCAAAAAACCACTTATATTTGTGTTTTCCTTGATATTTTATTCTTATTTGAGATTCAGTTCACCTGTATCCAACAAAACAGGCCATAACCTCAAGGCCACATAAGATTCTATTAATTGTGCTGGATCAGAAACACATTTCAAATTTGTGCTTATTTTCTATGGTGCACAGACACATTTTAAATGACCGATTTTTCATATCAAATATGTTTATTCACAAACTAATTAGTAGACATCAATTAAAACTACTAAATGGTTCAGTACAATTCTTTTTAAAGTCATTCTCAGTTATTTTTAAATTGGCATACCCACAGGTAGAAAACTAGACAGCATTCTGAAAGATACTTGGTTATGGTGATCCTTTCTTCAGCTAAATACATAGAAATGCACAAGGTTACTTTTATATACTTCAAAAATACTTTGGAATGGAAGAAGAAATAAAAGAATCAATTACATTCTTTCATTCTTCCTGATTCATGGAAAAGCTGACCTTTTGGATTATGCAAACCAATTTTAGTGGAATCTTGAAACATAATCTAACCAATGCAATTTCAAGGGCATTTTGGACATGAATTCCAGATTGCTCCCAAAGTAGAAACTCTACCCCATATCATGATCTAATTTTGCACATTGTGGTGCAGACACCCACCTGTCACTGCCATTGCTGTGTGCCTTAACAGAAAGGGTACATACCTATTTTCCTAACATATGGAGCTATTTTACAATTCAGTCTGTAGGCGAGGAGCCAAACTTTCTCTGAACTCAGGCATGGATAAACTGCTTACTTGCCGCACTCTACCTTAACTTGCATTATTCAATGCTCCTTGTAGAGCCAGATACAGAATTCTTGGGGGCTCTAATAGTAGGATATTTCAGGGCTCTGAAGCACCCTTACGTCTCAGCCCATTTCTCTCTGCAGTACCAGGAAATCAGGAGTTCAGCCACAATGGGAAGAAATAGCAGACTGAACAGTTTTTAAATTCATTAGCTTAATAATTCTCCCTTGTGTTAAGGCAGGTGAACTTACAGTGTTATCCTCGCCGCTTCTTGGTGCTTTTCTTCAATTTCTTGAGGATTTCCTTCCAGGTCCACAAAAAGTCAATTTAGATCTGACTCTTATTCTTATCAACTGACGAAAGACAGGTCCTTAAAATGCCATCTTGACATTTAGTTCAGAACTGCAGCAGAATGTTTAGATTGCAACCATGAAACCAGGTTTTCCAAACATTGGAGGGAATAATTTAAACAATATTCCAGCCTTTGCTTACAGTACACCTGTATTTATTCCATTTGTGTCTTGTATCATCATTACCTGGCTCAGACTTCTTACTAGTACAAAATGAACATTATTTGTAATTCTTGTTGTTTAAGTTGTACCATATGTACCTGTGAATTGGGAGCACTTGCCACTTTGATTGGTTGTGGTTAAACATGATTAAGTACAGGGTTAGGTCTTTATAAATAATAAAATATGAAAAATATTCCCTTAAGAGATCAAATTCTGCAAGGCTGGTTTCTGTTTTTTATCAGCTGCAGCCGGTATCAAGCGTGTAGCCAATATTCTATATTAAAGCAAAGGAGCTTGAATATGGAGAACAACAGTGCACCTTTTGGGACTCAGGGCGACAAGATTTCCATAATTATCTGTTATTGAACTCTTGGGAGAAAAGAAAAAATATTGCTTAACACATGTACTTTGAGTCTTCAAATTCAAATGGAGAAAATGTAACTGAGATGATGTTCAATTTTGAACCTTCTTTAAGAAAGTTTACCACATAACAGTGCAGCCTGATTTCCAATTATTTTATGTTGATGGAATTAAATTGATGCAATAAACTGAAGTAGTGTCTGAGCTGCAATCCTTCATCAGAACTGTCCAGAAACAACAAAGGTATTCTTGCTATCAGTCATTTTAGTAAGGAGAGGAATTGGAGTTTCATATGACTGAGTGCGCAGTTGAACAGCAGTAAAGACCTTTAGGGTGTAGTTTTGCTCGCTGAGCTGTAGATTTGATATCCAGACGTTTCATTACCTGGCTAGGTAACATCATCAGTGGCGACCTCCAAGTGAAGCGAAGCTGTTGTCCCCTGCTTTCTATTTATATCTTTCTCCTGGATGGGGTTCCTGGGGTTTGTGGTGATGTCATTTCCTGTTTGTTTTCTGAGGGGTTGATAGATGGCATCTAGATCTATGTGTTTGTTTATGGCGTTGTGGTTGGAGTGCCAGGCCTCTAGGAATTCTCTGGCATGTCTTTGCTTAGGCTGTCCCAGGATAGATGTGTTGTCCCAGTCGAAATGGTGTTTTTTTTCATCCGTGTGTAGGGCTACGAGGGAGAGAGGGTCATGTCTTTTTGTGGCTAGCTGATGTTCGTGTATCCTGGTGGCTAACTTTCTTCCTGTTTGTCCTACGTAGTGTTTGTGACAGTCCTTGCATGGAATTTTGTAGATGACGTTGGTTTTGCCCACGGGTTGTACTGGGTCTTTTAAGTTTGTTAGTTTTTGTTTGAGAGTGCTACTAAGATTCCGATGGGTCTTAGTAGTCTGGCTGTCATTTCTGAAACTTCTTTGATGTATGCTAAGGTGGTTAGGGTTTCTGGCTGTGTTTGGTCTGCTTGTCATGGTTTGTTCTTGAGGAATCTGCGGACTGTATTTTTTGAGTATCCGTTCTTCTTGAATACGTTGTATAGGTGGTTCTCCTCTATTTTCTGAAGTTCGTCTGTGCTGCAGTGTGTGGTGGCTTGTTGGAATAGTGTTCTGATACAGCTTTGTTTGTGTGTGTTGGGATGGTTGCTGGTGTAGTTAAGTATTTGGTCAGTGTTTGTCGGTTTTCTGTATACGCAGGTTTGTAGTTCTCCGTTGTCCTTTCTTTCGATTGTGACGTCCAGGAATGCGAGTTTGTTGTCGGTTTCTTCCTCCTTGGTGAACTTTATGCCTGCGAGGGTGTTGTTGATGATGTTAAATGTCTCTTCTATCTTGTTTCGTTTTGTGATGACAAAGGTGTCATCTACATAGCGGACCCAGATTTTTGGTTTGATGGTTGGTAGGGCTGTTTGTTCTAGTCTTTGCATTACTGCTTCTGCTATGAATCCTATGAAACAAACTTAAAAGACCCAGTACAACCCATGGACAAAACCAACGTCATCTACAAAATTCCATGCAAGGACTGCCACAAACACTACGTAGGACAAACAGGAAGAAAGTTAGCCACCAGGAAACACGAACACCAGCTAGCCACAAAAAGACATGACCCTCTCTCCCTCGTAGCCCTACACACGGATGAATAAAAACACCATTTCGACTGGGACAACACATCTATCCTGAGAGAGGCTAAGCAAAGACATGCCAGAGAATTCCTAGAGGCCTGGCATTCCAACCACAACGCCATTAACAAACGCCTAGATCTAGATGCCATCTATCAACCCCTCAGAAAACAAACAGGAAATGACATCACCACAAGCCCCAGGAACCCCATCCAGGAGAAAGATATAAATAGAAAGCAGGAGACAACAGCTTCGCTTCACTTGGAGGTCACCACTGATGATGTTACCTAGCCAGGTAATGAAATATCTGGATATCAAACCTACAGCTCAGCAAGTAAACCTACACCCTAAACCTCAACCTGAGCTACAAACCTTCACAAACCTTGCAGTAAAGAACTTCCCTGCTTTCTCCTCAGAGTTCAGAAGGGAAGTAACATTTTAAGTACAGTGGAGGAAGATCAACAGTTAACACATCAATCGCAACTTCAGTTAATTTTAGCCAAGCTGCAATACTCAAATTCTGATGTCCCAGAAGATGTTTGAAGATTTTTGAAAATTGCCTTTCAGATCACAGAATGGTTACAGCACAGGAGGCCATTCAGTATATTGCCTCTGGACTGACTCTCTGAATAAATGTCTCACTTAATGCCATTTTCGAGCATACTCCACATAATCCTGCACATTGCTTTTTTTAAGTCTGAGCATCTTTTAAATTTATCAATTGAGTCTGCCTCCAACTCATTCTCAGGTGCAGATTCTAACGACTTACTGCATGAGAAAACTTTTTCTCGTGTCATTTCAGAGATTGGAGAGGTAATGGCCCAGTGGTAGACTAGTAATTCAGAAACTCAGCAAATGTTCTGGGGATCTGGGTTCAAATCCTGCCATAGGATTGTGGAATTGGAATTCAGTAAAAGAATCTGGCATTAAGGATCTAATGATGACCATGATTTATAATTGGATTTATAATCATCTATAAAGGAATAATTTGATTAGGGATCGTCAACATGATTTTGTGAAGGGTATGTCTTGTACAGCTTACCAGAGTCTTGTACAGCTGAAGCATGACCTTGTGGCTCCAAAACTCAATCTCCCTACCAATAAACACCAACACAGGCCTTCTAAACATACCCTTCACAAAACCGCGTTGACTATCCCTAATCAAATTATTCCTTTATAGATGATTATAAATCCAATTATAACCTTATTGAGTTCTTCAAGAAGGTGGCAAAACAGGTGGATGAAGGTAAAGCAGTTGATGTGGTGTATATGAGTTCAGTATGGCATTTGATAAGGTTCCACACGGTAGGCTATTGCACAAAATAGAGTTTGGGGATTGAAGGTGATTTAATGGCTCGGTGAAAGAAGACGGTGGGGGTTGATGGAAATGTTCATCCTAGAGCTCATTTACCAGTAGTGTGCCACAAGGATCTGTTTGGGGCCACTGCTGTTTGTCATTTTTATAAATGATCTGGATGTGGGCGTAGAAGGATAGGTTAGTAAATTTGTAGATGGCACTAAGCAGAGTTGTGGACAGTGCCAAAGGATGTTGTGGGTTACAGAGGGATGGAGATAAGATGCAGAGCTGGGCTGAGAGATGGCAAATGGAGTTTAAAGTGGAAAAGTGCGAGGTAGTTCACTTCAGAAGAAGTAACAGGAATGCAGAGTATGGGGCTAATGGTAAAATTCTTGGCAGTATAGATGAACAGAAAGATCTCGCTGTCCAGGTGCATAAATCCCTGAAAGTTGCCACCCAGGTTGATAGGGTTATTTAGAAGGCCTGTGATGTGTTGGTGTTTATTGGTAGGGGGATTGAGGTTTGGAGCCACAAGGTCATGCTTCAGCTGTACAAGACACTGGTGAGGCTGCACCTGGAGTATTGTGTACAGTTCTGGTCACTGCATTATAGGAAGGATGTGGAAGCTTTGGAAAGGGTTCAGAGGAGATTTACGAGGATGTTGCCTGGTCTGGAGGGAAGGTCTTACAAGGAAAGGCTGGGGGATCTGAGGTTGTTTTCATTAGAGAGAAGAAGGTTGAGAGGTGACTTAATTGAGATGTATAAGATTATCAGAGGGTTACATAGGCTGGACAGTGAGAGCCTTTTTCCTCAGATGGTGAAGGCTAACACGAGGGGACATAGCTTTAAATTGAGGGGTGATAGACTTAGGACAGATATCAGGGGTAGTTTCTTCACTCGGAGAGTAGTAGGCGCATGGAACGGCCTGCCTGCAACAGTAGTAGATTCGCCGACATTAAGGGCATTTAAATGGACATTGGGCTTACATATGTATAATAATAGAATATTGTAGGTTGGATGGACATCAGATTAATTTCACAGGTCGGTGCACCATTGAGGGCCAAAGGCCCTGTACTGCGCTATAATGTTCCATGTTCTATCTATGTTCTATGAATCCATTGTCAATTGATGGAAAAACCCATCTGGTTCACTAATGACTTTCAGGGAAGGAAATCTGCTGGTAGGAAAGTGAGGACTGCAGATGCTGGAGATCAGAATCGAGAGTATGGTACTGGAAAAGCACAGCAGGTCAGGCATACATCCAAGGAGTAGCAGAATCAATGTTTCAGGTATAAGCCCAGATGACAGCTTATGCCCGCAGCATTGATTCTCCTGCTCCTCAGATGCTGCCTGATCTTCTGTGTTTTCCCAGCACCACACTCTTGACAAGGAAATCTGCTGGCCTACAGGTGACTCCAGACCCGCAGCAATGTGGTTGACTCTTAACTGCCCTGTGGGCAATAAATGCTGGTCTGGCCAGAGATGCCCACATCCTGTGAGTAAATAAAATAAAATTTGCTTCTTTTGCCAATTACTTAAAATCTGTGCCGTCTCATTCTCAATCCTTTCACAAATGGGTACTTTTTTTTCTAATTTACTCCGGCCCGATCTCTCATGATTTTAAATGCCTTTACTGAATATCTTTTCAGCTTTGTCTTCTCCAATGTATATTGTAGCATTCTAGATATGTACTGTTGATCACCTCCACACCAAGTATTACGGTAATTGTGAATAGTGTGAAGGACCAAACACAAGCTGGCTCTTTAAATAAAGAAAATAGTCAAACTGGAAGCTTGCAACAAAAACAGAAACAGCTGGGAATACCCAACAGGTTGCTCAGCCAACCTTAAAGAAGAAGTTTGGTTAATGTGTCAGAAAAAAAACGACATGAAAATGCAGCACTGGTGATGAAAACATGGATACCGATATGGAGGTTTGATAAACCTTTAATCAAATACTGTTTAATGTACTACATACTTCTGAATTGATGTTCTGGCAACGTACACGAAGGATACACCAACAACTGCTCTTTCACAACAAGTGCCAGGCAGTGCTTCTATCTCTAAATAAAAGTCAAGATCTCAGGGGAACAAAATGCCACTAGAACAGATTATTCTGGAAATACTCTGTAGTTCTCACTGCATCTGTCAAGATTAGATTAGATTACTTACAGCGTGGAAACGGGCCCTTCGGCCCAACAAGTCCACACCGACCCGCCGAAGCGTAACCCACCAATTCCCCTACATTTACCCCTTTACCTAACACTACGGGCAATTTTAGCATGGCCAATTCACCTGGCCTGCACATCTATGGACTGTGGGAGGAAACCGGAGCACCCGGAGGAAACCCACGCAGGCACGGGGAGAATGTGCAAACTCCACACAGTCAGTCGCCTGAGTCAGGAATTGAACCCGGGTCTCTGGCGCTGTGAGGCAGCAGTGCTAACCACTGTGCCACCCACAAAGGCAGAAACAGAGCTATTGTTTGAAACTGCTAGCCTTTTATCTTAAAGTGCCCTGAGACTGAATATCACAAGCACAGTTAGAGGTCCACAAGGAACTTGACCAGCTGGAGGTTTCACATTCACATCAACAAAAACAACAAACGAAAGCTATCAGTTTCAAAAGCAAGCATGGATATAGATTTATACTAAGTTATACTGAAAATATGAGTCTTTTGGAACTTAAATGGACATTTTGTGATTTGTCTAGTAGAAGCCCTCTTCCCTGAGTTCATGCTAGCATTTTCAGCCTTATTCCCATTCACATCAACACTTCCCACAAATTACTTCCTTTTCACACCTATCTAATCTATCACTCTTCTCCTGAATATAGGATTATATTCACTGGGATCTTGATGAATCAGAGTCATACAGCACAAAAACAGACCCTTTGGTCCAACTAGTCCACACTAACCATGTTCCTAAACTAGTTCCACCTGCCTGCATTTGGCCCATATCCCTCCAAACCTTTCCTCTTCGTATATTTATCCAAATGCCCTTTAAATGTTGTAACTGTACCTGCGTCTACCACTTCCTCTGGCAGTTTGTTCCACACATGAAGAACTCTAAGAAATTGCCCCCCAGGTCCTTTTTAAATCTTTCTCTTGTCACCTTAAACCTATGTCCCTAGTTTTCAACTCCCCCACCCTCAGGAAAAGATCCTTGTTATTTACCATTTCTGCCCCTCATGGTTTTATAAACCTCTACAAGGTTACCTCTCCTTCACTCCAGTGAAAAAGAGTCCCAGTCTAACCTTTATAACTCAAACTCTCTATTCCCAGCAACATCCTGGTAAATCCTTCCTCAACCTTCTCCAATTTAACAATATCGTATCGGAATCTACAAAATTTTCACCGAGAGATACCCAATGACCGGGGGTTCATCAAGAGTGATGAGTCTATGGAATTCTCTGCCATAATATTGTATGTTTTCAAGGAGAGAGGTATAGTTCTTCAGGCTAAAGGGATCAAAGAGCAGAGGGAGAAACAGGAACAGGGTATTGAGTTAATAATCAGCCATGATCATATTGAATGGATCAATGGGCCAAATGGTCTATTTGTGCTATTTCCTACGTTTTATTCTTCACCGCTTCAGTCCAAGTTGCTGACCTCTTCAATGACTTCCTTAGAAATACAAAAACATTTATTCTAAAGTTTGTTTTAAATTGTATATATTTTGTTACATTTTAGTTTTTGTGCATGTAAAATCATGATGTACGAATGGAGTTATAAAACATGAAACTTTCTAAACCGACTAAGCAACAAATCAGAATGTTATATTTGCTTTCATTATACAAATAATAACATGAAACAGTTATGCAATTGGGCAGCCAATTGCTGTCCGAAGCTCCACTGACATCCCAATCCTTAATGATCGAGTAACCTAGGATAACCATGTAAAGGACAATGGTAAAACAGTTGCAAAAATCTTCAACCACAGGTACAGAGTGTATAAACTATCTTTGCCACCGTCTGAGGCCCTCAGTATCAGAGGAGCTAGTCTTCAGCCGGTTTGATCCAATCCACATAATATCAGAAATGGCTGAAGGCACTGTACACTGCAAGCACTACAGATTGTGACAGCATCCTAGCTTGACAGTTTATCTTCAGTATTAGTCAGACTCTAAGACAAGCTGCTCTAGTCCATCTGCAACAATAGCATCTAGTTATTTTGAAATCACTCTTCTTGGACATGTTATGACATGTTTTGGGAGCAGCTGGGACTTGAACCTCAACCTCCCAGATCAGAGGTAGGGTCTCTACCACTGTGCCACAAAACCTCCATCAGTGGTATCTCCTTGACAATATGGAATGTTGTCCACCTGTCCAAAAAATTAGAACAAATCCAATCTAACCCAACGCTTACCATGTTCTCAACAACAATCCTATCAGTCTCCTCTCAATCATCATGAAACGGTGTTGTTACCAGTGTTATCAAGTGCCCTCATTCAGTAACAGCCTACTTACCAATGCTCTGCTTGCATAACAAGGGGCATCGAATTCCAGACTTCACTACCATCTTTATCTAAACATGACCAAAGAGCTGACTTCAAGAGGTGAAGTGAAAGTTAACAACCCTTGACATGAATAAAATATTTGACTGTATATGGGGTCAAAGAATCCTCAAAATTAAAGTCAATGGGGATAAGTGGTAGAAATTTACCAATTGGAGCCAGACTTATTAGAAACAAAGATGGCTGTAGTTATTGTAGGAGAAAGTGAGGACTGCAGATGCTGGAAATCAGAGTCAAGAGTGTGGTGCTGAGAAAGCACAGCAGGTCAGGCAGCGTCCGAGAAGCAGGAGAATCAACATTGAGCATGAACTCTTCATCAGGAATCAAATGTCTTCGTAATGAAGAGCTGATGCTCAAAACGTCAATTCTCCTGCTCCTTGGATGCTGCCTGACCAGCTCTGCTTTTCCAGCACCACACTCTGTAGTTATTGTAGGCCAATCAACCAGCCCCAGGACATCAATGCAAGTGGTCCTCTGGACAGTAACCTAGGCCTAGTTAACTCAGTTCAGTTGCTTCATCAATGACCTTCCTATCATAAGTTCAGAAATGGGAATATTTGCTGATGATTGAAGAGTGTGGAGCAAGATTCACAATGCTTCAAATAATGCAGTAATTTATGTCTGTATGCAAGTCCCCATCTCCAAGTTTCAAGACCTGGACAACATTCAGACTCAGATATCTAAGTGACATTTGTGCTCTCCAGGTGCCAGGCATTGACCACCTCTCTTTGAGATCTTGGACACTAACATTAACTGGTAATGTTAGTGGGACAGCCATACAAAATACAGTGAAGGTCAGAGGTCAGGAGCTCTATGGCAGGTAATTCTCTTCTGGACCACCCACCATAACCATCCCCTCTCCCCCCAAAGTCTGACTGTCACCTAGAAGACATATGAGGAGTGTGCCTTCCGGATGAGTGTAGCTCCAACAAAAATCAAGAAGCTCAACACCACCCCTGAAAAAAACAACCCACTTGACTTGTTCTCTATTCACTTTCTTATACATTAATTTCATCCACCTCTGTGGCTGCACATGTACCATTTGCGACATCCACTCAAGCAACTCACCATCTTCTTCGGCAGCATCTTCCAAACCTGTGATCACTACTACCTAAAAGGACAAGGGTATCTGGGAAATGGGAATGACATCACCTTTAAGTTTCCTTCCTAGTTGTAGACCATTTTAACTTGGAAATATATCACTGCTGCTTTACAGTTATTGGATCAAACTTCAGGAACTTGCCATCCCTGAACAGGAGAGTGGATTCACCCCCAACTACATGGACTAAAGCAATTCAAGAAGTCATCTCATTACCATTTTGTCATAGGCAATTTATAATGGTTAACCAAAGCTATCCTTGTTAGCACATGCACATCCCAAAAATGAATAATAAAGAAAAAGCTGAACTTTCCCACACTGACCAGTTGAAAATAAGACCTACCAACTCTCAACAGCTTCATTATCTGCCATACTAGACGACCTACCAAACAAACTATGGTACAAGGTGTGTGATTTATATATTGTTTAATACTGTTTATTTTGAATATTTAACTAGTGGCATTGAGGTTTCTGTGTGTCTGAAGTGTTTTTGTAGCTATGGTGACTTCTTTTAAAACACATTATTAACAAGATATTTTCTGGAGAGTGGTGGAGTTTTATATATTGTAAAGAAAGAAGTTTCATATCTGATGATATGCAGTTACAACAGCTCGAGAAGATCATCATCAGCCACAGACTGAATATATACAACAGGTATCTGGTCATTCAGAGACAACAAAACCATTTTCAAAGGCAAGAAAGTGGTTATTCCACAATCTCTATGTCAAGTTATGCTTGACCATTTACACATAGGAAAAACCAAGAGATAGACATATGGCCCAGCCTCAGTCAGAATATTGATCAAATTGTGTGAAACATATGAACTCCATCAACTTCAACAATTAAGAGAGTCGCTCCTTTCACATTAAACTCATTCTGAGCCATGATATAAGATTGCCACTGATATTTTCCATGTCCAAGGACATGCCTATATTCTGGTGACATTTAATTAAATTTCCTTTTGACAGACAAATGAAAAATACCACTACTGCAACAGTTGTTGACACTTTATACATTATATTCTATGCACTTGGTATCACTCTATAAATTGTGACTGACTATGGTCCACAGCACTGGTGCAGCCTTCAAGATAGCGAGTTTTGAGAAAATTTGTAGCTCAGGTTTAGGTTCTGGATGTAGGTTTGCTTGCTGAGCTGGAAGGTTCATTTTCAGACATTCTATCACCATACTAGGTAACATCTTCAGTGAGTCTCCGGATGAAACACTGGTGGAGTGGCCCGTTTTCTATTTGTGTTTAGGTTTCCTTGGGTTGGTGATGTCATTTCCTGTTTTTTTCTCAGGGGGTGGTAAATGGGATCCAAGATAATGTGTTTGTTGATAGAGTTGATAAGATAGCAATCCTACATGCAGCCTTCAAAATGGTAAGTGCTTTCTTTTCTTACGATTGTCGGTCTAATAACCATACTGCAACAGCCATTGGGGTTAAATATAAAGCAACTTGTCAAGATTTATGGATAGGGATATTAAATCTATAAGCTACTCCTTGAGGCAAGATTTACACTCACCAGCAATTTTCATGTTTGCAAAACATATCTACAAAGTTCCTCTGTCAGACATTCTTACCGCCCAACTATATATACTCACAAAGTATTGGTGGAATAACGAGACAAAACTGTACAGGAACTCAATTAATGAGCATGCAGTTATCCCAAATTGACCCAGGACAAAGCATGAGTTCAAGATCTTTCTACAGGTACATGGGTTCATAGAAATATCCAACATTTGTGTGTCCAGCCCAGGTGATACAGCATCATCAAAAACAATGGTCCAATCCTCTGACGAGTCAGATGACGTAGCTGAGGTGTGTATGATCAACCATTTATCATTGACAATGATGACTTAGACACAAACTATTGTCGAGACCTTTGTTTTTCTTCCCATTTTTGTTTAAATTTTGACCTTTGAGCTGCAACTTGTTTTGGAAAGGAAGAGAGAACAAACTGATGTTTATGGGAACTGACCTGGAGAAAGAATTTCAGGTTTATTGGGCTTCTCGAGCAGATGTTTAGGCACTGAGATGAATTTCTCAGGGACTGGCAGCTGGTTGGATGTTGAATGTATCAATCATGGGTTGAATGGTGCTGGCCAACCAAACAGAATATTGAAAAAGAATCACAGTTTGATGTGACTTTTGGGCAGAAGGCGGTATGTGTGAAAGCTGCTCGACTGGAAACTATTTTGAGTTCTATTCTCTCTAGTTTCACACACCGTTATAGAATTATTACAGGTTTTAAGGAAAGGTCCCTAATCTGTAAGACACAAGTAGTCTGCAGAAGTTGTTGGCATGAATCAGTGACTTCAAAATTCAAGTAATTTACAATCCTAAATATCAGGAATATAACATATCATTGAAGAATTTGTGAAGGCCTAATATCTATTGTGAAACTGTTGAACAGGCAAATTACAAACATTTATTTTTACTTTAATTCAGCCCTTAACTACGTCAGTCTGTCTGTCCATCTGTCTGAGAATGGGGCTGGTGTTTAAAAAAGATTAGGCTTAATATTAAGGAACTGGCTTTTTGTTTATTTATGTTCTGCTAAAGTTGCATTAATAATAAAGTATTCAGCTTTGTGTTTAAGTACAAATTTGCTATCTGATATTTGTTATGCGTAAAGTAGGGTTAGAAGCAATTGCACAATTTTAGAGTAATTCAATGCTTTAATATTACTGTGTTGCAAATCCAGGGTCAGGGAGGCTGTTCCTGTGACATCTACACATCTACAATGCCTGATATAAATCTATCCACAAAGACATAGCAAACCACAGACATAAACGACAGTAATGACTATATGGGGATGAGATATGGTTAATTATATTTCTGCCAAAATGCTGAAATAATACATTCTTGTATGTTTAACAGAAGTGTTTAATTTTCTAAAAGGAAAAAGGGAATGTATTACTTGGCAAATCTTGGAAAGACTATCTTTAAGACAATAAAATAAAAACTGCAGATACTGGAGATCTGAAACAAAAACAGAAATCACTGGCAAAAAACTCAGGTCTTGCAACATCTGTGGGAAGAAAGCAGAATTAATTATTTGAGTCCAATGACTCTTTAGAATGTAAAGACAGCGAGATGATAACACATAACACACTTGTATAAAAGCTATCCATTTTACTCTTGGTTAGTTAAGGACACAATCCAGTGCAATACAGATTTTTTTAAAAAATCATACATGGAATACTGATGCCAGCAGCTATTGTTCATCCTATTTGACTGTAAAGGTCTTAATTTGTCTTCATTAATCTTATTCTCTTTACATACCTATAGAAGCTTTCACAATTAGGTTGTACATTCCCACAAGTTTTCTCAAGTTTAGTGTATTCTCCCCCACCCCAATCAATTCCTTTGCTGAAATCTAAACTGCTCCCAATCCTCAGGTCTGATTTTGTTTTTGGCGAATTTGTATACCCCTTCCTTGGATCTAACACTGTCTAATTGCCCTGGTTAGTTATGGTCAGGCCACCATCTCTATTTTGTTTTGTGCCAGATAGGAATGAAGGATTGCTGCAGTCTCTCCACATGCTCTTTAAAATATTTGTCATTGCTAGTCCTTCATCATCCCTTTAATTTACATCCCCCAAGTTATCATAGCCATCTCGTGCCTCATACAATCATAGTTTATTTAGATTCAGGACCTTAATCTCAGAATCAAATACATCACTCTTCATCTGAAAGAAAAGTTCTACCATATAGTGGTCACTCCTCCCAAGGGGTCTTGCCCAGCTTAATTGCTAATTATAACATTATTATAAAAAGGTATTACAATTTCCTGAGCATCACACTTTGTGGAACTGGAAGAATGGCAGCCTAATTCAGCTACCATAGCTCTGAATCCTGTTGAAAGTATTATTAGACTTGAGCAGAATTAGTACAGAAAACAATAATCCACCTGTAACCATCACTGTTATGGGCTTGCATTATTTCAATCTTTAAACTGATTAACAACTGTTGAAGTGCTGAAAAATGTAAACAGGTGAATTTAATTTTGCCAATTACTTTAAACTTGTCTCCTTTTGGGATGGGGATAGATGGAAGATGATGCATTATAATGAGGAAGTAAGTTAAACTCCAAGGTGGTAAACAGTGGACAGGTCAGCTGGTCAGAAAAGGGACAAATGGAATTCAAGTTGGAGAAGAGTAAGATAATAGATTTGAGAAGAGTCAAAGGCAGAAGCCATGAAAACAATGGCAGGATTCTGAAAGTATACAGGAACTTGAAATACATGTTTACAGCTCTCTGAAGAAAGATAAATGAATTAGATGAAGTGTATGAGTAGGAATACAGGATATTTTCCTTTCTTGTCCATGACTTAAGAATATTAGAGATGGGAGGTTATATCAGTATATTATAAAACACTAGTTATGTTACAATGGGAATACAGCTCTGGTCACTTCATTACAGGAATGATATGATCATACAAGAGAAGATATAAAAGATTTACAAGGACAGTGCCAGAAATAGAAAATATTACAACCAGAAGAATTGGATTGGCTGAGGGAGATTTCTTCGGATCAGTGGAGAATTGAGATGTATAAAATTATGAGGGGCTTATTTGGTAAGGCATGACTCAATGCCATTTGCAGAGAGAAGAAATAACCAGGGGAAACAGATTTAGACCAAGTGGCAGAATTAAAGGGGAGTTGAGGAGTACTACTTTTTACTCGAGGGTGGCAGGGATTCGTAGCTCACTGCCTGAAATGGTGATTAAAGTAGAAATCCTTAATGCATCAAAAAACCTTGAATTTGCATGTTATGTGCCATGACCAACAGAGGACCAAGTGCTGGTTGCTTGGACTAAATTGAATAGCTCTTTTTTAGCTGACACAGACAGGGTGAAGTGAATAGTTTCTTTCTATCATAAATCTATGTAATCAACCCTAACTTTCCAAACATCTTTTTTGAAAACTCATGTTAATAGAATTATTTATTCCATGAACATTACCTGCAAGATTTTCTACACACTTCCTCTGAACCATAAACATTTCTTTATTTTCACTGTGATTGTACTTTACTGAAGTGACTGTGGAGTTGACACCAAGGCTCTACAGCTCCACCTGCTGTACAGCCAGGAACTACTGACATGACTGGATCCACGATCATCAAAAGTTGCACATAAAAATAAATCGGGAAATTATACTGAAAAGGAGACTTGAGGAGCATATTACTTTTTGAGGGGAAAAACCCTGCAGTAACACTGTTTGCTCAGTTGTAAAACTGGACTTGGGAGAGTTCCAAATCAAGGAAGAGAGATCAGTTTTACACCAGGAGGAGCAAATTACTGGAGATACTGAAATCTGTACTGAAAAAAAAATGCTGAATATCACAGCGGGTCAGGAAACATCCATGAACAGAAAGCAAGCTAACATGGAGTCTAGGTGACTCTTCATCAGAGCTTCACTTCAGCTCCAGCAGTTTTTGTTTTCAGCTTTACACCAGTAGTGGGTAAACTTCTAGAGACCCATAATCTAGGACAAAATTGCCATTTGAAAGGAAGAAGAACGTCTGCATAAGTTGGAAGAACAAAGAAACATCCACATTTGGGTGAACAAATGATCTGGCAGCAGAATGAGAACAGTTTCCCAAATAACTTTGTGTCTGTGAACAAATTTATTCAGGCAATCAAGGATAACACACCTGGTCAAACTTTAAACTGCATTCAGTTCGAGCGTCACACTGCCTGAAGGAAATGTTGGGGTTTTGAAGGAAGTGCACTAAAGAATCATCACAATGACACTCACCAAAAGTATTAAACAACAAGGAGAGGCTGTGTGGACTGGAATTACATTCTCTTAATATTTAATAAAACTTGAAATATTTAAGGTATTGGAGCTGATACAGTAGACACACGGAAACTACTTTCTCTGGTGTGTGTGTGTGTGGTGGTAAGCATGCCATTAACTTCAAATTAGAACCAGGATAATCAGGATAATCACAAAGCTGTACCAATCTGCCCCAGATAGAGCTGCTGAGGCTACTTCAATTGAAAATTTCAAATCTGAGTGCAACATTTTTTAGTCAAGGATATTAATGTTATGGAACTAAGGCAGGACACGTTCGTGTCTAGGTACAGATCAGCCATGAGTTAACTGAATAGTGCAACAGGCTCAAGTAGTCACATGGCATTTAATTGTTCCTTACCAACTGACATGATTGAGCTCTGGGAATAAAAGTAGCAGGATGCAGTTGACCTGCAGACAAACAAAATCCCAAAAACGAGAGATAGGGCAGCATGCCAAAATCAGTGTTCTGAGTCTGTGCATCCCACCAAACAGCCAAAGTATGTTGCTGAAACAGGAAAAGTTAAATTATTGAGTAAATCGTATGCAACACTGCTGCTCAGTACTTAACACTGCTCCTTCACAGCACCAAAGACCTGGGTTCGATTCCCGCCTCAGGCAGCAGTCTATGTGGAGTTTTCACATTCTCCCCGTGTCTATGGGGGGTTCCTCCCACAGTCCAGAGATGTGCAGGTTAGGTGAAATGGCCATACTAAATTGCCCAGTGTTCAGGGATAGTATAATAGGGTCAGGGAAGGAATCTGGGTGGATTATTCTTCGGAGTGTCAGTATGGATTTGTTGGGCCGTAGGACATGTGATTCTGTGAATTTATAATTGATTTTTAAAAAAATGGACGAAAGTGAAAAGGGAAGAGAACAGGAAGTTTCAACCAATTTACCTTAAAAAAATTTAAAATAAAATTTAGGTCAAACCATTCAAATAAGACTTTTTGGGTGTACAAGTTGGAGTGCAAGAATAATTTTGTAAATATCCTTCTTTTCCATACTCAATTGTGAGATCAGTATTACATTCATAAAGCTAAATTCTATTAGAAACAGACATTAATGGGAAAATTAACACCAAAGTTCAACAAAAATGTAACTCAAAGGAGTCAAATTCCTTTGAAAATAAATACATCCATGTGTGAACAGTTTATGATACAATTGATAGAGATTATTAACTTAGGCAGGAGAGTATGAGATGAACAAATCTTTCTTGACAAGATCAAATTTCAAAGATTCTCAGTGCAAGTGTACCATGAACAATGAGAATTACATCTTGTGCCAGTCAGTATTGATGCTTTCAAGAAAAAGCTACAATGCCTCAGATACAGGGGAAATCTGTTCTTCAACTTGTTTGTGTCCTTCTATCAAATAACATTCAACACAATTAGTAGATGGGAAAATGCACTCGTGATAGGGTTTACTGAATGTTAATGCACTGGAATAATTTTGGCACTTATTCTGGTCAGTTTCAATCTGACCAAAAGGGAAGAGAACAGGACGTTTCAACCAATTTACCTTAAAAAAAATTTAAAATAAAATCTGACCAAGTCAAGTCAAGTCAATCTCCAAATATTCAGCAGCAGCAACATCAAGCAGAATAAGTACATTCGCATATCCTAACAGACAGTACATGAAGTGGTGAATAATTTAATGCATTTAACTATTGGGAGTGCCGAAAATATATCTCTGGGTCATACACAAGATTCACGTAGAAGCTGATATGTCAAACCTTTAAAAAATGCAAAATGTTACGTCATAAGAGACTTCTGACATTCAACAATGAAACAGCTTTCATGGAAAATGAGGTAGTTTGGCTCTAATTGTGTACTTCAAACCAAGTTACAGCTCAGGTAAAGGACAATCTTGGATGCGTATTCCAGAATGGAGAATTTCACAGTGCAGCTTGTGGGAGTGGATTTTTGCTTTTAACTGCTTTAGTGCAAATTTGAGGTTGGTGTCAGTGTCAAGGAGACTAGAGTGATGAACTCTGATAATTTGCTCATTAATACCATCAACTCTGGGGCATTACGTTTAGGCCTGTGTCAGTACACATACGATTGTACATTTTCTCCTTTCAGAATTCAAGACCATTTGTGCCCATGTTTGTACATGTATACAGCGTCTTCATATTTATATTGCCAAATTGTCTGCATTCTTTGCAGCGCACACACACACAAAATGTTAGCTTGATGTGCTTTTGCATTTTGTGTGGAGTATATCCAACACAAATGATAACATTTCATACCTTGACTCATTCAATAACTAATCAGTAATAATTTGACATTAATTGTGGGAGATGCTTTCAGGGAAAAGTTGACATCAATTGGGGAGGTAATCAGTAATAATTTGACATTAATTGTGGGAGATGCTTTCAGGGAAAAGTTGACATCAATTGGGGAGGTAATGGCCTAATGATATTATTGCTGGACTGTTAATCACGAGATCAGGTTTGAATCCCGCGAATAAATATTGTGGAATTTGAATGCAGTTTTAAAAATCCGGAATTAAAAGTCTAACAATGACCATGAATCCAGTGTTGGAAAAAAATCTCCATCTGGTTCACTAATGTCCTTTAGGGAAGGAAACTACCATCCCTATCTAGTCTGGCCTATATGTGACTCCTGAGCTACAGTACTGTGGCTGACTCTTAACTGCCCTCTGGGCAATTAGGGAAGGGCAATAAATGCTTGCCTAGCCAGATTCAGCGTCATCCTGTGAATGAATAAAAAACTTGCTACTGAAGTTACCATCCAATGACAGTACAGGAAACATTTCCAAGCTGCCCCACATCATTTGTGAAAATGAAAGTCAAACGGAGGTAATCTTTCTTTAGCAAGTGAACCAA
Source organism: Chiloscyllium plagiosum (assembly GCF_037043375.1). Taxonomy (NCBI): domain Eukaryota; kingdom Metazoa; phylum Chordata; class Chondrichthyes; order Orectolobiformes; family Hemiscylliidae; genus Chiloscyllium; species Chiloscyllium plagiosum. Next base: position 3,626,220 of record NW_028270141.1, on the reverse strand, counting down.
GTTCCAATGAATTAGCCACGTGGTTTCATGTTCAGCTTGTAAGATGGAGAATAAAAACAAGCTACTTCTTTGTCATTTTCACATTTATTTTAAATAAAACTTCACAGATGCAAGTTTTTTCGCACACTAGTGTCATGGGCACAGTATAAGAAGGTGCTGCAATGAGATGTCAACGGCATATTTTAGTGGTTTCTGATGAAAAGCAGCTGGAACCAAGTTAATTTGATCGATGTTGCATCATAAAAGCATCCCTTATTCTCATGTTTATAGCAAACTATAATAAATAAATTCTCTTAAAAGCACTATTAAAACTTTAGACTCCAGACTTTTCACTCCGCAAAGCTAGATTTCCTGCATTTAAAAGTCAGCAATTTGCATAAAACCATAAAAACATCTTCCATGCCAGAGGTCATCTACTAAAATCTCAGTTCTTTTAAATGTCAGAAAATGCACCCAAGTATATCCAAGCTGTTTCAGTTTTAAAAGAAACCCAAACTACATGCTGCATATAACACAAAGGCAATCAACTTGCATCATGGATTTCCGAATACTTTCAAACCAAAGTGCAAGTTATTCATTTAAGAAAAATATACAAATTAAATATATTTTATAATACAGTCTGCCAGTAATAGTGATGAATATGACAGCTTTAGCAATCTGTGATACAGAATGCAGATAATTATTGTGATTGTGCAGTGGCTGTACAAACTTAATTTAAAATAATGTTAGTAAACAGCCCAGGTGGGGATCTCAATCACAGAGAAGACAGATAGGGACAGAAATAGATAACAATTATCTAGACTTAGTATTCATCCTGGTCATCATCTGGGTGATTTATAATGTCATCATCTTCTGGAGGAGCAAATCCTTCCTGTCAAGTAAAATCACAACAGAAAACTAATTCTGTAGCATTAAATATACAACTCACATTTATATAACATTTTCAATATGGTATATGCCCCAAAATACTTCCAAAAAGCAACATTAAACAGAATCTGATTCAAGGATATTTGAAAACTGACTATTGTGATTACTGAAACTGCACCTGCAGCTAATGAATGTGCCATTCTGCTTTGTAAATATGCTATCACAAAATATCACAGCTGAAGCTAACAATTTTAAAGAAATATTCATTAATGAACAAACTAAGCTCATCTCCAAGGCAATAACTGTCAATATAAATTGAAAATTTGGTTCCCTGAACTTCAGATAAAGTAATCGATGAATTAAGCACAAGATGTCTGGGAACACATTCTAAATTCCCTCCAAATTGTGACTCCTCACACATGTTTTTGACAAATAGCAAAACTTCTTTGGATTAAAGTGTTCATAGAATATAGAACCGTACTACATATGAGATGGCCATTCATTCAGTCACATCTGTACTGGCTCTTGAAAGAGCAATGTTGTTAGCCCCACACCCCAGTCTTTTTGTATATAAACCTGTAAGCTTCTTAGCCTTGAGTTTCTATTTAACTCCCTTTTGAAATTAGTTACGCAATCAGCCCCCAATTTATTTTCACGTAGGATGTTCCAGATTCCAGCAGGGGAGTAAAAACATTTCTCTTCTAGATCTTCTGCAATGATTTCAAATCTTTAACCTTTGATCATTTATAGATTCACCAGTCAGAACAGGTTTTGAAAGATTTTCTCAACTGTATCTTGAAAGCTGTATTTAGTCTGTTTAAAAGAAGTACAGTCCTAACATCTCCAATCTCATCATATATGAAACTCCATATCCCTGATCCTGCTGCGTCTCCTCTGTATCATTTCCTAGACCGTTACATCTTTCAAGTGCAGACTGACATTTGATGAATTCCCTCAGACTTCAGTTTACCTACCTGTTATAGTTAAAATACTATATACAAAAAGGGTTTTCTTTATCATAAAGGGTTAGGTGAAGTAGAAATAAATTAGCTGGCTGCCAAATCTGGTACTTTGAGGGGGTTGTACCACATCACAAATTAGTATGGCTGTTTGTTTTCACTGACTTCAATATCAGTTGAAGCATCACTGAATGATTGACATTATGCAAAACAAGACTGTATACATTAAATAAAAGCTTTAAGATCATAAATAGGTGATTTCTTACACTTAAGATCTAAGCTATATAGGTAAAGGGCTATGTTGGGAATCATTAGAGTTATAATAGTCAACATCACTAAAATACACGCATCAGATAATGAACTAATAACATAGTTCAGCTCTTTTGCAAAATCAAGTGGTCAGTCAGGCAATGCCGCGGCTGGAGGGAACTAATTGACTTGACAATTAACGGTGGCAAACTACAAGTTTTCCAGCAAGTACAAGGTCTAAATTCCTTCTACAGAAGAGAAAAACTTATAGTAAATGACATGGATGTACAGCTAAGAGGTTATTTTGCCAATTAGTTGCTTGTGTTAATGCTCCACTTGAGCCTGCTCATATCCCTCCTCATTTAAATCTTAAAATGGAATCCTCTATTGTCTTCTCCCTATATGTTTGCCAAGCATTCCCGCAAATGCATCCAAACCAATTGTTCTGTGTGTTCACCTTCTCTCCAATCTTTTTGGGAAGAATGTTCTTTTAAAATTTCTAATTAATGTTTTGGTGACCAGCTAACACTGATGGTCTGTAGTTATGGCACCTCATAAGATGAAACATTTTATGTGTCTGAATGTTTCAGGCATGCTTACAGTTTACCTTTCTTTCTCCTTTATTCTTTTATGGAATTTAGCCACAACTGACAAGGCCAGCATTGCTCATGAGCCGAGTGCTTTCCTTGCCCATTACAAAAGGCTATTAAGAGTCAACTACAGTATGTGGTCTGGAATCATGTTTAGACCAGACTGTGAGAATGGTAATTTCCTTCCCCAAAGGACTTTAATAAACCATATCATTTTTTGTGACTATTGATAATAAATCCATGGTCATCATTACTGAGCTTTTCAGCTCCAGATACTACCCTTGTCCCGAGCATATTAGCACAGGTCTGTAGATAACCAATCCAGTGACAGTATCAGTTTGCCACCATCACCTCCAAAGGCTCAAGACAGAGATTAAACAGAGCAGATGCATTAGTTGATGCTACTAAGACATTAAAAGTCCTGAGGTCAATAACAGGATTCTTTTTAGTGAGGCTGAGTGCCCTATCTTCGGAGGCTATCGCCTGACACTGGACAATCTTATTTTGTTCAAAGATGATTCCTACACTTCATCCTAAAATAACATGTTTAATAATATGGAAATGACCAAGTAACAATTTTCTTAAGAGTAATGAAGTGTGAATGCTGATGAGAAAAAAATAGGAAAGTACAGATCAAGGTCTTTAACAAAATGCATGACTGATAAAGACACTTGGCTCTTGAGATAACGAAGTTAAAAAGATTGTACGTACTATTGTCTATTATAATATTAACTATTGATTATGAACTAAAAATATATATTAATAACAAAGCGTACCTCAGTTGCATACAGAATTTCCACAATCCTCTGAATTGCAGGGATGTTCTCACTTTCGTGTTCTTGGCAGATCAGTTCAATATCCCTTAGTTTACTGAAATAAAAGTCTCTCTCCTTCTCAAGTCCATCCACTGTCAATTTCAATTCCATTAGCTATTCAAAATTAAAATGGAATATGTTAAGAACATTTTTTCATTATAATCTCAAACTGATTTTTCAATATATATCTAACATAATTATGGAGAAGTTGAAGCTCAATTTAGGAACTGAAGAAACGGGTGACATCATTCTCATGTAAACACAAAGCTGAGAGTTTTGTGGACAGCAGGTTTCAGGAGGTAATCGCCCCACAGTTCAAATGAGTACAGGCAGAGAACTAAAAGGTGACCATGAGATAATCAAGGAGGTCCAGGCATCCTCTAGGTCTCTCTATAACTGATATTAAAAGAACACTGGTGAGAGTATGGTCCTCTAAATACCAACAGCAAAATCATGTTGTCACAGGTGGCTAAGATGTACATAGTCAGATGGATGACTGGAATAGCAACAGTGATTCAATAGTTAATATAAAATGTGTGTGTATCTCAGGTTGCCAGGATGATAAAACATTGGTTCATACGTGACATGGTAAACATGTCACTGCAGCTGCAGAGAATTTGGAGAACAGAAGTTAGAAAGAAAGATAGTGTGTCTCACATCCTTTAATAATGGATTCAAAAATCTTAGCAATGACTGAGTTCAGGCCAGTCGGTCTATAGTTTCCTGTCTTCTGCCTTCCTCCATTCTTAAGCAGGATTGATAGAGTAGCTATTTTCCAGTTGTCTGGCACCCTCCCTGATACCAATGATTCCTGAAAGATCACTACCATTGCCTCTACAGTCTGCTCAGCTAACGTCTTCAGAACTGTTTCGTGTCGTCCATCTGCTCCAAGTGATTTATCCACCTTCAGACCTTTCAACTTCCCCAGCACCTTCTCCTTAGTGGTGACCACAACACTCACCTCTGTCCCTGACTATCTTGAAGTTTTGATATGCTGCTGGTGTCTTCCACTGTGAAAACTAATACAAAGTACCTATTCAGTTCCTCCACCATTTCTTTAATACCCGTCACTACTTCTCCAACTCCAATTTCCAATGGGCCAGTGTCCATTCTTGCCTTTCTCACCTTCAGATATCTAAAAAATAACTCCTATTACTAGCTAGTTTACTGCCCTATTTCATCTTCTACCCCGTTATCATCTGGTTTTTAAAGATTCCCAATCATCATGCTTCTCACTAATCTTCATCCCACTATATGCTTTTTCTTCGACTTTTAACCTTTCCCTGACTTCCTTTGTCAGCCACGGTTGCCTCATCCTCGTCTTACCATGTTTTTTCAACCTTGGGATGAATTTCTGCTGTACTTTCCGAATTACCCACAGAAACCCCTGCTATTGCTGCTCCATCATCTTCCCTGCTAGGCTCCCATTCCAGTTAACTCTGGCCAGTTCCTTCCTCATGCCTTTATAGTTACCTTTACTCAATTTTAATACGATTAGATCAAATTCCAGCTTTTCTCTCTCAAGCTGCAGGGTGAATTCTATGTTAGTAAAGTCACTGCCCCCAGGGTTTCCTTCACCTTCAATTCCCTAATCAAGTCTGCCTCCTTACACATCACTAAATCCAGAATTGCCTGTTCCCAATGGACTTTACCACACCCTACTCCAAAAACTTAGACATTGCACAAATTCCTTTTCTTAGGGTCTGCTATCAACCTGATTTTTCAAGTCCACCTGTGTATTGAAGTCCTCTGTGATTATTGTAATCGTGCCTTTCCTACAAGCCTTTTCTATCTCTGGATTTATTTTCTTCCCCACATCCTGACTATTGTTAGTAGACCTGAATATAAGCCCCCTCAGGGTCATTTTTGTTTCTGACTGTATCGACTTCCTTTGATTTCTGACTAACAAGGCAACACTAACCCTTTAGGAAAAAGTAAAGACTGCAGATGCTGGAGATCAGAGTTGAAAAGTGTGGCACTGGAAAAGTACAGCAGGTCAGGCAGCATCCAAGGAGCAGGAGAATCAACACTTCAGGCATAAGCCCTCCATCAGGAACACTAGCCCTCTGCCCATCTGCCTGTCTTTTCGATAGGATGTATATCCATCTGCCAAATTAATTTAATCCTCTCCCATAGTTCTTGTCGACTGCCTTGTGAGGGCATTGGTTTTGAATCTGTTGATTTTGAACAAGGCTATGCTGTCCTTGGCTTTTTTTCAGAGAGGTCATAAAAGCAGCGATCCTGAAAAGTCTGGGTTTAACTACGTGAGAATGCTTTCAAGTTTTTAAATAAAACACTTGTACAATAAAGGGGAGTGGCCAGTTCTCCCAGCTCAGCTTTTCTCTGGTTTGGTTTTGCTGGGTTTTAGCAGTCTGGCTGTTCACTGAAAGCAGGCAGTGGTGAAGCTGCCGAACACAAAGAATTAGATCCATGCTGACTCTCCCCCTTTCTGACATCTCTCCTGTAAGACCGTGTTTGATTTTACCTTTTTGCAAAGGGGTGTTTATGGGAATTATTGCAAGTACTTGGAACAGCATCATTGAGTTAGGATAATCTGTTGGATTTTCGGATAGGTTAAGTTATTCTATATTCTATTCTCTGTTGTTTGTGATTCATTTAGTAATTTTGCAAATAGATTAGTTTTTGTTTAAAAATAAGTGGTTGGGCCAGCTGTATCACTCCTTTACACCTGTTTAAAACAGCTAGTAAAGTTAGGGTCAGGGCTACTTTCTTGAAATGTGTTGAGGGGGGTCAGGCCTTGGTCCATACAGTTGAGATTATACAGTACTTGGAAGCACATGGTAAAACAGTGCTGGATCAGCACAGCTTCATCAAGGAGAGGTCATACCTGACAAATTTGTTCTGATTCTTTGTGGTGGTAATGAGCAGGTTAAAGAAAGCAGAGCCAATGGACGTGATCTATTTGGATTTCTGGAAGAGCTTGGAGAAGGGGGTGCACAGGAGGCTAAATCAGATAAGAGTCCATGGTGGTATAGGCAAGGTACTGGCACGGATAGAGGATTGGCTGACTGGCAGAAGACAGAGAATGGAGTAAAGGTGGCCTTTTTCAGGATGGAAACCAGTGACTAGTAGAGATCCACAGGGGTCTGTGTTGGGTTTACAACTATTCACATCATACATTAATGTCCTGGGTGAAGGAACTGAAGACATTGGTGCAAAGTTTGCCGATGAAAAAGATAGCTGGAGGGACAGGTAGTGTTGTGGTAGGCGTCTGCAGAATGACTTGGACAGGCTGGGTGATTGTATTCTATCTACCACTTGCCCAATGTGGGAAAATGTGAGGTTATGCACTTTGGTGAGAAGAAGAGAGGTGTAGACTATTTTCTAAATGTGGAAACTTTTGGAAATCTGAAGCACAAGGCAACTTGGCAGTCCTACTTCAGAATTCTCTTAAGGTTAACATGCAGTTTCAGTTGGCAGAAGGGAAGGCAAATGCAATATTACCATTCATTTCAAGAGGACGAGAATACAAGACCAGAGGTATACTGAAGTTGTAAATCAGCAGACCACATTTGGAATACTGAGAGCATTTTCGGCCCCATATCTAAGGTAAGGTGTGCTGGCATTGGAGGGATCCCGGAGGTGGTTTACAAGAATAATTCCAGAAACGAAGGGCTTGTCATACAGGTAACGATTGAAGACTCTGCCTCTGTACTCAATAGCATTTAGAAGCATAGGAAATATGACTGAAACTTATAGAATACTGAGACCTGGATAGTGTCGGTGCAGAGATGTTGTTTCCACTGGCAGGACAGACTAAGATACAATGACGCAGCTTCAGAGTGATGGGACAACCCTTTACAACTGAGATGAGGAGGGTCGTGAATCGGTGAAACTCATTGCTACAAAGGGCAATGGAAGCCATGTCACGGAGTATATTTAGGAGAGAGATAGATAGGTTCTTGATTAGTGGGGGAATCAAGGATAACGGTGAGAAGGCAGGACAATGGGGTAGAGAAACACATCAACCATCATCGAATGGTGCAACAGACTCGATGGACCAAATGGCCATAATTCTTCTGCTCAATCTCATGGCCTATAATGATGGACCAGGCATGATTGGCTGAATAGTAGATTCCTCCTCACATTTGCAATGTCTGGAATATGGCTTACATAGCTAAAATCACTACATAACAGCTGTAGTGAATCAGATTCTTGGATCATTTGAGGTAAGAATGGAGATTAACTCTGCAGTGCTCAAACTGCTGGTTGTGACAATTTCTTTATGAGTCAATATGTGGGGGCAATTCTGGACCACTTTGGACATCACCTAGACAAAGCCAAACTGGAATCAATTTTTTTCTACAAGAGCTTTAAAATCCACTGTCCAATACTGGACATTTTAAAATGAATTTTTATACTTTTCATGTTTTAGTTCAGTTCACAGGAAAAGCAACAAGCCAGGATTAACAGTACAAATAAAGGCAAGATTTTACCAGAGTTTTTGTTATGACAGTGCATTACCAGGAAACTTGACATCACACACAAGTGAGAATTTGTGGTGCTTACATAACAGATAACAACAAGACTTGTCAAAGTTAGGGTTTGTTCATTTCAGTCTAAGTACATTTTTCATGGTGTAGTAAGTCTTAATTATGGCCAAACAACATATTTCACAAGAAAGGAACTTTTACAAGTGTATAGTCTAATTCCAGTAGATTTAAATTATTGTCGGAAATTTCAAAAACAAAAGGCCCTTGCCTTTTTACTTTTACTGTCAAATACACCTTTCATTTTCTTTGTTTCACTTAGCATCTGAGAATTCAATTAGATTTCTTCTCAATCTTCTGAAGTCCAGAAAGTGTAAGCTAAAACTGCTCAACCTCTCTTCACGAGACAAATCCCTCATCTCTGGCATCAATCTGGTGAACCTCCTCTGAACTGCCTCCAATGCAAGTACATTCCTCCTCAAATAAGGGGACCAAAATCATATGCAATGCTTCAAGTGGACTCTCATTAATAATACTTTGTACAGTTGCAGCAACACTTGTCTATTTTTATACTTTATTCCTTTACTAATTAATACCAAAATCCCATTTACCTTCCTTATTATCTGTTGTGCCTGCATATTGGTTTTCTGCAATTCAGATCAAGGACATCCAGATCCCTCAGCACCAAAGCTTCTCTCCAGTTAAATAATAAGTTGCCTTTCTAATCCACCTATCAAAATAGGCAATCTCACACCTCTTTGCATTAAACTCATCTGCCAAAGTTTGGACAATTCATCGAACCTATCCATATCCATTTGTAAATTTCTTACTTCTTCATTGCAACTTACGTTCCTTATTTTAGTGTCATCCACAAATTTGGCCATGGTACTTTCTATCTTTGCATCAGTCACTAACATACCTTATATATAGGTCATTTTGGTTTAAAAGACCTAGTATTATTGAGATCAAGTGGCTAAATTAATAACCTACACCTCATTTGCAAGTACTTAACAAACATTTCATATGATCATGAGAGAGTAGGGCATTCAACTCCTTGAACCTACACCTCCATTCAAAAAGATTATGTTTGACTATTACTCTACTTCTTGCCTCCTATAACTCAGCTTCTCTGTGGATCAAAATTCTATTCAATTTTGAATGTATTCAACCTCCATTATAGTTTGGGATAAAGAATCTTAATGATTATTGTTTCTTACAGAAGAAATTCCTCATACTTGTCTTTAATAAAATAACTTGAATATGTGTGCTCGAGATATCCCTATGCAAAGAAACAATTCACTCAGCATCTACATTGCATTGGTTTCACGAAAAGCTTTTTTTAAAAAAAGGTACTGCACATTTGGGGCAATTAGCTTTTTCAGAAGTGCTATTTAGAAGCGGCAGGGACGGGCCACTATAAATGCCGGAGGAAACACCACAGAAGCGCTTCACAGGAGGCTCCCAAGCACTGAGGATGCCACCTAGACAGGGGACGAAACGTTTGCAACAAAAACTTCCAGCTCGGCGAACAGAACCACAGCAACGAGCACCCGAGCTACAAATCTTCTCACAAACTTTGCTATTGAGAATCATTTGCCTTTTTAGAAAATTGAATAAACTAAGAAAATGCCTGTCAGTGCAAATCCTACAATGGTAATGGTACTTGATTAGTCAGATGGAATTATTCATCACAAGAACACATACCTTGTAAACAAGGTTTATTGCAAGTCAATTTACTTCCTCAAAAATCCAATTACTCATTAGTGAAAGGGTAAAACTAATACACAACATATTGATCAGAGACAAAAATAGAAATTGTTGGAAAAGCTCAGCAGGTTGGCAGCATCTGCAGAGAGAAATCAAAGTTAACATTTCGGGTTAAGTGACCCTTCCTCAGAACTGATGGTAGCTCGGAAAACGTTCATATGCAGAAGATAGGATGGGGGAAGTGGGGGGGGGGGGGGTTGAACAGCCCAAAGAAAGAGAAGAGCAGTTGGACAAAAGAGTGGATAACAATCTGGTTAGGAGGGTGAATAGCTGCCTACACACCCACGATTTCTCAGACAATTTCGCCTGCTTCAGAATTTCCAGGCTATGGACACCAGCCACCACCTCTTTTCCATGGATGTGCAATTCCTTTACACGCCCATCCCCCACCATGATGGTGTCAGGACTCTCTGCTTCTTCCTGGAACAAAGATCTGAAATGTCTCCACCTACCACCACCTTGAGCCTGTCCTCACCCTGAACAACTTTTAACTCGTCATTTTCTTCAGGTCAGAGGGATGGTCTGGATACGTACATATGCCCAGGTTATACCTGTCTCTTTGTGGGGTACATGGAACATTCCTTGTTCCAGTCCCCACCCACAACTCTTTCTCTAGTATGTCAATGATATCATCACTGCTGCCTCCCCTCTCGTCAGAAATTGGAAAGGTTTATCGATCTTGCTTCTAATTTCTACCCTGCCCTCACCTGGTCCATCTCTGACTCCTCCCATCCCTTCCTCGACATCTCTATTCCCATTTCTGGGGATAGACTGGCCACTAATATCCACTACAAACCTACCAATTCCCACAGTTACCTGGACTGTATATCCTTGCATTGTGCTTCCTGTAAAGACTCTATTCTCCCAGTTCCTCCATCACATTTATTCCAATGATGTCTACTTCGACAAGCGAGCCTCTGAAATGTCTACTTTCTTCCACAGCCAAGGATTCCCCAACACCATTGTTGACAGGGCCGTCAGCTTGGTCAGAGCCATCTCTCCACTTCAGTCCTCATCTGCTCTTTTCCCTCCCACAACAGTGATAAGGGTCCCCCTTGTCTTTAACTATCACCACATTAGCATCCACATCCAGAGGATCATTGGCTGCCATTTCTATCACCTTCGAGATACCCTGGACCACTCTTCCTTCACTCCCAACACTCCACCACAACACCTTCACCTGCAACCACAGAAGGTGTTAACCTGTCCATTTGCCTCTTCCCTCCTCAGTATCCAAGGGCTCAAACATACCTTCCAGGTGAAGCACTGCTTTACCTGCACTTCACACAATCTCGTCTACTGCATTTATTGCTCACAATGCGGTCTCCTCTACAATAGGGAAACGAAGCATAGACTGGGTGACCGCTTTGTGGAACACTCGTGTTCTTTTCGCAAAAAAGACCCTGAGCTTCCAGTTGCATGCCACATCAATATACCACCCTGTTCCCTGGCAAGATCTCTGTTTCAGGCTTGCTGCAGTGCTCCAGCAAAGCTCAGCACAAGCTGAAACAACAGCACCTCAGTTCCTGCCTGGGAACCCTGCAACCTTCTGGACTCGATATGGAGTTCAATAACCTTAGTTCTTGAGCTGTCCCTTGCCCTAACCCCAAAGCCCATAGACCAGGCCTTGTTAACACACAGTCTGCGATTACACACCATGCATTGTTAGTCACTATTCGTGCCCATTAACAGCTACTCACCCTCCTAGCCAGATTGTTATTCATCTTTTGACTGTCCAACTGCTCTTCTCTCTCTTTAGGCTATATTGCATGTTGTTTACCCTTACCTCCTCTCCCACCCTGACTTCTACATATAAACCAACATTTCCCTTGCTGCCATCAGTTCTGTGGAATGGTAACTCAACCCAAAATGATTTCTCTCCACAGATGCTGGCAGACCTGAACTCTTCCAACATTTTCTATTTTTGTCTGATTTACATCATCCACAGTTCTTTCGGTTTTTATATTGATCAAAGAGTTAATTAGATAACCTCCCATAAACTGAATTCTGTATAAAGGTCTCACACATACAGTATAAGGAATAGCGTGGAAGTTTTAACATGAAGCATAACTTAATCTTTCAAGTCTATGGCATACTTTCTTTATGTTTCCAGTGTGTCCTGAACATGCAAACATCTGATACATGGAATTTTTGTTTCTTTTTTTCCTTCATTTAGGGACGCTTAATAGCAGGAGCTGAATGCTCATGGTTGTATTGATGAGGCAGTCTCTGTATAATATCTTGTGGTTGGTTATCCTGTAACTCTATGATTACAGTTTACCTGTTGATTCAGCTCTATTATCTGGGCATCGGCATCACTGGCGCCATTTCTTGCTAAGTGTTGACCTTTCCTTATACCCATTGAGGATGGTACATTTGGCGTTCGCGTGACCTTAGGTGCTGTTGGAGATGTTCTCTGTGGCACTTAAATGAGAATTGAAAATAGAGAGATAATCTCAAAACAGTATCTGACACTGATTTTGAATATTTTGCAACGTATCCACAAATAATACCCTGGAAATTAAAATATTTCCTTAGAGATCAATCCGATCAATTTATTTTCTGAATGCAATGAGGCATGGAAGATCAAGTGTTCAAATTCCTGTTGAGAAATGACACAGGAGTAGGTATTCCAGAATCTCAAGACATGTTATGCAGTATTTAGGCAGGTTTGGTTTGAAAAATCTGACTTCAATCCTTCAAGGTTCCAATTTTCAAAGTAACATGCATACCACAGGTGTCAAATGACAAACATTGCAAACAAGACAACAACTGCTTTCTTTGAACATCAACTACATTACCAGCACTGGATCAACTGCAGTGACCAATGGAGTGCCACAATAATAGGAGATGGGTCCACTACTTTTCATCATTTATATAAATGATTTGGATGTGAGCAGAAGAGGTATAGTAAGTAAGTTTGCAGATGACACCAAAATTGGAGGCGTAGTGGACAGCGAAGAAGGTTATCTCAGATTACAACAGGATCTTGACCAGATGGGCCAATGGAGTGAGACGTGGCAGAGGGAGTTTAATTTAGATAAATGTGAGGTGCTACATTTTGGGAAAGCAAATCTTAGCAGGACTTATACACTTAATGGTAAGGTCCTCGGGAGCGTTGCTGAACAAAGAGACCTTGGAATGCAGGTTCATAGCTCCTTGAAAGTGGAGTTGCAGGTAGATAGGATAGTGAAGGCGGCGTTTGGTATGCTTTCCTTTATTGGTCAGAGTATTGAGTACAGGAGTTAGGAGGTCATGTTGCAGCTGTACAGGGCATTGGTTAGGCCACTGTTGGAATATTGCGTGCAATTCTGGTCTCCTTCCTATCAGAAAGATGTTGTGAACCTTGAAAGGGTTCAGAAAAGATTTACAGGGATGTTGCCAGGATTGGAGCTATAGGGAGAGGTTAAATAGGCTAGGGCTGTTTTCTCCGGAGCGTCGGAGGCTGAGGGGTGACGTTAAAGAGGTTTACAAAATCATGAGGGGCATGGATAGGAAATATAGACAAAGTTTTTTCCTTGGGGGAGGCCAGAACTAGAGGGCATAGGTTTAGGGTGAGGGGGGAAAGATATACAGCATGGAAACAGACCCTTCAGTCCAACCCGTCCGTGCCGACCAGATATCCCAACCCAATCTAGTCCCACCTGCCAGCACCCGGCCCATATCCCTCCAAACCCTTCCTATTCATATACCCATCCAAATGCCTCTTAAATGTTGCAATTGTACCAGCCTCCACCACATCCTCTGGCAGCTCATTCCATACACGTACCACCCTCTGCGTAAAATGTTGCCCGTTAGGTCTTTTTTATATCTTTCCCCTCTCACCCTGAACCTATGCCCTCTAGTTCTGGACTCCCCAACCCCAGGGAAAAGACTTTGCCTATTTATCCTATCCATGCCCCTCATAATTTTGTAAACCTCTAAGGTCACCCCTCAGCCTCCGACACTCCAGGGAAAACAGCCCCAGCCTGTTCAGCCTCTCCCTGTAGCTCAGATCCTCCAACCCTGGCAACATCCTTGTAAATCTTTTCTGAACCCTTTCAAGTTTCACAACATCTTTCCGATAAGAAGGAGGCCAGAATTGCACACAATATTCCAACAGTGGCCTAACCAATGTCCTGTACAGCCACAACATGACCTCCCAACTCCTGTGCTCAATACTCTGACCAATAAAGGAAAGCATACCAAACGCCTTCTTCACTATCCTATCTACCTGCGACTTCACTTTCAAGGAGCTATGAACCTGCACTCCAAGGTCTCTTTGTTCAGCAACACTCCCTAGGACCTTATCATTAAGTGTATAAGTCCTCTTAAGATTTGCTTTCCCAAAATGCAGCACCTCGCATTTATCTGAATTAAACTCCATCTGCCACTTCTCAGCCCATTGGCCTATCTGGTCCAGATCCTGTTGTAATCTGAGGTAACCCTCTTCGCTGTCCACTACACCTCCAATTTTGGTGTCATCTGCAAACTTACTAACTGTACGTCTTATGCTCGCATCCAAATCATTTATGTAAATGACAAAAGGTAGAGGACCCAGCATCGATCCTTGTGGCACTCCACTGGTCGCAGGCCTCCAGTCTGAAAAACAACCCTCCACCACCACCCTCTGTCTTCTACCTTTGAGCCAGTTCTGTATCCAAATGGCTAGTTCTCCCTGTATTCCATGAGATCTAACCTTGCTAATCAGTCTCTCCTGACATTGAAAAAAAAAACTACAGGGCAACTCTTTCACACAGAGTGGTATGTGTATGGAATAAGCTGCCAGAGAAAATGGTGGAGGCTAGTAGAATTGCGACATTTAAAAGGCATCTAGATGGGTATATGAACAAGAAGTGTTTGGAGTGATATGGGCCAGGTGCTAACAGGTGGGATTAGATTGGGTTGGGATATCTGGTCAGCATGGACGGTTGGACTGAAGGGTTTGTTTCCATGCTGTACATCTCTATGACTCTGAGTACCAGCACCATCAATATCCTAGTGGTCACCATTGACCAGAAACTTCACTAGACAGCCACATTAATAACAACTAAAACAGCAGTTTAGAGGCTGAATATCTTGTGACAACAACAATGTGGTTGACCAGAACTACCCACTGCAATGTTCTAGACAACCAATCATTTTAAGGACAACTAGGTCTGGACATCAAATACTGGCCTTTTTCTAGCAAAATCCATATTCCATACGAGAATAAAAGGAGGAAAAAAACCTTACTTTTCAATTTCCCACACCTTTTGACCCTCTAGAAGCAAATTAGATTCGGGATGGAATACTGTCCACTTGTCTGAATGAATACACTTTTGATAACACTAAAGGAGGTCAACATCATCCAGGAAAAAGCAATCCAGTGAAGTTGGTATTTTATCCACAACTTTAAACATCCACTTCCTCCACTACTCTCACCCAGTGGCAGCTGTGTATAAATAAATAAGCAAGGGTCCCTCCAAGGCCTGTATCACCAATAAGAATAAAAGGCAAATGCATAGAAACCACAAGCTGGTAGTTACACTGGACAGAACTCTCACAACATCCTGACCACAGACTATATCACTGTTCCGGCATAAAAATCCTGAAAAGCAGTTGTAACAGCAGTGTAGCTGTACCTAAAACACAAAGATAATTGCAGTTCACAGCAGATCACCATTATCATTTTAAGGACAATTTGGCTGAGTAATGTGTTTGACTTGTCAGAAACATCCATATCCCACAAAAAAAATTAAATGATTCAGTTGCAAATTTAGTTAGCAAGATAGTGACGAATGTTGTGTTCAATGACAATATCCTCTGAGGGCAAAGAAAGCAGAGGAGACACAGCCAAATGAAGTGGAAGAACAGAGTTCTCAAAGTTGTCAGGCTGGAATAAGTTTCAGGTATGGGGAGGGGTAAGACTGAAGACATGTGAGCTTAGAGCAAATGTGAGGAAGCATTTTGTTTATTATTCACTCATGGGATGTTGGTGCTGCTGGCTAGGCCAACATTTATTGCCCACCCACCATTGTCCAACAGCAGTTAAGAGTAAACCACATTGCTGTGGGCCTGGAGTTATGTGCAGGCCAGTGTCGGTAAGGATGGCAGATTTCCTTCCCTGAAGGATATTAGTAAAATAGATTGTTTTTTTCTGACAACCAACAACGGTTTTATGGTCGTCATTTGACGCCTAATTTCAGAGTTTGTTTTTACTGAATTGAAACTCCACCCTCTGCCATAGTGAGATTTGAACATTAGCTGAGTTTCTGGATTAATAGTCTACTGATAATACCACTAGGCCATTGCTCCCCAGAGGTAATATAGTGACCAGAAACAATGTAGGTCAGCAAGCACAAAGACAACAGATGAAAGGTGAGTAAAGGGGTAGGAAAGTTTTGAAAACTAACTTTACTGAGAATGGAAGATGGGAGGCCTGTTAAGTACTATCCAAACAAAATATGACAACCCTAAAATCCATTTAAGATACTTCTACTTATTAGGATTTAAGAAAGTATGATCATCAATGTACTGTTGTAAAAATGTATTTTGCCCCGTCACTTCCTTCACTCTGGATGTTTGAGCAAAACTCAAGGCACCCCTCTCTTCCAAATACCTTTCTTCCTTGACCCCACTGGCAATCATTTCCAAGAATGGCCTTTGGCTCTTCTAACACCTGCTATTTCTGTTACAGCTGCTCCCATTCTGTTCCCCAAATAACATCCTCTTCTTTCTTGTATAGGATAGAAATGTTTATTAGGTTTTTATTTTATTTTCCTGAATGTAGGTCCCCCACTTCAATTTTTTCTTCCTTATAATACTTAGTCATAATACACAACATTTTTATATAAAAACAATTTAATACTGATCAACAGTTGCTGCAATGTAAATTTTATATTGATCTTCAGCATACATTCGCTGCATGTCAGCTTATTATCAGATATAATAGCATTTGTCATCAATATGCTCAGAAAGGATGAAATTCCAAAACACAACAGGCATTTAGAAATTTACCTGCAGTGCCCACAGGTCTTCTGGGTTTGTTGAATATCTGATCACCTGGGTTGTGTGGTGTAAATACCTCCTGTCCTTGTCTTGCTAAAACTGGGTCATATTCCTTTCCATCATAGTTTGCATCAAAGAATTTCTTGAACCACTGAACAAATTCAAAGTTGTCTTGGAACTTTCCTTTCACTAATCTTTCTACTGGAATAATCTGAAAACAAAAGTGAGAAATGAATTTCTTGTTCAGTTTTATTTATTTTTATTCTTCAAACTAATCTATACTCCATATACCTATGGGACAGATGAAATCCATTAAATCCTACATCCAACATTTCTAATGCTGGGAAGTATCTATTATGCATGATTCAATTTTGTTTTATGAAAATGCACAACTGTTCAATTGTATTTGCAACTGTAAATGTTTGCTTTTTACTAATTTTGTTCTCTCAATTCAAACTATACTTGTTAAAAGACACAAACTAGCTCAAAGTTACAAAATGAGAAATTACAAAATGCATAAAGTACTGATTCTTCAATTCAGAAATGAGACAGATGGATTGAAAACTTGTTACTACAAAAAGGAAATTATAAAAATTGTTTCAGAAACAAAGGCCTTTAAAGTTCCACGTGTTCAAATAAAAAGTGGATACCGCTGGCATTTTTCTACAAACACTTAAATATACACAACCATGAGTACAGCAGAATCATAGAAGCATCGCAAATATAGCATACAAATTTATTGTTTCCTTCCTCCACAATTTTCTCATTGCTCCATGATGCCACCCTATCATCAAAGTAATCTTTTCTGCAGCACCACTGATCTAAAGTGAAGATTTTTCACTTGTAAACCTATCTGGTGAACAGCAATGCACTATTCAACTGAGCAAATAGGAGTTAAAAGGTAAAAAAAAAAGCTTCAAAAGTGTACCTTTTGCTTTGATTTCTAAATTAGCTAATTCCGAAAGTTCACTTGTCTTGGAAATCAATTCTCAAGTTTAATGTTGAAATTTCTCTCTCATGAATAATGGATAGGTGGAAAGGACACTGGTAAATATGATGCTAATTCACCTTTTTTTTAAAAACAAAAGTGAGTTAAGCATCGCATTAAGCATATGATTGAAGATTATGAGAATTTAACAGTTGAGATTTACACATATCAAATAAGTTGGGCTTCTACTCAGAATACAACAAAGTGCTGGTAAAACTCAGTACGTGTGACAGCATCTGTGGAGAGAGAAACAGAGTTCATGCTTTCTGAAGAGAAGTTGAAGTGTTAATTTTCTCCACAGATGCTGCCAGATCTGCTGAATATCTCCAGCACTTTGTTTTTGTTTCAGATTTCCAGCATCCACAGTATTTTGCTTGCAATTGGGTCTTCTGCTAGGATTTTGTTTGATATAATTTGGCACTATTGCATACTTTGGATAAGCCTGAATTAATATTCTGACAATTCATTCATTTTGCCAATTTTTTTATACATTGTTTGTTACTTTGCTTATGTAAGTTAACATATAGGCAGTAGCAGAGAAATTTGTGCTTGTGTTTGATGGTGTATTTGCATATGAAACAGTGACAAAAATACAGAGAGAGATCTATTCTTCAATTTTAGCCTCTTGCAAATCCTCAATGCCTTTACCACAACAGCCAGACGTCATGACTTCCACCATTTCCATCCCAAACTCTGCAACCCCATCTTAAATCTCTCTGGCTCTCTCTTCCTTGAAGATGTTCCTTAAAACCCCCCTCACCAGAAAGCTTTGGTGAGGGTCCCAATTTAAAGGTGCTAAAAAAAATGCACTCCCCCTACCCCCTAATAATCTTTGGAGTGATACTTGCACTTCTTGCAACCTAGACTGAAGTGAAAATCAATGGTGATCACAGCCATAAAGATAGCTACAGGGATTTAACAGAGATTGATTAGCAAGTTTTGAGAAGCTTTGAATCTCAGTCCCAGTCATACAGAAATGGACAAATGTAAACACTCGGAAACATTAACTGAATTAAAATCACATTGGTAGGTACTGGATCAAAGCCCAGAGTACAGATCAGAAAATAAATTTCATAAAAGATGCTAATATGCAGGCCATCACCAAAAAGGTAGTCAATTAGCTGGAATGTCATAAAACTCTGTTTCAGCATCCAGTATCATCATATAACTCAAGAATCCATGTTGCTAGCATCTAATGTCCTCTACAATGAGCCCGAAAGTGACTTAGTTGCGCAACCAAGACAAAGTTAGAAGGCAGCCTATTATATTCTTTTCAACTGCAATTAAACCAGTCAGATCAACATCACCATCATCATGTTTGAAAAACAAGAGAAAAAACATACAATCAAGTTCTAAATAGTTGCAAGGGAATATCAGTTATTCCATGAAAGAAATAACCTTTAATAGTGGAGTTTGGGAAATCACTCAGAAGTGCCAGCTGGAAGAGCTCACATGGAAAATGAAAACAATACAAAGTTAGTAGT
Source organism: Chiloscyllium plagiosum (assembly GCF_037043375.1). Classification (NCBI taxonomy): domain Eukaryota; kingdom Metazoa; phylum Chordata; class Chondrichthyes; order Orectolobiformes; family Hemiscylliidae; genus Chiloscyllium; species Chiloscyllium plagiosum. The sequence goes on along the minus strand of NW_028270141.1, from coordinate 3,607,081 downwards.
TGTCTGACATTTTGGTTTTATTTCTAGGGCTGTAGATTCGCTGTGCAAACTTGATACTGAAATCAGGAGTCTTAAAGTCATCCTGTGAGAGAACGGCTGCCCTGGTAAGATAATGTTTCACTCTATATCGCACAACTCATGAATCTGAAAAGTTTGCAGTCTGCTTCAGATTACTGTAGGAGGGTAAGGTATCTTAAAAGTTTGAGCAGCAGCTGAAGCTAGTTATTTCACACAGCTATATATTAGCAACATAAGTGGCTTTTGTCACTGATAGGATGCTGCCAACAAGCCAAAAAGACATCCTGCTTATCACAAAAACCAGTAATGTGACGTATGAATTTTAGTGCCAGTATAATGCCAACCATTTAGGCTGCCCATCCCAAACTGATGGATCATATCAAACAGATGTTGCCTCAGCCTGTACACAATAAGCAAAGTACTGACTAAATCCAATCAACGAACACTCTCAAAACTCCCCATGCTATACCTAACATTAGATGTGATTCTGCAAATGGAAAACATTCACTGAATGATTTTCAATGTGCACGAAATTATTCTAATAACCGATTTTGGATTGCTAGTCGGGCTCGTAGTGCGGCACATTTGTGTGTATACTGAAAGTTACATATATTATTACACAGGGCTCTGTTCTTTGCAAACAAGGAGAACATATATATGCACTATGCTTGTTTCAACATAATTAAATTGTGACAACTATTCACTGGTTCAACCAATCAGCAATCTCCTCTGCACAGCTGAAGTTTTGCTTTTCCCCTTGAACCAATATTCTTTTGAAATGTCCTGAGTACTAGAGGCACTTTGACAAAATGGGTCTTTTTCAGCAATACTCAAGGTCTGTATAAACAAACAATTATTTTCTATACCTCTTTAACGAGCTTTCCAAACTACCATAAGACTATGCAATGGGAGTTGCATATATGACAGACAGGGTAAAGACCCAGGATCTGCCATGCTCAAGGACATTAGTCAGGTTTTTAATGCATTTTGGCAGCTTCTGGTCATTTTTACTGATGTCAGTCTTTATCCAGTTTTTTTTAAAATTATAGATTTATATTTTAAAAATCGTAATTCAAATTCACAAACTACAATGATATGTACAGACTTGTGCTCTGGATTACTAATCTAATAACATAATTATGCTCGTGCACTCATGAGTCCACACAATCAAAATAATTCCAATCGCCATGATCCTTAGAATTGTCCTTTTCCAGCACAAAATTGAGCACTGGAATTTATGCTTGCATCATAACTAAAACATGTATTCTTTCAAAGGTTACTAAACAATTGTCAACAGCTTTAAAGTTTGCTTCAACATTTCTACAGACAAGCAGATGTCCCATTATATTGCACACGAGTAATCTGGGTCTGGAGTGTGATTATGTTTTTCCAATAAATTGGCTTATCCCATGACACTTCAAAAAAATCCCAAAGAGCCAAATACAAATAATTAAAGGTGTTTCTAAACTCAAGAGGACAATTACATCTGCTTGTAAATTTCTAACTATAATTAAAAAGAATGATGTAACAAGTACCTATATATATTTATTTTGTACCTGTAACATATGGCATTACTTTATGGCTGAAACTTAACAGACACATTAGAAACAGAAGAACATAAGTTCATCATTCAGTCCCATAAACATGCTCTTCCATTCTAATATATCTATTGATACCGAGACTGCAAAGTCAGTGTTGTATCTGTCATTATATATTACAGTGAACGCTGTGTGTATGTATATAATTGCAAGACAGTAATCCATTCAAGCAAATTAAACATTTTACGAAAGACAAATCACTAAATAGCATTTGACAATTTTTGAAACAATGCACATTTTCCATTGTTATTGGATTGTGCAAAGTAAAATGACGTACCTTTGTATGGTCTTCCTCAATTTCAATGTAGTTTATCCACCACATACAGATGAATCAGGTCTGTCATCCAATGGGGGAAATCACAAGACTCTGTCCTTTAAACAATGTTCTTCGCAGCAGCCATGTGATCTCCCTCACTCCCACACAGTATATAAGTCAGCGATCCAGATTCCCTCCTTAGGTATTTTTGATGGAGGTGGCTGAAAAGTAGACCGAGGTGATACAACGAAGGAGAAATTAAACAAAATTAACAATTTAACCTCCAAGCACTCCAAATCAGCGCAAGACAGTGGGGAAGGAAGACTGATGCCTTTTATGTGGAGGATAAAATACACAAAGAATAAAGAACCAAGCCACTGGTAGTTCATCATACTTGTTTCCTCATTTTTATACATAGTAAGAGCAAAAATGAAGATGGACAACTCTATGATTGATTTAAAGATCAGTTTAGAGAACAGATTTGGCAAAGATGATGTTTTTCTTAGCAGATACATCCAAACAGTGGTGGTAAGGAAAATGCTGAGTTTCTTCCAAGTAGTTGCCTTAAAGCTAGTTTCTCTCAAAATTAATCCATTAAGTCACCACAGATTCAGCAGAACAATCTTTAACTCTGCTTGTAAGTTGACAAACCAACCAACATTAAACAATTGAGGTTTACATTCCACTGAGGCATTCACAATATATCGTTTGGAGATGGATACACTTAAGAATCCCTTCACTTTCCTCATTCCTGAAGAAGGGCTTATGCCCGAAACGTCGATTCTCCTGTTCCCTGGATGCTGCCTGACCTGCTGCGCTTTTCCAGCAACACATTTTCAGCTACACTTAAGAATTACCTTGCAAAAGCAAGAAATTGTGTAGAATGACAACTGCTTTGATCCAATCCATTTTAACTGCCATAGGTCTTAAAATGTTGACAGGGAATCAACTTCTGAGGAATACAATGGGGACAGAAATTCTGTCAGAAGAATGAGGGGAATACATTTCTGAAAAACGGTTTTCATATAACGTACAAAAGGAGGTCCAAATTTGCTGCACTTGAATTGAAAATTCAGTGGTTGCAGCCCCAAAGCAGATTGATCAGACATTTGTCATACAGAAATAAGTGCAATGAGACAAACTGTTTCTGACACAAAGAATTTGATCATGAGTGATCACGAAAACAAAGAGGAATATAAAAGTTTAGGAAAAACAAGACAATCATAAACTGGTTCCAGAGCTCTGGAATTACAGGATAAAACACATTTAAAGAATGAACAACCACCATTACGAGTGGTAAGGGTCAGCAAAAGTCTCTTATTCATATGTTCTGAAACAACATTGACTGTTTTCAGAGAGTAAAACCATCTGGGAGGAGATCCTTGTTCCTGCTCAAAATCCGCAGAAACTTTCTATACACAGGAGGGCTATTATGATGAAAGGTCCCAGAAATAAAAATACCAAACATGCAGAGTGCTTTTAAACAGAAACCAAACTGACACCTAATCTGTTTAATATGTAACTTGATTCTCTCCTCAGATGCTCAATAACTGTAATGAACTTGCATCACTCTGCATATCGGAGTAGCCACCTGTATTTCTAAGCTGCAAATATTTGTCAGCTTCACATTCAGGTAGAATTGCTCATTCTTCATCTATATGAAAGAACACCAGAGACAAATGGGTTTGATGTATTTGTACAGTTTGTCTCTTCAACTCATGGAAGTAATCCGAGCCTTTCCATTCCAAGTCTTTACAATTTATAAAATGACAAAAAATACATCTTCTGTTCTTCATAAATAGAAAATGCATCAAATTGGCAATGGCTGAGTGTAGAATTCAGAATAAATAATATGGTGTAAAGATCAAACTCATAAAATTTCCCTAACACAAGTATCCTCATACACTAAATTAAAAATGGCTCCAAAATATTGAGCCTCCACATACACAAGTATTTGAATTTAAATTTTAACAAAGCAACATTAGTTGCTAATATTTTAGATTCCATACAGGCATCAAGAATACCAATGACTTAGCAGCAGCCCAAACCAGAGCTGGGATTGAACAACCAGGTCAATCCATTCTATATCCGGTGGTAACTTGTTGAAACTTGCTTACATCAAGAAAAATATTTTTTGAACTCTTAAAAGGAGACAGCTTTTCATTCAAAGCTGGAACAGAACACTCTCAGCATTAGTTTCCAAAATCGAGTAGAGTTAGATGGACAATATCTGTCTCAGTACCGATTAAACTGTACGTTATTGGTGACTGAGGACAATGTTCCTCTGCACTATAGGGAGCCAAACGTACTTTGCACTTCTAGTCAATCTGGAATTGGAACTTCAGTACTTCACTCAAAGCAGAAATCACTGTGGTCCAGAAATCTTTCTTTCCAATCAATCAGTCAGAATTTCTCAACAAATGCTTCTTGACAAGAACTGTCACGCTTCTTTCAAGAAAGTTCACTGGTGAAAGATGATAAGCATTTCGTTTGAAATAACTATGTGATAAAAATACCAAATTCAAATGAACTCCAATTTTTTTAACACAATCTTTGCTGAAAAAAATATTTAATTGTTCAATACTTGTTACTGAGGGAAAGGCAATAGTATGATTTTGTTATAGAGAGTAGGGAACAAGAGGGAACAAGAACTTGAAGTTTAGAGAAACCAAAATGGTAAGGGAGATCATCTAGTACCTGGATGAAGACACAAAGAAATCCTGTGATTTATATTGTTTGGTAGCAGACTTGATTCATCTGTAAATGGAATATGTATGATGTCAGAAAAATGAACGCTAACTTTATTTTGGCCTAATTCATGAGGCACATGATGCCAGACCTCAAAGTATGAGCTTTGTTATATCAGAGTTCCTCATTTCAGATTAGATAACTTGTTCAATAATTCAACATCTGTACATTATATAAACTTACATTCAGTATTATTCCATCATAAATCATGCAAGTAGAAACTTTTGGGCCTATTACAAAAAAAAGACTATTCCCTTTTTATCCACCTGATTGATATAAAGTTAAAATTGCTTAGGGAAAATGATTTAACTAATATCAAACACCTCCTTACCAGATGAACGACAATACAGAAGCTCTGAGGTGGATAATGTTATGATCTGAAATGCAATTTCAATACCATACTTTTAAAATCCTCAAAAAATGCATCTCCAAAGTTTAGGAGAGCTAGAACGTCATCACTTATTTCCATTTCATCAAACAGAAAAATAAAACAAAATAAAGTCCACTTTTTCCGGAATTCTCATGCAACCTGTCATCCATGGGAGTAGGTTTCATTGCTCTGTGATCTCTCAGTCCCTCCCTCTCATTTTGATCAAACCTCACTGATGGTATTTATGAGTGGTCCTGGCCGCAACTGGTATATTCATGTAACCTGCAGTCCTCATTCCTGTATGTACTGGATACCAGGGAGTTTACTGTACTATGGCTTTGTCAGTACATCCATTATGACCTGAAAATATTTATGGTCAATGATGTTACTACACTGAAAAATGTTCCACTGCAAGAGAATTCAATTCTATCAGCTATGGCAGTACTTCTGTAACAACATTTAAAACTTGGACAGGCACATAGACAGGAAAGGATTAGAGAGATATGGATCAAATGTAGGCAAATGGGACTAGTTTAGCTTGGGATACCTGATGGGCATGGTCGAGTTGGAACAAAGGGCCTGTTTCCATGCTGTTTGGCTCTATGATTTTATAACAACATAAATGATTTTTACTGTAAATAGAAAAGCGTATGATGTACATTAAATTTAATCTGCTCTCAATACCAGAAATTGGAACTAGAAATGTAAGCTTTGACTGCTTGGTGTGATATTGCATATAGAGAATAAAAATAAATCTTCACATATAAGCCAACTATGGATGCAAATTAACTGACAGCTTAGATAACTGTTTGATTATACACAAGCATTTTAAAAGGTATAAATGTCTCACAAACATTTTAGAAATAATTTTAAAAGTTTCTGCGAAGATTTGTAGCTCGGATGCTCGTTGTTGTGGTTCTGTTCACCGAGCTGGAAGTTTTTGTTGCAAACGTTTCATCCCCTGGCTAGGCGACATCATCAGTGCTTGGGAGCCTCCTGCGAAGCGCTTCTTTGATGTTTCCTCCGGTGTTTATAGTGGTCTGTCCCTGCCGCTTCCGGTTGTCAGTTTCAGCTGTCCGCTATAGTGGTTGGTATATTGGGTCCAGGTCGATGTGTTTGTTGATGGAGTTTGTGGATGAATGCCATGCCTCTAGGAATTCCCTGGCTGTTCTCTGTCTGGCTTGCCCTATGATAGTAGTGTTGTCCCAGTCGAATTCCGAACAGAGAATTCACTACAAGGGTATACAGGAAAGCCACACACACAGACCAAGTCCTAAACTATGAAAGTAACCACCCCAACACACACAAACGAAGCTGCATCAGGACACTATTCAAAAGGGCTACAACACACTGCAGTACACCAGAACTGCAAAAAGAAGAGGAGGAACACCTATACAAGGTATTCGCCAAAAACCGATACCCGCGCAACTTCATCAACAGATGCCTAAGAGAAAGGCCACGGAACGAGGACATACCACAACCAAAAGGACTAGCCACACTACCATACATCAGGAGCATCTCGGAACTGACAGCCAGACTACTGCGACCCCTAGGACTCATAACGGCACACAAACCAACAGCCACGCTCAGACAACAACTCACCAGAACGAAGGACCCGATACCCAACATGAGCAAAACTAATGTAGTGTACAAAATACCATGCAAGGACTGCACAAAACACTATATAGGACAAACAGGAAGACAGCTAACAATCCGCATACATGAACATCAACTAGCCACAAAACGACACGACCAGCTATCCTTAGTAGCCACACACGCAGACAACAAGCAACATGAATTCGACTGGGACAACACTACTATCATAGGGCAAGCCAGACAGAGAACAGCCAGGGAATTCCTAGAGGCATGGCATTCATCCACAAACTCCATCAACAAACACATCGACCTGGACCCAACATACCAACCACTACAGCGGACAGCTGAAACTGACAACCGGAAGCGGCAGGGACAGACCACTATAAACACCGGAGGAAACATCAAAGAAGCGCTTCGCAGGAGGCTCCCAAGCACTGATGATGTCGCCTAGCCAGGGGATGAAACGTTTGCAACAAAAACTTCCAGCTCGGCGAACAGAACCACAACAATAATTTTAAAAAGAATTACTGCTGTACTGCACTAAGCAGTAATTGGTGACCAAATTACCAATATTTTATACATTTTACATGTTATATACATTGTCATATTTTATAAATAACAAATACATCCATACACAAATTACTAAGCAATACATTCAGCCTTCCAAAGTTCAAAGAATTAGTTTCTGCCTAGAAAGATATATTGGATTTGGAGGGAGTACAATGAAGGTTGACAATTATAACAAACCTGATATCCAAGTATGAACAACAATTACATAAATTATGTCTGCTTTCTCTAGAATTTAGAAGGTTAAGAGTTGACCTGATCAAAATCTTCAAGATCTTAACACAAAATGACAGGGTAGATAAAGACAAACTATTTCTATTGGTTGGGGATTCTATAACTAGTGGCATACGCTGAGAATTAGGGCCAGAGTGTTAAGGGGAAGAAACACTTCCACACACAAAAGGGTAGATGATGTCTGGAATTCTCTTCCACACAGAGCAAACACTGGATCAGTTGTTAGTTTAAAGTGAGAGACAAATAAATTTTTGTGAAGTAACACCATTAAAGAATACGAGTCAAAGGCAGGTATATGGAATTAGGTCGCAGATCTCCCAGGAGCTCATTAAATGGTGGAACAGGCTCAAGAGGCTGAGTGGCCTTCTCCTATTCCCATGTTTCTATCTTTTCAATCTAAATGTAAACTTATTAATTGAGATGTGCTAACGGTATTAGTTCTTTATTGTTTCAACAAATGTTGTTAGTCAGAATAAGCGCACATATACGTGCAGTATTAGTTAAACAGAATAATTTTTGACATTTAAAACTGATTTTGAACAAAATATCATGTATTCTCAATCAATCATCTGTATTTGAGTCTCTAACTTGCAATGCTTAAAAACATTAAATATGTGAAACACTTAACTAAACAGAACAAAGACTGAGCTGGGAAGTATTTTCTATGGTAGGGTTTTGTTTTTAGTTGGTTGGGGAAAAAGTTAGAAGCTATTTTTAACTAAGTTATATCATTCGGATGAGTTTGAAGTAATCAGGCAGAGTTAACATGGTTTTGAGAAAGGGAGATCAGGTTTGACCAATCTAAGCAAATCAAAGTTATGGGGATAAGGGAGGAAAGTGGAGTTGAAGATTATCAGATCATTCACGATTTAATTTAATGGCAGAGCACACTCGTTAGGCTAAATGACCTGTTTCTGCTCCCACATCTTGCAGTTTTATTATATTTGAGATGCTGACATGTGCTGTGGATAATGGGAACTAGTGGATGCACTGCATTTCGATTTAGAGAAGCTACCACAATATTGTGGAAAATAAGAGTTCATAGGGTAGTATAGCATATTGGCATGGCTGGCTCTCAAGAAGCAGAGAGCAGGCAGATATGATTTTTTTCAGGTTGGCAAGATGTAACAAATGGCACATTGCAGGAATTGGCGCTGGAACCCCAGCTGTTCATAATTTATATGAATAACTTAGATGAAGGAATGGAAGCTATGGCTACCAAACTTGCTAATAACACTAAAGATAGGTAGGAAAGTAAGTTGAGAAGAGGATATATGGAGATTACAAAAGACAATTAGACTGGGCAAATGAGTGCAGATCTGGCAAATAATAGGGAAAAATGTGCAACCATCCACTTTGACAGGATAAATAAAAGTGAGCATAGGATGTAAAAATGATGAGATTGTAGACCTCTGGGATCCAGATGGATTTGGGTGGTCTTGCGCATAAATCACAAAAAAATTAAATTTCAGGAATGGCAAATCATCAGGAAAGCTAATAGAAAGTGATAATTTATCATGAGGGGGAAAATACAAATGTAGAGAGGTCATGCTTCAGTTATACAGGGACTAGACTGATAGCAGGCATAGAGGGACACTCTTATGAAAGTTGAGTAGACTGGCCCATACTTGTTAGAATATAGAAGAATGAAAGGTCATATTACTGAAACAAACAAGATTCTTGGGAGACTTGACAGGGTAGATGCAGAAGGCTTGTTTCTCTTTTGGGAGAGTCTCGGACCTCAGGGGAGGGGTCATCTTATAATAAGAGGTGACATATTTAAGTTAGAAACGAGGAAGGATTTTATCTCAGATGGTTGTGAATTTGTGGACTTCTTTACCACAGAGAGCTGTAGAGGCTGGGTTAACAACTATATTCAACGCCGAGATAGATTTTTAAGAAATAAAGGTGTTAAACATTATGGGAAAAAGGCAAGAAAGTGAAGTTGAGGATTATTAGATCAGCCATGATCTCACTGAATGGCAGAGCAAACTCAATGGGCTGAATGGCCTACTTCTCCTCCTATCTCTCATGGGTGAGACCACATCTGGAATACTGCACACAATATTGGTGTCCACGCTTCTGAAAGTATGTTGGAATCACATCAGCTCAGAGTAGGTTTACAAGAGGAACACCTGGAATGAAAGGGTTGTCTTATAATGAAAGACTGGACAGGCTCCATGAAGCTATCTTCTTTAAATAGTGTGTAAACAGATCTTGCAATATTTCTATGACAGGAGTATACAGACTCTTTCTAAGCAAAGGAGTGGAAGATTACTGGGATAGGTGGGAATGTGGATTTGAGGTTATAATTAGATTAGCCATGATCTCACTGAATGGCAGAATAAGCAGAAGGAATTGAATAGCCTATTCCTACTCCTGACATGTATAATCATACAGTATATGAGTTGTGAAAATCAGAAAATATTATTCCTTCTCAGAAGATCAGGCAGCATCTAAGGAGAGACATTTCATATGTAGATATTTCATCAGAGCAGGAATATATGATAATATCATATATATTTTTAACATTTAAAAGGCGCAAAGAGGAGAAATATAGAAAATAGAGTCTACCATTTATTTCTTCATGCCTGCTCCATCACTCAATACAATCATAGATGGCATCCAATCAGTACAGTGGTCCATACCATACCCTTTGATCCTTTAGGTCTAAGAACTATATCTAAATCCTTCTTCAAAACATTCAATATTTTGGCCTCAATCACTTTCTGTGGCAGAAAATTCCATGAGCTCACTACTCACAGAAGGATGAGGAAAGATATCAATCTGAAGTAGAAAGACTTGAATATCCAAATGGAAAATGGAAGCACTTTAAAAGTAGAAATTAGTTTAATACAAGATAAGTCAAAGACAATTATGAGATTCAAATACCGAACGGAAATGGGGATAAGGCTATCAGAAATTGATGCACAGTAAAATTGACAAAAACTCCAAAAGAAAATAAACCTAGATACATGCCACCTGCCAGAATGAAACACCCTCACCTCAAGACTTCATAACTTCTTCCAGTTTCTTGGGTCAATGGAATCAGCTGTGCTTCACTTGTATTTTTGTCTTTCCCTACATTTATCCCTGTTAAACTTTTGTTATCCATGAACTCTTGAATGACCCACATATTTGCCCATGTCTCAATTTCTAACATCCCTTGTCATTTCCACTCAAACATATTACAGATAATTTACTCATTGGCTTTTAAGTGCACACACGTTTTCTTGCCAATGTTTTGTTCTATTCATTTTAAATATTAATTTTCTATAATATGACCTACACTGCTGATGAAAGGCTTATACTTGAAATATCAACCAAATTTGCAGCATCTCTCTTTTTGCTGGAAACATTAGACACAATCTAATGCTTAAAAACACTTCATATTGTTTATGATTGTTGCAATGTGAAACATTTTAAATTCAATACAGGATCAACAGAAAATAAGTATAATGGATCATTAAACAGAAAATCTTTAAAAATGATTTTTGCCTGCAGTAAGTTATTCCTATACAGTTCTTCCTATGCTAAAGAAGGCTTTGTAGTGGTGACAGCCCAAGGGAATAAACCTGTAACATGTACATGAAAAAAAAGACTTGGCAACTTGAACAGTCCCCTGAATAGAAAAGTTGTCCTTTGTCAAAATTTGAGTACATACTTTATCAACATTCATTTTCTTGAAGGCTGCCTGAAGGATTTTAAAATGTTGGATGTACTCATGTTCCAACTTTGCTTGAAATTTGACTTTCTTTAGAAGAATACAGCCAGGAAAGAGCATATCCATAAACTGACAGTACGCTGTTCCTGTTGAAGAAAACAAAATCCATATTTTAGCAAGAATTAGTTTGAAAAAACATTTAATCACAAATTAGCATGAATATATAATTTATATATTGAAAATGTTCAATAACAAATGCTTTGAAATAATCAGAAGTCAAAAACTGCATCAAATGAGGAAGGTAAAGTAAGTGATTTCCACCACTACATGCAGTAAAGCATGAAGAGTCTTGGAAAGTTCCACAACATTGCAAAAGAATCTGTACTGCAGATAGGTTTTTGAAAAAAAAACCTTTTTGAATGCTATAGGCAAAAAGAGAACTATGCAAGAGAGATGGAAGACTGACTATCCTTTCAGTAATATTACACCATTAAAATACCTGCAAGTTATATACAACCACATGCATAAATTGGGAGAAGTCAGTCATTAGCAGGACTTATACACGTAATGGTAAGGTCCTTGGGAGCGTTGCTGAACAAAGAGACCTTGGAGTGCCGGTTCATAGCTCCTTGAAAGTGGAGTCACAGGTAGATAGGATAGTGAAGGTGAAATTTGGTATGCTTTCCTTTATTGGTCAGCGTATTGAGTACAGGAGTTGGGAGGTCATGTTGCGGCTGTACAGGACATTGGTAAGACCACTGTTGGAATATTGTGTGCAATTCTGGTCTCCTTCCTATCGGAAAGATGTTGTGAAACTTGAAAGGATTCAGAAAAGATTTACAAGGATGTTGCTAGGGTTGGAGGATTTGAGCTATAGGGAGGGATTGAGTAGGCTGGGGCTGTTTTCCCTGGAGCATTGGAGTCTGAGGGGTGATCTTATAATGGTTTATAAAATCATGAGTGACATGGATAACATAAGTAGACAAAATCCCTTCCCTGGGGTGGGGGGAGTCCAGAACTAGAGGGCATAGGTTTAGGGTGAGAGGGGAAAGATATAAAAGAGACATAAGGGGCAACTTTTTCATGCAGGGGGTGGTATGTGTATGGAATGAGCTGCCAGAGGAAGTGGTGGAGGCTGGTACAATTACAATATTTAAGAGGCATTTGGATGGGTATATGAATAGGAAGGGTTTGGAGGGATATGGGCCAGCTACTGGCAGGTGGGACGAGATTGGGTTGGGATAACTGGTCGACATGGAAGAGTTGGACCAAAGGGTCTGTTTCCATGCTGTATATGTCTATGACTGTAAATTCCCACATAAGAGAATAGCGCATAAAATTAACGTGTGGGATTGGAGGTAGTATGCTGATAAACAGAGAGAACAGGCTGGCAGACAGGAAACAGAGTTGGAATAAATAGGTTATTTCCTGAATGGCAGCCAGTGACCAGTGGAGTATTACACGGATCAGCAATTAAACCCTAGCTTTTCACAAAATATATAGATTTAGATGTGGGACCTAATGTAATATTTCCAAGTTTGCAGATGGCAGAAAATAAGTGGGAAGGTAAACTCCAAGAATGCAGAGATCCGTCAGTGTGATTTGGATAAATTGAATAAATGGGCAAATGCATGGCAAATTAACAATAATGTTGATAAATGTGAAGTTATTCACTTAGGTAGTAAAAACAGGCAGACAGATTATCAGAATAGCAATAGACTGGGAAAGGAGAGGTGCAACGACACTTGTGACCTTGTATAACTGTATGGTATACCCAAGCATATGGGTAAGTAAGCAGGCAGTAAGTGGTATTTTGGCCTTCATAATGAGAATTTAAGTACAGGAATGTCTTGCTCCAATCTGACGAGCCTTGGTGATTATTGTGCGCGGTTTTGGTCTCCTTATAAAGCGAATGCTCTGGCTATGGAAGAAGGGCAACAAAATTTTACCAGGTGGATTCCTGGGCTGGCAGAACTGATATATGAAAACAGATTGGATCAGTTTGGATTATATTCACTGGAGTTTAGAAGAATGAGTCGGAGGTGGGAGAGATCTCATAGAAACCTTCAAAATACCCAACAGGACTAGACTGGGCAAATGCATGGAAGGAAGTTCTCAATCATTGGGGAGTCCAGAACCAGGGCTCTCAAGCTATTAAGGACTGAAGTGAAGAGAAATTTCTCACGCAGTGGTGAGTCTGTGAAATTCTCTCCCAGAGTAGCAGTTGAGGTCAAAATACTGTATGTTCTCAAGCAGTCCGACAGCATTCTTATGAATAAAGGAATAAATGAGTATGGAGTGAAAGCTAGAAATAGGGTAGAGTAGGATGTTCAGCCGTGATCATATTGAATGGCAGAGCATGCTTGAAGGGCGAGATGTTCCTATTTTCTATATTTCTAGATGACGGAATATTAGTCTCTTGTCCCCCAAGATGGAGTACCACCAAGAATTTTGAAGTCATATAAAACACATTTACGTAAGGAGATCTCATGAGTATTCCATGCCTGTCACAAGTTCAGGAGAAAGTAGCTCTTGAATTAGGACAAATTTAAAGTTAAGGAATTTTTGTGCTGTGGCTCATGCCCAAGTTGTTGAGCTTTATGCAGAGAATTAACTTAAATAGAAAGGTACATGGTTAGCCTTCTAGACAGCTTTAATAAAATCTTTCACAGACATGGATATCACTGGCTCGGTCAGAATGTATTACTCATCCTTAATACCCTCGAGAAGACGGTAGTGAGCTGCCTTCTTGAACTGCTGCAGTCCATGTGGCATCGGTACATCCAGTTTAGTCAGGAATTTGAAATCTGGGATTTTGAGTCAATAATCAATAAATGGCGATATTGCTCCTTGCCAGGATAGTGTGTAGCTTGAAGGGGAACCTGTAGTTGAAGTGGCCTCATGCATCTGTTGCTCTCATCTTAAAGTGATTGATGCTCACATGCTCTAATTGGACTTTTGTAGCACATATGTATTTGAGCTGAATATCTGATTCTGATTTGTATACTGAATGTAAAATGCATTTAGTTTGCTCAAAATAAATTAATATAAATACATTTCCTATTGCAAACAAAGGCATTTCAACCCAGCAATCTATATCATATTTGAATCCAGTCCCCAAAGCAATTAGGTTCTAACAGAAGCATTTAATTCCATAGAGGATGATGATCCAGGTTTGCAGTTTCACAGGTCATTCAAAATATTCACAAATAATGAGAAAATGACAAGTATATACGATAGTCAAAAAAGGAATGTGCTTGTAATCACATCAGTACAATGTTTAAGGCTAAAGGTCAAGGTTGTGGATGCTATTGTCGATTCTGAATTAGAGTAGATGATAACATCCCAATCTGATATTCTTGGAACCAAGCCATTTACCTATTTCAGAATTTTCTGCATTAAGGAATGACGTTGGAATGCCTAACAATAAAGGTGAAACACTGCAGATATAACTGGACCGAGACAAATAATTACCATGTGCCTGGCTTCACAGAGGCAGATATTAGAAATCTCTCAAATATCAGACATTGAAGGATCAAGCAAGAAACTGACGTAAAACAATATCATAAAACAGGAAAAAATAATATTGGATCTAATCACCTACATCCCAGAGTGCTGAAGAGCTGGCTATATTGTGGATTGATGTAATGCTGCCTACAATTTGCAAGGCTGCAAATGAAATCCCACTACTTCAGAAAAGAAAGACAAAAAAGGGGAACTGCAGACCTATTTGTCTAACATCAGTATTTAAGGGGGGAAAAAAGGTAGGATTGGGCAGAGTCAACACAGATTTATTAAAGGGGAAATTATATTTGAGAAACCTGTTGAGTTTTTTTTGAGAATATTCTGGATTTTCAGAAGGCTTTCAGTAAGATCCTACACAGGTTAACGAACAAAATTAGAACACCTGGAATAGAGGATAATATACAGGATTGAGGATGGGTTAATAGCAAAGAGGGACTAGGATTAAATGGGTCATTGTCAGGTTGGCAAGCTCTGACAAATGGGGGTGCCACAAGGATCAGTGCTTCAGCCCCAGCTGTTCATAATCTATACAAGTGATTTAGATACGGTGACCAAATATCTTTTTAAATTTGCAGATGACACAGATCCAAGTGGAATGTGTATCATCAGAATGACAGAGAAAGCCTCATGAGGATTTGGAAAAGGCCAGTGCAAGAGCAAGAACACAGCAGATGCAGTATATTGTGGAGAAGTGTAAGATTGGCCACTTTGGTAGGAGGAAAGAAGATGCATAGTATTTCTAAAATGAGGAGAGATTGGGAAGTATTAATGGCAAAAAGAACTGTGCATCCTTGTTCACTAGTCAGTGCAAGTGCAGCAAAGAGTTTGGAAAGTGATGTGTTGGTCTTTATCACAGAAAAGTATAGGACTAAGATGTTTTGCCTCAATCGAATAGAATTTTAGCAAAACTGCACAGGTATTTTTTGCAGTTTTGGTCTTTTTACATAAGAATATACTTTCTATGGCAAGAATGAACAAAGTTTCAGCAGGGATGGTGGCCCTACCCTACAAGGAAACCGGATTTTATTGTCGAGAACGAGAAGTGACGTCACTGCAACATATAAAATTCCTGAACAAGTCCACGGCGGCTGAGACTTCCAGACTGAGGCCAGGGTCTCAGGTTAACCGGGCAAGCTATTTCGTACTGAGATAAGAAGGTATTTCTTCAGAGGGTAGTGAATCTTCGGAACATACCCAAGAGCGCTGTGGAAGCTCAGTTGCTAAGTATGCTCTAGATTGACTGGAACACACAGATAACATTAACGGAATAATAGGAGAAAACAGCAAAGGTGGATGATTAGCCAAGATATAGAATGGCAGGGATGGTCGAGTCGTCAAATAGCAAGCTCTTGCACTTATGTTCTTATGCCCTCAATTTGTTGCATTATCTTAACAATAAGATGGTGAAACAGGACATTGTTTGAGTTTGGTCAATAAAGCTTTCAGGATGCTATGATCTCTGGACTTCAAATTTTTGGGCTGCAGGTGATAATGCATTGAATGAGAAATAATATCCAGGTGTTCTATGCATGAGTCACTCAAGAATATATATTTGATATGCTGCAGTGAAAGCAAAGGTAATTCAATCTGAAACAGGTACTGGTATTGGTGTACAAGACCATCATCAGGTCCTCATCTAGACTCCTGTATGCCATTCTTGTCTTCTCAGTGCCTGGCAGTGGGAGATAGAGGCCCTGAAAGAAGTTCTTAAATTTTTGCTCAATAATATTTTTCTTTTCGTCAGTATTCACATCGGAAAAGGGCAATGTTAGTGAGAATATGGAGGTACAGGCTACAAGATTAGGTGGGATTGAGGTTGACAAAGAGGAGGTTTTAGCAATTAGGGAAGATCTGAAAATAGACAAGACCCCAGGGCCGGATGGGATTTATCCTCTGATTCTCTGGGAAGCCAGGGAGGAGATTGTAGAGCATTTGGCTTGGATCTTTATGCTGTCATAGTGAGCCTGATGTTGGTGGTGGGCAAGCTGTTGGAGGGAAGTCTGAGGGACAGGATGTACATGTATTTGGAAAGGCAAGGGAGAACAAGCAACTTAGATACAGAACTGGCTCAAAGGTAGAAGACGGAGGGTGGTGGTGGAGAGTTGTTTCTCAGACTGGAGGCCTGTGACCAATGGAGTGCCACAACGATTAGTGCGGTGTAGACTACTTTTTGTCATTTATATAAATGATTTGGATGTGAGCATAAGAGGCATAGTTAGAAGTTTGCAAATGACACCAAAATTTGAGGTGTCGTGGATAGCGAAGAAAGTTGTCAGATTACAACGGGATCAATGGGCTGAGAAGTGGCAGATGGAATTATATAAATGTGAGGTGCTGCATTTTGGGAAAGCAAATCTTAGCAGGACTTATACACTTAATGGTAAGGTCCTAGGGAGTGTTGCTGAACAAAGGGACCTTGGAGTGCAGGTTCATAGCTCCTTGAAAGTGGAGTCGCAGGTAGATAGGATAGTGAAGGCGGCATTTGATATGCTTTCCTTTACTGGTCAGAGTAAAGAGTACAGGAGTTAGGAGGTCACATTGCAGCTGTACAGGACATTGGTTAGGCCACTTTTAGAATACTGCGTGCAATTCTGGTCCCCTTCCTATTGGAAGGATTTTGTGAAACTTGGAAGGGTTCAGAAAAGATTTACAAGGATGTTGCCAGGATTGGAAGGCTTGAGCTATAAGGAGAGGTTGAATAGGCTGGGGCTGTTTTTCCTGGAGCGTTGGAGGCTGAGGGGTGACCTTATAATGTTTTATAAAATCATGAGGGGATAGAAAAACAAAGTCTCTTCACTGGGGTGGGGAAGTTCAGAACTAGAGGGCATAGGTTTAGGGTGAGAGGGGAAAGATATAAAAGGAACCTAAGGGGCAATGTTTTCACGCAGAGGGTGGTGCGTGTATGGAATGAGCTGCTAGAGGAAGTGGTGAAGACTAGTACAATTGCAATATTTAAAAGGCATCTCTATGGGTGTATGAGTAGGAAAGGCTTGAACATAGAACAATACAGCGCAGAATAGGCCCTTTGTCCCTCGATGTTGCGCCGACCCGTGAACTATCCTCAGTTCGTCCCCCTACACCATCCCAACATCATCCATGTGCTCACTCAAGGATTGCTTAAATCTCCCTAACGTGGCTGAGTTAACTACATTGACAGGTAGGGCATTCCATGCCCTTACCACTCTGTGTAAAGAACCTGCCTGACATTTGTCTTAAATCTGTCACCCCTCAAGTTGTAGTTATGCCCCCTCGCACAAGCTTACGCCATCATCCTAGGAAAAAGACTTTCACTGTCTACCCTATCTAATCCTCTGATCATCTTGTATGTCTCTATCAAATCCCCTCTTAGCCTCCTTCTTTCCAATGAGAAGGGACCCAAGTCTCTCAGCCTTTCCTCATAAAACCTTCCCTCCAGTCCAGGCAACATCCTCATAAATCTCCTCTGCACCTTTTCCAATGCTTCCACATCCTTCCCGAAATAGGACGACCAGAACTGTACACAATATTCCAAGTGTGGCTGCACTAACGTTTTGTATCGTTGCAGCATGATTTTGTGGCTCCGGAACTCAAACCCTCTACCAATGAAACCTAACACACTGTATGCCTCCTTAACAGCACTATCAACCTGGGGGGCAACTTTCAGGGATGTACATGGACACCAAGATCCCTCTGCACATCCACACTACCAAGAATCTTTCCACTGACCCAGTGCTCTACCTTCCTGTTATTCTTCCCAAAGTGCATCACCTCACATTTAGCTGCATTGAACTCCATTTGCCACCTCTCAGCCCAATCCTGCAGCTTATCCAAGTCCCCCTGCAACCTGTAACATTCTTCTGAACTGTCCACTACTCCACCGACTTTAGTGTCATCTGCAAATTTAATAATCCATCCACTAAGCCTGCATCTAAGTCATTTATAAAAATCACAAACAGTAGTGATCCCAAAACAGATCCTTGTTTCACACTACTAGTAACCAGACTTCAGGCTGCATATTTTCCATCAACTACCACTCGCTGCTTTCTTTCAGAAAGCCAGTTTCTAATCCAAACTGCTAAATTACCCTCAATCCCATGCCTCAGCATTTTCTCCAAAGCCTACCACGTGGAACCTTATCAAAGGCTTTACTGAAGTCCATGTATACCACGTCAACTGCCCTTTCATTGACATGCTTGGTCACCTTCTCAAAAAATTCAATGAGGTTTGTGAGACATGGCTTACCCTTGACAAAACCATGTTAACTATCTGAAATCAAAGTGTTGCTTGCCAGATGATTATAAATCTCATCTCTTATAATCTTTTCCAAAACCTTTCCTACAACAGAAGTAAAGCTCACTCGTCTATAATTACCTGGGTCATCTCTACTGCCCTTCTTGAACAAGGGCACATTTGCAATCCTTCAGTTCTCTGGTACTAAACCTGTAGACAATGAAGACTCAAATATCCAAGCCAAAGGCTCTGCTATCTCCTCCCTAGCTTCCTAGAGAATCCTCAGAGAGATCCCATCCGGCCCAAGGGTCTTGCCCACTTTCACTCCTTCTAGAATTGCTAACACCCGTTCTTAACTAACCTCGATTGTTTCTAGTCTAATATCTCGTACCTCATTCTTCTCCTCTACAATACTGTCCTTTTCTTGAGTGAAAACAGAGGAGTGATATGGGCTGGGTGCTGGCACGTGGGACTAGACTGAGTTGGGATATCTGGTCGGCGTGGATGAGTTGGACTGAAGGGTCTGTTTCGGTGCTGTACATCGCTCTGATTCTAAGAAGGGGAGTCGAGACAACCCTGGTATGTATAGGCCAGCAAAGCCTTACTTCAATTGTGAGCAAGGTGTTGGAAAAGGTTATAAGAGATAGGATTTATAATCATCTGGAAAGGAATAATTTGATCAAGGAGAGTCAACATGGTTTTGAGAAGGGTAGGTCGTACCTCACTAACCTAAATTCTTCAAGAAGGTCACAAAACAGGTGATGAAAGTAAGCTGGATGATGTGGTGTAGATGGACTCCAGTAAGGCATTTGACAAGGTTCCACACAGTAGGCTATTACACAAAATACAGAGTTTTGTGATTGAAAGTGATTTAGATCAGAAATTGGCTAAGCGAAAGGAGAGAGGGAATGGGGATTGTTGGGAAAGGTTCATCCTGGAGCTCAGTAACCAGTGGTGTGACACAAGGATCTATTTTGGGGCCACTGCTGTTTGTCATTTTTATAAATGATCTGGAGGTGGGCGTAGAAGGATGGGTTAGTAAATTTGCAGATAACACTAAGGTAGGCAGAGTTGTGGATAATGCCAAAGGATGTTGTGGGTTACAGAGGGACGTAGTTAAGATGCAGAGCTGGGCTGAGAAGTGGGAAACGAAGTTTAATGCGGGAAAATGAGGGGTAGTTCACTTCGGAAGTAGTAACAGGAATGCACAGTATTGGGCTAATGTTAAAATTCTTGGCAGTGCAAACGAACAGAGATCTCAGCATCCAGGTGCATAAATCCCTGAAAGTTGCCACCCAGGTTGATAGGGTTGTTAAGGCAGCATATGGTGTGTTGGTGTTTATTGGTGGGGGGGATTGAGTTTCGGAGCCATGAGGTCTTGTTTCAGCTGTACAAGACACTGGTAAGGCTGCACCTAGAGTACTGCGTGCAGTTCTGGTCACTGCATTATAGGAAGGATGTGGAAGCATTGGAAAGGGTTCAGAGGAAATTCACTAGGTTGTTGCCTGG
Organism: Chiloscyllium plagiosum; assembly: GCF_037043375.1. Classification (NCBI taxonomy): domain Eukaryota; kingdom Metazoa; phylum Chordata; class Chondrichthyes; order Orectolobiformes; family Hemiscylliidae; genus Chiloscyllium; species Chiloscyllium plagiosum. Next base: position 3,586,787 of record NW_028270141.1, on the reverse strand, counting down.
TATGAAAGGAAGTCAAGATTAGAGTGGTGCTGGAAAAGCACAGCAGGTAAGGCAGCATCCGAGGAGCAGGAAAAAAATAAATAAATAAAATCGACGTTTCGGACAAGAGCCCCTCATCGGAAATGAGGCTGGGAGCCTCTAAGGTGGAGGGATAAATGGGAGGGGGCTCCATCCCAGAGGCTCCCAGCCTCATTTCTGATGAGGGGCTCCTGCCCGAAAAGTCGATTTTCCTGCTTCTCAGATGCTGCCTGACCTGCTGTGCTTTTCCAACACCACTTAATCTTGACTCTGATCTCCAGCATCTGCAGTCCTCACTTTCGCCTGGTATGGAAGGAAGGCCTTACAAGGAAAGGCTGAGGAAACTGAGGCTGTTTTTAATGGAGAGAAGGTCGAGAGGTGGCGTAATCAAGACGTATAAGATAATCAAAGTTAGATACGGTGGACAGTGAGAACCTTTTTCCTCAGATGCTGAAGACTAACACAAGGGGACATAGCTTTAAATTGAGGAATGATAGATTTAAGACAGATATTGGGGTAGTTTCTTCACTCAGTCATAGAGGCATGGAATGGCCTGCCTGCAACAGTAGCAGACTCACTACTGTTAGGTTATATGGGAATCAGATTTATTGCACAGGTCAGCACACCATCGAGCACCGAACGGCCTGTACTGTACTCTAGTTCTATATTCTAATATTCTTCATTCATAAACACATAAGGATTATCACTATCCCACTTGTGTCATCTATTAACAATTCATCAGAAATTTGATATTTGTGCTGCTCAGAAAATGGATTCACACTGAAAAACTATTTTAGCATTTTGTGCCTTACAAGCAGAAGCAACAAGATACGAGAAACTCAGCTTTGACAGGAGAAAATACTGTGGACCCACTGTATGACATGTATTCACTTTATTTTTTCCACTCTTCCTCATTTAGAAGCAAATCAGATGGTAATATTGAAATAAGTAACTAAGAAAAAATATATTGTGACTTAGTTCATAAACATCTGAAATGACAGATATAATACCAAGTACTTTAAGGATTAATTTTTATTTTCAATGCCCATAAAAATGACCAAAGCATTAGAACTCAAAATCAGAGATTTGCAATTTCTTTTAAAAAAAAATACATCTCCATCTTAGTACCTGAGCAGAGTTGCTCAATCTTGGTGTAATTGAGCTGCAAGGAGTCATTGACCCATGACAACATATCATGTCGGCTCAGATTTTCACTTGTCACAGAGGTGGAATACACGTTCACTGCCATGCCACAGCTGTAAAACAAAGAGCAAGTTAAGAAGGTGGAAATAAAGTCAAATCAAAAACAGAGCACGAGATAAGCTCTCTATCAAACAGGTTTAAGAACAAAAAGAAAGGAACTGCTTTGACAAATTGCTCGAGACTTCAATACATATGGATACAGACAGAACAGTTATTATAAATATATGTGGAGCTCAGGAAAAAATTATGATTGGCAAAAGGGGGCTTGAAATAGTAAGAAATATTTGTATTTATACAGGGCTTTTCACAATACACCAAGCACCCCAAATCACTTCCAGTTGAAGAAGCATTTTCAGAAGTATAACCTCTGTTCTAAGATAGTAAATAAAATCAAGCGGAGACAGTGGTAATGCCAGTGAACTAAAATCCAGAAGTTCAGGCTAATGTCTGGGGACACAAATTAAAATAGTATCATGGCAACTGGTGGAATTTAAATTTAATTAATAGAATTTGGAATTTTTTTTCCTCGAAGGTGATCAACTGGTGCAAAAACCCATCTGGTTCACTAAATCCTGAGGGAAGGACCTCTGCTAACTTTCCACTGATGTTGCTGATTCCCCTAACTACCCTAAATGGTTAGCAACTCCTTCAAGTTCAAGGGCAAAAGGTAAATAAATTCTGGCTTTGCCAACCAGGCTCACATACCAAGAAACTTGAAATTTAAAAGCAAATATGCACTCAAATTCCCATAAACAGCCATCTGATAACCTAATTTATGTGATGTTATTTGAAGGAGTTATATTGATCAGAACACAGTGGAACTTATGGTTGTGAAAAAGTGCCGTGGCATTTACATCCACCTGAGCAGACTGATGGGGCCTCTTTGCAATGTCTTGTTTTAAAGATGGCCATCAACAATGTACATTACTGAAGAAATACTGCACTGGAAATGTCAGGCTTGATTTTTGTGCTCAAGCTCTTGAACCCAGAATCTTCTGATTCAGAGGCAAGTGTATTGCAACAGCTAATACAATGTAAAGCTGCGTTTGTTGACATTGCAGGGGTACATTCACCCCAACATGGAGTCACAGTGCCTGTGACATCACTGCCAGTAGTGCTGAAGATAACAGCCTGTAAAAAATAAGACCATCTGTAATATTATCAATTCAGAGATATTTTAACAAGAGCAGTACCAAAAAAGTGCTCTTTTACATCTTTCTCAGGTCTGCCAAGTCTTGAGATATTACTTAGCCTGGTGAATAAATTGATATTTAAAGATTGCAATTTTCAAAGAATATTGAACACTACAGCTCAAGTTAAAAATAATGCGATCCACATTCACATCATCTCCCCATATGCCACTTTGTTTATTGATCATCTGGTCCAGGCACATGTTTTCCAACTGTTCACCACTCTGCTCCCTCACTGTATACCATTCGAGAACGAGAGAGAAAGGTGCCAAGTGGAGGGACGCATTGAGGGATTCAGAGGGGGAAAGCAGTAAGCAATCCAGGTGAGCGAGTGAGTGGTATGGGTTCAACTAGTGCACCACAATGTCAGCAGAACCACAAATGATTCTACAGGTGCAATGCGTGTCAACTTCCTATCGATTTCACAATGAGGATGTCAGCAGCATCCACTTGTTTCAGCGTATTGGTAGTATAACATAGGCCTTTTGGCCATCAAGTCTACAAAGACAAAACTATTGTAAATCCATACTAATCCCACTTTCCAGCACATGGTCCATAGCCTTGAATATTAGGATATTCAAGTCATCTAAGTACTTTTTGAAGTTGAGAAATTTCCTGACTCAACTACCCTCCCAGGCTGTGCAGATGCCCAGTTTCACACCATGAGAGGAAGGAAAATGCACCAAATCCCCCCTCAACCACTTACTGTTCACTTTAAAATGATGTCATGTTAATGACACTTCAATTTGCCCTCCTCCACCCAAAACCCTTTTTTTGGCAAGCCATATTTTATTATTTTCCATAAACCTAAAACGTACACATGGTTCTGAACCACAACTATTCACATTATACATTAACAATCTGGACAATGGCACTGACGGATTCAGTGCTAAGTTTGCAAATGACACAAGGATAAGCAGGACGGACAGGTAGTGAAGAAGTGGTGAGACTGTAGGAGGACTTAGGGTAAGAAAGTGATACTTTAAATGCAAATTCTTTGAACTCTGATGTACAAATTATTTAGTTATATCAACAAGTGACAAAGTAAATGTTATTCCAAGATCATTTCTAACCTGCAATATGCATTCAGTGGACTTTAATGAAACAATAAATGAAAATTAAATTGCCATAAAACATGTTACAGAAGAACATTTTCATAAATGTGTATCTAATCCATCTTCCATGATCCACTATGCACAGTTTCTAAAAATATCCACACCAAGATTTCAGAATACGTTTTATTCTCACATGAACCTGTGTGTTTCATTTTGCATTTAAAGCAAACCACAGTGCTGAAGAAAAACAAAAATAAAACAGCATCAAGTATGTCAGATACATTTTTGCAGTAATATAATGCAATGGCTTGAAATTAATTTTACAGATGATTACCATGGTTTAGAAGGAGGATGAATTTTTATTCATTGGTCAAGTAACAAGGTCCTGCAGACAATATTTTCTATCATACTAAAATTATTTCAGCTTCAGAATCAGTTGAGAAATCCATTTTTAAGAGCTTTGTTTCGTTGTATCAGAAAGCTTTATTTTACTTAATAACAAATATGGAAATATTATATTTGGGGGTCAGTTAGCTAGTTTGCGATATAGAGTGAAACCAACAGCGTGTTCAATTCTCGCACTGGATGAAGTTACAATTAAGGACTCGCCTTCTCAACCTCACCCCTCACTTGACACATGGTTAAACTAACACCAGTTATCTCTTTCTAATGAGAGCAGCAGCTCTATTGTCCTCTGGGACTATGGCAACTTCACTCACATTAAAATGAGAAAGAGTAGCATAATATTTATCAAAATTCTGATTACATGTTCAAGTATGCTTGCTTTACTTTTTTTGTCTATTTTGAATTCAGCAGATAAGTAATGTTTTTGTCACATTGCAACATTACAAAATAAGGCTAAACGTGAAAAGAACTTTTTGCTCAATGTGCAAAACTATAAAATGCAAAAATACTGCCTACAACAGAAACTACTGCTAAAATGATAAACAACACTTGGAAGTTGATTTGCTTACTGTGCACTTACAGAAGGAAACAATCTTACTCCCACTAGGACCTTTGTTTTCAGGTGGAGAACAACTTGATAGAGTGTTGAAAAAGGAGTCATGATTAAATTGACTAAAACACTGCGTGACTCAGCACTTGGTTCATAGACATTTTTGGAACTTTCCTGCCCAAGATAACAAAAGCTCATCTCCCCAAAGTGATGTTAAATATTCACAATAGCATTCTGGTTTTAACAGTTGGATAGGATTTGAGAAATAAACTGGTTAAATACTCCAGCTTTAATGATTTAATATTGATCTTATAGTTAATTGTTATCCATATTGTCAAATTGTGATTAAAGCCAATTGTAGACATCCTTATTTAATGTTGAGTTTGACATTATTAAACAGCATATCAAAATATCCCACTCCTGCCCCCAAAATCTATTTTTCTGTTTTCAACATGACCGTCGCTACACCCATTACAACTGGCTGCTTGGGGGAAACTGATGCACTTTTTTTTGCTTGCAAACGTTCATCGTAATGACACCAGAATTGTCCTTGGTGATCAACTAGTAACATAAGAGAATGGAAATGCCAATAGTTCTGGTCTATATTGTTTTGTTCCTGATGGACTAGTGCATTGACCCAATGAATTATTGGTGAAGACCTAAAAATTTGTTTCTGTAGAAATTCAATATCACTGGTATGAAGTTACTCAATATTTGAGGGCATTGATGCTTACACACCCATACACCATTTCATTGTCATTCTTTGGCTGAAGACAGATGATGAAGCCATGCAGCATTTGACAGAACAGAATCTATTCTTCAGCCTGGGAATGACAATACAACCCTGAATATGTTTGAGCAAGTTCTTCAAAGCTTTGGCGGGTATTTGTATTCACTTTAACTAACTGACATCATTGTCAATCCATTGTGTCATTGCAGCCTGATCCTAAAGAATTTAAAATCTTTAAACGTGAAGAAATTCCCACGTCTGCTTGATGTGCATTTTAGACTGTTAAAGGAAGGAAGAGAAGAAAGAGTGGAGATTCTGACCACTATTTTGCCATCCTCACTAGCTTCAGCTGTGGTACCGAAGGATTGGACTTCAAATGGTATAACCTTGTTTAAAAAGGGAGAAAGAGAATGACTGATTTATTACATGTCAGTGAGGCTAAACTCAGGTCGGAAAATTATTGGCAAAAATTCTGAGGTATAGGATAACAAGAATCAGTTGTACAGCACGGAAACAGACTAACGGTCTAACTCATCCTAAATTGATCTAGTCCCATTTGCCAGCATTTGGCCCACATCCCTCTAAACCCTTCCTATTCATATACCTACCCAGATGCCTTTTAAATGTTGTAATTGCACCTGCCTCCATCACTGCCTCTGGTTGCTCATTCTATGGACATACCAACCTCTACGTGAAAACCCTTAGGTTCCTTTTAAATCTTTCCCCTCTTATCTATATCCTCCAATTTTGGACTTCCCTATTCTGTAGATAGATTTTGGCTATTCACCCTATCCATGCCACTCATGGACATATAAACCTCTATAAAAAGTCACTCCTTGGCCTCTGACACTAAAGGGAAAGAAGTCCCAGACTATTCAGCCTCTCTCTCTCTCGATCAAATCTTCTAACCATGGCAACAACCTTGAAAGGGTTCAGAAATGATTTGAGGAGAAAGTGAGGTCTGCAGATGCTGGAGATCAGAGCTGAAAATGTGTTGCTGGAAAAGCGCAGCAGGTCAGGCAGCATCCAGGGAACAGGAGAATCGACGTTTCGGGCATAAGCCCTTCTTCAGGAATTCCTGAAGAAGGGCTTATGCCCGAAACGTCGATTCAGAAATGATTTACAAATTAAACATCTTTCCTACAGCAGGGAGGCCAGAATTGAATGCAGTATTCTAAGATTGGCCTCAATGTCCTGCACAATCGCAACATGACATCCTAACTCCTGTACTCAGTGCACTGACCAATGAAGGCAAGCATGCCAAACGCTTTCTTCACAGTGTCTATCTGCAATCCACCTTCAAGAAATTATACACCTGCACCTCCAGATCTATATTCGTATATAGATTTAGAACGACAGGTTAAGGAAAGATTGGGTTTGACTGACAATCAAATGGTGAAATGGTAACAAGGATAGCAATCAGAATAGTGCATTTAATATGGTCCATATGGATTTTAGCAAAGTTAAAATCACAACACCAGGTTATAGTCCAACAGGTTTAACTGGAAGCACACTAGCTTTCGGAGCGATGCTCCTTCATCAGGTGATTCATCCGAAAGCTAGTGTGCTTCCAATTAAACCTGTTGGACTATAACCTGGTGTTGTGTGATTTTTAACTCTGTACACCCCAGTTCAACACCGGCATCTCCAAATTATGATTTTAGCAAAGCTTTTGATAGGATTACATATTAAACTAGTCATGAAATATGGCATAGCAGACAAAACAGAACAATGTCCCAAGTAGGTTCACACGCAGGGAACAAAACAGTTGACAAGCATGTGACTAGAAGACTATTTGCAGTAGGTTGCATACAGTTCAAAAGTAAATCACTTGCTTTTGTTTCTTAATGTCTTAGACTTAAAACCCAGCATGAAAACATGGCAATTTAATTGTAGCTAGTTCAAACCCCACTGCTTCAGAGGTTGGTCGCAATAGTCCAAACAGACTCAAGAATAATTCTAACAGCATTTTACTCATCATTGCAGTTATGCATCAGCTTTTGTTTTACTCTCCCTGAAATAGAGATAATACAACACAAAGTCTGCTTAATCCTCAACCTTAAACCATTTAGAGATGCACTATTGCTGTAAAGCACACATTTTGTTGAAGTTTTTTGTCTTGCATTTATCAGGACATTTCAAAAGAATACCAATTCAAGGCGAAAAACAACATTTATACTGAACGAGAGGGGAAAACAGTTTGGTTGGCAAGTTATTGGTAGAGGCATTGCATTCTCTATGGCATCGATTAATGCTGATTGACAGTTAAGAGGAAGGCTGTTTTAAAATTTTAAACCAAGCAGGATGACAGATTGGTCATTACCCTGAAAAGTGAACAAGCACATGGCTATCAGTTTTGTTGAGTTGAAACAAAATTGCACCAAAAACAAAGTGCTGGAGGAACTCAGCAGGACTGGCAGCATCTGTGGGAGAACTGCAGTTAACATTTCAAGTCCTGTGACTCTGCATCAGCACTGTCACTGCCAGAGATGCTACCAGACTTGCTGAGCTTCTCCAGTAATTTGTTTGTTCACATCTCCAGCATCTGCAGTTCTTTATTTTGTTTTAGCACTGTGTACATGCTCTGGCTGTAAAGAAAGCAAGCTATGTATAAATTTATCTGGCTTCCCCCAGTGCGTGTAAGTTCACACTGAACCTGAATGATGCAAAACAAAAGACAGCCATTGGTTGGTTCATTTCTCTTCAGCTTCAAATGCAAGTTTAGCTTTGAGTAAACTCGGTCATAGCCAGGACGAGAATGCAGATCATTCAGCGCACCAAGTAGCCGCCCATCGGGTGCCAACGCTATGTACGAGACTACATCCATGTAGTCTTGAAGATGCAAGTACCGGTTGTGAAGTCTTTTTTTTGCAGAGTTCAAGAGTAGACACCTTTTTAAATTATAGATTACAACTCCATGGTTTTCAAACATTCCCTTTCACACCAGACTGTCACAGTCAACCCTGGCATTGAAATGGCCAAGGATGACAATTTTGCATGAGTTCACAGATATCTGTATAGAACACAGCCATATCAGTTGGATTAGCCTTCAGGGTTGGAGCACAAGTGCTGACGATCTTGAGAGGGGGAAGGGGAGACAAGATGTACTCAAATGTCAAGTATGTACTCTTGAAAAAAAGCAAAGTACTAAAGATGCTAGAAAACTGCAAACAATGCTGGAGAAACACAGCAGGTCTGGCAGTATCTGTGAGAAGAAAAACAGAGTTAATCTTTCAAGTTCTGTATGTCTCTTCGTCTGCTCCAAAAATCATACCTCATTCAAGGTAGCCAACACCTAATCTGGCTAATTCGTGTGTCACCAGAGCTAAACATCAGCAAGCAGAACTTTTCACACCGTTACAAGCAAGGTTGAGTGTTCTAGTTTCTTGTTTGCAGTTTGCTCACAATAAGAGATATCATTGACCATGTTGAACAAACTGGGCAGTGGGGAAACAAGCATTTGTCTCAGCAACCTTTCCAGGCTCCCCTGATTCAGGAGGAATCAATGCTATCCTATAAAAATATAGTATATCGTTCAGGATGCTATCTGGTGATGTCATCATCAATACTATCAATGCTCTAAGCAGTTTGTGTACAAGAAAATTCATACTTTCCCATCACTGCAGGATTTACATGTGCTGTAGTTGTGGCAGTCATTTTCTCTACTTCCTGCCTACACAAGAGAGCTTTAACATAAAAGACAGTTTGCACTGACTAACTGCAGCCTTTGAGCTTAGAGTTGATCAGTCATGGTCCAGTGAACTACGATGCCAGTAGTGAGGTATCTATTCAAATTCTGAATTTCCCTCTGAGGTGGGTTGCTGACCAAGGCTTGAAGGGACAATACATCTTTGCTATCTTATCCATAGCTGGCCAACCACCAGTAATAAATGGAATGTGATGTGGCACATGTTTGGTCTGGTGCAAGATGGTCCATTTGGCACATGCAATCCTTTGCCTGGCCATTCCCTTTGATAAGCGCTGAAAATGTGTTGCTGGACAAGTGCAGCAGGTCAGGCAGCATCCAGGGAACAGGAGAATCGACGTTTCGGGCATAAGACCTTCTTCAGGAATGCTGGATGCTGCCTGACCTGCTGCGCTTTTCCAGCAACACATTTTCAGCTCTGATCTCCAGCATCTGCAGTCCTCACTTTCTCCTCATTACCTTTGATAAAGCAAGTCATCCACCCAACTGGTGTCACGGTCTCTCCTTGCTACATTTTGCCTGGCAGCAGAAAGTGTTTGTTGGAATGGGTGCTTAAAGCCAGCAACTGGAGAAGATGAAGGGCCAATGGTGCAAAAACAAATTGATCTATTTTTCTAATCAGCCTGTTCAAACATGTTTCTACATACCTCTCAGCAGGTGGGACTTGAACCTGAGCCTCCACTGCAGGGTTAGGGACATTACTATTACACCACAAGAGGCCTCCCCACATTCAAGGCAGCCATACCAACATCTAGGCTGGTTGGGCTTGCCCAAAGGCATTGCTAACCTTCAATATCGTTCCAATTTTAGTACATATGCTGCCAAAGTCCATCCAATAAGTAGGATTCTGTTGACTAAAAGGTACAAGGTTACTACACTGTCCAGACATCACATATACCCACTGTAATTCATTACTGTATTCATTAAATCCAAAATATTACTATCCTTTTATTGTATGGCTCCATCCAACAATGGACATTAAAGAAATTTAAGCTCAATGCATCCTTGTTCAACTGCATCTCAAGACATTCATTGATTTTACCCACCCACTGCCATTTTACCTTGTTATAAATAGGCTGCTAAAAAGGTGTGGTGGAGAGATGTACATAACTGGTCAGCACAATGGGCAGACAGAATTCAGAGGGTCTACTTAAAAAAAAGCCATATACTAGCCATTCTCTCTCTCTCTCTGAGAAAAGTGGGTATGACTCCAGCCCGATCAACATCCAATTATAACAATAACTTCTTGCTGACTCATGCAAGCTCGCCCAACCATTTGTTGTAAATCACTTGCAGGCTAGAGGTAGGCACAAATGAGGCACAGATAAACAATGATCGAAAAAATCCCAAGTGCAAACAGAAGCCAATACAGCTTCAGAACAAAAACAATAAATTTCAAATTTTGATAGACATCAAGCAGTTAGGCGTAACTTGGATATCTAAATCATTGAATAAAGTAGTCAATTCAACATCCATATTTTGAAAAATTGAGGTTGCATTGCTATAAAAGATCAGGTACAGTAATTCATCTGAGCAAAGGCCCAGTTAGCTATTGCAAGTTATCATCCTATAACTATACTAGGTGGTGGAGCTAAGGCTAACAATTTCAAATTATCGTGCTTTCCAGGTAATGCAATAGGTTTGGGGGTAGAGGGGCAAGGTGGGAAACGGAGAGATGGGGAGGGGGGGGAAGAGGGTAGAGACCCGGGGGGCAGGGTAGAGACCCGGGGTGGGGGGGGGGGGGGGGGAGGGTAGAGACCCGGGGTGGGGGGGGGGGGAGGGGTAGACACACGGGGTGGGGGGGGGGTAGACACACGGGGTGGGGGGGGGTAGACACACGGGGTGGGGGGGGGTAGACACACGGGGTGGGGGGGGGTAGACACACGGGGTGGGGGGGGGTAGACACACGGGGTGGGGGGGGGTAGACACACGGGGTGGGGGGGGGTAGACACACGGGGTGGGGGGGGGTAGACACACGGGGTGGGGGGGGTAGACACACGGGGTGGGGGGGGTAGACACACGGGGTGGGGGGGGGTAGACACACGGGGTGGGGGGGGGTAGACACACGGGGTGGGGGGGGTAGACACACGGGGTGGGGGGTAGAGGCGAACAGAGCAGCGGTTGGGTGGCGGGGGTATGGACTGGGAGCCGGTGCTCACCGCTGCCTGATTGTTCCTACTTCCTTGAGGAATGGAGGGGTAACCATAGTGTCCACATTATCGACACCGGCACAAAGTGCGAAAGCTGCCGTTTACCTGGAAACGGAATTTTAATTTTAAACTGAAACCGGAGCCGCTGCAGCGCGAGCGAGTCGGGTTACATAACAGCGGCTCCCATCAGGTGGGGGGGAAACAGGTGCCCCGCTCCCACACTAACACAACCTTCACGGTCACCATCGCGGGAAGAGGACAGTGAGGGGCGCCGCCGCTCGAATATGATCGCTGAGGAAACCAGGACTCACCGTGTACCCCAGGGCCGGGGCTGTACCTTCTTCAAGGCCGCTCGCTCTTGACCAACGCAACGCACTGATATCGCACTGCGCCTGCGCACAGAGCACCGGAGGGGGCGGGGTACCGCGCACTGCAGCACTGCGTTTGCGTATAGGTGATGGGGCGGGGCCCGCCCAACGCAGCACTGCGCCTGCGTATAGCAGTGGGCCTGGGTTCCAGACCGTTGGCAATGCGCGTACGCATGCTGTAGGTGGGGCTTTTCCCCGTGCCGCAGAATTGCGCCTGCGCTTAGTTGATGGGGCGGGGCCTTGTGGCCTGTGGCACTGCGCATGCTGGCCGGAAAGCTGCTGAAGCGCTCCATGTGGGCCGAGGAGGATTTGCATCTATCACCTCTTTTGTCTCCATGTCTAACTAACGCATTGGGAAGTTCAAGTGGGCGAATGTAACAACATTTTTGCTTGATCAACTAGCCACAAAATGACCTTCTCTCACTTAATACCCTTACATACAGAGGAGGAAGGTCACCATTTCGACTGGGACATCTCATCCATTCCAGGACAAGCCAAACAGAGACGCTTGAGAATTCCTAGAAGCACGGTATTCCAACCGGAATTCTATCAACAAACATATCGGGTTAGACCCCATCTACCAACCCTGAGAAAAAGAACAGGAAATGACATCATAACAGGAAATGGTGTCACCACAGGAAATGACACCACCAACCCAAAGAAACCCAATCGTATAAATAGAAAGCAGGAATTATCAGCAGTGCTTTGCCTCAGGCCCACTGAAGATGTTACCCAGCAGGGTGATGAAACGTCTGGAAATGAACCTTCCAGCTCAGTGAGCAAACCTACATCCAGAACCTCAACCTGAGCTACAAATCTTCTCAAAACTTGCTGGGAGTAAAGACATTCAGCCTGGAGCCTGTTCCTACATTTAATGATATCTTAATTCATTAAGATGGCTTAATTCCATAATACATAGTTTTCATTCATATCCCTTGATACCCTTGCTTATTTAAACATTATTTATCTCAGATTTAAATTAACAACTGATCCAGTATTCACTGCCATTTGTGAAAGAGTTCCAAACCTGTCCCATCCTCAGGCTCTTCACAGAAAAATTATCAAACAAAATATCAGCCAGAGCCACGTGGAAAGTCAGTCGAGCAGATGACCAAAATCTTGGTCAGATACAGCAGGTAGGTTTTGGGTGTGTTTTCAAGGAGGAAAAAGTGGCAAAGAGGACTCTTATTCTTTTTCCAGAATGGAAATGTCAATTACTAGGGAACACACATTTAAGGTCAAGGGGGAAAGTTTAACGGAGATATGAGAGGCAAGTTTTTTACACAGTGGGTGGTAACTGCCTGGAATGCGCGGCCAGAAGAGGTGACAGAAGCAGATACGACAGCAATGTTTAAGAGGCATCTTGACAGATGCATGAATAGGCAGGGAGCAGAGGGATATGGATCATGTATAGGCAAAGGTTTCTTAGTTTAGAACAGTGTCATGTGTCAGCACAGGCTTGTGACCTGAAGAGCCTGTTCCTGTGCTGTACTATATTTTGCCTATAAAGAGAATTCCAAAGAAAGTAGGATAGTTAATGATGGGCATTTAAAATCAGTATGCTCAAGAAGTCAAATTGGAGCAATGCAGATATCGGTGGTTTGGGGAAGAATAAGAAGTTGGGAAGTGAAATAATCTGCAGGGAATGAAAAATTTCAAAAGTAAGGTTTTACTGAACCATATGCCAATATGGTCAGTGTGTACAGGGATGATGGATGAGTGAGACTAGGTAAAATCTCAGGCAGCAGCAATAGAGCTTTTTATGATCCAAGGGTCGAATGTCTGGGGTTAATTTGAAAGCAAGAGGCCAGTACCTGAGGAAAGAGGAGCATTTCCAATGCCAGCAAAAATAGGAGTAAATTTGAATGATCAACAGTTTGCTAAGAATAAAGTTAAAGGAGCATGGGGTGCGTTTACTGAATGAAGGAGACAGACAGGAAAGATACTGTTGTAAAAATGTGTTCCTTGTGGCACAATGTGAGTGGATCAGGGTTTAGGATGTAGGTTTGCTCGCTGAGCTGTAGGTTTGATATCCAGACGTTTCATTACCTGGCTAGGTAACATCATCAGTGGCGACCTCCAAGTGAAGCGAAGCTGTTGTCTCCTACTTTCTAGTTATATCTTTCTCCCGGATGGGGTTCCTGGGGTTTGTAGTGATGTCATTTCCTGTTCGTTTTCTGGGGGGTTGATAGATGGCATCTAGATCTATGTGTTTGTTTATGGCGTTGTGGTTGGAATGCCAGGCCGCTAGGAATTCTCTGGCATGTCTTTGCTTAGCCTGTCCCAGGATAGATGTGTTGTCCCAGTCGAAATGGTGGTTTTTTTCATCTGTGTGTAGGGCTACGAGGGAGAGAGGGTCGTGTCTTTTTGTGGCTAGCTGGTGTTTGTGTATCCTGGTGGCTAACTTTCTTCCTGTTTGTCCTACATAGTGTTTGTGGCAGTCCTTTCATGGAATTTTGTAGATGACGTTGGTTTTGTCCATGGGTTGTACTGGGCCTTTTAAGTTTGTTAGTTTTTGTTTGAGAGTGTTAGTGGGTTTGTGTGCTACTAAGATTCCGAGGGGTCTTAGTAGTCTGGCTGTCATTTCTGAAACTTCTTTGATGTATGGCAAGGTGATTAGGGTTTCTGGCTTGTTTGGTCTGCTTGTCATGGTTTGTTCTTGAGGAATCTGCGGACTGTATTTTTGAGTATCCGTTCTTCTTGAATACGTTGTATAGGTGGTTCTCCTTTGTTTTCCGAAGTTCGTCTGTGCTGCAGTGTGATGTGGCTCATTGGAATAGTGTTCTGATACAGCTTCGTTTGTGTGTTGGGATGGTTGCTGGTGTAGTTAAGTATTTGGTCAGTGTTTGTCGGTTTTCTGCATACGCAGGTTTGTAGTTCTCCATTGTCCTTTCTTTCGACTGTGACGTCCAGGAATGCGAGTTTGTTGTCGGTTTCTTCCTCCTTGGTGAACTTTATGCCTGTGAGGGTGTTGTTGATGATGTTAAATGTCTCTTCTATCTTGTTTCGTTTTGTGATGACAAACGTAGCGGACCCAGATTTTTGGTTTGATGGTTGGTAGGGCTGTTTGTTCTAGTCTTTGCATTACCGCTTCTGCTATGAATCCTGATAGCGGAGATCCCATAGGTGTGCCGTTGGTTTGTTTGTAGACTATGTTGTTGAAAGTGAAGTGGGTGGTGAAGCACAGGTCCACTAGCTTCATGAGTGGATCAGTTTGTATGGACTCATATTCTGCCAGAATTGTGCTGACTGCCATATTTTGTCAAGGTCTCCACAGGTGTCCAGGGTGTTGCCAGAACTATTAAAGAACCTTGTTATATTTAAATTATCCGTCTCCTGCCAATATAATTTTTGTGATGCTCGGTTGCTTCTAGGTGTCTTCAAGACAGTTTCATTGCCATCATTGGTGAGCTGGTAGTCTTTCAGAATACAGGATATGGAGGAGCAGTGAAAAAAACAGTGAAGAGAGATTAAGAAGCTGGGAGAAGGAGGAGCTGCATAAGAAACTATGCCTACAATGTGTCATTAGGGTGTCTGAAGTACTGTTTAGATTAGAGTGGTGCTGGAAAAGCACAGCTGGTCAGGCAGCATCCTCGGAGCAGGAAAATCGATGTTTCGGGCAAAAGCCGTTCATCACCACTCTAATATAGACTCTGATTTCCAGCATCTGCAGTCCTCACTTATGCCAAGTCTGAGGTACTGTACTGTACATAGCCTTATAGTCAAGGCACCTATCACTAACCTAGTTCACCTGCCGTAAACACTATTAAACACTTGAATAAGGTCATGAAAAGTACTAAATGCTGTGCTGAAGGTCACTGTGACCCTTAACTTTCAGGCCATTGCATGGATCCAGGCTGCAGTAAGTGACATTTTCCAGTTTGACCTTCATCATTTTATCAGAAAGGCAACCAAAGTTTGTTACATTCGGAGAAACAACATTAATTCCAAAGGAGTGACACAAGGAAAGATTACATGACAATTCATCTGCATTTCAGGTTTCCCTTGGATTAGACCATAAAACATAGGAGAAGAGATTAGGCCATTCAAGTCTGCTCTACCATTCAATCATGGCTGATAAGTTTCTGAACTCCATTCACCCACCTTCTCCCCATCACCTTTGATTCCCTTAACAATCATGAACCTATCCATATCTGTCTTAAACATACGCAATGACCTGGCATCTACAGCCTTCTGTGGAAACGAATTCCATAGATTCACCACTTTCTGCTGAAGAAGTTTCTCCTCATCTTCATTTTAAACAGTCTTTCCTTTATTCTAAGGCTGTGTTCTCAGTTCCTAGTCTCTTAATGGAAACATCTTCACACGTCACAACTATCTAGGCCTTTCAGTATTCTGTAAGTTTTGATTAGGTATCCCCTAATCCTGCTAAACTTCATCGAGTATAGACCCAGAGTCCTCAAATATTCCTCCTACGTTAAGCCTTTCATTTCTGGAATCATTCTCATGGACCTCCCCTAGACCCACTGCAGGGCCAGTTCATCCTTCCTGAGATATGAG
Organism: Chiloscyllium plagiosum; assembly: GCF_037043375.1. NCBI lineage: Eukaryota > Metazoa > Chordata > Chondrichthyes > Orectolobiformes > Hemiscylliidae > Chiloscyllium > Chiloscyllium plagiosum. The sequence goes on along the minus strand of NW_028270141.1, from coordinate 3,570,891 downwards.
GCCCAAAGTTACTTGCAATATTTTAAAGGTTCCAGGTCCCATGGACTGCAGCCACATTTGTCTTCCATGTTATGCACCATCATCATCCTAACATCTTTCAAAACAGGAAGGGATTCCACTCCTTTGATGTCCTTGTTATTTATGACTACAGGCAGCGCATTGTGAAGGTTTAGGATGGATTTCTCAACAGCACACCTAAATTTTGCCTTTATTCCAAGAAAGCTGCCAAATTACAGACTGGCCTGGATGGTAAGGGATATCATATTTGGGCATCATTCCTGTCAGGAAACCAGGTAGACAACTCCCATCTATAACCAGTGCGTGGACAGCTTTCTTGCTCTATCTTCAACAATTGCTTGGCTATTTCAAAGGGAAGTTAAAAATAACCCAAATTACTGCAGGTCTCGAGTCCCCTGTTGGTTAGATCAGGTAAGGATGGCAGATTTCCTTCCTAAAAGGGCATTAGTGAACCATTTGGATTTTTTAAACTGTCAAAAATAGTTGCCATGGTCACAATTACTAAGATTTGATTTCAATATCAGATGTTATGAATTAAATTTAAATTCCACTAGCCTCCTTGGTGGGATTTGAACTTCCGTCTGTAGAGCAGATGCCTGGCTCTCTGGACTTTGGATTAATCAAATGCCATTCACACTGTTTCACCATCTCCCCCATCATATTTTATTATCCCGAAGAAGTGGTCATATTTAAATGCCAATTTTCTTTAATAATTTTGTGTATAGTAAATAAAGTTAGTCATCAATATACCCCCAGACATACACTCAGGTGACAGTAAACATTAATTGTAGTGAAACTAAAATGCAGTGTATAGCTTGTTATTCGTACTTAAATAACAGTACATTCAAATGGCTTAATACATTTTGACCTTCTCAATCCATTCCAGTTATTCCATTCCCATGCTTTAATTAGCTCAGTACATTTTTCACAGTTAAGCATTTTTCAAATTGTTATCTGGTACTTTTCTGATATTGAGTCATCCATTTTATGTGTGGAGATGTCAATCTGTGCCTCTTTACACAATCACAATGGTGTGCAATCCTACATTCAGCTTTATAATCCTACATTCAGTTTTACAATCCCACATTCAGCAGAAAGCTATTTTAACTCATTATGTGTTGATCCAAATGTAATGCAAAAATGTTCACAGGCTTCCCAGGACATTCTGTGCATTCTTGTTTCCTCTTGGTGTTGGGACCACAAATGTCATTGAGCAGATTCTGAGCATATCTGAGCAATGTTTCTACTTCTTGATAGACTTTTGGGAGATGATCTGCGGTACAATCTCGATTACATTTCTAGATTTGTAGTTATATGATACATAACTTTGACACAACGAGGGATCAGCCTTTGGCATGAATTGAGCAGGAAGAATTGCAGGAGGATGAAGAGCAGCAGGAGCAATATTGCCCACTACTTACCAGAGTTCTTATACAGCAGCACATCCAAAGACACTTCCTTGAACCATACTTTGTTTTCACAATTCACCAAAGTCCAGCAATGCTGATTACCACCATACCATATATCACTATCAATTACTTTCCTTTAGTCCATCTCATGAGTCTGATTTATTTTTGAAGAAAGAACCAACAAAAAACACAATATGTTCAATTAACAGAAGCCATTGTTGTGGAAAATGGTGTGTTCGTTTATTTATGTATTTGTTAAAAGTGTTGACTCAATTGGGAAGATTTGAAAGTGGAAATCCAGCTTCTCTTTGAAAGAGGCTGTTTTAGTTGGTCTCCTTGAGCAGACCTGGACTCGGAGTGTCATGGGTATCACCCAACCTTATTTCCTGATTCCCAGAGCAGAAGAGTTATTATAATCTGGTGCTGCAGTATAGTTGAGAGTGTGTTGCTGGAAAAGCACAGCAGGTCAGGCAGCATCCGAGGAGCAGGAGAGTCAATGTTTTGGGCAGAAGCCTTCATCAGGGCTTTTGCGTGAAACATAGATTCTCCTGCTCCTCGGATGCTGCCTGACCTGCTGTGCTTTTCCAGCAACACACTCTCAACTCTAATCTCCAGCATCTGCAGCCCTCACTTTCGCCACAGATCAAAAGTGTCATATTCTAATTTGTCTCTGATGACTTTCCAAAAACACTTTATTTTAAAGCTTAAAAACTAAAAACCACAACTCAGAATGATTACCGAAGAAACCATTTTAACTGATTTTGGCTGAAGCAGCATCATGCTAAAGTTGCACTAACAAAAATCCAGATTTCACACAATTGTCTCCTTTTGCTTATGAAAAATCCCTCACAGATACAGGGGAATATTCATCCAGGCAATTGCGTCAAATGCTCTCATTCTGTTGTTGAACAGAGGATTCTCTGTACAGCAGGAGCTATTAACAACTGGGCACACAATATCCCAAACCTCTCATAGGTGGGTAGTACAACATCTTCATCAGATCGAAAGCCACATAATACTCATTTTCTTCCGTGGCCCTTGGCAATATTCTTGATACAAAGAGCGTTGCTGGCAGCTGGAGACAAGATTAGCAAAAAACAGTGTAATGTTCCCAGTTCTGACGTGAATGCGTACCCCACAATAACTGGCTCCCAACTCAATCATCTACCATTTCAATGCATTACAATATAATCCAAATTATGAAGATAGAAAATATCATATGAAAGAATTATAAACCAAAGAAGATATTAATCTGAATGATGGTCCAAATCTCTGTGAATCTGTCACAGATGTAAAAGTATTAAGGTTAAAGCTGATGCATCTCTGCGGATATCTGGGCTGGGTCAGCTCATCAGATCTTTATTGAAATGTTTTTATATTAAAAAACTGTTTATTGGGTAACAGAAGATTCAGTAGAGTGATTGGATATGCGAACGAGTGACAATTTACTCACAGAGTGTAGAATCACAGAATTAGAGAGAAAACTGCTTCCATTTCTTTTTCACCTTGATATGAAGGTAGGATTCTAATTTTGTAATGGTGGCTGGCATGACTGTTTTCTGGTTCCATCTGTGAGCGAGCTTCCTGGCATCCAGTCCAATACCTGATTGGCTGCATACCCATCATCACTGGATAGCTTGTCAATGAAACAGAGTGCCAATTAAGGCCAGCAATCAGAGGACAATTGTAACTTGCTCCTGCAGCATTGAGACATGTTGGACTTTGAGGCCCCCAACCTATCTGCCCCCAGGCCCCTTATCGAGGAGTTCAGCAGTTGGGCCTAGTTTTTATTTCAAAGGTTTCAGAAGTGCTGAGACATGGCCACAAAATGGATGGATCCTGTTAGCTTCTTCCATGATCCAATGTACTGGGACCAATGTCATGGTGACCAATGGGGCTGTAGAGAGAACTTTGAACTAAATGGAGATGGGAGGGAATGGTTCTGGAGAGAGGAAGGATTTGACAGCATCACAGGGCAGCTATTTAGGTACTGATACCTGGTGCGAGATAGAAAGGGTCAGACATTCAAACTTTAAAAATAAGTAGGTCGGGTCAAAAGGGATAAATGATCAAATGCACATAATATTTGGAACAAAATAAATTAATTAACAGCACAAATAGAGGTTAATGAATACCATCTTGTAAGCCATGACAGAGACACGGTTCCAAGGAGATCAAAGCTGGGAACTAAATACTCAGGGGTATGTGACTTTTTGAAAGGACAGATAGGAAAGATGGTGGCATAGCTTTGTTAGTATGAGATGCGGAAAGTACAATAGCAATAAATAATCTTGGATCTGAAGTAGAGCCCATATAAGTCGAGGCAGAAATAATGAGGGGAATAAGACACTTGGGGGAAATATCAGCTAACAGTACAGTAGGGCAGAGAAGAGATCAACTGATAATTAAGGCAGTGAACATAGGTCCTTTTGAAAATGAGTCAAGATTAGAGTGGTGCTGGAAAAGCACAGCAGGTCAAGCAGCATATGAGGAGCAGGAACATCAATATTTCAGGAGGAGCCCTTCAACAGTCATTCCTGATCAAAGGCTCCTGCCCAAAACGTCGATTTTCCTGCTCGTCGGATGCTGCCTGACCTGCTGTGCTTTTCCAGCACCACTCTAATCTTGACTCCAATCTCCAGCATCTGCAGGCTTCACTTTTGCCTTTTAAAAATGAGACTGGGGAAATAACTGCAGAATCAGGAAATGGCAGAGTAGTTGAATAAATACTTTGCATCAGTTTCATGGTAGAAGATGCTAATGGAATTCCAAAAATACTAAATAATCAATGGGCAAAAAGCAGGGAGGAAATAAATAATTATTCCTAAAGAAAGAATACTTATGACACTAATTGGACTAAAGGCTGATAAGTCCCTTGGACCTGATGGGATCCATCCAAAGATCTTAAAGAAGGTAACCACAGATATAATGATACACTGATAGTAATCTTCCAAGAATCTCAGATTCGGGAGAAGGCCCGGGGATTTGGAAGCTGCCAATGTAACATCTTTACTGAAAGAGGGAGGTGACATAAAAGGTGACAAACCAGTCAGCTTAATATCTGTATTTGGGAAAATATTAGTGTCTATTATTAAAGGAGCAAAGCAGAACATTTAGAAATATGCAAGGTGATCAAGCAGAGCTTAATGTAGGGGAAATCATGCCTGAGAAAATTATTAGAATTCTTTCAGGACGTAACAAGCAGGATGGATAAAGGAGAAACAGTAGATATAATACAGTCAGTTCTACTATATCGTGGTAGTTCTGTTATAAGAAAATCATGTAATAGCAGCACCATTAATAGGGTTGGAATCGTGTTATAACCAATACATGCTTTAAAACTTTGTGCTTTACAATGTCTCCAATTTGTCAATCATGTTATAGCGAATTTGTGTTAACAAAATATGCTTTATAGCATAACGATCTGTATATTTGGAATTCAAAAAGGCAGTTCACATAAGACTACTTACCAAATTGAGAGTTCATAGTGTTTGTGTATTATACTATATTAAAGTAATAGAGTTTGGGAAAAGGGAACATTTGCAGGATAACAATCCCTCATCATAAAATCATTGCTGATTTTCAGAAAAACCCATCTGATTCACTAATGTCCTTTAGAAGGAAGCTGCCATTCTTACCTGGTCTGGCCTACATGTGTCTTCAGACCCACAGTAACGTGGTTGACTCCTTCTGGGCAGTTCAGGGTGGGCAATTAATGCTAACCTAGGCAGTGACCTCCACATCTCCTGAATGAAAAACATTCCCTCAAAGTAACTCTATTTCTCTCTCCACAGATGCTGACAAACGTGCTGAGTTTCTCCAGCATTTTCTCTTGTTATGTTAAACATGCTACAAATGGGGTTGTGATTATTTCAACCACACAGATATATCTATGGCTGGGCCTTCACGATCTGCATTGGATTCAGTGTATGTAGTGAATCATCCTGCAGTCATAAAGAAAATTATTTTAAGGCTAATGATAAACTGGCTGCAATTCTGCAGTCAACAACAGCACTTTTTAAATGAAATGAGTGGGATCCATTTGGCCCACGGGTGAGTAGGGACATATGGTAGATTAATCTGAATTATTAAACTGACATTCAACACTTAATGTTACAGTTTCAAAATGTGCAATTCACCTGCATAAAAGGAACAGAATGTTCTGTTCTGGGAGGAATCATTCCATTATCTATTTGGACTGTTGCTCAAGTCCATGGAGTAATATGAAGAAAAAAGTCTACAGAAAACAATAAAGACAGCAGGAAACCAAGGAAGGTATCAATATTCAAACAGGGAAGCTGGAGTGAATCTTCATTATTCAGTACAACTTAAGAAATCAATACATTCTTCGATTGATTAGTGGTCCATGTAACCATTGTTCGTTTTTTATTCATTCACAGGATGAATCCCTAATTGCCCAGAGCGCTGTTAAGAGTCAAGAACATTGCTGTGGGTCTGGAGTCACATGTAGGCCACACTAGGTAAGAAGGGTAAATTCCTTCTCTAAAAGATGTTAAGTGGACTAGATGGGTTTTCCCTGACTATGGATTCATGATTGTCACTACACTCATAATTCAAGGTTTTTTTTACTGAATTCAAATTCCACCATCTGTCACCATATGGTGATTCGAACCTGGATCCCCAGAAAACCTCCTGGTCTTTTGGATTAACAGTCCAGCAATTAAAGCATTGCCTCCCCTCAAACTGGGTAAAAACAATGGCTGCAGATGCTGGGAACCAGATTTTGGATTAGTGGTGCTGGAAGAGCACAGCAGTTCAGGCAGACACGCAAATTCGTGAAGCGTTCCATATTTTTGATTTTACTGCTCCTCGGATGCTGCCTGAACTGCTGTGCTCTTCCAGCACCACTAATCCAAAATCCCCTCAAACTGTCCAAACTAAATGGCAGTCAGCTCTGTTACCTCTCCAATGCCTTATCATGTTAACAAATGAAAACTTCAGTATTGATTTTCTGCCATGTCTCTAAACTCTAGATGAGTGAGAGGAACAAACATTATTGCTGTATGGTGCAGCCATGTACATTCTGTTTGAACTATTGTAAACTGATCATAGTGGACTCAGGTGGTGTGGAACTTATCCTCTGCTCAATCCTTAAATTCTAAGATCTGTGAAACAGATAGATATCATGGGCTTTTTGTATTGTCAGACATTTGCTTTCCTGCCATTTTCACCTGTACCTTTTACCTTTGAGTTACAAATGACCCATTTTACAAGGTGTTAATATTTATGATTGTGCTGGCACACCGGGATCAGTACTCATCATCGTTCGGTCTCTTCAATCATGGAACAAAGGCACAGGAAGAGAAATGTAAAAAATTTTTACAATGCACCCCCATGTTCAATACTTTACATGAAGAATATTTCATACATTGTGTACCTTGCTTTGCAAGTGTTCCTCAATTGGATCAGTCGCAGATAAAGTCATTACATTCAAAGACACTTTTTGCAGTCTCAGAATCATGTACACTCAACAAAAATATTGATTATTTTTAAAGTATAGTTACTGAAGCAAATATGAGAATTATTTTGCTCACAACAAAGTCCCACAAAGCACAGATTTTAAACAGGTTCTGTTTTTGACAGATGGTGGAGTGGCCTGAACAAGAGGAAAACTCCATGGCCATCTATCCATTGTAGATATGCAGCAGGCTGGAAGAACACAACAAGCCAGGCAGCATCAGGAGTTGGAGAAGTCGATGTTTTGGGTGTAACCCTTCTTCAGGACTGGGAGTGGGTGTAAGGGGAGCTGCAGATAAAGGGTGTGGCAGGGGCAGGGTGGGGATAGGTGAAGACAGGTAGAGAGTATGACCTGGTTGGTCAATGGGAGTAATGAATCCAGTTGGTGGCATGGAGGGGAGGGGCTGGGAAGGGAGTTGAGGGATGGGAACGGAGGTTATTTGAAATTGGAGAACTCAGTGTTGAGTCCTCCAGACTGGAGGCTGCCCTGGTGTAAGATGAGGTGTTGTTCCTCCTTTAGAAGCTGCGGCTTGGTTTGGCAATGGAGGAGGCCAATGATGGTCATGGTTGAGGGAATTGAAATGGTCGGTGACTGGGAGGTCCAATCGACCCCTGCAGACTCTGCTGTGATGCTCAGTGAACTGCTCCTAAAGTTTATGTTTGGTCTTTCCGAGGAAGAGAAGACCACATCGGGGGTAGCAGATACAGTAAACTAGGTTGGAAGAGAGGTAGGTGGACCTCTGTCTCACCTGGAAAGACAGTTTGGGGATGTGCCAGCAGGTTTTGCATCTTTTCCAGTTGCAGGGGAATGTACCGGGGTTCAATGGGGGTATCGGTGTGGAGCGTGGCACAAACCAAGGACTGGCGAAGGGAACGGTCCTTGCGGAAGGCAGAGGGGGTGGGGAGGAGAAGATGTTCTTGGTGGTGGGGTCAGGTTGGAGTTGGCAGAACTGTTTTAGGATGATATGTTGGATGCAGAGACTGGTGGGGTGGTAGGTGAGGACAAAGGGGTCTCAGTCTTTATTGTGTTTGTGGGGTGGTGTAGAGCAGTGGAACAGGGAATGGAGGTGGTGCTGTGGAGGGCTGTCTGGATGATGGGAGATGGAAAGCATGTTGTTGAAAGTAGGTGGACATCTGGGAATCTCATGAGTGGAATGTCTCCTCATCCAAGCAGATGTGGTGGAGGCAGAGGAATTGGGAGAATGGGATGGAGTTCTTGCAGGATGCTGGATGGGAGGAGGTGTAGTTCAGGTAGTTGTGGAGTCTGTGGGTTTATAATAAACATCCATCTAGAGACTGTCACCAGAGATGGAAATGGTGAGGTCAAGAAAGGAAGGGAGGTGTTTGAGATGGACCAAATGAATTTGAGGGCGGGTGGAAGTTGTGGGCGGAGTCGATGAACTGCTCCAGTTCAGCCTGGGTGTTGGACACTGCGCCAATGCTTGCATCGATGTAACAACGGAAGAATTGGGGCACAGTGCCTGTGTAGGTATTGAAGAGGGACTGTTCGATATAGCCAACATAGAAGCAGGCGTAGCTCGGGCCCATCCAGGTATCCATGGCCACCCTCTTGATTTAGAGGAAATGGGAGAAGTTAAAGGAAAGGTTATTGAGGGTGAGGACCAGTTCAGTGAGGCACAGGAAGGTATTGGTGGAGGGGGTCTGGATGGATCTGTTGGAGAGGAAGAAGCGGAGGGCCTGGAGGCCATTTTTGTGGGGTATGGACGTGTGTAAGCACGGCACATCCATAGTGAACTCCATCCCATTCACCCAATTCCTCCACCTCCGCCACATCTGCTCGGATGAGGAGACATTCCACTCGGGAGATTCCCAGATGTCCACCCACTTTCAACAACGTGTTTTTCCTACCCCCATCATCCAGACAGCCCTCCACCGCACCACCTCCATTCCCTGTTCCACTGCTCTACACCACCCCACAAACACAATAAATACAGAGACCCCCTTGCCCTCACCTACCACCCCACCGATCTCTGTATCCAACATGTCATCCTAAAAGCGTTGGGGGCCTTGGAACTGGAAGTTACTGAAGAGGTAGAGGGCGTGTCACGGATGTAGGTGGGAAGTGCCTGAAGCAAGGGGGAGTGGTTAGAGTCAGGGTAGGACGAGATGAGTTCGGTGGGGCAGGAGCATGCTGAGACAATTAGTCAGCCAGGTTGTTGGGCATCTCAATCTTGGGGAGCAGGTAGAACCGGACAGTATGGGGCTGGGGGACTATGAGTTTCAGGCAGGCATTTTTGTAAATGTAGTGTAAATTAGAGTGGTGCTGGAAAAGCACAGCAGGTCAGACAGCATCCGAGGAGCAGGAAAATCGACACCCTTCATGATTCATGACCCAACCTGCAGTGCTTTTCCAGCACCACTCTAATCTAGACTCTGGTTTCCAGCATCTGCAGTCCTCACTTTTGCTCATTTTTGTAGCTGTAGTTAATTTAAATTGTACAATCAGTTAAATGGTATTAATGTTTAATCCTCAGCAAGTTTTAAAAATATTTTGTTTTTGGATATTTGCAGTTATTTCTTAATTGCTGCGTCATGAAGATTAATTATTCATAAAGCATTGGAATTTACAACAAAAACAGAAATTACTTAAGAAACTCATTAGCATCTGTGGAATGAAACGGAGTCAACATTTTGAGATTCTGAAGAAGAATCGTTAGACCCAAAACGTTAATGCTGTTTTCCCTCCACAGATGCTGCCAGACCTACTGAGTTTCTTTAGTACTTTCAGTTTTTTGTTTCAGATTTCCAGTATTTGCAGTTCTTTGGTTTATTTGTAATTAAGAAGTTTTGTTGTTTGAATTTAGTATCTTAATTTCTATCATATTTTCTTTTTCCAGTGATCTCCTGAATTTCAAGTATTGAAGGGTGAAAAGCTTCTAAATCTCCCTGGGTTATCCCCCACTTTTGTTAAAAGAAAATTCAAGTGTTTAAAGATCATCAAAATGCTTTAAAATGAAGAAGTATGTATTTTTTGTTTTCCCCTGCGGTGGAAGAAAGACTGGTATTTCCTGCCATTTTTATCATTTTGGACATGATTTGGAGATGCCGGTGTTGGACTGGGGTGTACAAAGTTAAAAATCACACAACACCAGGTTATAGTCCAACAGGTCTAATTGGAAGCACTAGCTTCTTATTTGAACCTTTACTGTCATTTTACATCAAAGAAAAAGGCATTGTGTTATTCACATACCTTAAAAGCAATATTTCAGTTGAACAATAAAAAAATTCCCCTCATAACACTGATTTTCAATAGGTTCTTCTGCCTGTGATTTTTTTCACTTTAGTTTGTCAAAATATGTTGCCATTTCAACTACTTTCTTGGTAAGTATCCTTTTCTCGTAAAGTTTTCCCCTTGATTTCCAAGATTTCTGAAGAAGTCATACTGGACTCGAAACATTAACTGTTTCTCCCTGCACAGATACTGCCAGACCTGCTGAGTTTCTCCAGCATTCTCTGCATTTGTTTTAGATTTTCAGTGTCCGCAGTATTTTCCTTTTATTTTGTCGTGAGGCCTGTGGAATAGTGGAACTTGAGTGACAGTGCCCTCACTCAGCCTCAGTTGTACTGATACTTAGTAGTTAATTCCATTACATCTGAGATACATGACTTTTCTTGAGAAACTATCAGGTTCAATTTAATATTAAAAGCACACTACTTTAGCTACATGCTGTTAACACCAAGAACAATCACTAAAAAACCACTAAAGGACCAGGACCAGTCCTTTATAATCTAATGTGCAGACATTGCAATGTCATTTAATCCTTTCAGATATTAACTGTCTTAGATAGCAAAGCTATTATTAACTAAGCTCGCACTGTGGGAATTTGGGGCAAATTCAGCACAGATAGAAACTGGTTGAGGATTGATATCAAGCGAATTGATAGATGTCTTCTAGTTTACATTTACACTCTAAATGCTGGAGCTGTATTTTGTATTTTACCATGTGGCTGGAAGACAAGTTTACTGTTTCTCAGTACAGGCCTGCAGTGCATTAGGATGGTGCCTGGGGACAGCTTTCTAGCTTTTACAAATAATGTAACAATAAAACAGGAGGAGTAATGTGGTTGTAATTAAATATGAAGCGGAGTACTTCTGGACTTATTGCTTTGGACCATGACTGTTTCTAATTTATATTACTGATTGCACGTTGGATTTACATGTGCTTTTTGAAACTTTAAAACAGTAAATTATCAGTCCTGTGAGGAAAAGGAAGAATGGGTCAGGGAATCAATGCTACAATGTTCTAGTTTTTACCTGGTTTATTATTAATCTTGTTCTACTATGAGGTAGAATCACAGAATTTTACAGCACAGAAAGAGGCCATTTGATCCATTGTGTCTGTACTGGCTCCCGAAAAAGCAACCCAAGCTATTCCCACTCTCCAGCCCGATCTCAGTAGCCCTCTAAATTCATCACTTTCAAATAATCACCCAGCTCTGTTTTGAGACCTCCAATGGAATCTGCCTCCCCCCCCCCGCCCCCCTCTCCCAGGCAGCGCATTCCAGATCCTAACAACTCTCTGAATAAAGAGGTTTATTCACATCTCACTTTTAGCTGTCTTGCTGACAATCTTGAAATTGTGACCTCTAGTTACTGACATACCAACTAATGGAAACAGCATATCCTCCTTTACCCTGTCAAAATTGTTCATAATTTTGAATATCCCAATCAGGTTATCTCTTAATCTTCTCTGCTCCAAGGAGAATAAGCCCAATTTCTCTAATTTGTTTTAATATCTAAAATCCCTTATTCCTGGTATCATTCATTTGCAGTCTCACCAGGGCTTTAACATCCTTCCTTAAGTAAGGTGCCCAGAACTGAACACAATACTCCAAATGTGGTCTGACCAATGATTTGTAGAGGTGAATCATTATTTCCTTAATTTTATACTCAATGCCTCTATTTATAAACGCAAGGATCCTGTAAGCCACTGAACAACTGTTCCAACTTGCTTGGCCACCTTCACATGAACCCTGAGGTCCCTCTACTCCTGTACTCCCCCTCAGTGTTCTACCATGGACTCTATATTGTCTCTCCCTGTTTCTTCTACCAAAATGCATTACCTCACATTTCTCTGCAGTGGCCTCCATTTTCAGCAGCAGCGGGAGCAGAGAGTATGGGGAACTGAGTGGGAGCGGTCGAATTGCGCTCTGGGAAGGTGAGTGAATTGATGCATTTGGACAGCGGCTGAACCCGTGTAATGTTTCCCACCTGCCCTTTTTCTCTAACCAAAAAAAGGGCTCTGGCGTGCTGATATGGTAAGGATTTTCTATTTCTTTTTTATTGTGTGATTGGTTAAAAATTTTCTTTTTTTTTCTTCTTTCATTTATCATTTGCTTATTTGAAAAAGACCATAGCAGAGAAGTATTAGAAATTAATTAACTCATAAATTTATATAAATTAATAAACTAATTAACTAAAAGACAAGTAGTTGTTATCGGGGATTCTATAATTAGGGGGACAGAGAGTATCCTTTATGAGCCAGACCGGGAATCCCGCATGGTGTGTTGCCTACCCGGTGCCAGGGTACAGGATATCTCCGACTGGCTTGAAAGGTTATTGGAGCAGGAGGGAGAGGATCCAGTTGTTGTGGTCCACGTTGGGACTAATAACATAGGCAAAGCTAGGGTGGAGGGCCTGTTTGGGGAGTAGCAAGCACGGGGAACAAAATTAAGAATCTCCAGATTACTGCCCAAACCATGTACAAGTTGGCTTAGGGATAAGAAAATTAGTAAAGTAAGGGAGTGGTGTGGGAAAGAGAGGCTCCATTTCATGGGACATTGGCATCAGTTTTGGAACAGGAGGGATCTTTACCGCTGGGAAGGTCTGCAGCTGAACCGATCTGGAACCAGTATTCTGGCGAAAAGGATAAATAGGGTGGTCACTTGAATTTTAAACTTGTGAGTCGGGGGGAGGGAAAGGGAAAATGACAGGAAGTATGATGCTAAATGAAAAGTAAGCAGCAGGTTAGCATGTATGCAGGAGAGTTTAAGTACAAGGCAGACTACGAAAGATGTAAAAAGGATAACTCAGGAGATATTATTAGAGATGTTGGAAACCACGAGGATAAGAAAACTAGCATAAGGTAAATTTTCCTCAATGTTCGTAGCATTGAGTTAATGGCACAAATCATCGTGAATGACTATGATTTCGTACCATTTTGGAAACATGGTTACAGAATGGTCACAATAAGGAGTTAAGTATCCAGGGGTACGAGACTATTTCGAAAGACACACAGGAAGGTGGCTCCGATATTCAAGGACGTCATCAGGGCGGTGCTGAGAGATGATATAGGTTCTATCTGGAATAACGTTGAATCTATTTGAGTGCAAATTAGAAATTCCAAGAAGAAAATGTCACTGATAGGCGTAGTCTATAGGTCACCAAATAATAACATCACATTGGGATGGGCAATAAACAAGGAGATAACTAATGCCTGTTAAAATGGTACGGCAATTATCATGGGGGATTTTAATCTGCATGTCGATTGGTTAAACCAGCTTGGCCAGTGTAGCGTGTATCCGTGATATTTTTCATAAACAGTATGCAATGGAACCGACGCTGGAGCAAGCTATCCTCAATCTGATCCTGTGTAATGTAACAGGAGTAATTAATAATCAAGGATCCTCTTGGAAGGAGTGATCACAGTATGTTTGAATTTAGAATACGGATGGATAGTGTGAAGTTAAAATCCAGTTCCAGGGTCCTGTGCTTAAACAAGGGAGACCACAATAGAATGAGGGAGGATTGGCTAAAGTAGACTGGAAACAGAGACTTTATGGTGGGACAGTTGATGAGCAGTGGAGGACCTTCAAAGCAATTTTTCAAAGTGCTCAGCAAAAGTATATCCCAGTGAAAAGGATGAACTATAAGAAAAGGGATAATCTGCCATAGGTGTCCAAGGAAATATGGGAGGCTATGAAATTGAAAGAGAAGGCATATAAAGTTGTCAAGAACAGCAGGAAACTAGAAGACTGGGAAAACTTTAAAGGTCAACAGAAAGCAACAAAAAGAACTATAAAGAAAAGTAAGATAGAACATAAGAAGAAACTAACTCAGAATATAAAGACATAGCGCAAGTTTCTATAAATATATAAACGAAAAAGAGTGGCTAAAGTAAATGTTAGTCCTTTAGAGGATGAGAAGGGGCAGTTAGTTACGGGATATGATGAAATGGCTGAGGCAGCAAACAGGTATTTTGTATCAGTCTTCACAGTGGAAGACACTAATAACATGCCAGTAAGTGACAAAGAGACAAAGGTAGGTAAGGACCTGGAAACAATCATTATCACAGAAGAGGCCATGTTGGGCAAGCTAATGGAGCTAAGGATAAATAACTCTCCTGGTCCTGATGGAATGCATCCCAGGGTACTAAAAGAGATGGCGGGAGAAATAGCAAGTGCACTTGTAGTAATTTTCCAAATATTGCTGGACTCTGGGGGCAGTTCCAGCAGATTGGAAAACTGTAAATGTGATGCCACTGTTTAAAAAGGGAGGTAGAAAAAAGATGGGGAATTACAGACCAGTTAGCTTAACTGGTAGTGGGAAAGATGCTTGAGTCTATTATCAAGGAAGAAATAGCAAGGCATCTCGATAGGAATTGTAACGGTGGGCAAATGCAGAATTGGTTCTTGAAGGGCAGGTCTTGCTTAACAAATCTTTTTGAATTCTATGAAGACATTACCAGCAAGATGGACAATGAGGACTCAGTAGATGTAGTGTACCTAGATTTCTAAAAGGGCTTCAACAAAGTGCCACACAAGAGACTGTTACATAAGATAAAGATGCATGGTGTTACAGGTAAAGTATTAGCATGAATAGATGACTAACAGGAAGCAAAGAGTGGCGATAAATGAGTGCTGTTCTGGCTGGCAATCAGTGACTAGCGGTGTTCCTCAGGGATCAGTGTTGGGACTGCAATTAGTCACAATTTATATAGATGATTTGGAGTTGGGGAAAATCAAAGTTTGCAGATAACACTAAGATGAGTTGCAGAGCAAATTGTGCTGAAGACTGGAAACTTCAGAGGCACATTGATACTTTAAGTGAGTGGGCAAAGGCCTGGCATATGGAATACAATGTTAGTAAATGTGAAGTTATCCATTTTGGTAGAAGTAACAGTAAAAAGGATTATTACTTGAATGGTAAAACGTTGCAGCATGTTGCTATGTAGAGGGACCTGGGTGTCCTTGTGCATGAATCACAGAGAATTAGTTTGTAGGTACGACAGGTAATTAAGAAGGCCAATGGAATTTTGTCCTTCATTGCTAAAAGGATTGAGTTTAAAAGCAGGGAGGTTATGCTGCAGCTGTATAGGGTGCTGGTGAGGCCACACCTGGAGTACTGCGTGCCGTTTTGGTCTCCTTACTTGAGAAAGGAAGTTCTGGCACTCAATGGGTGCAGAGGAGATTCAATAGGTTGATTCCGAAGTTGAGGAGGTTGGTTTATGAGGAGAGACTGAGTAGATTAGGATTATATTCATTGGAATTTAGAGAATGATGGGGGGATCTGATGGAAACATATAGAATTATGAAGGGAATAGATAAGATAGAAGTAGAGAGGATGTTTCCACTGGCGGGTGAAGCTAGGACAAGAGGGCATAGCCTCAAAAATAGAGGGAGCAGATTTAGGACTGAATTGAGCGAGAACGTCTTCACCCAGAGGGTTGTAAATCTATGGATTTCCCCGCCCAGTGAAGTAGTTGACTCTACTTCAGTAAATGTTTTTAAAGCTAAGATAGTCTTTTTTAACAATAAAAAAGTTAAGGATATGGTGAGAGGGCGGGCAAGTGAAGCTGAGTCCACAAAAAGATCAGCCATGATCTTATTGAACGGCGGAGCAGGCTCGAGGGGCCAGACGGCCTACTCCTGCTCCTCGTTCTTATGTTCTAAAATTCATCTGCAAGGTGTCTGCTCATATGGCCAACTTGAAAATGTCCCTCTGAAGTCACTCAGCATTATCCCCACAATTCATTATTTTCCCCAGCTTAGTCCAATCTGCAAATTTAGAGATTGTGTTCTCAACACCCAACTCCAAATAATTTATACAAATCAGAAAAAGCACAGGTCCCAACACTGATTCGTGGGGAACACCACTTCCAACTCATCACCAATCTGAGAAATGCCCATCAAGAATGACCCTCTGTTTCCGATCTTTAAGCCAATGTCTAATTCATGCTGCTAGGGACCCAGGAATCCCAGACATTTCTAATTTGCTAACCAATCTGCCAGGTGGCATTGTATCAAATGCTTTCTGAAAGTCTCAATATACAATGTCCACAGCACTATCTTCATCCACTGCTTCGGAGATGCCGGTGTTGGACTGGGGTGTACAAAGATAAAAATCACACAACACCAGGTTATGGTCCAACTGGTTTAATTGGAAGCACTAGCTCATGGGGCGCTGCTCCTTCATCAGGTGGTTCAGAAGGGGCAGCGCTCCGAAAGCTAGTGCTTCAAATTAAACCTGTTGGATTATAACCTGGTGTTATGTGATTTTTAACCTCATCCACTGCCTGTGTCATCTCATCACACATGACCTACCCTTGACAGAGCCATGTTGACTGTCTAGCATTAACTTATTTTTCTCTAAGGGTAAATTGACCTTATCCTGTATTATGGTCTCCATCAGTTTTCCTACCATTGACATCAAGCTGACAGGTCTGTCATTTCCTGGATTACTGATTTGCCTCTTCCTTAAAAAACAAAATCACATTTCCAATCCTCCAATCTCTGGGTCTAATCCTGAATTCAGAGAGACCTGGAAAATTTCGGTCAACGGCTCCACAATTTGCTCCCTCACCTGTCTCAGCAATTGAAGATGTATCCCATTTGGGGCTGGCAACATCTCTACCTGTCTGCTTTCCCTCCCATCAGTGGCCTGTCAAAGCTGGCAACCAATAGCAATGGTGCGATAGGAACCCATTCAGATGGTGGGTCTATCTCACCAGATAGCAGCTCATGCACATCCTTGCACCAGTCCCCCTTCACATACCTGGCCATGGGACAGAAAGGAAGCAGGGTAAGCAGAACCAATGGTGCAGTCTGTCATTTGTCCATCGCAGCAATGGGAAACTCACTCACAAGCAGCTTGTATTGACACACAACATCTCAAGGTCTCATGATATTTCAGAATATTTCAGGGTACAGGATTAGGTTTGGAAATGTACAGTTTTAGCATGCTGGTACTAGAATAATAACATAGTTATAGTGGCATCCTTAGCATATGAAAACCTCTGAAGAGGAAGCAGAATGTTAAGCTTGATTAGACATATACACACTGGGTGTTTTCATTGGAATTATGGTTTTATAAAATTGTTGTGCTGGCTGAAATTTTCCTTGGCAAGTTTCTGAAGTGTTTTCACCAGATAATATGAATGGGACCTGTGTGAGTTGGTGCAAATACAGAAGGTTCTGTAAGTAATGGAATGTTGTGGCAGGAGGCTACACAGACATACACAGACCTGTTTGTGCATTAACCAGATGTAGTTTCAAGAGAAGGTTTTCAGTATCAGTGTGACATGAACGTGCTTTTCAGTCATAGGAAATGGTAATTGAATTCAGACTGCTGCTCAAAATTCAACAAAGTCAACCTTAATTCCAAATAGCTGTTTTATTCCACACAACCAAGCCTTGAAAGTGCCAATGGTTGGAATTCAAACATTGAATATTACTTCTGACAAATAACTTGAATGTTTTAGTTGGACTACTAAACATTTTGCAAATGTATTTGTTCAGAAGTTGAGCCATGCACACAGGGAGAGACCTGAATTTGATCTTGAGCCTGTGAAGGGTTAATCTCAGATCAACAAAAAATGATCCTGATTCAATCAAATTATCTAAATGCAACTCCCTTTGGGTGCTAGAAACTAAATGGGGAGCATTTAAAATAGGAAGGGAATTTAACCAACTTAGCAAGCCACCAGAATCCTCTTTACTTATGTAGATCAGGTTTTGAAGATGCAATTTTGGTCTTGTTTTGCAGTTTTAAGTAAGTGGGGTGTAGAGAAGCTTTTTTCAAAACCCCAGAGCTATGGAATGCTGATTCATAGCCATAAGAGGGAATGTAAAGGAAGATTAATTTTATTTTGAAGTTTCCTTGTTCACCAGGAGGGGCAGTATTGGGCTTCCTTTAATATTGGTTTCCTCCTAATGCCCCCAGTCATGCCCAGAATTGCCCTCTCACTGTTTATCTGACTGTCAGGAACTGTTCCTATGTTCCCTGATGGTGGCTACCAGCTGTCAAAACTCACAATCAACAACCAGGAAGACTGTCAGGCTCAGACCAATGTTTTAACCTCAATATTTAAACACAATCTTGAATTAAAGGCTCTCTTGTTCTTGAGATGCAAGCTTGTTACACACTCTGACCCATTGAATGGTTACCTGCTCCTGTTTAAAACTGCAGGTGAAATTTAACCTTGAAAAATGTGAGGAGTTACACTTTGGAAGGAATAATTTGACAAGGAAATATTCAATGAAAGGCATAACACTAGGAAGTTCTGTGGAACAAAGGGACCTTGGCATGTTTGTCCATAGGTGTCTGAAGGTGGAAGAGCAGGTTACTAGGGCAGATTGGACATTTATTATTTGAGGCATAGATTACAAAAGTAGGGAAGTCACGTTAGAATTGTATGGTACTTTGGTGAGACCACAGCCAGAGGACTGTGACCAGTTCAGTCCACAGGAACGATATGATTGCAACGGAGGAGATGGAGAAGAGATTCATCATGATATTGTCTGGAATAGAGCATTTTAACTATGAAGAGAGGTTGGATAGGCTCAGATTGTTTCTTTTGGAGCAGAGAAGACTGAGGGGTGACCTGACTGAGGTGTACAAGATTATAAGGGACATGGACAGATGGATAAAGAGCTGTTCCCCTTGGTTGAAGGATCAGTCACAAGGGGACATGGGTTCAAGGTGAGGGCCAGGAGGTTTAGGGGGGATGTGAGGAAAAGCGTTTTTACTAGAGGGTGGTGTCAGTCTGGAATGCACTGCCTGGGAGGCTGGGAGAGGCAAAGTGACTCACGTCTTTGTAAAAGGGCCTGGATGAACGCTTGACATGTCATAACATTCAAGACTATGGGCAAGTGCTGGTAAACAGGGTTAGGATGAAGGCCAGGTTTTTCTCATGGGTCTGATGCAGACTCAATGGACCCAAGTGTCTTTTCTGCTCTGTATGATTCTATGGTGCATTTGAGAATCAGATCTGAATGTTGCAATACTGTAGGATTTTAAAAGCATATTCAATGGCATACAAAAGGCTTCCATTGAGCTACCTGTCAAATGTACAGGGAAATTTTAGCCATTTACAATGTAGATGAATAACTAATGGACACAGACAGCTATTCAAAAAATAGTGACAAGAGGGATAAAAAAAATTAACAAGAGAGAAATAACTTGTTCTTGAAGTAGTGAACTAAAACTTACTGATTTCTATTGGTTAAAGTAAAACCTCTGGGAATGTAGGAAGAATCAAAGAGGAAGTGGTTTGAGTTATTAACCTCACCAGAAGAAGCAGCTACAATAGGAAACCGTTTAATTTTCTAGAATGTGTCCTGCTTACTTTCTAAACCAACAATTTTAGCATTTATTACTCAAGGTGGGAAACGATGGATTAATGTAATTCTTTTGCTTTCAGTGTGGTCAAAACAATGAATGTTATGTTTGTAGTGAAAATGTATGACAGAAATGAAATAGGTTGTAACAAAAATAATTTTGAGAAGTAGAAAGAGCACATAGTCACAGAGTCATAGAGATGTACAGCACAGAAACAGGCCCTTCGGCCCAACTCATCTGCACCGACCAGACATCGCAATCTGCCCTAGGCCTATTTGTCAGCACTTGGCCCATATCCCTTTCAACCCTTCCTATTCATATGCCCATCCAGATGCTTTCTAGACATTGTAATTGTAGCAGTCTCCACCACTTCATTTGGCAGCTCATTCTATACACACACCACCCTCTGTGTGAAAAAGATACCACTCAGGTCAAGTTTAAAAATTATT
This sequence comes from Chiloscyllium plagiosum, assembly GCF_037043375.1. Lineage (NCBI taxonomy): Eukaryota > Metazoa > Chordata > Chondrichthyes > Orectolobiformes > Hemiscylliidae > Chiloscyllium > Chiloscyllium plagiosum. The sequence continues at coordinate 3,550,958 of NW_028270141.1, read as the reverse complement.
TAGGAACCAAGGCAATAGGCTATGGGGAGGCAATGGCCAGTGGTTTTAACGCTGGACCGTTAATCCAGTGACACAGGTAATGTTCCGGGGACCCGGGTTTGAATCTTCACAATAGCAGATGGTGGAATGCGAATTCCATTTCAAACAAAGCTTGAATTAAGAGTCTGATGATGACCACAAATCATAGTCAATTATTGGAAAAACTCATCTGTTCACAAATGTCCTTCAGGGAAGGGATCTGCCATCCTTACCTGGTGTGGCATATATCTTACTCCAGACCCACAGCAATGTGGTTGACTTTTAAATGCTGTTTGGAATGGGCCTAGTCAGCAATGCCCTCATCCTATGAATGAATAATAAAATAGGAGAAGGAATTGTCCATTAGTTCACTGAACCTATTCTACCACATGACCAAATCATGCTTGATTTTCTACAGCAACATTATTTTACCATACTGTTCCCATATCCTTTCTTATCATTAATGTCTAGAGTTTGATTGATTTCTGTCTCTAGTATTTTCAATAATTAAGACTCCATAGTCCCTTGGGGTAGAGAATTCAAAAAGATTTGTGACCCTGAGTGAAGAAATTCCTTCTTGGCTCAATGTCTTGTCAGAGGAGAAAGTGAGGGCTGCAGATGCTGGAGATCAGAGCTGAGAATGTGTTGCTGGAAAAGCGCAGCAGGTCAGGCAGCATCCAAGGAACAGGAGAATCGACGTTTCGGGCATAAGTCGATTCTCCTGTTCCTTGGATGCTGCCTGACCTGCTGCGTTTTTTCAGCAACACATTCTCAGCTCAATGTCTTGTCACTCAGTCTTAGACTGTATCCCCACAGGAAAACCCACATTGACCCAGTCAAACCATCTCAGAACTTTGTAAATCATTGTTCCAACCGCGAGATAATAGAGGCTGAGACTCCACAATCTCTCCCCAGAGAACAATCCCATTATCCCAGCTATCAGTCTGGTAAAGTTAGAGATGGATTGTGTCACATCCCATAAACTGAATTCTAGAATATTGAACTGCAAACTCAACATTTAAATTGGGTGATTGCTGGACTGACCTAAGGGGAGATATTAGAGGAGAAAAATCAGGAGTTCTGCTGGTGAGAGGAGAGGGTCTTGGTTGGTGGATGGAGCAAATCGCAAAAGGCAAGACGGGGATTCTGTGAAGGTTAAGGTAGGAGCTCAGTGAGTGCAAAGAAAGCAAGTGAGCAGCATTGAGACTCAGCCAGGTCCAAGCTATGACCTGGGGGTGTGTCTGTGTGAACAAAGTGTCCTTGCTGTGGCATTTCACCCAAAATGCAGCAGTTCAGGGCAGCAGCATTGTGTAAGTGAATTGAAGATGTGCCAATGATGTTGTGGGAGTGCTGACACATGCCAGATGTTAGTGTCTGTGAGCATGCTGTGCACATGACCACAATCCAGGAGCATGCCCGTGACAATGGTGCTGGATATGCAAGGTGGCAGTCTGGAGGAACAAGGAGTGACCTGGGTTTACAGGCACCCGATCAGACCTCGTATCTAGAAATCGTGATATCTAGTTTCTTCACTGGATAAGATGCTGCAAATTTATGAGGCAAGATGTACATTTAATTCGGCTGACAACAAATGATAACCCTCCCTAATCAGCAGCTCAATGCTTTCTGGCAAGAATTTGATGCCTGGAACTCTGTTGGAAAATGCGATTTATTGCTTCCTATGTCAAGAAAGGTTTTGCTGGATTTATGACACAGTTTTCCCAGATTTCTCACAATTGCCCATGTCATTCAAGGCCAAACCAGATTCCACCCACTCTCTGTGACTGCACATTGGAATTTGGAGAAAGTGAGGACTGCAGATGCCGGAGACCAGAGTTGAAAAGTGTGGTGCAGGAAAAGCGCAGCAGGTCAGGCAGCATCCGAGGAGCAGGAGAATCGACTTTTCGGGCATAAGCCCTCCTTCAGGAAATGAAGAAGATTTCCTGAAGAAGGGCTTACGCCTGAAACATTGATTCTCCTGCTCCTCGGATGCTGCCTGGCCTGCACATTGGAATTTCCCAGCCAAACTAGGCAAAAACCTTTAAAACGATTCACCTTAGTTTTGCATCATCCTTGTAGTCAATACAAGGTTCTTTAACAAGTGCTTCAAGAGAGCTGGACGTGTTCCTGGCTGGTACATATTCAAAAAGTGGATACAGTATTCTGTAATGTAAATTATATTCTGCTGGACCTGGAATTTGATCTCATTTCATCCTTTCCTAAGGGCAGCATAGATTGGTTGTATTGCTGTTACAACCTCATCTCAAGTAAAGTTCCCCAAATTGTTACAGTTCTGGATGGTATACCCCAAAAGGTGCCAGGTGAGGAAGGTTAAACTGGCTTCCCTTCTCTATTCACCATTCAGTTTGGGGACTGTGGAGACCATTGCAATGGAGGTTAGCAATAGCCTTGCCATTGGAATTGCGAATTGATCTGTAGTACTCATTCCTTTTAACCATGATTAAACAGCAGCATTTAGGGTATTATGACAACGATCACAATTTCTTTCAGAAGTACACTCAAGCCGAAAGGGCTTATGCCCCAAACATTGATTCTCCTGCTCCTCGGATGCTGCCTGACCTGCTGTGCTTTTCCAGCACCACACTCTCGACTCTGATTCCCAGCATCTGCCATTCTTACTTTCAGGAGAAAGTGAGGTCTGCAGATGCTGGAGATCAAAGTTGAAACTTTATTGCTGGAACAGCACAGCAGGTCAGGCAGCATCCAGGGAACAGGAGATTCGACGTTTCGGGCACAGGCCCTTCTTCAGGAAGAAGGGCCTGTGCCCGAAACGTCGAATCTCCTGTTCCCTGGATGCTGCCTGACCTGCTGTGCTGTTCCAGCAATAAAGTTTCAACAACATTCTTACTTTCACCCATGCTCAAACCTGTTGCTTATTATGGAATGTGAAAGATGTTATAAACCATGAAAGCTCAAACAGATCATGAATGTAATCTAAAATGCTGGATAAATCATAACCTAAATGTACATGTGTATCATGTATTTTAAGTCCCATGAATAATTTGGCACATATATAAAGCATAACCACCTTTAATCATTTATTTTGTTGGCTGATGGCCTTTTACCTGCAACACAGGGGTGACGAGGAGCTAGTTCTTTGACTGTGACTTTCATGCTAATGCTCGAAACCAGGCTGGGACAAAGGGAAAGGTTCAGTCTAAATAGACACTCGAGTAAATTGAAACTGATTTTTTATTCATTATCCTTGGAAATTCTTCAAATCGTGTTTGCTGTTTAGGACAAAATCTGTAGGCAGTGGCTTGCTGTTGAGAAAGGATCTGGACAAAGGAACAGAGGGCATTGTTGTTAAGTTTGCAGATGACACATAGATGGAGGGACAGGTCATGTTGAAGAAGTGGGGTGGCTGCAGGAAGACTTGGACGGGCTGGGAGAGTGGGCAAAGAAGTGGCAGATGGAATACAATGGGGGGGGGGGGGAAGTGTGAGGTTTGCACTTTGGTAGGAAGAATAGAGGCATTGAGCATTTTCTAAATGTGGAAAGACTTCGGAAATCTGAATCACACAGAAACTTAGGAGTCCTACGTCAGGAGTCTCTTAAGGTTAACATGCAGCTTCAGTCTGCAGTAGGGAAGGCAAATGCAATGTTACCATTAATTTCAAGAGGGCTAGAATACAAGAGCTGGGATGTACTGCTGATGGTGTATAGTCAGACCACATTTGGAACATTGTAAGTAGTTCTGGGCCTTATAACTAAGGAAGGATGTCCTGGCATTAGAGAGAGTCTAGGGGAGGGTTACAAGAATGATCCTGGGGATGAAGGGTTTTACAGAAGAAACAGACGCACTTTGCTATGAAATGATGAACTACTTTTCTATTGAAGTATGGTTTTTTCATTATTCCTGTTCATCTGATCTGGTAGGTAAACTATCTGAACAATAACATGCCTGACAGAACTAGTGGAGAACTGTATCCACCTGAAATGAGTTTTCCAAAGCACAAAGCTGTTATCTAGAGGTGTTACACAACCTCAATCCACTAACACAGTCAGAATAAAAGTCTAATGGCTGAAATTAAAGTTGAAAATAAAGGACACACTATTGTAGAGAAAACATTCAGTTAGATATAGCATCAGAATCAGTCCTTAGTTTATTCATCAACTTAGTCAAAACCTTATACCTGACTGCTCACTTTAAATTATATAACATGGTGTGGTGGATGACAATGATCTAAAGAGATGATTGATTCCCACTCACGGGGGTGTTCTGAATCATTGAACTGTATTGTTTATGAGATCAGCCCAATCATTAGGTGTCATCTACAGCCCACAGCTCCTCATCATATATAGCCTATATAATTACCTTCCTAATTTTACTTTGTTTACACAGAAAGCCAGAAATTACTCCCTTATTCTCGATAGCTGCTTCACACAGACTGGATTTCAAATGAGTCAGCTGGTATTTATTGAAAATTTCTATGAAATTGCATTACAAGTCAGGAGATGTCATTTTACCCCACCCTGTGAAGGACGGTGTTTAATTAAGGTTGTATGGGGGGGTGAAGATAATGTGCAATATAACCTAAAGTAGGAAATGGAATGCCTTCTGTTTGAGTTTTCAGAAAAATAACATGCTTGCTGAATAGTGAGCGTGTTTGTAATGACTAGAATTAAGAAAAGTAATCGTGTTTGTATAGTATTAGGATGATGATTTCACTGAAGCAGTTCTGACTGGATCCTGTCAAACAATGAGGTTGGAAGTCTTCAGTATTTCTCAGAAATTTCTGGGGAGACGTCTGCGTTGCCAGACAAAGTGCCCAAAATCTTAGATACGGCAGGAATACAGTGGGCAGGAATTTATTAAAATTTGAACATTGCCATTTTGGGGCTGTGAGTAAAGAGAGTTCATCATCAAGCCCATTCTAATCCTAAACCTGCCTTTAACATTTGAATTTTCTTGAATCTTCAGCTTCGATCCTGATTTTCAGTTGCTGTTCAGAGTAGGTAGAGGTAATTAACTGACGCCAGCTGTGTTTTAATATAAACATGCAGAAAGGGTGTCTGATGATGCCTTGGCAGTCAAGCAGCTGTTTTAACTTGTGCCTTTCCCTCCAAGCTGAAGCCGATCATTAAGGGTTTGGGACATCGAGACATGGACTTGGAGGGCCTCTGCTATTTCTGATTCCATCCCGCAAAACTTCCCACACCCCCTCCCCTTAGCACTTCCCTAAACACATTTACAGGAACATGGGAACAGGAGTAGGTCATTCAGCCCCTTAAGCCTGTTCTATCATTCAGTGATATCATGGCTGATCTGTGGCCTAAGTCCATATACCTATCTTTGGTCTATTTCCCTCTACACCTTTGCTTAATAAAAACTTATCTATCTCAGATTTAAAATTAACGACTGATCCAACATCCACTGCCTTTTGTAGAAGAGAGTTCCAAACCTTTGTGTGTCAAAGTGCTCCCTAACATCTCTCCTGAATGGTCTGCCCTAATTCTCAGACTATGCCCCTAGTTCCCCAATCAGTGCAAATAGTTTATCTTTATCTACCTTGTCTTTTTTCTGTTAGTATCTTGAAGACTTCAATCAGGTCACCTCTTAACTTGTAAAATTCTGGAGAATAAAGGCCTAATTTGCATAATCTTACCTCTGATTGAATCCCTGAAGTCCAAGTAACATTCTTGTAAAGGCTACATTGTTCTTCTTTCAATACCAATATATCTCTGAGGTAAGGTGCCCAGATCTGTGTTCAATACTCCCAAGTGGGGTCTAACCAAGGTTTTATATAACTACTTCCCTGTACTTGGCCTCTACATATAAAAGCCTGCATTCCATTTGCTTTCTTGATTTTTATTTTCTGCATTTGTTTGACATTTTAACTATCTATGCACCTGGACCCCAATTTTTAGACATCCACATTATTTAATTTCATCTAAAAAGGATGCATCAGGCTACTTTGGTTCAAAATGGATAATCTCTCACTTGCTCGTACTTAATTACATTGAAACTCATCTGCCACAGTTTTGCCCATTCACCTCGTCTGTCAATATACCTTTGTAATTTTATGCTCTCATCTACATTGTTTGCAATGCTGTGTAACTTGTCCTGAAGAAGGGTTACACCCAAAACATTGACTTCTCCACCTCCTGATGCTGCCTGGCTTGCTGTGTTCTTCCAGCCTTTTGCTTGTCTACCTTTTTTGATTCCAACAACTGCAGTTTTTTTTGTCTCTAATCGTGTCAGCAAATTTGGACATAGACCCTATAAGCCGTTATCCAAGTTGTTAATAAATGAGTGATTGAGATAGATCGGATCCTTTTGGGACACTATTGGTCACATTTTTCCAATTTGAGTACCTACCCATTAACTCTACTTTTTGTCACCTGTCCCACTCAACTCTTTTCCCAGCCCTGTCATAGTTTCCTTCAATTCTGTGAGCTTCTATCTTAGTCTGTTGTGTGGAACCTTATCAAAAACCTTCTGGAAGTTCATAGAAACAATATGCATAGACACATCCCTGTCCGCTACCTTCGTCAACTCAGAAAAAAATCAGTGACCTATATATCATGAATCTGTGCTGAAATCCTCCCTGGTTGACTCAAAAATTAAGGTGTTCAGTTGCCTTGTCCTCAATTAGACTCCAACAGTTTACCCACCATAGATGTTAGTCTAACTAGTCTGTAACTCCCTGGTCTTTTTTATCCTCCCCCTTAAGTGGAGTGATTTGTAATTTTCCAATCTAGAAGATGACTCCTGGATGTAGAGAACTCTGAATGATTATTGTTTGGGTGTACAGTTTAATTTTACTTCATCTCTTTTTACCCATCAGTGGGCAGGACAGGGCTGACTATATTCCAGAGGCTGTACAGCTTCTTCATGCCCACTTTTGATGAAGCAGTTAAAATTGTAATGAGGATTGCTGGCCAAAATGCATCCTGATTAATGGATGCTGGGAGTTAATCTCCAATCTTTCTGCGATAAGAGGCTCACTGTCTCAGTGTTTTGCCTTTGTAGGTGCAAAGCCATTGGATCCAAGATGCAAAAGGCAGCCCTGGTTCCCCAAGGAGCAACATCCCACTCACCCTTTCTCTTCAAATACCAACTGCACAGAGAATTGGCTTTGTTTGAGAGTATTGTGGGAGCTCATGTAAAGTCAGGCACTTAGGTAGATTATTCTGTGCAGTCAGAGGCTATTAGTGAAATCAAAGGCTATCCTGGAAAGCAAAACATTTCAGATGCTATAAACCTGAAACCAAACAGAAAATGATGGAACTATTCGGCCATGTGAGGCAGCATCCTTTCAGTTAAAGTATGGACTAACACTTTGCTCAAGGGCCAGAATGGCATGTGTATGAAATTAATGGGGACTGCTTTAGAAAAAAAAATACAAAGTATGAGAGTTGCAGTGTCTGGGTCTGTTGGCTTTGCTGAGCAGCAGAATGGTTGATCTGTGTCCACCAGGGATTCCTAGATGCATCTGCACACAGCAGTGAATGACTCCAGTGTTGGTCTAGAAGGAATCGGATGATCCTGAGCTGAGGACAGAGTGGAATTCTGTGATCCCTGGCAATGCTATGAGGTGCAATATATTCAGTAGTTCTTTGTGGAGCAGCTCAAAGAAATACAATGACTGCATGAAAGTTTAAAAAGACCGTTCCTTTGGTATTTCCAAGCAATAGCAGTAAAAGCACACTGATGCTAATTCCTGAGCAGAAGATTCTAGAAACAGGTTGAGTTGCAAAGCACCAGCTAGCAGTGACTGTGAGACACTGCTACACTACCTCCGAATAACTCCAAATCTACCAGTCCATTTTGTCAGGATTCTAGTTTTTCATCTAAACTGGAAGGACACAGCAAGAAGCAAAAATCCTTACTTCAATTCCTTAAACTTTAAATGTTCCAATACATAACAGCCAATTGCTCTTGGCAGCAATTTGATTGCAACTGCACCATGGGAGTTAATTATCGCTGCTGCAAACCCATAATTATTGTCTATTAGCTCTCACACACATTGGGTATTTAGTTTATTGTTAATAGTAGCAGCAATGCAAGTGTACTAACTTGAAAAGAAGCCATAAGGTGCACATCCCAAGTGTTTTACTGGAACTCATCCAAATGCCTTCACACTCATGAAAAAAATCAACTATCAAGAGAGAAAGAAAAATAGAAGTTTGCCAGCGCTGTCTGACTGCATCAGAAGAAATTATAGCATAAATGTCTACAACACTAAACAAAAATGAGCCTCAAGCAAGAGAGCACAATTAAAACCCAAGAAAACAGGAACACTGAACTTATGAAGCACTGACAGGCCTTCAGAAATACATTAATGGGAAAATTTTAAAAGACAAAACATAATCTGGTGAATTTAACATCAGAAAATGTTAAACAATGTTCAGGCATCATGTGAAGTATAGAGTGGTTGTGAAAAGGTGGTAAAGTCAGTAATTTTGCTGTCAGTGGAGTAGGCAAAGAGAGACATTGTACCCATGAGGGAACAGGAATCTATTAATCGTGAGCGGGTTCCAAGGTCCACACTATTCAGCTGGGAGTCGGAGTGGTATCAGATATGGAGGGATTAGCTTGCAGTGGGAGACTATAAGTTGTAGGCGAGTCTTGAGGGGCTAGACCACTTACCTAGAAGTTGGAAAGACACACCCATTCACAGTCAGAGCCAGGCCCTGGGACTTTGAAAGAACTGGTGGGAGAAAGTGAGGTCTGCAGATGCTGGAGATCAAAGTTGAAACTTTATTGCTGGAACAGCACAGCAGGTCAGGCAGCATCCAGGGAACAGGAGATTCGACGTTTCGGGCACAGGCCCTTCTTCAGGAATGAGCAGAGAGTGTTCAGCAGGAGAAGATAAAAGGTAGGGAGGAGGGACTTGGAGGAGGGGCGTTGGAAATGTGATAGGTGGAAAGAGGTCAAGGTGAGGGTGATAGGTCGGAGTAGGATGGAGGCGGAGAGGTCAAGAAGAAGACTGCAGGTCAGGAAGGCGGTGCCGGGCTGGAGGGATCCGGCTGAGACAAGGTGGGGGGAGGGGGGATGAAGAAACTGGTGAAGTCCAAGTTCATCCCCTGCGGTTGGAGGGTTCCCAGTCGGAAGATAAGACGCTCCTCCTCCGACCGTCGGGTTGTTGTGGTTTGGCGGTGGATGAGTCCAATGACCTGCATATCCTCGGTGGAGTGGGAGGGGGAGTTGAAATGCTGTGCTACAGGTTGGTTGGGTTGGTTCGTCCGGGTGGCCCAGAGGTGCTCTCTGAATCGCTCCGCAAGTAGGCGGCCTGTTTCCCCAATATAGAGGAGGCCACACCGGCTGCAGCGGATGCAGTAGATGATGTGGGTGGAGGTGCAGGTGAATCTGTGGCGGATATGGAAGTTTCCTTTGGGGCCTTGGAGAGAAGTGAGGGGGGAGGTGTGGGCGCAAGTGTTGCACCTCCTGCGGTTGCAAGGGAAGGTGCCGGGAGTGGAGGTTGGGTCGGTGGGGGGTGTGGATCTGACAAGGGAGTCGCGGAGGGAGTGGTCTCTACGGAAAGCTGATAGGGGAGGGGAGGGAAATATATCCTTGGTGCTGGGGTCTGTTTGGAGGTGGCGGAAGTGACGGCGGATGATGCGCTGTACATGGAGATTGGTGGGGTGGTAGGTGAGGACCAGTGGGGTTCTGTCCTGGTGGCGGTTGGAGGGGCGGGGCTCAAGGGCGGAGGAGCGGGAAGTGGAGGAGATGCGGTGGAGGGCAGCGTCGACCACGTCGGGGGGAAATTGCGGTCCTTGAAGAAGGAGGCCATCTGTGTTGTACGTATTTTGAACTGGTCCTCCTGGGAGCAGATGCGGCAGAGACGAAGAAATTGGGAGAATGGGATGGCGTTTTTACAGGGGGCAGGATGGGAGGAGGTGTAGTCCAGGTAGCTGTGGGAGTCGGTTGGTTTGTAGTAGATGTCCGTGTTGATTCGGTCGCCTGAGATAGAAACAGAAAGGTCTAGGAAGGGGAGGGAGGAGTCCGAGACTGTCCAGGTGAATTTGAGGTCGTGGTGGAAGGTGTTAGTGTAGTGGATGAACTGTTCAACCTCCTCGTGGGAGCACGAGGTAGCGCCGATACAGTCATCAATGTAGCGAAGGAAAAGATGGGGGGTGGGGCCAGTGTAGTTGCGGAAGATGGATTGTTCCACATACCCTACGAAGAGGCAGGCATAGCTGGGGCCCATGCGGGTGCCCATGGCTACTCCTTTTGTTTGGAGAAAGTGGGAGGATTGGAAAGAAAAGTTGTTCAGGGTGAGGACCAGTTCGGTCAGTCGAAGGAGGGTGTCGGTGGAAGGGTACTGGGTGGTACGGCGGGAAAGGAAGAAGCGGAGTGCTTTGAGTCCTTCGTGATGGGGGATGGAGGTGTACAGGGACTGGATGTCCATGGTGAAGATGAGGCGTTGGGGACCGTGGAAGCGGAAATCCTGGAGGAGGTGGAGGGCGTGGGTGGTGTCACGAACGTAGGTGGGGAGTTCTTGGACTAATGGGGACAGGACCGTGTCGAGGTATGCCGAGATGAGTTTGGACTAATGGGGACAGGACCGTGTCGAGGTATGCCGAGATGAGAACTGGTGGGGCCAGGGGAATTTACAGGAATGTTCTGTGAGGTAAAGCTCCATCCTTTCAAATCATTCTGCTTTTTTAGAGCTACTACTAGATTCATCATGGACACTATACTTTTGACAGAGGGAGGGGTGGTGAGTGATTTTGATATTCTTTGTGTTCAAGACATATTATCGAAAAGGCTGGAGAATGGGTGTACTGCATGGACCCATTGTATGGTAGCCACAGTTTTGAAGGCGGGGGCTAAGTCCCAAGGTGACCTTCTGCTGCCATCTCACCCACTTCTGACCAATCAGCAATCCTCCAAGCCTGTCCTCATCTGAACTAAGGCCTTTAAATTACCCACCCACCTGAATGTTGATGCACATGGTAGATCATTCAAAATGTGACCCTATTAAGGAGGTGACACCTCCTTATAAACCCTGATGTCTCAAATATATATAAATATAGTCTTGTACAAGTAAAAATGCCTTTGTTTGTTGGATAAAGTTAAAATGCAATATTTGTTTGCTTTCTTCATATACTACTGTATAGATTGAACTGCTTCAGTGACGATATATATACATTTTATTAAGTATATTTTTGAAATAAAAAGTGCTCTGAATTCATCAGAGAAGAGAGCCCTGAAGCAAGGTGTACGCTGCGAGCAAAGTTAGCCACATCACTTTAATCGTAGTAGCACTTGTTTCAAGCCACACTTATAGAGTTAAAGACAAATGTGAATTAAGTCAAGTAAATTTAAATGAGTTAAAGTTGTTACATGACGTAAGAAGTACATGTTGTAATGAATGTGGGTTTTATACTCAATAGTGGTACCTAAAGAGTCAAATAAAGAAGGGTTTGTTTAAATAAAGTCTGAGTCAGTTCCCTGCCTTTTGTGTCTCACAAGAGAAGAACACCTGGGCAAAAGGTTTGAGTACTTCTTTTAGGTAACAATGAATTCTCCAAAACAGACTTGGTCTGCTCTCAGTACTCTAGGTTTCAGACAGCAGAGATATCAAAATGGAGTTTAACATCCAGGCCCAAACCCACTCCATGAAAATCAGAAGTGACATGTTTGGAATTAAACTTTTAGAAAATTTCTGTCATGACAGAAAGGTTCTCCATTGCAGTAATATCTAGTCTTAAAACAGGGGAGCATTTGCAGTCCCTGTCCTGCCAATTGCTGCTATAGGATACTGGAACAACAGTGTTACTGGCTATCAGAGTAATTGGCAACTCTGAAGCAGGCCCTCGATATGAGTGAGGGACAGAAGTCATGTTTCCAGCCAATTAACACTCCCTGTAGCAATGAATGACTACAGAACTGCAATGATTGTTGGGTTCAGGGTGTAAGGCAGGAAATTTTTACTTCTGGAAAATTCCCTCAATTTTATATCTCTCAATCTAGCCCTGCTGTTGCAAACCGGCAGCAGGAAAATTGACTTTATGCATTTAAATCACTTTTAAACAATGCAGCTCAAGCCAGGAGTTGGGAAGATGGTAGTTTTAAAGTGTAAAGATTGTTGTTGGATATGCTCTGGTATTAATTAGATAGGAAGAGCTGAACCAAGTGAGACCAGTTCCATTAGTTCGGTAATGAAGGAGGATGGAATTGACAAATGTATAACAAATGTGTGAAATATAAGGAAGAAAAATACACCAAAACTGCAACATTATTTATGGGCCTTGATTCTAATTGATTTGGTGCTTTAGGAGCAGAAATTTCAGGGGAAAAACAAACAGGGAACTATGATCATGATGGACACAATGTCTTTAAAGATATTGACGATGAAAGAAAGGTTAAAGGTCAGGTCAGGTTGTGACATGTGAATGAGAAGTTGTCAAAGAAATTCACAATATTTTTGCAGACATTTCGTTTTGGTATTTGTTGCGCATTAAAGTTTGTACTACACAAAAAAACTGGTCAATTAATAGTTTGTTATGGAAAACTCTCATTTTCCCAGTTTCTGTCTCATCTTTTCTGATGTCACCCTCCACAGGGGGACCTCAGAAATGTCTATCTTTTTCCTCAACTAAGGATTCCCCCGTTACTGTCATTGATCCCTAACGTGTGGAAACAGACCATTCAACCCATTGAGTCCACACCAATCCTCCAAACAGCATCCCACCCAGACCCACCCCCACAAATCCATCCCTGTAATTCTGCATTTCCCATAGCTAATCCATCTAGCTTGCATATCCCTGGACACTGGGCAATTTAGCGTGGCCAATCCACCTAACCTGCACATCTTTGGACTGTGGGAGGAAACAAGAGCATCTGGAGGAATCCCATGCAGACATGGGGAGAATGTATAAACTCCACACAGTCGCTTGAGGCTTGAATCGAACCTGGGTCCCTGGTGCTGTGAGTCTAGATTAGAGTGGTGCTGGAAAAGCACAGCAGGTCAGGCAGCATCCGAGGAGCAGGAAAATCGACGTTTCGGGCAAAAGCCCTTCATCAGAAATAGAGGCAGGGTGCCTGCAAAGTGGAGACATAAATGAGAGGGGGTTGGAGGTGGGGAGAAAATAGCATAAGAGTACAATAGGTGAATGGGGGTAGGAATGGAGGTGATAGGTCAGAGAGGAGGGTGGGGAAGGTAGCAAAGAGTACAATGGGTGAATAGGGGTGGGGATGAAGGTGATAGGTCACAGAAGAGGGTGGAGTGGATAGGTGGAAAGGAAGATAGGCAGGTAGGACAGGTCATGAGGGCGGTGCTGAGCTGGAAGGTTGGAGTTGGGGTGAGGTGGGGGAAGGAGAAATGAGGAAGGTAGAAAGTCTGTTTCAGGACATGGTTGAAGAGCTTCAGGGCAGAGGAGATGACCTGGGGGTAGCAGTGAGAGAGAGAGACTCACTGAGGTTCTTGTAGAGAGAGGAGGAAAACTTCTTCAAGGCAGGCATCTTTGCAAGAGGATTCGCAGTAGGGTTAAAATCAACTAGGTAAAAACAAGGACTGCAGATACTGGAAACCAGAGTCTAGATTAGAGTGGTGCTGGAAAAGCACAACAGGTCATGCAGCATCCAAGGAGCAAGAAAATCAACATTTTGGGCAAAAGCCCTTCATCAGGAATAGAGCCACTGAGCCATTCTTAGCTGTGTCTGACTCATCTCCCACATTTCTACCCTCATCCCTTCTCTCCCTCCAACAAGGTAGGGACCCCAATTACCGCACCATCAGCGTTCCCAACATCACCCCCCCACCCCATAGAACCTTCTCATGAAATTTAACAAAGTGTAACATTTGCCGATTACCCTCTCCCTCCTCACTACTCAAAGTTCCAGACACCCTCCAGATGAAATAGCAATTTGCCTGCACTTCACTTGATCTGGTCTACTCATTTCACTGCTCACAATGGGGATCTCCTCTACACTGGGGACAGGAAATGCAGATTGGGTGACTTGCTTTGCAGAACATCTATGTTCTGTCCATAAAAATGACCCTGAGCTTCCAGTTGCAGTGTTCCAGTGAGTTTAAGCACAAGCTCAAAGAACAGCTTCTCATTTTTCACTTCGGGATCCTGCAGACTCTGGGACTGAACATTGAGTTCATTAAGTTTAGAGCTTAATTCCGACGTTCCATTTCTTTTACCCACCCCCACATCCCTGTCCTGTCACGAAACGGGCTGCTTTCAGCACAGCCTACACATTCTCTCCTACTCAGCTCTCATTATCACTTATTCAGCTTCTCTTCTGTCCTGGCTTACAATGAATAATACCCTCATCTGCCTACACGTTTCATATCTCTCTCTGGGCTCTGTCTTCACCTATCTGCATCCCTAACCTCTCACACAATCTCATAAAAAGTATTTTCCCTAGTTTTCAGTTCCAATGAAGAGTCATTGGATTTGAAATATTAACTCTATTCTCCCCACAGCTGTTGCCAGACCTGCTGAGTTTTGCCAAAAAAATTGTTTTTATTTCAGATCTCCAGCATCCACAGTCCTTTATTTTATGTTGTGGAAAACTCCTTTTAAAGACTAGCAACATAATAAATAAATTAGTTCTATTCTTTTATTCGAAGTGCAACAATAATGCATGTTTCCCTTATAACTGTTCTGTAATTATGAAGGAATTACACAAAAATTTAATTTGTAAACAAACATGCACTCCAAAACAGTTTTAATGCTGTTTTTATGCTTTTTGGCATAAATTATCACAAATTTTATATTTATGCATATATATAACACACAAAAACACAATGAAAAAGCCATAAAATAGCTTGGTCATTACAGCAAAAAAATTAGTAAGAACTGACAGTAATATTTACTTTTTCCAAATTTAAACATTTTCTTTTCCAACACTGACAGCAATCTATTTGCTTTCTAAACAAAGTACAGAGTGTCAAAGGCATATCGCTACACAACAGTACACTACAAAATTGCAACTTTTTTCCAAATTCTACATCTCATATCTGCCATTATTTAAATAATCCTACAAGTGATATATAGATCTTCATATTTTCTTCACTAGAACCATGGGCATGACAGTTCACTAAAACAATACAATACATGCTTCAAGTAATCTGACTTTTGAAATTCAATGTGACTGGCTGAAATATAAGTGTAGATGTGGGAGACTGTATAGCATTGATTGATGCATTAGAAATAGAGCATTTTGAAGTGTAGTAGGAATATCAATATTCCATCTATTTGAAGAAAAAAATTAAATAGGTGCAAATGAGAAATGTAACAATAGTTTCAACTGAAAGATCTAGAGTACCATTATATGATAGATCCTAACCCACAACATTAGTTTGAAACTGATAAGCTTGCTTTGAAGAACTAGCTAAGCATAATTTTGTTGCTGCAATTCTCAAGTTAAAAATGGAACAAAATAAGCAAGCCCAGGCTACTTAGCAATGTTAATTTAAATATCATTCATGTTTAGCCCAACTTTAACATTCATATACTGATTAAAACCAAATAATCTCAATTATCTAACAATTTTGCAGTAACTTCATTGAAACCATAATAGTTGGAGTGTCATTGATATATGTGTGTTCAATACTTATTAGCTGTAATTATAATCAATGGAAACAGAAATTACAATATATCTCCACTGCATTTAGTTCATACAAACTACATTCTTATGTCATTTTCTGTAATGTGTATAAAAATCATTTAAGTACTGTACATAAATACTTTAAGTATAACTTGAATGACTTAAGACAACTTAAATTTGGTGCTAGAATACACATAATATAAATGTTTTAATTTAAAACTTCCATCTAATTTATCAGTTTTTGGATGTCAAAATCTAATTAATGTAATCATGATTTACAAAAGGAAACATTCATTAAATTGGACCACTATAGAATTACATTTTTTCATGGACTGTGTAAAGAAGGAAAATACATAAACTTATTTTCTGCAGTTTCATATTTTCTTCATGAAACTTCATTTAAATCCAAGTAGTTTTCTGGTTAAACAGTACAAAATCAAGATATTGTGGAAGTCTAATTTTAGCATAAGATTTGTGAAATTGAAATAAATGAGAAAATCAGACTTCTGATTTTTTTTTACAATTTAGAATTAGTGTCAGTAACAGTTTGGTTTAATGCAACTATTATAGAACTGAACTTCATTATCTAAAATTGACCATTATTTAATACATGGTTTTATTAATGCCAGTTATCTAAGCAGCATTAAACATAGTACATATCAGGCTTCATTTAAAATTTTAAACAATCCTTTAGAGCAAAGGGGCAAGAACAACTTTTTAAAATGAGCTTTAATAGTGGACAAGAGAGGAGAGCGCTTCTTTCGGTTACAAGTGAGAGTACAAATTGTTGGCGGCATGGTGCATATGCAAATGAGGACTCAGGAACGAGGAATGTAATTGAATACTTCACCAATGCTACCTGAATGTTTCCTTTAGGTTTCTTCTTATTTTGTGATTATCTTATTCCTATTATAAAGTGCTGATTCTGTTTGAACAGGTTATTTGGGAAGACAAAATTACATAAATTTAACCAGAATCACATGCACCTTAGACAGAAGCTTTTTTATAACAGTTAACCTGAACCAAAATGCTGCTGAAAACAAATCAAAACAATCTATAAATTATTCTAACAATGGTTCCAAAAGTACAATGTACTGCAAAATGTATTCCAGTAATTTAGAGGAAACGATTTAAATTCAAACAATCGACACTGCATCTCACTTAATGCCTGCAGGCAAGCTATGGTCGAAAGGAGTATTTACTGAAAAGAACATGAATTTCTGAAAACTGTTTTCATTGGACCAAGCCAAGAGATGTTTTGATAGAGATTCTGATTGAGTAAACAAAGACAGTCCATTTCTAATGCTTGGGCAGTTAGTGATTAGGGGTTCCCAGTGGTCCCTCTCAGTTGCTTGAGGACAAAAGGGTCAAACGTGGTAGCATTAAAATAAACATAGATGTTACATTCTTAAAAGGACTGCAGAATGCAACAAACAGGCTATGCATAATGAAGGGAAACAACAGGAAACAGTGGCCGTCAATTTAAAATTTTCAGAATAAGCAAGGCGACTTTACTGAAACAGCTTGGAGCATGGAATGCTTTGCTGCAGGAAATATCTGGGGCAGAAACTTTGAATTGCAGACAGATTAGAATTGCAGAAAAATGCAGAATTATAAGAAGATATCTAAGGTAATGTTGATTATTTCAATGAATGATAGGAACAGAAATGGAGAGGCAGTGAGCTCCAATTGTATTATAAACTTAAGCATCTGGGAAGCCTTCAGAAATGAGATAACGACAATCCAGAGAAAGTATATTCCTGTCAGGGTGAAAGGGAAGGCTGGTAGGTATAGGGAATGCTGGATCACTAAAGAAATTGAGGGTCTGGTTAAGAAAAAGGAAGCATATGTAAGGTATAGACAGGATTGATCGAGTGGATCCTTAGAAGAGTATAAAGGAAGTAGGAGTATACTGAAGAGGGAAATCAGGAGGGCAAAAATGGGACATGAGATAGTTTTGGCAAATAGAATTAAGGAGAATCCAAAGAGTTTTTACTATACATTAAGGACAAAAAGGTAACTAGGAAGAGAATAGGGCCTCTCAAAGATCAGCAAGGTGGCCTTTGTGTAGAGCCGCAGGAGATGGGGGAGATACTAAATGAGTATTTTGCATCAGTATTTACTGTGGAACAGGATATGGAAGATATAGACAGTAGGGAAATAGACGGTGATATCTTGCAAAATGTCCATATTACAGAGGAGGAAGTGCTGGATGTCTTGAAATGGGTAAAGGTGGATAAAACCTCAGGACCTGATCAGGTGTACCCTAGGACTCTGTGAGAAGCTAGAGAAGTGATTGCTGGACCTCTTGCTGAGGTATTTGTAACACCGATATGCACAGGTGAGGTGCCGGAAGATTAGAGGTTGGCTAACGTGGTGCCACTGTTTAAGAAGGGTGGTAAGGACAAGCCAGGGGTCTATAGACCAGTGAGCCTGACGTCAGTGGTGGGCAAGATGTTGGAGGGAATCCTGAGGGACAGGATGTACATGTATTTGGAAAGGCAAGGACTGATTAGGGATAGCCAACATGGCTTTGTACGTGGAAAATCATGCCTCACAAACTTAATTGAGTTTTTTGAGGAAGTAACAAAGAGGATTGATGAGGGCAGAGCAGTAGATGTGATCTATATGGACTTCAGTAAGGCGTTCGACAAGGTTCCCTACGGGAGACTGATTAGCAAGGTTAGATCTCACGGAATGCAGGGATAACTATTCATTTGGATGCAGTACTGGCTCAAAGGTAGAAGAGGGAAGGTGGTGGTGGAGGGTTGTTTTTCAGACTGGAGGCCTGTGACCAGTGGAGTGCCACAAGGATCGGTGCTGGGTCCTCTACTTTTTGTCATTTACATAAATGATTTGGATGCAAGCATAAGACGTACAGTTAGTAAGTTTGCAGATGACACCAAAATTGGAGGTGTAGTGGACAGTGAACAGGGTTACCTCAGATTACAACAGGATCTTGACCAGATGAGCCAATGGGCTGAGAAGTGGCAGATGGAGTTTAATTCAGATAAATGCGAGGTGCTGCATTTTGGGAAAGCAAATCTTGGCAGGACTTAAACACTTAATGGAGAAAGTAAGGTCTGCAGATGCTGGAGATCAGAGCTGGAAATGTGTTGCTGGAAAAGCGCAGCAGGTCAGGCTGCTGGAAAAGCGCAGCAGGTTGAACAGTTCATCCACTTCACCAACACCTTCCACCCCGACCTCAAATTCACCTGGACAGTCTCAGATTCCTCCCTCCCCTTCCTAGACCTTTCTATTTCTATCTCAGGCGACCGAATCAACACGGACATCTACTACAAACCAACCGACTCCCACAGCTACCTGGACTACACCTCCTCCCATCCTGCCCCCTGTAAAAACGCCATCCCATTCTCCCAATTCCTTCGACTCCGCCGCATCTGCTCCCAGGAGGACCAGTTCCAAAAACGCACAACCCAGATGGCCTCCTTCTTCAAGGACCGCAATTTCCCCCCCGACGTGGTCGACGATGCCCTCCACCGCATCTCTTCCACTTCCCGCTCCTCCGCCCTTGAACCCCGCCCCTCCAACCGCCACCAGGACAGAACCCCACTGGTCCTCACCTACCACCCCACCAATCTCCATGTACAGCGCATCATCCGCCGTCATTTCCGCTACCTCCAAACGGACCCCACCACCAAGGATATATTTCCCTCCCCTCCCCTATCAGCATTCCGTATAGACCACTCCCTCCGTGACTCCCTCGTCAGATCCACACCCCCCACCAACCCAACCTCCACTCCCGGCACCTTCCCCTGCAACCGCAGGAGGTGCAAGACTTGCGCCCACACCTCCCCCCTCACCTCCCTCCAAGGCCCCAAAGGAAACTTCCATATCCGCCACAGATTCCCCTGCACCTCCACACATATCATCTATTGCATCCTCTGCACCCGATGTGGCCTCCTCTATATTGGGGAGACAGGCCGGCTACTTGCGGAGCGTTTCAGAGAACACCTGTGGGACACCCGGACCAACCAACCCAACCACCCTGTAGCTCAACATTTCAATTCCCCCTCCCACTCCATCAAGGATATGCAGGTCTTTGGACTCCTCCATCGTCAGACCACAACAAAATGACGGTTGGAGGAAGAACGCCTCATCTTCCGGCTAGGAACCCTCCAACCACAAGGGATGAACTCGGATTTCACCAGTTTCCTCATTTCCCCTCCCCCCACCCTGTCTCAGTCAAATCCATCAAATTCAGCACCGCCTTCCTAACCTGAGATCTTCTTCCCGACCTCTCCGCCCCCACCCCAGTCTGACCTATCACCCTCACCTTGACCTCTTTCCACCTATCACATTTCCGACGCCCCTCCCCCAAGTCCCTCCTCCCTACCCTTTATCTTAGCCTGCTGGACAAACTTTCCTCATTCCTGAAGAAGGGCTTATGCCCGAAACGTCGATTCTCCTGTTCCCTGGATGCTACCTGACCTGCTGCGCTTTTCCAGCAACACATTTCCAGCTTTAAACACTTAATGGTAAGGTCCTAGGCAGTGTTGCTGAACAAAGAGACCTTGGAGTGCAGATTCATAGTTTCTTGAAAGTGGAGTTGCAGGTAGATAGGATAGTGAAGGCGTTTGGTATGCTTTCCTTTATTGGTCAGAGTATTGAGTACTGGAGTTGGGAGGTCATGTTGCGGCTGTACAGTACATTGGTTAGGCCACTATTGGAATACTGCGTGCAATTCTAGTCTCCTTCCTATTGGAAAGATGTTGTGAAACTTGAAAGGATTCAGAAAAGATTTACAAGGATGTTGCCAGGGTTGGAGGATTTGAGCTATAGGGAGAGGCTTAACAGGCTGGGGCTGTTTTCCCTGGAGCGTCGGAAGCTGAGGGGTGATCTTATAGAGGTTTACAAAATTATGAGGAGCATGGGTAGGGTAAATAGGCAAAGTCTTTTCCCTGGGGTTGGGGAGTCCAGAACTAGAGGGCATAGGTTTAGGGTAAGAGGGGAAAGATATAAAAGAGACCTACGAGGCAACTTTTTCATGCGTATGGAATGAGCTGCCAGAGGAAGTGGCGGAGGCTGGTACAATTGCAACATTTAAGAGACATTTAGATGGGTATATGAATAGGAAGGGTTTGGAGGGATATGGGTCGGGTGCTGGCAGGTGGGACTAGATTGGGTTGGGATATCTGGTTGGCATGGACGGGTTGGACCAAAGGGTCTGTTTCCATGCTGTACATGACTCTTTGACTCTATGATTCCATAGTTTTCAAACATTTTTTGAAGTGATATTCTATATTAAAAAAGTGCACACAACTTGCAAAATATATTTTCTAATATACCAAGCTGGCTATTGCAGTGAATCATAAAGCTAACATAAGCTAAAAGGGATTTCTTCTACTCAAGCACTGGCACAACTGAGTCCCGTACAATGTAAAATAGGTAGCAATGATAGCATCATTCTGGGAAGTAGAAGTTACTGAGTATACAGTAATGAGGATACAATAGGTACCAGGTATGAATTTACAAACAATTTTAAATACAACGCTGCCTTAGAGCTATGATATCGATAATATTTACACAATGTGTTTTCTTTATTATCAGCATTGTCTTCCCTGTCTTAACTTACGGTTGGTGTGAGTAATGAAGAAATTATGCAGAAGATAATGAGCTTTTTACTTTCTTTTGGCAAAGTGCCATTTTTGCTGAGTTTTACAGAGGGTTTATTGTTGCAAGGCTTAGTGTGGGTGTTTTCTTGCTGTATATCACTGAATTTGCCTCAAGTGCCCCTTTCTCCCAATTCTAGCCTCATTTTGCTATTTCCCATTCCTGGAACAATTTGCCACTATCGGGAAATCCTAGAATTGACTGACATCTCTGGCACCAATGCCATCTTTAAAAGGGTGTTTTTGCCACTGTCTTACTGAAGCTTCCCTGCATGATTTTCTGATATTAGCCCTCAACACTGTAGACAAGAGAAAATAGGTACCCTGATTTCCAGGTAGGATTTGAAGGTCACAGTGGATGGGATGATGCAGATTCAGGATGTCCTTCTCACCCAGGACCAGCAAAGGTCATAACAGCAGACCATGCCATCCTTGTCAGAGCTTACCACCGAAATCAGTGCAGTCTCAGCCTTGTGGAGGAATGGCCAGCACTGTAGAAATGAGGTTTAATGACCTTCTCCATCTGCCAGCTTAAGTGCCACCATCTTCTCTGATACTTCACAATCTCTGCTAACTGTACCTACTTTCCAATAATGCTCAGACTCTACCACTTTACTGCCATCATCATCTTCCCTTAGTTGTTCTCACCTACCTGAACACCTGACAGCACTATTCCTGGATGCCCTTGTGGTTCTTAGTCACTCAGGACATCACCACACCTGATCAGCATTAACAGCTATGCCACCCATTTTCATCTGTCTGAATACCTGTTTCTCTCTCTCATTCCAAGAGGAAAACATCTCATTGTAGAATAGGTCAAGACAGGTGGTGAATTGCCTGCTATCTTCTTTGACCTGATGGAAGTACTGCTAACTTTCTCTGACTTCCAAGACGAAAATTCTTGGCATCTAGTTTACTCACAGCATGGCAGGATAGGGAGCTGTATATTAATGAAATGAGATGAGATCTGCTATTAATAAGGTCATGACCAAACAATAGCTCCCCTTAATGTGCAACTCACTGTTGCCTAGTGAGTATCTTGCCTTGACACCCAGAACTTGGGAAGCAACTCGCTCCATTTTTCAACTATGTCAAGATGGGCCTCTCTCGACTACTTATGTAATTCTGTCACATTTCACACCAGTCGTGTTGTTCAGGCCCCTATAAGATGTGGCTCAATGTGTTTCTTACAGCATCGACAGCAGATTTATATAGCCAAGTGCTGCAATTTATTGCAAATAACATTGCTGTAACATTTTTGTACAACTTGTAAGTTATACCGTAAATTTTTCACACTGCTGCTTAAAGACTGGTGAGGAATTTGAAAGGAACAAGGAAATACAGAACAACTGCTCTCCTAGTGGGCTGTGGAAAAGAGGGGTTTATAGCAAGACACTCTGTGACATTACGAAAGGAATATGTGCATTTTGCAAATATTTTGAGTTGTATTCTGGTGCCTAAAAATCTTGTTATTTCCATTCAAACAGAACATTTTATGGCTCATGAAATAATTTTCCAAACTGGAAGGCTGAACTCATTGCAAATGAACTGATGGTGTCAATAATACAGTCATTTGTACAAAGTTAAAGCAAAAGCATAACTAAGTCTGAATGATTATCAGAATTTTAACCATGTAAGATGTTTTAAAGTAATTACTTCATCAACTACCTTCTTTTCTTTTCCTGGCACATGCTCAACCAAGAGGAAAATCTGTTGCTGTGCTTCTTATCAATGCTAGAATGTGGATGGCAGGATTCTTATGTCCCTGTCCTTGCTTTTTTCCATCTCCAGAGTTTGGTTTTGGATGGGATAGAAATTTTTTTTACCAATATTACAACAGAGTTTTAAAAAGTTAAATTATGATGAGAGGGTGAATAAACTTGCATTCCTCGGGTAAAGGGGGTTGACTGTTATCCAACTAGGATCTTGAAAATATCAAATTTATTCTGGTAATTACAAGGAAATTATTTCCTCTGGCTGGGCAATCCTGAAAAGGGATGATTTGTGGAACATGTGTAATCCTAAAATGAGAGCAAAGTCATTTTATAATAAAATCATGGAGCATCTTTATATAAAGTTTACCAGAAGTTGGAATATTCTCTTGCAAAAGGCTGTGAATGCTGTGTCTGTAAACATTTTCAAGATCAAGACTGATCAATTTTTGTTCGGCAAGGTACCAAGGGATGTGGAGCACAGTTCAATAATTACAGTGGAATTACAATTACAAAAACAAAATGACCTATCCCTAATTCTATAGTAGTTCTAAACAGCTATGCTGCAAAACTGAAGAATTTCCCACCTCAAATGCAACAACATTAATATTTAGGCTGCATTGTAAGTTTCATATCAGACAGCCTTCAGAGTTACTGCAATTTTAGTACTTAAGACAATTCTTCCTGTGCACTCAGAATCACGTGGAATAAACAATGAATAAAACAGAAAATCATCATCAAGGCACACAGGTATCAATATCTGGCTATTAGGAAATGGGTGAATACAGCATCACATATTAACCTAAACACTTGTACGATAGCTCTGGAGGTCAGAAAAATTAGTCTTGCTACCGTGTTTTAAAAACAATTAAAAATTCATTTTGTGGAAAATCCAATACAATGACAAATAATATTTCAAATGTGAACAGAAGAAAAGCAGTTAATTCTCAATTTGTCAGTACATCAATACCATATAAATAGCCCTTAAGTATTAAATGTGGAATAAGTATCTTCAAAATAATCAACATTTCAAGAGCATTTTAAAATGCTTTCAAGTGTTGTATCCAATTTTTCACACATCTTATACAAAGATACAAATCCCCTTTCTACTGTGACTATAATGCAGTTAGAACATCTTTCTCCCTTCAACAGAAAACCAAAAGGTAAACAATACCTCTTGCTAAGGTTAATTTTAAAGATTGGGTACTAGAAGTGAGATTTTTAATTACATTACATGAACGATACATCTACAATAATAATCGGTCTCATGCCAAAAATTGCAATTCTGGGTTCCAGCCAGAAAACACTGAAACTTCGATTCTTCTGCACTAGAAAACATTCTGGTTCTGCACTTTGAAATATGTGCAGAGATGCTTTTAACTGGAACTTGCATTTTAAATATTTAGATAGAGAGCTGTAACAGTTTCCATGTTCTCTAAACATTCAAATTATTTTAAAATAGGCTTAAAAATGTTCAGGATGCCTAACAGATCGCATGGGCACTCTTCCAAAACCCTTTTAACACCATGTTGGTAACACATGTAAGCTTGCAGGGAATCTCCTGCCATTTTTCCCTGGAATCAGAGTACGCTCCAATTAGATCTACATTACAAATTCAGCATCAGGAAACCCTCTTCAAACTGACATTAAAGTGTAGTGTAAATTTAATGTCCATTTGTACCAAATCTTATGGCTGCTATTTTAATTTAGATGATTAGTACCAGATCTTGATGTGTCAGTCAAAACAGCCAGTATTAAAGTGAAGGAGTGACCCTGATAATTTTAAGGCTTACTGAAACCACAAGAAGGCTCCATTAAATTTTATTGCTTTTTGCATTAAAAAAAAATTAACATCTACTTTCGCAGGTGGCTCTTTATTTGGACACAGATCTTGGTATTGAATTAGGCACCTATTCATTCAGAATAAAAATATGCCTATGTACAAAAACAAAATTCCATTCTTCTATCATGTTACTGCTTATTTAGAATTCACAAATACATCTGCAGATTTTATCTACATTCTAATGTTCTCCAGTGTGTAGTAAGGGTTAACATATGGAGAAAAGTCATTTTATACCTTGTTCAATGTTAGCACCAATTCTGAGGAGTTTCAGAAAAATTAAACCGGTTCAAGCCAGATAAATGCAAACACTTCCGGTGTTTGACATTGTTAAAGAGATGCATAGCAGATATGGTTATCTAACAAAATGCATAAATTAAATACATACCAAATAAATCAAATATGGAAACATATTTTTGTTTCATATTAAAAAAAGTCTAAAGTTTGTCACTAGATTCAGTCAATGAATCACATGCTCAAAATTTCTAATGTTAAATATGGAAGTAAAGTTTGAGAAATTCTTCAATTGGATAATACTGCATAAATATGTATTATTGGGATATAATGAACTTATTGGGATATAATGAACTTATACAATGAAATTATTGTGAAAAATAATAATTTCAGAACACTGAAACTGAATAAGTGGACTTAACAATCTTTTCTGATCCAGTATATTTCTAAGAACAATTCACAGTATTATTAAGGTTAAAATAAAATTGTGCACTTTTAGTGTTTGTAATTGTTTCATCTGCGCACTCAAAAGTACCACTGGCCTAATTTAAATTTGAATTAAAGCAAACAATGACTGTTTCTCTGTCCTTCCTCCCCCATTATATAAATCAATTGCTAGTCAGTAGCAAACAAAAGTGAGGCCTGTATAAAAATACATTCCCTTCCATCAAGTGGGCACGTCATAGACTTGCAGGCTTTTTTTTGAACACAGAGACCAGCAATGCACTAAAACTATGACCATCAACACAATGACTAATGCATTTCAATGCCACAATTAAAATATTTCAATGCTTATGCAGCCTCACTTTAAGATCCAATTATGATTTGCAAATGTCCAATAACATCTCGCCAACATTGAAATTTGTCATTATGTTATGATATTTACAGTTGCCCATTACAGACAACGCACATACAATCACAGGACACACTACAAGTGCCAATAAAACACAGTGTCACAATGGACTTAGTCAATATTAGCTACCAAACTTTATCTTAGACATTCAATCTAATGCATTAATAAATTACACAAGAACTTTGTTCACAATCTGTTATGTTTGAGTAGCTAGAGTAAGGAACAGATCAGAAGCTTTATAGGGTCCTTCATTGACTTGGAAAAAATATATCATTTTGGAAAAAAAGTAACAAAATTTCAGGAAAAACAAAAGCCCCTCAAAGATTAAATAAAGCTTAAGTCAAAGCTTCATGTCTTGATTAAGTTATAATTGTGTATTTGTGGGTACAATTATCCTAAATGTTAACAAAATTTGAGATCAACTTACCAACCAAAGTCCCTAAAGTATTAGTTATTAGAAATATTTTGAACATCCATTTGTCACAATCCTTACTTTGGCAAAGCCCGTAGGAAAACATCATCACATGGGATGCATTTTAAAAAAAAACATGAATTTTGAAAGGTCTTCCTGTGTTTCCAGGATTTCAAAACAGGGTTTTCTACATAATCGAGAAATTAGTTTTACTTTTGAAAGTTATGGTTTGATTTTTTTATTTAAATACAAGATATTATAATTGAAATTTCTTCAGAGATCTGGTTACACTGCATCCTATAGAGAATAAAATATTCTAATACAGTATCTTTAAGACACTAGGGAAAGGTTGATAGAATTGATCTCTGATTGGCTATTAACAAAAAATCTTTTACTTTTAACAGAAATAGAACTTAACAATCTTGCTTTCAAAGCATTGCATGCTTTAGGAATGCTGGGTGCCAAAAGCGTAGATTCTTGTAAAGCTATAAAATTCCTTCATAATAGTCACAGCCAGCTATTAGAGAAGCTGAAAACTAGAATATTGATCCTTATGCCATCTCTAGTCACTATCCAGTCAACTGTAAACTGAAATATCGATCTGAATAGTCAAGTAAATATCGGGTGAGACTGGAAATTAATTTTAGAAGTAAATATCAAAGAAAATCTGTGCATTACTTTATCAAGACTATATGCAAAGAATGTCTGAAATTTTGCAATATTTGTGTCAGTTTTTCAAATACTTATACTTGAGGTGAATTCAAACTTAGAGTACTGTTTAAAATAACTAGCTGTTGTATATATCCTTTTACTGCATTAAATTAAGAATCAGCTGCACACATCCTGAAAATAGTAATTGGGGGAGATGGGTCTGGAAGAGCCAAAAATAGCAAGATATAAGCAACATTTTTAATGCCATAAATGCTTAGTAATTGCCAAGTTTTGTATAATTATGGGTGTTTTAATTGAAGTACTTCCAGTTGGTTCATTCGACTCATTAATCTGTGCACTTCAGAAAATCTCACCCTTAAGAGTTGCATCAACTTTATTCACAAATATGATAAATTTATCTATCCTCTTTGTTCATAATATCATACTTGTTTACAACTATCTTTGGGTTTGTATAGTTACAAGATGGGACACCAATTTATTTAGAAATTGAAATTTTGGGTGAAAATAATTCACATTGCTTGAAACTTCCAATTGTCAAATTAAAAAAAACTTTAGCCAGTGAAACATCATTTCTAAAAAGGCATACATACATATTAAAGGACTTAAATAATTTTGTATTTTGCAGAACTTTTGAATTAGTAACACTAACACATAGGACCCAATATTTCCTAACACATTAGCACAAGCACACTAACTACATCTTATGAAGATCAAAGACTAATTCTCAGTGCAAATACTTCTGAGGAACTTGTATGCTATACAAAACATCACAACAGACATGGAAGCCACACTGATGTATTTAGGGACTTTGGTTACAGACATTTTACAGCAAATGACTAGTTAGTAAGCCCGGTAGCTAGATCCACACGAGCAGTTGCGCTCTATGTGAGACTCCTTCTAGTCTACTTCATGTCAAACTGAACAGATTCTTCCATTACTTTCACATTCAAGCACATGCTATTCATGTCAAACATTCCATGTGGTAACAAATTCCATTTTCTCATCGCTCAAAGTAAAGATAGTTTTCCTGATTAGATTTATTAGTGACATATAAATTGGACTGGGAGGACTGTTTGGCTGATGTACAACAGTCCTCCAAAGAACAGGAAAAAAATTGTTCCTTTGATTTTACACAGAAAAATGGAAAATTCTTCAAAAGACCAGTAATGGAAAGAAGAAAACTCTGATATGATCACATTCTAAATTCCTCAAAAGACCATAGACAATGTATTTCAGCAAGTCTTCACACCAAGGATGGTAATTTATCCTAAATAAACTAAGTGGTGATAATCCACAGCTCATTGGTGACATGTACTTATGTGGTAAACAATTTGCAACTTGTACTAATTTAGTTGGATTTGCTCCAATTTTTCAAACTTTTCCTAGGCTGTTTTCAAGATTCTACACAGTGAAAATTCCCAAAATCATCACAAAGTAAAAGTAATAGAATACACCAGTTATTGTTAGTTTTAAATGCTGAGTTTCTTATTTTTAGGGTGTATGAAGTCAGATTGCATCATGCACAGACTACAATACATTTCACTCACTTGTGTACAATTTATTGTAGCAGAATTATAAAGATTCTGCACTTATAGCAGCAGAGCCTAACACAAAATCTATAGTAATGGATCTACAATTTTCATAATAGTCTTCTTTCATCTATGACCAACTTCTTATGGTAGTGATGTAACATTCTCAAACGTCTTACAAAAATCTTAAAATAACTAAAAGCTGTGTTCATTCACATGATATAGATATGGTGTTACTGAGGCTTATGAAGTAAATTCCAGCGTGTCATGGGTCTAAGTCATTCATATTCTGCTTTCACTTTTGATCGTAAGACTTGACAGCACTGAGACACACGTTTTACCAGATGCCATTAGAATGCCCACCAGGTGGAGCCAAAACTCTAGATACAGGTCGTTTTGGCAGATGATCATCAACTTGAGATCCTGCAAAGAATGAACAGCAAGATATAAGGAACTGCCTTCACCATCAAAATAAGTAAGGAACTACCAATATTATAATATTATCACATTCAGCCAAGTCAATTACGTGAAATCTAAAAATTACCAATTACTTTCATTATCCATAGAACCACAATACAGATGAACATATGAAAAATCTTCTGAAAGCTATCTGATTCAGATAAAAAGTAGTAATACTCAACCAGCGTAATTTCACATATGGTCCATATTATTAAGCAGAAAAAAATTATAATATACCAACGCATTAGAAAGGTCCACAAAACTAAGATTTATGGATTTCACTGATATACAATTGTTCAGTTACATAATTAATCATGATTATTCTTAGAAGTGCTGAGCAAACTAGCTGTGATAATTAGTAAAATAATTTACTTCTAAACTCCAAAGAAAAAGAAAAGGGTGATGAAAACTAGTCATCCCGTCTAATTATTCACCACTTCAATTTTGAAAACTTAAAATGCGTACAAAGAACAATAGATTAATAAATAACAGTTATCTATAGGTAAAAGAAATGTGAGAAGTCCATAAGATATAGTTAAATCTTACCAGATAAACTGAAGCTGGACTCGTGCAAATCCCTCACTCCACTGTGACGTGTCACAGAACGGAATTGGACGTCTGGATGAGCTGGGGTTTCTTTTCCTACATTAAGCACCATCGCCACATCACCTACGTATGGAGCACGATCCACAGCCTTTGCAGTCAAATTCTATAGACAAGTACAATAATACCTTATTATCACTTAAGATTTCATTGGAATGCTGCCCTGATAATTTCTCCTCATATAGCCCTCATCTTCACTCCCTTAAGCTCTGGAAGGCAGACTTGAAGGTTTATGGCAGACAACTAGTTTAGCTATTCACTTCAAATAAGGTTATACTACATAAAGCACTATCAGAGAGAATGCTGGAAAAAGTCATTAGATTGGCAGTCATGCCACCCTCCTCTTCAAATTGCCTTCATCTCCTTCCAACAATGCATTCTCCTTCTCTTCCAACAGAATTCAGTTCCAACTTCACTTTCCTTTTAAGTCATTAAATATGTTATGCCTCCCAAATCTGTGTTCATCTTTCTTGCAATTCCATGTTTGAATCCCTCCAATTAGGTTACTGCTGGTGCCACAGTTTGAATGATATCAGTCAAATGAAATGAGCATTATTGCCAGCCCAAGGAGATGGTGGGTCAGGGATATTGTCGATCGGGTTTACAAGATTCTGAAGGGAGAGGGTGAGCAGCCAGAAATCGTGGTACACTTTGGCACCAATGACAAATCCAGGAAAGAGATTGAGGAGCTGAAAAGTTACTACAGAGAGCAAGGTTGGAAACTGAAGAGCTGTACGAGTAGTGTTCTCAGGTTTGCTACCGGTGCCACGAGATAGTGAGGTGAGGAACAGGCAGCGAGTGCAGCTTAACACGTGGCTGCGCAGCTGGTGCAGGAGGGAGAGCTTCAGATACTTAGAACATTGGGATGCCTTTTGGGGAATGTGGGACCTGTACATGAAGGACGGGTTGCATCTGAACTGGAGGGGCACAAATGTCTTGGGGAGGAAATTTGTTCATGTGGTTCAGGAGGGTTTAAACTAGTTTGGTAGGGGGGTGGGAACCAGAGCTACATATCTGAGAGGGGGGTAGTTGTATTGGGGCAGTGACAGGATGTAGTGAATCTATCAGGGAGGTTTCTCATATGATGAAACAAAGGAATCAGTTAAAGTGTGTCTGCTTTAATGCCAGGAGTGTCAGAAATAAGAGTGACGAACTTAGAGCATGGATCAGTACTTGGGACGATGATGTTGTGGCCATAACGGAGACATGGGTTTCACAGGGGCAGGAATGGTTGCCAAATGTTCCAGGATTTAGAGCATTTAAAAAGAACAGGGAGGGGGGAAAACGAGGAGGGGGGTAGCATTGCTAATCAGAGAGTGCATCACAGCTACAGAAATGAAGGTTGATGGGGAAGGTTTGTTTACTGAGTCAGTATGGGGTGGGAGTTAGGAACAGCAAGGGAGCAGCCACCTCATTGGGGGTTTTCTAACATCATAGCAGTAGGGTAGATCTAGGAACTCATAGGCCAGCAGATTTTGGAAAAATGCAGATGTAGCAGGGTTGTTGTTATGGGTGACTTTAACTTTCCCAATATCGACTGGAACCTCCTTAATGCAGATGGTTTGGATGGAGCAGTTTTTGTCAGGTGTTATCAGGAGGGTTTCCTTACTCAGTATGTAGACAGGCCGACAAGGGGAGAGGCCATTTTGGATTTGGTGCTCAGCAATGAGCCAGGACAGGTGTCAGGTGTCGCGGTGGGAGAACACTTTGGTGACAGTGACCACAACTGCCTCACATTTACCATAGCCTTGGAGAGGGAAAGGAGCAGTTACCAAGGGAAGATATTTAATTGTGGAAAAGGAAATTATGATGCTACCAGACACTAGTTGGGAAGTACAGATTGGAAGCAATTGTTCCACAGAAAGGGCACAACAGACATGTGGAAACTGTTTAAGGTGCAGTTGTTGCAAATGATGCATACATTTGTTCCTTTGAGACAGGCAAGAAGGGGTAAGATTAAGAAGCCTTGAATGATGAGAACAGAAGAACTTCTCGTCAAAATGAAGAAGGCAGCTTACATAAAGCGGACGAAGCAAGGATCTAGCACTGGTTTAAGAGGATG
Source organism: Chiloscyllium plagiosum (assembly GCF_037043375.1). Lineage (NCBI taxonomy): Eukaryota > Metazoa > Chordata > Chondrichthyes > Orectolobiformes > Hemiscylliidae > Chiloscyllium > Chiloscyllium plagiosum. Next base: position 3,519,393 of record NW_028270141.1, on the reverse strand, counting down.
ACAGGCTTACTAGAAAGGAGCTCAAAAATGGACTGAGGAGAGCTGGAGGGGGCATGAGAAAGGCTTGGTGGGAAGGATAAAGGAGAACACAAAAGCATTTTACTCATACGTGAGGAAGAGAATGATCAGGGAAAAGGTAGGGCCTTCTCCTTAGGGATAGCGTAGGGTACTTGTGCGTGGAGTCTGAGAGATAGGGGAAGCCCTAAATGTGTTTTTTGCTTCAGTTTTCACTAAAGAAAGGGACCTTATTGTGAATGAGAACTTTGAGGAGCTGGCAACAGGCTCGAACAGATCGAGATTGAGGAAGTTAATGTGCTGGAAAACATTAAGATTGATAAGTCCCCAGGGCCAGACAAGATTTATCCTAGGTTGCTCTGGGAAGTGAGAATAGACAATAGACAATAGGTGCAGGAATAGGCCATTCAGCCCTCGTGAACCTACGCTGCACTCCCTCAATAGCCAGAATGTCTTTTCTCAAATTTGGAGACCAGAACTGCACACTGTAATCCATGTGTGGTCTCACCAAGGCCCTGTACAGCTGCAGAAGCATCTCTTTGCTTCTATACTCAATTCCTCTTGTTATGAAGGCCAACATGCTATTAGCCTTCTTCACTACCTGCTGTACCTGCATGCTTGCCTTCATTGACTGGTGTACAAGAACACCCAGATCTCTCTGTACTGCCCCTTTACATAAATTGATTCCATTGAGGTAGTAGTCTGCCTTCCTGTTCTTGCTACCAAAGTGGATAAGCATACATTTATCCACATTAAACTGCATCTGCCCACTCACCTAACTTGTCCAGGTCACCCTGTAATCTCCTAACATCCTCATCACTTTTCACCCTGCCACCCAGCTTTGTATCATCAGCAAATTTGCTAATGTTATTGCTGATACCATCTTCTATATCATTAACATATATTGTAAAAAGCTGTGGTCCCAGCACGGATCCCTGCGGTACCCCACTGGTCACTGCCTGCCATTCTGAAATGGAGCCGTTTATTACTACCCTTTGTTTCCTATTAGCCAACCAATTTTCAATCCAATCTAGTACTTTGCCCCCAATACCATGCACCCTAATTTTAACTCACTAACCTCCTGTGTGGGACTTTATCAAAAGCTTTCTGAAAGTCCAGATACACTACATCTACTGGATTTCCCTCGTCTAACTTCATAGTTATATCCTCAAAAAATTCAAGAAGATTAGTCAAGCATGATTTCCCCTTCATAAATCCATGCTGACTCTGTCCTATCCTGTTACTACTATCCAGATGTGCAGTAATTTCATCCTTTATAATAGACTCCAGTATCTTTCCCACCACTGAGGTCAGACTAACTGGTCTATAATTACCTGCTTTCTCTCGCCCACCTTTCTTAAAAAGTGGTATAACATTAGCCACCCTCCAATCCTCAGGAACCGACCCTGAATCTATGGAATTCTGGAAAATAATCACCAACGCATCCATGATTTCCCGAGCCACCTCCTTCAGTACCCTGGGATGCAGACCATCAGGCCCCGGAGACTTATCAACCTTCAGACCTAACAGCCTCTCCAAAACCAAATCCTGGCAAATATAAATTCCCTTAAGTTCAGGTCCTTCAGCCACTGTTACCTCAGGGAGATTGCTTGTGTCTTCCCAAGTGATCACAGATCTGAAGTACCTATTTAATTCCTCTGCCATTTCTTTGTTCCTAGTTATATATTCCCCTGTTTCTGTCTTCAAGGGCCCAATTTTTGTCCTAACCATTTTTTTGCCTTGCACATACCTAAAAAAGCTTTTACTATCCTCCTTAATATTCTTGGCCAGTTTACCTTCGTACCTCATTTTTCCTCTGCGTATTTCCTTGTTAGTAATCCTCTGTTGCTCTTTAAAAGCTTCCCAGTCCTCAGTTTTCCCACTTATCTTAGCTATGTTATACTTTTTCTCTTTTAACTTTATATGTTTCTTTACTTCCCTCGTCAGCCACGGCCGCCCATGCCTCCTCCTGGGATCTTTCTTCCTTTTAGGAATGAACTGATCCTGCAACTTCTGCATTATACACAGAAATATCCGCCATTGTTCCTCCACGGTCATCTCTGCTAAGGTATTGCACCATTGAACTTTGGCCAACTCCTCCCTCATAGCTCCATAATTCCCTTTATTCAACAGAAGTACTGTCACTTCCGACTGTACCCTCTCCCTCTCAAATTGCAGATTTCAGAAAGGAGGTTCCTAAGCCATTGGCGAAGATCGTTGCTTCCTGACTGTTCATGGGAGTCATCACAAAGGATTGGAGGGAGACGAATGTTGTTCCTCTTTTCAAGAAGGGTAATAGGGAAATCCCTGGCAATTACAGACCAGTCAGTCAGTCTTACGTCTGTGGTCTGCAAGGTTTTAGAAAGAATTCTGAGGGATAAGATTTATGACTATTTGGCAAACATAGTGTGATTAAAGGCAGTCAGCATGGCTTTGAGAGGAGCAGGTCATGCCTCACAAATCTTTGAGGAGGTGAAGCGACAAGTCGACGATGGTCGAGCAGTGGATGTGGTGTATACGGACTTCAGCAAGGCATTTGATAAGGTTACCCATGGTAGGCTCATTCATAAAGTCAGGAAGTATGGGATACAGGGAGATTTGGCTCTCTGGATTCAGAATTGGTTGGCTAACAAAAGGCAGTGAGTATTCTTCCTGGAGGTCAGTGGTGAGTGGTATTCCACAGGGCTCTACTCTTGAGCCTCTGCTCTTTGCAGTTTTTATAAATGACTTGGATGAGGAGGTTGAGGGATGGGTTAGTAAATTTGTCGATGACACAAAGGTTGGAGATGCCTTTGATAGTATCAAGGGCTGTTGCAGACTACAACATAACATTAACAGGATGGAGAACTGGGCTGAGAAATAGCAGATGACGTTCAACCTGGATAAATGCAAAGTTGCCATCCAAGTGGATAGGGTTGTTAAGAAAGCATATGGTTTTGGCTTTCATTAACAGGGGGATGGAGTTCTAAGAAACGCAAGGCTTTGCTGCAGCTCTACAAAATCTTGGTAAGACCACACTTGGAATATTGTGCCCAGTTCTGGTCACCCTGTTATAGGAAATATGCAGAGGCTTTAGAGAGGGTGCAAATAAGGCTTACCAGGATGCTGCCTGGACTGGAGGGCTTGTCTTATGAAGAGAGATTGACTAAGCTCGGACTTTTCTCTCTGGAGAGGAGGAAGAAGAGACGTGAACTGATCAAGGTGTACAAGGTAGTGAGAGGCATGGATAGAGTCGATAGCCAGAGACTGTTCACCAGGGCAGGATTGACTGTCACAAGGGGTCATAGTTTTAAGATGCTAGGAGGAAGGTACAGAGGAGATGTCAGAGGTATGTTCTTTACACAGAAAGTTGTGAATGCTTGGAATGCTCAAAGTTTGTGCGAAGATTTGTAGCTCGGGTGCTCATTGTTGTGGTTCTGTTCGCCGAGCTGGAAGTTTTTGTTGCAAACGTTTCGTCCCCTGGCTAGGCGACATCATCAGTGCTTGGGAGCCTCCTGCGAAGCGCTTCTTTGATGTTTCCTCCGGTGTTTATAGTGGTCTGTCCCTGCCGCTTCCGGTTGTCAGTTTCAGCTGTCCGCTGTAGTGGTTTGTATGTTGCGTCCAGGTCGATGTGTTTGTTGATGGAGTTTGTGGATGAATGCCATGCCTCTAGGAATTCCCTGGCTGTTCTCTGTCTGGCTTGCCCTATGATAGTAGTGTTGTCCCAGTCGAATTCATGTTGCTTGTTGTCTGCGTGTGTGGCTACTAAGGATAGCTGGTCGTGTCGTTTCGTGGCCAGTTGATGTTCATGTATGCGGATTGTTAGCTGTCTTCCTGTTTGTCCTATATAGTGTTTTGTGCAGTCCTTGCATGGTATTTTGTACACTACATTAGTTTTGCTCATGTTGGGTATCGGGTCCTTCGTTCTGGTGAGTTGTTGTCTGAGCGTGGCTGTTGGTTTGTGAGCCATTATGCGTCCTAGGGGTCGCAGTAGTCTGGATGTCAGTTCTGAGATGCTCCTGATGTATGGTAGTGTGGCTAGTCCTTTTGGTTGTGGTATGTCCTCGTTCCGTGGTCTTTCTCTTAGGCATCTGTTGATGAAGTTGCGCGGGTATCCGTTTTTGGCGAATACCTTGAATAGGTGTTCCTCTTCTTCTTTTTGCAGTTCTGGTGTACTGCAGTGTGTTTTAGCCCTTTTGAATAGTGTCCTGATGCAGCTTTGTTTGTGTGTGTTGTGGTGGTTACTTTCATAGTTTAGGACCTGGTCTGTGTGTGTGGCTTTCCTGTAAACCCTTGTAGTGAATTCTCCGTTCGGTGTTCTCTGTACCATCACGTCTAGGAATGGGAGTTGGTTGTCCTTTTCTTCTTCTCTCGTGAATCGGATTCCTGTGAGTGTGGCGTTGATGATCCGGTGTGTTTTTTCTATTTCCGTGTTTTTAATGATTACAAACGTGTCATCGACATATCTGACCCAGAATTTGGGTTGAATTTGTGGTAGGACTGTTTGTTCTAACCTTTGCATAACTGCCTCTGCTATGAGTCCCGAGATTGGTGATCCCATGGGTGTTCCGTTGATTTGTTCGTATATCTGGTTGTTGAATGTGAAGTGTGTTGTGAGGCACAAGTCCAGTAGTTTAAGTATGCCGTCTTTGTTGATAGGTTCAGCGTCCTGTTTTCTGTTCTGTATGTCCAGTAGGTTGGCTATTGTATCTCTGGCTAGGGTTTTGTCAATCGAAGTGAACAGTGCCGTCACGTCGAATGATATCATGGTTTCTTCTTTGTCTATGTGTATATTTCTGATGATGTCCAAGAATTCCTGTGTTGATTGTATAGAGTGTTTGGATCTGCTGACCAGGTGTTTCAGTTTCTGTTGTAGTTCTTTGGCCAGTTTGTATGATGGTGTCCCTGGTAGTGATACTATGGGTCTGAGTGGGATGTCTGGTTTGTGTACTTTAGGTAATCCATAGAATCTGGGGGTGTTGTTGCTTTCCGGTTTCATTCTTTGTAGGTCAGCTCTGGTTATCTGTCCGTTTTTTTGTAGATTCCTTAGTGTGTTATTTATCCTATTGGTGAGTTGTGGTGTGGGGTCAAATTCCTTCATTTGGTAGGTGTTGATATCTGCAAGTTGTGCTTTTTGGATGTAATCAGATTTATCTAGGATGACCGTCATTCTGCCTTTATCTGCTGGTAGTATGATTATGTTCTTATCGTTTCTTAGTGATTTCAGTGCTTCCCTCTCCTTGGTGTTGAGGTTATGTGTTTGTCTTTTCCTTATTATCATAGGTACGACAGTTTGTCTCACTGTTTGTTGTGTCTCTTCTGTCAGTCCATTGTTCCATGGAATGCGTTGCCAGCAGTGGTGGTGGAAGCAGAGTCATTAGGGATATTTAAGTGATTGCTGGACATGCACATAGACAGCATTGAATTGAGGGGTGCGTAGGTTAAGTTATTGGCATAACATGGTGGGCCGAAGGGCCTGTTCTGTGCTCTACCTTTCTATATTCTATGAAACTATGTTCCCCACTTTGTGGAAAGGGACCTGCAGCTGTTGGAGGACAGGAGGGCAGCCCTTTCTCCTGCAAGCTCCCTCAGGAGGCCACACCACCAAACCAAGTCGGCTGGGACCCAAATTGCAGCCTGAGTGAGTACTGTGGTTTTGGTGAAGCAGAACAGCTAGTTGTACATAAGGTCAATGATCTTCTGCATTCCACAAGAAATAGTATTACCTAAATTCTCTCTGCTACCTCAGAACAATTGAGCTACTAATCACACTAACTTTGCCATCTTATGCACATGTCACCATGGCTCACAGACTACAGCTCTCACTATTTCATGCATCATGCCCACTTAATAGTTCTCAATCATCTCATCCTCCCCCATTCCTCTCCCCTGTGCTTACTACTCTCTCACTGGGGACACCTCACCACCTTTCCTGCCCCTTTATCACCCACAACCTCCAACGTATTCAATCACTCTCTTTGTCTCACTGCAAGAAGAATAGGCTAACCTCATGGGCTGATGTCTCCATAGTATCCTAACACACCTACCTGTAATCCCAGGACTGGTTGCACTTGATCCGCAGGACTGAATGTGCTTGCTCCCCTGGACCAGAATGAGCCCCTTGGATAAGTGTGATGGTGTCGCTGATTGACCACATTTATCAACTTCAATAAAGTTGTGTGTTTATGCAAGCACACTATTTGGAAACTCACCCCCCAAAGGCAGCAGCAGTCTTGTTGTTGGTGTCCAGTCCGGTTGCCCCGGAGAGGGGGAGGGGGCGGTGATGGACAGGGTTTGGGGGAGCGGGCGGTGTTGGATGGAGTTTAGGGGTGGTGTTGGATGGAGTTGGGGTCGGGCAGGGGGGTGACATTGGATGGGGTTTGGGGGGTGGTGTTGGATGGGGTTTGGGGAATGGGCAGGTGGTGGTGTTGGACAGGGTTGGGGAGTGTGCTGCTGCAGTCTGAACAGGGAGCAGACTTAATAGAAAACTCTGCCCCAGAGGAAAGGCATTGAATCGATTAACTGAATAATCAATTATTCAAACGAAATAGTGCCCACCCATCCCATTTGGATAATTGAGGTTCCCCTGTATTCGCTTGTGTGGACAGAGGGTCAAGAATTGTGACCAAGGAGCAAGCAATGACATGGGTATGAAGAAGTATGTGCATGATGGCTGAGGCAAACATTCAGTGAGCCATGGCCAGCAGACACCCACTCTGATTTACATATTGGGAATTTGCACTGTCGTGTTCTCCAAAGAAGAAGAAAGGAATTGCAAGTTGGATTATTAATGACATGCAAATACATAGAAATAGGGTAGTCAATGGTCAATTGCTTGAAATTCTGAAAATGCTATTTAATGCTCAACAGGAAAATCATAAAACTTTTCTCGATGTTGAGATACTGACATTTTAATTCTCTGTACTTCTCAAACTTTCTCAACACAGTTCATGCTATATCGGTGAGTGGAAAATACCACCTTTTATCTCTTATGTGAATTAGAATCATATCATTTTGAATACATTCCTGTGAAGCATATCCTTAAGATGGTTTGCTACATTAAAGATATTATACAAGTGCAGGTTGCCATTGTTTCAAATAGTGATGGCCACAGTGTGCCACCATTAGTTTCTGTCTTTGGAATCCTCCTTGGATAACTGCAGATAAATTAGTGAGCTGCATCAATAAAGCAATGCTGCACTTGAATTGAATCAACTGTTCACATGCAATACAAAATGCATTGAGACCATTTTATATTGCTTCTGATTAGTTGATTCCATTCAAGTGCAGCATTACTTTATTAATGATACTCAAATTTATCTCAGTTATCCCAGGAGGATTCCAAAGACAGACAACCAGCTTTGACATACTGTGGTCATCACTTCTTCATGTGCAAGAGCTGAGCACAAGCAGTAGCCGTATAACTTGGTCACAAGAAATAGTTTTAAATTCATGCAATTATTGACATCAACACCTTGGACTTCAAATATTCCTTGATTACACTGATCTTTCGTGGCACCTGGAAATCAGTTTGCCTTTGTGTTTCTCACAGTTCTTACCAACAAATCCTAGCTAGAGAATCAACTGCAAGATTCTCTTCCCATTCTGGCAATTTTATTTCTCAACTCCATTTAGCCTTCTCAGTGACATCATCTGAATATACACATCAAGTTCCACATATTCATCGACAACACTCAGCAATACTTTACCAGCATCGTTGTTAATCCCTTCATTGTTTCCAATTTGTCAAGCTACTAACTTCCTGACTAAGGCAGCACAAGGTAATCTATGTTCAAAGTATTTGAGAAATTAAAGATCATTTTAAAGCTGGAATAGTGATAGTTCTTCGATCCTTGTCTTATTTACTTCCCTATTGGACAGCATCTAGCTCGCTTCAGCTTTTGTAGCAGCATAGGCAGGATATGGAACCAAAGATACAGAGGCAGTGCACATAATACAGTTATGCCGATACAGTCCTCATGCTGGTATTTCATAGTTTAAACATTTATATTTGTATTATTGAAACATAGAAGATTCTTTGACAGGCTAGATAAGGAATGGTTGATTTCCTTTGTGGGAGAGCCTTGTGTTAGAGGGCGTAATCTCAAAATAAAAGGCTCTGCTTTTAAGACAGAGATGAAAAAGAATTTATTTTCTCAGATAGTAATGAATTTGTGGAACTTTTTTACCATAAAGGACTGACAAGGCTAGATTGTTCAGTATATTCAAGGCTGAGACAGACAGCTTTTAATTAGTAAGGCAATCAAGGTTGATGGGGAAAAGGCAGGAAAGTGGAGATGATTAGCAGATCGACCATGATTTCATTGAAAAGAAAGCTCAATGGACTGAATAACTTGATTCCCCATCAATGTCTTATGATTTAAAGGCTGGTACGTTTGTCCTTAGTTTTCTGCACATTTATTTGTTGCTTTTATTCTTTCAATTTCTTCTCTTGTCCATGTTCTTCAGTATTGCTTCTGAAACTCAGTTTCCTAACTCTTCTACTAATCATACCAATCTTTTCTCGTTTCACAAATTTGATTGAGTTTTTTGAGGAAGTAACCAAACAAATTGATGAAGGCAGAGCAGCAGATGTTATTTAGTAAAGCCTTTGACAATGTTCTGCATGGTGATCTAATTAGTAAAGTTAGATCACACAGAGCTTGCCTATTGGATACAGAATTGGCTTGACAGTCGGAGACAGAGGCCAGTTGTGGTGGGTTGTTTTTTGACTGGAAGTCTTTGACCAGCGGTGTTCCACGGGGATCAATACTGGGTCCACTTTTCTTTGTCATTTATATTAACAATTTGGATGAGAATGGTCTTGACAAGGTGGGCATGGAAGGGATGTTTTCTCTTGTGTGCAAATTCAAAACGAGGGGACAAGGTTTGAAATGAGGAGTTGCCCTTTTAGGACACAGATGAAAATTTTTCTTTGAGGGTTGAGAGGCTTTGGAACTCTCCCAACCCGCAGGTCCCCACTGTCTTTCTTATAATATTCCAGTATTCTTTAACAAACAACTAAAGGATATTATGTTTCTCTACAGAAGAGTTCTTGGGATGTGAAATGCCAACTAAAAACAGACAACACCAGAATCCTTAATCATTATAAAAAAATGCACAACTACTTGAAAAATATTTTTTATAAAATGGGATTTAAAGAATGATTATAGAACTAGGCAGATAACATAAGTGGAATTGGTCAAATGATCTCCTCAGCTACGAAGTTCTATGAGTTTTAAATTGTGACTGTGTAAAGATCCTCAGGCTTACTAGTCCCCATGAGATACTACTATTTCCTCCTCCTAGTAGGAATCTTGGTGGTATCAGCATCCCTTTGTTGCTGACTGTGGTTCCCTTATAGGCCCTGTCCCACCTCCCTCTCTGCAAGCTAATGCTATTTTGTTCTCGACCTTTGGCCTATGTATATCACTGTTTCATGCTTTTAAAGTACTGTGCTTTAGTTGCAGCTTGCTGAGACTAGGGCTCATTTTGTGGGCCTATTTCTTGCTACCTCGATGATTAAAATTTCCTTTGAGAAAGGACCAGAATGTTTTCAATGTTAGATCAAGGGTTTCTAAAAAGACTTCTTCACTTCTGCGAGGCTATTATTTAAACTAGAAAACATTAATTCAATCAAAATCTCCAAGATAGTTAAACTTAACCATCTGGTTCCTTCATTCTGCCCTCCAAGTTCATTGCCTTCTGACAAAGGTACCAAACTCAGCAGAGTAGCCAAACTCTAATTTTGGAAAAAAAAGTCTATACCTTTAGGTGGATAGTATTATTGGGGTCAGATGGCTATGACTTAGTTAAAGGAGAAAAAAAAAATTATCAGATGTGATGGATGCACTGAAGCTGTAATATCCAAGCAGGATTAATCGTTCTTCACTAACTTAAGTTACCCTGAACACCAAATCAAAATCAAAACTATAAAATAGCAGCAAACAACGCTTCTTTTCCTCATCTCCAAATGTATCATGATTTCAAACTAAGGATTAAAATTAAACCTACAAAAAAGTTATAAATTTTTACATGTCAGTGGAGAAAAGCATAACTATAGTCAAGTCTACCTTTTCTCTCTGGATCAGCTTCTTGTATACAAATTCCGAAAATGGTCGAAGTGGACAGAATTTTCCTGTCCCCTCAGCACAAGTAAAAATTCCATCTTCATAGACAACTCGCCCACGACTGATTGTCACCAGGGGAACACCATGACATCGTACGTTCTCATGAAGGTTCACATCACCACCCTGTACTTGAGTGCTCACAGATATTGTTCTGAAAGAATCATTTAATTCTTACTACACATGCAGTGATGAACTGTTGGAATAAGTTATTGCTTAAAACATACAAGTTTTAAATTTCAAACTGATAATCTCTGAATAAAATGGGAATTAATATACTTAAAACGTAGGTATATTGGTTGTTTATTTAAACATTGACCATTGGCTGAGCTAACTATGCTTTATTTAAATCATAATTGAAGTATTCCAAATGAGAAAGAAAGTTAATGCGCTCAATTAGTAGAGGAGCTGACACTTTGTAAAGGCCATGGAGTCAGAAAGTTGGACTTAATCCTCACCATGGCTCACAGGTCAGTGCAATTCTGAGAGATTTCTGGACAATCATTGTCTTCAGATGACAAATTAAAACAAGAGATCAAAACAGGTCAGACAGAATCCATGGAAAGAGAGCAAGCTAACATTTTGAGTCTAGACGGCTCTTCATAAGAGCTGAAATGAAGTGTGGTGGGGGCAGCATTTATGCTTTAGTTTGGGGTTAGAGGCGTGGTGTGTAGTGTGCGAGGACAGAAAAGATGTTGACAGTTCAGATTAAGTGGTTGGAATGTGAGAATGGCAGAACGGAGGCTGGTGGGATGAAAAGTGAGGACAAGAGTGACATCATGCTGTTGTGAGTGATGGGAAGGGCAAGAGCGGAAGCTTAAGGGATAGTTTGGATGCTGTTGAGGGCCCCATCTACTACAGTGGGTGGAAGCCCATGGTTTGGAAGAAGCAAACCATGTCGGCAGCACTGTTTTGGAAGGTGACATCATCCAAAAAGATGCGACGTAGGTGAAGGAACTGGGGGAATGGGATGGAGTCCTTGCAGGACGTGGGGTGTGAAGAGCTGCAGTGAAAGTCGCCAAGGGAGTCAGTGGCTTTGTAGTGAATGGTAGTGGACTATTTATTCCCTGAAATGGAGACAGAGAGGTCAAGGAAAGGAAGGGAAATGTCGGAAATGGCCTCTGGAAATCTTCCCACCATTGCCTCCTATCTTATAGTGTCCCAACCCTGGACAGCCCATTTCTATCTCCTTCCCCAAATCCACAAACCAGACTGTCCCAGTACGCACATCAAATCAGTCTGTTCCTACCCCAATAAACTTATTTACTCCTACTTTGACTCCATCCTCGCTCCACTTGTCCAGACCCTGCCCACCTACATCCATGATTCCTCTAATGCTTGTCATATGAGGAGCGGCAGAGGACTGGCGCTATAATCGATGGAATTTAGAGTGGGGGAGTGCTGTGTGTGTGGTGATCGAATAGAAGAAATCTGATTGTAATTTACAGATTACTGAGGCCTGGCTAGAGTGAACATGAAGAAGAAGTTTCACTAATAGGTATTTCTGCAGTGCATCTTATACATAGTACACACTGCGGCTACTGAGTGTCGGTGGTGGAGGGAGTGGATGTGGTGCCAGTTAAGTGGGCTGCTTTATCTTAGATGGTGTCAAGCTTCTAAAGTGTAGTTGGAGCTGTACTCATTCAGGCAAATAGCACTCATCCACCACAACTGTCTACTGAGTTGTGCCTTGTAGACAGTGGACAAGCTTTCAGCGGTCAGGTGGTGAGTTACTTGCCACAGTATTCCTAGTCTTTGACCTGCTCCTGTAGTTACTGTGTTTATATGGCAAGTTCAGTTGAGTTTCTGGTTATTGGTCACCTCCAGGATGTTGATAGAGGTTTTCTTTGGGGCAGGTGGAGAGGTGGATTCGGTGATGGTAATACCATTGAATGTCAAGGGCCAGTGCTAAGATTGTCTGTTGTTGGAGATCATTGCCTAGCATCTGTGTGTTGCAAATGTTACTAGCCACTTGTCAACTCAAGCCTGGATACTGTCCAGATCTTGTTGCATTTGAACATGGACTCCTTCAGTATCTAAGGAGTCATGAACAGTGCTGAACATTGCACAATCATGTGTGAATCTTGCCACTGCTGACCTTATGAAGGAGGAAAAGTCTTGTTTTATCCTTTTATTACTTGAATATGTCCCTGTGTTTTGGTATGAAATGAATGATCATTTTGTGTTTATGTTGCAGGTCTTGCTCAACTGTATTTTAATTAAATCATTCAGGGGCTAAAGACTTCAGTGGTTAGATCAGCAGTTGCTACTCATCCCTAGTTGCCTTTGAGAAGGTGGTGACAACTAAGTCAATTGTTTTTTATGTGCAAGAATGCCCACTTCTCTCACCATAATTCGGGATATCCATTATAGCAAAACCTATGATCATTTATTTCAAATCAAATGAAGTAAAAAATTCACACGAGAGAATCGAAAATGGGACAACATATTTGCATCAACCCACCCACAGGTTTGTTCCTGGTTTTGCCACATTCATAAGCTTGAGGTTCATTCCCCTTCTGGACATGAATAGCAAGCACTTCCAACATGAATTTAAGGCAATTTGTCTGCTTCCAGCATACTGGAAAAGTTTTATCTAACTTGCCAATTTCAGGAGAACCAGATCCCCTGCCTACAAACAAAACTTAAAATGTATCCGCAGCTGTCCACCTTCCCCTGGGGGCCTTGTACAGAAATGATCATCCCAATTTCTACTATCCCAATGTTTGGTCCTGGAACCATCTGAAATTATTCAAGTCATTTAAGATTGGGAATAATAGTGATACAGAGTAGGCTGTTTTCTGGTTATGTGTACAAGCACAAAACAGAACTCCTGGACTAGTTTCTCCAAAAGTTTTAATTGTATTTTTTATCAAAACTCACAGTTGATGATACATACCTTGTAGCTTCTGGATCCCACACAACAATGTCAGCGTCAGCTCCTGGAACAATTCTTCCTTTCTTAGGGTACAGATTGAAAATCTTTGCAGCATTTGAACTAGTCACAGCAACAAAACAGTTTTCATCCATTTTGCCACCGACCTGAAAATTGTAATCATATTTACTTTAAAAAGTTACAACATTTTGTTTTACATACCATCAAATTTATGTCACCATCTTCGATCTTATAACATATAATGCTATTTTCCAGCAACTGATTTAACAAGAAAACTGCACTCAGGACCATGTCTCTCACTGGGATAATCAGTTGAAGATTTGAGAAAATTTCAAAACAACTTATCTTACCAAATTTTCCCTTCCAGCTACTATCAACTCTGAAGACATAGTATGGATGACCAACTTGTAGCCCAGAAAGGGAGAAAAAAACAGGTAGAAAATTCCAAAACAGACAAAGGAACTGTCAAAGATCCAAAAAGCCTAAAGAACTGCAGGTGCTGGATCTTTGACACAAAAACAGAAATTGCTGGAAAATCTCAGCAGGTCTGGCAGCATCTATGAAGAGAAATCAGAGTTAATGTTTTGGGCCATGTTCCGATGACCTTTCTTCAGAACTGATGGTAGCTTTCTGGTTTTTATACAGAAATTAGGGTGTGGGAGAAGGTAGAGTAAATGATAGGTGGTGCTAAAACCCAAAAAGACAGAACAACAGTTCGACAGACAAAGGAATGATTAAAGGTTCATCCGGGGAATGAATGGCTGTTAATGGGAGACTATTAGTGACTGACAATGGGTAGTGTATGGTAGCAGCCCATGTGATGCAAGGCCTGGTGTAGGAAGGTGAGGGAAAACATGGGAAAAGGTGCTCAAGCTCCAAAATTGTTAAACTCAATAATAAGTCCAGGAGGCTGCAGAGTTCCCAAGCAGAAAATGGAATGCTGTTCTTCTAGCTTCACTGCAGCAAACTTGAAAGCGAGATGTTGGTCAGGGAACACGGTGGTATGTTGAAGTGGCATGCAACTGGAAGCTCAGGGTGCTTTTTGTAGTCAGAATATATGTATTCTGTGAAACGGTCACTCAGTTTGCACTTTGTTTCCCCAATGTAGAGGAGACTGCATTGTGAGCAGCAAATGCAGCATTCTAGATTGAGTGAGTAAAATGCTGTTTTACCTGGAAGGTATGTTTGGGGCCTTGAATGGTGAGGAGGGAGGACATAAGTTGTCAGGTATTACACCTTCTCTCTGTTGCAGCAGAAGGTGCCGTGAGGCTGTGGGGATTTGTTAGGAACAAAGGAGGAGAGGTTCAGGGTGTCCTGGAGGGAAAGGTCCTTGTGGAAGGCTGACAAGGGAGGGGAGAGGAATCTGTGTCTGCTGGTGGCATTCCACTGTCAATTCCTGATGAAAAGTTATCTATTTCGCTTCCAAGTTCCACCCTCTCTTTTCTTCACCTGGTCCATTCCTCCCTTCTTCAACATCAGTTTCCATTTCTAAGGATAGGCTGGCCACCAAGATCCACTACAAACCAACTGACTGCCATACTTACCTTTACTATACATCCTCTCACCCTGCTTCCAATAAAGACTCTATTCCATTCTCCCAGTTCCTTCATCTCCATTGCATCTGTTCTGATGATGCCAACTTCAATAAGGGGGGGGCTCCTATGTCCACCTTCTACCTCAACTGAAGATTCCCCAGCCCTGTTATTGACAGGGCCCTCAGCTGGGTCTGACCCATCTCCCTTACTTTGGCCCTCACTGCCTCTCTTCCCTCTCTCAACACAATAGAGTCCCCCTTATCCTTACCTGCTATCCCACCAACAATCACATCCAGAGAATTATTAGCCGCTGTTTCCTCCACCTCTTGAACTGCTTCAATCCGTTGGCGTAGGGACACCCACTGTGCTGTTAGGAAGGGAGATCCAAGAGGCAACCCAGTGACAGTGAAGAAATGTCAATATGCTTCCCTGTTTGGATGGCAAGTGGTTTGGAGGGGAATATACAGGCAGTGGCATTTCCATGCATCTGCTGTACTTGTCCTTTTATGCAGTAGGAAGGAAATAGATGAATTATCACTGTGCAACTTAGCGATGATAGACACTGCTGCCACTACAGTCAGTAGTGAAGGGAGTGAATGTTGAAGGTGGTGAATGGGTTATGGGGAAGCTACTGGAATCTGTTGTTAAAAAGTCACTGAAGAAGTATGAAATTATGGGCTAATAGAGCATAGTTTTATTGTAGTCATGTCTGACAAATCTAGTTAGATTTTGAGGAGATCATAAAGACACACAAGGAACATTATCTACATAAACTTCTATGAGCAAACTGAAAGCACATCTTGCCTTTTCAACTTGTATTGGAAACTGTTTGGGTGATAGGAGACAAAAGGAGATTATTTTGGTCAAACCAGGCATGAATGAGTGTTTTGTTAATAAGACTTGCCTGTTTGAAATTTAGCGCACATGTTTGGAGCTAACTGATGATTACAATTATTTTACATTTCTGCAATAGATACTTGTATGTTTAGATTGGAAGCAATTTTGCAGTGATACATTTAGCTTCCACAAACCCACCTTCAGTGTGTATGGAATGCATCAACTGACATAAAACCACAGCTTAGAATAAATTATGATGTAGACAGATCACTTGGCCCTTTCAAGAATGAAATCCATGCAATTATCCGTGGTAAGGATATCAAGGTACAAGGTATATAAATGAAGTTGAGGTATAATTCAACAAATATTTAATAGATCAGCAAAACAGACAGGAATGTTGGCTGACCTACCCTCTTTCTTCAATTTTCTCCATGATCTGTACCCAAGTAAATCAATGTCCCAGATGCAAGGCAGGAAAAGTCACTAACAGAGTCAACGTTAATGGAGGCAGGCATCTTTTGTCATGCCTAACCATTCCCCCACCCCCCCGCCAAGAGCAAGGAAGTCTGCCTGATAAAGCATATTTCAATGTTGTCCATTGGGCAGAGTTGCTGGAGACCCAGGCCCAGGTTGCACAGACATGAACAACTGCACAGCGAAAACAGCAAGCATTTTTTTGGGGCTTGATTGCAGGGTGGGCATTGTGGCAATAGAGAGTCCGAAGGAAGAGGGTAGCTTTCAGTGTCCATCTCCCTGTCCCCATCCGTTAACCAAGATTGGGGAATATGGAGACCATCAGCTCAGCAAGCAAACTACCCTGGTTTCTCTGTCAGGAAAGCAGCAACTTCTCACACCTGACAGGAATGTAGGTAATCGGACTGAGGATAGGTCAAGTGACTTAAATGGCCATTAATTGACAACACGTTAGGAAGGCTGCCTAGGTAGTGGGTGGGGGACAGATATCCGGTTAGTGTCAACCTGCCTGATGATTTTCCCTTCACGTTATTGGCCCCATCACCTCCGAGGTGAAGGCAATCCCACCCAGTGTTACCTATACAAACTTCAATACACAAGACCTAAGAAAAATAAACATTTAGCAAAATCAGAAGAGTACTTCCAATTACGTAACTCCAACAGTAATGTTTATCAATTGATCTGATAAAATGGAAAATTTCAGTATGATGTTAAAAGTTAGGACATACAATATTATTCATTTTCCCACTTTGAATAAAGAATTGAAACAAAAACAGAAGTTGCTGGAAATGCTCAGCAAGTCTGGCAGCATCTGTGAAGAAGTTAATGTTTTGGGTCCAGTGAGGAAGAGTCACCGGACTCGTGATGTTAACTTTGATTTCTCTTCACAGAGAATGGTGGCGACAACGCAATACAGAGGAACCTCGATTATCTGAATATCAATTATCCGAATATAGGATCATCCAAAGGAGATCTTGAGGTCCCGATAGAAACATTACATCAAAGACATGTTTCCAGCAGTGATCGCGTGTTTTGTTTACAATGATTAAACAGGCACTGTCTCCAAATGACTGACCTTCCGCCCCCTCTCTCATCCCACACTTTCCCTGGAGTTCTAAAGAGGGGTGTACCCTACATCCCCCCTTCCCCAGATAATCTCTCCAACATTGTTCCTGTACAGGGCAAAGGTGGAACCTATCAAAAAGTTGCAGTAAAAAGGTGTGTGTGTGTATGTGGAGACTTACCCCACAGAGGCAGCAGCATCCAGTCCAGCTGCCCTGGGGGGGGGGGGGGGGGGGCGGGGATGAACAGCGGGTGGGTTTGGTGGGGTGGTCCACGCACTCTGTGCTGCTGCCTACTCTCCTGAATGGGGAGCAAACTTCAAAAACTCCGAGCCCCAGAGGAAAGGCATTTAATCAATTAACTGAATAATCGATTATCCAAACAAAATGGTGCCCAACCATCTCGTTCGGATAATCGAGGGTCCTTTGTTTTTTGCAATAAAATACAAGTAACAATAAATAAATCAAATCAATTAAAGAATGCAATAGCAACCTTTTCAAGAAATCAAGAAGAATGTAGGAAAGGGAAAATATACAATGTATCAGGGATGTTCTTCTAATACGTTCCAACTATTCTAACATCAACAATACAGTGATATAAATTAAACCTCATTCTATTCTACTGTATGGCAACCTCATTCTGATGTATGCAAGTTCACAAGAAAAATTGAGGAAATAACTGTGATTGAAATTAGCTTGAATGTTTGAAAGATCTTCTCCAGTTTACAATAATTACCATAATTTGTGAGACTTCCTAATGTACAAGTAATACTAATCAACATCAAAGATATCAAAGGAATATCAAACATACCACTCCTTTCTCCCAGATAACAGTCATTCTGTCCTGCACTCCAGTAACACCATGAGGAATTTTAGTAAAATCCTCTTTCCCTATAGCTTTTTGCTTGATAGTAAATGGACGGTGATCCGAAGCAACGACATTAATGGTATCACTAAGAAAAATAAAAGAACAGTAATAATACTTAATCAGTCTTTAAATGAAGTATTGGTATTAGGTACTTCTGTCTTGAAAGATTTTATATTGAATTCAAGTTTTGATAATTTCAATTTAAGGTTAATTACGATAACATATTTCATAGTTATGCAATATATATTTTTCTGCCCTGACTTCCCACTGAAGATTTATGATTCTTATTGAAGCTATTTACAAAAAAGCAAACTCTCAGAATGTTCCCATTCCAAAATCTAGCTGCTAAACAAATGGCCACTCAATACAGGATAAGCCACACCGGTAGGTGAGTCGCTTTCACTTAATGCTAGTGGCAGACATTGCATCCAGTCTTCAACTTGATCAAAACATTTATGCCGTAATTCCCAACTAAACTGTTAAGTCAAAATTATTAGTGGCTTTGTGCACACTATGCAGAAATTTTTTCTAACAAGCTATCACTTATACCTCAGTCATTCAGAAACAAAGAGTAGACCATTTGGGCTACTGAGCCAGCTTCACCATTCAACATGATCATGGTTGGTCTCCATCTTAATGACATACTCCCACTCTTTCCTCATACCCTTTGAGATCTTTAGTCTCCAGAAATCTATTTCTTCCTTAAATATCTTCAGTGACCTGGCCTCCACAGTTTTATGTAGTAGAGATTTTCACAGATTTACCACTGTCTAAAAGAAAACACATCTCCTCATCTCAGTCTGAAACACTGAGTATCCTGAGTCCATGACCACTTGCTCTGGAACGGTGGACCACAGGAAACCACATCCCTGCATCCAGTCTCTGCAGCCTTGTCAGAATTTAATATGTTTTAATGAGATCCCATTTCATTCCTCTAAACGTCAGTGAATATAATCCCAGTTGACCCAATCTCTCCTCATATATAAACCTGCCCAGAATCAGTATAGTGAACCTTCATCTTCAAGGAGACCAAAACTGCACATAACACTCCAGGCATTGTCTCATCAAGGCCCTGCAAAACAACAGTAAGGCTTCCTTGGTTCTGTTGTCAAATCTTTTTGTAATGGAAGCCAACATACTATTTATCTTTCTAACTCTTGCTGTTTGTTTGCTTTCAGTGACACTGTACAAGGACACCCAAGTCCCTTTGTGCATCAACATTTCACAATCTATGGCCATTTGAATGATATTCTGCCATTCTTTTTTTCCAACCAGTGGACAACTTCACATTAATGACACATTAACTTTCAGTTAGGTACGCTTGAACTAAATTGCCAAAATGAACACACTGAAGTTAAAGAAACCAAGCAAAATTTATACCTTTCGCTGATGCATTTGTCGCTCAGAATTTGTCCAACCGCCTGGAAGTTCCCTAAGTCAATTCAATTACTTCTGCCCTAGTGTTCAGGTAAAAAGGCAAGTCTGAAGCAGTTTAGAAGCATTTACAAATATTTCTTTAAATCAAGTTTCGTAACTTTCAATTTGCATGATTATCTGTGTTTTTGCTTTTATTTTAAAGTAAAAAAATTCACATCATTGATGTCAGTGGCAAGACAACTAATTATTACCCATCCATAACTGTCTCCAGGAAGATGTCTTGAAGCACCTTCTTTAATTATAGCAGTCTGGGATATGAAAATTCTCCAGTGGTGCATTTAGGTATGGAGCTCCAAGATTTTAACCCAGTGATAATGAAGAATATCTTCAGGTTAGGATAGTGGATGAGATACTTGAAAGTGGTATTGTTCCATTGCAACCATTACCTTGTCTTTCCAGGTGATAGAGATTGTTGATTGGTAAGTGCTACTTAAGAAGCCTCGGCGAGCTGCAGTGCATTTTGTAAACAGTATCCACTGCAGATAGTGTGCTCAATGATGGAGTCAGTATTTAAGGTGGGGAACAGGTGCTAATCAAGCAGGCTGCTTTGACTTGGATAATACCAATTTTGTTTTAAGGGAGTTGGCACGATACTCGTCCAAGCAACTGCAGTATATTCATCACAGTCCTTCTGCCTTGTAGATGAGGAAATGATTTTGGATAGTCAGGTGGTGAGTCACACATGTAGAATTCCTGGCATTAGACCTATTTGTGTAGCCACAGTATTTATGAGACTGGACAAGTCAATTTTCTGGAAAAGCGCAGCAGGTCAGGCAGCATCCAAGGAGCAGGAAAATCGATGTTTTAGGCAAAAGCCCTTCATTACGCTTTTGCCCAAAACATCGATTTTCCTGCTCCTCGGTTGCTGCCTGACCTGCTGTGCTTTTCCAGCACCACTCTAATCTTGACTCTGATCTCCAGCATCTGCAGTCCTCACTTTAGCCAAGTTAATTTTCTGGTCAATGGTAATCCAGAACATTGATGGCAAGGGACTTAATGATAGTACCATTGAAAATTCAGGAGATAGTTCAGCCCTCTTACTGGAGATAAGTTTGGAGACAAGTTTGCACTGGCATGACATGAAAGCTACTTGTCAATTATCAGTCCCGGCTTGAATACTACCCAAATTTTACTGCACAAAGGCATAAACTGCTTCAGTATCTAAGGAGTAACGAACATTATGTTATAAAACAAGAGACACTCGCAATCCCACCACCACCACCACTCTCCAACACACACACCCACATACACATATAAGTTTGTGGGGTGAATTTGTACTTGTAAAGTTACATTGTACTTTACTCAAAAACTGTATGAATATATGTAAGATTCTGTTAATTCATTTTTTAGATTAGTATCAGTCTAAACATTATGGCACAGACAGTAGCACACAGAGGTGCTAATACCCAATACATTATCTAGGCTGACACCAATTGTTAAAGTTCACTTGAGAATGTAACTTGCATGTAAAAAATGTTTTGTGATTTACATATGAAAGAAGTGAAACTAACATTGTCATTCTAACAGATGAGAGACTTAACAAACAATCGAGGTATTTTTCCAATGTATCATTTCAGTTACATCACACTGTAGCTTACAATCGTGTACTCCAGTGCCCCGAAAGCTAGTGCTTCCAATTAAATCTTTTGGACTATAACCTGGTGTTGTGTGATTTTTAACTATGTTATAAGAGGTATTTCTTGTTATATACATAGACCAGATGGAGTAATTTCGAGAAACAGTGGCCAAAACATGATGAAGAAATAATGATTATTTGTAGCATTTTTAGTTTGCCATTGAAATAAAAATAATGGCAACTTGATTTTTGGCCATTGACACATTTTGTTAGCATTCATATTACTTCCACATTAAAACTCTAAATTCTAATCCATGTAGTATTTATATAATACATAGTACTTTAAAAATGCACTTGCCAATTTATCACACTATTATCACTCAGGCAGCACAATTTATCAGATGCACCTGCAAACATGTAACATAGTTGACTACAACTTAGTCAAAATAGTTTTCAAACTTCAAGTGGCGTGCTTAAAGGAAAAGAATGGGTTAGCTTGTTACTAAAACTCACTTGGCTAGCAGACTCATGAGGTAGTTGGGAGTGCTAGCATCCAGTCGGAGAGGAGGTGCAGTAACATGAGCAGCAGCGTGAGACCAGTCCGGATGGTAATAGCTTGATCCATTGAGAGTTGTGTGTGCTAGTGTTGTTTCCCCATATATAATTTTGCCTTAAAAAGATTGAAGTTTAGAATTTCAAAAAACAGCATATCTATACTTCATTCATCAAATTATAGCTTGGCATTTTAAATATACTTTTGTCACATGTACAGATACAGTCCTTCACTTTATCTTCATTCTGTATGTCAGAGGTTCCCACTTTCATTGTATGAAGCGTAGAATAAGTTTGGCTTAATGTATATTGTTGCAAACATGTATTAACCTTTAATTCCACACATGACCAGTTTGAGGATATTGTTGTTAAAAGGAATCTTCTGCAAAGAATATATTGGTAGAATTTAATGAATAGCTTTATCAGGTATGAACCATTCATTCAGCCAGACCCTCATTTTGGGTACTCTGACATAATTGATAAAAAGCACAGCTGTGAGTATATAATTAGCAAAGGATGAGGTGAGATGGGTGAGACACTCATTGTTCTTTTAACATAACAGAACATCTCATTTGCTTTGCATGAACACTATCATTCAAAATTCGACACCAGCCCATAGAATGAGATATTACATCAGGTGAGTAAAAGCTGGTCAAAGGAGGAACTAGTAAAAGTGATAGGCTCAGGTAGGCTAGTATTAGATAATCCACCTGTTGGCCTACATCATTAAGTCACATATTGGAACGGTCAAGGGAGGGGGCAAAGAAAATTTATACAGAGGCCAATTTAAGATGGTGAATGCAAAAAGTCAGGAGAGAGCTGTAACAGAGAAACAATACACATGTATTGATTCCACCTAGTTCTCAAATTTAGTGAAAGTTAAATTATTAAGCACTTTTACAAGATTAAATCACAATGCTAGCCAAACATAAAAACAAGCTTGTTAAGGAGTTATCATTCAAAAACTAATTGTGGCCTTAAGAAAAGGCAGGTTTTTAATTCTTTTCTTTATTATTATTAGACCATCATCAAAATCATATCAACATTTCCTTCTCCACTGACAAAAGCTTTGAAACTGTGGTCTTGGGTAAGTAGGGACTAGGAGCAGTTCAAGTCTCTAGGCAAAAGTTAAAAGGTGTGTTACCCCCACTGAGCAACCCAGAAAGACCATTGTGTTGACAGATTTTTTTTAAAAAGGAGGTGCTTAGAAGAGAACAGAGTGACAGCAAAAAAAAACCAAATGTGACAAAATTATGTATCACTAAAAGAAAAATGAAGGGTATGTAGACCAGTGAAGGCAGTGAAAGAAAGATGGAGAAAGAGAAAAAAAAAACAGGGAGAGAGAAAAATTAATAGAGAGAAAGAGAGACAGAGAAAGAGAAGTGGCGAGTTCTAAATAGAAATTCTGAATTTGTTTTCAGGTCTGAAGAAATTAAACGAATTTAGATAAACTACTCTTGATAGCAGAGGAACAAACAAGAAATCTAAAATTACTGAATAAGATTTACAATGCCTTTTCTTAGTGCTGAATAATATCTGACAAATACCTAAATAAATAGTCATGACTTGATGTTTGCAAGGTTTGTAGCTCAGGTTGAGGTTTAGGGTGTAGGTTTGCTCGCTGAGCTGTAGGTTTGATATCCAGACGTTTCATTACCTGGCTAGGTAACATCATCAGTGGTGACCTCCAAGTGAAGCGAAGCTGTTGTCTCCTGCTTTCTATTTATATCTTTCTCCTGGATGGGGTTCCTGGGGTTTGTGGTGATGTCATTTCCTGTTCGTTTTCTGAGGGGTTGATAGATGGCATCTAGATCTATGTGTTTGTTTATGGCGTTGTGGTTGGAGTGCCAGGCCTCTAGGAATTCTCTGGCATGTCTTTGCTTAGCCTGTCCCAGGATAGATGTTGCTGGAGGTTAGAAAGCAACACGATCCCCTGACTTGTCCAGACTTGTCCGACCTGCCCAGCTCCTTTTCCACCTATCCACTCCACCCTCTCCTCCCTGACCTAGCACCTTCATCTCCTTCCCCACTGACCTATTGTACTCTATGCTACTCTATCCCCACCCCCACCCTCCTCTAGCTTATCTCTCCACACTTCAGGCTCTCTGCCTTTATTCCTGATGAAGGGCTTTTGCCCGAAACGTCGATTTTGCCTGTCCTCGGATGCTGCCTGAATTGCTGTGCTCTTCCAGCACCACTGATCCAGAATCTGGTTTCCAGCATCTGCAGTCATTGTTTTTACCAGGATAGATGTGTTGTCCCAGTCGAAATGGTGGGTTTTTTTCATCCGTGTTTAGGGCTATGAGAGAGAGAGGGTCATGTCTTTTTGTGGCTAGCTGGTGTTCGTGTATCCTGGTGGCTAACTTTCTTCCTGTTTGTCCTACGTAGTGTTTGTGGCAGTCCTTGCATAGATCTAGATGCCATCTATCAACCCCTCAGAAAACAAACAGGAAATGACATCACCACAAACCCCAGGAACCCCATCCAGGAGAAAGATATAAATAGAAAGCAGAAGACAACAGCTTCGCTTCACTTGGAGGTCGCCAATGATGATGTTACCTAGCCAGGTAATAAAACGTCTGGATATCAAACCTACAGCTCAGCAAGCAAACCTACACCCTAAATGACTTGATGTACTGAGACAAAGAAAATAATGTTATAGTCATCTCCTAAAGTAAGAATTCAGCTTTATGATGGAAGTAGGGCTCCATGTGATTTCAAATTATGAACTATTTCTGCTCTAAAACTTTTCATTTGAACAGTAAGCACTGCGAATTTAAGATAAAAGGCATGGCTGCTATTTCCTGATGAAATTTCCTCTGAGTTCCTAAAGTGTGATTGAAAACATGCATGCTTGCCGGTACTTGACAGTCAAGTGCTTGCCCTTTATTTTATAAAGTTTCTTGCCTGCTAGGATCAGTCATTAAGATTCAGACAGTTATCCTTAAGCCTCAAGCTTGTCAAATGAAAGGCTCTCTCTTTCAAAAAGATGTATGATGGTCATTTAGAAAGGTACAATTTGGTAGGCAATTCAAAACAATCTAGGTTTCTCAAGTCAACATTACTTGTTCTATCTGTTTGGAAGATATAATGCATTAAAAAGTTGTTCACAGCTTGTTAAAAAAGGATCCACAGGGTGTTTAAAAAAATTGAAGTGAAGAAAGGACTTATCCCTCAAGGTACAACCTTCTCCATGACCTAGTTAGTAATAATGCAACCTTTGGCTCTGGAGTTCAGTCTGGGTAAAGGCGAGGTATTCCATTTTAGTACAACAAACAAGGGTAGGACTTACACAACCAATGGCAGGGCCTTGGGTAGTGTTGTAGTACAGAGGGGTAAAAACAATGACTGCAGATGCTGGAAACCAGATTCTGGATCAGTGGTGCTGGAAGAGCACAGCAATTCAGGCAGCATCCAATGAGCAGCAAAATCGACATTTCAGGCAAAAGCCCTTCATCAGGAACTTAGGGGTGCAGGTACATTATTCTTTGAAGTTTGTGACGCAGAGATGGGGTAGGTAAAAAGGCACCTTTGCCTTCATTGTTCAGTCCTTTAAGTATAGGAGTTGGGACGTCATGTTCAGGTTGTATAGGACATGGGTGAGGCCTCTTCTGGAATACTGCATCCAGTTCTGGTTGTCCAGTTATAGGAAGGACATTTATCAAGCCGGAGAGGGTTTAGAAAAGATTGACCAGGATGTTATGGAAGGTTTGAGGTATAAAGAAAGGCTGGATAAGCTGAGGCATTTTTCACAGGAGCATAGGAGATTGAGAAGCAATCTGACAGAAGTTTATAAAATAATGAGAGATATATATTCAGTTAATGGTTGTCTTTTCCCTAGGATGGGTGATTTCAAGACTGGGGGGCACATTTTTAAGGTGAGAGAAGAGAGGTTTAAAAAAGACATAAGAGGCAAATTATTTTTACACAGAGGGTGGTTCACATATGGAGTGAACTTCCTGAGAAAGTGGAGGATGTGGTTACAATTACAACGTTTAAAAGACATTTGGATAGATACTTGAATAGGAAAGGTTTGGAGGGACATGAGCCAGGAGCAGGCAGGTAGGACTAGTTTCGTTTGGAATTATGTTCGGCATGGACTGAATGGAGCAAAGGGTCTATTTCGATGCTGTATGACAATGACTCTATAGTTCAATTTGACAAAACAGAACTCTATAAATAACATTTAAGAATCATACATTTCCTAAGTACTATTTCATCTTTACCACGAGATGTAGAACATTGTCACATGCAACCTGATCGAGAACAAATTTATGTGTAATGTTGGAGAATAAATGCACTGGATGTAACTAGTTTTGTTTTTACATACTCCAGTACCACGCTTACCTTGCATTTTTGCAGAAGCAATAACATCACCTGCAGATTTGCTTGAGACATTAACCAAATATAATGGACAATGGGTCTGCAATTGGATGTTAATGGGAAGAGTTAGATATGGAGCTCAGCTGAAACACCAAAGAGTATATATTTAATGCATAAATTCTTAACTGCAAAACTCACTCTATTGGCAATTGTGATGGCACGATGTGTTGCTTCCGCCTCAAGCTGTGTGAAGTAAGAAAGAAATACTTTAAACATTTTTCATCCACAAATTACATTTAGTGGAAAATAAATCAGAACAGCTTTCAATTTTCCAAAATACATTTAGGAACTTTGCAGTAAATAAGATAAGATTACTGAATTTTAAAATAAGGTTTTTTAGCTTTTGCAAGTTCCAACAATATTCCCTGCAACAATTCTAATGAACAACTTACCTTCATGTGCAGTTTTAATATGACTGCTGGGGAACATCCAATAGTTCCAACAATTAACAATCATATATTTTAAATCATCTACATTTAAATATCCAAAATTTTTTGAGACAAAAAAAAGCTTAACATTATATTGACAAAACATATTGAGAACTTACTGAACCAGCATTATTTTGATTGGCAAACAAGTTAAACAGAAGCTTACTCAGCTTCTTGTGTGTTTTTCATTCACATCTCAGCTCAAAATGGACACGTTTTCTATTTCCATGGCATAACAGTTACTAACACTTTGAAACTTACACTGAAATCAAATGTTATCTAACTTGTATCATACTGCATACTTCCACAAAGCCAAATTATGCAATGCAATCCAATTTCAGCAAAATGCACCTAACATAGTAAAATACTGAGGCACTTTACAGGAGCGCTATCAAACCTGCTCTAATGTTCAGCCACTGGGGCAAATAGGCAAAAACTTGGTCAAAGAGGTAGGAATTAAAGGATCATATTAAGGGGGAAAAGAGATGTGCAAAGAGATCTAAAATCACAGAACTGGAGGTACACTGATACCATGGAAGGATATAAAGATGCAGGAGATTGGACATAGGGTCCACACACAAATTTGAAACAATGACATTTTTAAAATGCAGCTACTGCTTAACCTGGATCCAATATCAGTCAGCACAGTGGTGAAGGCTAATAGCAATAGGACTTGGCATGAGTTTGAGCATTTTGAAGATCTAAAGAATACAAAGAATATAATCTGGGAGAACAATTAGGCTAAAAGGACCAAATCTGGTAGTGACAAAATGGATGATGGTTTAAGTAGCCGCTGAGCAGAACCAGGAATTGTGCCAAGCTATGTTCTAAAGGCAGAAATAAGTAGTGGCAGCATGGACAATAAAAACAGAAATTTCTGGAAAAGCTCAGCAGGACTGGCAGCACTGATGGAGATAAATCGGAGTTAATGTTTCAGTCCCATCATTGGACTTGAAACATTGACCCTGATTTGTCTCTTCAGACATGGCCAGACCTGCTGAGTTTTTCCAGCAATTTCTGTTTGAATTTCTGATTTCTAGCATCTGCAGTTCTGTTTAGTAGTGGCATGGATATGTGGTTGGAAGTTCAGCTAGCTGCCAAATGTGACACCAGCAGTGCAAAAAATCTGATTTAACCTCAGAGAGGTGCCAAAGAGAGGGTGATGTTAGTGGCAATGCAATTGTCTTTGAGACTGGAAGTAATGGTTCAGATTTCCCAATATTAACTGGAGGAAATTTCGGCTCTTCCAATCCTAGACTTTAATTATCCTATTTTATTCATTTGTGGGAGTTGGGTGTCGATGGCCGGCCAGCCTTTATTGCCCACCCCTAGTTGTCCTTGAGAAGGTGGTGGCGACCTGCCTTCTTGAACTGCTGCAGTCCACCTGCTGTGGGTTGGCTCACAATGCTGTTAGGGTTGGAATTCCAGCGACTAGGTGTCAGATACAGTGGAGGAATGGAGAGAGCTGGTGGTGAAGTAGGGCTGGATATGGATAGCCTATGGGAGGGAACTAATGTATGTCTTGGATGATGTCACCAAGGGGTAGCATGCAAATAAGAAATAGGACATTGTCAATGACAAACTATTGGAGCACACTAGAGGCACAATTCAGGAATGGAAGAGAAACCACTACAGACAATGCTCTACCTGAAACAGATGTGTCAACATAGAATCAGGCATATGCAGTCTTATCAAAATTTAGAGTTGTGGAGAGGTTTGGGATGAGGATGGTACATTTCACCAAGTCAACAGCTGCAGGCAGAGAAGAATGAAGAAGTATAGTTTACTTTTAACACAGGCAAGCATAATATCATTTGTGTCATTAACAAGGACTGATTTGATACTGTGGGAGGGCACAATTATCATTGGAGTCAGGAAGAATAGCTAGGTGGTCAGCAGTTTAGTGCAAATAGGGTGAGGAGTTCATGAGGAGAAACAGTACAGAAACTAGAGGAAGATTAAATTCACAAATAAGACAGAAGGGAAATATTCAGAAAAGTTTGGCCTGGTCAGCTTCTACAAAGAAGGTACGATGTGGAGGTGTTGGTGTTGGACTGGAGTGGACAAAGTTAAAAATCAGACAACATCAGGTTACAGTCCAACAGGTTTAGTCAGCTAATTGGATGATCTCAATCTTAATGACAATCTCATGGGCTCCTCTTATTTCTTTCTAGGAGATAAGTACAGCCTACTTCATGATCATCCCTATGCCCTAGTCCCCAGAGTTACCAAAGATGAATTTCCAATTGTTTTAAAATAAGCAGACAGACAGAAACATGCAATTAATGAATAGAATAAACTATTTAAATTTATGTATGGCATTGCTTCCTTTCAATGTCTTTTTCCCCCAAGTTTAGTTTGCTATCTGTGGAAAAGGCTTCTATTTACTTGAAAATAAAAGCAACCATATGTTATTAATATATATATAGAGTTTAGGTGAATATCATTTCATATTTATTTTAGACACTTAATCTGCCTTAACCATTTGATAGGACAAACCTCCTCAGGTCTGCTGATGTCCAATCCCTCAGGCCCAGTGATTCCCAATTCAAGAGCTTCTTTTGCACCCTAAAAAACAAAAGAAAAAGTTATAGTACTGTACATTGCCCCATTCAAGAACCAAATTAGGTTACAGAAATATTTAATTCCTATCAGTTCATCTGCATTAGGACTGATGCTACTACAAGTTCTGCTGCATTGAATGCACACATCAGATTAAAATTTAAATAATCTAAAATTATGACATAATTCAATCAATTTTCAGTGTTGATACATCAGATTAAATGGAAATATTTACCTCTGCTACTAGCTCTCCATTTTCAGCATGCACACAAGGTATGGCACCAAGACTTTTACATGCACGAAAAGCTTGGTAAAGTTCATTATCCCGCAGCATGTATTGATCCTTATAGGTCATGTAAGTCTGGAAAGAATTCACTCCATGCTCCTTCACTAGTTCTTCCATTTCAAATTGCACCTATATAAAGAGAAAAATGTTGAAGATATGATCTAAAAATGCACTTATTTTACATCATTTTTATTTAGAGCATAAGAAATAAGAATAGAAGACTACACAGTGTCTTGTAATCCTGTTCTGTTATTCAATAATATGGAGATGCTGGCATTGGTTTGGGGTGGACAAGGTTAGAAGTCACACAACACCAGGTGAACCTGACAAAGGAGCAGCGCTCCTCAAGCTTGTGATTTCAAATAAACCTGTTAGAGTATAACCTGGTGTCGTGTGACTTCACTCTCCTAACTTATGTCCATTACACTTAATTCCCTTAACAATCAATAAACTATTTAATACTATCTTAAAAGTACTCAATGACTGAGCATTCACAGACTTCTGGGGAGACATTTCCAAAGATTCACGACCACTGCAGTGAAGAAACTTTTCCTCATAATTAGGCAACTCCTTATTCTGTAATTCTTAGTTTTAGATTCTCCAGCCAGGGTAAAGAGTGTTATGAAGATGTGGGTGTACTGTACCTTTAAGAGAGTTAAAAGCTGGCAGAACTACC
The DNA here is from genome assembly GCF_037043375.1 of Chiloscyllium plagiosum. Lineage (NCBI taxonomy): Eukaryota > Metazoa > Chordata > Chondrichthyes > Orectolobiformes > Hemiscylliidae > Chiloscyllium > Chiloscyllium plagiosum. Next base: position 3,489,701 of record NW_028270141.1, on the reverse strand, counting down.
TGACAGCACCAAGTGTTCTGAATAAAATACAATGTAACATGTGGTCCAGCAGCTAGGGTAGCTGGTTGCCTGGTGACAAAAACAAATTTAAATTAGGCCAATCCGTTTAAATTATAACCCCCCCCCCCCCAAAAAAAACAAGCTCCAATCAAATTTGAATTGAGTATATTGACAATCCAATGCTTTGGGGGTATAAGACCAGGAAAATTGAACATTTAGGGGAGAACCGCCAAAAGACCAACAGATGTAGGCTGCTAGTAAGAACTGAAAATGTGTTGCTGGAAAAGCGCAGCAGGTCAGGCAGCATCCAAGGAGCAGGAGAATCGACATTTCGGGCATGAGCCCTTCTTCAGGGCTTCTTCCTGAAGAAGGTCTCATGCCCGAAACATCGATTCTCCTGCTCCTTTAATGCTGCATGACCTGCTGCGCTTTTCCAGCAACACATTTTCAGCTCTGATCTCCAGCATCTGCAGTCCTCACTTTCTCCTGCTAGTAAGAACTCTCTGAGAGGTACCTAGAGAAGGAGTTTGCACAGAGAAAAAATATTGACAACGACCTAGAGAGCAAATCTAAGAGGAAGATACAACAGCTGGCTGGTTTTGAAATTTGAATTTTTTGATAAATATTACTCGGGGGTTTTATAAGACTAGTATTATGGAAGGGAAAGTAAAAGATAGATTAGAGGAAGGAGTTTAAATGGTTGTTAGTTAATTATTCCTGTTATACTTTAAGAAATAAAGTTGTTACATTTTACTTTAACTAGTTCTTGGCGTCTTGAGTTTTCACAGATTACCGCATGGAATAAATCTTTTCTGTGTTACCCAGTGTTGTAACAAAAGTCACTTAAAATCTGTCTGACCAAGCCCACCAAGAATAATATGATCACTTTTCATTCTACTAAATTCCAAAGATTAAAGGCCAATTCTACTCAAACACTCTTCAAAGCACAATCCTCTCATCTCATGATTCAATCTTGTAATCTCTACCGTATCCCTCCTATGACAAATTCTTTTTTCCTATGGAAAGATGCACTTGAGTACATAGTATATTTCTGGCGTTGTCTCACCACAGAAGACGTTTTGCCCACATTGAAATGTAAAATATAAAAGCAACATATTGAATTGATCGAGAAACTATTTCAACCTGTTGGAGAATCGAGGGCAAGAAGGCATAGTCTAAAAATGTGATTCGATGTACTTTATTCAATTCCAATAAAGGCTACACACGAGTCTTCCAAATTGCATGTTGTACTTGCATGCAAGGTGCAGGAGCCAAATTTCTCAAAATATTAAAATCTACTAGCTTTCCAGTCTTCCACCTTAAAAAAAAAGACTATGGATGCTTTTGACTATGCTTTCATATTCCAGACTGTACTTTATTCCACACATTCATTCATGTTCCTTCAACAGAAATATTTGATGTTGAGAAGACCAACAGACATAGGAACGGCTGGTGTACAAGTTATAGTTGGAGCAAATCTGAGAAATTGCAATTGATGAACAGATATACCCAAATAACCATTTTACTGGCTAAGAAAATTATTTTATGGATTATAAGGGAAAAATATGAATCACTGTTTGTTTCAAACATGGTCATGTAGATGTTGTGTTGCACGTTTTCTATTGTCATGACTCACTGGGGTAATGCATTGGAAATTAAGCCCCACTAATCCCAGACTAGTCACAAATATGAAAAATATAGTCAAACTATTCAATTTAACTGACTGACAAACTCTGGTTAAAAGAAAATGCTCACCTTGTTTCTGCACTTAACAAGAAAATAACTTTATTGTATACAAACAGTCTTTAAACAATGACAATTAGGAACCTGAACTGCTAAATTATAGCTTTGAAAATTACCTCTACCCCTTCTTAAATTCTCCTCTTCATAAACAGACAGACATTACAAGGATATTAAGGGTACAAAATGCAGAAAGAAATGGAGGATGGGAAAAAAATTGTGGCTCGAAGAGCTTCTCCTTTTTTGAGGCATTGGAGGTGATTTCCTAGAATTTCAGGAACAGCAATTACTGTTTTATAGGCCGTTGAATTGTTTTGGAACTTTGGGAGAGAAAAGAACAAAACAGCTGCACCTTTAAAAGGAGGATGACAGACAAAGGCAGCGACTACATGGTCAGTAAGAGAGAGAGAGAGAGAGAGAGAGAAAGAAACCTATACTGCTAACTAACACAGCAGGGAATCTGCACAGTTACCACCTTTGCTGTTTGAGTTCATGTATCTCTGGACATCAGAGTGTGTCTAGGAAAAATTAACAAACAGCAAAATTCACAGCTTACCTTGGAGGAACCTGTGTGGGAGAGCTCACAGCACAGGAAAAGATAAGTGCACAGTTTTTGTGTAACCTTGCTGAAAGTCTGCAGGAATGAGTAGAGTGGGTTTCTTCTTGATTATATGTTTTATTGAGATCTGTCCCTTGCTTAAATTTTAAAAATATAAACCATGAGAACTAGGTTAGCCTGAAGCACATTTTTTTACAGCAATAAGACGGTGCTATTTTCTGGGTCTATTAATTGTGAAGGAGCAAAGATGGTCTTTAATAGAGTGATTGCTCTTCCTGTTGGATGTAGAAGTTTAGAGAGAGTTTTCATGTTAATGATGATTATGCCTGCAGGAAGTGTCTTTGGCTGCGAATCCTATCATATTGCATGGATCAGTTGGAGTATAATGTTAAAAGATTAAATTGTACTCTCTCCCTGGAGATTAATGAAATGTTAACGAGTTAAACTCTACTGTCTTTCTCCAGAAGCTAAACATTCTAGAAGTGGGTGGGGGCAACATTCATGCAGGAATGTGGATGACTCGCACTTAATTTGGGCAGCCATTTACTACTACTCTCTTGCTATTATGAAATTAAACTCTCATTCAGTCCCTTCCATTCATAAATGCTTTCATAGCCATCCCACACTGCTAGGTCACATCATACCTACATTGTCTTGGGGAAGTACGGTGTCAGAAAATCATTTGCATAATGATTCCCCAAGATTAGGACATTTTTACATTATCTCAGAGGATGACCTCATCCTACCATTGTACCTGGGGTAACATGTGATTATTGGACTGGGAGAGCGGAATGGCCAGAGTACCTGCAAGCATTACCAACTGACCTGTATAAAAGGGATGTGTTTTCTTTATTCGGGGCCTCTTTGACTCAACTTCACATGCCTGAGAAGAGAGAGTCAAAGGGCTCACCTAGCTTGTACAAGCTTTAATGAGCTTTAACTGTTTGCAGAAGTGTTTGTGGGTGTGCGCGAATTGAAACCTCTGGAAATGAACCTAACATGCTGTTTTGGAAAAAGTAGGGAGCGATGGATTTTCAGGGGAATGTTGCATGAACAGCCAAGGTTCTGGTATTGAGACTGGCTCTAATGTAATGAGAGGTATGTCAGGTTCCAAGGGATCGATTGTGATAGGGGACTTTCTAGTCCGAGTTATAGACAGACGTTTGTGTGGTCAGCAGTGAAAAATCAGAATAGTATGTTGCTTCCCTGGTGCCAGGACCGAGGATGTCTCAGAGAGGGTGCAGAATGTTCTCAAGGGGGAAGAGGGGCCAGTAAGGGGTCATTATGCACATTGGTTCCAATGACCTAGGAAGGGAAAAGTTTGAGATTCCTAAGGGAGTTTACAGAGTTAGGCAGGAGTTTAAAAAGGAGGTCCTCAAGTGTAGTAATATCTAGATTACTGTCAGTGCTATGAGCTAGTGAGGGCAGGAATAGGAGGATAGAGCAGATGAATGCATGCCTGAGGAGCTGGTGTACAGGAGAAGGGTTCACATTTTTGAATCATTGGAATCTGTTTTGGGGTAGAAGTGACCTGTACAAGAAGGACGGATTGCACCTAAATTGGAAGGGGACTAAGATACTTGTAGGGAGATTTACTAGAGTTGCTTGAGAAGATTTAAACTAATAAGGTGTGTGTGGGGGACCCAGGGAAATAATGAGGAAAGATTTCAATCTGAGACTGGTACAGCTGAGAACAAAGGCATGTCAAACTGTCAGGGCAGGCAGGGACAAAGCAGAGAACAACGCAGGACTGATAAATTAAACTGCATTTATTTCAATGCAAGGGGCCTAACAGGAAAGACAGATGAACTCAGGGCATGGTTGGGAATATGGGACTGGGATATCATAGCAATTACAGAAACATGGCTCAGGGATCGACTGGACTAACAGCTTAATGTTCCAGGATACAAATGCTACAGGTAGGACAGAAAGGGAGGCAAGAGAGGAGAGGGAGTGGCGTTTTTGATAAGGGATAGCATTACAGCTGCACTTAGGGAAGATATTCCCGGAAAAGCATCCAGGGAAGTTATTTGGATGGAACTGAGAAATAAGAAAGGGATGATCACCTTATTGGGATTGTATTATAGACCCCCTAATAGTCAGAGGGAAATTTAGAAATAAATTTGTAAGGAGATCGCAGCTAAAGTAAGAATAATAGGGTGGTTATGGTAGGGGATTTTAACTTTTCAAACATTGACTGGGACTGCCATAGTGTTAAGGGTTTAGATGGAGAGGAATTTGTTAAGTGTATACAAGAAAAATTTCTGATTCAGTATGTGGATGTACCTACTAGAGAAGGTGCAAAACTTGACCTACTCTTGGGAAATAAGGCAGGGAAGATGACTGAGATGTCAGTGGAGAATCACTTTTTGGCCAGTGACCATAATTCTATTAGTTTTAAAATAGTGATGGAAAAGGTTAGACCAGACCTAAAAGTTGAAGTTCTAAATTGGAGGAAAGCAAATTTTGACGGTATTAGTCAAGAACTGATTGGGGGCAATTGTTCGCAGGTAAAGGGCCAGGTGGAAAATGGGAAGCCTTCAGAAATGAGATAACAAGAGTCCAGAAAAAGTATATTCTTGTTAGGGCGAAAGGCAAGGTTGATAAGTATAGGGAATGCTGGATGACTAAAGAAATTGAGGGTTTGGTGAAGAAAAAGAAGGAAGCATATGTCAGGTATAGACAGGATAGATCGAGTGAATCCTTAGAAGAGTATAAAGGTAGTAGGAGTATACTTAAGAGGGAAATCAGGAGGGCAAAAAAGGGGACATGTGATAGCTTTGGCAAATAGAGTTAAGAAGAATCCAAAGGGTTTTTACAAATACATTAAGGACAAAAAGGGTAACTAGGGAGAGAATAGGGCCCCTCAAAGATCAGGAGAATCGACGTTTCGTGCATAAGCCCTTCTTCATGCCCATTCCTGACGAAGGGCTTATGCCCGAAACGTCGATTCTCCTGTTCCCTGGATGCTGCCTGACCTGCTGCGCTTTTCCAGCAACACATTTCCAGCTCTGATCTCCAGCATCTGCAGACCTCACTTTCTCCCCTCAAAGATCAGCAAGGCAGCCTTTGTGTGGAGCCGGAGGAGATGGGGGAGATACTAAATGAGTATTTTGCATCAGTATTTACAGTGGAAAAGGACATGGAAGATATAGAATGTAGGGAAAATAGTTGGTGACATCTTGAAAAATGTCCATATTCCAGAGGAGGAAGTGCTGGATGTCTTGAAACACATAAAAGTGGATAAATCCCCAGGACCTGATCAGATGTACCCTAGAACTCTGTGGGAAGCTAGGGAAGTGATTGCTTGGCCTCTTGCTGAGATATTTGCATCATTGATAGTCACAGGTGAGGTGCCAGAAGACTGGAGGTTGGCTAACGTGGTGCCACTGTTTAAGAAAGGTGGTAAGAGAAAGCCAGGGAACTGTAGACCGGTGAGCCTGATGTCGGTGGTGGGCAAGTTGTTGAAGGGAATCCTGAGGGACAGGATTTACATGTATTAGGAAAGGCAAGGTCTGATTAGGGGATAGTCCAGCATGGCTTTGTGTAGGGGAAATCATGTCTAATGAACTTGATTGAGCTTTTTGAAGAAGTAACAAAGAAGATTGATGAAGGCAGAGGGGTGGACATGATCTATATGGACTTCACTGAGGCGTTCGACAAGGTTCCTCATGGTAGAAGGGTTAGCAAGGTTAGATCTCATAAATACAGGGAGAACTTGCCATTTGGATACAGAACTGGCTCGAAGGTAGATGACAGAAGGTGGTGGTGGAGGATTGTTTTTCAGACTGGATGCCTGTGACCAGTGGAGTGCCACAAGGACTGGTGCAGGTCCACTGCTTTTCATCATTTATATAAATGATTTGGATGTGAACATAGGAGGTATACTTGCAATACCTAAGTTTTCAGATGACACCAAAATTGGAGGTGTAGTGGACAGTGAAGAAGGTTGCTTCACATTATAACGGGGTCTTGATCAGATGGGGCAATGGATTGAGGAGTGGCAGATGGAGTTTAATTTAGAAAAATGTGGGATGCAGCATTTTGAAAAGGCAAATCAGGGCAGGACTTGTACACTTAATGGTAATGTCCTGGGAGTGTTGCTGAACAAAGAGACCATGGAGTGCAGTTTATAGTTCCTTGGAAGGGGAGTCGCAGATAGACAGGATAGTGAAGAAGGCGTTTGGTATTTGGACAGAGCACTGAGTATAGGAGTTGGGAAGTCATGTCGCGGCTGTATATTGGTGAGGCCACTTTTGGAATAGTGTGCGCAATTCTGGTCTCCTTCCTATTAGAAGGATATTATGAAACTTGAAAGGGTTCAGAAAAGATTTACAAGGATGTTGCCAGGGTTGGAGAATTTGAGCTACAGGGGGAGGCTGAACAGGCTGAGACTGTTTACCTGGAGCGTTGGAGGCGGAAGGATGACCTTATACAGGTTTATAAAATCATGAAGGGCACGGATAGGATAAATAGACTGTGAGAAAAGTTCAGCTGCAAAGATAACTGAGAAAAATGATTGATTATTAAGCAAATACTCCATGACCGTAAGACATAGGAGTGGAAACAAGGTCATTCGGCTGATCGAGTCCACTCCACCATTTAATTATGGCTGATGGGCATTTCAATTCCACTTACCTGCACTCTCCCCATAGCCCTTAACTCCTTGCAAGATCAAGAATTTATCAATCTCCGCCCTGAAGACATCCAATGTCCCGGCCTCCACTGGGCTCCAGGACAATGAATTGCCCAGGCCCACCACTCTCTGGCTGAAGAAATGTCTCCTCATTTCTGTTCTAAATTGACACCCTCTAATCTTAAGGCTGTGCCTATGGGTTCTAGTCTCCCCGCCTAATAGAAAAAGCTTCCCAGCATCCACCCTTTCTAAGTCATGCATTATCTTGTAAGTTTCTATTAGATCTCCCCTCAACTTTCTAAACTCTAATGAATACAATCCCAGGATCCTCAGCCGTTCATCGTATGTTAGATTTGCCATTCCAGGGATCATCTGTGTGAATCTTCACTGGACACGGTCTGTATGGGGCCCAAAATTGGACACAATATTCTAAAGGGGTTTAACTAGAGCTTTATAAAGTCTCATCACTGCTTTTATATTCCACCCCTCAAGATAAATGACAACATTACATTTACTTTCTTAATCAGGGACTCAACCTGCAAATCAACCTTTAGAGAATGCTGGACTAGCTCTCTCAGATTCCTTTGTACTTTGGCTTTATGAATTTTCTCACCGTTTAGAAAATAGTCCATGCCTGTCTTCTTTTTTCCAAAGTGCAAGACCTCACATTTGCTCATGTTTAATTTCATCAGCCATTTGTTGGACCATTCTCCTGAACTGCCTAAATCCTCTGCAACCCCTGACCTCCTCAGTACTACCTGCCTGTCTGCCTAACTTCATATCATCGGCGAACTTCGCCAGAATGCCCCCAGTTCCTGCATCCAGATCATTAATATATAAAGTGAACAGCTGCGGCCCCAACACTGAACCCTGCGGGACCCCACTTGTCACCAGCTGCTATTCTGAAAAGGAACCTTTTATCCCAACTCTCTGCCTTCTGTCAGACAGCTAATCCCCAATGCATGCCAGTAGCTCACCTCGAACACCATACTCACCTTACTCAGCAGCCTCCCGAGAGGCACCTTATCAAAGGCCTTTTGGAAGTCTAGATAGATAACATCCATTGGGTTTCCCTGGTCTAACCTACTTGTTACCTCTTCAAAGAATTCTAACAGGTTATGACTCTCAACATAGATATATCTCCAAAGAAAAAAATTATTTTAGTGACGAAGGAGGTTGATGAGGGGAAAGCGGTAGATGTGGTATATATGGATTTTAGTAAGGCGTTTGATAAGGTTCCCCATGGTAGGCTACTGCAGAAAATACGGAGATATGGCATTGAGGGTGAGTTGGAGGTTTGGATTAGGAATTGGCTGGATGGAAGAAGACAGAGGGTAGTAGTTGATGGCAAAGTTTCTTCATGGAGTGCCGTCACTAGCGGTGTTCCGCAAGGATCTGTTTTGGGACCATTGCTGTTTGTCATTTTTATAAATGACCTGGAAGAGGGGTTAGAAGGTTGGGTGAGCAAGTTTGCGGATGATACGAAAGTCGGAGGAGTTGTTGACAGTGAGGAAGGATGTGGCAGGTTACAGCAGGATATAGAGAAGCTGCAGAGCTGGGCAGAAAGGTGGCAGATGGAATTCAATGTAGCTAAGTGCGAGGTGATTCACTTTGGGAAGAATAACAAAAAGATGGGGTACTGGGCTAATGGTCGGATACTTGGTAGTGTGGATGAGCAGAGGGATCTTGGTGTCCATGTACACAGATCTCTGAAAGTTGCCACCCAGGTAAATAGTGCGGTGAGGAAGGCATATGGCGTACTGGCTTTTATTGGTAGAGGAATTGAGTTCCGGAGTCCTGAGGTCATGATGCAGTTGTATAAGACTCTGGTACGGCCGCATCTGGAATATTGTGTGCAGTTTTGGTCGCCATACTATAGGAAGGATGTGGAGGCATTGGAACGGGTGCAGAGGAGGTTTACCAGGATGTTGCCTGGTATGGAAGGAAAATCGTATGAGGAAAGACTGAGGCACTTGGGGCTGTTTTCACTAGAGAAAAGAAGGTTTAGGGGTGACTTGATTGAGGTGTACAAGATGATTAGGGGGTTAGATAGGGTCGACAGTATGAACCTTTTCCCGCGTATTGAGTCGGGTATTACAAGGGGGCATAGCTTTAAATTAAGGGGGGGTAGATATAGGACTGATGTTAGGGGTAGGTTCTTCACTCAGCGAGTCGTTAGTTCATGGAATGCCCTGCCAGTAACAGTGGTGGACTCTCCCTCTTTATGGGCATTTAAGAGGGCATTGGATAGGTATATGGAGGATAGTGGGTTAGTGTAGTTTAGGTGGGCTTGGATCGGCGCAACATCGAGGGCCCAAGGGCCTGTACTGCGCTGTATTCTTCTATGTTCTATGTTCTATGTTTAAGGATAAGCCAACCGTGGTTAATCAGAGAAGTTAAGGATTGCATCAAATTGAAAAAAGAAACACAAGGTGGCAAGGATTAGTGGGAAACAAGAGGATTGGGAAAGTTTTAAGAACCAGCAAAAGATAACCAAAAAAAAGGGAGAAAATAAACTTTGAAGATAAAAGTGCAAATAATATCAAGTCACAAAACATAAGCTTCTTTAAGTACATAAAAAGAGGGATACCAAAGTTTGCATAGGCCCCTTAGACAACGAGGGAACGGAAATAATAATGGGGAACCAGAAAATGGCACACAAGGTGGATCATTACTTTGTGTCACTCTTCACAGTAGAAGACACTAGTAATTTGGGAATGCTATTAATCAAGGGGCAAAAGGCGGAGAGGAAATAAATACAACAACAATCACTAGAATAAAAATGCTAAAAAAACTATTGAACTAGAAACTAATAAGTCCCCTGGACCTGATGCTATGTATCTAGGATATTAAAAATAAAAACTACAGATAGTGAATACTGTAGTTGTAATCTTCCAAGAACCCTTAGATTCTGGAAAACTGTTCAAGTAACACGTATTTAAAAAAAGAAATAGTAACTATAGGCCAATCAGTTTAACATGTCTTATTGGGAAAAAGTTAGACTTCATTATAAAGGATGTATTTAGAAATACATAATATGACTGAAATAATTCAGGATGCCCAACTGAAAGAGAACATCATTTATTGTTGAACACCAAAATAGAGCCACTATTTGTAGCACACATAGGCTAGTCCCAGTTCGGGACAGACAATCTTGTGGATCTGTACCTGGGTCGGCTTTTTTCTCCTAACCAACCAATGTTACAACACACCGTTGGTACCGAAGAGACTTGAACCCAGGTCATCTGGTTCAGAGGTAGGGAAACTACCACTGTGCCACCTGGGTCTGCTCTATAGATACAATTGGTTCTGCTATAACAAGGTAGTTCCGTTCTTGTGCAATCCCGTTATAATCGATACACGTTTTAAATGTTTGTGCTATAGGAACAGTATGCCCAATTCATCAATCACCTTATAGTGAATTCGCATTAATGAAACATGCGTTATAGCAGAATGACCTGTACTTCTAATCAACCTGTCCAGTGACATTATTATATACCTCTGGAGCAGGTGGGACTTCAACACAGGTCTCTTGGCCCAGAGATAGGAACATTTACTATTACCTAATTCTTTATTTTTGTAGTATTCTATGAAGTTATCATTAACTTTTTAACTCTCATTTCCCTCACTGCTTTGTATCTAGTTACCTTGGTACCTAAAATGGCGCCAAGTACAATGACATTATACACTTTTCACTGTACTCCTGAACTTCTGCACTGGAGTACATGTGATAGTAAAATCTAAAATCTAAACTACCACTGCACCACAAAAGCTGGACTGCGGATCTGTTTTATTTTTTCTTCTATATCCGGAAGTGTTTACATACACAACCAAATGGTTTTCCCACTAACAAATCACAGACTTTTTAAAATTATTAACTGTGAATCACTTGAGTAGCCAATTATAAATTTACATGCAAAGCCATTCTGGGCAAATCGACCGATCAAAGTGAGGGAGAGGTAAGGAGAGCAGGAATGGACTAAATCAAAATGGAGTTGGATGGGGAAAATAAAGCACTGAATTCCCCATGATACCCATTTCTCTCTAAAGTATTGATGTGCTCCTTCTCTAACAATACTGGGAAGGTGAGGGTCTGCTTTACTTTTTTTGAGGGGATCTTGCTTTGTTATTTTCTAATTTAGTTGTTCTGAGATATTATTATCCACCTCTGGAGCAGGTGGGATTTGAATTCTGGCCTTGTGGCTCAGAGGAAGGGACACTACGGCTGCACTAAAGCCCTTATGGTTTGCTCTATATTTTCTAAATCACACACAATTGAACAACCCTCCTACCATGACCAGATGGCATGATCACAGAGTAAGGGGTCACATATTTAAGACTGAGCTGAGGAGGAATTTCAAATCAGAGGGTAGTCATTATGTTGACTTCATTATTGCAGGGGGTCGCAGAGACTGGGTCATTAATTATATTCAAGACTGAGATAAGCAGATTTTTAATCAGTAAGGGAATCAAGGATTAAGGAGAAAAGTCAGAAAAGTGGAGTTGAGGTTATCAAATCAGCCATAATCTCAGTGAACAGCAAGGCAGTCTCAATGGGTTGAATGACCCATTTCCTCTGGAAATTCATCCCACACATACCACACAATGGTCCCTTTCAGATCTTTCCCCTCTCACCTTAAACCTATGTCTTCCAGTTTTGGACTCCCCTACCTTGGAGAAAAGACCTTGACTATTTACTCTACTCATGCTTCTCATGATTTTATAAACCTCTATAAGATCACCTCTCAGCCTCCTATGCTCCTTATAACTCAAACACTCCTGTCCCAGTATCCTGGTAAAGGGTTTTGCATCCTTTCCTGGTTAATAAAATCCTTCTTACAGCAATATGACCACAATTATACACAATACTCCAAATGTGGCTTTACCAACGTCTTGTATAGCTGTAACACAACATCTAACTCCTGTACTCAATGCTTCAAATGATGAAGACAAGCCTGCCAAATATCATCTTCACCATCTTGTTTACTTGTAATGCCACCTTCATGGAGCTCCCCTGATCTCTCTGTTCAACAACACTCCCAGGGTCCTGCCATTAACTGTCAAAGTCCTGCCCTGGTTTGCCTTACTGAAATTCACCACCTCGCATTTATCTACATTAAACTACATCTGACATTCTGGCCCACTAGGTGGAACTGAGTTGATCAAGATCCCAATATACTCCAAGATAACTCTTTCGCTGTCCACTATACCATGAATTTTGGTGTCAACTGCAAACTTAGTAACCATGCCTCCTATTTTCTCGTCCAAATCCTTTATATAAATTTATGAACATTAGTGGATCCAACAACAAACCTTATGGCACACCGCTGGTCACAGGCCTTCTGTCTGAACAACAGCGCTCAATAGAACATAGAACAATACAGCACAGAACAGGCCCTTCGGCCCACGATGTTGTGCCGAACTTCTAAACTAGATTAAGTACCCATCCATGTACCTATCCAAATGCCGCTTAAAGGTCGCCAATGATTCCGACTCTACCACTCCCACGGGCAGCGCATTCCATGCCCCCACCACTCTCTGGGTAAAGAACCCACCCCTGACATCTCCCCTATACCTTCCACCCTTCACCTTAAATTTATGTCCCCTTGTAACACTCTGTTGTACCCGGGGAAAAAGTTTCTGACTGTCTACTCTATCTATCCCTCTGATCATCTTATAAACCTCTATCAAGTCACCCCTCATCCTTCGCCGTTCCAACGAGAAAAGGCCGAGAACTCTCAACCTATCCTCGTACGACTTCCTCTCCATTCCAGGCAACATCCTGGTAAATCTTCTCTGCACCCTCTCCAAAGCTTCCACATCTTTCCTAAAGTGAGGCGACCAGAACTGCACACAGTACTCCAACTGTGGCCTAACCAAAGTCCTGTACAGCTGCAACATCACTTCACGACTCTTGAATTCAATCCCTCTGCTAATGAACGATAATACTCCATAGGCCTTCTTACAAACTCTATCCACCTGAGTGGCAACCTTCAAAGATCTATGTACATAGACCCCAAGATCCCTCTGTTCCTCCACATGACTAAGAACCCTACCATTAACCCTGTATTCCGCATTCTTATTTGTTCTTCCAAAATGGACAACCTCACACTTGGCAGGGTTGAACTCCATCTGCCACTCCTCAGCCCAGCTCTGCATCATATCTAAGTCCCTCTGTAGCCGACAACAGCCCTCCTCACTGTCCACAACTCCACCTATCTTCGTATCATCTGCAAATTTACTGACCCACCCTTCGACTCCCTCATCTAAGTCATTAATAAAAATTACAAACAGCAGAGGACCCAGAACAGATCCCTGCGGAACTCCACTTGTAACTGGGCTCCAGGCTGAATATTTACCATCTACCACCACTCTCTGCCTTCGACCGGTTAGCCAGTTCTCTATCCAATTGGCCAAATTTCCCTCTATCCCATGCCTCCTGACTTTCCGCATAAGCCTACCATGGGGAACCTTATCAAATGCCTTACTAAAATCCATGTACACTACATCCACTGCTCTACCCTCATCCACATGCTTGGTCACCTCCTCGAAGAATTCAATAAGACTTGTAAGGCAAGACCTACCCTTCACAAATCCGTGCTGGGTGTCCCTAATCAAGCAGTGTCTTTCCAGATACTCATAAATCCTATCCCTCAGTACCCTTTCCATTACTTTGCCTACCACAGAAGTAAGACTAACAGGCCTGTAATTCCCGGGGTTATCCCTATTCCCTTTTTTGAACAGGGGCACAACATTCGCTACTCTCCAGTCCCCTGGTACCACCCCCGTTGCCAGTGAAGACGAGAAGATCATTGCCAACGGTACTGTAATTTCCTCTCTTGCTTCCCACATAATCCTAGGATATATCCCGTCAGGCCCGGGGGACTTGTCTATCCTCAAGTTGTTCAAAATGTCCAACACATCTTCCTTCCTAACAGGTATCTCTTCTAGCTTACCAGTCCATTTCACACTCTCCTCTTCTACAATACGGTCCCACTCGTTCGTAAATACTGAAGAGAAGTACTTGTTCAAGACCTCTCCTATCTCTTCCGACTCAATACACAGTCTCCCACTACTGTCCTTGATCGGACCTACCCTCGTTCTCGTCATTCTCAGGTTTCTCACATACGCATAAAATGCCTTGGGGTTATCCTTGATCCTATCCGCCAACGATTTTTCATGCCCTCTCTTAGCTCTCCTAATCCCTTTCTTCAGGTCCCTTCTGGCTATCCTGTATCCCTCCACTGCTCTGTCTGAATCCTGTTTCCTCAACCTTATGTAAGCCTCCTTTTTCCTCTTTACCAGACATTCAACCTCTCTCGTCAACCAAGGCTCCCTCACACGACCATTTCTTTCCTGCCTGATAGGTACATACATATCATGGACACGTCGTATCTGCTCTTTGAAAAAGTTCCACATTTCCACCACATCCTTCCCTGACAGCCTATGCTCCCAACGTATGCTCCTCAAATCCTGCCTTACAGCATCGTAATTTCCCTTCCCCCCCAATATAAAATCTACCTTGTTGTGCGCACCTATCTCTCTCCATAACCAAGGTGAAAGTCACAGAATTGTGGTCACCATCACCAAAATGTTCACCCACTAACAAGCCCACCACTTGTCCCGGTTCATTACCGAGTACCAAATCCAATATGGCCTCCCCTCTGGTTGGACAATCTACATACTGCGTTAGAAAAGCTTCCTGGACACACTGCACAAACACCGCCCCATCCAATCTACTTGATCTAAAGAGCTTCCAATGTTGTTGGAACCTTGTCGAAGGCCTTGCTAAAGTCCACGTAGAGATCTATCGCTCTACCTTCATCTATCTTCTTAATCACCTCTTCAAAAAGCTCAATCAAGTCTGTGAAACATGATTTCCCTTGCACAAAGCCATGCTGTCGCTGCCTAATCAATCTTGCTTTACCATCTAGAACTGTCTCTCAATCCCCTTCAACAACTTACTCACCAGAGATGTAAAGTCTGTGGTTCCCTGTTTTTTTTAAAAAAAAGGCACATTAGCCACCGCCCAGTCTTCCAGCACCTCATCCATGGCTGTTGATGATAAGTTTGTGGACCAGGCCTATTCCTTTCCATAACAATTTAAAAACTAATACAATTATCGTTACTCACCCACTAACACTTCAGCCACTTCCCCACTTCTTTTGCCCTATCTTCTATCCTTCCTATAGCAACTGCACCCCAGAACCAATTAATATTCCTAACTAATTTTATTTTCACCAGTTCTTATTATCTTATTGAAAGAAGTCAGCCTTTTTATTCTGACCTTGTGGTCCGTTACACAACTTCAACAGCAGTTTTCCCAAATTGAAAAAGCCTTACAAACAAATAGGCAAAGAAACATATCTGATAATTATATGGACTATGAAATATGCCCCTACCTGTGGCCCCCACCAAGTTACACCAACATGAAGACAGTAGTCACAGCAGACCTTAGGATCTGCTAGATCTCGACACTTTTTAAATGCTTCCAGAAGTGAATTCTCTTTATCTGGTAATGCATAACCAATTATTGTTGTTGTTCCTCCAACCAGAGCTGCCTATGGAAGAAAAAGATAAAAGTTTCAATATTATGCATGACTTATTTAGGAAAATAAAACCAATGTATTTAAAGCTGGCATTTTAACTATGACAATAAAATGCATGGTATCAAGAGGAAGTCCATATATTTAATAAAGATAAACTCTGTTATTAATGGAGACTCCTGAGGACTTAGTTTTTCACTAACATTTTCATAAGCTTTAAGACAAGTCTTTAAGCATTTTACTTTGCTTATGATATCTTTGAATTATGAAATGGAGTAAGATTTGGCATGAAGGACAACATTACTGCCAAACATTGACACATGTTCTTTGTTAAAATATTTTTTGACAAAAAAGTTAAATCATCCAGTAACTCAAAGCAAGCAACCATATCATAACAATGTCTTTGTGCTTGGAAGAAGAACAAGTATGTCAATACATAGTGACTTTGAAATAAAATATTACATTAGTAGGTAAGCATGAATCTGTGTTTTCCAGCATAACCTCTGGCTTCTTGTGATACAATGGTCATGTCCCTGCTTCTGAGTCAGAAATCCTTCGTTCTAATCGTAACTGCTCCAGAGCTCTGTAATGAACTCTTTGGACAGTCTGACTGAAAAAAAAACTCTGTACACCTGTAATTGTAAAGCCCATGATCCCAGATCCTTTAATAGTTTAATTAAAGTTATGCTGGCATTTTCCAGTCATTTTCAATATCTTCCCCAAATGTATCTGTACTCTTGCATAGTGTCTAATATTTTATGCCTTCACTGATTTTGCCTATTCCAATTCTTTCCGGTATGATCTATAAACCATTTTGAAATGTCTTACATAAAGAAACAATAATGTGGAGGAGCCAGTGTTGGGCTGAGGTGGACAAAGTTAAAAATCAGACAACACCAGGTTGTAATCCAACAGGTTTATTTGGAAGCATTAGCTTTTGGAGCACTGCTCCTTCATCGGATAGCTGTGGGACAGAATTATAAGACATATAACCTGGTGTTGTGAGATTTTTAATAAAGAAACAAATTAGATTATGAAATACGAATTAAAGCAAGTTTCATGTAGGATTCAAGTTTGTAACTTTTGAAACTCTCGAATATCATCTGTCAAGGAAGCAACTGAAGTGAAATCATTATTACTTTTTGCCTGTAGAAGTAGTCATTTTGCAGAAAAATGGCTAATATCGCTGTATTAATAAACAGCAGTAATTGTGAGGGTTATTTACAGAATTGGAAGAAGAGCTAACATTTTTAATTTTGGGGCAAGAACTAAATTATTTAAAATTGCCCTTTCAAATATATTTTTACTAACCACCTATGCATACATTACATCAATTTATTTTCTTACAATATTACAAGCTTAAATAGTTATGTGCCATCTTTAATGTCTGGGCAAAGTGGCTCTTTATGTGTATCATATGTAGTGGTCCCAGTTGTTATGGGGTAATGCCCAGTTGATGTCAGTACTGAACAAGTTAGATCCCTGACAAGAAATTGGCTGGATAGTTTTTTTTTAATGTTAGCGACTGAAGTGATATTTATTCAAAAGCACAAAACATTGCAATCTTTGTTTAACAATAAAAACATTTATTGTGACAGAAATTAAGATAAACAAGAAAATAAACCCTATTCCCAGATAACAGATTCAAAGGTTTTTAAACACACAGTAGAAATAACCCAAGTAATTTTAACAGATTGAATAGAATCAGCAGCTTTGTATCAGAACCTTAACACCCTAGTATAGCTTATAAACATCGTTGCGATTCTAAGAATATCTAGCACTTATTCTCCAGTGAGACCCAGTCCAGCTCAATTGCAAGGGAAACAGAGAGACACACTCTTTCTTCAAAACTTTGATGAGCTAGAAGGTATTAAATTTTCAGTTAATATGTTGTAACAGCAGATACAATTTTTCCAGTGCTACATTATCTCTGATGCAGCTTCAATTCCTTTTAGCAAGTTTTGAAAAGATTTGTAGCTCAAGTTGACTGTCTGGATGCAAGTTTGCTCACTGTGCTGGAAGATTGGTTTTCAGACATTTCAGATGTGTCTGATGCAGGGGAGAGTGGCTAGGGTTTCTGTTCGTGAAAATGACTGCCAGACTACTCAGACCTCTTGGCATCATGGTAGCCCACAAATCCACCAACACACTAAAACAACAGCTAATGAACTTCAAAGACCCTATATACACAACTAATGTCATTTACAAAATAGCTTGCAAGAACTGTAATAAACATTACATTGGACAAACAGGCAGAAAATTAGCCACCAGATACATGAACACCAACTAGCCATAAAAAGACTTGACCCACTCTCACTAGTACCCTTACATACAGATGAGGAAGGACACCACTTCGACTGGGACAACACATCCATCCCAGGACAAGCCAAACAAGGTTCTAGATTAGAGTGGTGCTGGAAAAGCACAGCAGTTTAGGCAGCATCCAAGGAGCAGGAAAATCGACGTTTTGGGCAAAAGCCCTTCATCCGGAATAGAGGCTGATGAAGGGCTTTTGCCCGAAACGTCGGTTTTCCTGCTCGTCGGATGCTGCCTGAAGTGCTGTGCTTTGCCAGCACCACTCTAATCTAGAATCTGGTTTCCAGCATCTGCAGTCCTTGTTTTTACCAAGCCAAACAAGGATACAAGGCATTCCAACTGGAACTCTACCAACAAACACACCTACTGGACCCCATTTCCCATCCTGTGAGAAAAAAAAACATGAAATGATGTCACTGCAGCAAATTACATCACCACAGCAAATGATATCACCAACTCAAGGAAACCTAAACACTAACACCAGCGCTTCGCTGGAGGCTTACTGATGATGTTATCTAGTATGGTGACAAAACGTTTGAAATCGAACCTTCCAGCTCAGTGAGCAAACTTACTTCAATTCCTTTTCTTTAAACTAAAACCTTAAAGCTTAATTTCACATCTTTTCTGCCAACTATATCGCAGCATTCTGGTATGGGATTAAGAATGAGTTCTTATCTTAAGATAACTTAACTACTTTAAACTACTTCACTTATGAACTCTGCTTAGCACATTACTCCATGGAAAGACTTCTCAGCACTTTGGAACTTGATACATGTTTCTCTCCTGATTTACTTTACAGCATGGATATATAAAAAACAAGAACAGCTTGCAAAGATTTCCCTCAAGCCCTCTGAGTAGTTCTGTGGGGAAACTAGGTATATTTATCTTACTTTGAATTATGGGCATTGTGGTTTTTAAAAGCTAATTATTAATTGCAAACAGAGACAAACCCATAACTTAGAATTCCAACAATTCAAACTTGCTGTAATGATATTAACATATATGTAACATATAAATTTACGGTTTCAAACATGTTACACATTCTCTTTTCTACTTCTCCACAGCCTAGGGAATTAATCTGTAAAATTTGTAACATCGATAGAGAGACAGCAGGGTACTTGAAATTGGAATGGGATTATGCATTTCTCTCCCTGCCATCTAATTCATCATTATTTCCACAAAGACAAAACAAAACCAAAAACTCCGGACATATTTTTGTATACAGTGTAAAAGCAAATGTGAAATGCTGACATTCTTGGATTCATAAATAAATAAAGCAGATTAGAACTTGTCAATAAATTAAGTAGATTTGTATCAAACATTACATTAAAACTGCATAATATTAGACATCAACACAGACTTACAATTAAGGTTTGTATTATTAAGATAATTTTCCTGTTGGACTTCATATTAAAGCTTTATTTGTACAAAGATAAATGTAACTGCATGATTAATAAATATTTGTTGTGGTCAAACATGCTGAAATGCTCAATGCAACTTATATACATATACAGGTTGACATTACCAGCGGTCCCTTCAGTATGATGTTACTATTCACACCATAATTCCTCTTGGGCCCCACCTAATATTTTGCATGGAACCAACACCAAACAACAGAAGAACTGGGTGTTTATTCAAAAGACTTGTAGAACTTTAGTGATGCAGAGCTATTTTTAACTATTCAAACCCTGTCACTGAATTCAAACATATTATACAAGGTATTTTAACTACTGCCATAACATTGTCATTGTGCTCTGAAAATGTAAAGGTTTCCTTTTAAACTTTTACAATAAAAAAACCTCATATATGCGATTACTAACTATAAAATAATGCACCAAATAAGTGCAATCCTCAAAACAGGTCATGTTTTTCCACTTTTCATTTTAAGTATGGACCAAACTGTAGAACAATAAAATATACAATAACTGAAATGATTAACATGTCAATTCCATCATAATTGTCAATTTCTTCTTAAAGAAATTTAAATATCCTTCATTCAAGATTAAGATGCTGTACTGTTAGTATTTTACTTTGATCAGACTTCAGTGTACTCTGTATTTGTAGCTATTGGATGTTAGAATTTAAGAACATCAAGTTTGTCTTACACCGATGTATTATTATTTCTTCATATCTGTTCACAATAAAGCCAATGAAAAGATTATGTGGAGAAAAATAAAGCAACAAAATCGGTTTTCTTCACTGGTTACAGTGCTGTTACACTTGAAGTAAACACAAACTCTAGAAAAAAATATGATACTACACTTCAGATTGGATGCCATGCACAATGTCTCTCATTTCAACTAGTATTACAAAAATCTCGTCCTCTCGTCTGAAAAGTGTCGTTAACAACAGCCGCCAACTGTCAATGGGCAAAACTTTCAGCACCATTTATCGGACAGTTCCCTTAGCTTTATTACGCTACAAGGTAAAAACAATGACTGCAGATGCTGGAAACCAGATTCTGGATCAGTGGTGCTGGAAGAGCACAGCAATTCAGGCAGCATCCGAGGACAGGCAAAATCGACGTTTCGGGCAAAAGCCCTTCATCAAGAATAATTTATTACGCTACACCCTATTACTGTAATCCAGAACGATGCTTGCTTTTGAAACAACAGCCAAAGCAGACTTTTTTTAAAAACAGAATCCCTACAGCATGGAAGCAGCATCGGCCCAACAAGTCCAAATCGACCCTCCGAAGAGTAACCCTCCCAGACCCATTCCCCTACTATACATTTACCCCTGACTAATGAGCCTAACCTACACATCCCTGAACCCTATGGGCCATGTGAACAACTTCAGAGCCCCCACTGATTTTAAATCTTTCCAAAAAATTAGGGACCAACGAGGAATGCGCATTTGTTTATGTAACTGCCAGAAGCGGGTTTAATCTGCCTATCCCCAGAACAGGGCCGCCAGGGCTGGAGAGCTACTAGCACACTGACTGCCCGCATCCTTCTCCCATGTTAGCCTAACTGCCGAAAACAGAATGTGACTTGGAGGTGCCGGTGTTGGACTGGGGTGGACAAAGTTAAAAGTCAGACAACACCAGGTTATAATCCAATAGGTTTATTTGGAAGCACTAGGTTTTGAAGCGCCATAACCACCTGATGAAGGAGCGGCGGTGGGAAAACAGAATAGTGTGGAAATGCCAGAATCAGGTCCTGCCCGCCACCTTCAGAAGGCTTCCAACTCAGCAAATTCCAGGCTTTGATACTCTTATTCAAGTCTGTGGTACAAGTGCGTTGGACTTCTCATTATCGCACTACTATCGATGTGAAGGAAATTTATGCTCATTGTCAGATATTCAGTGAGCCGTGCCTTCCTGCAACCACGTGCTATATTTCCCGTTAGCAGAATCAGCGCTTCCCATGAACCAGAACCTTCACCTGCCCGATTATGCAAAAACTTCACTATATTTAATGGATCTTGTGTAACACTTGTGTTCCGTACATTTTGGAGGAGAAAGTGAGGTCTGCAGATGCTGGAGATCAGAGCTGAAAATGTGTTGCTGGAAAAGCGGAAAAGATTCCTGAAGAAGGGCTTATGCCCGAAACGTCGATTCTCCTGTTCCCTGGATGCTGCCTGACCTGCTGCGCTTTTCCAGAAACACATTTTCAGTTCCGTACATTTTGGTTTTCTTCAAACCTGATCGGATACACGCGGCACTTGATTTCTGAAAATATGGTAAAAAGGTAAGCATTTTAAAAACTAATTCAAGTACAAGGTGGTAGACTCTGTCAGGTCCGAATCTCTCAGAGCCACACTATGACTTTTTTACCCATCCACTTCACAGGTCTAGATGTTCCCTTAGCCTTTGAACAGCCTAGAATGTATGTGAGTACACCTCCTGTTAAGTCTTATTTCTATAAAACTGCAGGTGCTGGAGATCTGAAATAAAAATAGAAATGCTCAGCCGGTCTTGCAATGTTTGTGAAGAGAAATTTGCATGTCCTTGGATTTGGTGGTGGAGGTAGCCCGACTTGCATGTCCTTGGTGGATTGGGAGGGCTATTTAATTAGCATAATTAGTCACCCTTTGTTAACAAAGAGACTGAAACCTGATGGTCTTCTAATGCAGTGGCAATGTCCCTTACTCTGGGCCAAAATGTCTGGGTTAAAGCCTCACTTCAGAATGTGCTGGTCACTAAAGTGCGTCACAATGTGTCAAAACAGGTTGATTTGTAAAAGAAAACCAGAGAGCTGATAAAATAGCACAACATTCTCTCATTTATTTACAAATAATCTCTCCTCTGCTCGCATCAAGCAGCATTGCAATAAAGATATTCTTTATCAGTCCATAATCATTTCATAGAAGTGACAAATGCCACCACACCCCTACATGCCCCACCCCCACTCCCTTTACCCAGTCAACTAAAACTTACAGGGACATAATGTTTCACTGCATAATTTACCTGCACAACATACCTCAAACTTTAACTTGAAGTAATTACTGGAGCACTTGCATCCTCAGCTTCATTTTTTTAAAAAGCATGAAATGAAAATCAAACAATGGAGTTGCAGATTTCCAACAAAATAGCAAAAACTTGATTTTTAAACATCTCTGCTGGGAGAAGCTCATTATGAAGAATTCAGTTCTTTATTTGTGGTGAAGGAAGAGAGTGGGAATATCAACTTGTTGCGCTTGGAAAACACACAACAGCTAAGCAGGGATGGAAGTCGTGGTAATTATAGCAATCTCTAGCACAGCCAAAACTTTATTTTTAAATTGCACATTTTTAACTCATCCTCATTACACCAACGATTTAGCTAATTAGTATCAGCTGTCAAGAAGTTAAATAACCAATTCATATCTTTTCATTCTGGATTTGTATGGATACAGGATGTAATAGAATGACAAGGGGTGAGGTCCTCATCTGACTTCTTACTAACAGA
This sequence comes from Chiloscyllium plagiosum, assembly GCF_037043375.1. Taxonomy (NCBI): domain Eukaryota; kingdom Metazoa; phylum Chordata; class Chondrichthyes; order Orectolobiformes; family Hemiscylliidae; genus Chiloscyllium; species Chiloscyllium plagiosum. The sequence goes on along the minus strand of NW_028270141.1, from coordinate 3,467,012 downwards.
AAACAATATCAATCTCAGCTGCCTTGACAAGAGGGGAAACATCCAAGACCTATACATTCCTGCATTCCCCAATGATTACTTTAGAGCAATACTGACCTCAAACAGATCAAAAGGTGGCCAAATAAAGGTGGTTGGATCTTAACTGATGTATATTTGCCTGGTTAGAAACATAATGTTTTAATTCTGGGCTTGAAGCCAAAATACGAAAAACATTTATTCTTCCTCATCTAACATTTCAACTCTTAAAAGATTTTCTTTAATGTCTAGTCTAAGGCAATTCTATGACATTATGACATCTCTGCCTCTAATACAAATAAATAGTGCACCTGTAACATTCAAATAAAAGCAAAATACTATAGAAACTAGAAATCCAAAATAAAAATAGAAAGTAATGCAGAATGTCAGGAGGTCTGGCAACAATTGTGTAGACAGAAATGGAGATGTTCAGATTCAAAATATTAACTGTTTCTCAGAGCCTGACCTGAATTTTGCCAGCAATTTCTGTTTTTATTTCAGTTTTCCAGCACCCACATTTTAATTTCAAGCTTCTCTAGCAGTTTGTCAGCAAATAAACAATGTTACTAGTGATATAGAAGCAGTCTTCTAGCATCAGGGAAATGTCACAAACAGAACCAGTTGAAAATACAACTTTGTACCAATTTATTGTATTTTAAAGATAAAATATAATGTTGTTGACTGGATATGAAATATGTTTATTGTGATTATAGCCAGTATAGAAACAAATATGAGAAATATATTAACAGGATTAATGATTTTTCTATGCCTGAATAAGACTAATTTCCTATTCATTATGCAATTCACAAATTTATTTTAAAAAGCTGGTATTTTGGTGATTGATTATTTTCTATGTGAAAACTGAAAATGAATACCTTTGGTAAGGGCAAAAGTGTGCCTAATCCAGTACAATTTACTGTTGTAGAAATACACTTGATTGACCTTATTTTGTTGCCATCACCATCGCCAATAAGAAAGGCCAAAGAAAATCAAGATGCTAACATTATACAGCCCAAAAATCTTTCCATGACAACATAAATGTTCTGATTAGCTGAATAAACATGACAATTTCATATGCCCACTATTGATCTTTACTGGAATCCTAAGTGACAAAACTGACAAAAACAATTTAGTAGAATTGAAACATTTGTCCTCCAGTAAATTGCTATAAGGGGTTTTTGGAAAAGCTCAAAAAGACTAAGTGTAAACTGTGTATTGTGATGACATCATAATCTACTTAAGATGGCATTGCAGCCCTGCTTAGCATTCATTTTACTTTCTGGCAGCCTCCTACAAAGCAAACATAAGAATATTATGAATTGTTGAATGTAGCCTACAAGATGTTTTTATGAATTGAATTGATCTATAATTTTAATACCAATAATGTGCTCAAATTAAGTGAGGGGATGAGTGGTAAATCATTTTTCCCCATCATACCTACTTTGAAAAGCAGCATCTGGCTAGGGGAATTTCATGCTCTGGTTGGCAGACAAATCCTGGCCAAGTTACTGAACTGTGACAATATGGCAAAACAAAACAGTTGGCTGATATTTATCCCCCTCATATCAGCAAATGCATACCAGATCATTTTGTTGTAGAACATTCCTTTGAGAATACATGGGTTGACAATTGCACTGTGTTGTTTCTGGTATTTCAATAACTGTACGTGCTCCAGTTTCTGCCATCTACCACAAAAAACAATGAACAATCCAGACATTCCAACAAATGACTGGCTAAATTGAGAGCTGAAACAAATGTCCTTGATTAAATAGCTTTGAAGTATTTTATCACTTAAGGAATGATAAAATTAACTAAGAAAGCCCAATTTTACAATTATTAGATTATTCTAACAAGTAAAGGTACAACTTGTGGTCATCTAAATAAATTTTGTTGCCTAAATGAATTTTAATAAGTCAGAACACACAAAATAGTTCAGATTGGCACCATGGATTTTATCTCATATTAAACGTGAGTGAATGTTTTGCAACAAAATGAACTGGTATGCTTCCTCCATTGGATAATATGGAAATAGTTTTGCTGAGAATTCTTTACCCTCGGGCAAAGGTTAGTTGTGAAAGTGGAAGATTTGGAGATCAACCCATTTCGCTATAATAATATCCAGCCAATAACAGCATTATTAGAGACCTTCCAGTCAGCTGTCAATTACTTTTTAAAGTAGAAAATGGCAGAACATGCTACAATTTTGCTTCATCCTCATCATAAATAATTTTGCAATAGTCATTGTTAGGATTGCTGATGATTGACATAAACAAAATTACTTTGAAATTACGTATGTGAACAGTGCACCTTCAGTAAAACTCTTTACTGCATCCTCTAATCATATACATCTTTATATGGTAAAACTTGCACAAATCTATCAACATTTTCCCTATTCAACAATATGAAAACCAATCCATAACTATACTACATATCTTTGGTCATTCATACTTCAGATTAACAACTGCATATTGATCAGAAAATAAAGGCTGCTGCTCTATACTTGTGTCTAATTTCCCTGCTATATCCTTTGCTGGGAAGGTAAATTGGGTAAGGTATATAGTGGCTGCCAATTTCCTGCCCCAACTTGAATGTTTTATTGTAAAAACTCAACAGGTCCAGCAGCATCTGTGAAGAGAAATCAGGGTTAACGTTTCAGGTCCCGTGACCTTTCCTCAGAACCGCACCCAAAACATTAACTCTGATGTTTCTTCACAGATGGTGCCAGACCTCCCGAGCTTTTTCAGCAATTTCTGTGTATGTTTCTGATTTTCAGCTACGCAGTTCTTTCGTTTTTTTATTGCATGTTTTACCCACTATTTTGATGTAAGAATTTTGTCACTTTGTATAACTGGGCCTGAACTCACAATCTAATGCTGGCTGTTTAAGTGCTGAGTATCAGGACTACTTGACACTCAATTTAAACTGCCATGGTGGAGGGCTTTTGCCCGAAACGTCGATTTTCCAGCTCCTCGGATGCTGCCTGAACTGCTGTGCTTTTCCTGCACCACTCTAATCTAGACTCTGGTTTCCAGCATCTGCAGTCCTTGTTTTTACCATAGTGGAGGGATGACAAATTTAAACACTATTAGTACTTTTGGCACAGGCTGCAGAAGAGCAATGCAGTTTTGCAATTTGCTGTGAAAAACTGTACTAATATTAACAAGCTTGTCTTTTGTTAGCTTATCAAAGTTGAATTATTGGTGGACTTGTGCAAGCGGTATTCTGATAAAAAGCTCTTTTAGAAATTTAAATTATAACTTATATCATATGCTGATTAAACACTATGTCCCACGTAGGATATAAAACAGATATTTTTATTGTATGTCCAGCCTTTATTTTTTGTTTCGGTGTTGTCACCACAATCATGTTATTATCTGAAATTTCTCCTAACATTGCAAACTATTTCAAAGGAAGGTAAACTCAAAAGGGTGATTCATAATTCATCCCTAATAACAATACTCCAATTCAAAGGTCCCAATATTCATCATTAACCTAAAGAAATTGCCTTAGATTAAGAATGTGCAACATTGGTTTAATAAGGAATTGGAATCCCTTGTTAAATGGAAGAGGGCGGCCTACGTAAAGATGAGGCGTAAAGGTTCAATTGGGGCGATTGAGAGTTATAAGGTAGCCAGGAAGGACCTGAAGAGAGAGCTAAGAGCAGCAAGGAGGGGACATGAAAGGTCCTTAGTTGGTAGGATTAGGGAAAACCCTAAGGCTTTCTATCGGTATGTCAGGAATAAAAGAATGGCTAGGGTAGGAATAGGTCCAGTCAAGGATAGTAGTGGGAAGTTGCGTGGAGGCTGAAGAAATTGGGGAGACACTGAATGAATACTTTTCCTCAGTATTCACTCAGGAACAGGACATTGTTGCCGATGTGAATACGGCACAATTAAGTAGAATTAATGGCTTTGAGGTATGTAGGGAAGAGGTGTTGGAAATTCTGGAAAGGGTGAAAATAGATAAGTCCCCTGGGCCTGATGGCATTTATCCTAGGATTCTCTGGGAAGCAAGGGAGGAGATTGCAGAGCCATTGGCCTTGATTTTTATGTCCTCATTGTCTACAGGAGTAGTGCCAGGAGACTGGAGGCTAGCAAATGTGGTTCCCTTGTTCAAGAAGGGATAACCCTAGTAACTATAGGCTGGTGAGTCTCACTTCTGTTGTGGGCAAAGTCTTAGAGAGAATTGTAAGGGATAGGATTTATGGTCATCTGGATAGGAATAATGTGATCAAGGATAGTCAGCATGGTTTTGTGAAGGGCAGGTCGTGTCTCACAAACCTTATTGAATTCTTTGAGAAGGTGACTAAGGAGATGGACGAGGGGAAAGCGGTAGATGTGGTGTATATGGGTTTTAGTAAGGCATTTGATAAGGTTCCCCATGATAGGCTACTTCAAAAAATACGGAGGTATGGCATTGAGGGTGAGTTGGAGGTTTGGATTAGGAATTGGCTGGCTGAAAGAAGACAGAGGGTAGTAGTTGATGGTAAAGGTTCATCTTGGAGTGCCATAACTAGCGGTGTTCCGCAAGGATCTGTTTTGGGACCATTGCTGTTTGTCATTTTTATAAATGACCTGGAGGAGGGGCTAGAAGGTTGGGTGAGCAAGTTTGCGGATGATACGAAAGTCGGTGGAGTTGTTGACAGTGAGGAAGGATGCGGCAGGTTACCCAGCTGGATATAGATAAGCTGAAGAGCTGGGCAGAAAGGTGGCAAATGGAGTTCAATGTAGCTAAGTGTGAGATGATTCACTTTGGTAAGAGTAACAAAAAGATGGGGTACTGGGCTAATGGTCGGATACTTGGTAGTGTGGATGAGCAGAGGGATCTTGGTGTCCATGTACACAGATCTTTGAAAGTTGCCACCCAGATAAATAGTGCAGTGAAGAAGGCATATGGCGTACTGGCTTTTATTGGTAGAGGAATTGAGTTCTGGAGTACTGAGGTCATGTTGCAGTTGTATAAGACTCTGGTGCGGCCGCATCTGGAGTATTGTGTGCAGTTTTGGTCGCCATATTATAGGAAGGATGTGGAGGCACTGGAACGGGTGCAGAGGAGGTTTACCAGGATGTTGCCTGGTATGGTAGGAAGATCGTATGAGGAAATGCTGAGGCACTTGCGGTTGTTTTCATTGGAGAAAAGAAGGTTTAGGGGTGACTTGATAGAGATGTACAAGATGATTAGGGGTTTAGATAGGGTTGACCGTGAGAACCTTTTTCCACGTATGGAGTCAGCTATTACGAGGGGGCATAGCTTTAAATTAAGGGGGGGTAGGTATAGGACAGATGTTAGGGGTAGGTTCTTTACTCAGCGAGTCGTGAGTTCATGGAATGCCCTGCCAGTAGCAGTGGTGGACGCTCCCTCTTTATGGGCATTTAAGCGGACATTGGATAGGCATATGGAGGATAGTGGGCTAGTGTAGGTTAGATGGGCTTGGATCGGCGCAACATCGAGGGCCAAAGGGCCTGTACTGCGCTGTGTTCTATGTTCTAAATAATGCTCTAAGTAGTGATTTTATCCTTAATAAGATAAACACAGATGAGGATCTGAACATCACAGAGATGCAACTCATTCAACCATCCGAAAGTAAGAATTTTAAAAAAAGTAGTGCAAATGACCAGTCCAAGCGGTTAAAAAGCCTTTGCTGTAGAAAAACAAATTTCTCCAACTGCAAAAAAACCAGTCACATATATGCAAAAGCTGTTCAAGTTAGTTACGCAAACATACATAAGGTAAAAATATTGGTCATATTAATACGTCCACACAGGTGCCAATTATGAATGCAGTATTGTATTCCTATGCTCAGCGCTTTAGAAACTGTGAACTTTCCCAGTCAGATTTAGACTTCAATCCGAAATCAGCAGTGTCAGGCGGGAGGTCTTCGTGGGGAAAGAAGCATTGTTCACATCCCCTCTTACATCCGTGGCATCCTCACCCCCGTGCACACAGTCACACTGCTGCTCCCTGAATCCATCAGCCTTGCTTCCCTGTCTGCACACACACAGGCAGCCCACGCTCCCTCTCCCACCACCATCACTGACAGATGATGAACTGGAGCCGGCTCCACCCAGATCCAGCGGGATCCGGCCAACAAAGGGGCCGCTGGCTTCGAACGGGCAGGGGCTGAGCGGTTGTTTATGCACCGACCCGCCCCAGCCCGTGCTCTGGGGGTGGGGGAGGGGGTGAAGACAATGCCCCCCCCCTTACCTTGGTGCCGTGGTAGTAGTCATCCACCGAGGTGGCGTTCATGAAGGTCTCCTGGAAGTGGGTGCTGGTGTCGATGCCGCCCGGCATGACCAGCTTGCCGGTGGCGTCGATGACTTTGGCCCCGCCGGGGATCATGAGCTCCCGGCCGACGAGCTGGACGACGCCATTCTCGATGTAGACGTCCGCCTCCTGGGTGCAGTCGTCGTTGACCACCCGGCCCCCCTTGATGAGGGTCCGCAGGGCGCTGGCGCTCGCGTGCATTGTTCTCCCACAAAGCTCGCTCGCTCTCTCTCTCCCTCCGTCCGTCCCTTACTCCACAAACTGCCCCCCCCTCCCCTTACAGCCGGTGAGTGCGGCAGCGGCGGGGAACACACCGTACCGTGTGAGTGAGCGAGCCCTCCCCTCCCCCACACACCGGGAGCCTCTCCGTCCTCCCGCCGCCGGTGACCGTTGGCAAGTGCCAGCCCCTGGATCGCGCGATTGTCAGCCCTCCGCCAATCACAGGCAGGTGGGGGAGCCGGGCGGACAGCGCCGCGCGGTGGAGCTTGGGGGTTGTAGTCCCCGCCTCCCCGGCAATGCCCTCTGGCGGGTGGAGGGTGGGCCAACCAATGGACTCCAACTCCCAGCGCTCGTCGAGCCCCTTTGGCGTGGTCCTGGAATCTGGTCCGGTATCAGTTCCAGCAGCGCCCAGCATTGTTACAATCCCCAGCCACTCCGCTACGATAGCATTTATTTGGCATTATGGCACAAATCAGCCACGAAATAATGCAACACTAACAGGAAAAGTTTTATTTGCCCCTCAATATATTTAATGCAACTTTAAAGTCAAATATATGCTCCAATGAAATGTATCGCCATCCCTCCACAGTGTACACTAACCGATGATTTTCAGATGTTGACTTCAGCTACTGCTTAGAAGGCAGACATTTTAAAAAGTAATTCCTCCTCACGGGTTGTCGCGAACAAAGTGGTGCTTTTTCCTCTTTTTGATGTCACTGAAGTGGACTGTCATTTCGAAAAAGTATCGATTAAAAGACTGGAATAACGCCTCAAACGAACCCATTCCTTAATGTCTCGGATATACCGAAATGTGTCACCAATCCTTTCACCTCGGACTGCATAACCTCATTTCACATGATTCCTGTCCCAGTTTCTATCCTCACTTCGGCACTACTGTCTCATCTGATCCATCCAGCCACTTACAGTTGGTTGCTTTAATATCATTCACAAAAATCAAGCAATAATGCCCCTTTTTGATGGGTACATCTCATAAAATCACAAACCATACTAAAGAGAAATGCAACAAATTACGTTTCCACCCATGTGTACTCCAGTCCCTAGGGTGTCAGCCTAACATGGTTTCTTGGGTTAAATACCACTGCCAATCTGAGTTTATATAATACATACCACAAAGATCAGGTTGTTGTTGAGACAAGTGACTTGAAGTTTATTAACAACACTATGTATTTAGATAGCTGCAATATCACATAGTATGTCCTCTGTGTTAATAAGGCTATTGTACATTATGTATCCACAACTGACTGCCTGAACACAATGTACTTTAATCCATTGTACTAAATATAATTGAAGGTTAAATGTATATCTTTGTACTGGAATGACACATGTTGTGTATCACATCTTAAAGGTACATTGCCTGTCTGCCTATGTAATAATAGGCGTACCTCTTTTGCTCTTTAAACAGTGGGAACCCCTTTCCAAGAGCATGTACAATTCTGTTCATTGAGTCATGGGGCTGAATTTTATTAGAAATTGGCTAAGTGTCAATATTGGTGAGTTTGGTGGAGTGTTACACCCTGTGCACCTCAGAACTTTGAAACACAGCCTTTCAGGTTATTAAACTCTATAGGAATGACGGAAAAACCTACTGTTCACACTGCAACATGGAGAAACAAGATGAAACAGTATGATCTGGCTCAAGGTGCATCAGGAAACGCCTTGCTGTCCATGTGGGTTGAGGATTGAGGATTCCACACTGGCGGAACTGAGAAACGATGCTGGAGATTAGAGGCGAGAGTGTGGTGCTGGAAAAGCACAGCAGATCTGGCAATATCCGAGGAGCACAAGAATTAATGTTTCAGGCAAAAGCCCTTCAACAGGGATGGGGTCAAAAGTGCTTCTCCCATGGTTTCTTGGAAGCAGCCAGTTGCATAAAAGCTTTGGGCTTCCTGTGCATTGGAGGATATCTCCGGTCGTAACCTCTTCAATATGGAAGCTTAATTTTTCTCCACCTTTGTTGCATCGCAGCAACGGTGATGGTAACAGTCACTATGACTGGACCCATTGGTCACGTTGCTAATAAACCTGGGGAGAAAATAAAAAAAGGGCAGGTGCTTACTAATGTGAGTAGTCAGCATTTTGTATGACTCACAAATGACAGCTTCACACTCTTCCACGCAGTGGAACATGGAAGACCCCAACATGGAGGATCATGGAATTCCTATGCATAGAACTTTGACATAGGACCTGATTCCAATGAACACAACACAAGTCATGTCAAAAAGAGACAGTAGGAGATTGTAAATGCCATGTGAATACTGAGACCTTCTCCTCCCAGCCATAGAAAGGCATAATTACATATAAGAGCATCTTGGCAAAAACTTACATCTCACGATAAGAAGGAATCAATTGAAACACTATTTGAAAATATTGCTCCCTACTTTGGGCTCTACTTCATCCACAAGGTTGGGGATGTTGGTCAAAATGTGTGAGGATCATAGAGATTTAACATTCATTTATCTTTGCTGTTAGGTTGTGCAACATCACTGGCTAATCTAGTTAAATCATTTGACCTATCAATCAATGTAACTAATGATAGTGATGTGAGGCAATTCCCGATCTTTAAGATCTTCTTTCCAGTTTACTTACCCAAACTCATATAACAGTGGATTGAAAGAAGATGAGAGACCTATTGGCTATTACCAAAATACCAAAACAGCAGGAATTCTACAACAGTATAGGACATGCAAGAGAAAACTGGAACGGGAGATTAGGAGTGCTAAACGAGGATATGAAAGGATACTGTAGGTAAAATAAACGAAAGTCATAAGTTGTTTTACATTAAGGGTAAAAGGATAACAAGGGATAGAATAGGATCCATTAAGGACCAAAGTGGTATTTTGTGCATGTTGCTTGAGGATTTAGATAGGATTGTAAATGAATACTTTGGATTGGTGCTCACTAGTGAGATAGACGATATGGGTATCTAAATCAGGGAGAAGGTCTGGGATACAATTAAAGAAAATAACATAGACAGAGAGGAGGAGGTTCTGAGTTGTCTGGCAGACTTAAAAGTAAATAAAGCATCCAGGCCCAGATGAAATATACTCCAGATTATTGAGTGAGGCAAGGGAGGGAACAGCAGGGGCACTAGCAAAGAATTTTCAATTCCTCTCTGGCCACAGGAGAGGTTCCAGTTTACTTGATGACAGCCAATGTGGTTCTGTTATTCAAGAAGGGAGAAGGAGATAAACCAGGAAATTACAGATCAATCAGTCTAACCTCAATGGTGGGGAAAGTCTTGAAAACAATTCTGAGGAACATTGGAGAGACAGGGATCAATTAGGAACAGTCCGAATGGTTTTGTTAAGGTAAGGTCATGTCTGACCAACTTGATTAAATTTTTCAAAGATGTGACCAGGTGTGTAAATGAGAGTAACACTCTTGAAGTAGTCTACTTGGATTTCAGCAAGATATGCCAAGGCAAGATATGGAAAGGCATACAGGGCTATGGGCCAAGTGCTGAAAAAAGGAATTAGACTAGTTAGGTGGTCGTTTTTCACTGGCATGGACACAATGGCCTGAAGGACCTTTTCCTTTTCTGTAGATCTCTGTGAATCTCTGGCTGATACAGTTATAGTGCCAAACCTTGAATTGAACAAATCCTTTTGATTTGAGATGTGAAGTATATCAGAATCCAAATAATATTGTTTGTGTTTATGAAGCTAAATTCCATAAATTGTACATTAGAGTCAGATTAAACCTTTCTATCAATATTATTATGGGAATCAAACTTCTTGAAGAAATCTTAGTGATGGAAACTAAATTTTCTTTGTGATCTCCAGTAATGACATGCATGATGGTTTATGATATCTGGACACTTAATAATGTTTTAATAGAACATCAGGTGAATTCCTGAAACATGGCAAGAATCGGAATTATGGGGGATCCAAAATGGCGGCGACCCAGGAGTATCGCGTTGCTGGGCTCTGTGCCACAACATCAGCAGGACAGAGCTAGATCCCATCCCACCTATGTTACTGTGAACAAAAAACCCAGTAAAAGCACTGCAGAACCTGAACATTTCACTCACCTTTGCTTTTGCTGTGGGAGAATGCTGACGAAATGAGGGAGTTCACCCGAGCTTGGGATGTGGGGGCAGCTCAATCCACCGGGGCAGCGGACTTTCTTACTCACTGGGCTTTGGTTAAGGAGCTCACCAAATCTCGCGAGGCCCTGGAGAAGCAGATTGAAGAAACAATTGGGGAAAAGCTGGCCCTGGTCTCTGCTGTGCTGCAAAAGCAGGAACAGCAGCTGGAAGACCTGGGCAAAAGGACTGATGAGCTCGAACGCTGGGTCACAGGGGTGGAAGCAGAGGCTGATTCATCCAAGATTCGGATTGAAGCCCTGGAAATACAGGTCCGTGCTTTGCTGGATCTGGTGGATGACCTTCAGAACAGGGGCAGGAGGAAGCATCGTCATGTTGTTGGCATGCCAGAGGGGATGGAAGGTGAGCAGCTGGTGGAATTCTTTGAGAAGTGGTTCCCGGAATTCCTTACTTTGGAGGCTGAAAAGGGAAAGATAAAGATTGAGGGAGCCCACCTGGTTGCGACAGGGAGACCAGTGCCCCCACCCTGTCCTGGTACGGATCCATCAATATAAAGACAAACAGAGAGTCATGGAAGCTTCCGGAGCCGAGGGGAGGGATCTAAAGGAATTGATGTGCAAGGGCTCCAGGGTCATGCTTTTTCGAAGACGTTTCAGGTGATCCAGAAGAGGAAGTCCTACAATGGCATTGAGAGAGCTTGGGATCCAGTACTCTTTAAGATATCCAGCTGTGCTTTGGATTAATCATAACGGATCTGTACATTTATTTGACTCGCCAGGAACTTTGTGGACACATTGACTTAAGACAGATGATTGAATAGGCGCAGATAACAGAGTTGTTCGGGTTTGTCCTTCTTCAGAGAACACTTGGTGGAGTCTCCTTTTGTTGGTAATAAGTTGCATTAAATTATGCTCGGGATGGATAGAATATTTACCTTTAATTTCTAAGTTAGGTTATACCAAGGGAGGGGTGACATATCTACTTTTAACTTACTCATGTATATTACTAATTTTGTTTTTTCTTACTTTTTTTGCTACTTTATGATGGGTTGCCTATGTTTAGGGCATGACCCTGGCTGGGAGGAGCTAAGTGGGTGGTTAGTAGGGTTTTGGGATGAGTAGGTGCCCCCTTTGAATGGGTGGTAAATTCCTCCAATCAGTGGCTTTGGTACTTGTTTGCTTTTCTGTTTTTGCTGTACATAGGTTTTGCGAGGTTTGTAGGTTTGTTGGTTGTAGCTGTTTCAGTTTATGTAGTTTTTGGACTTCGTTCCACTGAAGCTTGGTGATTCACAGTTTGAGTTCTTCCTCACTGGAGACTGAATGGTGCTATAGAAGGTTATGGCTAAAAATGTGTTCAAATGGTGTACCTGCAACATTAAGGGGAGTCACTCGCTGGTCAAGAGGAAGAAGGTACTCGCCAGTCTTAAAAGGAAGAGGGTGGATGTTGCCTTATTGCAAGAAATGCACCTAGACAATGCAGTGCAACAGAATGGGTATGACTGGGTTTATTTCTCATCTTTCAATACTAGGAGTCGGAGGGCGGCCGTACATGTTAGGAAGAATCTTCCATTTAAGTTGTTAGAGTGTATTAAAGCCATACATGGGAGATTTATACTCCTTAAAGCTTTGACAAATGGGGAAGAATATGGGATCTTAAATGTTTACTGTACCCCCGGCCCACCCCCTCAAGATCTTGATAGACACACTTTCTAAACTGGTTAACCTTGCATCTCAACATATTATCGTGGGGGGTGCATGGGGCGAGTTTAATTGTCTAATAGACCCTATGGTGAACAGATTGTCCAAAGGTCCCCCGATATCTTTATCATGATCTAAGCAATTAAGGGATATGTGTGTTGAATTATGACTGGAGGATGTTTGGAGTCACCTTTACCCTACTGGCAGGGATTTTACGTTTTTCTTGAATTCGTCCAAATGCCAAACCAGGACTGATCTTTTGACTCCTGCAGCACATTTGGACATGGTGGTGTCATGTACAATCGGCAATATAATTATTTCTGATCACGTTCCAGTGTATCTAATGGTCAAGGGTAAGGATAGTGTGGTAGATTCATGGCACTGGTGACTGGATCTCTTCATTCTTAAGGATAGCAAGTTTACTGAATTCTTTTCTACTGAATTCAGCGCTTTTTTAGACATTAATTCAGGCTCAGCCAGTAATCCATCTGTTCTTTGGGAAACTGCTAAAGCCTATGCTTGGGTGTTGGTTATTTCCTATTCTGCCAGGAAGAAATAGCAGAAGGGTGAGCAACAATGCTTGCTCGAAACACATCTGAAGGCAGCTTGTGAGAAACAGAACTCACTCACAAATCAATCAGCCTGAGACAAAGCCTTGGAAACAAGAACAATTTATTACAGCCTTGCAAGAACCGGACGCTTCTGCAATCAAGCAGAAATGCGCGTGAAAACAGAGCATATTAGCTTTCTTATTCAGTTTACAAGTTGCAGAATCACGCCTCCCTTTTCCCATCCTATCATAAGCCGATTACCTCACTTGTTAGTTATTTTCTTATCTGGCCATCCTGCTGTCCTTGTCTGCATTCTTTGTTCCTTGTTTGTTACAGCTTCTTTTACCCAGTTTCTCTTATCATACTATAAGCTTTATTGTGAAATGCCCTTGCTGTTTCTTTTTGTGGTCAGCTACAACCCTTTAAAGTTATTTCCTAGCTTAAAACTATTTTCTTTAAGAGACCCTGTACATTCATTAAAGTCTTAGCCTTAAGTATGCTACATGCTACATGCTACAAGAATTAACACCCCACAGCTGCCACCTGCAAAAACAACATTTCTAATTTTCCATGAGCTGAAAAGGTACACTTTGATAGACTTTTGTTGTATAAACTGCAGAGGATCACAGCGCTTCAGTCTACACTGAACTCCATACTCACACAGAGCTAAGAGGGAGCTTATGTTTGCAAAGCAAAGGCTGTTTGAGCACAGGATAAGCTTGGCAAGTATTTAACATATCTTGCCAGGAAAAGGGCTGCTCCCCAATCCATTACCTCAATCAGGGAGGATATTGGCAATTTAACCTATGATTCTAAAAGGATTAATGCGGCATTTCAAAATTTTACTCCAAACTATACCAGTCTGAAAGTTATGAGGATGGGCGGGTTAGGATGGAGTCTTTTATTTAAGAATTTGAACTTCCTGGGAGTGACCCCTGAACAAGAGTCTCTCCTCAATGCCCCACACTCAGAGCAAGAGGTGCAGGAGGCTGTGAGGCAGCTCCAGAATGGGAAGGCATTGGGTCCTGACAGACTTCCCAGTGAGTTCTAGAAGGAATTTATAAGTATATTGTCAGGACCGATTCTTAGTATGTTTAATGTTTCACATAGCCATGGCCTCCTCCCACCATCTTTAAGAGAGATGAACATCTGGAGCACTGTGCTTCCTAAAGGGCCATTTCACTCCTGAATGTTGATTTCAAAATCCTATCAAAGACTCTTGCACTAAGACTAGAAAGCCTGCTGCTTTCCATCATGAAAGAGGATCAGATACATTTTATAGAGGTTGCAGATCGTCAAATAATGTCAGGAGATTACTTAATATGATCCAAGAAAGTCAACAATGATCGGTACAGGATTAGTGATCTCTCTAGACGCAGAGAAGGCATTTGACCAGGTTGAGTGGCCATATCGTTTTTCTCATTAATGAACATTCACCCATGTCTGCTGGATCTTATGTGAATGCTTCAAATGCTTTTTACTAAGCAAACATTTGGAAGACTGAATGGCTGGTTCAGTTCCTTTATCTCATATCGCAAGCGACCCCTTACTAAACTGACTAATCTGTAGCTCCCCCACAGACTGGGAGGAGTGGACCTCGCAGATATCAACAACTATCAGTTAAAGCTCGTTGCTATCTGATGGGAAAGACGGGCCCGGGGGGGATCCTCACTCACTATGTTTGACATTGAAGTATCTCAGGCAAGATGCCCCCTTACTAGCTTGCTGTTCTTGGACAAAATGTGAACAGTTAAGGAATATTGCCATAGCTCATTAGTTATTTATACTGTTGAAGTGTGGAGGGCAATGCATCAGAGTAAGGGCAAATTGCCAAAATGTCATTTTTTACACCCATTGTTAGTATTCGGTTTTCAGCCAGGGATAATGGACTTGGGGTTTAAACTATGGGCAGCTAGGGGCGTGTTTTGCCTGGTGACTTATTCGAGGGGGATATACTGATGTCACTTGACCAGTTGGCTCAGAAATACAAGTTGAGGAGAAAGTGAGGTCTGCAGATGCTGGAGATCAGAGCTGAAAGTGTGTTGCTGGAAAAGCGCAGCAGGTCAGGCAGCATCCAGGGAACAGGAGAATCGACGTTTCGGGCATAAGCCCTTCTTCAGGAATGAGGAAAGTTTGTCCAGCAGGCTAAGATAAAAGGTAGGGAGGAGGGACTTGGGGGAGGGGCGTCGGAAATGTGATAGGTGGAAAGAGGTAAAGGTGAGGGTGATAGGTCAGACTGGGGTGGGGGCGGAGAGGTCGGGAAGAAGATTGCAGGTTAGGAAGGCGGTGCTGAATTCGATGGATTAGACTGAGACAAGGTGGGGGGAGGGGAAATGAGGAAACTGGTGAAATCCGAGTTCATCCCTTGTGGTTGGAGGGTTCCTAGGCGGAAGATGACGTGCTCTTCCTCCAACCGTCGTTTTGTTGTGGTCTGGCGATGGAGGAGTCCAAAGACCTGCATATCCTTGGTGGAGTGGGAGGGGGAATTGAAATGTTGAGCCACAGGGTGGTTGGGTTGGTTGGTCCGGGTGTCCCAGAGGTGTTCTCTGAAACGCTCCGCAAGTAGCCGGCCTGTCTCCCCAATATAGAGGAGGCTACATCGGGTGCAGAGGATGCAATAGATGATATGTGTGGAGGTACAGGTGAATCTGTGGCGGATATGGAAGTTTCCTTTGGGGCCTTGGAGGGAGGTGAGGGTGGAGGTGTGGGCGCAAGTCTTGCACCTCCTGCGGTTGCAGGGGAAGGTGCCGGGAGTGGAGGTTGGGTTGGTGGGGGGTGTGGACCTGACGAGGGAGTCACGGAGGGAGTGGTCTTTACGGAATGCTGATAGGGGAGGGGAGGGAAATATATCCTTGGTGGTGGGGTCCGTTTGGAGGTGGCGGAAATGACACCAATCTTCAATCCATGCCAGTAGCTCACCTCAAACACCATGAGCCTGCTGTGAGACACCTTGTCAAAGGCCTTTTGGAAGTCTAGATAGATAACATCCACTGGGTTTCCCTGGTCTAACCTACTTCAAAGAATTATAACAGGTTTGCAAAGCATGACCTCCCACTGACTTGACTTGTTTTAATCTGACCTTGCACTTCCAAGAATTTAGAAGTTTTATCCTTAACGATGGATTCTAGAATTTTACCAACAACCAAGGTTAGGCTAATCAGCTTATAATTTTCCATTGTTTGTCTTAATCCTTTATTGATCAAGGGGGTTAAAACAGCGATTTTCCAATCATCTGGGACTCTCCATGACTCCAGTAACTTATGAAAGATCACAAACAACACCTCCACTATTTCCTCAGCCACCTCCCTCAGAACTGTAGAATGTAGCCCATCAGGGCCAGGAGATTTATCAATTTTTAGACCTTTTAGCTTTTCTAGCACTTTCTCTTTTGTAATGGCAACCATACTCAACTCTGCCCCCGACTCATCTTAATTGTTGGGATATTACTCTTGTCTTCCACTGTGAAGACTGACACAAAGTACTTATTCAGTTCTTCAGCTATTTCCTTATCTCCCAACACTAGCCTTCCAGTATCAATCTGGAGTCTACTTTTGCCTCTTGTTTGTTTCTTATGTATTGAAAGAAACTTTTACTATCATTTCTAATATTACTGGCTAGCTTACCTTCACATTTGATCCTCTCCTTCCTTATTTCTCTCTTTGTTATCCTGTGTTTGTTTTTGTAGTCTTCCCAATCTTCTGATTTCCCAGTGTTCTTGGCCACTTCATAGGCTCTCTCTTTTTCTTTGATCTCCTGACTTCCTTTGTCAACCAAGGCTGCCTAATTCCTACCCCCCCGCCCCACCACACCACCACCATCACATACACACAGATAATTTTTCTTTTCTTTGGGATGAAACTCTGTATTGTGTCCTCAATTACACCCAGAAACTCCTGCCATTGTTGCTCTACTGTCTTCCCCACTAGGCTCTGCTTTCAGTTGATTTTCGTCAGTTTCTCTCTCATGCTCCTATGATTACTTTTAGTTAACTGTAATACTATTACACCCGATTTTGCCTTCTCTCTTTCAAACTGCAGACTGAACTCTACTATATTATGAACGCTATCTCCTAAGTGTTCCCTTACTTTAAGATCTTTATAAAGTCTGACTCATGACATAGCATTAAGTCCAGAATAGCTTGCTCCCTTATGTGTTCCAAAAAGCCATCCTGTAAGCATTCCATGAATTCCCTTTCTTTGGATCCACCAGCAACATTATTCACTCAGTCCACCTGCATATTGAAGTCCCCCGTGATCACCGTGACCTTGCCTTTCTGACATGCCCTATCTGTTTCCTGGTGCATCTTGCACCCCTGGTCCTGACTACTGTGGGAGGTCTGTACATAACTCCCATTATGGTTTTTTTGCCTTCGTGGTTCCTCAACTCCACCCACACAGATTCCACATCATCTGACTCTATGTCATTCAGTGCCATAGATTTAATTTCATTCTTAACTAACAAGGCAACCCCACCCCCTCTACCCACCTCCCTGTCTTTTTGATAAGTTGTAAATCCTTGGATGTTTAACTGCCAGTCCTGAACCCCCTGCAACCATGTCTCTGTGATGCCTACCACATCATAATCATTCACAATGATTTTTGCCGTTAATTCATCTACATTGTTATGAATACCACGAGCATTCAGGTAAAGCACCTTAATGATAATTTTCTTGGCCTTATGATTTCCAACATCTCGAGTAATATGTCCTAAGTTATCCTTCCTTTTTGCTTCATGCCTCGAACTTCAACCCTGCACATACGCTAACCTGCTGCTTACTTTTCTACTTGACTCCATACTGCCTGTTGCTTTCCCTTTCCCTTCCCCCCGACTCACAAATTTAAAGTCCTAGTGACCACCCTATTTATACTTTTTGCCAGAACACTGGTTCCAGATCGGTTCAGGTGGAGGTGGTATCCATTGGTACAGATCTCCCCCCTCCGGTTCCAAAACCCATGCTAATGTCCCATGAAATGGAATCCCTCTTTCCCACACCAATCTCTTAGCCACATGTTTACTTCCCTAATTTTTTATCCTGATGCCAATTAGCATGTGCCTCGGGCAGTAATCCAGAGATTATGACCCTCAAGGACCTGTCCTTCAATTTCCTTCCTCGTGCTCGATAATCCCCAAACAGGTCCTCCTTCCTAGCTTTGCCTATGGTGTTAGTGCCAACGTGGACCACAACTACTGGGTCCTCTCCCTCCCGCTCCAACATCCTTTCAAGCCGGTCGGAGATGTCCTGTACATCGGCACCGGGCAGGCAACACCCCGTGCGGGACTCCCGATCCGGCTCACAAAGAATACTATCTGTCCCCCTAATTATAGAATCCCCGATAACAACCACTTGTCTTCTTCCTCCCCCCTCTTGAATGGCCTTCTGCACCATGGTGCTGTGGTCAGCTGGCTCATCCTGTCCACAGCCCTTTCCCTCAGCCATGCAGGGATCAAGAATCTCATACCTGTTGGACAAGGTCAAGGGCTGAGGCTCCTCCACTCCTGAACTCAGAATCTCCCTACCTGCCTCACTTACAGTCACACCCTGTTGCCCCTGAACACTTACTGAATTTGAATTACTTAATCTATCGGGTGTAACTGCCTCCTAAAACAAAGTGTCCCGGTAACTCTCCCCCTCCTGGATGTGCCGCAGTGTTTGAAGTTCAGATTCCAGATCATCAATTCTGATCCGGAGTTCTTCCAGCAACCAACACTTGCTGCAGATGTGGTCACTGCCGTTCACAATGGGATCAGCCAGCTCCCACATCATACAGCTACAGCACATTACCTGCCCAGTCATTTCTACTTATTTAATTAATTTATACAAATTTATGAGTCAAATAATTTCTAGTACTTCTCTATGGTCTTATTCACCTAACCAGCTAACAGTAAACTTTTAATCAATCACATGATACACAGTATAATCGGACTCTTTCCCATCTGAAATTCTTTCATATTGCTGCTAGAAAAAGATCTATTATCCATGATTCTTATTACACTGTAATTTGCGTGTTTTGCATTTCTTATCCACTGTATGCTATGTACGAGTGTGTAGTTTCTGCTGTCCATGCAGCACCCTTTGTCCTGGAGGAACACTGTCTTGTTTTGACTCTACCAGTTGTATATGGTAGAAATGACAAATAAAAACTACTCGACTCCACATTGACTGAGGAGTGTGTGATTGACATGTTATGCCAAAATTGGTTAATATCTAACAGACCAGCTGCATATCAAGTGACAATATTTAAAGAAGATTTCCAACAAATCAATTTTAAAATGGCTAGGATACTTTAGGACTTTTTTTTGTGACATACATAAGGCATTGAAATTATAGATTAGAATAGATTCCCAACCACCCTCTGAAGAGCAACTCACCCAGACCCATTTCCCTCTGACTAATGCACCTAGCACTATGGACAATTTAGCATGGCCAATTCACCTGACCTACACATCTTTGGACTGTGGGAGGAAACTGGAGCACCCGGAGGAAACCCGCACAGATACAGGGAGAATGTGCCAACTCCACACAGACAATCGCCCAAGACTGGAATCGAACCTGGGACCCTGATGCTGTGAGGCAGCAGTGCTAACCACTGAGCCACCGTGCCACCCAGGAAATTATGTTTCCTGAACTTTAAAATGTTGAAAAGTGAGGTCTTAAAGACAATAAAATATTTTGGAAATAACTGTGGCATGGGGTTTGAAATTATAACCTGGGAAATTTGTGAGCAAGTCTAAAGTTTGGCAGGCTATTTCCCACTGCTGAAACCAATACCAATTTAGTCTTACTTTTTTAACCCTGAAAGAAAACTGCTTAGGTCTGAAGTGAGTGCTGTAGTTCACAAAGGTTAGCAACATTATGGACTACTGCACAGAGATTGCAGGGGACTGCAATGCCATTTGATGAGGTGTTGCATTTCCATTTAACTTGATGGCTTTGTAGATACCCAATATAATGTAATACAAAGCAATATCAATTGGTTTTCACTTCTGGACCTTCCAAATTGATGCCAAAATGTTCTGCATTCATACTTAGGTTTAAACCTTGACACTGAGAAAACAGTATATCAAATGATGCAAACTCCTTTGTTAGATTATTCTGATGCACTCAGAGAGAGAACTCACCTTAACTAGCAGTTGGAAAAAGAGGGAGCTTAGTCTACTCAAAATCAAACATTTGGCAAATCTATGTTCACACAAAAAACAACACTAATCCTATAGTTTAATGGGATCAAACCTGATTGCATTATTAGTTTGACTTGCATATACAAGGAAGAAATGTTCTGAGTAAGTGTTATCACTGTTGAGTGAGATTATGTGACACTGATTCTAAACCTGCTGTAAAATATGTAGAAATGCAGGGACACATAATTAGAACATAGAACAGTACAGCACAGTACAGGCCCTTCGGCCCTCGATGTTGTGGTGAACGTTTATCCTACTCTGAGATCAAACTAACCTACATACTCTTCAGTTTGCTATCATCCATGTGCCTATCCAAGAGTCACTTAAATGTCCTGAATGTATCTGACTTTACTACCACTGCTGACAGTGCATTCCACCCACCCAGCACTCTGAGTAAAGAACCTACCTCTGATATCTCTCCTAAATCTTCCTCCAATCACCTTAAAATGATGCCCCCCTCGTGATTGCCATTTCCACCCTGGGAAAAAGTCTCTGGCTATCTACTCTATCTAGCTCTCACATCATCTTGTACACTTCTATCAAGTCACCTCTCATCCTTCTTTGTTCCAATGAGAAAAGCCCTAGCTCCCTCAACCTTTCTTCATCAGTCATGCCCTCCAGTCCAGGCAGCATCCTGGTAACTCTCCTCTGCACACTCTCTAAAGCTTCCATATCCTTCCTATAATGAGGTGACCAGAACTGAACACAATATTCCGTGTGGTGTAACCAAAGCTCTGTAGAAATGCAGCATAACCTCCTGGCTCTTAAATTCAATTCCCCTGCTAATGAAAGCCAACACACCATACACCTTCTTAATGACCCGATCAACCTGGGTGGTAACTTTGAGGAATCTATGGATGTGGACTCCAAGATCCCTTGTTCCTCCAACTGCCGAGAATTTTGCTTTACCCCTGTAATCTGCATTCAAATTCAACCTTCCACAAAGAATCACTTCACATGTTTCCAGGTTGAACTCCATCTGCCACTTCACAGCCCAGTTCTGCATCCTGTCAATGTCCTGTTGCAACCTGCAAAAGTCCTCCACACTATCCACAGCTCCACCAATCTTCGTGTCATCAGTAAACTTACTAACCCACCCTTCCACTTCTTCATTCAAGTCATTTATAAAAATCACAAAGACAGAGGTCCCAGAACATCCAGGCTGAATACTTTCCATCAACTACCACCCTCTGTCTTCTATGGGCCAGCCAATTCTGTTTCCAGACAAATTTTCCTGTATCCCATGGCTCCTTACTTTCTGATTGAGCCTACCATGGGGAACCTTATCATACACCTTGTTAAAATCCATGTATACCACATCCACTGCTCTACCTTCATCAATGTGTTTTGTCACATCCTCAATGAATTCAATAAGATTTGTGAGGCATGACCTGCCCCTCACAAAGCCGTGTTGACTATCTCTAATCAAGCTATGCTTTTTCAAATAATCATAAGTCCTGTCTCTCAGAATCCTCTCTAATAATTTGCCCGCCACCAGCGTAAGACTGACTGGTCTGTAATTCCCAGGGTTTTCCCTTGAACAAGGGAGTAACATTTCATCTTGGTGGTCAACAATAAGCTATGAGCAGGATTTTTATTTGAGAGAGTTGGGAGATTTTCCAACTTGTCATCCATGCCTTGGTAGAAAGTGCATCCAGCAGTGAGATTTGAATTCTGGGATTTTGGGGGAGGAGCGGGTAGGGTTACAAACTAGAACTGGGAAATATTTAGAGACAGACACCCGGGGGGTTGCCAAAAGGTGAGGTGTGCTGGTTAAAAGGTCACCCTCAGTGGTCAGGGACTTTCTCCCAGTGGCTTCATTTACAATGGGTTCTCTATCCCTCATTCCCTCAACCTCCCATACACTGGCCATGCCCTAGGAAAAAGCAAGGACTGCAGATGCTGGAGCTCAGTGTCGGGAGTGGTACTGCTGGAAAAGCACAGCAAGTCAGGCAGCATCTGAGGAGCAGGA
The DNA here is from genome assembly GCF_037043375.1 of Chiloscyllium plagiosum. Lineage (NCBI taxonomy): Eukaryota > Metazoa > Chordata > Chondrichthyes > Orectolobiformes > Hemiscylliidae > Chiloscyllium > Chiloscyllium plagiosum. The sequence continues at coordinate 3,445,049 of NW_028270141.1, read as the reverse complement.
GAATCGATGTTTTGGGCATAATCCCTTCATTCTTGATAAAGGGCTTTATGCCTGAAAGGTTGATTAGCCTGCTCCTCGGATGCTGCCTGACCTGATGTGCTTTTTCAGCACCACACACTCGACACTGGTCATGCCCTGTCAATTAAAACGTGCCTCACCCACCTTCATTACCAGCCCATGCATACCAATGGTCTCTCATACAGTCCATGCCAACATTTGTCCCTGTATTTATCCCCAGTGATACCCTGCATGCTAACCCACAGCTCTTCCAAGCCCATTCATTCACTGTACACTCTGTACAGAAACAATAAAACTGATCATAACAATGCTATGTTTGGAAAAGCGTCAATGACACTCATTCATTCATAGTGTTCTTAAAACAAAACTGCAATTAGTATAACCCTATAAAGGTCTCAATCATCGAGCCTTTTAAAATATCAATAGCAAAACTATCAAAGTATCTAAAGCACTTCCTGCTGCTGGAAAGATAGTCATAGAGTTGCACAGCACACAAACAGACCATTTGGTGCAACTTGTCCATGCCGACCAGATATCCTAAATAAATCTAGTGCCATATCCCTTTAAACCCATCATATATCCATCCAGATGCCTTTTAAATGCTGCAATTGCACCAGCTTCCATCACTTCCTCTGGCAGTTCATTCCATATATGTAGCACCGTCTGTGTGAAAAAGTTGCCCCCTTAGGTCTCTTTTATATCTTTCCCCTCTTCCCCTAAACCTATGCCGTCTAGTTTTGGACTTCCCCACACCAGGGAAAAAACTTTGTCTATTTATCCTATCCATGCCCCTCACGATTTTGTAAACCTCTATAAGGTCACCCCTCAGCCTCCGGCGCTCCAGGGAAAACAGCCCCAGCCTATTCAGCCTCTCCCTATAGCTCATATCCTCCAATCCTGGCAACATCCTTGCAAATCTTTTCTGAACTCTTTCAACTTTCACAACAGCCTTCTGATAGGAGGGAGACCAGAATTGCAAACAACATTCCAACAGTGGTCTAACCAATGTCCTGTACAGCCACAACATGACCTCCAACTTCTATACTCAATGCTTTGACCAATAAAGGAAAGCATACCAAATGCCTTCTTCACTATCCTATCTAACTGTGACTCCACTTTCAAGGAATGACAAACCTGCACTCCAAGGTCTCTTTGTTCAGCAACACTCCCCAGGTCATTACCACTAAGTGTATAAGTCCTTCTCTGATTTGCCTTTTCAAAATGCAGCATCTCATATTTATCTAAATTAAACTCCATCTGCCACTCCTCAGCCTACTGGCCCATCTGATCAAGATCCTGTTGTATTCTGAGGTAACCTTCTTCGCTGTCCACTACACCTCCAATTTTGGTGTCATCTGAAAACTTACTAAGTATACCTCCTATGTTCACATCCAAATCACTTATATAAATGATGAAAACCAATCCTTGTGACACACCGCTGGTCACAGGCCTCCAGTCTGAAAAGCAACCCTCTACCACCACCCTTTGTCTTCTAAGTTCAAGCCAGTTCTGTATCCAAATGTTGGTCAACTTGAAAGGGTTCATAAAAGATTTACAAGGATGTTGCCAAGATTGGAGGATTTGAGCGAAAGGGAGAGCCTGAATAGGCTGGGGCTGTTTTCCTTGGAGTGTATGAGGCTGAGGTTTATAAAATCATTAGGGGCATGGATAGGGTAAATAGACAAGGTTTTCTTCAGGTTGGGGGAGTCTGATACTAAAGGACATAGGTTTAGGGCAAAAGGGTAACTTTTTCATGCAGAGGGTGGTGTATGTATGGAATGAGCTACCAGAGGAAGAGGTGGAGGCTGGTACGATTGTAACATTTAAAAGCATCTGGATGGGGTGCATGCAGGAAGGGCTTCGAGGGATATAGGCCAAATCCTGGCAAATGGGATTCGATTAATGTAGGATATCGGGTCAGCATGGACAAGTTGGACTGAAGGGTCTGTTTCTGTGTTGCATATCTCTATGCTTTCGTCATTTGTAAATAAGCCATTGTGAGGTTGACAAAATAGCTCTAAGAAAAAGAGCTGTCAAACAAGCATATTTATTTTTCCCTTGGACAGAGGAATTTCAACAGAATAATGAGTGGCTGGGTCTCATTATGCATTCTTGGCCATCTCGTGCCGAAGGTTTGGGATCTCAGAATGAGAATGGGAATCCTAGAATCGAGATCTGCCTGCCATTTTTATTAAAGGTCTGCAGAAGCTGTTTCTGGAAACAATATTTTATGAATAAATTTGTTTAATATATACAATTGTTCTGCTGTATAATAATTAAAGCAATGCTTAGTTTGGAATGAAAATATATCTTGAGGAATAATCATAATTTTATGACAATCGAGGCTGTATAAAAGAAATACAAAGTACATACAAAGTGTGACTTTAATAGATCAAGATTAAGCAGCAGAATGGCTATTCTTCAGTCTTTTGAAAGTTGATGACACAAAACATTATTTGTTTCTCTTGCTATAGATACTGCTATACTTGCTGGGCATTATCTATTTATATCCTGGAATATTCCTTTATTAATTTTGGGTGTTAAGTGAGATTATCTATGTTCTGAAAGATAAAAGGAGCTAGAAGGGTGATACTTCTTTTCCGACTAAACTTGATTATGTTATTTTGACATTAGATTCGTACAGACCAATTACAAACTGTTTGGATATACTCTGGTAGCTCATTCCATACATACACCACCCTCTGCGTGAAAAAGTTACCCCTTAGGTCCCTTTTATATCTTCTATTGAACAGAATAAAAGCTAAATTCTAATTTATAATTTCAGAAAAAAGATCATATGCTGTTTGCAATTTCTACCTGCAGACTCCTGTTATTGATGGTTGTTACCTTTTCAAAAGTTTGACCAATTATGTTTCGCAAACTTTTTGTTTAACTTTCTATCATAGGACAGAAAGTTTAATTGAAATGTGCAAAAAGTTTCTATCATTTTAATGTGTAATTATCTCTTTTTATAAATGTCTAATTTTAATATGTTTTGAAATGTAATTTTTAGTCTTACGAATATAACTACAAATAGAACATAAAGATCATACACAAAAAGATCAGAATAGCAAACAGCAATCTAGAAATCAGCAGCTGGGTTTGGATGGAGAGCTGCCTCCCCACTGCTTAAAAAGTGCAGCCCAGAAAGTGGTTGTTTTGAGGATTACAGCTAAATTAGTTTAAAATCATTCAGTAAATCCCAAGTTGTTAAAAAAACCCATTTACTTCACCAGATCAAAGAAGAAATTGTAAATGCGAAAGGATAAAAATTTGAGGATAGCCTGAGCAGCATCCATTGTCATGGAGATGGTTAGACCTATTAGGAAAGATTTCTGGTGTCAATCTATCTATTTGCTGGGAGAGATATTTAAGTTTTACGGTTTTCCTATAGCAAAATAATGCTATTATGGATTATAATGTCAGCAAAATAATAGGGATTTGGAACAGATTCATTCAATTAATTATTGTAAGATCCATTTTTCAGTACAAATAGAGATCATTAAACAAAATTTACGTGAAAAATAAACACGAATTATGACATCGTTGTGCTTTTCTTCAGAATAAAATGAATACAGTGAGTGTAGTTATCATAGAATTAAAAAAACTGAAGGCAATCATACATTTGTTGCTTAGCAGTGCAATTTTGTATAACATTTTATTGAGGTTTAACAGACATACAGTCACAAATAAATGTACCAGTATAAATTTTGAGCAGTTACATTAACCATCCTTACAGTAACAGTCACATAGCAGGGTTACACCTTATATAATCATAATATCAATGATGGGTGTGGGTATATATATATTAAAGGAAAGAGATGAGAGAATACCTCATTTTAACATTTAAAGGGATACTGTATTCATGAAAAAGTGTTTGGCAAACCTTTTTTGTTTGGCGAAAAAAATAGGCATGCACCATTTTGTATCATGATGATATCATGACTGACTGATTCAGTGATTTTTTTGAACAATTAACATAATTGCATTATGAATTCGTAAACAAAAAAAGTTTTCTCAAAATACTTTTTTGTGACATCAGTGCCCCTTTAAGATAGTTTTTCTGTGCACTGGAGTTGCCATTAACCCTGGTGTGATACAATGTGCTCCAGAATGGACTCCAAATTTATCACAGCTAGATTTTTATGTACTGAGTACTTTTTTAAGCATTTAAAAAAATATTTTGTACCTCTTCCCCCCCCCCTTTAGATCCTTACAGTTGCCACCCTTTAGCACCATTATGCTTTATTCTTCAGTGGGGAGGAAGGGACAGTCCCAAGCTGTGGAGAGTTGCTGTGCTAAGATCATTCAGCAGAAAAGAAACTTAAATGGGTCAGGCTTTCTCCTAATTTTCTTTTCTTTTGAGCTGGAGTTTAATGCAGTTCGAAAATCCCATATTGAGCAGTCCAGTCACAAGCAAAGAAAAATTTCATTTAAACTTGCCCTCTGACAAATCCTCAAGCATTGCAGCAAATTGGCTGCTTCACCAGTTAGGAGTTTGATAAATGCTACTGGTTAACAAAACACTACAATGTCTGGAGCACCTTAGAATGCAGAGACTGCAAGTTAAAATTAAGAATATTGATATTGCTTGAATATGCTTTTTTAAAATTGAGATCAATTCAACCTTTTTTTTAAACTGGCAGCTCAGCAAGTGCTCTCAAGAATTTTTCAATTTTAATAGAGGATTAGTGCCTGCTTATTCCAGATAATTGCACTTTGACTATTAGTTGAAGATAAAGAAACAGTAGTATAATTTCTAAAGAAACCACAGCTTGGAGCTCTCCACTGTCCTAGCTGAAGAAAAATAGCATTGAGGTGAGCAGTCATGTTAGGGAAAAATGGTAAAAATTGGGAGAATATAAATAGAAAAATATATCATTAAGGGGGTGGGGCCTTATATCTGCTGGCTACTGGAGTATCAGGAGTTACCCCAGCCCTACATTTTTTTAAACTTAATAAGTATTCGTAATTAGTTACTAATCTGAACTAATTGTTCTAATTGGGATGTTATTTGAATATAGATTTTACAAGAAGCTCTGAGTTTTATTGGCATAAACGTTCCCTTCTGAAAAAAAACTGGATGCTATAGAAGAGGAGGGAAAACAAAGAGCTTTTTAGTCCTTCAAGTTGTTACCAGTTAAAAAGTGCTTCCCCAACTATTGGCTAACACTGCTCCAAAAGGAACAGATTTGCACAGGTCATCTTCAATCACTATTTTTCATTAACCTTTTTGGACATGTTATGACACATCTTGGGGGCAGGTGGGACTTGAACCTGGACCACTGTGCCACAACAACCCCCACAGGTCAACTTTAACATTTCGTTCTTTAATTTTATGTTGATTGTGCAACAAGTGTATTATCTAATAAAATCAGCACTTTGTAACTCAGTACTCTGGATAATGTGACGCACCTGGGACCATTTGTACTGGGAAACATGTCCACAATGAAGTCAGCAGGTAAGCAAGGAGGCAGCAAAGTGTGGCCACCTATGCGGTGACAAAACTGCAGTGTTACAAGCTTCATTTCCCCACAGCACAGCAGCACACAGTTTAAAATACTAGGCAGAGAATTGGTTTCTGATAAATTTGCCAGAGTTGCATTTGATTCCATTTACAGGATCAGATGCACATATCTGAAATACATTAGCTTTCAGGATAGCAGAGTTCCTTCATTGTATGATAAATGGAAATATTGGAGTTTGAAAATGTTCACATACAGTACTAGAAACGTTTTTCCTAGTGTGCCAATATAATAAGCTAGCTGTTTCTGAATAAAACTTCTGGAATTTTCTTTTTGCTCCTCAGCAGCAAACATCCTACTCAACTAACTGATTAATTTAAGGGAACCAGGTCACACAAAGGCGTGATTTTATTTCCCCTAGATGTCAGCCAACTGGATCTACAGTAGAAAGAAACAATATACCAGAAGAACAAAAGAATACACAACAAGCCGATACACAACCGTGTACACTTTGCACAAAAAAACCAACACATTTATTCAAGTGTTCTCCAGCACAAGTACATCAGAAAGGAGCATTTTGCGCATTGAAAATGGGTGGAGGTTGACTGCTACATCTGCTCCACGTACTGACCTTTCCATAAACAGCTATGTCACGAGCAATACACTGTAATACAATATTCACTGAAATACAATCTTCAGTGAAATCTCAACTTTGAAATGCACATTATCGTCAATAAATATTATCAAAGTTATAATGACAGTAAAATGAAGAAATAAAACCAAAGAAATACTGTTTGCTGCGTGGAATGTGGAAAGAAAATGCACTGCTGCTGGGGATCAAGCAAATACATATGTAACAGTAAAAGTATTAGCAAATTTACTACATTGTCTTCAATATGAATACATGATTCCCACAAATAAGCACCAACTACGGCACTGTCTAGGCTAAAACACATGAAACTGATTTTTTTTCTTTTCAAGTACAAAGTTAAAATGCCTTTTTCTTTTCTTAAAAGAGTAAAATAATAGTGCTTTTCCTTGACTATGAGAACTTAATAAATCATTGTCAAGAAAGCAGATTTCTTTCAATATTTCAGAAAAAAAATGTGTAGCACCATATGAATCGACAACTGCTTCAAGGAAAACTGACGGTTGTGTTTGATCAAGTACTGACAGCAGAAATACGATTCGCATAAACAACTTATAAACAAAAAAAACGTAGATTAACAAAAAAAAAGCCAAAGGATAAGGAAGGAAATGGGAACAAAGAAAAAAAAGAGGCAAAATTACACCATCAAGCTGCACTGTATTGACTTGTACCTGATTATATGCAGCTACAAGGAGGGGTATTTCCTGGTATAAAAGAGACCCCTTAGGAAATTTTAAAAAAATTCAACCAAAATAAAAGGAAAACACAGATGTAAAAAATTCATCAGTCCTTCAGTAAAAAACTGCAGCCTGTCATTTAGTTTTGGATGACCAAACACATCACTGCATGTTGGCTGGCTATTTGTGCTGCCTATAAGTGACCTGTGAAGTAAGCACCAGGCCTTAGCCCAAGGATGAAAGCTTAAGAAAAAAGCACCATTTTCTGTTATATATTTTTTCTTATTGTACAAACATGATAGAAAAATTACAGTCATGGCAAGAGTCCTTAAAAGTGACTTGTTGAGAAAATGAAAACATTACTACATTTTCACACTCAAGCCACTAAAGACCACCTTAACAACATTAAATGTTGCTCTTTCCTGATTATTTTACAATTCTGCCTCTTGTAAACGGTAAGGCAACATCAGAGCTGATGTTTTCAATCACCTTTTGTAAAAGCACCATTGCAGAAATTGTTGCACAGTAGTACCTTTTTCGAACAACTATCAGTGTATTGTAAATGAGAGGTACTGGCAGCTGATATACTGTTTCTTCATGGTTTCTGGATGTAGGCACCTGAAATATTATATAGTATTTGTATGTAGCGTTGATTTTTTTGCTCGAGATAGATACCAGAAATGGTGCTGGTAAGGCAAGGCTCAGCTGGCTGACTTGATGTTCCAGGCTCTGTTCAAATCCAGCTTCTTCTTGCTGCTCCTATCCACCTACACAAGGCAAAATTGTCATTTTCCCAGTGCTGCAAAGGATTGAACAGCCTCATCTCAAGTACAGCTTGAACACAACATAAACAATAATTACAAAATCACCCATTAAAATAGCTGAAAATTAAAAACATTTAAAAAATTAAATAGGATAAAAAGGATGACATTTAAAATAGTGAAATTAAGTAACATCTAAGAGAATGTGACTTTTTTTTCCTTGGAGTAAATTAATTTCTTTCCTTTTTTTAATAAGTTCCTTTGTCTTCTTTGTTTTCAAACACAGGCAAAATATTCTTTCAGTGGTGCAAACAGGTGACGTATGACAGGAACACTCCAGGATCGCCCGAGAAGTCTTTGTCGGGCAAGGCGGCTCATATTGGAGACATCTGTGTAATGGACTGGGAAACCAAACACCCTGAAGAAAGAGTAAAACACCTCTATTGTCAACAACGTTACAATGAGATTTCATTCTAATGAAACCTATTTCAGGACTATACAAAATCTGTCAATTCATGTATGTATACATACATTGTTATAAATCAATGAATTGATATCTGTGAGCATTTGTAACTGAAAACTGGGAAAATGCCAAATTGAAACAAGTTTGAATTTATTCCAGAAAATGAATTACCATCAGTTGATTAAACATTTAATAAACTAACAGAATATCAAATATTTCTATACCTATGACTTTCAGAGATAACACAGAGTCATAGAAATGTAGAGAACAGAAAGAGACCCTTTGGTCCAACTTGTCCATGCCGACCAGATATCCTAAATAAATCAAGTCCCATTTTGCCAGCACTTGGCCCATATTCCTCTAAAGCCTTCCTATTCATTTACCCATCCAGATGCCTTTTAAATGCTGCAATTGTACCAGCGTCCACCACTTCCTCTGGCAGCTCATTCCACACACGCACCAAGCTCTACGTGAAAATGTTATCCTTTAGATCTCTTTTAAATCTTTCCCTCTCACTTTAAACCTATTCCCATCCTGGGGAAAAGACCTTGTCTATTTACCCTATCTATGTCCCTCAAATTCCCTCTATAAGGTCACCTCTTAACCTCTGATGCTCCAGGGAAAATAGCTCCAGTCTATTCACCATTCAACCCTATCAACATCCTTGGGAATCTTTTCTGAACCCTTTCAAGTTTCACAACATCCTGCCTATAGCAGGGTGACCAGAATTGCACACAATATTCCAAAAGCAGCCTAACCAATGTCTTGTACAGTTGCAACATGACCTCCAACTCCTCTACTCAATGCATTGACCAATGAAGGCAAGTATGCCAATGCCTTCTTCACTACCCTGTCTAACTGTGACTCCACTTTCAAGGAGCTATGAACCTGCACTCCAAGTGCAGGACTCTTTGTTCAGCAACACTCCCTAGGACCTTACTATTAAGTGTATAAGTCCTGCCCTGATTTGCCTTTCCAAAATGCAACACCTCACACCTATCTAAATTAAACTCCATCTGCCACTCCTCAGCCCATTGACCCGTCTGATCAAAATCACATTGTAATCTGAGGTAACCTTTGCTGTCCACGACACCTCCAATTTTGGTGTCATTTGCAAACCCACTAACCATACCTCCTATGTTCACAACCAAATCATTTATATAAATGACGAAAAGCAGTGGACCAGCACTGATCCTTGTGGCACACCACTGGCCACAGGCCAACGGTCTGAAAAACAAACCTCCACCACCACCCTCTGCCTTTGAGCCCATTCTGTACCCAAATGGCTAGTTCTCCCTCTAGTCCGTGTGATCTAACCTTGCTAAGCAATCTATCTTGAAGAACCTTGTTGAATACCTTACTGATGCCCATATAGATCACATCCACTGCTGTTCCCTCATCAATCCTTTTTGTTACTTCTTCAAAAAACTCGATCAAGTTCGTGAGACATGATTCCAAGTAGCAATTTGCTTTTGCACATTGTAATGGTGTGAGGCTAAAATACCTTTTTATTTGCTGCAAGCTTCAATTTACCAAGGCAGTGTTCAGCTGAGCATTTACACTGTGACAAGTGGCTTGGGGGTATGAAGAGTCATAGAGATGTACAGCACGGAAAGAGACCCTTCGGTCCAACCCGTCCATGCCGACCAGATATCCCAACCCAATCTAGTCTGATCTGCCAGCACCCGGCCCATATTCCTCCAAACCCTTCCTATACATATACCCATCCAAATTGCCTCTTAAATGTTGCAATGGTACCAGCCTCCACCACATCCTCTGGCAGCTCATTCCATATACATACTACCCTCTGCATGAAAATGTTGCCCCTTAGGTCTCTTTTATATCTTTTCCCTCTCACCCTAAACCTATGCCCTCTAGTTCTGGACTCCCCAACCCCAGGGAAAAGACTTTGTCCATTTATCCTATCCATGCCCCTCATAATTTTGTAAACCTCTATAAGGTCACCCCTCAGCCTCCGAGACTCCAGGGAAAACAGCCCCAGCCTGTTCAGCTCTCCCTATAGCTCAAATCCTCCAACCCTGGCAACATCCTTGTGAATCTTTTCTGAACCCTTTCAAGTTTCACAACATCTTTCCGATAGGAAGGAGACCAGAATTGCACGCAATATTACAATTGTGGCTGAACCAATGTCCTGTACAGCCGCAACATGACCTCCTAACTCCTGTACTCAATACTCTGACCAATAAAGGAAAGCATACCAAACGCCTTCTTCACTATCCTATCTATCTGCAACTCCACTTTCAAGGAGCTATGAACCTGCACTCCAAGGTTTCTTTGTTCAGCAACACTCCCCAGGACCTTACCGTTAAGTGTATAAGTCCTGCTAAGATTTGCTTTCCCAAAATGCAGCACCCTGCATTTATCTGAATTAAACTCCATCTGCCACTTCTCAGCCCATTGGCCCATCTGGTCAAGATCCTGTTGTAATTTGAGGTAACCCTCTTCACTGTCCACTACACCTCCAATTTTGGTGTCATCTGCAAACTTACCAACCACACCTCTTATGCTCGCATCCAAATCATTTATGTAAATGACAAAAAGTAGAGGACCCAGCATCGATCCTTGTGGCACTCCATTGGTCACAGGCCTCCAGTCTGAAAAACAACCCTCCACCACCACCCTCTGTCTTCTACCTTTGAGCCAGTTCTGTATCCAAATGGCTAGTTCTCCCTGTATTCCATGAGATCTAACCTTGCTAATCAGTCTTCCATGAGGAACCTTGTCGAACGCCTTACTGAAGTCCATATAGATCACATCTACTGCTCTGCCATCGTCAGTCTTCTTTGTTACTTCTTCAAAAAACTCAATCAAGTTTGTCAGACATAATTTCCCACGCACAAAGCCATGTTGACTATCCCGAATCAGTCCATGCATTTCCAAATACATGTTCATTCTGTCCCCCAGGATTCCCTCTAACAACTTGCCCACCACCGAGGTCAAGCTCACCGGTCTATAGTTCACTGGCTTGTCTTTACCGCCCTTCATAAACAGCGGTATCCATATTTGCAAACCTCCAGTCTTCCGGCACCTCACCTGTGACTATCGATGATACAAATATCTCATCAGGGATAGTTTGGTTGAATGAAATGGAGGAACTTAAAGAAAAAACTATGATTGTAAAAAATAAAAGTCTCAAGCTTGATTCTTCTGGCCTCATAAACTATCACCCATTTCCAGCTTCCTTTTTTTCTCTGAATGCACTATTGCCTTGAAAATGCATGCTAATGTTGCTGCAACATCATGTAACAGCACTGAAATAACCCCAACACCACGTAACAGCACTGAAATAACCCCAACATCACGTAACAGCACTGAAATAACCCCAACATCATGTAACAGCACTGAAATAACCCCAACACCATGTAACAGCACTGAAATAACCCCAACACCATGTAACAGCACTGAAATAACCCCAACATCATGTAACAGCACTGAAATAACCCCAACACCATGTAACAGCACTGAAATAACCCCAACATCATGTCACAGCACTGAAATAACCCCAACACCACGTAACAGCACTGAAATAACCCCAACATCATGTAACAGCACTGAAATAATCCCAACATCATGTCACAGCACTGAAATAACCCCTACATCATGTCACAGCACTGAAATAACCCCTACATCATGTAACAGCACTGAAATAACCCCAACACCATGTAACAGCACTGAAATAACCCCAACATCATGTCACAGCACTGAAATAACCCCCACATCATGTCACAGCACTGAATAACCCCAAAGTCATGTCACAGCACTGAAATAACCCCAACATCATGTAACAGCACTGAAATAACCCCAACACCATGTCACAGCACTGAAATAACCCCAACACCATGTAACAGCACTGAAATAACCCCAACACCATGTCACAGCACTGAAATAACCCCAACACCATGTAACAGCACTGAAATAACCCCAACACCATGTCACAGCACTGAAATAACCCCAACATCATGTCATAACACTGAAATTACCCCAACATCATGTCACAGCACTGAAATAACCCCAACATCATGGTCACAGCACTGAAATAACCCCAACATCATGTCACAGCACTGAAATAACCCCAACACCATGTCACAGCACTGAAATAACTCCAACATCATGTCACAGCACTGAAATAACTCCAACATCATGTCACAGCACTGAAATAACCCCAACATCATGTCACAGCACTGAAATAACCCCAACATCATGTCACAGCACTGAAAGAACCCCAACATCATGGTCACAGCACTGAAATAACCCCAACATCATGTCACAGCACTGAAATAACCCCAACATCATGTCACAGCACTGAAATAACCCCAACATCATGTAACAGAACTGAAATAACCCCAACATCATGTCACAGCACTGAAATAACCCCAACATCATGTAACAGCACTGAAATAACCCCAACATCATGTCACAAAACTGAAATAGCCCCAACATCATGTCACAGTACTGAAATAACCCCAACATCACGTAACAGCACTGAAATAACCCCAACACCATGTCATAACACTGAAATTACCCCAACATCATGTCACAGTACTGAAATAACCCCAACATCATGTCACAGCAGTGAAATAACCCCAACATCATGTCATAACACTGAAATTACCCCAACATCATGTCACAGCACTGAAATAACCCCAACATCATGTCACAAAACTGAAATAACCCCAACATCATGTCACAGTACTGAAATAACCCCAACATCACGTAACAGCACTGAAATAACCCCAACATCATGTCACAAAACTGAAATAACCCCAACATCATGTCACAGCACTGAAATAACCCCAACATCATGTCACAGCACTGAAATAACCCCAACAACATGTCACAGCACTGAAATAACCCCAACATCATGTAACAGCACTGAAATAACCCCAACATCACGTAACAGCACTGAAATAACCTCAACATCACGTAACAGCACTGAAATAACCCCAACATCATGTCACAGCACTGAAATAACCCCAACATCACGTAACAGCACTGAAATAACCCCAACATCATGTCACAGCACTGAAATAACCCCAACATCACGTAACAGCACTGAAATAACCCCAACATCATGTCATAACACTGAAATTACCCCAACATCATGTCACAGCACTGAAATAACCCCAACATCATGGTCACAGCACTGAAATAACCCCAACATCATGTCACAGCACTGAAATAACCCCAACACCATGTCACAGCACTGAAATAACTCCAACATCATGTCACAGCACTGAAATAACTCCAACATCATGTCACAGCACTGAAATAACCCCAACATCATGTCACAGCACTGAAATAACCCCAACATCATGTCACAGCACTGAAAGAACCCCAACATCATGGTCACAGCACTGAAATAACCCCAACATCATGTCACAGCACTGAAATAACCCCAACATCATGTCACAGCACTGAAATAACCCCAACATCATGTAACAGAACTGAAATAACCCCAACATCATGTCACAGCACTGAAATAACCCCAACATCATGTAACAGCACTGAAATAACCCCAACATCATGTCACAAAACTGAAATAGCCCCAACATCATGTCACAGTACTGAAATAACCCCAACATCACGTAACAGCACTGAAATAACCCCAACACCATGTCATAACACTGAAATTACCCCAACATCATGTCACAGTACTGAAATAACCCCAACATCATGTCACAGCAGTGAAATAACCCCAACATCATGTCATAACACTGAAATTACCCCAACATCATGTCACAGCACTGAAATAACCCCAACATCATGTCACAAAACTGAAATAACCCCAACATCATGTCACAGTACTGAAATAACCCCAACATCACGTAACAGCACTGAAATAACCCCAACATCATGTCACAAAACTGAAATAACCCCAACATCATGTCACAGCACTGAAATAACCCCAACATCATGTCACAGCACTGAAATAACCCCAACATCATGTCACAGCACTGAAATAACCCCAACATCATGTAACAGCACTGAAATAACCCCAACATCACGTAACAGCACTGAAATAACCTCAACATCACGTAACAGCACTGAAATAACCCCAACATCATGTCACAGCACTGAAATAACCCCAACATCACGTAACAGCACTGAAATAACCCCAACATCATGTCACAGCACTGAAATAACCCCAACATCACGTAACAGCACTGAAATAACCCCAACATCACGTAACAGCACTGAAATAACCCCAACATCACGTAACAGCACTGAAATAACCCCAACATCATGTCACAGCACTGAAATAACCCCAACATCATGTCGCAGCACTGAAATAACCCCAACATTATGTCACAGCACTGAAATAACCCCAACATCATGTCACAGCACTGAAATAACCCCAACATCATGTCACAGCACTGAAATAACCCCAACATCATGTAACAGCACTGAAATAACCCCAACATCATGTCAAAGCACTGAAATAACCTCAACATCATATCACAGTACTGAAATAACCCCAACATCACGTAACAGCACTGAAATAACCCCAACATCATGTCACAGCACTGAAATAACCCCAACATTATGTCACAGTACTGAAATAACCCCAACATCATGTAACAGTAAAAGAATTAACCCCAATATCATGTCACAACACTGAAATAACCCCAACATCATGTCATAGCACTGAATAACCCCAACATCATGTCACAGTACAGAGATAACCCCAACATCATGTAACAGTAAAAAAAGTAGCCCCAATATCATGTCACAGCACTGAAATAACCCCAACATCATGTCATAGCACTGAAATAACCCCAATGTCATGTAACAGCACTGAAATAACCCCAACATCATGTCACAGCACTGAAATAACCCCAACATCATGTCACAGCACTGAAATAACCCCAACATCATGTCACAGCAATGAAATAACCCCAATGTCATGTAACAGCACTGAAATAACCCCAACATCATGTCACAGCACTGAAATAACCCCAACATCATGTAACAGAACTGAAATAACCCCATCATGTCACAGCACTGAATTAACCCCATCATGTCACAGCACTGAAATAACCCCAATGTCATGTCACAGCACTGAAATAACCCCTACATCATTCAACAGCACTGAAATAACCCCAACATCATGTAACAACACTGAAATAACCCCAACATCATGTAACAGCACTGAAATAATCCCAACATCAAGTAACAGCACTGAAATAATCCCAACATCAAGTAACAGCACTGAAATAACCTCAACATCATGTCACAGCACTGAAATAACCCCAAAATCATGTCACAGCACTGAAATAACCCCAACATCATGTCACAGCACTGAAATAACCCCAAAATCACGTAACAGCACTGAAATAACCCCAACATCACGTAACAGCACTGAAATAACCCCAACATCACGTAACAGCACTGAAATAACCCCAACATCATGTCACAGCATTGAAATAACCCCAACATCACGTAACAGCACTGAAATAACCCCCAAATAACGTAACAGCACTGAAATAACCCCAACATCATGTCACAGCACTGAAATAACCCCAACATCACGTAACAGCACTGAAATAACCCCAACATCACGTAACAGCACTGAAATAACCCCCAAATCACGTAACAGCACTGAAATAACCCCAACATCATGTCACAGCACTGAAATAACCCCAACATCACGTAACAGCACTGAAATAACCCCAACATCACGTAACAGCACTGAAATAACCCCAACATCACGTAACAGCACTGAAATAACCCCAACATCACGTAACAGCACTGAAATAACCCCAACATCACGTAACAGCACTGAAATAACCCCAACATCATGTCACAGCATTGAAATAACCCCAACATCATGGTCACAGCACTGAAATAACCCCCAAATAACGTAACAGCACTGAAATAACCCCAACATCATGTCACAGCACTGAAATAACCCCAACATCACGTAACAGCACTGAAATAACCCCCAAATCACGTAACAGCACTGAAATAACCCCAACATCATATCACAGCACTGAAATAACCCCAACATCATGTAACAGCACTGAAATAACCCCAACATCATGTCACAGCACTGAAATAACCCCCAAATCATGTCACAACACTGAAATAACCCCAACATCATGTCACAGCACTGAAATAACCCCGACGTCACGTAACAGCACTGAAATAACCCCAATGTCATGTCACAGCACTGAAATAACCCCAACACCATGTCACAGCACTGAAATAACCCCAACATCATGTAACAGCACTGAAATAACCCCAAAGTCATGTCACAGCACTGAAATAATCCCTACATCATTCAACAGCACTGAAATAACCCCAACATCATGTAACAGCACTGAAATAACCCCAAAATCATGTCACAGCACTGAAATAACCCCAAAATCACGTAACAGCACTGAAATAACCCCAAAATCACGTAACAGCACTGAAATAACCCCAAAATCACGTAACAGCACTGAAATAACCCCAACATCATGTCACAGCACTGAAATAACCCCAACATCACGTAACAGCACTGAAATAACCCCAACATCACGTAACAGCACTGAAATACCCCAACATCATGTAACAGCACTGAAATAACCCCAACATCATGTAACAGCACTGAAATAACCCCAACATCATGTAACAGCACTGAAATAACCCCAACATCATGTCACAGCACTGAAATAACCCCCAACATCAAGTAACAGCACTGAAATAATCCCAACATCAAGTAACAGCACTGAAATAACCCCCAAATCATGTCACAACACTGAAATAACCCCCAAATCATGTCACAACACTGAAATAACCCCAACGTCACGTAACAGCACTGAAATAACCCCAACATCATGTCACAGCACTGAAATAACCCCAACATCATGTCACAGCACTGAAATAACCCCAACATCATGTCACAGCACTGAAATAACCCCAACATCATGTCACAGCACTGAAATAACCCCAACATCATGTCACAGCACTGAAATAACCCCCAAATCACGTAACAGCACTGAAATAACCCCAACATCATGTCACAGCACTGAAATAACCCCCAAATCACGTAACAGCACTGAAATAACCCCAACATCATGTCACAGCACTGAAATAACCCCCAACATCACGTAACAGCACTGAAATAACCCCAACGTCACGTAACAGCACTGAAATAACCCCAACATCATGTCACAGCACTGAAATAACCCCAACATCATGTCACAGCACTGAAATAACCCCAATGTCATGTCACAGCACTGAAATAACCCCAACATCATGTAACAGCACTGAAATAATCCCAACATCAAGTAACAGCACTGAAATAACCCCAACATCAAGTAACGGCACAGAAATAACCCCAACATCAAGTAACGGCACTGAAATAACCCCAACGCCATGTCTGGCACTGAAATAATCCCAACCTCATGTAACAGTACTGAAATAATCCCAACGTCATTCACAGCACTGAAATAACCCCAACATCATGTCACAGCACTGAAATAACCCCAATGTCATGTCACAGCACTGAAATAACCCCAACATCATGTAACAGCACTGAAATAATCCCAACATCAAGTAACAGCACTGAAATAACCCCAACGCCATGTCATGCACTGAAATAATCCCAACCTCATGTAACAGTACTGAAATAATCCCAACGTCATTCACAGCACTGAAATAACCCCAACATCATGTCACAGCAATGAAATAACCCCAAGTCATGTCACAGCACTGAAATAACCCCAACCTCATGTAACAGTACTGAAATAATCCCAACGTCATTCACAGCACTGAAATAACCCCAACATCATGTCACAGCACTGAAATAACCCCAAGTCATGTCACAGCACTGAAATAACCCCAATATCATGTCACAGCACTGAAATAACCCCAACATCACGCATGAATCTGTCCCTGTCACTGCACTGAAATAACCCCAACATCACGCGTGTATCTGTCCCTGTAACAGCACTGAAATAACCCCAACATTACGTGTGAATCTGTCCCTGTAACAGTACTGAATTGGATCCAATGCATCAAAAATTGTATCGGTTAGTGAGATTAGTGAACTATCTTAATTCTTTACTAGCCTTTGACAAGCCCAATCATACAGTTGTCCTCTGGTGCCTAGTGTCTCTTTTGCAGTTCAGTGGGACTGCCATTGCTTAGCAGAATTGACTTTTACATATTCATAGTTAGATCATTTCCAGCAATGACTTCTCTTCCCATGTACATTACCCCTGGATTACTAAGGATATCATTGGCTTCTGCTCTTTCTTCCCTTTCTACATGACTTGGTAATAACATCTTACATGTACACAACTGAAGACCTGTTCTCTGTCCCTTTGATAACACCTTAATCTTTGTTCTGCCTCTGTGTTACAAGGTTGCTTGCCTCACATAAAGTTGAGAATAAGTTCAATTTCCTCCAACAACCAATTTCCAGTCACTTGACGCCATTTTGAACTTGTTGCGCCACAGTAAATGCCCATAGCCCAAATTTCAATTGAAAGAGGGAAGGTTTGGACTTTAGTTCAGTTCAGAATTTTGCATTCAGATACTCAGTGTGAGGCTGTAAGAAACATTCACTTTATATTTTGGAATTGCCACTCTGCACTGATGTCACTGTTAGAAATAGAAGTGAACATACAATGAGAAAGAAGTAATTGGCATGAAGCAACTCATCTAATGGGATCTTTCCAGAAGTTGAGAGTTCAGTGTTTGTGGCCATCAGAAGCACTGTAGAGTGGGGTCCAGTACTCTCAGACACTTCTTTGATATTGTGCTGTGGAAACGTTTAAATCCACCTGACAGCATAGACAGAGTATTGGTTTAACATTATTTCTGACAAAGGGACAGAGCACTGAACAAGAAATCATTGAAGCCTGTGACAAAGGCAATGTAATAAATGTAATGGCCAGGGATCTTTAATCTTCCTATCGATGGCACAAGTCAAATTGGCAAAGTGATGTGGAAAATGGGTAAACATTGTTTCCACATCTACCTTGCCAAGTTGCCTTTGGCTTTTTCACATTACAATCATGTCTTGTTCTTAGTCTTCCAAACTGTAGCAAATACAAGTACAGCCTGATTGTACAGCCCATCCAACTGTACAGCCCATCCAACTGTACAGCCCATCCCACCGTGCAGCCCATCCCACTGTGCAGCCCATCCCACCGTGCAGCCCATCCCACCGTGCAGCCCATCCCACTGTGCAGCCCATCCCACTGTGCAGCCCATCCCACCGTGCAGCCCATCCCACCGTGCAGCCCATCCCACCGTGCAGCCCATCCCACCGTGCAGCCCATCCCACTGTGCAGCCCATCCCACCGTGCAGCCCATCCCACCGTGCAGCCCATCCCACTGTGCAGCCCATCCCACCGTGCAGCCCATCCCACTGTACAGCCCATCCCACTGTGCAGCCCATCCCACCGTGCAGCCCATCCCACCGTGCAGCCCATCCCACCGTGCAGCCCATCCCACTGTGCAGCCCATCCCACCGTGCAGCCCATCCCACCGTACAGCCCATCCCACTGTACAGCCCATCAACTGTACAGGCCGTCTGACTTTTCTTAAGAAGATATCCTGTACACTCCAGGTACATAAACATTCTCTGAACTGCTTCTAATGCATTTACTCCCTTCTTTCAGTAAGGTGACCGGTGTTGTACACAATAATCTGGTTGTGGCCCCTCCACACACCCATGCCCTGTATGACCAGAAGATAATCTCACTACTTTTGTTCAATCTTCTGACAATCAATGATAACTGCTTTTCTAATTACTTGCTGTACCTTCATACTAATCTGCTGTGATTCATGCTCTCGGAAACTGATCCCTGTGCATTGCAGAGCTCTGCAACTGCTCACCATTTAGATAATATGCTCTTTTTTATTCTTCTTACCTAAATGGACAATATTACATTTTCCCCCATTATCCATCTACCAAAACTTTGCCTGCTGACTTAACCTATTTAGATCCCTCTGCAGACTCCTGATGTCCATTTCACCTACTTCCGTACTTATCTTTGTGTCATCAATAAATTCCGACCCTTCACCTAAATCATTTCTATAAACTGTTAAAACTTGAGGCCTTAACACTGATGCCCTAAGGCATTACATCTTGCAAACCAGAAAATTAGCTATTCATGCCAATTCTCTTTCCTGTTACCTGGCAATTTCCTATCCATGTCAATATGTTACTTCCTGCAATACCTTTAATGTAACCTTCAGAACAGTTCTGAAAATGGCCACTGGACCCAAAACGTTAACTTTGCCGTCTCTCTATAGAGGCGCGTGACCTGCTGTGTTTTCCAGCAAATTTATGTTTTTGTTTCTGATTTCCAGCATCTGCAGTTCTTTGGTTTTCTTGTTTACTATTTACTCGGTATGGGCGGCACGGTGGCTCAGTGGTTAGCACTGCTGCCTCACAGCACCAGAGTCCCAGGTTCGATTCCAGCCTCGGGTGACTGTCTGTGTGGAGTTTGCACATTCTCCTCGTGTCTGTGTGGGTTTGCTCTGGTTTCCTCCCACAGTCCAAAGATGTGCAGGCCAGGTGAATTGGCTAAATTGTCCTGTAGTGTTCGGTGCATTAGTCAGAGGGAAATGGGTCTGGGTGGGTTGCTCTTCAGAGGATCGGTGTGGACTTGTTGGGCTGAAGGGCCTGTTTCCACACTGTAGAGAATCTAATCTACTTCCCTTGTGATTATACATTTCTTGAATCATTCCTTTCCTTTATATCCTGATTCACAGCCTTTTCTGTGATATTACTCTTATCCTTTACAGTATAAAATCCCTCAATGAGAGGGATCCTGTTGGCAAAGAGGTTATTGACTGGGGTTGTTAACCTGGGCCAATCAGAAAGCCCTCGTTAACCAATATAAACAGGGGATTCACACCATGGGTTCTGGGGATAAAATAAGCACTACCGCATTTAGGTGGTAGTGTGGGGGTTAAAATAAAAAAAAAGAAAAAAAAAACCAGGAGAAAGGGCAGTGTTTGTCAAAAAAAAAATAAACAGGGGATTAAAAAATATAAACAGTGGATTTAGAATCTCCTCAGTTCAGGGGACTGATTCTGAGCTGGCTAGCCACAGCCCAGTGTACTGTGCACAAGTCAATAAAGGGTGAGTTGCTGACAGGATACCAGTCTCTAAGCAATATCTTACCTGCCATCTCCTTGTTTAACCATTCCTGATTCTCCAGACTCACTTTCTATAGGACCAATGCTCCCTTTGTTATTTCTTTCATTTTTTTCAACATCTGGAGAATATTACCAATATTTTTATATTTCTAGTTAGCTTTCTTATGTATTCTGATTTGCCCTTCCTCATTATCTGTAAGCTATTTTGTGTGTTTTCCATATTTTGTCCAATCCTCTGACCAGCCACCCTTCTTTGCATGATTATATGCTTTTTAAAAAATTTGACATTATTGTTAACTTTTTTAGTTAACCATGATGGTGGGTCCTTACTTGGAATTTTTCTTTCTTATTAGAATGTACCTTTCCTCTGTATTCTTTAATGCCTGCTACTGTATTGCTATTGACCGGTCATTTAAATCTACCATTATTACCTAGGAGTGCCTTCACTACAAGATTATTAATTAATTCCATCTCACTGCATAATACCACATCTACTATAGCCTGTTCGCTGGTTGGCTCCAGATTGTACTGTTTCAAGAAATTATCATCTCAAACATACTATGAACTCCCCATTTAGACTACCTTTGCACATCTGAATTTTTTTTCAATCTACACGTACATTAAAATTTCCTAGGATTATTTCCATGCTTTTCTGACAAACTTCCATTATTTCTTCCTTCATTCTCCATCTAGTGTGTGGTTACTTTTAAAGAGCCTTTGCACCACTTTGACAAGTGAATTCCTATCATTCTGGATTCCGATGTCCACCCAGACTCTGCTTCTAAGTCCTGGGTTCATTAATTCAGATCATCTCTCTCTATTGTGACAGTACCATCATAATTAACAAAGGCACTCCTCCCATTTTTCCGAGTCTCCTGTCCTTACTGTCCTGTACTTCCAATATTCAGGTTCCAATCTGTCATCTTGCAGCCATGCGTCTGTCTTATAGCACAGCCCTAGAGCTAGTGTCCTTACAGTTGGGATGTTGTTCAATCTACAATCCAAAACCAAAACTATTCTGATCTCATTCATCGGACTTTAATATGCAGAGGATACTTGTGTGTGCTCAGAAATTAAGTTTCAGTCATTGTCAACTCCTTTTCTGAAGGATAAGAGAAAATGGATTTTCATAAAACAGACTGAAAATATAAGTCCTTTTCTAACCCACTTTCACAATACTTCACCTCTGACCATCACCCCATAAAGATCAGTGCTGGAAGCTCAGCTATTTAGATACTCTGCTCATGATCTAGACAAGGAGACAGAACAAAGTATCTGTATTTACTGACCATCAAAGTTAGCCGGGAACACAAGCTACGAGAACACTGAAGACTTTAAAGAGGTAAAGACAGATTAGGTACATGGACAACAAGATGGCAGATGGAGTAACATGTTGGAAAGTGTGATGTTATTCACCATGGTTTTTAAGAACAGAAAGGTAGAATATTTTCTAAAGGTGTTAAACATAACTATTGGTGTTCAGAAGAACTTGGGTGTACTTGTCAAAAAACGTAATGTAGCATGCAAGTGAGAAATTAGAAAGATAAATATCATGTGAGTCTTTATTGCAAGGGAACTGGAGTTAAAGAATAAAGAATCTCTTCAACGACTATACAGAGCTTTATAGAGAACACAAAAGGATCGGTGTGTCCAGTTTTTGTCACCATATTTGAAGAAGGATATTCTTGCACTGGAGATGATACAATAAAGGTTCATTAAATTGGTTCCTGAGATGAGAGAGTTGTAGTTCCTATGATAAGAAGCAGGGGAAATCTGAATGCGTATTTTACGGAGTTTTGAAGAATGAGGCGCAATCTAATTGGAACATGGAAAATGCTGAAGCAACTTGACAGGACAGACACTGAAAGATTGTTTTCCCTGGAACAGGAATTTAGAAAATGAGGCAACAATCCCAGGAACATAGGCTATCATTCAAGCTGGAGATGAAGAGAAATTCCTTCACTCCAAGGATTATGAACCTTCTGAATTCGTATCCTTAAAAGGAATGTGCATGCTCTAACTGAACCTACTTAAGGTTGATACAGAGATATTTTGGTTTCTTGAAAAATCATGGAATGATTACAATGAGAGAGGTGTTCTCTGAAACACCAACTCACCTTGCTCCCATTTCCTTGATATATTGAAGGGATACAGGAAGTGGATAGGAAGGTGGAATTGAAGCTGAAAGTCAGTACTGATCATGTTGAATGGCAGAGCCAGGTACCCCGTTCCTTTTTTGAACCTTCATGCTCTGTTTTCCTCTATCTTAGTTCGATACTAAGATAATGTATATCTTTATCTGTTTATTTCAGTGGGTGACAGCTAACTTAACTAACTGTACATCCAGAAAGTTGAAGCAAACCAGACCCTAGGCCAGAAAAGATTCTTCAGTAAGCGGTAGATCTCTCATCTTCAGCTGCTTCATCAATAACCTTCCCTCCATCATAAGGTCAGAGGTGGGGATGTTCGCTAATGATTGCACAATGTTCAGCATTATTCATCACTCCTCAAATACTGAAGCAGTTCAGTTCAAATACACAAGATCTGGACAATATCCAGGCTTAGGTTGATAAATAGCAAGTAACATACGTGACACTCAATGTTAATGACCCTCAGAAAAAATCTAACTATTTCTCTTGATGTTCATTGGCATTATCATTGCTGAATTCCCCCAATATCAACAATAGCTTTAGCTCACTTTGTGACACCCTATAGTTGTGAAAGGAGATATTTATGTGCACATCCTTTTTTTTAGTAAATTACATGTGCCAAGATATATGCTATGTAGAAATGATTGAGAATGTATATGAGAGCAGGCACTCTCGTGGTAGTAGGAATGAGGAATCTAAAGTGTGTTAATTGGAAGCTATGCAGGCTGAAGGAAAAGGACGCACAATATTGAATTTATCAAGATGACATTAAAAAAAGGACCCCTATAAGAAAGAGATTTCAAGCTGTACTGATAAGAGATAAATTACTGAATATAGTAGAAAATGGACTAGATTTTACTGCACACAACCATAGCCTTATTTATTAAAGTACCATATTTTAAAGTCAATGCTAACAGACAATTATGCATTCAGTTATTGTATTGAATCAATAAGGAAACATATTTAAAATAGTGCCCACTTCATGGCTAAATTCAATAGGAGGTTTGACGGGAAGAACAGACTATAACATTTAGATTTTGTGTTTTAAAGACTACAAGCAGTCCCCAGGTTGTGAATGGTTTCCATTCTGGAGTCCGTACTCAGGTTGGTACATTTGCAAGTCAGAATACAAAGCAGGTCAAAGTAAAGGAGCTGTTCTTAGTTGAGTCTTTAAAATTACACCCCTGAATGGGATCACATTTATAAATATGAGTGTTCATAAATTGATGACCCCTTGTAATTACGAAGACCAAAGGAAGAAATTGAGTGCAATGGACTTGGAAGAAACGTTTAGCTGGCTAAACTATATACTAGAAGTAAAATCGGTTTAATTTTTATTCAAGAATTTGAGAATGTGACATATATCACCTCAGTAGACCACAATTTCAGTCAGCAGAGGTATCTGAAAGGGAAATCAGAATGTTATAGAATATATAAGATAGGAAATTGGCATCAAAAAGATCTGCTTGTTTGCCAAAGGGAATATAGTGGGACATTACCATTCGAACACCATCATGATCATAACAAAATTTCCCGCAGGTCCTAACAGACAGGAGGCCAACTTTAAAGGGATAGCAGCATCCCAAGGTGGAAAGGAAGATCTTAGTTTTAGGGTTACACCCCTAGGTAGTATGTCATTGGAAGAATTGGTTTTTAGTTGTTGCTCAACAGACTATTATTCCCATTCCGTCTTTGCAGCCCAGGAGTTGGTAGCTTTAGGGGTTGAAACACAGGGAATAAACCATAGGGTCTACTGACAATGTTCTATTGTCATGTAGCCTCTGTTGCTTGGTTAGAGCAACCTGAATTTAGTTTGGGTTGGAGATGTAGCCATAGAACCTTAACTATTGCTTCACTACTGTACTGAATCATTTTGCAGTGAAATCCAAGTCGATCAACAAAATGGTACAGTTTGCTCAGGATGCTGGACTCCTAAAATATTCTAATGGTTTTTGCCAAATGTGTATGTAGACTACTATTCACAAGGCAAGTAATTAACATGGTGATGCAGTCTAAAATTGATGAATTGTTACATGGACTTGCTAAGGTTTAGGATTTGAAATTAGCTGGAATTAAACTATGCCACATCTGTGTGTAATTATGTCAGTGAGAGGCTGCTTTCTACTAGTATGTGGAAGTAAAAACTGGGACTGGGTATGAGTGAAACAAACATACCTTTCCATTTCAGTGCACCAGAGAATGTCTTCCTTCTCATTCATTAGGACTGGGAAATGCTGGTCTTTGCCCTGCTTGACAGAATTAGATCTAGTGGTGATGGTTCGCACTTTGTTGAACTAAAAGAAAAAAGTTATGCTTAAAACCAAAAGAAAATTGAAACAACAATACAAATCCTAAACTTAGTGAAATGAATATAAGTTTTCATTTTACAAAATAATAATGAGGAATTATAATATGCACAATTATTTTTATGTTTCATATCGAAACATGATCTCTAAGTTTCAAATCACTTTAATGTTCCACACAAACAGAAAACATGTTAAACAGGTGCAGTTTTCTGGAACTGAGCACATCATTAAATAAACAGATAGTCTAGGTTTGATATTTTCTAACCTGGTATTTTATGTCATTGACAATCAATGTTCATTGATAGGAAAAGGATCAATATGTTTGCCTAATTATAATTTTGGAAACAATACAATACTATACAATAATAATTAGAACCATCAAATCAAAATGAAGGCAAATGATTAATGTTGTTTCCTTTACATTATGGGTAGGGATTGGATCCTTTTCATAGAACAGAGGGCAAAACTTGGGAAAATGTAAATATGGGATTCTGAGGACCTAAAAACATTGCTGAAATCTGAACAACAGAAATATGGCACATAGTCAAATAAATAGTTATAAGTTAGAGATTCAAATGTGACAAAAGTAATGCTCAGCTCTGTCCTACAACCTTTCTGACTCATGCAGGCCAACATGTGATCTTGTGTTTAGAGTCATAAAAACATGGGAGAGGCAAACAAGTAGCTTTAGAAATACTGGTTGCGAACATTTTAATATTTTTACAATCCCTTTATGTTAGTATATATTTAAAGAAAGCATACTGTTAGGATGTTTATCAAACACAATGAATTATGAAAATAATCAAGAATTCATAATTTTGTGATAACTGGCATAGCAGACACCTATTAACTCCATTCCACAGCATAATATTTTGACTGTTTACTAAACAATTGAGCAAACCGAGTGATTATAATCAAAACAAATTGACATCTGGTATGGAAATACAAATATTTAGCAGCATGTGTACAAATCTTCCCAAGAATTTAGTGCCAGCATCATAGTATGATTCTTAATTTTAATATGCAATTTCTGTCCAAATTTCATTAATCTATGCAAGATGTTCCAGCAGTTAATGTCCTTTTATCTTCTCTAACACACTAGCAGAAGTACTGCGGGAAAGTTGGGTCCCTTTATAACCAGGCGTTAGTGGGGTTATGGGTAGTTGTCATGAATCACAATTAGAATGGTATTCCTTTTTCTTACCAGCAACTATACTGTTGTGTTGGTGGAACAACTGAAAGTTGTGCAACATTAGTAACTGTCACGTATTTGTATTGTGACAGTAATTGGTTACTGTACATTAACTTGTAAGTTCTTATTTCTCTGATATGAGATGTGCTGGACGTTAGTGAGCTGAGAGGCCTTCTTATTCAGAAATGCTGCTGCCTAGTGTCCAGGTTCCCTTATGGCAACATTGTACAGTCAATGATGCCCTGGCCATGAGGAAAATCAGCACTCCTATAAATCCCACACTTTCTCACAATGACTGCTGCGGTCATTCTGGTTGGAGGTGGGGGTGAGGTTGCACTGCTTAGCTCTGGCAAATGGGACATTGATGAGTAATCGAATGCAGCTGTTGAGTGGCAAGTGTGGAGAAGGTTTTTTATAGCAAGCTGGAAGAAGGCAACAGCAAACAGGTTAAGGACGTAATGTCTTTGACAGTCGCTGGTGAAGCATGGTTCCTAGTCTGCAGTCACAAGTCCGGTTGCAGGAGGTTCCTTAAATCTGCAAGAGTCTGCTTGAAGAGGAGGAACAGGCACTGCTCTTCAAATGGAGCCAAGAAAATGAGATTTGGACTGTACACCTTGTATTATTGGAAATGTGCCCTTATGAGTTTCCACTCTCACCAACCTCACCCCTCACTTTTTCTGCCATCCTTACCTGTTGCCTTTTAATATGCTGAGCTGTTGCTGATACTGAGGGCAGGATTTTCCCATGGCTGCTGGAAGTTCAGTGACAGGAACAAATGGAGGTCAGGCTCCAGCACTTGCTGGTGCAACCATTGCCCAATCATTCCAGAGGTGGCCTCTTAATTCGCTACCTTTACAACTCTGGTAGTCCAATTAGAGGACCAACAGCTCCAATGGGGAGGTAGTCACTGCTCAGATAAATTAGAGATCACTTCTGTCTGTACGTGAAGTTAAATGGCTCTGGGCAAAGCTGTAAGGAGCAAAGTGAAGGGCCATGGGTGTTCCCTTTCTTGTCCATACACCGATCAGAGTGATGTGAAGTATCTGGCTCAGTGATCCCCTAGCTTGCTACAAGGAAGCTGGCTCCCTAGAAACAGCAGCTTCCACATACAGTGCGGGAGCTGCTCCACAGGCTGCAACATTTCAGAACACAAACAGAATCATATCTAACTGGGGCTGTAATCAGTCCAACTGGCACACGCAGTCAATCCCAATCTCTACCTGCCCATGAGAAACTTCCCTGTAATGTCCCAAGGTGGCTCCTCACTAAGTTTCTGGATCAATCACACTCCCAAGCCCATAATCTTTGGCTGGACTATATTTTGCAGTGTACCTCTACCTTTAACAATAACTCTGGGAAGAATAGCACTCATGATAAGCAGATAAAACATATTGAAGGCAAGTAAGGTAAGCAATGTCAGAGATAATGACAATGAAAAGTGGAAAATCTCCTGGTGATCCAAAAATCATCATGTTACACAGATCCTTTGATCAAATTACCTGCAAATAAATTCCCCTTTAAATACTGTTTCAGTGGCTCTTCTGGGCTGGCAGGATTAAAATGGTCCATTATACTTCAGGAGGACTGCACTTCCATTTGTCACTGCATGCAGGTGACATTCAAAGAAATGGTCTAGTAACCCACTTAATTAAATACTATAGTTACTTTAAATATTTTAAATTCCCAGTCTCACTATTAATAACAAATACATTTAGATTTGAAGTCAAGGGCAAGTTTTCATCACTTACGAAATAAAATTTGAATTTTAATCTCTTAACCTTTGATGCTGTTTCAATGAAGCACAACATTTGCAAAAAATGGGTACAAAAAAGTTTCCTGAATGAATTATCTTGATAGGGTTGATATAAATATTGGTTCCAAAATCTTCTGCAGGCTAGGTTCAGTTGGTAGTATTCTTATCGCTGTATTGAAGTTATGGGTTCAAGTTGTCTTCACAATTTGCACACATCCTGATTCCCAATGCAATACTGCAGGTTTGCTATTTTGCGATCATTGATACCTTTCAGCTGAGGCTTTAGAACAAAGCTCTCGTGCTTAAACTTGTAGTTCCCATGGTTGTTACTACTCAGAACTGGGACAGTTTTCTGAATATCCTGGCAAATAATCCTCCCTTAACTAACAGCACAGATTAACTGTCTATTCATCATTCTGTTTTTAGATCGTAAAATGTACGTAAAATGGCTACAACATTTATAGCACATAACAAGAATCACCAGGCTTCAAAGTAATTTTTTTGCAAAAGCTTTGCGGCATTTTGAAAGTATTGATATGACCTATTATATACATGGGCCCTTTATTTTATCAATGGACAAGATAAAAAAAAAAGTATATTCCACAGTTTGCCTCTTGAATGCTGCCCATTCGATCCAAATAGGAGGTACTCAACTGGTGAAAACATTGGCATTTGAAGCCTTAATTAAAAATGAAAAGGTTGATGCGCCAACCAGAATTTCCAGGTTAACAAATTAAAAAACAAATTTTAGTTCAAACATAGAACATAGAAAAATACAGCGCAGTACAGGCCCTTTGGCCCTCGATGTTGCGCCGATCCAAGCCCACCTAACCTACACTAGCCCACTATTCTCCATATGCCTATCCAATGCCCGTTTAAATGCCCATAAAGAGGGAGAGTCCACCACTGCTACTGGCAGGGCATTCCATGAACTCACGACTCGCTGAGTAAAGAATCTACCCCTAACATCTGTCCTATACCTACCACCCCTTAATTTAAAGCTATGCCCCCTCGTAACAGCTGACTCCATTGTTGCCATTGTTAGGAAAACACACAAGTATTGGGCAAAATAACAAAACATTTAAAATACAAATAGAAGGAGCTCATTTCAAATCTGTAAGTCAGCTTGGTATGAGAAAATCCTTTGACAGTCCAGTTTTAATTTTTGCTTTCAAATGGAATATCATGTTATTAGAAAAGGCTCAACAGAGAATACAAGATTGAATAGCTACACACAGAGGACTTTAACTGTAAAGAGTCATTATGTAACCAAAAACTTTTCTTTCTTGTCAAGTGGTGACAAAAATTTTTAAGACTTCGGTTGGATTCTCCAAGTCTGAAATAGCTAAAGTTTACTGGTGTACACAAAATTCCTGAACCAGAAATCATTGATTCAAGATGAGGAAAATAAAATTACATTAGCTCTTCAGGTCAAATTTTGTGCCGAGAAGCTTGATATATGTATGTAAAGTTGCAGTTTGAAACCGTGGGAGGTTTGAGGTTGCTGGCATTTGAAAGGGTTCATTTAAAATGATATTGAGGAAAAGCTTTGGAAAGAAAGGGGTTTAATCATTTGTCTTACCCAAAATGAGTTGCTGAGATCTCACAGCAGCAGCCAGATTTTGCACAGATCATAGAGAAGCTCCTGGGAATTGGAAATGTGAAGGGGGAGGCACTTACTTGTGCAGAAGGTAAATTTCACTTTACAATGGTGGGATCAAAATTGGAAAGTAAGTTGGCAGTGGGTGAAAGGTGGTTTGTGACTCCTGACAACAAACAGTGAGAGCCTATTTTTAAACGGATTAGCATGTTACACACACTTGTTAAAACACTTGGTTATCAGATGAAATGCTACCATTGTGATTAAGTTGGCAGTAAATGGGAAACATGCACCTTCAGATTCATGACCAGTTAAAGATGGCATGCAGCAGGTGAGGTAGGCTTGCTGTCAGCTTTGGAATTAGTAGCAGCTGCTTTTCTTGTGTAGGGAATTTTGTTGGACCAAGGAGGCAAGACTAAGCCCATGAGATGGTTGTTTAGGAACTTGGCACATGGCTATCCATGGAAAGGATGTGGAAGGTTGGGGTACGGCTGTTTGTGGCAGGGAGGGTATTCATGGCATAGCCATCTGAAGGATGAAGGACTGGATCAGAGTCATTCAAAGAAGGATGATAGGGAAAGAGGAAAAGAGTTGGATGACACAGAAAGTTAATTTCTGTTGAAGGCAGTTCAAGCATGACAGGGGAGATCAAGCATAATTGAGAATAGGTCAAGGGTGATAGAACAACAAGATTGACAGTTGGCAGGTCTGGAGTATTAGGGAGCAGTTCAAGGTTAACAGTTGATCAAGGGTATTGGTGAGGTGGCTTGAAGGTCATAAAAGTCAGGATTGGGGTTTTGAAGGGAGGGTAAGCACTGATGGAGGGAAGGTCAAAGGTGACTGAGAGAGAGGGAGAGACAGACAGACAGAGAGGATAGGGTGATAGCTCCAGCTCCAGGTATAAAAGTCTGGCAAGGAGGAGTGGATGAAGTTCCAAATCCTTCCTTCAGACAGGCAGAATGATACTGCTGGCTTTCATGTGGAAGATACCTGTCTGGACGCTGCTTAAATACAGTGCCTTGCACCTTTGAACATCTTAACTGCAAGGTGATTTGGCACAGCCACCTGATCTGCTTCAGAGCAGAAGCCCTTCTCATTTGTGGTTTCATCATAATGACCCTCATCACCACAACATGATTCTGCCCTGGTATTGTACACATTATCTATTTATCATGAAATAACTGATATGCATCAATATCTGCTTTTCATTCAGATTATCAAAGTGAAAAAAATTATAGCTAGAGCTGAAGCAATTTCCTCAGTGTTGATCATAGCTAGTGCCAGTACAGCAATTACATGCTAACAAAAAGTGTGGCCTAAATAGCCTGAAAATTTTGAGTAGCTACTTATTGTTCCATCTCTGCCATTTTTCTTGTATTTGTCACTGCAATTGCAGTTGCAAAATAATCCTGGAAACAAAAAAATTATAAACATTAATTTGAAAGCTTCAACTTACAAGCAATTTACTGACAATAATTTGATTTCACTTAAAATACTATAATAACAATTGGGTATTATCTACCAGATCCCACCAGACCTAACTAATCTGACACCCTGAAAGCAGAACCCAAGCTAATAGCTAAGAATGCCTCAAGTGGTTCTTGATGCCACCTTTTTGTTTTCAGAAAGAGAGATTGTGCAAAGCTTTAACAATCTACCCAAAATACATGGGTCTCACACTAAATCATAAGTATTGATAGATCTGAATTTTTCACAAGTTCCCTATCAAAAATGGACCAATTAGAAATACTGCAATGTCATCGACAGGATTTTTATTATTACTACGTCAGGGACTGCTATTCATCATCATAATTCATCATCCAAACCCTCAAAGTCCAAACTTGCAGTCATCTTGTGTACCTCTGTAAAATCTCTCCTCAAATCTCTACCACTCTAAGGAGAGCAGCCCTAGTTTCTCTAACTTAGCACCTAAAATCTCCTGTCCTGGGAATATTGTGATAAATCATTTCTGAACCCTCCCAAGATGTGAGGGGTCCAAGTATTTGTTGTGTTGGTTCTTTGCAGGTTTGGAAGGTGCCAAAGGAGCTTTTGGTGAGATGATGCTGTACATCTTGCAAATGGTACACACTGTTGCTACTGTGCATCAGTGGTGGAGGGATTGGATGTTGAATCAAGAAAAGAGGGTGTCAACTGAGCAGGCTGCTTTGTCTTGCCTGCTGTCAAGCTTCTTGAGTTTTTGGAGCTGCATCCATCTGGGCAAGTGGAAGGTGTTCCATCACATTCCTGATATGTACTTTGTAGATGGTAGACATGCTTGGGGGTGACAGGAGGTGAGTTACTGACTGCAGAGTTCCCAGTTTCTGACCTGCTGTGTAGCTACTGCGTGTGTACGGCTAGTCCAATCCAGTTTCTGGTCTATGGTAACCTGCAGGATCGATAGTGGGGAATTTAACAAAGGTAATGCCAGTGTACATCAAGGAACACTGGTTAGTTTCTCCCTTGATGGTGTTAGTTATTGTCTAGCTTTTGTGTGGCATGAATGTTACTTGCTTGGATGTTGTCCATGTCTTGCTTCATTTGGGTAAGGGCTGCTTCAGTATCTGAAGTGCTGTGAATGATGCTGAACATTTTGTGCAATCATTGTGAACCATCCCCACTAATGACCTAATGACAGAGGGAAGGTCATTGATGAAGAAGCTGAAGACTACTGTGCCCAGGGCACTATGCTGTTCACAGCCTGGCATAATGCCTGTGGAAGAGATTACTGATCTCTAGCTGCTGCTGTGCATTAGTGGTAGAGGGGGTGATCCTTTGTGCTGGGTATGATCAATTCTGTCCTTGCTCTGTATCTCTAAGCAGTGTCACCTTCTGTGTCCTTAATAGGACCCATTCCACCTCAGAGCTCCCACTTAATATTCATATATTGGTTGAAGATTTTTCAGAAATCTTTTATGTTAATTGCCATTTACTTACATATTTATTTTTAGTTATACTTTCTTCTTCATTTCCTCTCTCAACCTATTGTATTTCACATCCACAGTACTTATATTAATTCTATGTCAGGGTCTACTATTCATTATCAAGTTCACCAGATTCAGCACCGGAATGGATAAAAATGCCAAACAGATTTGAAAATATCAAAATCCTCAACTAAAAACCAAATCTAGTCCAGAACAAATATCTTATTTTGAAACCTGCTATTACCGAGGTCAATTAGCGATTCCGAAGTTCTTGACATTAATCTGAGGATAATTGTTTCACCTTAGGTTGTCAACTGCTTGTACATTGTTGAGCTGCTTTTGCAATTCTGAAGAGTATAACATCTTAAGCGTGAAGGATAAATCTCAGACCTATGCATAAAATACAGAATCGCTTGTCTTGCTCACAGGCAGTCCGAGACATTTTAGTTAGGTCTGGTGGGAAGTTAGTAAATAATAGCCAAACAGAATCATAACATATTTTAGGTGAAATCAAAGTTATGTCAGTAGGTTGTTTGTAAATTGTAGGCAACAAGTTAATGTTTTTTTCCTATGATTATTTTGCAACTGCAACAAAGTGTGACACTGTTGAATCCAATGACTGGAATATAACAGACATTTGCAAGATTTAAGACTTTTACATATACCAAGCAATCAAAATTAAGAGTAATCTCCTATGATATTGCTTGCAATGAATGGAAGATATACTGAAGATAGATTTACATGAACAGGTGAAACACAGAAAAAACATGCTATACACAGTACTCATATGCACATAGATACACACAATTTAATTACACTGCTATAAGTAGATTATATTTTTAGTTTATAAATACTTGAAAACAAAGCTACAACAGAGCTGTTGATTGAAGAAGTTGACATAGAAATAAATTAAGGGCAGGAATAGACCATTTGACCCTCTAGTCTACTCCACCACTTAATGAGATCAAGACTGATCTGACTGTGACCTGAAAACTACATTCGTGCCAATCCCAGATAACTCTGACTCCCTTATTCATTAAGAATCTATCCACCTCTGCCTGAAGAACATTCAATAATCTGGTCTCATCGCTCTCTGGGGAAGAGGCTTCCAAAACCACTCAATCTCACAAGAGATAAAATTCCTCCTCATTTACATCTTAAAGGAAGGACACTTTATTTTTAAACAGTCCCCTAGTTCCACTCTTTTGCACAAGGGGAAAGATACTTCCAGCATCTGTGCTGGCAAATCCCATCAAGATCTTCTATGTTCCTCTTATTAATCTAAACTTTAATACATTCAGACCCAAACTATTCCTTACAAAGGAGGAGAAAGTGAGGACTGCAGATGCTGGAGATCAGAGCTGAAAATGTGTTGCTGGAAAAGCGCAGCAGGTCAGGCAGCATCCAAGGAACAGAAGAATCGACGTTTCGGGCATAAGCCCTTCTTCAGGAAGAAGGGCTTATGCCCGAAACGTCGATTCTCCTGTTCCTTGGATGCTGCCTGACCTGCTGCGCTTTTCCAGCAACACATTTTCAGCTCTATTCCTTACAAAGTAAACCTCCCATCCCAGGTAGTTATCAATTGAGTAAACTTTCTCTGACTGCTTCTAACACATTTACACTGTTTCTTAAGTAAGGAAATGAAACCCATACACAGTACTCCAGATCTGGTCTCACCAACATTCTACATAACTTCAGCAAATTATCTCTACTTTTATTTTCCATTTCCCCCTCGCAATAAACAACAGAACATTTGCCTTTCCAATCACTTGCTGTACCTGCATAATACCTTTTTATAACTTGTACTAGCTCATGCATATCCTTTTGCACCTCAGACCTCTCAGTTTCTCTTAATTTAAATGATATGCTGCTTTCCTATTTGTATTGCCAAAATGGACAATTTCGCATTTTCCTATTTGCAATATTTTTGCTCACCCACTCAACTTATCTATCCTCCTTTTTAGACTTATTTGCTCTTCACATTTTACTTAAAAAGTACTGAAGACTTGAGCTACAGAACTCCCTGTGTCTCTAACCAAGTTGTTCCAGTACATTTACAACACTGACATCTACTCAACAATGTTGCAAATTGCCCAGGAATGAAAAATGCAGGACAAATCCAATCAATTACTGTCTTATTAGTCTATTCTTGATGATCAGAAAGGTAATGGAAGGGGTCAGTGACAGTGCTGTGAAGTGGCACTTGCAAATGAATAATCTGCTCACTGATGCTTAGTTTGGGTTCTGCTAGGGCCAGGTGACCTTTGAGTTCAGTACAGCATTGATCCAAACATGGACAGAAGAGTGAATGCAAGAGATGAGTGTATTTAACATCAATGCTGCATTTGACTGTGTGTGGAATCAAGGTGCCCCAGGAAAACTGGAGTCAGCAGTCATCTGGGGAAAACACTGCTGGTTGTTGTCATACCTGGCATAAAGGAAGGTGCTGTGGTTGTTGGGGGATCTGTCATCTTCGCCCCAGGATATCATTGCAGGAGTTCCTCGGGGTAGTATCCTCAGCTCAACCATCTTCAGTTGGTTAATCAATGACCCTCTGATCGAGACTGATCTGATTGTGGTCTGAAAACCACATTTGTGTCTACACCTGAAAACCTCTGACATCCTTTTGTTAATGAAGAGTCTATCCATGTCTGCCTTAGGAACATTAGATCAGAGTGAGGATGTTCTTTTATGATTGCACAATGTGCTATTGCACCATTTGCAACTCCTCAGTGTTATATACAGAAAGATCTGGACAACACCCAGGCCTGGACTGATGAGTAGCATGTAACGTGCGTGCCACACAAGTGTCAGGCAATGACCATCTCCAACCAGGGAGAATCTAACCATCACTCCTTGATGTATAATTGTGTTTAGCAAAGTCAGATTTATTACTAACTGGTAACATCATACAAATAACTTAACTGCAGCACAGCTCAGCTAGCATCATTGGCTTGTATTCAGCAACACCATCGCCAGCCAGGTTCTGCATACTGTCCACAAAATATTTTACTTTCCTTTGAAATTCAAAATACACACACATAATCATCAGTCCTAATGCATCAAGCATGATATAAGCATTTTGCACATGTAGTGTTGCCCTAAGTATTACAGAAAACCAAATAACCATGCAGGAAATAGATGAATCAAAAGAACAACACCAGAAAACAAAATATTTTAAAACTAATCAATTCTGTTCAGGAGTTGTCATTTATGCATTTAATTTATGCATGGTAAAATTCCCAAAACGAAGTAAGTTACTGAATAATGATTATCATAATAACTTGTCCACTTCAATATCCTAAAGCACTTCACATTTGGCATTCAGGTTTGAATATAATGACAAGGCAAACGAAGGGAGCCAGCTGAGATCACTGCCTAAGTAATTCTTTTGAGGGTGTGGAAAAGTGTAGCATGGTGTGGTTTGCAGGATCTATGGCAAATTACTAAACAGACATTTTGCAGATCATAGACATGTATTCAAGTTTGAAGTTCATGATCTGAATAGCTTTCATACACTGAGTTATACTTTAGCTTACATAATGGCATGTTATTTAAGTTAATCAACATGGGTCTACTTGCACTTCACATCAGAATTAAGTAATATTTAATTACAGTAAGTTACATCCATTTATCCAGGCACAATTTGAAAACGAGCAACACATTATCCAGTATCGCTATAATCATTCTTTTCAGTGACCTCACATCATACTGTCCCCAAACACTGGACAGTAGCTAAATAGCTCTGCGATTCAGGAAAGGAAGGAGAGAGCAAACAGGAAATACAGACACCTGACATCAGTAAATGCTAGAATCTATTATAACGTCTTGGTCACTGGGCGTCCAGAAAATTATATTATTGGGCAGAGTCAACACTGTTTTACAAAGGGGAACAATGTTAAATAATTTGTTATTTATTTTTGAGGGTGGAACTAGCAGGGTATGAAAGCAAAAGACAAAGAATGTCTGAATTTTCAAAATAATAATTAAGATGCCACAAGAAGGTTATTTAATGAAAGTTAGGGGTCACAGGATGGGGAGGGGTTATAGATTAACATGGTTTGAGGATTGAGTAATGGACAGAAAACAGGGAGAAAGGAATAAATGGATCATATTTGGGTGTATCGAGTAGAACAATGATCAATGCTATTTACAATCATTATTAATGACTTTGATATGGATACTAAGTACAACATATCTACGTTACTGCTGATAAAAAGCCAAGTGGAAAATATTTAATTACATAAGCTCGGAAGAGGACATAAAGAGTCTGCAAAGAGATGTAGACAAGAATGCGAGTGGGCAAGATTGCAGCAGATGGAATATAATGTGGAGAAGTTGATCACATTGCAAGGATTGAAGAGAAAAGTAGAGTATTATTATTAAAAATTAGGATTTTGGAAATGTTGATATTCAAAAGAACACAGAAACATATAAAATAAGATCAGGAGTCGACCATTCAAGTCTGTTCTGTCATTCAATGTGATCATGGCTGATCATCAAAACCAGTATCCTCTTCCTGTTTTTTCCCTGTACCATTTGATCACTTTAGCCTGGGTGTCCTTGTACAAGGATTATGGACATTGATACTATATTTATTTCATCACATGTATCAAGTTCAGGAATATAATCACATGAAATAACCTTTAGAAAAATGAATGTGTGTAAATTCATAAGTTGAACTGAGTACATTGACATTCTATAAATATAAGGGCGAATTCCATGGTCCTTCCCTGTGGAGAGAATCCTGGGAAATTGCAGACATTCAGCCAATGAATTGCCAATGCTATTTCATAGAACGAGAGCAACTCAAAATATCAATATCTGAATAACTTAAACCATGTATTGCTTTTAAGGTTTATGTTTACCCACAAATAAACGACTAACATCAAGGGCAAATGGCTTTCAAAGCTAAATTTCCTTATGTTTTCTCCCAAATTCTGGGACACAGGAAATAGAGGGGGGCAAGACCAGCAATTCCATGTTCAGGCCTTTTTACTCACTGTCAAAATTTCTAGTCCATTTGTGGGAAAGCACACGGTACAATTGTTGAAATTATTGCATCCAAACAAAAGATTGATATCATATGAAGTAATTCCTCCATTTGTCTACTGAGGAACGTGGGTGCCAGAGATATCTGTGTAAGCTACTGTAATGTGAAAATCAGCCCACTGAATAAAAGAAGCAAAGTTTTCTCATCAATTTTATTGCAGTAGCGCACTAATGCCACAGCCATTCAATCTTCTGAGTTTCCTCTGGAGTATTGGAGTTGCAGGTTTAATAATGCAGGCATATTCCAATACATTCAAATACTGATAACTCCAGGCTTTGAGAGAGGCAATCAGGAATACATCCATAATGTGGGTAAAAGTCTACTCAACAGACTTCTAAAGAAATGTTTCATCGGATTGAAAAAGACAAAAGCTGAGTATTTGCATCTCAATTTGATATACTGACTAGCAAGCGCGTAAATATTGTTTAAACATCTGCGCAAGCAGTCTCTTTGTAGAGGATTACTTGGATACGATGTGGTATGTGCTATGATTGAATGCAAATCTAGTTTCCAAATCCAAGTTCATGTGTACTTGGTTGGTTTTCTTGGAGTGCAAGCTCAGACTGGCTTGGGTCACTATTTAGGAAGTGGTGCTTATTTAGCAAACATTTCTCACGGATTTAGAACTGTACAGTTTTTAAGATTTTCTAGTGATTTAACTCAGAATTAGAAAAGGCATTTTTTACAAGTTTAAAAGTTTAAAAGTAAAAAAACAGCCAACGACAGGAACGTGCAGAAACACATTTCATTCAGACTTCATAATAGTTTTTATTATTAATTGTGGAATGAAAATATATGCAACTTTAAAATGTAAACACACTTTAAGAAAAAGGGTTTCGCCTATCCTTTAAGCTTCTCATAGCACTCCCTGGTTGAGCAGGTTGAAAGGTGACCAGTTCCCATACCAGTCCACATTTCTATTCAGAAGTAAGCCAGAAGTGATCAAGAAACATCCACTCTGTGTGGAGGTTTCTATCTCAAAGGTTGATGTCCTTTTGACTGCACTCCTGAAATTGTGAACTCACTGTATTTTACATATAATGAAATTCTCATGCTCTTGACTGAATCATAAAATACGGTATGAAAAATCAAGAGACAAAGTTCAGAAGTATAATTATGGCACAACGGCACAGAAACTGGTACCCAAATACACCTTCACACAGAGTTGCTAAACATGGATTCCAGCCAATGATTCTCTATATGCTGAATTCACAACCTCACCTTGGTGAACAATAAGTTGCACCAAGTTGCTATCAGCAAGAAGGGATCAATGTCAGATCCCAGGAAAAGCAAGGTAGCATGTCTACTAGTTGAAGTTAAGGCTCATGGAAACCAAGGTAAATGAGAAGCAATCACAGTAATCTACTATCTGTTTGATAATTTAGCTTCAGAATAAAGCCGTTGTCTCACGATGTTCTCATTCTCAAGATCCCACAAACGGAGTGATTCTGTTGTTGTCCAGTATGAAATTAGTGCAGTAGCCTCTGACATTGCTGGACCTTCAAGAGGGTATGGTATCCCTTCCTCACTGAGAAGATGGCCTCATATGGCATATCTGGTAAGCTGTTTAACTTGATACAACTGTTCCTCATGGTTATTGGATGCTCATCTTCTTAACTCAACACCTACGCAGGGGTCCTTCAGGCAATTGTGCTTGGCCCCACTCTATTTCTTTTCTTCATCAGTGACTTGGTGGATGTCATCAAAAGTGATGTTCTCTTTGCTGATGAAACAACCCTCTATAGAGTGGTTACCTCCCCACCTGAAAGACAAGCAGCGACTGAATCACTGCAGGAATAGACAGAATTGGACAGTGGGCGGAAAAACGGTGTGTTACCTTCAACGCTGAGTAGATCAAGTCAATTACTCGGACAAGAAAGTCTAATGTAGCCCACCCACCTCTAATCTACAAGACTGTAAACTCAGCTTAGCTCCTTAGGTGGGAAAACTGGCAGATTTGAGTTCCTCAAGAAAGCTCGGCCCTATTTGTCACCAGCAGGAAACCGTTTGTTCTACAAAGCTCATAGCTGCCGAGTGATGGAACATTATTGTCCTATTTGGGAGGCTACAGACAAAATATGTTGCCTGTTGTTGGACCTAGTCTAGTCCAAAGCCATGCAGACCAGGGAAAGAATGAGAATAGCTTAGACCACACTAGAGTCCACCTTTCAGAACATTAGAAGGACGGAGCCAGACTGTCATTCTTCCACCCAGCCTATCCATGACAGCTCAGGCCAAAATTCTGCTTTTAAGCCAGGAACGTAAGATCTGCTGATTTGCCCTCAATATTCTGTATCAATTCAAACAAATTTGCACAGAATACAGCGGCGAAGCTTAACACACCGGTTCTCCTGCCTCTCCAGACAGTGGTCATCTAGAGCTCCATTCCTAATATGCAGAACTTCAAATGTACAAGTAACCATCACTTTTCGAACCAGGTTACAAAAGACTATCTGTCATTCCCGGTCTGGCCATTGGTACCTCAGAATGATTTTCCCACACTGTTCCCCAATGTCAATTTTGTAAGACATCTGTCCTTGCTACAGCTGCACCTGTTTTATGTGTCACCCAATGTATGAAGAAATGAATATTGATAGATCGATAACTCTCCTGAGAGACGGAAGACAACTGGAGGGAGAGTTGTCCAGATTCACCCTCCTGCACAGTCCACTGGTTCTCATGGGAAGGAAGGAAAGACGTATCAGTTCCAGTGTTAACATACCTCAAAGAAATGGGGAGAAAAGTTAGCGTTGGGATTAGTGCAGAGTGGGCAGTATTTTGTTGACCATCTGTTATAAATCTCACCTGGTATTCAGTTTTACTGAAGTCAATGGAACTGAATGCCAGGTTGGGCAAATAACAGGCAGCCAACAAAATACCACCCATTTGCACTCCTGCCAAAGATGAGTTTCTACACCACAGTGTGCTTTATTTTGATTTTACATTTTTTAAACAAAAATTAATGCAATTATTATTCTTGAACCAGGTCAACATTATATATGCCAACAAGGAAGACAAAAAAGAGAGACAGTCCTGATCACAGAATGTCAGCTGTGACTTTGGTTAAGTCATATTTTGTTTTATGGGAGGTACAGAAACCCAGTTTGAATGTAGAGGGAAAGCTTTTTGAAAAGTGACCTGGATTAACTCATAATTAAAGTGTCCAAAAGGCACAAAGGTCTTCGGTTTTTGATGTTTGCAGGTCAGAGAGGAAAATGTTTACGTCCAGGATTGATAAGTAAAGATGTTAGGATGGATGAAATGTGCTGGACTATTGCTTGATACCGATGGGGGATAAGGAAGCATTGTAATGAGATTAATGAATGATATAGTGCCCATGATATGGTATATTGTGGATAATCCCTGGTACAAAAGCCTTTCATAGAATCATTGAATTCCTACAGTGTGAAAGCAGGCCATTTGTCCCATTGAGTGCACACCAATTGTCCGAAGAGCATCCCACCCAGACCAAACCCCCACCTACATTTTCCATGACTAACCACCTAGCCTACAAATCCTTGGACACTACGGGCAATTTAGCATGGCCAATCCATCTAATCTGCACATCTTTGGAATTTGGGAAGAAACTGGAGCATCTGGAAGAAACCCATGCAGAGACATGGGGAGCATGTGCAAACTACACATACAGTTGTCCGAGGCTGGAATCGAACCTGGGTCCCTGAATCAGTGAGGCAGCAGTGCTAATCACTGAACCACTCCTTTCTTCACTGCTTTCATATATTCTTAACTTCTATTGACTTCAGCCCAAGTTTTAACATACAATGTTCTCTAATTTTCCCAGTATCAAAGAGTGAACTTCATTCTAATGGAAGTCTAGGTGCTTTAAACTCAGATAAGATAAATAAGTGAAATGCTCATCAAACTTGGTCTTACTCACTATTTTATAGAAGATTGTGATTTTAATAAATTTATATATAAACCAGGAGCTAAAGATACATTTTTAAAATTTTTGAATGGTTAATGGTGACAACAAGCTTTTGTGATGTTAGTTAAGACATGAGGGCTGAATTCCAGAATAAGTGCTTCTAATGAGGAATTGTGATCCTGGTTGAAAAACCGCAAACTGTAAATTCTGCTTTTTTTTTGTTTAAATAAATAGATGGAAAAATTAAGGGATCCAGTTTTGTTATGAGTGATGCCCTCAGAGAGGTGTCTAATCATGGAATCAGCTCTAATCGTCCTTCAAATATCTATCTCTAGTAAATGGTGACAAAACTGCACCTAAAAATGAATAGCTGATTCTGGCCAGAAAACAAACGATAAGAAGATAACACAGGATATTACTTCTAGTGGCTTCAGCCAGTTTGATCAAGTGAGGATTAAGTACCATACCACATTCAAACTGCAGTTAATGATTTCCAGCAATGGCCGAAGGCCATAGTTAATGAAATATTCTCCTCTCATAATGGAGTATTTGGAAACCAAAGTTAATACAGGTAGCAGATTAAAATTATATTACTGTGCATTTAAAAGGTTGCTTTTAATAACCATGGTTGGAAAAACAGGGATTGTCGATTCTTATTTCAGATTGGTTCTAATTGGATATTAATGTGAACTACTAACAGTTCTTTTTCCCTTAACATTCATTCTCACACTGACAAGAAAATTACAATGTGGCAGAAGTGCATATTGATATTAATCTAAGGATGCTGACACTGGGAATGTAGCACACCTTTCCCTGGAGTAACATATGACTCAAACCAATTAGCTCCTGGTTTGACAACAGTGTTGCATTATACAAAGATAAAGGACAGGAAATTCAAGGGTAAGTATTGTGAATGGTACGCATTAACATCTTTATGTAACTTAGGCTATATATTTCATCAATAAAATAGTAAAGCAAACATGATTGGGTGACACCAGACAAAGAGGTTTGCCTTGGCGCATGTTCATTTCCTATGATTGGTGTCACTGTTTTTTATGTAAGCTTCTCATTATAATTTTAGCGAAAATTCAGCAATTATTGAGAAGATTTATTTTTAAAAGCAAATGATGCACACTGACACCAAAGAATGGCATAAACAAGCAGCCTAGGCAGTGTGAAGAGCTGCAAACAAATTTCAAAGGATCAGATGCATTTCTTCCAATAATTTTAAAGGTTTTTTTTTTGACTTGGAATAACAGAAATTGAAAATTCAACATGATTCCATAGGTTGTAAAAGCATGTTTAAGTACTGTGTTCCACACAGGAGAAATACCTAGGTGCTAGAAATGGGGATTTACAGCAAAGAATAACATGTTTCCATATTCAATGTTGAAAGATGCCAACTGAAGAGACAGGTAACAGAACTGTAAAATACCTACTGACAAAAATATTCCTTAAAGGCATTTTAAAATAGTTTGTTTAGCCTAATTATCTTATATTCTCTTTTGACCATTCACTATGGCTTAACATGATCAAAAATTTAAAACTTTTCCTGGTTGAATGCTGACAAATTGTACTCAATTTGTATAAGATACTATTTTAAAAGCTGAATCTGGTCTTTTTCTTTTTATCTCCAATAGAATCTTTATGGAATAGAGTGAGATGACTTGAAGTGAAATAATTACATTTCTGGTTTGAATTATTTTATAAATTACAGACCATTAAATAGTCTGCTACTTAAGTTTCCTTTTTGTGTAGCAATACAAATACATTAGATGAATTAGCTGTGGTCTCAGCTCTTATTTCTCCTCTCAGCTTGCATACTGTATGGTATTTGATCCAAGCCTCATGAACAAAGGGCAGGAAGCATTTGGTTGAGTTTAATCAAATAGTAATGATGCAAGGCTGAGTGCCTTTAAAGCAGCATCAATAAATAAGATTTTTATTTTTATTTAACTCAGAATAGATTATAATGTGTAGCTGTAAAGTATATAAGACTTT
The DNA here is from genome assembly GCF_037043375.1 of Chiloscyllium plagiosum. Taxonomy (NCBI): domain Eukaryota; kingdom Metazoa; phylum Chordata; class Chondrichthyes; order Orectolobiformes; family Hemiscylliidae; genus Chiloscyllium; species Chiloscyllium plagiosum. The sequence continues at coordinate 3,401,029 of NW_028270141.1, read as the reverse complement.
TTAAAACACTGAGTATAAGTCTGTTTCAGAAGGGGACACAACAAAGTGATTATAATCCATTGATGAAAAAATGAGTCTCTAATTTCATACAAAGTTTGACCTCAATCTATTTCAGCAGCATTCACTACCTTTATCAGATCTCTGTTCCTCTAACTGATAACATCTGATTTTGCACAAATGGGCAAGTATACATTAATTCATTGTTATTTGTCAACCGACATGAATATACTTATTGTAATCTCTCAACCACTTTCCTTCACTATGTTGGAAGTGGTGAGAACAGCACAAGAAGATAGTTTGAAAATATGCAGAGCTTATCTGATTTAATATAATGAATGAAAACAGGAAATTTATTCATGTCAGGGAGGAGAAATTCCTGTTCCTTTAGAAGGAAAGTTTGACTCAAAACATCTGCTTTCAAACTGGAAATCCAGATCTAAAACCAGAAGACTAAAAGACATGGGTAACTGTACAGATACTTGCCTTGAAAATATTTTTGATTATAGGGTAATACAGCAATTTAGCACACAAACTGACTAACTAGTAGAAAATCTTCAATGGGCTGGAGAATGGTCATGTGATGCTGTGCAACTAGAATGCTATTAATGAAGATTAAAGCATATATATTCTTTTTAACATACATCACTCACTTTATTGATTGCATGATAGTGATAGTCCAGTTATTACACTAAGCAAGACAGTTAGGGTTGGCAAATATTGTTTAACATTTACTTTTAGATTGAAAAAATAAGAAAAATATTTAATTTTCTTTTGTATTTAAAATAATGGTCTGCAAAGACAGTATGCAGCATCTTCACATATTTTCTAATATATAGGATTCATTGGGATCATGGAACTCTGTAGCCAAGCAGAGTGACAGGTGGGGGTAGTTTTAGTCTAACCTACCTAATAGAAAGCAACAGAATCAGACTGAGTGCCCATGATTCACTCCCTCTAACGTTATAAACTCATTGCATGTAAACAGAAAGTAAAGTTGGTTGAATAGAGTGTAGAATTGTGCATTAGTTTTGCACCAAGCAGGGTTAGATTAAAATGACCTTCCTCAGAAACTTTGTTTAGTATCCTCAGCACACTGTGTCTGAAGAAGTAAATTAAGCTGTGTGTATGCTTGATCCAATAGTCTTCAGTCTAATGACTTTCCAATATTTATAAGAGTTATCATTTCCTGCCTGGGATCTCCCAGATGGAGGAAGGAAGAAGCTCAAATACTTTATTAGGTAGCCGTTGAATAGCTATGTGGTATTTCTACAAAGAAAGATTTCCTCATAGCAACCAGAAATAGATAGTATTGGTAGAGAAATAGGCCATGTGCCTTATTATTTTGATGCATTAGAGTGTGTGAACTGTGCCACTTAAAACAGGTAGAAAATTTATAAAATAAAGCTTACAATTTTTATCATTTTAAAACAACCATCTGAATGGCAATAGATTAGCCATTTTGCAAGCTCCCCTTCAATGGTTCATTATTATACAGTGGATAGAAAATTACGTTAAAGATCATTTGCACTAACCTTTGCTGTCCTGCCATGCTCCAGACATGTCTGAAGATCAAGCTTATCATTATACATGGCAACCAATGGTCTAAAAAAGAAAGAACTGTTAGTCGGTTTGGCACAATCAGAATTAAACTTGATTACATTGTACAGATGGGCATAAATTCTAAAACTGTTGACACTTTTCTGATTTCACAGGTCACGAATATTTATCTGAGGTATGGAAAAAGCTTCCTATGTCTTTTTTCTTTGTGCTGGTTGACTTTATCTAACTGCTGGTCTATCAATGCCTCATTTCAAAATTGTCATTCATTTTCAGATTCCTCCATGGTCTCATTCCTTCCCATCTACTTGCTCCTGCTTTAGGCTCGAAGTTCATGTGTTCCTCCAGTTCTAGCCTCTGGTGTATTCTTAATTTTATATGATTTATCATCGGTGATCAGGCTTTCAGCTGGTGTGCCTTAATATCCACGTCTTTGACCAGGCTTTAGGACATCTGCCTTAATAGCACCTTCTGTAATTTGATGTAACCAATGTTTTAGTACTCCATTACTTCATTATTCCTAAGTGCCTTGGGCTTAGGGCTTTTGTTGCATGAAAGGAACTATATAAATGGAACTTTTCATTGCTGTACTTTGTTTCTCTTCAAAAACTTTTCCTTTTAGCCCTTTCTATAAGCTTTAATTTCTGGTCTCCTAATTGATACAATATTAAATTGCGCTGTGTACTGTCTTAGGTCTTTTGCTATAATTAATAGAGCTTCAGATCTGTATATTTACCTTTGAAAATTTTTTAAAAAAATTTACATCAATGTCGAAATTCCCCTAAAAGAATACAAACCTCAAGGAATGAGGGTAAATGATTTGTTTTAATGGCCACCCATTCCAGGTAATTTGGTGTTGGGAATTATTGAATGATCACTACCATTGTTTCTACATGAGGAAGGTGTTTGAATCCACGTGAAAGTACTGATACATCTGCCTCGTTTCAGTCAAGCATCAGCTATTTGAATCTAAAACATTTAAAACTAGAAGCATTGATTTGGACAGGTCCCTTGCTCTGTCCACTTTTGAAAGCAATCCAGTGCATGATAACAAGAAATGACCAATGTGCATTCTCAAAACATAATAATGTCTTTCTTAGTCAATTGGTGGAGGCAGTATGTAACTGAGCTAAGGATCCAGGTTCAGTCTCTGCTAAATTCTGAATTAGCACATCTCAGCTACGGAGATGAATCTACATACATATCAGCATAACCAAAATTAATTTTTATTATGCACAATAACCAACTTCAAAAAATATTTTTGATAGAGATACATCATCTTATTGAAGACCCTAAAGCATTCAGCATTTGTTGCACCCAACATTTCACACTAATCCTTCTTTGACTCTATCACATCACAATGACAAGTGCTAACAAGAAAATTTATTTGGGATTCTTCTTCAGGTACCTTCATCCAAATTCTAGTCCCTTTGAGGAATGGTGAGGAAGCAATGGAAGGCTTTTCCAGCTGATCAGCCTGTTTAACTGTGTTATAAACGCTATTTCTTAATCAACCAATCCTGTTCGACATGTGAACCGAGAGATTCTGGCTCAGAGGTTGGGACCCTTCCACAAGCCTTGCCTAGATTTGTTCATTTAGCTGATCCTTCTTTGGAATTTAACCGTACAAAAACCCAACTTCTTCATCTTAACCAAGAACTGATACTTCTGACTTTAATCTCAGTTCAATACTTAACAAAAAAAGAGTCCACTGGTTCAACCACTGCCTTGTTTATGTGAACCAACCCTGAGCTGACATCTGTTGGAACTAGAAAGCTGTAAATCTACAATGAAAACGGAAAATACTGGAAATACTCAACAGGTATGGCAGGGTTTGTGGAGAGAAAAACAGAGTTAACATAATAACATATCTCTCCAGATATTAACAAACCTGCTGAATACTTCCAGCACATTCTGCTGACATCACTGTCTAATTAGATGAAGTCACCTACTAAAAGCTCTATTTTATTCAGTTAGGATCTAATTATTTTATTTTTAAATATGATGACATCTGTTTCCACTGAATTTTACATTTTTATTGTAGCACATTTCCCTCGACATTATTGGTGTCAAAGATCAGGCAGCTGATAAAATTATAAAGTTTCACATGAATTCTTTAACCGACTTTGATTATTCAAATCCCAAATCTATTAAAATGCATTAATAAAGATTCAGTGATGAAAGCTGCTAAATGAAACACAGGGGAACCAAAATTCAATATCTTCAAAAAGAAGTGATGTGGATTAACCTGATTCCTTTCAATCTAGTGACATTGCCAGAGGGATGGTAAAGTGTGTGATTACTGATGTTTGAGGAAATAAGATTGCATGACTAGTCCTACATTAAATGTGACAATAACTAAAAACCCAATCAGTAAGGGCATGTATTGGGCTTTGTTTTAATTTATGATGATGTATTGGTATCTCTCAAAATAACAATATTAATGGTTCAAGCCTAACTGCCCTTGAGAAGGTAGTGATAAGCAACTCACTAAACTGCTGAGGTCTATGTTGCATAGGTATTCCATGGTGCTGTTAAGTGGGGACTTCCAAGTTTTTGAAGGAACAGAGATATATTTCTAAATCAGGATAGTTTGTGCCTTGGGGGAGCACCTGAAAGGTGACGGGGATTCCAAGGACTTGCTGCCTTGTTTCTTCTAAGTGGCGAAAGTTGCAATTTTGGAAGGTGGTCTTGAAAATATTTTGGTGAGTTGCTGCCTCAGGTTGAAAGTTTGCTCGCTGAGCTACAAAGGCACATACTGGAATTCCTACAGGCTTGGCATTCAAACCAGAACTCCATCAATAAACACATCGCTTTGGACCCCATTTACCAACCTCTGAGAAAAAGAACTGGAAATGATATCACCCACCTTAACAGACCAAGGCACACAAATAGGAAGCAGGACAGAACACCAACACTTCACTGCAGACTCACTGATTATGTTTTCTAGCATGGTGATGAAAGAGCTGAAAACAAATCTTGCAGCTCAGCGAGCAAACTTTCAACCTGAGGCAGTGACCATCTTCAACAAGAATATAAACATCTGCCCTTGACTATTTGTAAGATGCACTGCAGTGGTGTCTTTGATAGTGTTCAGGAATTCTTGGGTGGAGTGAATGGAATAGTCTGAGGTATTTCAGTTTTCAGTGGAGTTCCTTAGCTAGTCTGTACGTCTGGTTTCATTTTCTGGAGATCTGTCTTGTTAATTTGTCCTGATTTATGTGACACAGTTTTCTAGTTGTGGAGTCTGGTCTATCGCCACCTATTGGTAAGTGCCAGTATCTGCGAGCAGCGAGTTTGCCTTTTCAATGCACTGTATTCTGTTCAGGATGATGGTCATGCGCACTTTGTCTGCAGATAGGATTACAATGTTTCTGTATTTTCTGAGTCCTTGAAGGGCTTTCCTATCTTATGTGCTGAGGATGTTCCCTTCCTTCTTCCTGCTGAGTGTTGATGCAACTGTCTGTCTGATAGACTGCTGGGCTTCTTCTGTGAGTCCGTTGACTTTCAGGATTTATTTTAATGCTGCTAAAAAGTCCTTTCTGCCCACGTCTCCGCAGTTGTAGTTCATCCCTCTTACTAGGACGGCTTTTTCCGTGGCTGTTGACCGTCGGTCCGACAGGTTTTTAATCCAAGCTTCTGAGTAGTCTGTGTTCTTCTTTTGTGTGAACTTGTTTAGTTTTCCCTGTAGGGATCATTTTCTCTGTTTACTGTTCTTTGATACTGATGGCTCGTTCTAGTGTGTCTGTCCATTCATGGTCAGTCGCGTTGGTGTATAAAGTTGTTTGGCGTGAAATTTCCCGACTGTATTTGTGGAGTTGGTAGTGGGCATTATTAATCATTTCTCGCAACATTCTGCAGCCGTTCTGTTCTGCTTTTTTTTGGCTAATGGGGTATTGAGTGGTGGTTTGTATTTAAGACATTTTGGTAGAACCTGTTTCCTGAGGCATTCATGCAGGAATTACAGTTGTTCGCGGGTGGTGCTCAACTGGATGGCATTGGTTTCTCATCTTCGGGCGAGTTTTAGCACATTACGCCCATAGGTGTTTGTGATTTTTAAGAAGATTTGTAGCTCAGGGTGAGGTTCAGGTTGTTAGTTTGCTCACTGAGCTGGAAGGTTTGTGTTTTTTTTTGACGTAACAGCCCTATTCACATCAATTAACATCAATTAATTGACCAAAGAAACAGCGACCGCACTACTAGAGGAACCAAGGACACAAACACCAACTTCATCAGCAAGGACAGCATCCCCAAGCTAGTAGACCTGTGCTCACCACCCACTTCACCTTCAATGACAAGACTTATAAACCAAACAACAGGACACCCATGGAATCATCAATATCAGGCTTCTTAACATTAAAAATCACACAACACCAGGTTATAGTCCAACAGATTTAATTGGAAGCACACTAGCTTTCGGAGCGACGCTCCTTCACCTGATGAAGGAGCGTCGCTCCGAAAGCTAGTGTGCTTCCAATTAAACCTGTTGGACTATAACCTGGTGTTGTGTGATTTTTAACTTTGTACACCCCAGTCCAACACCGGCATCTCCGAATCAAGGCTTCTTAACAGAAGCAGTCATGCAGAGATTCCAATGAAAAGCCCTCTCCATTACCCAACCCAGATTTTGGGTCCGCTACATGGATGACACTTTTGTCATCACAAGACGGAACAAATTAGAGGAAACCACAACATCAACAATATCCTCACTGGCATAAAATTCACAAAAGAGGAAGAAAACAACAACAGACTCCCCTTCCTAGATGTCACAGTGGAACAAACAGTTAATGGAGAGCTTCAGACCAGCATCCACAGGAAAGCAACACACACACAGACCAGATACGTAACTACAGATGCAACCATCCCAACACCCACAAATGGAGTTGCATCAGGACATTATTTAAACGGGCCACAACACACTGCAGCACCCAAGAAACATGGGTGAAAGTGAGGACTGCAGATGCTGGAAATTGGAATTGAGAGTGTGGTGCTGGAATGGAACAGCAAGTCAGGCAGCATCCGAGGAGCAGGATAATTGACGTTTCGGGCAAAAACCCTTCAACAGAAGAAAAATACTTATACAGCATATTCAAGAAGAATGGGTACCCAATAAACACAGTCCACCGATTCCTAAACAACAAACCCAAACAAGCAGACACAACTTGCCCAAAAACTCATACATCAAAGACATCTCTGAAATGACTAGCAGACTACTCCAACCTCTTGGCATCATGGTAGCCCACAAGCCCACCAACACACTGATACAGCGGCTGATTGACCTAAAGGACCCAATACCAACAAGGAGCAAAACGAATGTCATTTACAAAATCCCATGCAAGGACTGTAATAAACCCTACATCAGGCACAGGTAGAAAACTAACCACCAGGATACACAAACACCAATTAGCCAAAAGACATGACCCACTATCACTAGTGTCCTTACACACGGATGAAGAAGGAGACCACTTCGACTGGGACAACACATCCATCCTAGGCCAGACTAAACAGAGACACACACGGGAATTCCTAGAGGCCTGGCATTCAAACCAGAACTCCATCAATAAACACATCGATTTGGACCCCATTTACCAACCTCTGAGAAAAAGAAATGGATAGGTAGGAAGTGGAAAGGGGATTTAAGGCAGAAATTTAGAGAGCTCGGGTGGAAGCATAGAGCTAGGAGAAACAGAGTTGCTGTCTCTGGTTTGTTGTCTGTGCCACGTGCTAGCGAGACGAGGAATATGGAGAGAGAGGAGTTGGACACATGGCTACAGGGATGGTGGAGGAGGGAGGGTTTTGGAATCCTGGATAATTAGGGCCCATTCCAAGGTAGGTAGGACCTCAACAAACAGGATGGTCTTCACCTGAACCAGAGGGGTACCAATATCCTGGGGGGTGGGGGGTGGGAAATGGAATTTGCTAATGCTCTTCGGGTGGGTTTCAACTAATTCAGCAGGAGAATAGGAACCTAGGTAAGTCTGAAATAAGGTTTCAGGGTTGCAAGAGAGCACTGGCAAGTAAAAGGTTGGTTTGAAGTGTGTTTACTTCAATAACAGGAACTTCTGGGATAAGGTGGTTAAACTTGCAGCATGGGTTGGTACCTGGGATTTCAATGTTGTGGCCATTTCCAGACACACAGGGACAGAATTGGTTGTTGCACATTCCGGGATTTAGATGTTTCAGTAATAACAGAGAAAATGGTAAAAGAGAGCGAAGTGTGGCATTGTTAGTCAAGGACAGTATTACGGCTGCAGAAAGGTTGTTTGAGGACTCATCAACTGAGGTTGCATGGGCTGAGATGAGAAACAGGAAACGAGAGGTCACCCTGTTGGGAGTTTTCTATAGGCCTCCGAATAGTTCCAGAGATTTAGCGGAAAGAATAGCAAAGATGATTCTCGATAGGAGTGAGAGTGACAAGGTAGTTCTTATGGGGGACTTCAACTTCCCAAATATTGACTGGAAATACTATAGTTCGAGTACCTTAGGTCAGTTTTTGTCCATTGTGTGCAGGAGGGCTTCCTCACACAGTATGTCGACAGGCCAACAGGGGGAGAGGTCACATTAGATTTAGTACTGGGTATTGAACCCGGCCAGGTGTTAGATTTGGAGGTAGGTGAGCACTTTGGTGATGGTGACCACAATTCAGTTATGTTTACTTTAGCGATGGAAAGGAATAGGTATACACCAGGGGACAAGAGCTACAGCTGGGGGAAAGGCAATTACGGTGCGATTAGAGAAGATTTAGGGGGCGGAAACTGCAGGAGATGGGCACAATAGAAATGTGGAGCTTATTCAAGGAACAGTTACTATATGTCCTTGATTAGTATGTACCTGTCAGGTAGAGAGGAAGTTGTTGAGCGCAGGAACTGTGGTTTACTAAGCAAGTTGAATCTCGTCACGAGGAAGAAGGAGGCTTGTGTTAGGATGAGGTGTAAAGGCTCAGTTAGCGGGCTTGAGAGTTATAAGATAGCCAGGAAAGACCTGAAGAGAGAGGTAAGATAAGTGAGGAGGGGATGTGAGAAGTTGTTGGCTGATAGGATCAGGGAAAACCCTAAATCGCAACATCGAGGGCCAAAGGGCCTGTTCTATGTTCTAAAGCTTTCTGAAGGTATATAAGGGATAAAAGAATGACTGGAGTAAGATTTGGGCCATCAAGGACAGTAGTGGGAAGTAGTGCATGGAGTCAGAGGAGATAGGGAAGTGCTAAATGAATATTTTTGTCAGTATTCACACTAGAAAAAGACAATGTTGTCAAGGAGAATACTGAGATACAGGCTACAAGACAGATGGGATTGAAGTTCGCAAGGTGGAGCTGTTAGAAATTTTTGATAGTGTGAAAGTAAATAAATCCCCTGGGCCAGATGGGATCTATCCTAGGATTCTCTGGGAAGCCAGGGAGGAGATTGCCGAGCCTTTGGCTTTGACCTTTATGTCGTCGTTGTCGACAGGAACAGTACCAGAAGACTGGAGGATAGCAAATGTAGTTCCCTTGTTCAAGAAGGGGAGTAGAGTCAACCTTTGGAGTTATAGACCAGTAAGCCTTACTTTGGTTGTGGGTAAAGTGTTGGAAACGGTTATAAGAGATAGGATTTATAATCATCCCGATAGGAATAAGTCGATTAGGGATAGTCAGAATGGTTTTGTGAAGGTTAGGTCATGCTTCACAAACATTATTGAGTTATTTGAGAAGGTGATCAAACAGGCGTAAAGCCATTGATATGTGTGTATGGATTTCAGTAAGGCATTTGATAAGGTTCCCCATGGTAGGCCACTGCACAAAATACGGAGACATGGGATTGAGGGCAATTTAGCAGTTTGGATCAGAAATTGGTCAGTTGAAAGAAGACAGAGGGTGGTGGTTGATGGAAATGTTCATCCCGGAGTTCAGTTACTAGTGCGAACCGCAAGGATCTGTTTTGGGGCCACTGCTGTTTGTCATTTTTATTTGGATGAGGGCATAGAAGGATGGGTTAGTAAATTTGCGGATGACACTAAGGTTGGATAATGCCAAAGGATGTTGTAGGTTACAGAGAGGCACAGATAAGCTGCAGAGCTGGACTGAGAGGTGGCAAATGGAGTTTAATGCAGAAAAGGTGATTCACTTTGGAAGGAGTAACAGGAATGCAGAGTACTGGGCTAATGGTAAGATTCTTGGTAGTGTAGATGAGCAGAGAGATCTCAGTGTGCATGTACATAGATCCCTCAAAGTTGTCACCCTGGTTGATAAGGCTGTTAAGAAGGCATACGGAATGTTAGCTTTTATTGGTAGAGGGATTGAGTTTCAGAACCGTGAAGTCATGCTGCAGCTGCACAAAACAATGGTGCAGCCGCACTTGGGGTATTTCGTGCAGGATGTGGAAGCTTTGGAAAGGGTTCATAGGAGATTTACCAGGATGTTACCTGGTATGGAGGGATGGTCTTATGAGGAAAGGTTGAGGGACTTGAGGCTAAGAAGGTTGAGAGGCACTTAATTGAAACATACAAGATAATCAGAGGGTTAGATCGGGTGGACAGTAAGACCCTTTTTCCTCGGATGGTGATGGCTAGCACGAGGGGGCATAGCTCCAAATTGAGGGGTGATAGATATAGGACAGATGTCAGAGGTAGTTTCTTTACTCAGAAAGTAGTAGAGGCATGGAACGCACTGCCTGCAACAGGTGTAGACTTGCCAACTTTAAGGGCATTTAAATGGCCATTGGATACAGACTTGGACGAGAATGGAATAGTGTCGGTTCAATTTCACAGGGTGGCGCAACATCGAGGTCCGAAAGGCCTGTATTGCGCTGTAATGTTCTATAAATTATATCACCCACCTTAAGAGACCAAGACACACAAATCGAAAGTGGGACAGAACAGAACACCAGCGCTTCAGCGATGATGTTACCTGGCATGGTGACAAAACTGAAAACAAACCTTCCAGTTCAGCGAGCAAACTTACAACCTGTACCTCAACCTGAGCTAGAAATCTTCTCAAAAGTTACAAATGGTCATTGCTTGCTGCTTATGTGGTGCAATTGTGATTTGTCACTTATCAACCCAAGTCTGAATAGTGTCCAGGTGTTGCTGCATGTGGATACAGATTGCTTCATTATCTGATTTATTGTAGTCACGTTTACCTAAGTACAGTGAAAAGCTTTGTTTGTGAGCAGTACAGGCAAAACATAGTACGTAAGGACATACAGATCACAGGGTGCTTAGACAGAGTGATGTGTACAGGTTACACTGGGGTAAAAACAATGACTGCAGATGCTGGAAACCAGATTTTGGATTAGTGGTGCTGGAAGAGCACAGCAGTTCAGGCAGCATCCAAGGAGATTTCGAAGCTCCTTAGATGCTGCCTGAACTGCTGTGCTCTTCCAGCACCACTAATCCAAAATACAGGAAGTAGGCAAAGCAAGATCAACATTAACAAGATTAACATTATTTGAAGTTAGAGAGTCCATTCATCAGTCTAATAATGGCCAGGAAGCAGCTGTTCCAGGATCTGATGGTGCATCTGTTCATGCTCTGTATCTTCTGCCTGGTGGAAAAGATTGTAGAAGAGCATTATGGGATGGGAGGGGCGATTTATGATGTTGGCAGCCTTTCCAAGGCACCGAGAATTTGAAATGGAGTCCATGGATGGGAGATTGGCTTCCGTGATGGTCTGGGCTGTGCACACAACTTTCTGTAGTTTGTTACAGTTCTGGGCAGAGCAGTTCCCATACCAAGCCATTATGCACCCGGACAGATGTTTTTGAAAGTGCATCTGTAAAAGTTGGTGAGGGTCCTTATGGACTGGTCCAATTTCCTGAGCTGCCTGAGGAAGAAAAGGCTTTGCTGTGCCTTCTTGACCATTGCATCTATGTGAGAAGTCCAGGACAGGTTATCAGTTATTGTCACTCCGAGGAACTTGATGCTGTCCACCCTGTCAACCTCAGTTCTGTTAATGCAGATGGAGGCGTGTTCTCCTTTCTTTCTGAAGTCAATGGTCAGTTCTTTTGTTTTATTGACATTGAGAGAGAGGTTGCTCTTGTTGCACCATGACCCCAAGCCCCCTATCTCCTTCCTATATTCTGATTCATCATTGTTAGATATCCCTCCTACCATGGTGGTGTCATCAGCAAATGTGCAGACAGCATTCGGTTTAGAATTTGGCTACACAGTCATGGATGTACAGGGAGTACAGTAGGGGATGCTTAGACAGCATCCTTGGGGGACTCCAGTGTTGAGGGTTATTGTGGAGGAGGTGCAATTGTCTACCTTCACTGATTGCAGTCTGTGGGTCAGGAAGCTGAGGATCCAGATGCAGAGGGTGGAGCCAAGACCAAGGGCACCGAGGTCAGTCTGGAGGGGTTAATGGTATCTGAGGTTTTGGTGAAAGGAGGATACAGCTGAAGATCATTTGCCGTAGGATATTGCCAAGACGCCTGGAGCTCAAATGGTGTAGGTAGTGTCCCTATCTTTGAGACAGGAGATCCAGGTTCATGTCCAATCTGCTTCAGGGCTGTATAATACCATCTCTGCCAGGTGGTCTGGTGGGGGCTCTTGTGGCTCATGGCGGTAACCCTATCTCTGAGGAAAGAGTCCTGGGTTCAAGATCAACCTACTCCAGAAGTGTATAAGAATATTACTGAGCAGGCTGATTAGAAAATATCTGCCTGGAGGTCAGGATTCAAGTCCCATCTATCACACATGTGTTTTATAAACATCTGAACAGGTTGATTTTAAATAAAATAATCTATCCTGAGAGTCTTAGGGGGTTTTGTGGTACAGTGTCAGTGTCCCTACCTCAGAACCGGGAGGCCTGGGTTCATGTTCCATAAACCCAGGGAAGTGTCATAGCACATCTCAACATGTTGATTTAAAAACATCTCCACTGAGAATCTCCTGGTTGTTGCCTACTCCCTTCTTCATTCCTCTCCTTTCTGTGCACGTGACAGCGCTTATGTTTAGATTGTGCCAGGTGCAGAAGACCCTGATGAACTGGGACACATGCTGTTGAGAAGATCCCAGCTTCTGGAAATTCAAGGTGACAGCATGGCCTCTGCCTATGGGCTGTCAATCAGACTTCTGTGTCAGGGGGTAATTGAACACGATTAGGGTTAGGGTTACCCGGGTATGTTTAAGGTTGAGACAAAGAGATTTTGATCAGTCAGGGAATCAAGGATAATGGAGAAAGGGCAGGAAGGTAGTTGTAACGAATATCAGATCAGCCATGATCCGACTGAATGGCAGAGCAGACACAGGTTGAATGGCTTACAACTGTTCCTATCTGTTGTGGTCTTAACCTCCGCTTTCTCATGGTCCCTGAAATACCGATTATGCATTGGATTAAGTCAGAATAAGCGCACCAGATTTAGTGCTACGATAGAAGGAATTAACCTATATATGACATACTGTGTATATGACACACCATCCACACATTCAAGGAATGAATGATTGGAGAATGGCTAATGTTGTGCCTTTGTTGAGGAAGGGATATAAGGAGAAACCTGGGAACTACAGACCTGTGAGTCTGACTTCAGTGGTGGATTAGCTATTGCAAGTAATTCTGAAAGAGGAATCTACACAGACTTGGAGAGGCAAGGAATCATGTCTCTCAAACTTGAGTTTTCGGAAGAAGTAACAAAGAGGATTGATGAAGGAAGAGCGGTAAACGTGATCTATATGGACTTCAGTAAGGTGTTCAACAAGGTTTCCCATGGGAGACTGATTAGCAAGGTTAGATCTCACGGAATACAGGGAGAACTAGCCATTTGGATACAGTACTGGCTCAAAGGTAGAAGACAGAGGGTGATGGTGGAGGGTTGTTTTTCAGACTGGAAGCCTGTGACCAATGGAGTGCCACAAGGATCGGTGCTGGGTCCTCTAAGTTTTGTCATTTACATAAATGATTTGGATGCGAGCATAAGAGGTACAGTTAGTAAGTTTGCAAATGACACCAAAATTCGAGGTGTAGTGGTCAGCGAAGAGGGTTACCTCAGATTACAACAGGATCTTGACCAAATGGGCCACTGGGCTGAGAAGTGGCAGATGGAGTTTAATTCAGATAAATGCGAGGAGCTGCATTTTGGGAAAGCAAATCTTAGCAGGACTTATACGCTGAATGGTAAGGTCCTAGGGAGTGTTGCTGAACAAAGAGACCTTGGAGTGCAGGTGTTCATAGCTCCTTGAAAGTGAAGTCACAGGTAGATAGGATAGTGAAGAAGGCGCTTGGTATGCTTTCCTTTATCGGTTAGAGTATTGCGGCTGTACAGGACATTGGTTATGCCACTGTTGGAATATTGCGAGCAATTCTGGTCTCCTTCCTATTGGAAAGATGTTGTGAAACTTGAAAGGGTTCAGAAATGACTTACAAGGATGTTGCCAGGGTTGGAGGATCTGAGCTATAGGGAGAGGCTTAACAGGCTGGGGCTGTTTTCCCTGGAGCGTCGGAGGCTGAGGAGTGACCTTATAGAGGTTTACAAAATTATGAGGGGCATGGATAGGGTAAATAGGCAAAGTCTTTTCCCTGGGGTCGGGGAGTCCAAAACTAAAGGGCATAGGTTTCGGGTGAGAGGGGAAAGATATAAAAGAGACCTACGGGGCAACTATTTCACACAAAGTATGGTACATGTATGGAATGAGTTGCCAGAGGAAGTGGTGGAGGCTGGTACAATTGCATTATTTAAGAGGCATTTGGATGGGAATATGAATAGGAAGGGTTTGGAGGGATATGAGCCGGGTGCTGGCAGGTAGGACGAGATTGGGTTGGGATATCTGATCGGATATCTGGTTGGACTGAAGGGTCTGTTTCCATGCTGTACATCTCTATGACTGATTAGGGATAATCAGCATGATCTTGTGTGAGGGAAATCATGTCTCTCAAATTTGATTGAGTTTCTTGAGGAAGTAAACAAAAGATTCTGGATGTAGGTTTACTCGCTGAGTCAGAAGGTTCATTTCCAGACACTTCGTCACCCTACTAGGTAACATCTTCAGTGGGCCTCAGGCAAAGCACTGCTGATAATTCCTGCTTTCTATTTATGTGTTTACGTTTCTTTGGGTTGGTGATGTCATTCCTGTTCTTTTTCTCAGGGGGTGATAGATGGGATCTCACTCGATATGTTTGTTGATAAGAGTTCCGGCTGGAATGCCATGCTTCTAGGAATTCTCATGCGTGTCTCCGTTTGGCTTGTCCTCGGATGGATGTGTTGTCCCAGTCGAAGTGGTGTCCTTCCTCATCTGTATGTAAGGATACTAGTGAGAGAGGGTCATGTTGTTTTGTGGCTAGTTGATGTTCATGTATCCTGGTGGCTAGTTTTCTGCCTGTTTGTCCAATATAGTGTTTGTTACAGTTCTTGCACGGTATTTTGCGAATGACATTAGTTTTATTTGTTGTTTATATCGGGTCTTTCAAGTTTGTTAGCTGCTGTTTGACTGTGTTGGTTGGTTTGTTGGCTACCATGATACCAAGAGGTCTGAGTAGTCTGGCAGTCATTTCTGAGATGTCTTTGATGTAGGGGAGAGTGGCTAGGGTTTCTGGATGTGTTTTGTCTGCTTGAGTTTGTTGCTAAGAAATTGGCTGACTGTGTCCATTGGGTATCCATTCTTTTTAAATACACTGTATAAGTGATTTTCCTCTGCTCTGCGTAGTTCTTCTGTGCTGCAATGTGTGGTGGCTCGTTGAAATAATGTTCAGATGCAGCTTCGTTTGTGGGTGTTGGGATGATTGCTTCTGTAGTTCAGTATTTGGTCTGTATGTGTGGTTTTCCTGTAGACGCTGGTTTGAAGTTCCCCATTGGCTGTTTGCTCTACTATGACATCTAGAAATGGCAGTTTGTTGTTGTTTTCCTCCTCTTTAGTGAACTTTATGCCAGTAAGGGTATTATTGATGGTCTTGAAGCTTTCCTCTAATTTGTTTTGTTTAATGACGACAAAGGTGTCATCCACGTAGTGGACCCAAAGTTTGGGTTGGATGGTTGGCAGAGCTGTTTCTTCGAGTCTCTGCATTACTGCTTCTGCTAAGAATCCTGATATTGGAGATCCCATGGGTGTTCCATTGGTTTGTCTGTAGGTTTTTTTGTTGAAGGTGAAGTGTGTGGTCAGGCATAGGTCCACTAGCTTGACGATGTTGTCCTTGCTGATGAAGTTAGTGGTGTTTGGTGTATGTGTCTTTAGGTCTTCTAATAGTGCAGTCAATGTTTTCTTGGCCAGGTTAATGTTGATTGATGTAAACAAGGTGGTGGGGTGGGAGGGTAAAATGAGGAAACTGCTAAAGGGAGGAGAGGGTCCCAAGGCAGAAGATGTGGTGTTCTTCCTCCAGGCGTCAAATGGTTAGGGTTTGGTGATGGAAGCGGCCCAGGACCTGCATGTCCTTGACGGAGAGGGAGGGGGAGTTGAAGTGTTATGTGGATTTCACGTTTCCTCATTTCCCCTCCCCCTACCTTATCCGAGATCCAACCTTCCAACTTGGCACCGCCTCATAACCTGTCCATCTCCCATCCCACCTATCCACTTCATCCTCCTCTCTGACCTATCACCATTACCCCCACCTTCATCTACCTATCGCACTCTCAGCCTTCTTCCCCCCAGCCTCACCCCCGTCCTATTTATCTCTCCACTCCCTCAGCTCAGTCTCATTCCTGATGAAGGGGTTTTCCCCCGATTGTTGATGCTCCTATTCCTCAGATGCTGCTGGGCTTTTCCAGCACCGTACTCTCAACTGTGATCTCAAGCAAGCAGTCTTCACTTTCTCTTACATGGACTTTAGTAAAGCCTTCGACAAGGTTCTACATGGTAGGAAAATTAGTGAAGTTAGATGACATGGAATGCAAATTAGACTTAATTGCAAGAGACAAAGTGTGATGGTGTAGGGATGTATTTCGGACTGGAGGCCTGTGAAGTGGTGTTGCACCGACATTGGTTCTGGGTCCATTTTTATTTGTCATTTATATAAATGATTTAGATGAGAATATCGAAAGCATGGTTAGTAAGTTTGCAGACGACACCAAGATTGGTGGTACAGTGGACAGTGAAGAAGATTATCTAAGATTACAAAGAGATCTTGATCAATTGGGTCAATGGATTGAAGAGTGGCAGATGGAGTTTAACCTGGATAAATGTGAGGAATTGTATTTTGGTAAAACAAAGGCAAGGCTTATAAAATTAAAAGTAGAGGCTTGTATAGTGTCGTAGAGCACACAGATGCAGGGGTTCTTTGAAGTTTGCATCACAAATAGATAGGGTGGTTAAGAAGGTGTTTAGCATTCTTGCCTTCATTGCTGAGTCCTTTATAGGAGTTGGGACGTTATGTTCAGGTCATACAGGATGTTGGTGAGGCCTCTTCTGGAGTACTATGTCCAATTCTGATCTCCCTGTTATTGGAAGGATATTATGAATCGGAAAGGATTCTGAAGAGATTTGCTGCGAATGGAGGGTTTGGGTTATAAGGAGAGGTTGGATAGGCTGGGACTTCTTTCAGAGGTTGAGAGGTGACTTTATAGAGATTGATAAAATAATGAGGGGTAGAGATAAAGGATGAACGGTTGGTGCCTTTTCCCTCAGAAGACTGGGGGCATATTTTTAAGGTGAGAGGATAAATTTTAAGAAGATGAGGGGCAATTTTTTTGACAGAGAGTAGTTCATGTGTGGAAGGAAATTCCAGAGGAAGTGGCGGATGTGGGTATAATTACAATGTTTAAAAATAATTTTGCCGTTCACCTTTATCTCTCTCCTCATTGGCCCCAACTGCTCAGTGGCCCTAACTTCGATGGTCATGAAGTGCTTTGAAAGACTGGTCATGGCATTAATCAACTCCAGCCTCCCGCTACTCTTGACCCACTCCAATTTGCCTATCGGACCAACAGATCCATGTCAGATGCCATATCACTTGCCCTTCACTCCTCCCGAGAACATCTTGACACCAAGAACAGCTATGTAAGAATCCTACTCATTGACTACAGTTCAGCCTTCAACACTATTGTCCCCTCGAGACTGATTACTAAACTTAGTGATCTCGGACTAAGCCCCACTCTCTGCAACTGGATCCTCAGTTTCCTGACCCACAGGCCACAATCAGTGAAGACTGGGGACAATATTTCATCCTCACTAACACTCAACAACCCCCCAGTGATGCGTACTCAGTCCCCTACTAGACTCACTGTATACCCACAACTGCGTTGCCAAATACCAGACTAATGCCATTTTACAAGTTCATGGATGACCCCACCATAGTCGGTTGAATCTCAGATGGTGACGAAAGAGATTACAGATGGGAGATGGAAGACCTGGAAAAATGGTGCACTGAGAATAACATAGCTCTCAATGCTGATACAACCAAGGAACTCATTATTAACTTTCGGCGGTATGTTACTCATGCCCCCCCCCCCCCCCCCCGACACATTAACAGCGCAGAGGTGGAACAAGTGGAGAGTGTCAAGCTCCTGGTAGTGGTCATCCACAACAAGATTTCTTGGACTCTTCATGTGGACGCACTGGTTACAAAGGCACAACATCTCTTCTTCCTCAGGCAGCTGAGGAAATTTGACATGACAGCAATACCTGTGCTAACTTTTATAGATGCATCACTGAGAGCATTCTGTCTGGATGTATCATTACCTGGTATGGCAGCTGTACCATTCAAGATCGGAGACGGTTACAGAGTGGTGAACTCGGCCCAGACAATCACAAAGGCCAACCTCCCATCTATAGAATCTATCTACCAGGCTCGCTGTCAAGGAAAGGCCGCCAGCATTCTCAAAGATCCATCCCACCCTGGCAATGTTTTTCTATAGCCTCTACCATCGGGCAGAACATACAGAAGCCTGAACACACGCACCAGCCGGTTTCACAATAGTTTCTACCCTGCTGTTGTTAGAATACTGAATGGACTCAGAAACTCTTAACATTTGTCTGTACCTGTGTTTTTGTTTTTGCTGCTGTTGACCTATTATTTACTATCTATGCTACTTAACTCTGTGATCTGCCTGTGCTGCTTGCAAGACAAAGCTTTTCGCTGTGCCTCGGTACACGTGACAATAAATTCAATTCAATTCATTTAGGTAAGTACATGAATAAGAAATGTTTGGAGGGATTTGGTGAAATGCAGGCTGATGGGATTGGTTTTGTTTGGGATTATGGTTGTACTGAAGGGTCTATTTCTATGCTGTATGATGATATGACTCTTAGTGGAATCATTTCTGGGCAATAGTAGCTCTCAGAATTTAGAGCTGGTTATGTGTCTAATCAATGACACACTGGGGGTACTTGCCTTCCTATCAGATGCAAAAATACATTCCACCTGCATCTCTCTCTGGATAAATGCACTTTCTTTTCTATACATACAGGGTGTCAGTCAACTGTCTTATACAACACTGGACGGTGAACAGTAAGATGATGAAGCTGTCCTTTTGAAGGAGGCTGACATTGAATATTTTAGAATGTGACTTTTTAAAAAATGTTCTTTTAACTTAGAACAACCCAGAAAGTAATGGCTCAAAAATAGGAGACAGAGGGTGATGGTTGAGGGTTTTCAGATTGGAGGCCTGTGACCAGTGGTGTGCTGCAAGCATCGGTGATGGGCCTACTGCTGTTTGTCATTTATATAAATGATATGGATGTGAATACAGAAGGTATGGTCGGTAAGGTTGGAGATGGTACCAAAATTAATGGTGTAGTGAACAGTGAAGGAGGTTATGTTGGAGGACAACATGATCTTGATCAGATGGGCCGAGGAGTGGCTGTTGGAGTTCACTTTAGAACTGTGAGGTGTGACATTTGGAAAGGCAAATCAGGGCAGAACCTATACGCTTAATGATAAGGTCCTGAGGAGTGTTGCTCAACAAAGAGACCTTGGGGTGCAGGTTCACAGTGGAGTCATAGGTTGACAGGGTGGTAAAGGCAGCATTTGGCATGCTTGCCTTTATTGGTCAGTGCATTGAGTGTAGGAGTTGGGAGGTCATACTGTGGCTGTACAGGACAGTTGTTAGGCCACTTTTGGAATACTGCATTCAATTCTGGTCTCCCTGGTATAGGAAAGTTGTTGTTAAACCTGAAAGTGTGCAAAAAAGATTTACAAGGATGTTGCTGGGGTTGAAGAGTTTGAGCTATAGGGAGAGGTTTACTAGACTGGGGCTTTTTTCCTTGGGTCCTCAGAGGCTGAGGGGTCAGCTTATAGAGGTTTACAAAATCATGATGGATATGGATAGGCTGAATAGCCAAGGTCTTTTTCTCAGGGTGGGGGAGTCTCCAAAACTAGAGAGCATAGGGTTAAGGTGAGAGGAGAAAGATTTAAAAGGAACCTGGGTGGGGGTCAACATTTTCATGCAGAGGGTGGTGTGTGTAAGGAATGAGCTGGCAGAGAAGGTGGTGGAGGCTGGTACGGTTACAACATTTAAAATACATCTGGATGGGTATATGAAGGGTTAGAGGGATATGGGCCAAATGCAGGCAAATGGGACAAGAATAATTTAGGATATTGGGCCAGCGTGGATGAGTTGAACTGAGGGGGTCTGTTTCCATGCCGTACAGCTCTATGACTCTAATGTATAATTCCAATTCCTAGTAAACTCCTCCGTTCCAAAGACTGTCAAAACAACTTCAGGTTGCAATAAGGATGGGTGAAAAACTCAAATAGGAAACATCGCAGTGTCAGGAGTCAGTTTTTAAGCATCTTTGTCACAAAATTGTTGCTGAGACACAAAGAAGAAAGGACTGCTGTTGTGGAAGAGTAAGAAAAATGTTTTGTATTAATAACCAAGCAAAATGGCTTTGTTATAAAGCTACAAATTAATGCTTTAGGTGCAGGTCCAGATTCTTTTTAAATGAGTTGAGGGTTTCTATCTAAACCACTAACCTCAGCAGTTAATTCCAGACACAGTACCCCCCACCATCCCTGGGTTGGTGAAAATACTTTTCCTTATGTCCCTTTCCATTCTTCTACCAAACAACTTAAATCAGTGACCCCGCCCAGCGACCTCTCTGCTAAAGGAATAGGACTAAAATAAATCAATTTATTGTTTATGAAAGAAAACTAGCTGATGGAGCGGTCTTTTTTAGTCAACTAGAAAAGATAAATATGATGTGGTCAATCGTTTATTTTAAAGGCTCTATGCAATTACTATGTTACATAGACACACAGAAAATAGGAGCAGGTGTACGCCATTTGGCCCTTCAAGCCTTGCTTCACATTCATTATGACCATGGCTGATCACCCAATTCAATAGCCTGTTCCTGCTTTCTGCATGTAACCTGTGATTCCTTGAGCCCCACATGCTACATCCACATTTTCCCTGAAAATATACAGTGTTTTGGCCTCGACTGCTTTTGGTGGTAGTGGATTCCACAGGCTCAGCACTCTCTGATTGCAAAATTGTGAGTGGAACTCAATTATTCAAAAAAGGGAGACAGAAGGCTAGAAATTACAGGCCAGTGGAATAAGAATGGGAATTTGTTTGAATTGGGAGAGTGTTATGAAGGTGTAAGGGGTACTGTAACTTTACGAAAATTAAAAACTAGCAAAGACTTAGAGAGACGGAGAGAGAAAGAGAGAGAAAGTTCTTAGCTGAGCAAAGAGAGAGAGTATTTGAACTTGAAGTTGCAAGTTAGTCAATAAAGTCAAGTAAACAATTTGGAGATTAAAAAAGGTAGTGATATATATATAAATACATCAAAACTCTGCCACATTTTGATGAGAAAGATGTTGAAGCCTTCTTTATTTCATTTGAAAAAATGGCGAGGCAGATGGAGTGGTCCGAGGATTTATGGGTAATGTTAGTTCAGACTAAACTGGTCAGCAGAGTTGTGAGGTATTTGCCATGCTGTCAGATGAAGGAATCAAGAGATTATGAAGAGGTTAAACAGGCTAGTTTAAGTGCTTATGAACTGGTACCATAAGCATATAGACAGCGGTTCAGAAACATAAAGGAGGAACCAGGTCAGACTTATGTTGAGCTCAAAAGAATTAAACATAGTCATTTTGTGCTTTAAAAATAGATAAGACCTTTGAGCCCTAGGAGAGATTATTCTGTTGGAGGAATTTTAAAATTCACTTCCAGAGATGGTAAGAATTGACATGGAGGAACAGAAGTTCAGGAAGTGAGAAGGGCAGCAGAGTTAGCAGATGAATAATGTTGTTGCATAAGGTAAGCTTCCGACTAGAATTTCGTCCTGTGAGGGGTAGAAATTGGGAGAAGGGGAGATCCTGCATTGTGAAACCAAGAGTAGAGAACACTGCTAAGAATTTACCACAGGATAAAAAAGAAGCCCAAGAGGGTGGAAAGGAGGTGAAAGTCCTCAGCTGTTTCCACTGTGGTAGAGTGGGACATGTAAAGTCACATTGTTGGTCATTACAGACAGGCTCTGTGGGAAAAGATGTGATAAAAGAAACAAAGCCAGTGGCATTACTGAAAGGAGAAAAGGAGACCCTAAGAACAGCTGAGGAGCTGCAGCAGAATGCAGTTAGTACCTGATCTCTGCAAAGAATTTGCTTCTGTGGGTAAAGTTTACTCAGAAGGAATGGGGGAGAAACACAAGAAGTTATAATTTTCAGAGATAGAGGATCTAACCAGTCGCTGATAGTAAGGGATGAGCGAATACGCAATCTTTCTGATCTGTTACCCGAGCGTGTGGTTATATGTGGGATGGACGGATAGAAATTTAGCGTTCCCTATGTAAGATCAGGTTGGAGTGCCAACTCAAGACTGGGCAAGTTACAATGGGAGTGATTGAGAGTGTCAGTTCCAGGAATTCAGTTTGTTCTTGGGAATGATTTAGCAGGATCCAAGGTGGGAGTGACACCCCTTGTTGTGGAGAATCCCAAGGAAGACCAAGAAACTAAGGAGTTAAAACAGAAATATCCAGGTATTTTCCCAGACTGTGTGGTAACCAGATCCCACTATCAGAAGTTACAGCATGAAGCGGAAATTAAAGAGAAAGTTGAAGGAATTGAGGTCCAGTTAACGGACACACTATTTTATGTAAAAATGCAGGAATATCCTCTAAACAGGCAGAGGGGCAGACAGAAGTGTTTATTCCTGAAATGCTAAGGGACTTGCAACAGCAAGGCAAGATGATAGAAGATATATATGTGGATGCATACTCTGAAAAGGAGGCAGAGAATATTTCGGAGTGTTTTTATCTGAAAGATAAAATCCTTAGGCAGAAATGGAGAATACAGTAGGATAGTGCAGAGGAGAAATGGGCCGAAGTGCACCAGATTGTGTTGCCGGTAGCAGACAGACAGGTGTTATGGGTAGTACATGAACAACCTGTAGGAGGTCACCCAGGGGTATGAAAGACTCAAGCTAAGGTACAAAAGCATTTATATTGGCCTGGAATGCACAAGGATGTGGTTAACTTTTGCCGTATGTGTCACACATGCCAAATGGTAGGTAAGCCACAGGCAGTAATAAAACCAGCCCCTTTGTTGCCAATTCCTGCATCTGAAGAACCTTTCACATGGGTTTTAATTGATTGTGTAGGTCCTCTCCCGAGAACTAAAGTGGGAACCAGTACTTGTTAACCATTATGGATGTGTCTACCAGATTGCCGGAGGCAATTCCGTTATGGAGTATCAAGGCAAAAAGGGTGGTAGAGGAGTTAGTAACTTTCTTTACACTGTATGGGCTACCCAGAGAGATTCAGTCAGACCAAGGGTCAACTTTCACTGTTAGGCTATTTAAGGAGGTTATGGATAGCTTAGGTATAGAGCACTTTAAATCCAGTGTATATCATCCTGAATCCCAGGGAGCTTTAGAAAGGTGGCATCAGACCCTGAAGACCATGTTGAGAGCGTACTGTCAGGATTACCCGAATTATTGGGATAAAGGCATCCCATTTGTATTGTTTGCCATTAGAGATGCCCCCAAACAAATCTACTTAGTTCACTCCCTTCGAGTTAATATTCGGGCAGGAAGTGAGAGGCCCTTTGAAATTAATTAAAGAAAAATTGACAGGACTAAAGTCAGAGATCTCACAATTAGATTACGTATCGGAGGTGAGGGAGAGACTAAATAGAGTAGGAAGAGTTAGCTAAACAGCATCTAAGGAGGGCACAGTATAGAATGAAGCAGGTGGCAGATAAAAGCTCTGAGACTCAGACGTTTTCCCAAGGGGATGACATGTTAGTACTGTTACCAGTGATAGGAGCTCCCTTCAAAGCCAGGTTTAGTGATCCCTATCAAACTGAGAAAAAAATTGAGTCAGGTGAACTATCTAGTAAAGATGCCAGACAGAAAAAAAAAGTTTTAAGGAATGTCATGTGAACATGTTGAAACCGTATTATACCAGAGAGAAAGAACTGGAGAAACAGGTGTTAGTTACTGCCCCGCAGAGTGAGGAATCACACCCAGATGTGCCTCAAAATAGCTTAAAAAACGAAGAAGTCCTTGAGAAGTGAAATAGATTAGTAAGCTATCTCATGAGCATAGAATGCAGGTGAAAGATTTGTTACTGCAGTGCCAGGACATGTATAAGAATCAAACTAATGCTATTGTACATGAAGTAAACGTAGGGAATACTGCTCCAATAAAACAATATCCCTATCGGCTTAATCCTTTCAAAGCCAGACAGGTCCAGAAGGAGGGGAGGCCATGCTCGATGAGGACATCATCGAACCAAGCCAGAGCGAGTGGAGTTCGCAGATTATCTTACTTCCCAAACCGGATGGGACTCAACAATTTTGCGTAGATTATTGGAAGGTCAACACCATTACAAAATGAGACTCATAGTCAATTCCGAGATTGGAGCACTGTATCGAGAAAATCGGACAAGTCAGTTACATCACCAAGTTGGACTTACTGCGTGGTTATTGGCAGGTACCTTTATCAGAGACGGCGAAAGAAATTTCTGCGTCTGTATCCCCAAATGGGCTATATCAGTTTAAAGTGATGCCCTTTGGAATGAAGAATGCACCTACCACATTCCAAAGACTCATGAACAGAGTTGTGGCTGGGATAACAAACTTTGCAGTCTGTTTGGACGATGTAGTGATCTTTAGTAAGTCCTGGAAAGATCATATGGTACAGTGACAGAGCTCTTTGAATTACTCCAAGAAGCAAAACTGGTAATAAACTTTAAACTGAATTCGTGAAAGCAGAGGTGACGCTCTTGGGACATAACATCAGTCATGGAAGGTTGACCCCACGTAACGCAAAGACGAAGGCCATCGAGGAATTTCCATGACCATCCTCGAAGAAAGAGGTGCTTCGAATCTTAGGATTCAGCGGATTCTATCGGAAGTCTGTTTCAAACTTCAGCAGTGTAGTGGCACCGTTACCCGATTTGTTGAAGAAGAACAAGATTTCCGTGGACAGAACCCTGCTAGGAGGCATTCGACCATTTGAAAGCAATACTAAGCAGCAACCAGTTTTATCTATACCAAACTTTTCAAAACTTTTTAAAGTCACCATCGATGCTAGTGACATAGGAGTTTGGGCTGTACTCCTACAGGAAGATGAAGATGGGATTGAACTGCCTGTTGGTTACTTTTCGAAGAAACTCAACATCCAGCAGAGGAAATACTCCACAATCGAAAAAGAATATTGAGCTTTGTACTGGCCTTACAACATTGTTCGTAACACACATAAAAACGTGCCAGAGACAATTGCATACACAGATCACAAGCCTCTTACATTCTTAGAACGCTTTAAAGACAAGAATATTAGACTATTTTGTTGGAGTCTTACGTTACAGACTTTTAATGTAAAAATCGTACATATTGTGGGTCATAAGAATGTAATTGCAGATGCCTTATTGCAGATTTAACTGATAAATTTTAGATGAGATTTGTATTTATCCAATGTTATATATAAATGGGAAAACGTTAAGGTGAACTTAGATTAAAGTTATCTGTACGTTATGGTAATGTGTTTAAAGAATAGAAAAAAATGAAGCCATCTTTTCATTATGATGGTTCATTTTTTATTAAGGGGGAAAGGTGTTATGAAGGTGTAAAGGGTATTGTACCTTTAAGAAAGTTGAAAGCTAGCAAGGATTTAAGGGAAGCACACAAAGTCCTTGAGAATTTACAATGTAACTTTTGGTTCAGAACAGCTATCACTGGCTGGGTTGCCTGGAGACAAAAACAAATTTAAATTCAGCCAATCAGTTTAAATTATATCCCAAAATACCAACTTTCACTTAAATTTGAATTTAGGATACTGACAATATTAAAAACCAATGAAATGATCTGATGTTTTGGGGTATAAGATCAGAGAAAATTAACAGTTGGGAGGAGAACTGCCAAAAGATCAACAGTTGTAGGCTGCTAGTCAGAACTCTCTGAGAGGTACCTGTTTGGAGAAGGAGTTTGCACAGAGAAAAAACATCAACACTGACCTGGAGAGAAACTCTACAGAGGAAGATACAAAGGGAAGATATGACAGTTGGCTGGTTTTGAAATCTGAATTTTTGTGTAAATCTTAATTGGTTTTATCAGACCAGTATTGTAGAGGGAAAGTAAAAGATAGGTTAGAGAAAAGAGTTGTCAATAGTTGTTAGTTAACTATTCTCTGTTAGACTTTAAAAAATAAAGTTATTAATTTTTACTTTAAATAGTGACCTTTAGGATAGTTCTTGGCCTCTCGAATTTAACAGATTATCGCACAGGGTAAATCTTTTGTGTTGTTGGTTTAAATTAGCAGGGGGTGTTTACCCCGTGTCGTATCAGAGAGTTTTGTGTACGGCAGATAAAACATTGAAGAGCGTTTGTTTTTCCTTCAGTTAGAAGGATCGGGAATTGATTATTTTGCTTTGGGGTAACACCCATAGCTTCAAAAAACCTATTGATTTCAGGTCGCAGGAGTCCTGGTTGAAGTTAAATGTAAGAACAAAGAATTAATTTAAAAATAGGTTACCTCTGGATAAGAATTTAGTTTGATAGCCCAGATAAGAATTAGAACCATGAGGGCTTATTGAAGCTTCGGGAAAGTCTAAGCTCAGTTGTATGAATACTCAAGGAAGAGGCTACCAGACACTCATGATCAGAAATTGAAAAAAAAAACGTCAAACCGTTTCCACACTAAGTAATCTAACCTAATCTAATCTATAGATGTGATAATCAAGGGAATTATGTCTGGTGTTTGAATACCATGAGGAAAGATTGTATATGCTATTTTTATTGTGCTTAAAAATCTTTCAAATTGTGTTAATCATAGAGTTTTGTTTATTCTATTTTATCTTATTCTTTGCATAATAAACTTAAACTTTACTGATAAAAACTAGATCTGCAGCATTGCGCTTGCACATTTCAGTGAGAAACCTTTCGAAATAAGAACAAAAAATACCTATGTAGCTAGATTTCAGACTGGGATTTGATATACAGTAATAATATCAAATTAGATCATAACACAATTTGTTGGACATCTTCAACGAACTCAATTATGATGTGGATAAAGGGGAACAGGATGTAATTAAATTTCCGGAAGGCATTTGATAGATGGTCAGTTAAAGGTGATTGCAAAAAATAAGAGCTCATTGCGCAGGGGGAAACTTAATAGCATGGATAGAAGACTAGGTAAAAACAATGACTGCAGATGCTGGAAACCAGATTCTGGATTAGTGGTGCTGGAAGAGCACAACAGTTCAGGCAGCATCCAAGGAGCAGCGAAATCGACGTTTCGGGCAAAAGCCCTTCATCAGGAAAGCCCTCCCTGATGAAGGGCTTTTACCTGAAACGTCACTTTCGCTGCTCCTTGGATGCTGCCTGAACTGCTGTGCTCTTCCAGTACCACTAATCCAGAATCTGGATAGAAGACTGACTAGCTAAGAGGAAGCAGAGAGTAGATATAAATGGATCATTTTGTGGTTGGCAACATGTAATGAGTGATGTGCCAGAGTTCAATATGCTAGAGCTGCAACTTTCTTTTTTACAATTTATATAAATGACTTAGATGAAGGGACTGAAGGTATAGTTGCTGAATTTGCTCTAGACACAAGGAAAGGTAGGAAAGCAAACTATGAAGAGGATATCCGGAGGCTAGGAAGAAATATAGATACATTAAGTAAGTAGGCAAAGATTTAGCAAATGGAGTATAATGTGGTAAAATGTAAAGTTTTTTTCATTTTGGCGGGAAGAATAAAAAAAATCATCTAAATAACAAGAGACTACAGAGTTCTGAGATGCAGAGGGATCTGGGTGTCTGTGCACGAACCTCAGAAGGTTAGTGGGTAGGTCCAGTAAGCATTCAGGAAAACTCATAGAACATTATGATTTACTGAGGTGATTTGGTTATTAGAGTGGGGGAGTTATGTTTCAGTTATATATAGCTTGGTGAGACCCCGTCAACAGTACTGTGTTAACTACTGGTCTCCTTATTTAAGGAAGGATGTAAATGCATTGGAAGCAGTTCAGAGCTTTACCAGCGTAATACCAGTCCTGTGTAGGAAAGGTTGGACAACTTCGATCTGTATCTGCTGAAATTTTGAAAAGTAAAAGGTGACCTGATTGAAACACATCCGAACCTGAGGGTCTTAACAGGTTGGATTTAGAAAGCACATTTACTCTTGTAGGAGATTTTAAGACTTGGGGACACTTTTTAAAAAATAAGAAATCACACATTTAAAACAGATGAGGACAAGTTTCTCTCTCAGAGGGAGGTGCACCTTTGCATCTAACCCATCCTCAAAAGGTAGCAGCAGCAGAGTTTTTGGACCATTTTAGGTTTTTGATAAGGGGTTTGAAAGTGATTGTTGGGGGTTGAGGAAATGTGGAGTAATCCAATCAGCTTTGATTTTATTGAGTGGGAGATTTGGCTCGAGTGGCTGACTGACCTGCTCCTCATTTGTAAGTTTGTGAATCACTGTTGCACACTAAGTAATATTATGATTTACCTATTCTGCATACTTTTAACATCTGTTGTTTGCACTATATCAGAAACGAATCCAAAATGTCTTCTGGTGTAGCCAAAACCTAAGTGTCTGTATGTAGCATTGATACTACTTCGCATGTTAAACGGTATCCATTTCAAAGAAACTGCATGTTTTTTTATTAATTCACAGCATGAAGTTGTCTCTGGCTCGGCCAGTTTTTCATTGTTCTCAATGTGGTTTCCTCTGCATCAGGGAGACAGGGCGCCAACTTGTGCAGCAGTTCAGGTAACATTTCTGGTCCGTATGCACCAAACAAACCGACTATTCTATGGCCAAGCACTTCAACTCCCCCAGGGACATGCAAATCCGAGGCCTCTTCTACCACCAAATCAGAGCCACCCACCAACTGGAAGCAGAACACCTCACCTTCTGCCTCAGGACGCTACAACCACTCAGCATCAACAGTGAATTCACTAGTTTCCAAATCTCCCCTCCCCCCACCTCATCCCAAATTCAACTTCCTTCCCACCTATCCACTCCACGCCCCCCACTGACCGATCACAATTACCTCCCACCTATCCATCTATCACCAACCCACCTACTTTCCCTCCAATCCCACCCCTATTCCTCTATTTATCTCTCAGCTCCCTTCCCCCTCCACATTCCTAATGAAGGACTTACGCCTGAAAAGTCAACTCCTGCTTCTCAGATGTTGCCTGACCTACTGTGCTTTTTGAGCATCAGACTTTTTGACTCTGATCTCCAACATCTGCAGTCCTCACTTTCTCCCAGATTTTAATTACCCATTCCTAATTGCACAGATGACAGTTAAGAGTCAACCACATTGCTGAGAGTCTGGAGTCATAGGTAGGCCAGACCAGGTAAGGGTGGTAGTTTCCTTCCCTAAAATACATTAGTAAACCAGATGGGTTTTTCTGACTATTAACAATGGTTTCATGGTCAGCACTAGACTCTTGATTCCAGATTTTCATTGAATTCAAATTCTACCATCTGCCATCGTTTGAAGTGAACCTGGTTTTCCAAATATTAGCTGTGTTTCTGGATTAATAGTCCAGTGATAAGGCCTCTACCCCATTGTCCCCAAGGGAGGCAAAGTTTGTAGTCACAAATATGAAAAAATAAACCTGCACCTTTATGGGACAATGCCTTGGCCACAATATCAGATGCTTTCTTGGATTTGCCAATCTACCTCTTTCTTTTGGGTATGTCTTCCAAAATTGTGCAGTGCATCCTCATCCAAGTATCACAAATGGAGTTCTGGTAAACATCGAGGTTAATATCCCATATTAATTAGCATGATTTCTGAGGACCAGCAATGTGAAAAGTTGACATCATCATCTGAAAAAATTACTAATGTCATTGTTGGTTCCAGTCACATATAATGAGTATTATGTAAAACCCAGCATTCTTTAACAAGGTGAAAAACCAGCCTTGTTAGAAAGAAACTGGATAGCAGTGCTTAAGTTAAACTGGAACTTTTTCACCTTGAAGCAAAATTCACAATGCAATAGGATATGCTCAACAAGTACTGCAACATTTTCGTGAATCTATCAAAGTGATTCAACAGTATAAGGCTAAAGTACAAGGTCAGATTGTGAACAGTATCTAACAACCTAAAAGTACAGCAAGAAAGTGAAAGGACTTGAGACTGAGAACAATATCTCTTCTCTCATCTTCACCCTGCAATACAGACTTTAACCTGCTTTAACCAGCTCTCTCAAATCCACCCCTACACCTACCCCTCTCTACTTCTTGCTAGGGTCTACCAGCTACACCGGTCCAAAATCTTGCACTTATCTTCAAGTCTGAGATTGATTAGTCTCCTTCTAAGTAAAAAAAAATCTCACAACACCAGGTTATAGTCCAATAGATTTATTTGGATGAACTAGATTTCAAAATGCTGCTTCTTCATCAAAACCGCCTGATGAAGAAGCAGCGCTCCGAAAGCTAGTGCTTCCAAATAAACCTGTTGGACTATAACCTGATGTTGTGTGATTTTTAACTTTGTCTATCCCAGTCCAACACTGGCTCCTCCAAATCAAGTTTTCTTCTAGCCGCTGCTGGTAGTCCCAACAATGACCTCTGTTTAAACATGGCACTATCGGAACTGCAGACTTGCTAGCCAATCAGATTTTACAGTAGCTCTCAAGTATGGGACTCCCTCTCATATGGGACTCCCTCTCAGAAATCCCATTCTGAAGCAACTTGGGTGATTCCAGCATAATAACACTGTGGATCAGCTATGTTTTGGGAGGCTGGACTGATGACTAGCTTTCTATTCAGGGTACAGGAAATACTGCACTCAATAAAACCTGGTCTGTGAGTCACTTGGTTTATCGGCTACCGTTTCGTATTTCTTCAGCCTCCAGAATTTTGCCAGGGGTGACAAACCAAAGTTTGAAAGGATTTCAGGGGGTAGGTATGCCTGGAGTTGAGATTAGCAAGTCCTCCAAATAGCACACAATAATGACAGGCTGAAGGATGGAGGTTGGAAAAGAATGGAGGTCGGAAAAGAATGGAGGTCAGGTGAAGGCACACAAATTTGAAAGGTAGTGCATCTGTTTAGTATTTGGGTCACAGGGTAGACAAAGAGGAGTTATATCTTCTCAAAAATAACATTAAAGCAATAAGAAGTGTGCTACACCCTCAAACATCTCTTTGCTATTCTTCCAGTGAACCCCAATTCATGGTAAATTCTTACTGAATTTGGCCACTTTACTAAAACGAGCTATTGAAGAGTATTCAATGGAATTGGATGAAAGAGTCTGACAAAGTTTCCAAGCTCTGTAAATGTTAACTTGCAGAAGATACAATACTGTACATTATGACATCAAAAATAAAATTTGTTTATGGTGCTTTTTTTAGATTAGATTAGATTAGATTAGATTAGATTACTTACAGTGTGGAAACAGGCCCTTCGGCCCAACAAGTCCACACCGACCCGCCAAAGCGTAACCCACCCATACCCCTACAATTACCCCTTTACCTAACACTACGGGCAATTTAGCATGGCCAATTCACCTGACTTGCACATCTTTGGACTGTGGGAGGAAACCGGAGCCCCCGGAGGAAACCCACGCAGACACGGGGAGAACGTGCAAACTCCACACAGTCAGTCGCCTGAGTCGGGAATTGAACCCGGGTCTCTGGCGCTGCGAGGCAGCAGTGCTAACCACTGTGCCACCGTGCCGCCCACTAATATGGAATAAGTGCTATGGCCTATCTTGTACCAGACATTGGTGAGATTTGATTTTTCTCTTGCAGCCTCTGTGTCAGTGAACAAAACTGTGCTCAGAATGTGAAATGTTGTGCTTGATCTCAGGAGTAAGAACATTTCATAAATATCTGCACGGTTGTAGTTTCATGATTGAAACTGACCACTGCCATTGACGGCTATTTTAATCCAAAGTCTCCAGTATCTGGTTTAGCTACAGCTCAAATGTACCAAACATAGAAATGATTTTGTATGACATTAAATATAGATGTTAGGATAATCATGATACTGAAGTGATGTCTGGATTACCATCTGTAGAGCCCAACAGGGACAACATATTTTCTTAATAAGATCAGTGAGTTGTGAGCCACAGCAGATGACATTAGAAAAATAATTCATGGAAACCCATGTTGGCAAGCGTGTATCATTATTAAAAAATGGGTGGCAAACTTCAATGCTGGATTTAGAAATCAGGCTATGAATGACTAGTTGAAAAGGGCTATGACACACGGAAAGACAGTTGTAATCACTGGGAAGACATATCACAGTTTCTCTATGCCCTTCATTATCAACACTTAGAATGTAGTTGATAAAGAGTCTATGGAGGCAGTATCTTTGGAGTCAGGCTTCAATAAGAACATAGAAAACAGTGAATAAGTTTAGCATAGGTAAAGCAATAGAAAAGAAACCACCTTGGTACGTTTTGTCGCTATGAAAATTGCCAGCTAGGTCTTGACAAAGATTTCACATTCATTTTTGCAGAATTAGAAGGACAACAGCGACTCATTTTGATTGATAGTCATTCGAAGTGGATTGAGGGGTTTCTGATGAATCAAACAATAAGACAATTTGCGTAGTTTGTATGCTGTTTAACAGTTCCCAGAAGACAATACGCCTGTTTGTTTGCACAATTCATGAGTACAAACAATGTAAAACACTGAATTCCACAGTGTCATCCAAAGGAGCAGCAGAACACACAGTACACACTGTTAATGAGCTCTTGGCAAGCACATGTACGATAGAAATTTGAAGAAATATCAATTATCTGGTGAATTTTATTTTCTTGAGAAACTCAACAAATCTCACAGCATCTGTAGAGAGAACAGCTGTGTTTTTTTCAGCATTTTTGTATTTGTTTCAGATTTCCAGCATTCACACTAGACATTGCTGAAGTGGGAAATTCAATAGCAGGTCAAGATCAAAATCAGACTTTGCTGGAGAAAACTCCTTGGACTTAGTTGAGGATGGTTCAAGGTTTTTCCACAAGTTCTACAAATCTGAGTCAGGAAAGGAGATATCCCATTAGGAACAGGAAACGGTGGTTATGTTTGATGTGTGAATAAAGGAAAACATGGAAATATTTCAAGAAATTGTGTGGAAATAGAACATATTTAGCTTTCTCATTAAGGAAGAAGTGTAACAGCGTCCTCTTGTGACCACTGCATGTATACAGGAACATAAAAAAGGATTAAATCAATCTGTCTTTGAGGAGGTTATGTTGATTAGGATTTTATTCACTGGTACTTCGAAAAATACAAAGGCCAAAAACCCATGAAGTCCATAGTCGAACTGTCCCTGTCTGGGAAAAGCTTTCTGAAGTCTCTGATGCAAATGCATGAGGTTGCAAGTGAGATCATATGTAGGTTCCTGATCAAGGTCTGCAAGGAACTAGCAACACAGAAATTCAGCATGGGGCTATCGTTTTGAGCATGACTAGCATGGAAATGCCACCATATTCTCTTGAGCAAAGGTCTGCCTGAATGAGGACCTTAAGCTCAGTGATGATTTTGAGACAGAGAGGAGGAGCTGCTGCCAGCATTCCTACTAGCCATTTGCAGAATCTGTACAGAAACTCTAGGCTGGGCCGTATGACACCTCTTGCTGGTTCAATGCTTGTTTTGGTTTGGTCCATTGTGGCAGCTGCAGAGTAGCCTTTTCTGATTTCTCTGCATCATTATCTGACTGAAAATTGCAGCCAACTACAAATCCAGTGGATTTTGCATTACAGGATTAGTTCCATTCATAGACCCTACAAAATGAGGCCATACTTATGCATTCATGCTTCTCCAAATGTCTGATCCTGCAGTGAGCCTGAACGTATACCTCTAACTGCCAAAGTCAGGTTCCTGAGAGAGGCATCACCTCCACACACCTCAAGCTAGTCCCGTCAAGCTTCAAGTTATTCAGAAAGATCAGAACACAAAAATAAGCGACGCAATAATAACACCAATCCAGTACCAAGGTCTCAACCGCTGGAACTGCAACCTTAAAATGTGAATTATTTTAAAATCTGTCACGTTGACTCAGTCTTCAATCATCTAATCTAATATCTCCTACATAGCTCAGGGTCAAATTGCGTTTAGTAACACTTGTAAAATGTCTTGGAATGTTTTATTGCACTAACTTTGTTGTTGTAGTGATTCAATAAAATGTTTAATATTGCTATCCTATAATCCACACACCCAGGTAATGTTCTGAGGACCTTGGTTCAAACCCTGCCATGGCAGATGATGGAATATGAAATCAGTAAAACCTGAATTAAGAGTCTAATGATGAACATGAATCCATTGTTGATTGTTGAAGAAACCCACCTGGTTCACTCATGCCCTTCAGGGAAGGAAACTGCCATCCTTACCTGGTCTGGCCTACATGTGACTCCAGACCCAGAGCAATGTGCTTGACTTTCAAATGCCCTCTAGATAATTAGAATGGGCAATGAATGCTGGCCCACTGGTGATGCTCACATCCCAAGAATGAATTTTTAAAAAGTGCCTCTTGCATCACTTTGCCTTGTTCCATGTTATTCTTGTTTATTCTCCCTGTCATTTTGTTTTCTGGGGAGAATCCATATGCTGGACCCATCTAATGGAGCAAGTAGTTTGTGCAGAATCCCTTAATTCAGGATAAAGCTGATCAGTACCTGCACGCCGCTCCTTGTAAATTTGAGCATAATTACAATGCTTTCCAAATAACCTCATTCTGCGCTGGAAATCTTTTTTTAAACACAAAATTCTTTTCAATCTCAAAAGCAGCTAGGCAAACTCAGAAAGTCAATAGAGTCATACAACACAGAAACATACCCTCCAGCCCAACCAGTCTGTGCCAACCAGGTTTCCCAAACTAAACTAGTCCCATTTGCCTGCGTTTGGCCTATATCCCTCTACACGCTTCCTACTCATGCACCAGTCCAAACATCTTTTAAATGTTGTAATTGTACCTGCATCGACCACTTCCTTTGACAGTTTATTTCACATATGAACCACCCTGTGTGGGAAAAAGTTGCCCCTCAGGTTGCTTTTTAAATTTTTCTCACTAACTGATAATACAAAATCAGAAATTGCTGGAAAAACTCAGCAGGTCAGGCAGCATCTGTAGAGAAAAAGCAGAATTAACGTTTTGGGTCCAGTGACCCTTTTTCAGAATTAATCTGATAATTCCTTTGAATAGTGTGGCTAAGTGATCCTTCCTGTTGCTGAGTGTGTTCAGCTCTTTCTTTTCAGCGATGATGTTATTTCGAATATTGAGCTCCAAAATGTACAGCATTGGCATCAAACCAAGGTTCAATACTGATTGATGTTGTAATCTACCCAATGCTTGTGATAGCTGGTCACTGTGTTCAGCAGCACTGTCCCCTTTATGCCAGTCGAAATGGATCAGATTAGAATTGTTACTGTTGAAATCTGGAATCAGAGTATTTTTAGTATTGGCTCTGTGATTAGATGGTTGTAGAGAATTAGTAAAACACGCACTTATCTTTAATCTACACTGTTTTTACTCTTCAACCAGCATCTTCTTTTCAGTAAGAGTGAAGGCAGCAGACTTTATACAATTACTGTCACCAGCGTACACTATTCTCAATATCAGCTTTTCATAAAGCTAAAAGGCTCCCTATGAAAATCAAGAGAATGTAGCTGGTAGCAACAGAAAGTTGCATATTGTTTGGATAGTGGATTATTTGCAGTGAACATGAATGTCTGCTTATTTTAAGGTTTTCTTCAATTGCTTACTACAAACATACCTATGATGCTAAACTGATATCACTGTGTTTTTGGAATTGAAAATGTAAATAATATATGGAGGAACAAAATACAATAGGATAAAATCAGGTATGATGACTAGGTATAAGAATATTGACAATTCAGAATCACTTAACTTCAGTGCACCAAGGTTTATCCATCTCTAAAAGATTGTTCATAGCTTCTAGTTTCTGAGCTGTCATTTCAGATTGTATCCACATTTCCCCAGTTTTTGGAAAGATAGAAGACAGTGTAGATTTAGAGTTTCTTCACAAAAGTAGGAAAAACCAACAAACATGTCTCATCCCGTCAACGAATTACAATGTATGAAGATTGCAAACAGAAGCATGGTGGGATCATACAGTGAGTCTAAGTGTATCTAAAGAAATTCTATGCTCACTGACAGAATACTCTGCTGAATTTCACTGTGTCATGTTGTCCACTGGCTAATTCTCAGTATGGGCCCCTCACCGTTCTTTCACCAACCTGTTCATACCAGGAAGGTTACCCCAGAAGTACCGGGCTCGATGGGCAGCAGAGACTTCCTTGGCATCAATCATCACAGGATTACACTGGTAGAAAGAGAGAAAAGGAGCTTATTCATTTCATAAATCTGGATAATCTAACGTTATGAGTGAAATCTTTTCTCACCTCATTCCCCCACCCCAAATTCCAGATGACCTGTTTGAAAACTAAAAATGTCCTTTATCAATCTGTGTACCTGTCATAGAGATTTGTCAGTGGGCAGTGCAAAATGAGAAATCTGCCACGCTGTCCCCATGACTTTTGATCTATCAAGGTAACATTGCAGAGCAGTTATTTACATGATGATACGCAGAGTAGGATTGTTAGGGACAGTGTACAAACATTTTTTAAAAAACAGTAAATAGAATCAAAGGGGAAAAATGAATAAAAGGGAAAATTAATGACTATTCACAGAAACGTGTGCAGCATTTGGAACAAAATGAATTAATGGCACAATTAGAGGTTAATAGGCATGATCTTATAGCCATTACAGAGACCTGGTTACAAGGAGATCAAAAGCTCAGAGCAAAATATGAAAGGCAAGAATGAAAGATGGTCGGTAGCTTTGTCAGTGTGAGATGGAATAAGTACAAAAGCAAGAAATTATCTTGGATCAGAAGAAACAGAATTAATATGGGTGGAGATAAGAAGTGACAAAGGAAGACAACACTGGTGGGTGTAGTCTACAGGCCCCCTAACAGTAGCTATACTGTAAGGCAAAGAATAAATCAAGAGATAATGATGGTATGTAAAAAGGAAGTATATTAATCATGGTTAACTTCAATCTTCATGCAGATTTGAAAAATCAAATTGGCAGAGGTAGCTATGAGGAAGCTTTCAGAGTGTTTATGGGACAGTTTCCCAGAACAGTAATGTTATGAATCTAACTAAGGATCTGGAAAATTTACCGATAGTAATGGATAATGAGTTAGAATTAATAAATGATCTTGGAGTAAAAGATCCCCCAGGAAATAATGAACATAACATGGTAGAATTTAGCAGTAAGATCCAGAGTGAGCAACTTGAGTCAGAAACGACTGGGTAAATTTAAATAAAGATAACTATAAAGGAATGAGGACAGAGTTGGGTAGAGTGAACTAAGAAATGAGTTTAACAGAAAAGGTGGTTGCTGAACAATGGCAGATGTTTAAGAACATAATACATGTCCAGAGCAAAGGTATATCCCAGTAAGGAAGGAGGATTCTAAGAAATGGATTAAACCATCCATGGTTAACCAAGGAAGTCAAGGATGGTATCAAACTGAAAGAAAAAACATACAATGCAGCAAAGATTAGTGGTAAGCCAGAGTTTAAAAAGAAAGGAAGTAGGGGAAAATAATCCTTGACGGTTAATTAGAAAAATTAATACAAAAACAGACAGTAGGAGCTTCTTTAAATATACAAACTGAAGAAAGAGGCTAAAGTGAACATGGGATCCATCGAGAATTATACTTGGGAAACTAAAATAATAGGCAACCAAGAAAGAGGAGCTGAATAAATGCTTTGTTCAGTCTTCACAATAGAAAACAACAATATTTTAAAAACACTAAATAATCAAAGAGCAAAAAATGGGGTCAGAAATTAATTCAAGTAATACCGTAACAGAAAAAATGTCGAGAGAAACTAATGGGGCTAAAGGCCAACATGTTCCCTGGATCTAATGGGCTGCATCCGTAGAGGAAATACTAACAAAAATAATGGATATACTGATAATCATCTTACAGGAATCCTTTGATTCTGGAAATGTCCCAAAGGACTGGAAAGCTGCCAATGTAACACTTTCACTTAAAAAGGAAACAAAAACAGACAACTATAGGCCAGTTAGCTTAATGTCTGTAATTGGGAAAATATTAGACTATTTTAAAGGATGTAACAGCAGGGCATTTGGCAATATTTTAATTGATAATCATGCAGAGTCATCATGGCATCATATCTAACAAATTTATTAGAAATATTTGAGGAAGTAATAAGCAAGCTGGATAAAGAGGAACTAATAGATATAAAATATTTAATTTCCAAAAGTCATTCGATCAGGTACTGCACATAAGGCTACTTAATAAAAGTCCACCTTGGGGTAATGTATTAGCATGGATAGATTGGGTAACTAATAAAATACAAAGAGATGAGAAGATGGCATTTTCAGAATAGGAAGCTGTAACTAGTGAAGTGCCAGAAGGATATGCGTTGGGGCCACAATTATTTGGTGAGGGTAGTGAATGTATTATGATTAGGTTTGTGGATGACACAGGATAGTTGGGAAGCTAAGTGGTGACGATGACCAAGTCTACAGATGGTGATCGCTTAGGTAAAAGTTTGGAATACAATATCCATAGAGCAAGGGACTGTAGTGACTCAGTACTGGTCGTAATTAGGCTGGTGGTTCAGAGGGATACAGATAACAGATAGGAAGAAACATTTCCCCTTGGTGGATGGATCAGTGACCGAGAGCATAGATTTAAGGTAAGAGTCAGGAGGTTCAGAGGGGATGTGAAGAAAGATTTATTCACACGGAGGGTGATATAAATCAGGAACTCACTACTTATAACAGTGTAGAGGCACAAACCCTCATGTGCACTTGCAATGCCAAAGCTGTGCACCAAGTGGAAAATGGGATTAGAATAGTTAGGTCCTTATTTTTGACCAGTGCAGACTCAATGGGGTGAAAGGCCTGTTTCTGTTCTGTAGACCACTGATTCTATAACGTTGGAAAAGTGAGATAATGCATTTTGGCAAAAAGAACAGTGGAGCTGAATATTACTTTGATGAAGAGACTGCAGAAAGCTGCAGAACAAGTTTTTTTTTTACATTAACCGCTTGTGGACATTGTTGGCCAGGACAGCATTTATTGCCCATTCCTAATTGCCTGAAGAGTCAACCACATTACTGTGGGTCTGGAATTACACATAGGCCAGAGGAGGGAAGGATGGCTGTTTCCTTCCCGAAAGGAGATTGGTGATCCAGTTGGGTTTTTCCTGACAATCAACAATGATTTCATAGTCATCATTAGATGCTTAATTCTAGATACTTATTGAATTAAAATGCAGTTATCTGCCATGGTGGGATTCAAATCCGGGTCCCCAGAACATTGGCTGCATCTCTAGATTCATAGTTTAGTGATAACTGCAAGGTTTTGAGGGGTCCTAATGCATGATACAAAAAAAGCTAGCATATAAATTCAGCTAATAATAGAAAAGCAAATGAAATGTTGGCCTTTGTTTCTAAGCAAATGGAATGTCGGCACAGATCAGACACACCTATAATACTGTGAACAGGTTTAGTCCTTCTTTACAGAAGCAAAGCTTTACCGGCATTGGAGGCAGTCTAAAGGAAGTCCAGTAAGATAATCTAGGTGTATGTGGATTTTCTTATGAGGAGAGGCTGAGTGGGTTTGGTCTGTTCTCATTGGAGTTGGGTCAGCATTTGGGATGCTGGAGGATAGGGTGAATTGGAGTTGCCAGTGAGTGAACTAAGTTGTAGGTCAGTTTCATAGTTACTCAGGAGTTAGGTTGTTTTTAATAGTGTAATGCTCCCTGAGTAACTATTTACTTAACTTCAGACACCCTACAAATTCTCCAATTTAAATAGATATTTTCAGAGGGTTCTATATGTAGGGGAATTGCATTGCAGACTCTTCAATTTCCTGGGCAATTCCTTCATGGAATCCTTCTACTCTCAACCAATCTGGAAAGCAATTATCTGGCCACCGGAAAATTTGGGCTTATATGTAGCAGATTTCATCGAGCTCTTCTCAACAGAGAGAATATTATTTACCACTGGAAAGTGGGCAGTCCATTACAGCAAAATAAATGTTTCATCAACAGTGTTTTGCAGTTGAAGAATTGTTAGACTCACCACACTGCACTGTTCACTTTCATTCTGATTGAAATAGAATGCAAGCAATGGAACAAATACTTGAAATTTTGGACAAACTACACTTCAAAATAATGTAATTCCCTCCAGTTCCATTGAAACAAACCCCCAAAGATTTTCATATTTTCTGCAGCTGCTTTATCTCTTTTTAATGCCTTGCTGTAATAAATCCAAGACATCTACTCAGACACTGAATAGCTTGAACACTTCCTGAAGTCTGCTAATGCAACATCATAGATGCGGGAAAATTCATTACATATTTATCATCACTGGTATGCAACATAATTCAGATTTAGTTGCAGATAAAAATGAAAGGTACAAAGTATAAATATAACAAATTGGCTTCTGCACAGAAATTCTGATTTCATGATTTACAGGTCTTTTTCAGGACTTTGTAGATAGTGTTTAAGAAATTATCTATTTAAAATTATTTGAAGAAACTCACCTCGAGAAAGCGGGAGATATCCCTCTTGTCACTAACTCCCATTGCCACCACATTTTCAAACAGCCAGAAGAATGGTCTGTTGTCCCCTTCTTTAGGCCTTGTTTCATGGAGAAGTCGGTAGAACTCAAAAAACAGGCGGCCTGTGCCCTCTGTAAAGTAAACAAGGTTTAACACAGTGAAAAATGTCCTTTTGGACACCTGGGCTGTAAAACATGTTAAGGCCTGAAAAACCAATATGGTGGCAGCTGAGCTTGCTGCATGATTAACCCTTCCTGATGAAGGGCTCTTCCCTGAAACATCAATTTGCCTGCTCCTCGGATGCTGCCTGACCTGCTGCGCTTTTCCAGCACCACTCTTGACTCTGATCTCCAGCATCTGCAGTCCTCACTGTCTCCTGCATGATTAACCCATGTCCATTGTCCCAATGTTGGCAGCCACAAACATTGTGCTGCGTTTTTATTTCTTTGATTTGTTTGCTTGGGGGCAGCACTAATGAAGCTACTGAATGTTTACATAGAGGGTGCAAAATCAAGAGGCATCAGGGTATTTAAAGCTGTCTGTCCGACACTACTTAAAGGGGATTTGCATAGTGGCTGCAGCAGGTACTGGAATAGGTTGCAGATGGGAGTTGAGAGCTAGAACACTGAATGACAGCACAAAAGGACAGTGAGAAGACCCAAGACAGCAGGTGCTAATTGTCAGAGGCCCTAAACCTAAACCCTGTATGAGCTTAAAACAGTGAAGGAGACAGTGGTCACCAACACTGGAGCAGGAATGAGTTCTTTCCTCTCCTTCCCTCCACAACTACTGTATGCTTCTGACTCCTTTGAGTTACCCAAGAACTGCGACCTCCTCAGGAGCTGGTGGAACAGAGAGATGGGAGTCAAGGGGAGACACTGAGGAAGAAAAAACAACCTACTGAGACTCACAGCCATCAGTTCTGATACTGACACAGCATCTACTTCATACAATAACTGAAAGGTGGGATAAACACATGAAGAGATATTGAGCAAGTCAGACCTGCAGCCATAGCAGCAGACGAGAGTGACACAGGTGCCATGTTGCTGGTGGATAAGTTTTTACTTGTGTTCTGCTGCCCACTAAGGAGCATGGAAGAATCAACTCCAATTTAGCACAGGGCTGTACGCTGAACAAATCCATAACATCTAAACATGTAATGTCTGATGGCCAATATCTCAGCTTCCATTTCAGTGCAAACAGAGGTTATCCTATACCTGGTCAGTACAGTGGATGTTCAGACTGAAATCAGGCAAGTTAAGACTGCTGTTATCACAGTTACAGAGACCAGTGTGCATAGAGAGTTGCAGGGAGTGTGTCACCGCAGTCCAGTAACGATCTTACAGCTTAAGCAGGTTAATCTGTTTTACAACACAAGTTGATTTTTGAGGTACTGTGTTGGCAGAGTGACAGTGAGACTGTGCAGCACAGTTCTCTCTAAGAGGCCTTTCATCCCTGCTATTCTGCTGTTTGATGGTCATTAATAAGTGAAATCTGCAGCTAATGGTGTAGCAGTACGTAGGTCTGGCACAGGTCAGGCAAAGACACACTGAAAATAGCAACTAAGTGAGTGTACAAGGGTGACTTGTTGAACATTGAATAGTTTGTTTGTTAGAGTTGGTTTGGAATATTTGTTTTATATTGACTTTTACTTCAGTATTGTGACCAAGAGAGTACTGTGATGGTCAACAACAGAGGGAAGGCAAAGTATGAGAGAGAATTGGGATTTGCATTCACTGGTACCATAGTTAGATGAGCTGATTTTAGGGAAAGGGCTAGACAGGGAGGGTACTGGTGGTCTCCTCCACTCTTGGTTTTGCAGTAATGCAGGAAACACATACTGGTGAGGCTGTGCAGGATGTAGCAGCACAGAACAAATTGCAACACGCAACAGATGACCCATGCAACAGAACATCCAAGTCCAGGGAGCAGAAATGTTG
The DNA here is from genome assembly GCF_037043375.1 of Chiloscyllium plagiosum. NCBI lineage: Eukaryota > Metazoa > Chordata > Chondrichthyes > Orectolobiformes > Hemiscylliidae > Chiloscyllium > Chiloscyllium plagiosum. The sequence goes on along the minus strand of NW_028270141.1, from coordinate 3,358,652 downwards.
TTCAAGCACTCCAGTCATCTGTTCGAAGGCTGTGTGGCTGTATGACTTGTTATTAGCATGCTGCACATGTAACTGGGTTGCACACCACAATCATGAGCCATGTGCTTAGTACTGGAGAGGCTTGTTGCCCCGTAGCAACCCTCTGGCTTATGATGGCACAATGGACTGCTACAGAACAAAGGCATTATTTACAGCAACTGGGCTACTGGGCACTGACCTGCTCTATTTGCTGAGGATAATCGCATATCAGCTGGACATCGAGAAATTGGGATCCCTTTCCATTGTTGTATATCTGAGTTAACTACTCTACTCACAAAGTAATGTGTGCCAGCGAGTGGCACCCGGCACCATGGGGAATCCCGTAATCTCCAAAAAGCAACATCCTCTATCTGCCTTTTTACTAGCAAGAGAAAATTAAATGTAAGCAGCACGCTTTGAATAGAGAGCTGCGGAGATCTTGCTTACTGCAACAATGAGCGCCAAACTGTAAGATGCTGTAAATACCTCCTGCTTCAACCTGGAGGGAGCCAGGTGCGTAAATGTTCAGGGCCACAGTCTCCTTCATTGCCATTGACAATGAGGTCCTCACCTTTCTTGACCTCTGCCATAATACTGTCAATGGCAATTCTACCCTGCTCCTGAACATAGGCTCAGCTGTCTGAGAACATCAGTTGGAGTCTTCAGATAAAAATGGGCTCACTCAAATCAAATCAGTGCTACATACTGAGTTTAGTGCTTCTAGTGCATGCTCCATGTGTGCTAACACCATCTTCACCTAAAGCATGTGAAGATACTATTTTGGACTCAAAATGGCACCTGAACATTGATTTACAGATGCAGCACTGTCAAATTCTGCAGCCCTTAAGTAGCTGTTAAATTATTTCAATTAGCCACAATTTCTCAGTAGAATTACATTGACCACAGACAGCACTATAAGTAACAAGGTAATCTGTTTCAGTGAAGGATGACCAGGACAGGATTGGATTTAGGTGGGTGTTGGGAGCTTGATCAGTTGCAAATGCACCCGTATCTATTGTAACAGTGGGTGGATCTCGAGGTAAGCAATCTACTCTAGAGATGTGGTTCTATGATTATAATACGTAAAAAAGACTGTTCCTCACACTTTTGCAGCGACTCAATGTGAGAGAGCACTGAGTATTTGGATAGAAATGGTGCACAGGAATATAGGAAAAGGCAGGAGACTGGCACTAGGTAAGAGCGTACAGTGGACATTGCTGGATTTGTTTGCTTGAGGTCACCTGCCTGGGGTTTCTGACTACTACGGAGCTAGTTTTCTGTTTGAATAGAGCTTTGCATGCAAGAGATTGTCTGGTTTTCAGTTGAGGAACGGACTGCTGAAGTCATCTATTTTGTCTTTCTGAAATACCTTTTATTGAGAATTCAGTGTGAAACCCAATTATCCTAATGAAGTGCATTTGGAAGACGGCGCGATACTGGGCTTCCTGAACAAGCTGCACCTGCCAAAATATGAAAGATGACTGCACCTGTCTAGTGGCCTATATGTGCCAGAATGTCAGCAATTTGAATAGTTCATATATTAGTTTTCATTCCCTCAAGAACTAACTGTTATTTCCCAAAAATTTCTTTTGGCCAAAATGAATCTCTGCAGACAATTAAAAAAAAATTTACTTGATGTGTGTGTGCACACTTTGGATGAGTATACAGGGGTAAACATTTATACTTTCATTTTAAAATTGTGTTTTAAGCCTTGCATCTTCATTAAAAAAGTTTTGTTCTATCGTAAATCAATAGTTTTGTGTTATTAAAGAAAGCTGGTTGTTGGATCTTTTTTATTGTAAATCTAATACCGTGGAAGCATACAATTGGCCATATCAGGAACTGGGTTAAACAATTACATTGATGTGAGCTGTGGGATAGTAGCATTGGAAATACAGAGCACTCCTCTCACCTTGGTCATAACCTTTTACATATCAGGTTCTTTGAGGCTTGAGCTGAAGGTATTTGCAACATCTCACTGTTTACTATTACTTCACTGACACCACTCAGAAACAGCAGGAGAGCAGGACATTGGTTAGGCCCTTGTTGGAACATTGCGTGCAATTCTGGTCTCCTTCCTACCGGAAAGATGTTGCGAAACTTAAAAGGGTTCAGAAAAGATTAACAAGGATGTTGCCAGGTTTGGAGGATTTGAGCTACAGGGAGATGCTGAACAGGCTGGGGCTGTTTTCCCTGGAGCGTTGGAGGCTGAGGGGGTGACCTTATAGAGGTTTACAAAATTATGAGGGGCTTGGATAGGGTAAATAGGCAAAGTCTTTTCCCTGGGGTTGGGGAGTCCAGAACTTAGAGGGCATAGGTTTAGGGTGAGAGGGGAAAGATATAAAAGAGACCTACGGGGCAACTCTTTCACACAGAGTGGTACGTGTATGGAATGAGCTGCCACAGGAAGTGGTGGAGGCTGGTACAATTGCAACATTTAAGACGCAGTTGGATGGGTATGTGAATAGGAAGGGTTTGGAAGGATATGGGCCAGGTGCTGGCAGATGGGACTAGATTGGGTTGGGATATCTGGTCGGCGTGGACAGGTTGGACTGAAGGGTCTGTTTCCATGCTGTACATCTCTATGATTCTATGAGAGGCAATGAATATGGAATTTCGATGTGCAGGGTGACACTGAATGCAGACATCAAATGTAATCTCTCCAATGTACCAGAACTGAAATTATATCAATCCAGTTGGCGTGCATATTCCAATAAATCAAACAGTTCAATGCCATACAACCTGGCAGCAATAAAGATGTCTTCATTCTGAGGCACTGTACCAACTACAATAGCCCGCATGGAAATCCAGAAGGAAGCCCTGCATTGGGTAGCATACATACAATTAAAGTCATGGTGCTGGAGCATACCGCTGGCATATGGAACACTATGGGATATTCTGACTGAATTCTGACCACTGGCATATTCTAACTGGATTGTTTTACTGTGACAGCATCTTGGCTGGGTATGGCCGCTGACCTTCAGGAGCAGAGACAGCAAATGGATGTGGAGGATGACCCTGAGCAGCAGTTGGGTATGGAAGGCCTGATTTCAGCCTGCACCATCTCAGGCTGGGTGGGCAGGCTGGCTGACAAGCAACCTTTAATTGGTAGGAGACATTGAGGACTGCAGATGTTGGAGATCAGAGTCGAGAGTGTGGTTCTGGAAAAGCACAGCAGGTCAGGCTGCAGGAGAATCAACGTTTCCTGATGAAGAGTTTATGCCTGAAACGTCAATTCTCCTGCTCCTCGGATGCTGTTTGACCTGCTGTGCTTTTGCAGCACGACACTCTCGAACCTTTAATTGGTGCCAGCCTCTCGATATTGTGCCCAGTGATGATACCAACAGCTAGTGGGTTTAACACTGGCTGCAAGCTGCAATCATGGTAAACAATAGGCAGCTTGCACTTGACAAATTGACTGCATTGAAAGCAAAGGGCATAACTGATTGCCCCATTGCAAGCTCTGTGCCGACCTTTGAGGGCTATTGAACTTATCTTCCAAGTAGTATACATCAGTAATTCTACGCGATTTACATAATCAGCAGATTATTCAAATTAAAACATCTGATTTACCATCGTGTTTACTGAAATGTTCATTAAATTCTTCTGGTTTTTTTTAGTTGAGATAACCAAGACACAAACACTACTCCAATGGATATCCTGGTCCACTCCTCCTCCATTCTAACACATCCCTCACAATCCCCTGCAATCGCAAAAGGTGTAACATCTGCCCATTTACTTCCTCCATCCTCACCAGCCAAAGCCCAAAATGCACCTTCCAGGTAAAGGAGCAATTTATCTGCAGTTCACTCAATCTAGTCTACTGCTGACAGTATGGTCTCCCTTACACTGGGGAGTCAAAACACAGACTGGGTAAGCAGTAAAAGTGACACCGAGCTTCTAGTTGCCTGCCCCACATCTGTCTCAGGCTTGCTGCAGTGCTCCAATGAAGGTCAGCGCAAGCTGGAAGAACAGCATCACATTTTCCACTTGGGGACACTGCAGCCTTCAGGATTCAATACTGAGTTTAATAATTATAGCCTGAACACTTTCATGTCCTCTATTGAGCCCCACATCCCAGGACCTGTCATGGCAAGAGCTGCTTTCAGCACAACCAACTCACTTTCACTCACTTACGGTTCCCATCATTCGCTTTTCTCCTTTTGCGGATTACTATCAACCATCACTTTATCTGCCTAAATCTTGTTCACTTTATCTCTGGGTTCCATCTCCACCTACACACTCATTCCTTTTAACCCCCAGCCCCTGTCTTCAGTATATATATACTACCTTCTCCTAGCTGCTATCAGTTCTGAAGAAGGGTCACTGGACTTAAAGCATTAGCTCTGTTTTCTCTCCACACTGCTGCCAGACCCGCTGAGTTTCTTCAGCAATAAAACAGCTGTCTCCCAACTGGAAATGGAACTGATGGCACATTTGCTTGAATCATTATTTGCTCACTTCTGGGACTGGATAAAAATTTTAATCAACTGACAGGGTGGAAGTCTCTTTTAGTAGGTTTAAGTAAAGAATTACTCTCATTATTCCATGGAAGTACAACTTAATCCAGAACTGTCTGGATCAAAAAGCTAACTATCATGCAAGCTGAACTCCTGGAGAGGAACTGGTACAATACCAATGTATTCAAACAGTTGGGGGAAGAATAAGTTCGACTAATAGTAACAATCATACAAGTTGCTCACCATAAAGTCCTTTCCTGGCAGGATTCACTATGGACAAATCATTGCAGGGACTTCCACCAATCACCAGGTCAAATGGTCCCCACTCCAGTAGCTGAAGGAAAAATATAATTTTAGCACAACTTCAAGACACAGTTACTGAGCTGTCATTTAAATACCATAGCTAAGTTTAATTCATACTGACAGGTGTTGTACTACAAGTCATTTTCTGGTCTCTGATGTTTGCAAGGATGTCTCAGACTAAGTTCTTGTCTCAGTTCTTTGCTTTCAAACAAAAACTATGGCTCATGTGACGTGATAGCACAGCAGGCTGTGGATTTGTTAGCACCCTTTTTTGGCTCCATGAGCGCCCTTAGAATTTATGAATGGAGTTCACTGTGGTGTATATATGATTGTGGTATGACACACTGATGCATGAGTTAATGCACACACAGTGACTGTACTGCTGAAAGTACATGGAGTTTGCACATTGTGAGATTAATAAGCAGGCAACATCGATCTAAAACAAGTATTCCACTTCAGTTAAAGGCTAACACCATAGATCAGTTGGAGGCATCACATACTAACTCTGCCCCAAACCAGAAGCAAACAGAAATCCCCTCTCTCATCATCCAATTGTTGTGTGACTGTACTGACCACAATTATGATGTCATCTCCAATCTGCAATTGATCCAACATGGCAAACCGAAAGGTGCCGACTGATGGACAAAATGTTGTCCATTGATGACGACTCTGGCGAGTAAATGTAAATTTACCCAGCATATGCACAATCCAGTCACATGGCCACACGTAGTATGACAGAGAAAACCAGCGAATCTCTAAACCAACAGCTCCCCTTCCCTGCACTGCTCTGGACACGCTCTACACCTGACAAGCTTTGCTATCATCTGCTGCTTGATACTGTGACAATACTATGGCTTTAAGAGGTCTACTTTTTTATGGAGAGAGCTTGAGACAGAGGTACTGAGCAGTCTGTTCAAAGCCAATCAAGTAAATAGCTTGTGAGGCCTTGTGTTTAATTTAAAAGTTGGAACAATAGAAGCAGCCTGTATGGGTGGGGTCAAGCTCCCACAGTACCAGAACTTTCGTTTTTGCTTTCTGCAGTTGCTGCAGTCTTGAAGCTGTATGTGGAAGCTCTTTCTCCTCTCTGTTACAGCTAACAGCTGGAGTTCTCTTCCTGCTGCTAGAATTGCATGTGAGACAATCTATTTTACTGAATTTGCCTTTGCCAAAGGTATGCTTAAGAGTTATTATTAGAACAGTTATTATTTTAAGCATTTCAATAAAGTTACAGTTAAGCCAATTTTTAAAAATATTTTGTTTGTATTTTAAGTATAATGTATGAAAAAAGTGTGTTTGCCTCCAACCGGATAGTTTAACCAATTAAATTACATCTGGAACACAATGCCTGGCACTTGCCTTTTAAAATAAGAAAAAGTAAGTGTCTAGACCATTTCCTTCATATGTTTTGAGAGGGGTTTTGTACAACCTCATCACCATGAAGAGACAATCTTTGCCAACAACCACTTAGTGAGCAGTACAGCCTGAGGAGGAAGATGAAGGAAAGAGACAATCCAGAGAGTTCCTTTTTGCCTGGGCTGTCCTTAAAGAGCCTGCCCAAATTCAAAACAGCTAACTGCAATCCCAATTCCCCATTTGCTAAGAATTCCACACCATACCCATCCTTCTCTATTACTGACCATCATAGCATCTGCTTAGCAACATGCTAAAAACAAAAACCAACACAAAATACATATTCCAAATTTACAAAGCAAAATGTGACAAACTGCAACTCATCAGCGTTGTGCATTCCCAAGTGCCTGACCTTCCAAGTTCCCTTACCTGTGTTATTATTTCTACATAGCGATACTTCACTGATTGCTGTCTGTCTGCTGGAAGGCTGATGATTTTTAATGCAGATGGTCATTGAAGAAATCGATCTCACACAGCTTCAGGCCATGAAAACCCTACTATGGCCTGCAACATATTGGTTCGGATGGCGACTATTCGGCTGGCTGACTGACAAGCAATACCCATCATGATAGCAACAAGCTGTGTTTATATGCCTTTAGCCTGAGCTTTCAGTATAGTACTCAGCTGTTAATGACTACTGCTTCTGCTGTAATGGAAACTGTGACATTTTCCAGCAGATGTTGCACCACTTCGATCCATAAGTGTGAGACCAGGGATGGTCAAAACCTGCATACTGAAAAAGACACACTCTAAGATCTCTGTGCCAAACCAGTACTGGACTCTTCCTATTTCCTTGATATTTTCAGCAAGCTATGTGGTCTTTTTCCTGATGTATCAATTATTTTGTCATCCATCGATGTTCTTCTCCAGGCTGTCTGAAGCTGCTCATGTGAGTCCTCTCAACAATACATGCAACTGCATCACCTGTTGAGCAGAAACCCACAATATCCTTACACACTGCTCTGGCTGCAGGACACAGGCACCTGATGAGTTACCATATACAGACCTATCTTAAAGCTGTCCTGCAAGATGCAGTGTCAGACGGTACCTGGAAGTTTGAAATTAAGTGACAACTCTATGTCTTCATCAATCCCTTGCTGGTGTTTGGTGACTGCCTGGTTAGGATACATCTCTTGCAAATCAGAAAGGAAAAATGCATAAGGATAGGAAAACAGCGGAGAACATGGGAAAGTAAGCAATATACATACAGTTAAAATCTGAAGAGGCTGTGGGATAAGAAGGAAGTGGGATTGGAGATGGTGGATTAGGTGTGAGGCTGTCTACATCTTCTAGCACTTAAGACCTGCTTCTGGCCAAGACCTCAGGAATTGCTGTTACAATAATGACCAACAGGGGTTAGGACATACAGATCCACTTGTTGCCCTCCACTGTGCCCTACCAAGTCTGCCAGAGAGGAAAGTGTGCTACTGAATAAGGATGCAACCTGATGTTGACATCACAGTTGAATAGTTTACAACTTATGAAATATAGTATGAGGTTGCAGCACTGAACGGTGAAGCAAACTATACAAACTATAGATAGGTATGCATTCTTATGACAGTGTGTTGGCAGCTTAGTATTGGAGCTATGCTGATTTGACTAATGTCTGAGATCAGTTATACAGTTAGTAATATATAAGATGAAAATACATTCTCTGACGATCACTTGTGTGAGGTCCTCAAAAGTCTTGTATCCAGTTCCTCGGGGTTTGATGCCTGCCAATAACTATCCTGGCTATTGGATCCCACTACTGGTGCATTTCAGCTGCCTCCTCTCCTGTGGATAAAAGGAATGTCGCTTTTCACCCCAACCACCAATGCAATATCTCAAAATTTTGGAGATTGCTCCTTCTTTCATTCACAGGTCAGATCTCTAAGCACCTGCTCCAACCACAACACAGATCCCCTTATTTAAAAAAAAAGATGCAAGTTAGCTTTAGATGCAAGTCCCTTATGATATTGGCACTGGCTACTGCACCAAAAGAAAACACTGATAGTGCTGGTGGGAACAGCGATCATCAAATAGGCAGGTACATAGAAATGCAGGTATTTCCACTGCCATTATTTAGCACGAGTTAAATGCATATCATGATCTCCAACTCTAATCTCTTGGGCTACCGATGTCACCCATGGATTGCCTTGGAATAATTGGACAAGGTTTCAGAGCTAAGATTCACCAGATTCTCCAAACTTGAGCACTTCCAGTGGTATTTTGGAGCAGAAAGGGAACTTTGGTAGAAGGAACTCACAGCAGCAGATTAAGAGTGATTTGGGATTGCTTCTTCTTTATTGCAAATAATGCAACGTGCAATTTTAGGTGGCATTTGGAAGGAAAAACATAAAATCTAAAAAGCAGATTGAAAAAGAATTTTATGATTTACAAATTTACGAACGAAATTTGGCTGTAAATCTATGTGCCACTGCACTATACCACGACAAGTATGCAAGTCTTCAAATATAAAACACTGCTCAGCTGCATTGGATTTCTAAAATTGTGACAGAATTGTGTTTTTATCTTCAGTATTTTTTCCTGATACGAACTCTATTTCCCTATCAGAAAAACAATACAAGTTTAGACTGATGTCAATCTCTGGGCTAAATGTGTGTAAATATTTATTTGGATTGACTGAACTGTACTGAAATCCCTTCAGCTGCCACTGGTGGAGGAGCAGAATTACCAGGGACTATTTCAATTCACTTTTTTTTAAACAATTACACTCTAAAATTCAGGAAGACATTTAGATTCTGTATTTGACAACTGTAAACAAAGAATTTGCCTCATTGTTGTTTTGTTTCCTTCACTGACTTATGATGTTAAAAGTTCTTTCATCTCTCAAAGGGTTGTGAATCTGTAGAATTCAATACTCAAGCGTGTGGTGGATGAAATGGAGACTGACTAATTTTCAGGAGGACAGAGAGATGTTTAATTATTAATAGGCTAAAGGAATATGGAGAGTGGGCAGCAAAGTGGAGTTGAGGCTGAGATGAGATCAGCCACTATAATGTGGAGCAGGCTGGAGGAACTGATTTGCCTACTCTAGCTCCCAGTTCTAATGTTCTTATAGCACCCCTTTCCTTTAAATCAATCATCAGCCCTTCCTCAAAACACCAATTTATCTTGACCCCATTGGCTAAATTTCCTTTTCTTTCCAAATATTGCATGAATACATTAACACCTCCCAAACTGGTGCCCATTTTGCTTGGACTCCACGTTTAAGTTCTCCAAGTACATTTATACCTTTTCATATAAAATATTACTTTGACAAAGGGAAGCTATCACTGTTTATCCTTCATACCAGGCTTGTACCCTTTAACACAGCTTACCACATCACCTTGTTCCAATGACTCTGCATTGTTATCTAGCAGGTAGGACAACAATTGTTTGGTTCCATTATCATCTAACTAATCATAGATAGGAGTATTACCAGTAATGAAAGCAGCTGAAGGTATTGTAGTCCTCTGCCTCACAGTGTACAAAGTGGATAGCACATTTAGGGTGGTGGTAATATCAGTTTAAGATGTGAAGGCACATTAGCAATGTGTAACTGTGAAGCAGTCCAAGAGATACAAGCAGGTAGTGCAGGAGTCCCCTGATACACTTTGGTCACTGGTGAAGGCAAACTCTCAGAGGTGCAGTCAGAGTCAAGTTGGTAGCTTAGCAGTAGGATGGGTCAAACAAACAGTGGTACGGGAAGCAACAGGTCTTTCTGTGGGTGTAAACGTAAATGGTGTTTCGCTTCACTGATATCAAAGTCTAGGATGTCACAGAATGGCTGCAGAGCATTCCTTTTGTGGAGGGTGAACAGCCAGAACTCATTATCAATGTTGAGAAAAATGAAATAGCTAAAAAGGGGGAATGAGGTCCTTAAATCAGATTTCAGGAAGATAGGAAGGAGATTATAAAGTAGGATTTCCAAAGTAACAACCTCAGGATTAATCCCAGTTTTAAATGCCAATGAGCAGAGAAACAGGAGAACGGAGTGATTGAACACATGGTTGGAAAACCCCAGTAGGAGGGAGGGTGTCAGAATTCTGGGGCAGATGGGACCTGTACCAGATGGATGTGGTGCATCTTGGCAGGATTGCGACTATCATCCTCGGAGGGAGGATTTAAATGAGATTGGCAAGGAGATCAGATGCAAGGGAAGCAAAACTAGTAAAAGGAAATAGAAGAGTAGCCAGTAAAAATAGAAGATCACTGAGAGATTGGCAAGCATCAAGTAGGATCAAAATGGAGAATAAAGATTAAAAAGATGAATTAAAGACACTCTACCGAATGCACATTGCATTTATATAAATGCAAATGATGATCTGAATGTACAAACTGAAATAAATGGAGATTATTTAGTTGCCTTTTCAGAACCTTGGGTACAGTATAGCCAAGATTAGGAACCAAGGAATGATTAAGAGTGGTAGGCAAAAAGAAAAAGGAGATGAGAAGGGGCTCCTCCCAAAGATCACATTAGTACATTAGTAAGAGAGGAACCTAGATTGATGGATTAAGATGTAGAATCATTTTGTGTGCAGCTGAGAAACAGTGAGATGAAGCAAACATTGGTGGCGTGATCTGTAGAACACCTATGTGTAATACTAATATTGGGCACTCCAAAATCAGGAAATTAGAGATACATGTAACACGGATAATACAATAAGGAGCAACTTCAATTTGCAAATAAAGTGCCCCGACCAAGTCAGCATTAATGCCATGGAGAATAAATGTGTATACAAATAGGTTTCTGAAGCTATATGTTGAGAAGCCAACTAAGGATCAGGCTATTTTGGATTTGGTTGTCTAGTGACAAAGGGCTAATTACCAATCTTGCTGTAAAAGAAACTTTGGGAAATAGTGACCATAATTTACAGAATTTTATATGAAGGTATGAATGTGACAGAGTTCATTCTGAAACTAGAATCTTAAATATGAATAAAGGAAACTATGAAAATATGAGGGCAAAATTGACTATGGTTGATTGGGGAAAATACACTAAAAGATTTAATGTTAGACAGGCAATGATTAACATTTGAAGTAGTACGATGTGGTCTACATCAGATGTACATTTTTCTAAGGTACAAAGGAAAAGATGAATCAAATAAGATTGACAAAAGGTAAAGCTTGTATGGAATTAAAGGAATAGACTTATAAGAATGGCAAAAATAATAATAAGCCTGAGAATGGGGAACAACTTATATGGGTGGCATGGTGGCTCAATGGTTAGCACTGCTGCCTCTCAGCGCCAGGGACGCGGGTTTGATTCCAGCCTTAGGTGACTGTGTGGAGTTTGCACATTCTCCCTTCTCCTCATGGGTTTCCTCCGGGTGCTCCGGTTTACTCCCACAATTCAAAGGTGTGCAAGGAAGGTGCATTGGCCATGCTAAATTGCCCATAGTGTTCAGGGATGTGTGGATTACGTACGTTTGTCAGGGGTATATGTAGAGCAATAGAGGAGGGGAATAGGTCTGGATGGGTTACTCTTTGGAGGGTCAGTGTGGACTTGTTGGGCCAAATGGCCTGTTTCCACGCTGTTGGGATTCTATACTAATTTAGGACATTGCAAAAGAAGACAAATGAATTGATAAGGCAAAAAGAATATGAATGCAAGTTGGAAAGGAGAATAAAGGAGGGCTCTGAAAACTTATATGCCAAAGGAATATGATTTAGAAAGGGTAAATGTGGGTAGGGACAGGAGAATTTGGAATTTTGGAATTCCACAGAAATGGAGAATAGAGAAATGGCAGAGTAAATAAAGTTGCTTTCCGTTTGTCTTCATGGAAGAAGATGTCTTCATAGAAAAGCTCAGAAAAACTTCTCGACTTGTTAAACTGGAGAGCTAAAAAATATTTATGTTAGTAAAGTGGTACTAGCTAAAAGAAATAGCTAGATTGATGTTTGATAAACCTCTGTAAAAGCAAATATATTTCTCAACAGTTATCTGCATCAAATTTACTTCCATATTCTGATGCATGGAATCAATTTTAAAAGTATTCACGTACATGTTTTCGAGTAACATTTCGAACATCTCCCACATACATGATCTTCCCCTGGTGCCGGACCATACCCACTGTGATGGAATCATCACAGACCTCCGATGCAATGTAGCGTTCCACTTGAATCCCCAGATCCCTCAGCACGAGGAGTCCTGCAAACAGACAGATACAGTTGAACATTCAAAGAATAAGAATGGTCAGCCTGCCCATCTTTCACTGATAAATAATGCAAAAATAATGGAGAGTGACTAGCTAAATCCTTTTGGATTTTGTCAAAAATGGTTTTAGCTTAGTTATCATTTCAGTAGGACACAGCTAGAAAAGATGGCTCAACCTGCATTCCTCCTTTAAATAAAGGTTAAATTTACAAATATATTGTGATACATATTTTTAATCTTTGTGCAAAAGTCCAATTTTATTGTCTGTCAACAAACCTAAATTAATGCATAAACAACACTATTTATGGAGCTGCCCTAAGAAACCAAAATATTAGCAAAATTTCTATGTTCAGGGTTCAAACTTAAATATGTATGAAACATATGAATAAAGCACTTTATTATAACAGCACTTTATACTTGTGTTTTTTTTCTGTTGGATAGCTGCAACACTGCTTTTCAGTTACTGTTTAGAATTACTTTTCAGTTATTGTTCAGAACTGGTTCGTGGAGTCATTACCTAATATTGTGAACACAATAACTGAATGTTTCTAACTGAACATTCTTTATACTTAAATGAGGCAACTTTCACATTGTTTCATTACTTAGGATCCTAATCAAAAAGTATTAGAAATATTAAATGAAACAACAGCATTAATAGAATATATATTTGATATGTTTGGACACAATTTTCATAAGATTTGGAATGACAATTAATCAAAGCGACAGATAATTTGTTGAGCCATGGAAACAAAACCTACCTCTTTGAATAAACTTTTGCCTATCCCTCTTCTTTTTTATTGTGGACTAAGATTGTGAAATACCTTAAGTTTCTCAGTACTAAAGTTTGTAAATATCCAAACATTTATTCCTATGAATCTTCTTCAAAGTCTCTGAGCAATAACAACCTTCCTTAGGTTTGAAAATTAAACTGTATGTATAACTCCAAATGTGATCCCTCCAAATTCCTTTAAGGCTTTACCTTATACTCCAATTTTTTTATATGGAAGAACTGCATGCTATTTGCTCTCCCAAATCCTGCTATTGTACATATATTTAGTTGTTTGGTGATACAGAACTGAAGTATCACTGAAAAATAAGCATGGATGCTGAAGCTTTTCATCTTGCAATCATAAGCAAGGATGTCAATGTAAAGAGAAAACAACATTTTTACTGTTTACTGGAGGAGAGAAATGCTGATTGGTTGTTATGCTGACTCTGATTGGTATCAATATTACATGGAGAATGCACCAGTTAAATGATGACTGACAATTAACTGCCAACCTTGTTTACATTTTAAACCAGGCAGTTGGCTCGGTAGTGTCAACATTTAGCTAAGCATTGTTTGGTGTGGCTCAGGAATTCCATTCTGGCATGGTAGCGTTTGCCTATTTTCACACATGTAAAGACAGTGGGATGAGAAGGTGGCAGTAAATTGCTGGTCCCTGGTTTTTCTGAGCCCCCTCCCTGGTTATTGAAGAATTCCATTTCTGCTTGCATTTTCCAATGCTCCTCCAAACTGTGAGCCTTCAAGGACCACAACCATCAACAATCGTCTCCTAGTTGTCAGTGTCAAAGTCAACCACCTTCATTTCTTGTTTGTAGGTGGCCTTGTACAGGAGGTATGGACACTCAGGAGGTTGTGACCCAATGGTTAATTCACAGTGCAGAAAATCTTTGGCAATCTAGCAATCATTTATCGAATGAATTTGGCTGAACCAACACACACTCATTGCTAAGCCAATGATATCTCTGCTTCAGTCATTTATCGAATGAATTTGGCTGAACCAACACACACTCATTGCTAAGCCAATGATATTTATGCTTCAGTCATTTATCGAATGAATTTGGCTGAACCAACACACACTCATTGCTAAGCCAATGATATCTATGCTTCAGGATCACTGAATTGGTGACCTTATCCTACCAAATGGAACAGAGGACAGTCCTGCTCTCACCACTGTAGAAGGTACACCAGGAACACTCTTGATACATTCGCAATTTGGCATCCTCAATCAGATTGCCATTGGTACACACTGTCGTCCTCAGTTTGAGTACAACAGCTGCAGCTTTTGCTATGTTGCTGTGATTCCAACTTCAAGTTACAAAGGTGTTGCTGATTATTGAACCTAAATCCCTGCGAAACAGCCTCCAGCATCACATGACCAATGTTGAAGCTGGTAGTATGGCAACACTTAGATCACGACATTTGTCTTCCTGATGACAATGGTCAGACCAAAGCAATGAGGAATCTTGTCACTTTGTATACCTTAGTTGAGAGGCAGCTGTTAAGACATAGAAAATCGCTCACATTTTTCAGAATCTTGCATTGAATTTAATCAAACAATGTTGAGCTTAGTTTATTAACTGCTTTGTGGAAGGGCCATCTTCTCAAGTGGTTCAAAGAAGGAGTCATCGATAATGATCTGCACCTCAGTTTGAGTGAATGCACACACAAGTTCACATTGAATGCTAAATGCATTTTTCTCAGAATCTTCACCACCCATCAAGGGAAAGACAGCAGTCCCACAGACATCTGAAGGTAGTGGTACATCTTAAAACTTTCAACGTAAGAGCACAGTGATCCATCAACTTATGGATGCCAATTGATATGCGTGGTTTCTTCAGCATTGTCAAATTGATCTAGGTCCAAACACTCAAGGGCTGCCAGACCAAGATCTAAGCATGTAAGACAGCACATTAAGAACAAGGAAGCAGCCTGTGCTCACTGGAGAGGTCTTTTGGAAGAACTCCTCAACCAAGAGTTTGCCACTTGAATGTCCCCTAACTCTATTTCTTAACACCCACTCAGTCCTGGTGCTTTCCTGGTCCAGAGGGAAGTTGTAAAGTTTATTGGCAGCTGAGAAACAATAAGGCCTCTGCAGAAGATTGAATCCCTTCCAAAACTCTGAAACTTAGCAAGAGTTACACTCCCAATATGGAAACTTCATTTCCTTCACCTGGGAAGAGGACAGAAAGATGCTGTGATTGTGATAATGTCAGAGAAGGAAGACACGTCTGATCGCAGTAACTGCGAAGGAGCCACAGGGAAGATCATTGCAAAGATCTTCCTACGTTGTCACCTCCCAGCGGCTGAAGAATTCTCTCAGACCTACAGTGTGGTTTTCATCCATAGACAATCTTCACTGCTCAGCAAATCCCAGAAAAAAAAGGAAGAAACACGCCAACTGTTTACAAAGCCATTCACAGCCTCAGGAAAGTTTTCAAGTCTGTCAATTGTAAAGACTTCTGGAGTATCCTCTCCAAATTTAGCTGCTCTCAGACATTTCTTACCATGTTCCGAATTTAGAAGAACATACAAAGACATGATTGTCACCAATAGAACAAGCTACAGACCTGATCTTGAAGGTGACTGAGGTTAAACAAAGTTGTCTGATCACACTAACCCTCTTCTCCACTTTCCTCAGGGTAGCACTGCATCTCATGTCCAATAAATGACCTGGGCATTGAAACTATCTACAGAACAGCCAAGAAACAGTTCAACCAACATCTCCCTCAATCCAAAACCAAAATCACTTCTCTATCTAACTTCAGTTCATCAAAAACCTTGGATTCAGATACTCAGTCTGTCATATAAGCCATTAATTATAGATTGTAAATAGTTGAAGATCAAGCACTGATCCTTGTATTCTTGTCGCTACAGTTTGCCTATCAGAAAATGATCCATTGACTCTGGCTCTTCTTTTTGTCTGTTAACTTCATGTTAACGTGACCCAAACTATTTTAATCTTTTCAACCTCAGCAATCTCTATAGGTTTAGCAAACACGATTTCAATTTGATTAAATTGTAATGAGTCATGCCTTTATCAATGGATTCTAGAATTTCCTAATGATTGGAATTAGGCAAACTGTTTTAAAGCTGCCTGCTTATTTTCTCCTTTTTCTTGAATAGCAGGGTTACTTTTGATGCCTTCCAATACCCTGTCATGCAAAAGTCATCCTCAACTGCTGGAAGTGAGAAGGTTGGAGCACCTAAGTGATTAAAAACACTCTGGGTTGGTTGGAAGAAACATCGATAAATCTAAGTTGACAAAAGGGAAAAAAGGCAGCTTTGTGTGAGGGGTTGTGGTAATAGTAGGGAAAGGAATTTAAGGAAAAGTATCTGTTTGGATAACTCGCAAACATTTTTCTTATAAATAGTTAGGTTATGATTTATGTTAAAATCATGTTTGTATTTGAAGTGAGTTCACAAAAACTCAAAATTCAATTTTTCACCATATCCTTGAACCAACAGGTCAAAGAGGTGTGACGAAAATGACAAAAATATGTGACGAAGCTACTCAAATGCAAATAGCAATCACAAGTAATTTTCCACAATGATCAAGATGACTAATTAACTTGTTAAGAAGAATAATTATCATGCTAAAATCAACACTTTCTCTTCAGTGTTCACACAATATGTTGATGCAATTTATTTACTGTTTAATTGTTTAGAATCAGCTATACTTGCAGACCATCACACTGGGTGAAGCCCTATATATTCCAAACCAAACTTAAGCTCTCAGTTGAGACATAAAGAACAGCTCTGAACAGCATCTTTCGACAATATATTCAATTTATCATAGCTCAATATTAATTGGAATTATTTTCAAAAGCAGTTTTGACAGGGCAGTTCCCCCTGGTTTATCACCTTCAATGCTGATAAAGGCAAATCTTTATGTAATGAATTGTTCAGTGTGAACAGAAAAAGGAGGAATACTTGATTTGAAACAGCTTTGAATTATATCACACTAAAGGTGCCAGCCCGAGTTAAGTAAACACATAGCTGCCTGAGTCAAGTACTCCCAGTCTAAAGATTTGAGCATTTAATCTAAACTAACATGTCAGCACGATACTGAAGGCCTCTGCATTGTCACAGATGATGCCTTTTGACATAGGCAGTCGATCAAAGGAACAGTAGGCTATTCAGTGTATTAAATTTCTTCTATCATTCAAATGTAAAATTAAGAAGATCTCTCAGTTTTATGAGAGTTGCACACTTCTACCAACCTTTGTGTGAAAAACAAATTCCTAAATAGTTCAGGTCTGACTGAATTATCCACTGAAAAAGTTTCTTTTTCTTTCTATTCCATAAATTCTTTATAATTGCCTAAAATTATCAGTTTATATTCCAGTTTCCAGAGAACATGGGCTGTGCGGTGGCTCAGTGGTTATCACTGTTGTCTTTCAGCACCAGGCTTGGGCGACTGTCCGAAGGGAGTTTGTACATTCTTCCTGTATCTGTGTGGGTTTCCTTCAGGTGCTCCGGTTTCCTCCCCCAGTCCAAGATGTGCAGGTTAGGTAGACTGGCCATGTTAAAACTTCCCCAGTGTCCAAGGATGTGCAGGCTAGGTGAATTAGCCATGGGAAATGCAGGATTACTGGGATAGGGTTAGGGGGTGGGTGGGAGGGCGTTGAGTCTGGGTGGGATGCTCTTCAGAGAATTGGTGAGGACCTGATGGGCTGAATGGCCTGCTTCCAAACTGTAAGGATTTTATGATTTGATATTAGAACAAGATGATTTGATATTCTCAGGAGTAAAATGTGGAAGTAGATGAAATTAATTCATTATGTTTATCTTAATGAAGCAGAGCATTTCCATAATAAATTTGAAAGGTGATGATATTTCTTTGCAAAAAAAACCAGTAGTATTGGCTGTTTCTGTGGCTTGATTAACTAAATTAAACTTGTTAATGTTAATTATTTAAAGAATAAATCTTTAGACAAGGGGGAATTCACTGACAAATAGACAGTTGTGGTGACATTTTTGCTGTCACTATTTCAACATTGTGGTTGTTAAGGGAATCTCCATAATCCAACCCTTGGTCTTCTGGTAACATTCTGATGGATTTGCACTCTGTGACGACCAATTTACCCTTTCTGATGTGTAATGTCCAAAACTGTACACAGTAATCCACATATGATATAATTAGAGCTTGTTATAGCATTTTCCATTACAGCAACATTTCCAAAGTTTCTCCCATCAGCCATATTCCATCAGCCATTTTAATGATTTCTTCTTTCTAATTAGCACATTACACAGGTCTGGGTATCAACTCCTAAATTTCTTTAGACTTCACTGTTCTTAGCAATGAACCATTCTCAGTTAGATATGCAAGATTCCATAGTAAGTCCCCCAGCTTACCTCATTAATATTTATCCCTCAGCCAAACCATCAAAAAAACAATCCAGTTCCTTATATGTATGCGATTTTTGGAACAAATACACTTCATTACAACAGTAACTATGTAAGTATTCCATCGGCTGTGATACACTTAATTGTCCAAAGCTCATGAAAGGCTCTTTATTAATGCAAGTGTTTTCTTCATCATCAACATTAAATGAATTTTAATTAAAGCAGCCCTGACAAAGAAAAAAAATTCATCGATGAGCAGAAAAACATAAAACTGTGTTAATACACTTTGCATATGGTCTCTATAAAATTCACACATTAGTTTTTTTCTTCCAATTGCCACCTAACTCAGTTTGAGAGGTTTCTGTTTCAGAGGTACAGCATTTGGTAGATACCTCATTCCAGGAAAAATCTGCATTCTGCAACCTAACTTAGAGGAAAAGTGAAATGTATAAAAGATTTCAACAACTCCCTTAACAACCACAGTGTCGAAATAGTGACATCAAAAATGTCACCACAACTGTCTATTTGTCAGTGAACCCTCCTTGACTAAAGATTTATTATTAAAAAATTAACATTAACGAGTTTAATTAATCAAGCCACTGAAACAGTTCTGGAAAAGCACAGCAGGTCAGGCAGCATCTGAGTAGCAAGAGAAGCCCTTCATCAGGAAGGGCTTATGCCCCAAACGTCGATTCTCCTGCTCCTCAGAAGCTGCCTGACCTGCTGTGCTTTTCCAGCACCACACTCTTGACTCTGATCTCTAGCACCTTCAATCCTCACTTTCTCCAAGCCACTAAAACAGCCAATACTACTATTTTTTTTTGCAAAGTAATATCATCACCTTTCAAATTTATTAGGGAAATGCTCTGCTAAATTATGATAAACATGATAAGTTCATTTCATTACTTAATAAACTGCATTGATCAATCCAACTTGAGGTTTGAATACATTACCGAGGCTAACACCTGTGCATAATTCTCAGGGTATTCACTGACAGATGTGCTGTTGTTAACGGAATATATTTTGATATGGTATAGTATAAGCTGAATTATGTACCCCGTTGAGTGCATAGAAACTGCAGTAGATGCTATTTAAGCTGAAACATTCATAACAAAGCCATTACTATGGGCTATTATTAAATTTGTGACTTGATCTGCAATGCCCTGATAATCATGTTCTGAAAAATCCTTTGCTAAGACGCTTTGACAACACTTGTTTCAAGATCATTTTTTAGATAAATTACCTTTGTCAACTAATTTTTGGCATTCATTTTATATCACAATAAATCAACAGACCTTTCAAATCCCACAGCAATTTAATGGAGAGAAGATGGCAGGTTACAGGTAACTGAGTTAATCTATTTAATGGCTACCATATCTGAGAGCAAAATAATGCTAAAGAGAACCAACCAAACAAAGTCATAGAACAGTTATTTTTTTCACCTGATGGTAGCATTTTTAACACCTATATCTATTAACATTTGAAATCTTTCAAATGGGGGAACAGTCAGGAAAATGATGCATTTAAAACAAAAGTAGCAGGTCACTTTTATTTATAAAATGCGACTTGGTATGCAGTTTGTCACTGAATATGTACATTTGGCTTTATACGCTACCTGTGGCTATGCCATCAAAAAGTGACAGTACTCGAACGGGTTTTCTCTTCTCAGCAGCAATGGGTGCAAACAACTTTGGTGGGTCCTGCAAATTTAAGTGAATAAAAAAAATCAAGTGAATTTCAGACCAGTGCATGACATTATAGAAAAATCCCTTGGAAAAATCTATTGCACTAGTGAACCTTCCTTGGCTAAGTTAATTGATTAATGGATTGTAAATAATCAAACTTCCTTTTGTTTATTAATATTTTCTTTAAAGTATGCGACAAAACTTTATACTGACATGTGATCAACAAACTATAAGTGCAGTCCCTTCCCCAGCTACCCCTGCCCCCCGCCCCCGCAAACCCACCTGAGCATGGCCTTAGCTTCTCAAGGACAGGGAAAGTAATAAGCTCAGAATAGGTCTGTGGTACTTAACAATGCTATGGGTATATTGTGAGCCTGTCCTCGTTAAGTTTTAATTTTAGTGAGGTGGCTGGATGGAGCTAAGCAAGGTCAGCTGCATGACTGAGAGAAGGTGTAGTTTGATGAGGCACTTTAGAGTCCAGCAAGGCACAAGGCTCCTAACATCATGTTACAAAAATACAGTAATTTGAAGAATGTGTTGGCAGCCTACCCTCTTCTTGGTTCCAAGCCTTCATGCTGTCATCAGAAATATGGGAAATTTACACTTTGTCAACTTGTGCCTGAAAATATCAATGTCCAAAATGCAACCACAACAATTTGCTGGGCCATGGAATAAAAGAGATTGTAGCAACATGGATACAAAAGCAGCTGAGTGATAGAAAACAGAGTCATGGTTAACAGATGTTTTTTCGTTTGCAGTGGCGTTATTGTTGTGACCGTTGCTTTTCCTCATGCATATTAATGATCGAGACCTTGGGATACATTTTCAAAGTATGTGGATGATTTGACATTTGGAAGCATTGAGAGCCATTAGGCGGATATGGACAAGGTAGTGGAGTGAGCGATGGATGGCAGATGAAGTTCAATGCAGTTAATGAGAAGTGATACATCTTAGAATGAAGAACATGGAAAGCCAATAAAGGGCACAAATCTAAAGGGGGTACAGGACCAGAGGGTCTTAGGTGTAATGTTCCTTTTACATTTAATGGCAATTGAATGGATGGAAAGGCCATATAATAATGCATATGGTAACCTAATCTTTGATAGGGACATATAAAACAGCAGCAAGGAGGATATGTTGAATTTGCCTCAGCTAGAATACTGTGTTTAGCCTGGGCAGTGCACTTTAAGAAGGATGTGAAGAGACCGGAGAGTATGCAGAAATGGCCAATAAGCATGGTTCAAGGCATGAGGAATTTCTGTTATGAGAACAGACTGAGCAAAATGTGACTGTTCTCTTGGAGGGGAAAAGAAGTTGAAAAGCAGCACTTCAAAAGTAATAATCTCTGGATTACTCGCTGTGCCATGCAGTAATGGATACAGAAAGAAGGATATAGCAACTGAATACATGGCTGGAGAGATGGTGCAGGAGAGAGTGCTTTTGATTTGAGACATTGGCTTTATATACAAGAGAACCTTTTGAAACAGACGTCATGTCCACTCTTTCAGTGAGAGTTTAATATCACTGGTTTTTAGGGCTCTTGTGGCGCAATGGTAGTGTGCATACCTCTGGGCCAAAAGGTTCGGGTTCAAGTCCCCTCTGGCTCAGACATGCCGTCATGTGCTCTGTACAGGTTGATTAAAAATATCTATTTCAGTCAACCACTTCCATAAACTCCCAGCCTAACAATGATTACTAAATCCCCATGTTTCTATAAGCAATTTAAACCCAATTAACCCTTCATTAACATATCCATCACTTGTTCCCATATTCATTAGGTGTTAGGCATTTATTCAGACCAGATTCGATGATAATTATTGGGACTGTTTCTGGGGGAAGTGGAATCTATAGAAGTGGATGGGTGGCATCTGAACAGGACTGGGCTGATATCCTCACAGGGCAGTTTGCTAATATTGCTGAGGTGAATTTAAACTAGATTGGCAGTGGCAATTGGATCCTGACAAATAGTTCAGAGGGGGGAGTAATTGGGATGGGATTGGAAGTTAAAATACAAGCAAATGAGGAAGCATAGACTAGATCAGAAAGAATTGAGTTTAATAAGGCTAAATTGAATATTTTAATGCAAGGAACCTGAGAAATAGCTGAGGGCTTAGTTGAAGGATGGGCAGGACTGGCAGCTCAACATTCCTGTGCACATGGTATTTAGACATAACAGAGGGGAGCAGAAAAGTGTGTGTGTGTGTAATATTGTTGTCTTCGGCTTCCAGATATTCCAGTAGTTTGGCAGGCGGTCTCATTCAGGTGTAACATTCTCGGCCTGACATTGTGGTCTTCTTTCGAGGCTTCCACCCCAGTATTCTAGTGGCCTGGCTTGGTGGTCTTGTCCTGGCTGCGTCTTCAGGGCATTCCATCGTTTCTTAAATCAGCGTTCCCCTGAGCCGTTAACTGAACTGTGACGAACTTCGTCTTAATTTGACATTTTTCTTATTATGTATGACTTCTGTCATTGATGTAGGCAGTACGTTGGGGTCACAAAATGTTTCATTTTTACATGTAAATGTACATATACCATAAATTTCTATTCTATTCTGTGTTGATCAAGGCATCATTTATAGCAGTGAAGACGGATGAATTCTTGGAAATCATCAAAAGAGACTATATGGGTAAAAGTCAAAAACACAAAAGTGACAAACATGCTGTTGGGTGCAAACTACTGGCCACAAAACTGTCAGGAAAAGACAAATGACCAAACATGCGATCATGTTTTAGGCAAATCTCAAAGATAAAAGACTGAGACTGGTAGTAGAGGGTTGCTTTTCAGACTAGAGGCCTGTGACCAGTGGTATGCAACAAGGATTGGTGCTGGGTGCACTGCTTTTTGTCATTTATATAAATGATTTGGACAGCGAAGGAGGTTACCTCAGAGTACAATGGGACCTTGATCAGATGGGCCAATGGGCTGAGGAGTAGCAGATGGAGTTTAATATAGATAAATGTGAGGTGCTGCATTTTGGAAAGGCAAATCAGGGCAGGACTTCTACACTTAATGGTAAGGTCCTGGGAAGTGTTGCTGAACAAAACAGACCTTGTAGCGCAGGTTCATAGTTCCTTGAAAGTGGAATCTCCTGCAGGTAGGACAGTGAAAAAGGTGTTTAGTATGCTTTCCTTTATTGGTTAGAGCAGTAAGTATAGGAGTTGGGAGGTCATGTTGTGACTGTACAGGATATTGGTGAGGCCACTGATGGAATATTGTATGCAATTCTGGTCTCCTTCCTATCGGAAAGATGTTGCGAAACTTGAAAGGGTTAAGAAAAGATTTACAAGGATGTTGCCAGACTTGGAGGGTTTGAGCTACAGGGATTAGATTAGATTTTAGATTATATTATAGTGTGGAAACAGGCCCTTCGGCCCAACAAGTCCACACCAACCCGCTGAAGCGCAACCCACCCATACCCCTACATTTACCCCTTACCTAAAGAGGGAGAGGCTGAATAGGCTACGGCTGTTTTCAATAGGCTTAGGGTGAAAGGGGAAAAAGTTAAAAGGGACGTAAGGGGCAATATTTCATGCCAGGGGTGGTGTGTGCATGGAATGAGCTGCTAGAGGAAGTGGTGGACACTGGTACAATTACATTTAAAAGGCATCTGGATGGGTACATGAATCGGAAGGGTTTAGAAGGGATATGGGCCGGATGCTGGCAAATGGAACTAGATTAATTTAGGATACCTGGTCAGCATGGAAGAGTTGGACCCAAGGGTCTGTTTCCGTGCTGTGCATCTCTATGACTCCAAGTGCACGAATTAGAAGTTAGTAATATTTGGGGATTTCAACTACCCGAATATAAACTGGAATAGTTTCAATGTGCGAGGTAGGGAGGGGACAAAATTCTTCAATTGCATCCAGGAGAATCTTTTTGGTTGGTGCATAGAAATCCCATATTTCAGATGGCAACAGTAAGTTTGGAACCAAGGACAGGGTAGGTTGGAGACACTTTCTGTTGAATACAACATTTAGAAATTTAATCCAGGAAGGTGGAAGGCATTTTGGACACAGTGACCAAAATTCAATTAGATGTAGATAATTATGGAAAAGGATGGGCTGGGAATAAAGATTCTAAATTGAGGAAACGTTAATTTTATTAAGATATGATTTGGCCCTAGTTGACTGGGAGCACATATTTGCAGATAAAACTGTCAGAGCAGTGGGAGGCACTGGAAGAAGGAGAAAACAGTGAGAATGCAGGGAAAATATATTCCTCTAAAAAGGATGGGACAGAGAACAGAAAACCCTTGATGTCAAGGGACATGAAGATTAGGATTAAAGAAAAAAACTTGTGGCAGATACCAAGGGCTCAATAAGGCAGTTCTTAGAACACAATAAAAATGTGCAGGGGGAACTTAAAAAGGAAATTAGGAAAGGTAAGAGAGTGCATACTACATTTGGTGATCAGAATAACATAAAATACATAAAGGGCAAGAGAATAACCAGGTAAAGAGAAGGGCTATTAAAAATTGAGTTTTTGAGGTGGTAACCAGAAATGTTGATGAGGTTTACTTTACCAAGGATTTTAATGGCAGCTTAATCAAGAAAGTAAGAGCCCATAGGATTCAAAGCAAATTGGCACGTTTGTGGCTGAGAGGAACGAAGCAGAAGGTGATGGTAGACGGAAATTTTGATTCCAATGGATTTGAGCAAGAGCCCTTGCTGTTGTGGTGTACATTAATGACTTGGATTTAAATATAGGTGGGCAGGATTAAAACATTTGTGGATGGCATAAAAACAGGTCATGTGGTGAACAGTAAGGAGGGTGGCCACAACTGCACGAGCATATCAACAAACTGATCAGGTGGACAGTACAATGACAAATAGAATTTTTAAAAATTCATTTGTGGGACAGAGGCATCCCTTGCTAGGCCAGCATTTATTGTCTGTCCATATTTGTCTTTGAGAAGGTGGTGGTGAGTTGCCTTCTTGAACCACTGCAGTCCAACTGCTGTAGATTGATCCACAATGTCCTTAGGGAAGGATTCTAGGATTTTGACCCAGTGACAATGATATATTTCCAAGTCAGCATGGTGAGTGGCTTGGAAGGGAACTTGCAAGTGTTGCAGTACAATCTGCTGCTGTTAACGGTCCAAAGCACCTCATAGATGCCCAGACGTGAGTTGTGAGATCTTTTCGAAGTCTGACCCATTTAAAGGCGATAGTGTCACATATCAGGATTGATAATCTTCTCAATGTCTAATGGGACTTTATCTCCACAAGAACTGCGTGTTGGTTACTCTTACAGATTCTGTCATAGACAGATGCATCTGCAGCCTGTGGATTGGTAAGGATGAGGTCAGATATAAAAACTAACAGAACTGTGGATACTGTAAATCAGAGACAAAAACAGAAGTTGCTGAAAAAGCTTAGCAGGTCTAGCAGCATCTGGAAAGAGAAATCAAAGTTAACTTGAATTCTGAGGACGGATCACCAGACCCGAAACATTAACTTTGGTTGCTCTTCCCAGATTCTGCTGGACATGCTGAGCTTTTCCAGCAACTTGTTTTTGTTTCTGAATGGTTCCCTCACCACCTGCTACAGACCCAGTCTAGCAGTGATGTCCTTTAGGAGCTGACCAGCTCCATCAGTCTGTGCCCTTGCCATCCTCAGTGTTTACTCCAAGTGTTGTTCAACATGGAGACATACCAATTCATCAGCAGGAGGAGGATGGCATGTAGCAGTCAGCAAATTTCCTTATCCATGATGGGCCAATGTGAAAAAAAATCAAATCTTTTGACTGGGCAATCTCCACTTTCCTGTCCTTGCTAGCAGACCAGCCCATAGGCAATTAAATCCATGCCTTGGTCCAAACTGTAGCTGTTTCCCATTACACAATGAGGGCATATTTGTGACCTGGAACTGAACCCACCTCCTAAAAATAATTCCAGCCCTTTCTCTTCAATTCTCCATCATTAAATCTTCTTTCTACTTTATCCCAAAACATTAATCCAAGCTTCTGATTCATGTCTTTGAATTCAATCTTGGGTTGTTGTGCTGCTAAAATGATCAGCACTTGTCACCCATCCCTTATTATCTTGCAGAAGGTAGTAGTGAGTGCCTTCCTGAGTCACTGCTGCCATGTGATGTTGGTACATCTAGTGTTGTTAGGGAAGACCCAGTGACAATCGAAGAATAACTAGGTTCCAAGTCAGGGAGATATGAGATGATGGAGGTCGGGCTTGTAGGTCATGGCAATCTCATGTGTTAGTTGTTCTTGTTTCAAACAGTAGTACTGAAGTCATTGGTTTGGACAGTATCGTCAAAGTGTCTTGGCAACTTACTACAGTGCATGTTTCAGATTGTACACACTGGAGCTAATGTCGTCCTCATTACTAACTTTTTCCCCTTGTTGTAATCACTTCTCACATTTCTTCTTTTTAACTTTCACTTATATGACCCTTTTATCATCACTCCACTTTGTACACTCTGTAGCGTCATTAATTTTCTCAGCTTTCATTGCCAAATACTTTTTTCTCATTGTCACCCATTATCTGCCACTTAGTCCAACTCTTGTTTGAGCGTGACTGTGATTGCAACAAATTGGATACGCCTCCATTCTCATGGTACTTGCAGCCCCAATGGTAGGGAATGTGACTCTACATAGTCTGAGACCTCCTTGAAGAACATAAGAAATATGACAGACCATTTAGCCTCTTGTGCTTACCTCATCGTTTTAACATAAACACATTACCAACGAAAATATCATGAAGCTAGTGGACCTGTGCCTCACCACCCACTTCACCTTCAACAACATAATCTACAAACAAACCAACGGCACACCTATGGGATCTCCGCTATCAGGATTCATAGCAGAAGCGGTAATGCAAAGACTAGAACAAACAGCCCTACCAACCATCAAACCAAAAATCTGGGTCCACTACGTTTGTCATCACAAAATGGAACAAGATAGAAGAGACATTTAACATCATCAACAACACCCTCACAGGCATAAGGTTCACCAAGGAGGAAGAAACCGACAACAAACTCGCATTCCTGGACGTCACAGTCGAAAGAAAGGACAATGGAGAACTACAAACCTGCGTATACAGAAAACCGACAAACACTGACCAAATACTTAACTACACCAGCAACATCCCAACACACACAAACAAAGCTGTATCAGAACACAATTCCAACGAGCCACTTCACACTGCAGCACAGACGAACTTCAGAAAACAGAGGAGAACCACCTATACAACGCATTCAAGAAGAACGGATACTCAAAAAATACAGTCCGCAGATTCCTCAAGAACAAACCACGACAAGCAGACCAAACACAGCCAGAAACCCTAACCACCTTACCATACATCAAAGAAGTTTCAGAAATGACAGCCAGACTACTAAGACCCCTTGGAATCCTAGTAGCACACGAACCCACCAACATTGTCAAACAAAAACTAACAAACTTAAAAGACCCAGTACAACCCATGGACAAAACCAACGTCATCTACAAAATTCCATGAAAGGACCGTCACAAACACTACTTAGGACAAACAGAAAGAAAGTTAGCCACCAGGAAATACGAACGCTAGCTAGCCACAAAAAGACACGACCCTCTCTCCCTCGTAGCCCTACACACGGAGAAAAAAAAATCATTTTGACTGGGACAACGTATCTATCCTGGGACAGGCTAAGCAAAGGCATGCCAGAGAATTCCTAGAGGCCTGGCATTCCAACCACAACGCCATAAACAAACACATAGATCTAGATACCATCTATCAACCCCCCTCAGAAGATGAACAGGAAATGACATCACCACAAACCCCAGGAACCCCATCCAGGACAAACATATAAATAGAAAGCAGGAGACAACAGCTTCGCTTCATTTGGAGGTCGCCACTGATGATGTTACCTAGCCAGGTAATGAAACATCTGGATATCAAACCTACAGCTCAGCGAGCAAACCTACACCCTAAATGGCTGACTTTAACCACAGCTACACTTTCCCATTGTCCTTTATCCCTTCATTCCTTTAGTATCCAAAACTCTTTTCAGCTCGACCTGAAAACACTCAACAACATCCATTGCTTTTTGAAGTACAAAGCTCCAAAGGTTCACATCCATTGATTAAAGAAGTTTATCGTTACTACAGTCCTAAATAGCCATCGCTTATTGCAAGAGCATGATCACTAGCAGCCAGGGGAAATATCCTCTCAGCACCTTCTCTGTTCAGTTCTTTAACAATTTTACATGATTCAATGAAATCATTTTTATAAACTTAATTTCTCCTCATGAAAAGTTCCTTTTTTCCCCAAGAGTCAATCTTGTGAATATCCATTGCAATGCCTTGAAAACAAGTCTTGCCTTTCTGAGTGCCATGTATCAGCATATGCACTCTCGATCTCTCACTCCATTAGTACTGCCTCACATTATCTCAGAGCTGCCTAGCTACCAGCCCCCACGCCCCCTGCACCATTCCACTTCATTTTCTGGCTTTTTCGATGTTCTAACAAGAAACCTTTCAGGCATGATGGAACACAAGCTTTAACAACTCAGAGGTACTCATGCTTTTATGAATCCTTTCTCCCCTCCCCTTACATCTGTCTCCATCCCTTCTCTTAATCCATCTCATCAAGCATTCACTTTCCACTCTGAGCCTCCACTGTGATGCTAAACATTCTGTACTCAACAAAGGTCTTACTTAGTTTTATCCTTCTGTGTTCCATCTCAATAAAGTTTGAGCTCAACATGATGTTGAACTCTCCTGCGGTCACCTTCACCTCTGTGCCCATTTCTTTGGGTAAGAGTCTTCTCCCTATCCGATAGACCTCTTCATCCACCTCCAAAACTCTCCCTCCACCCTTTGGCCTTTTACCTACACTTGACTTATTCATTGAGAACTGTTGATATGACAGTGATCACCTTAATTTCTCTCCTTCCCTCACCCATCTCCCTCTGAACTGACTGCACTCCGTGCTCTCAGATCCAACCTTGACTTTATAATCAAAGCTGCCAACAAGGGGGGTGCGGCTGCTGACTGGCGCACTAACCTGTGCACTGGGGAGGCTGAGCACCACAGCTCAGAGCCCTCCTATCTCTCTCTGGACTATGACCCCAGTCTCAAAAACCAGCTATTGTGACCATGACTGTTACTAATCTCATATCATCTTGTCTGGGGATCTTGGAGAAGGTTTTTTTTTGATAAGATTAGATATCCATAGCCTTCAAGCTCCCAGTTCCTAACAACATACGGCTCGCTTTTACCTTCTTCCCAAAATCCACAACAGGACTGCCCAGGCATACCAGTTGTGTCTGCCTGTTCCTGCTCCATTGAACGTATCATTTCCTACTCTGAGTCGATTTCTTTTCGCTGTCCCTTCCCACTTACATCTGTGATTCCTCTAATGCTTTACATCAGAATTCCCAGCTCGTGGGCTGCAGCCATCTCTTCCTCGCCATGGATGTGCATTCCTTTACATGTTCAACTTCCATCAGGATGGTCTCAGAGCTCTCCACTTCCTTGAAAAAGGCCTGAACCATTCACATTAACCACCACCCTCCTCTGCCTGGCCAAGCTTGTCCTCATCCCAAACAACTTCTCTATTAACTCCTCTCAGTTTCTTGAGGTCTAAGGCGTGGCCATGGGTACCCCCATGGGTCGAGTTCAACAATTTTAGAACCTGGGCATCTTTATGTCCTTTACTCAGCCCAACATCCCATATCCTGTCACGACATGGGCGTATTTACAGCACGGCCAACCCATTTTCATCTACTTATAGTCCCCACTGTCAACTTTTCTTTCTCTATGGCAAGCTATTATCCAAATGTTTGTCTCCCTGATGGTCATTCTCTCTCTCTGTCTCTGTGTCTCTCTTTCTGTCTCCCTTTCTCTCTGTCTCCCTTTCTCTCTGTCTCCCTTTCTCTCTGTCTCCCTTTCTCTCTGTCTCCCTTTCTCTCTGTCTCCCTTTCTCTCTGTCTCCCTTTCTCTCTGTCTCCCTTTCTCTCTGTCTCCCTTTCTCTCTCTTGACTCCATTTCTGCCCGTCCGTTCAGTCCTTCCCCATCATCCCTGTCTTCAACATATGTATTACCTTTTCCAAACTACTATTAGTTCTGAAGAAGGGCCACTGGTCTCGACCCTTTAACTCAGTTTTCTTGCCACCGACCTGCTGAGTTTCTCTGGCAAGTTCTGTTCTTATACCCTTCTTTAGGTAAGGAAAATAAAACTGCCCACAGCATTCCAGGTGAAGTCTCACCAAGATTGTTTATAATTACACCAAGAGTTCTTTACCCTTAGACTTTGAGCCCTTTGTAATAAAGACTAAAGTACACTTTTTCCTTGATTGCATGTTGTACTTAAATGATAACTTTTTTCATTCGTATACACAGATATCAAAATCCTTTTGAATATCAACAATGCCTAGTTTCACATCATTTGAAATATATTGTGTTCTCCTATTTTTGCTAATACGGATAAATTTCTTATCTTCTTCATATTGTATTGCATCTGCCATGTGTTCCCCCCAACTCACTCAACCTGTGTATCATTGCAGTTTCTTCGCATGCCGCTTACAGTTTACTCTTCATCTTATCTACAGTGTACAGAGATGAATAACTGTCAGGAATGAGTGATGCAAAATTAAATATCTCCAAAAAATGTTGATGGGGATAGCACTGCATGAAAATGTTCATTGATTGCAAAGCAGGCACCAAGCTAACTTTGTACAGGCTGCCGATTTCAATAATTGCTGCATGCATCAGTATATTTCATGCTGTTGATTATCTGTGTACATCAATGGACTCAAATCAGAACTTGCTAGCACCAGTTAAAGCCCTGCTTTAAAAGGAACTAAATTGTGGCTGGAGCAAGTTATTAGAGTGGTGCAGGCAATGTATCTGAATTAGGAACAATGAAGAATGAACAGCAGAACACGGCAGGAATGGCTGCACTGGATCCTTTGGTGGAGGAGATGTTCTATATTTTCAAGCATCAGCAGACTCTCTGGACACACATTCAAGAGGCAGTTGGAATAAACAGCCCCGACGGTCTACACCAGGAGTCAAATCTGAGTATCTGGATGCAAAAGCTTCGGTAACCTCAAAACAAGTGGTCAAGGGCAGATGATACATCTTCAAATGTTATGTCCTATCCATGTCACCAGCCTCAAACAAAGCTGAATTCACTATAATCCCATCATTCAGCTATCAGCAAATTCTAATAATAAGACCATAAGACATAGGAGCGGAAGTAAGACCAGTCGGCCCATCGAGTCCACTCCGCCATTCAATCATGGCTGATGGGCATTTCAACTCCACTTATCCGCATTCTCCCCGTAGCCCTAAATTCCCAGAATTTATCAATTTCTGCCTTGAAGACATTTAGCGTCCCAGCCTCCACTGCACTCTGTGGCAATGAATTCCACAGGCCCACCACTCTCTGGCTGAAGAAATGTCTCCGCATTTCTGTTCTGAATTTACCCCCTCTAATTCTAAGGCTGTGTCCACGGGTCCTAGTCTCCTCGCCTAACGGAAACAATTTCCTAGCGTGCACCCTTTCCAAGCCATGTATTATCTTGTAAGTTTCTATTAGATCTCCCCTTAATCTTCTAAACTCCAATGAATACAATCCCAGGATCCTCAGCCGTTCCTCGTATGTTAGACCTACCATTCCAGGGATCATCCGTGTGAATCTCTGCTGGACACGCTCCAGTGCCAGTATGTCCTTCCTGAGGTGTGGGGACCAAAACTGGACACATGGGGCCTAACCAGAGCTTTATAAAGTCTCAGTAGCACAACAGTGCTTTTATATTCCAACCCCCTTGAGATAATTGACAACATTGCATTGGCTTTCTTAATCACGGACTCAACCTGCATAATGAAGCCTCATAAATAATGAGTTTCATATTGTCGTATGTTTCAATCTGATAACAATGTTCCTGAATCACCTCATCCTTTTGCACTTGCATTGCTGCTAGCCTCACACCCAGATCTCTGCTTGCATACAATGTCATGAAAGCCACAGCAGCAAACAAATTGTATGAGAGACTGAAAACAACAAGTGCTGGAGATCACAGCAGGTCACATAGCATCCATGGAGAGACAGCAAGCTAACGTTTCAAGTCAAAATGTTAACTTGTTCTCTCTCCATGGATACTGTCTGACCCGTTGTGATTTGCAGCATTTGTTGTTTTCAATACAGATTCCAGCATCTGCAGTAATCTGCTCCTAACTGTATGAGACTCACTGGCACAGTTCTGTCACTCTTGCAGGATAAGATGCCACACAGTCAAGTACAAGTACAAAGGGAGAGATGCATTTATTAGAAGAAACAATGCTGCTATTTTGGCCAACATGGACTGTAACCTCAGAACAGGGTGGTGTACTTGGAACCTAATTCTATTTCAAAACCACAATTGCTTCTGATTGCAAAGCTTCAGATGTTGCAAGCATGCACCTCTTACTTTCCCTCAATACCCCTTATCCCATTTCAATTCCACCACTGTAGCTTTCTCCTTTCAGATACATAAGAAATGCAAGCTAACCAGGCATTGGAGGAAGTGCCAGACGCTGATGGTGAACACAAGTATTCGGTCAATTTCACTTTGCAACCAAGGCATAGTTTAGATGATGGCATAAGCAGAACATGTATATGATGAGACACTGGGCACAAGTGATCTACAGCCAGAACACAGGGCAAATATACTACAAGCGTCAGCTCACGAGTTACTACCGAGTCCTTAGATGAGGAAGCTGGTGGGACAGGCTACAGAGGTCAGCTAATGGTTATGCGCAAGCAAATAATTGGTGCACTGCCATGGCCTCTGGAAAGCCTCTGTGTGATGTCATGAAGCAAGGAGAACTCCACACCAACTGAAGCTGGGCTTTGATCAGAGCTTGGAGTCCAAACATTTCATCAAGGAAATACTGGCTGAAGTTGTTCTGTCCTTTGTGGAGCGATAGCCAACGTGGCGACTTCCACTGCAGCATAAGCAGCAATCATCCAACCTCCATGTGCTGCAGTGGAAGTGCAGGCTACTGCTATGTAAGCTGACTGCTGTTATCATGGCTATGTTCACAGTTGTCGGACTGTTAGTGAATGGAGGATTGGGGTTCCGGTCACTGGTATCACACCTGGTTACAGTTCTTCACCGGCAACTTGTGCAATTTTGTTTCTCCCTTTTACACCGTCTTCCTCATGCACCTGCCTTCCCAGTGCTTGCCATATAGCTGGTGGTAACACTTGGTCATTTATGCTGGTGAGACCATCACGAAGCTTGACATTTGCTGTGCCAACTACTGTGAGGTTCCTCCAGTGCAAAACACAATTTCAGAAAGCCAATAATCTGCTGGTACACGTTATGTGTGAGTTGTGCACCAAGGTCCTCATGCGAGCAAGATGATGGTCCATGGAAATGTGAGGAAGAGCCCTCTTTATGCAGCAAATAATGACCTGGAACACACTGCCCATAAGAGTGGTGGATGTAGAGATGATAAATGATTTCAAAAGGAATTACATGGGCCGTTCAAGCTATGGAGATACAATGGGGAAATTATACTGACTGATTGCTCCATGTGGGGCTGGCAGAGACTCAATAGATCAAATAGCCTCCTGTATAAAAATGACGCTGTCACCATTGGATAATCCTCATCAACCAGTTGCCACCCTTTGGTTTGATGTGGTGGATAAATTATAGTGGACACAGCAGATTGCTCTAAAATGAAGGCACCATGACTGTGGCCAGGATACTGGGCATTGACTTGAAGATTCCATATTCGTGATCACACACAAGTTGAACTTTGAGATACTGGAAGTCCTGTTGGTTCAGAACTAGGGCAATGTTGATAATGGGCACCCACAAAGTGATGTGTGTGTTGTCACTGTGACAGTTAGCACAGGAAAGCCTAGACTCTTAGCAAAGTCTCAACTTGTGCAAACTGAAAAATCTAGTGAAAAGCTCGAAAACATGGAGAACGGTAGCAGCAGTTGGAAGAAACTACCAGCAACCAAGGAGCTAATGATAAAAGGAAAATATTGAAGATAATGGAAATCTGAAATAAAAATAGAAAGTGCTGGAGAAACTAGCATATCTAGCACAATGTGTAGAGAGAGAACACAGCTAACCTTTTGAATCTAGTATGAATAAACTGGATTTAAAACATTAACTGTGTTTCTCATTCAAAAAATGCTGCCAGACCTCCTACGTTTCTCTAGCACTTTCAGTTTTTATATAATCCTTTTTAGATAATCTCTTTAAATAGCACTTCTGGAGGGTATCATCCCTGCTGGAGTTGGGAAAAACACGGATAGGAGAGTAGCTAACATAACCCCAATATTTAAAAAAAAGGTACAGCGAAAACAGGGAATTATAGACTGATTAGCCTGACCTGGTATTTGGGAGAAATGCAACAGCCCATTTAAAAAAAAATTTAATAGCAGAGAACAGAGACAGAATCAGACAGAGGCCGCAGGGGCTCTGGCAGTGTTCCAATGAAGCTCAATGCAAGCTGGAGGAACAATGCTTCACTTTCCACTTTACAGTCTCTAGGAATCGACAATGAGTTCAATACCTTCACAGCATGATCTCTGTCCTCCATCTGATTACAACATGGCCTCCACCTCATGTTTTGTTGGCTTTACACTCAGCAGAATGGACATGTTTTTTCTGCTTCATGCCTATTTTCCATCTCAATATTTCTTTTACCTGCACGAGGACTCCCTTTTGTCTTTTGTACTGGCATCCTAACCACCTGTTTTACTCGCTCCACCTCTGCCTCTGTCAACAGGATAAAAACGGTAACATTTTCCGCCAGCTTTTAGTTTTAAAGAAACTTGGACTTAAAACTTTAACTATATCTCTCTCCGATGATGCTGCCAGACTGACTAAGTTTCTTCAAATTTTCATCTTTTTATTTCAAATTACCGACATCAGCAGCATTTGCTTTCATTACGGCACATTATCAGCTATTTAGGGCTGGAGGGTGGATGGTGAGATGCTCTCAGCAATGAGTGAGCTTGATAATTGGCAAGTCTAATGATCAGTAGGCACTGCAACAGGATGACTTTTATTGATTGAAATTAGGATACTTCAACACCACAGGAGGAAGGTAAATTGCAAATTTAGTTTATCGAGACAAGAAATGTATTAGGTAGGGTGTATCATAATATGGGAAAATAGTTGCACTGATTAGATTATTCAACTGCTTAAGTCTATTCAGCACGATCACAGCTACTCTTGTAACTGAATTCCACTTCTCTACCTTGGTTAAATAACCCCTTAACTCTCAAAAATCTATCAACCTCAGTTTCAAAATTTTCAATTAGATTTTTGGATTTCCATGACTTTTTTTCCAGACATGCTCACTATACAGTTCACCTCTAGTTCTAAGGTCATGTCCCTTGATTGTGAACTTAGCCACCAGCAGAAAGATTTCTCTCT
Source organism: Chiloscyllium plagiosum (assembly GCF_037043375.1). Classification (NCBI taxonomy): domain Eukaryota; kingdom Metazoa; phylum Chordata; class Chondrichthyes; order Orectolobiformes; family Hemiscylliidae; genus Chiloscyllium; species Chiloscyllium plagiosum. The sequence goes on along the minus strand of NW_028270141.1, from coordinate 3,323,120 downwards.
ATATAAGCTTCAACTCCTGTTGAAGACATAATTCGCACACTGGGTTTAATGAGATCGGGGCCGTAATGATCCTAGGAGCTTGGGCTGCTTTTGAATTAGTAGCTGATGGGGTGGAGGATAACATGGAGATGGGACAGCAGGGCAGTGGATCACATTCTGGCCTATGCAATGGCTTGCATCTCTGTGTGCTTTTTTTCAGATAGGAGAGGATCTTTATGTTCCAAGGTAAATGGAGAACTGGGACCCGGCATGTAGAAGGGATAGGTTTGTTACTGCTCATTAATTGTTTTGTAAAAAGGTTGACTTCTTTGCATTCAATATAAATGCTTCAGTGTTGTCAGCTGTTCCTGCAGATTATAGCAGGTCGACTTCAGAAGCCTCCCGTTAAATTGCTTAAAAAGCTCTTGAATGACTTCAAGCCACCCAATTAACAAAGCAAGCAACTTCACTTCCCTCCCTCACCTTTCAGTGTTTGGAAAGATCATCATTTGGGAACACAGACAGGAGATCAGCAGCCATGCCGCTGATGTTATTTCTTTTCCACTGTCCTGCCTCAAAGCGAGCCTGACTTAGGAAGGGCACCTCTATCATTTTTATGCTACATGTTTACACAGCTTTAAAAAGAAAGATCATGAAAATAATACTCACAAATTCCTGGTCATGGTTATTAGCAAAAAACTGTTGGAGCCGGACTGGCCAATCCTCCCTCCGCCTTAGCAGTCCAAAGATTCCTTTATGATTGCACATGTAACAGTTCCAGGGATCTTCTTTAATGGCTGCTTGTGCAGCACCTGGTCCAACCAACAGATCCACACATTCCACACAGAAACACCTGTATTAACAGAAAATGGAGCAGTATCACTGTACTTGGTGGCAAGTTTGTAATTCAGTGACAAGATTGCTGGATCTTACAGCTTTGGTGGTGAAGATACTTCTGGCTCCAGTACTTTCATCAAAAGCTTCAGTACAGGTTTTACTAGTGGTTTAAGAACAGGGCCAATATTACTGAAATAACAAACTAGATTTGATAATCCTCTCCAATGAGACTGAATAATTCGTAATTCCCATTACTAGAACAAGAAATTCAAAACCAAAAGTTTCTATTTTCTAATAACAGTATTACATCATAATACTTTGCAGACGTTAGTGTTGAGTTTTGAGAAATAAAAAGGTACTAGTGGGTTTTGAGAAGATTTGTAGTTCAGGTTGAGGTTCTAGATGAAGGTTTACTCACTGTTCGATGAAAACAAACTTTGCAGTTCAGTGAGCAAACCCACATCCATAAAAAGGTAGTTTTAACAAAAATTTTAAATTTTTATTTCTGTACAGAGTTTAAGTTCAGCTTGCAAGATTGTACTGCTTATGTTTAACCAAATTTCTGTCTTGCCCCTGGCATTATATTTGACTCGAGACTGACCAAATATCTGCAGCATAATTAAGAGTGCTATTTAAATCTTTGTAACATTGTACAACCCCTTCTGATCAACATCAGCTGAATCAATCACCCATGAATTTGTTACATCTAGATTTCATTATTTCAGTTCACTGTTAACTGCCCTTCTATATTTTTCCTTTGTAAATCTGAAGTCACCCAAAGCTCTGGTGTCAGGGTCCTTACTCTCATAATGTCCTGTTCACAAATCATCTCTGAATTTACTGACATACACTGGCTTATGGCCAATCAGTATGCTGATTTTAAAATTCATATTCCTGGTTACAATTTCCTTCTCCATCCCTATCTTTGTATTTTTCTCACTCCCCACAGTATATCAAGATATCTTCACTCATAATTCTGGTCTCTAAAGCATTCTGATTTTAATTGTTCCTTCAGCTGCCAAAATCCAAAATTCTGAAATTCACTTCCGAAACATCTCTTTCCCTTTCCTCCTTCAAGAAGCTCTTCAGAAAACCTAAAATTACCCAAAATAAAACAAAGAACTACGGATGCTGGAAATCAGAAACAAAAACAGAAACATATATAGCAGATCCGGGAGCATCCGTGGAGGGAAACAGCTGTAATGTTTCAAGCCCAGTGACCCTCTTTCAGAACCTGAACCTCTCCACAGAAGCTGTCAGACCTGCTGACTTTCTCCAGAAATTTCTGTTCTTGTTAACAGTGACCTCTTTGACCAACCTTTTGACCATCTTACTAAATACTACCTTGTGATTTAGTGCTTAATTATGAATTGTCACACTCCTGAAGCTCCCTACAGATGTGAATTACATTGAATGTGCTCCACCCATTAAGCACTAGGTGGGGGGGGAAGGATGTTTGCATTGTGGTAATGTCACTGGCTGAGCAATCCAGAGACCCAGGTTTAGACATTGTGGAAATGCGTTTACATTGCACCACTGTAGCTGGTGGAACTTAAATTTAATAAAGTTCCCAGAGTAGATGAAATTACACCTGATGACCCTACTCCACATACCACACTTTTTATGGTCTGCTGGGAATTAGACAGGATCTTCATGATGCCATTACCACAACATTGTACAAAAAAAGAAAGAAATCAAACTGCTCCAACTACTGTGGGATCACTCTCCTTTCTATGGTGTGGAAGGTCCTGACAAGAACACAGGAACATGGTTGTGCTTAGCATTATAAGACCACAGGAGTAAAGCCAACAGTTTCTGAACATACAAAGGTACCACAGACATAGGATTTGAACTCTGACAATTCTAAGAAAAGCATTGTGAGAAAACAAGGGTCTATATATCACTTTTGTAGATTCCAACAAGGCACTAGATACCATGAGCAGAGATGGCCTTTGCAAAATCCTTGAAAAGTTTGTATGCCCCGGTATAATAGTTTCATGAAAATTAATACAGAAAAGTCAAGGATGATTTGCAACCTCTCGAACTCCTTCTGAATCTCCAATGATGTGAAGCAGGGTTGTGTGCTCGCCCTGCCTTTATTCAACATATTCTTTGGCTTGATGCTTCTGCAGGCAACATAAAACCTTAAAGAGGCTATTTATTTACCCTTCTGACCCGATGGAGGTCTTTTCAACTTCAGATAGCTTCAGACTCAAATAAATAGAGGAACCTTGATTATCCTAATGACATGGGCGGGGAGTACTTTGTTTGGATAATCGAAAGTTCGTTAATCAAATGCATCAGGACCCTGTGCCCTTGTTCAGATAATCGACGTTTGGATAATTGAGATTCCTTGTATACAGGGAAAACTCATCTGTGAACTTCTTTTTCTGGTCCACAATCAGAAAACAACAGTTTTCCAAGGCATACCCATAGGTTCTGACTGCAATTGTGTACATCTTTTAGAGAGCTTCCATCTGTGCTGCCTCCACAACATCTTCACTGGCTATACCACATCACAGACACTGAAGTCCTGGAAATAGCTAATACCATCACCAAAGAGGCCATCCTCCTGGAAAGACATTGCTTGGTGAGATCATATTGACATCTGGCCAAAGATCAAAAGAAATGATGGAGAAGTTTGGCTGGGTGGCATAAGGTTTCTTTAACTCTTTCCTGCAACGTGAACCTTATTGGATTCTGCACCATGAATATTGTTGAAAGATTAAAACTCGTTACCCTTCCCTAATGTCTTTGAGAAGCCGGTGGCAAGTGGCAGGTATACACACAATACTGTTATGAAGGGAGCTTTAAGATTTTGATCCAACAATTATGAGGGAATGATGATCTAGCTCTAAGTAAGGGCAGTGTGTTACTCGGAAAGGGAATTTACAAGTGGTGGCATCCTCATGCATCTGTTGCCTTTCTAGGTTTTAGAGGTTCTAGATTTGAAAGGTACTATCAAAGGAGTCTTGGTGATTGCTGCAGTGCATCTTGTAGTTGGGACACTTTGCTGCTAATGTACATTTGTTTTGGTGGAGTGAATGTTTTAAGTTGATAAGAGTTATCAATCAAAGAAGCTGTCTCCAGCACGGAGACAGGCCCTTTGGCCCAAACTGATCCATACTGACCGAAATGTCCGTCCACACTAACCCCATTTTCCTACACTTGGCCCATATGCTTCTTGTCTTTCCAATTCATGTATTTGTCCAAATGCCTTTTAAATCTTGTTAATGTACCCACCTCAACTACTTCCGCTGGCAGATCATTCCAAAAGCATACCACCCTCTGTGTAAAAATGTTGCCCCTCAGGTTCCCTTTTAATCTTTCCCTTTAAACTGATGCCCTTGATTCATCAACCCTGGCAAAAAGACTGAGTGCATTCACCTATCCATGCCTCTTATGATCTTATACACCTCTATAAGATCCTCCCTGAGTCTCCCAATCTTTAAAGAAAAAAGTCCTAGCTTGTCCAACCTCTCCCTACAACTCAAACCATTGAGTCCAGGCAACAACCTGTCCTGGATGGTTTTACGTTTCTTCAGTACTGTTGGAGCTGCATTCATCTAGGGAGGTGGAGAATAATCCAACCTTCTCCTTACTTGTGTCTTGCAGATGGTCAAGAGACTTTGAGAGTCTGGAGGTAGGTCATTTGACACAAAATTCCCAGATTCTGAGCTGTTGTTGTACACAGTATTTGTATGGCAGCTCCAATTCAGTTTTTAGTCAATGGTAACCTCCATGATGTTGATAGTGAAGCTTCAGCAATGCCACCGAATGTCAAGGAAGGATGTTAGATGTCACTGGCTGGCACTTATGAAATCTGAATGGTACATGTATGAAAGATTAAAAACTTTACAAGTAATATCAGCAACTGAAAACATACGTAAGAAAATGTACAGGGCACAGCTGGATCCTTGGGACTTCAAAGGTGGCAGTGCAGGGTCAGACAGAAAAGCCATTGTTTGAGATACTCTTGCTATGATTGGATAGCTAAGAAAGGAATCAAGGCTGGGAGGGGAAGGCATAACAACACTGAGGTTGCTAACCATGTTGCACATCAATGTAAATTAAGCAATTTCTCATTTAGTCACTAAGTAGAAGAAACCTTGCTCTTAAATGTTTGAAGCTGTATCGAAGCAGGAACAAATGGATAAATAGTGGAGAGGCAGAACATATCTAAAGATGAAAATAAGACTGGGATTCAACTGTGGTTTGGAGCCTGGATGCGTCAAAAAGAGCAATGGATAATATTCTTTTGGGTTCTCCTTTGAGAAAATGTTTGCCAAGTTCTGTTGCCTCTGTTATGACCATTTATGCTTTATTTGCTGCTTCCCATCTCTCATCTCCTTGAACCTCACAGCCCTTCAAGATATCTTGTTCCTTTTAATCCTCAGCCCTACTGCGTTCCCAAATATAACTGATTCAACATTGATATCCGTGCCTTCAGTTGGCTGTGTCCCAAGTTCTGCATCTCCATCCCTAAAGCTTTCCAAATACAGTATGTTCTTCATTTAAGACTCCTCTTCGACCAAACTCTTCATCATCTGAGTCGAGAATTTGGTGCTGGAAAAGCACAGCAGGTCAGGCAGCATTCGAGAAGCAGGAGAATCGACGTTTCGGGCATTAGCCCTTCATTATGAATGAGGCTTGTGAGCTGGGGGTGGGCGGGTGGTGGCGAGAGATAAATTAATCATCTGATCTAACATCGCCTTGGGTGGCTCAGTGTCATATTTTGCTCATATGAAGCGTCTTGGGATTTTATTTATGTTAAAGGTGCTAGATAAATATAGGCAGCTGGTTTGACCCCAGTAACAAATAACACATAGAACAGTACAGGCCCTTCAGCCCTTGATTTTGTGCCAGCCTTTTATCCTTCTCTAAGATCAGACTAACCAACATATCCTTCCACGTGCCTGTCCAAGAGTTGCTTAAATGTCCCAAATGTCTCTGACTCTACTACCACTGTTGGCAGTGCATTCTACACACCCACCATTCTCTGCATAAAGAACCTACTTCTGACATCTCCCCTAACCTTCCTCCAATCTCTTCAAATTATGCCCCCACATGATAGACATTTCCATCCTGGGAAAAAGTCTCTGGCTATCTACTCTAAGCCTCTCATCATCTTGTACACCTCTATCAAGTCACTTCTCATCCTTCTTTGCTTCAATGAGAAAAGCCCTAGCTCCCTCAACCTTTCTTCCTAAGACATACCCTCCAGTCCAGACAGCATCCTGATAAATCTCCTCTCTGCACTCTCTCTAAAGCTTTCACATCCTTCCTATAATGAGGTGACCAGAACGGAACACAATATTCCAAGTGTGGTCTGACTAGGACTCCAACAGCTGCATCATAACCTCACAGCTCTTAAACTCAATCCCCCTGCTAATGAAAGCCAACACACCATACACTTGCTTGACAATCCTATCAACCTGGTTGGTAACTTTGAGGGATCCATGGACATGGATTCCAAGATCCCTCTATTCCTACACACTGCCAAGAATCCTATCTTTAACCCTCTAATCTGCATTCAAATTCAACTTTCCACAATGAATCACTTCATACTTTTCTAGGTTGAACTCCATCTGCCATTTCTCAACCCAGTTCTGCATCCTGTTAATGTCCTGTTGCAACCTATAACAGCCCGCCACACTATTGCTACTCCACTAACTTTCGTGTCATCGGCAAACTTACTAACGCACCTTTCCATTTCCTCATCCAAGTCATTTATAAAAATCACAAAGAGCAGATGTCCCAGAACCCATCCCTGCAGAACATCACTGGTCACCAAGCTCCAGACTAAATACTTTCCATCTACCACCAACCTCTCTCTTCTATGGGCCAGCCAATTCTGTATCCAGACAGCCAGATTTCCCTGTATCCCATGCCTCTTACTTTCTGATTGAGCCTACCATGGGAGACCTTATCAAACACCTTGCTAAAATCCATGTTGCCATATCACTGCTCTACCTTCATCAATGTGTTTTGTCACATCCTCAAAGAATTCAATAAGGTTTGTGAGGCATGACCTGCCCCTCACAATGCTGACTATCACTAATCAAACTATGGTTTTCAAAGTAATCATAAATTTTGTCTCTCAGAATCCTCTCCAATACTTTGCCCACCACTGATATAATACTGACTGGTTTGGTAATTCACAGAATTATCCCTATTCCCTTTGTTGAAAAGAGAATAACATTTACCACCCTCCAAACTTTTGGTACTACTCCAGTGGATAGTGAAGGCGCAAAGATCATTGCCAAAGGTGTATCAATCACTTTCCTCGCTTCCCATAGTAACCTTGGGTATATCCAGTCCGGCCCAGGGGATTTATCTATCTTTATGCTTTTCAAAATTTTCAGCACATCCTCCTTCCTAACATCAACCTGTTTGAGCATATCAGCCTATTTCACGCTGTCCTCATAAAGGACAAAGTCCCTGTCAGTAGTGAATACTGAAACAAAATATTCATTAAGGACCTCCCCTACTTCCTCTGACTCCAGGCACAAATTCCCTCCACTAACCCTGATCGGCTCTACCCTCTCTTTGGCCATCCTCTTGTTCCTCACATAAATGTAGAACGCCTTAGGGTTTCCTTAATCCCACCTGCCAAGGCTTTTTTGTGCCCCCTTCTAGCTCTCCTAAGTCCATTCTTCAGTTCCTTCCTGGTTACCTTGTAACCCTCCAAAGCCCTGTCTGATCCTTGCCTCCCCAACCTAAGCAAGCTTCCTTCTTCCTCCTGACTAGATGTTCCACATCCCTTGTCACCCAAGGTTCTTTCACCCTACCATCCCTTCCTTGCCTCAGTGGGACAAACCTGTCCAGCACGATTAGCAAGTGCTTCCTAAACAACCTCCACATTTCGGTTGTGCATTTCCCTGAGAACGTGTTCCCAATTTAGGCGCCCCAGTTCCAATAGCACTGTAATTTCCCCATTCTGCAATTAAATACTTTCCCATACTAGGCAAAAGTGAGGACTGCAGATGCTGGAGATTAGAGTTGAAAGTGTGGTGTTGGAAAAGCACAGCAGGTCTGGCAGCATCCAAGGAGCAGGAAAATCGATGTTTCGGACAAAAGCCCTTCATCAGGAATCCTAATGAAGGGCCTTTGCCCGAAACGTTGATTTTCCTGTTCCTTGGATGCTGCCTGGCCTGCTATACCTTTCCAGTACCATAATTCAACTACTTTCCCATACTGTCTGCTCCCATTCCTCTCCATGAGTATAGTAAAGGTCATGCAGTTGTGTTCACTATCACCAAAATCTTCTCCCACTGAGAAATCTGACACTTGGCATGGTTCATTGCCAAGCACCAAATCTAATATGGCCTCCCCTCTAGTCGGCCTAGCTACATATTGAGTCAGGAATCCTTCCTGGACACACCTGACAAAAACTGCTCCATCCAAACTATTCGAACTAATTAGGTTCCAAACAATATTAGGGAAGTTAAAGTCACCCATGAAAACAACTGTTACTTCTGCATCTTTCCAAAATCTGCCTCCCACTCTGCTCCTCTGTGTCTCTGTTGCTATTAGAGTGTCTATTGAAAACTCCCAATAAAGTGACTGCTCCTTTCCTGTTTCTGACTTCCACCCACACTGACTCAATAGACAAAACCTCCTCGATGACCTCCCTTTCTACAACTATGATGCCATCCCTGATTAGCAATGCCACTCCCCCACCTCTTTTATCTCCCTCCCTCTTCCATTTGAAATATCCAATCACTGGAACCTCCCAACCATCCTGCTCCTGTGATATCCAAGACTCTGTATTGGCCACAATACAGTTGCTCCAAGTATTGACCTGTGCTCGAAGTTCATCACCCTTACTCCTGACACTTGCATTAAAATAGACACACTTCAACCCATCACATTGACTGCAACTTTGTTTTATCAACTTCTATCCTTACTCACAGACTCTCTGCACACTGTACCTGCCTGTTCACCACCAGCTACACTATCCTCTGATCCATAGCTCTGGTTCCCATCCTCTGCCAAACTAGTTTAAACCCTCCCAAAGAGCTCTAGCAAACCTCCCGTCCGGGACTTGGTGCCCCTCCAGTTCAGGTGTAATTTATCCTTTGTTTACAAGTCCCACCTTCCCCAGAAGGTATTCCAATGATCCACATATCTGGAGCCCTCCCTCCTACACCAGCCCTGCAGCCACATGTTCATCTGCAGTCACTCTCTATTGTTAGCCTCACTAGCACGTGGCACCAGTATCAATCCTGAGATTACTACTCCACCGTCCTGCCTCTAGCTTCCCGATATTTTCTTTTCAGGTCCTCCTCCCTATATCATTGGTAGCGGTGTGTTCCATGATTTCTGGCTCTCCCTCCTCCTCAAGAATCCTGTAGGCTCGATCTGGACTTTAAGCAGTTCTGAGCCCATTCCTCAGCCTCACAGATTTATTGCCTTCCCTCTTCAGCACTCTTTGATCTCCTCTCTGATGATCCGTAACTCCAGGCACTGCCAACTTGATCGCAGAACAGCAATTTGTTATTGGATTATTATTTTAACCCTGAGAGTTGATCGCCTTATTCTGCATCAAAAATACTGCAACTTTATCAATTAATAAATTGAAAATCTTAACTTCAAAAAGCCCTTGTTTTATTCCAATTGCCCAATCTGACAGTGTCCTAATGAAAATTCAAATTAATCACAGTGGAGAACCTTAAAGTCTAAAATGATGTTACGGAAGTATAGGTTATTTTAGTATTTGTGAGATTAATTTACACAATATATTTTCTTTGGTAGAAGCTCTTAAAGAGAATTTTTCCCAAATTGAGTGTATATGCATAAAATCTGTCTTAAGTTTCAATATCTACATATATGATTTAAATATCGTGGTTTAAATGTGGTGATTTAAGCCTGTAATAATCTGACAATAAGTGACTTATCCACACTCATATCCAGCAAAGGTATAGAATGTAACGTACAATGTTACTGCAAAATGGGATAACTCCTGGATATGTAACATGTGACAACCGTGGAAAGTACATTCATCACAGTGCATTGCCATTAGTATCCTATAAGGTGATTGTGCATTCTGCATTTCTTCTTTTCCATTTCCTAGTTGTAGAAATCTGAATTGATCGTACCTGCAACAATTATTGTTTCCGCACATGAGTACCTCCCTGCCCCCACAGCAGATGGTACAGTAGGACTGGTAACCGTCATCATCGTACTGGTATGCACACTCCAAGAAGCAATTCTGCAAACAACCACAACATGATTTGGAATTTCATAACCGGCAATTCAACTGTACTTTCTTTACCCTTAAGTGCACCTTGTAGTCATTGTGAGCTAGTGCAATGGTGCTCACTTTTGGATTGTCTATGCCACTCAGTGCTTGACTTCAATTACATAGATTCTTCCACAACATTAAGCTTTAACATCAAAGAAAAATATCTGACTAAATAATAGCATTCTATGGGTTGGCCTGTGGCTTTGAACTATCAATATGCCACATTACAGAGTTTCACAATATGGGTTCAGGCCTGCTAACCTGCTGGGGTATCTTGAGAAGGTAAGTAGAGACAAGGTACTTCCCAGCAGGGAGAGAGGGAGGATCAGAGGTTAAGTAAGTCTATGGTACTCTCAAGCACTTCCTAGAAGCCAACTCAAAAACTGGCTTTGGTAGAGGCCTGAAACAGATTACCGACCCGTCCTCTCAGTCAGAAAATGGTGGGCGATGACCTAGAAAAAGGAAAAGAAGAGGGCTGAGAGTAGACAACACTTCTCTTAAAGAGACCTGCCCATGGTGGTGGAGGAAAAGGAAATGGACATATTTATATGTGTGTAACACACAAACCACTGCAGAAAAATAATCAGAAATGGTAAAGCTATTTACTTTGTCCCAGAGGTAGTGATTTGACACAAGCACGTGAAATACAGACATGAAGCAGGGAACAATCTTACACATCGTGAGGACCTGCCCCCTTTCACTTTTCATTTCACATCTGTTTCAAGTAAGTAACTGTCTCCTAGAATCTACAGAAGAGACTTACAACCAGTTATTAGTTTTTAATTAACCTTATTTTAAGCCCAACACCGTGTGGCACACATTGTGGTGGGGAAGAGAAAAATACTTTCTATTTGAAGTATTTTCTCTGCTCCTCACCGAATATAATCCCTCATTAACCCTTTGAGTACTTGCTGTGCCTTGCAGCTTTCACAATGTGCACATTGGGCCCTATTTTCAAACCTTTTGCTGCTTTGAAATGTCATTCGCAGAGTGTTTGTTTTGGGCAAGTTGCACTTGCAAAAGTTTTACTTTTTTCCCCCCTTTGTCTGGGGCAGAGCGCATTGCAGTTGCACAAAAAAACGTCTGCAAAGGTTTTCTGCAGTTTTTGGAGACAATTCCCGTAGGATTATCGCACTGAGGATGCGATATTCGAATCTCATGAACTGCCACAAATTGTCACATTTGCGTGAAAATGACTTACCCCAGTTTTAACTTGCCGTAAGCCCTGCAGAAACAAGAAACATACATTAAAATAAAAAAAATGTGAATGTGTTTCACAAATGACAAGGTATGTAGATGTTTTGGGAAACAGAACAATGCACAAGTAATAACTTCGCATTCTGAGGGGGTCATCTTCCCAAATGTTGTGTTCTTTGCAGGGCCTGACATCGTCTTCTGTTTTCTTTGATTTTCCTGCAAGAATTTCCTGGTTCACCACGATTAAAAAGTGTCTTTTTTGATTTTCTCCAATAATGTAATTGACACATGATAGTACAAAAGGTGGCACTAAAATAAAACTTGGTTCAGCAAGATGTAACAGTGCGCAATTTTAAAAACATGCCAAAAATTTTCAAATGGAAAATTTCACCCATGTTCTGCAATGCATCTCTGCAAGCTAAGCAGCCATTGTGCAATCTAAAATGCAAACCATTGAAAATAGGGCCCATCACATTTCACACAAGGTGATACTGTATTTGTTGAATACCATAAAGTAATTAACAGAGCAGTGTGAAAGCATGCATCAGGTCTTTATTCACATTCTTATAACAGTCCTCAAAGGGTTTGTTTCTCTAAAATAACAACTTTTCCTCCACTTGTTCTCCATTCAGAAAATGCTGCAACCTGTAAAATTTCTTTAACTCAATATTAACAGAACTTAGCATAACCCAAAAGTTTGATGAACTCTGCCTTATATTTGCTTGTACAAGATAAATGCAAAGCTGCTTTGAGTAAAGCAGATATGAGTTGAAACTTTATTGCTGGAACAGCACAGCAGGTCAGGCAGCATCCAGGGAACAGGAGATTCGACGTTTCGGGCACAGGCCCTTCTTCAGGAATTTCCTGAAGAAGGGCCTGTGCCCGAAACGTCGAATCTCCTGTTCCCTGGATGCTGCCTGACCTGCTGTGCTGTTCCAGCAATAAAGTTTCAACTTTGATCTCCAGCATCTGCAGACCTCACTTTCTCCTTAAAGCAGATATGACATGATCATGTATGTCTAAGTGGCAGGAGAACTCCACAAGTAATCATTATTTTGGTCATACTGCATCTGCTTCAGTCAAATATTTGATTCCCAAACTCTGAAGATACTCTCTCTCATAGATGCATATCTGCAATTTGATTATGATACTGGATAATAACCCCTTTTGTGTTTCTGCAGTGAAGAGTTTCCATCAAATTCAACATCACATGCACATTATTATAATCAAGTATGCATATGTCAATGTGTAAGGGCTCTTGTGGTGCAGTGGCAACGTCCCTACCCCTGGCCAGGGCGCTCGGGTTTAAGTCCCACCTGCTCCAGAGGTGTGTAATAACATCACTGAACAAGTTGATTAGAAAAATAGTTGCATAAAAAACAAATAACTGTCTGTGTGTATGGGCTCTTGTGGTGCACTTGTAGTATCGCTACCTCAGAGTCAGGAGGCTTGGATTCAAGAACCACCTTCTCCAGAGGTGTCATAACATATTTCAACAGGTTAATTAGAAAGATCTACAAGCAGTAGTTAAGAGAGCTATATGTCTGTTTCCAATGGGCTTCTAATGCAACTATACCCTTTCTTAGTAATGAGACCAAAACTATGCACATAGTACTTTAGATGTGATTTCAACAATCCCCTGTACATGTGCAGCAAAATGTCTTTGCTTTTATATTCCATTCCTGTTTCAGTGAAAGATAGCGTTCAATTTGCCTTCCTAACCACTTGTTGTACTTGCATGCTAACTCATGCTTCATATACTAGGACACCCAGATTCTGCTGAGTTCTACAATCTAGCTTTTAAATAATATGCTGTTTACCCAGTCCATATGATCAAGTTCACAGTTTCTTTAATCTATCCATATCCTTTTACTGATTCCTCAGGTTTTCACAACTTGCCTTATTACCTATCTTTGTGTTGTCAGCAAATTCAGCAATCATTCATCCTGTTCCTTCACCCAAGTCACTGAATAGATTGTAAACAGTTAAGGCCTCATTACTGAACCTAAGGGCAGAATGAGGCACAGAACTGTTTCTCCCCCTCCAGATAGAGGTTGGAATCTAACCCTGTGACATTCTCTTGTCGTTTTTTGTTTGCAGGGACCTGGTGTGTAAACCACAAAAGCAAGGCTCCCATCATGAGAACCATAGGAAAACTATATTTCCTCCTACAAACCATTTTTATTTGGTGCTGCAGCGTTTTAGAAGGCAAAAAGAAAAATTATCCTTGGAGAGATTGCTGAGTCATCAAGAACATTCCAAAAGGTGTCACACCTTCAAACTTTGTTATTGGATACTGAATTGTAATATAGATATGTTTCAAAGGAGTGATTCATTACAGGGATAAAACCTGCAAAGGTACATTAATGCTTAAATTAATCAGCATTTTGCAATTGTTGACATATATTTCAGTACTTTTCTAATTGCCAAAAGAGTGATCACACTTTAAAAATGTAAACAAAAATGTTCTGTCAGCCTCTGTTGCCATGTTTCACAAACTGACAGAGCTGCTAAAATAAAACCTGCTTTCAAAAGTTAAGGAAAAAAATCACAGCATTTATTGTCAGGCATTCTGCTTTAAAATGGAAGTCTGACAGCCTGTTTTGTTAATTTCAGATGATATACTTTGGAGGCGTTTGTTACGACAGCCATAGCCGTTGTAACCGTGAATCCTTGAAAAGCTGTTCATGGCTTCAGCTCACCAGAAGGTCCACTGACCTAAGAATGATTGACCGTTTTAAGGAGCTGTGATAACAGATAGCCCTTGGACGTAATTTGTTGCTACAAAGATGCTTAAAATGACTACAATTTGTTTTTCACAGTCAGAGTAAGTTTTCTTCTAGTGTCAATGACAACGTATTTCAATTCAGCATTTTATTTAATACTGGGTGCTTATATTACCCAACTCCCACATAATTTTAAATGATTCCAATTGCTATCGTGAGAGTGCATTGGGGTTTAATAATGGGAAATGAGGACATGGCCGAGGCATCAAACAGGTATTTTGTGTCAATCTTCACAGTTGAAGACACAAATAACATGCCAATAATTGATAACAAAGAGGCTTTGGCAGGTGAGGACCTAGAAATGATCATGATCACTAAAGATGTGGTTTTGGGTAAGCTAATGGAGCTAAAGGTAGACAAGTCTGCTGGCCCTGATGGAATGCATCCCATGGTATGGAGCAGTTCTGGCAGATTAGAAAACATTAAATGTGATGCCACTGCTTGAAAAAGGAGGTAGACAAAAGATGGGTAATTAGAGGCCCATTAGCTTTACTTCTGTAGTGGGGAAAATGCTTGAATCTATAATCAAGGAAGAATTAGTGAGACATCTGGAACGAAACTGTCCTATCAGGCAGTCATAGCTTCGCTTCAAGAAAGGCAGGTCATGTTTAACTAATTTACTGGAATTCTATGAGGACATTACAGGGAGTGCGATGGACAATGGGGAATTGGTAGATAATAGACAATAGGTGCAGGAGTAGGCCATTCTGCCCTTCGAGCTTGCACCACCATTCAATATGATCATGGCTGATCATCCTTAATCAGTATCCTGTTCCTGCCTTATCTCCATAACCCTTGATTCCACTATCCTTGAGAGCTCTATCCAACTCTTCCTTAAATGAATCCAGAGACTGGGCCTCCACTGCCCTCTGGGGCAGAGCATTCCACACAGCCACCACTCTCTGGGTGAAGAGGTTTCTCCTCATCTATGTCCTAAATGGTTTACCCCGTAGTTTTAAGCTGCGTCCTCTGGTTCGGCACTCACCCATCAGCGGAAACATGTTTCCTGCCTCCAGAGTGTCCAATCCTTTAATAATCTTATATGTCTATCAGATCCCCTCTCAGTCTTCTAAACTCAAGATGTGGTGTATCTGGATTGCAGAAGGCAATTGACAAGGTACCGCATAAAAGGCTGCTGCATAAATTGCACAGCATTATGGGTAATGTATTAGCATGGATAGAAGATTAATTAGCTAACAGAAAGTGAAGAGTGAGGATAAATGGGTGTTTTTCTGTGTGGTGATCAGTGGCCTCAGGGATTAGTGGTGGGACCACAATGGTTTACACTTTACATAGGTGATTTAGAGTTGGGGACCAAGTGCAATGTGTCAAAGTTCACAGATGACACTAAAATGGGTGGTAGAGCAAAGGACAAAGTTTGCAGAGGGATATAGATAGTTTAATTGAGTTTGGTAAGGGTCTGGCAGATGGAGTATAATGTTGGTAAATGCGATGTCATCCATTTTGGTAGGAATAAAAGCAAAATCGACTATTATTTGAATGGTAAGACATTGCAGCATGCTGCTGTGCAGAGGGACCTGGGTGTCCTTCTGCATGAATCACAAAACGTTGGTTTGCAGGTGCAGCAGGTAATTAAGGCGGCAAATGGAATATTGTCTTTTACTGCTAGAGGGGATGGAGTCTAAAAATAGGGACGTCATTCTGCAAAGTATCAGGTGCTGGTGAGGCCATACCTGGAGTACTGTGTACAGTTTGGTCTTCTTATTTGAGAAAGGATTTACTGGCACTGGAAGCGGTGCAGAGAAGGTTGACTAGGTTGATTCTGGAGTTGAGGGGATTGACCTATGAGGAGAGGCTGAGTACACTGGGACTATACCATTAGGATTTAGAAGAATAAAGGGGGCATCTTATGAAAGCATTTAAAATTATGAAGGGAATAGAGTCATAGAGATGTACAGCACAGAAACAGACTCTTCGGTCCAACTCGTCCATGCTGACCACATATCCCAACCCATCTAGTTCTACCTGCCAGCACCTGGCCCATATCCCTCCAGACCCTTCCTATTCATTTCAAATAAATAAGATAGAAGCAGGGATGTTGTTTCCACTTCATCATTCCTGATGAAGAGTTTATGCCCGAAACATCGATTCTCCTGCTCCTCTGATACTGCCTGACCTGCTGTGCTTTTCCAGCGCCACTCTCTTGACTCTGATCTCCAGCAACTGCAGTCCTCATTATCTCCAGGATGTTTCTAATGGCAGGTGAAACTAGAACTAGGGGGGATAGCCTCAAAATGAGGGGGAGCAGATTTAGGACTGAGCTGAGGAGGAACTTCTTCACCCAAAAGATTGTAAATCTGTAGAATTCCCTGCCGAGTAAAGTAGTTCAGGCTATGTCACTGAATGTTCTTAAGGCAGAGACAGACAGATTCTTGAACAGTAAAGGAATTAAAGGTTAGGGTGAGAGGGCAGGTAAGTGGAGCTGAAGCCACAAAAAGATCAGTAATGATATTACTGAAAGGTGGAGCAGGCTTAATGGGCCTGATTAGCCTACTCCTGCTTCTATTATGTTCTTATTCCTGAGGACTGTACATAGTGGATACTGAGCGTGTGGCTAAAGATGACATTGGAAACTTGGAGATGATATAAGTGGCCTGGGGATCTAAAGCGGCATGTGGGTGTGGGGTGAGGTTTGAAGGGCCTTTAACTGAAATTGGGAACTGAGCTGCTCTGTTGGAGAGCCAAATCCTTCCTTTTACAAAACACCCCCCCACACCACACTCTCCTAATGGACTGCAG
Source organism: Chiloscyllium plagiosum (assembly GCF_037043375.1). Lineage (NCBI taxonomy): Eukaryota > Metazoa > Chordata > Chondrichthyes > Orectolobiformes > Hemiscylliidae > Chiloscyllium > Chiloscyllium plagiosum. Next base: position 3,306,314 of record NW_028270141.1, on the reverse strand, counting down.
AATACATGATTAACCCAAACCCGGTGGGAAAATACAAACGCTCCTGGGCAAATTCACATGTAGATTCAAGTGTATTTTTAGAAGTTACTTGAGAAGTGTACAGGTCTGTCTTTCCCTCAGCCTACACAAAAATACAGACCAAAAAGCACAAAAGCCAGGCAGTTATGAAGAATCGCTCAAAAAATGCCTCACCATTTTGGGTACTGACTTTAGAAGGGATATGGAGGTGCTGGAGATGATACAAAAAAAGTTTTACAAGAACAGCTCCAGATAGCACAGACTTCAGTTACATGGCTAGTTTGGCAAAGTAAGAGAGAATGCAAGATTGATAGCAGATTTTATAAAGGTGTTCAAAGTCATGAGAGGTCTGGACAGAGTAAATAGGGAAAATGTTTTCTCATCGAGAACCACAGAAAACCAGTTGAGGATAATTGATATGGCCTCCTTCCGTATTATAGTCATTGGATAATCCTCTAGTTCTCATGATGTGGGAAATTCTAATTCCAACATGACTAATATTTGACTTTACAAACTCAGAATAAATTTCTTCAATTATCACTCAGGGAGAATGGTGGAAGCCATTCTGAACTGAGCAAATGTCATCATATATGAGGGATAGTAGACATCTCTCTGTTAGACGCTGGAGGAAGGAGTTGGGGGGGGGGGTGAAAGAGACAGAGAGCAAGAGAGGAATGGGGAGGGAGGAATGATTGTATAGCCTTAGGGACACCCCTCTGCAATGAAGCCACAGGGAACTATAACAACTGATGCAAAGTTTGAGCCTGTTACATTAGTGTTGTTCTACAGCACACTTTATCCAAATAAGCTAACTGAGCCCCATTTATAAGCAGGGCAACACTACCAAAGACTTTCTAACTATTATGGTAGTTGAAAGTGCCATTTGACCAAAATTCTAACACTCATTTCTAAAAGTCAAGGCTTTCCACAGGCTGCATGGCCTCGCAAAAGATAACTAATTGCTGGAAGCTGCACTGCTTCACATTAATTGTGCACATCCACAGAAAGGACAATTGATATGGAATTCCCGAGTTTATTTAGGCTCAATGTTCTTTCTCCATTGTCCTTGATTATAGACACAAAAATTGCTGAATCAAAGGACTTGATATATGGAACTTTAAAAATCCCCCAAATAAGCACTAACAAAGCAGACATGTTTTGAGAGTTGGTCGGTTTTTCTGCTCAGAGTGCCTTTCCTATTACCTATCAGCCAATTATCGCATACCCTTGACTTACAGTGCATCAGATAATGTCTGGGGTGATCCTCAGTCAACTGAGGCTGTTATGTGGTCACACCTGACCAGGTTAAAAAATCACACAACACCAGGTTATAGTCCAACAGGTTTAATTGGAAGCACTAGCTTTCGGAGCACTGCTCCTTCATCAGGTGGCTGTGGAGGACACAATTGTAACACACAGAATTTATAGCAAAACCTTTTGCTATAAATTTTGTCTCTTACAATTGTGTCCTCCACAACCACCTGATGAAGGAGCGGTGCTCCGAAAGCTAGTGCTTCCAATTAAACCTGTTGGACTATAACCTGGTGTTGTGTGATTTTTAACTTTGTACACCCCAGTCCAATACCGGCATCTCCAAATCAGACACCCGATCAGAATCCATTGGTTCTTGGAGGTGGATGATGACAAGTCAGAAACCTGCTTGAGCCTCAGATAGAGAGGTGTCCCCTTAATCCTAGGTTTGTGGACCTTGGCCCCAAGCCCACTCCCCTGAGGTCTTCTCGCCTGGTCTTGCTGAGTGGCCAACTCTCCCCATGCTGCTGCTACGACCAGGAAGTTGCTGGCCCATCAGACTGGAGCAGAAATCACTGAATGCTGCTCTGAGCTCTAAATGATTGTGGGACATCACAGCCAGGGCAGCTCCATGCTTGTTGGTGACTTTTGTCAGTAGTGTAGCAGTAAAACCTGCCACTTAAACAAAAACAAAATTGCTGATGCTGGAAATCAGAAACAAAAACAGAAACTGCTGAAGAAGCTTAGCAGATCTGGCAGCATCTGTGGAGAGAAAGCAGAATTAATAAATATCCAGGGTTCTGAAGAAGGGTCACTGGACCTGAAATGTTAATTCTGCTTTCTCTCCACAGACGCTGCCCGACCTGCTGAGTTTCTTCAACAATTTCTGATTAACTTAACCCTGCCACTCATGCTGTCCTATGAGTTTCTGAGTGGCTTTCCATACTTACTGAGGTTCACTGAACATATGCTGCTATCATGATGGAAATTACCTTGAAAGAACATGTGGAACATAACAACTGATGCAGTAACTGTCCCACATGTGACAGCAATTCATTGCCAGTGACAGCACACTACCAGTAAAGCCTCTGAAAACGAAGCTGTATTTTTCTAATGCATGTACAGTAATGAACATGTTATAAAAGCTTTTGAATATTTTCCTTAAATTTCCTCAGAAACTGATTCAAATATGCTAAGTAAATGCTCTCATGTTGTTCTTTTAACCTTACATTCTGTAATTTAAAATCAGATTACCTACACGTGATGGACACAACACTGATTATAATGCTTATTCTTTTAAATAAGCCCATTTTCAGTTGTAACAATTGAACTATACCAAATTACTGCACTTAAATATACCAAGGAGTTGGGAGGTCATGTTGCGGCTGTACAGGGTATTGGTTACACCACTGTTGGAATATTGCGTGCAATTCTGGTCTCCTTCCTATTGGAAGGATGTTGTGAAACTTGCAAGGGTTCAGGGAAGATTTACAAGGATGTTGCCAGGGTTGGAGGATTTGAGCTATAGGGAAAGGCTGAACAGGCTGGGGCTGTTTTCCCTGCAGCATGGATAGCTGAGGAGTGACATTATAGAGGTTTATAAAATCATGAGAGGCATGGATAGGATAAATAGACAAGGTCTTTTCCTTGGGATGGGGGGAGTCCAGAATGAGAGGGCATAGGTTTAGGGTGAGAGGGAAAAGATATAAAAGGGACCTAAGGGGCAACTTTTTCACATGTATGGAATGAGCTGCCTGAGGAAGTGGTGGAGGGCTGGTACAATTACAACATTCAAAAGGCATTTGGATGGGTATATGAATAGGAAGGGTTTAGAGGAGTATGGGCCAAGTGACGGCGAATGGGACTGATTGGTTTGGGATATCTGGTCAGCATGAACGAGTTGGACCAAAGGGTCTGGTTCCATGCTGTACATCTCTATGACTCTAAAAGAAAACCACTTCTTGGAAGCTGCATTACATTATCTATCCACAGAACAGACTATATCAGCACACAATCGCCTCGCTTATTTAGACACATTCCCCTTTCTTCCCTATTTTTAAATACTGTGTTGCATGGAAACCTTAGGAAAGCAACTCTTCACAAAACCAGTGCAAACCTGGATTAATCTGCTCCTGGATTATGAATTACAGCTGAAGCGGAAACTCTGGCCACAGTTTTGCTGTTCTTAAATAAAAACAGTCTGAAGTTTGAGTATTGTAAGGAGGGGAAATCATGTTGCAGATCAGAATGTGTTTGTAAAGTTCAACTACCTGTCAACAAACCTGGCTTAAAGGTGGTTTACATTTGTAGCAAGGTTGGACATTTGGAGCACGACTGAGTCTGCTTGATTCAAATATCTCTACATTTTTCTTTTATTGGGGGTGTGTCACTGGTAAGGCCAGCATTTGCTGCCCATACCTAATAATTGTTCGATTGAGTGATAAAGGCCAATTAGGAGTAAACCACAATGTTGTGGCTCTAGAGTCACATGTGGATAAGACCAGATAAGGAGGGCAAAGCTAACACTCATTGCTAACACTCACTTTCAATTCAAGATTTTATTAATCGCAATCCAAATTCCACCAGCTGACAGTAGGATTTGAACCCATACCCTCAAAATATTAACTTGGGTTTGTAGGTTACTAATCAACATTATCATCACACCATTATTTCATTAGAATTTCCACAGGAATACAGCAATGAGAGGTTAGTGGAACATTGGAATAATGTGTAACATTTTCATGCTGGAATAAAAAATTAAAAAAAAACTTATTCCATGGGATACACTACGTATACTCAAGTAAAAGTCGACCATCTATTTTTGGACAAAAAATCCAGAATTTTCCATATATCTCATGTAAAAGTCGATCCTAGTTCTTCAAAGATAACAGATCAACATTTGAGAGTCATTTGTGTGGATATGACTGTTATGATGAGGAAATGAATTTGTTTTTTGTGCTTATAGTGTTCTGATTTACAATTCACACCAATTTGGCGCACAAGTTTAAGATGCATCAGGTCAGAGTCGGGTAACAACCTCCCTTTATGCGCAGCTCAGCAGAGGTCAGTTCCACTGTAGAACTGGTGGAATACAGTCACATTACCGTGATTCGTTGTGTTTTTTCTTTATTCATTTCAAGATCAATTGGGCTCCTGCTAATAAGATATTTTGGACTGTAGCATGAATTTCAGCCCCTCAAAGGTAGCATCTATATAATAGTCAACTTCATAACCTTAAAAAAAGTCTAAAAAATTTGACTTTTACATGAGTTTTTATGGTAGGCCTCATTGTTTAGTCCAACATTTAATGTACATCTCTGATTGTTCTTGAAAATGTTGTGATATACCACTTAAATTGCTGCAGATCATTTAGTGTAGTTACAACTGTGCTGTTAGGAAGAGACGGTTCTTGGACTTTGACTCATTGACAGTGGAGAAATGGCAACATAGTTTGATAGTGTGTGGTTTGAATGGGAACTGCAGTCGGTGGTGTTCCCATATATCCTTGTCCTAGGTGGTTGAGGTCGCATGATGGCGAAGCAGCCTTGGTGAGTTGATGTGGCGCATCATACAAATAGCACCCAGTGCTCCCCTTGTGCATCAGCGGCAGAGGGAATAAATGCTAAAAGTTGTGGATGTGGTGCAAATAAATGGGTCTTTTTGTCCTGGGTAGTATTGACCTTCTTGTCCATTGTGGAGCAGCACTCATCCAATCAAATAGACAGTATTCCATCACTCGTGTCTTATCAATGTCGGAGGTGTCTTGTCAGGAGGCAAGTTATTCATTGCAGGATTCCTAGTCTTGGAGTCTGCTTTTGTAGCTACAATATTTATATGGTTGGTTCGATTCAGTTTCTTTTCGATGATAATCCTCAGGATAGTGATAATGAAGAATTCAGCAATGGTTAGGTTCTCTTGTTGAAGGTAGTTATTGCTTAGCACTTGTGTGGCATAAATGTCATTTGTCACTTTCTGAATCTCTACAGTGTGAAAACAGGCCCTCGGCCCAACAAGTCCACACTGACCCTCTGAAGAGTAACCCATCCACACCCATTCCCCAACCCTACTTTCCTATATTTACCCCGATTAATGCACCTAACCTACACATCCTTGAACACATTGGCAATTTAGCATGGCCAATTCACCTAATCTGTACATCTTTGAATTATGGGAGGAAACCAGAGCACCAGGAGGAAACCCATGCAGATATAGGGAGAATGTGCAAACTCCAGTCAGACAGTCATCCGAGGCTGGATTCAAACCTGGGTCCCTGGCGCTGTGAGGCAACAGTGCTAACCACTGAGCCACTGTGCCACCCAAGGCATGGCTTTGTCCAGGTCTTGCTGCAGATGGACATGTACAGCTTCAGTACTTGAGGTGATAAAGATGGTGATGAATAATATGCAATCATCAGTGAAAATCCTCACTTCTGACCGGATGATAGAGGGAAGGTCATTGAGGAAGGATCTGAAAGATGCCTAGGACACAACCTCGGGGAATCCTGCTGAGATGATCAGATGGGCCACTAGATTGAGGAGGGGCAGATAGAGTTTAATTTAGATAAACGTGAGGTGCTGCATTTTGGGAAGACAAATCAGGGCAGGACTTACACATTTAATGGTAAGGTCTTGGGGAGTTTTGCTGAACAAAGAGACCTTACAGTGCAGGTTCATAGTTCCTTGAAAGTGGAATCACAAGACAACAGTGTAGTGAAGAGGGTATTTGCTATGCTTGCCTTTATTGGTCAGTGCATTGAATAAAAGGAGTTCGGAGTCATGTTGCGGCTGTACAGAACATTGGAAAGCCACTTTTGGAATATTGCATGCAGTTCTGGTTTCTGTGCTATAGGAAGGATGTTGTGAAACTTGAGAGGGTTCAGAAAAGATTTACAAGGATGTTGCCAGGGTTGGAGGGTTTGTGCTATAGAGAGAGGCTGAGTAGGCTACGGTTATTTTCCCTGAGCTTCAGAGGCTAGGAGTGACTTTATAGAGATTTATAAAATCATGAGAAGCATGGAAAGGGTAAATAGACAACATGTGGGAGGGAGAGTCCAAAACTAGAGGGTATAGGTTTAAGGTTTAAGGGGAAAAATTTACAAGGACTTAGAGGGCAACATTTACATGCAGAAGGTGGGGCGTGGATGGAAACGAGCTGCCACAAAAAAATACAACATTTAAAAAGCATCTGGATAGGTATATGAATAGGAAGGATTTCGAGGGAAATGGGCTAAGTGCTGGCAAATGGGACTAGATTTATTTAGGCTATCTGGTTGGCATGGACAAATCAGACCGAAGGGTCAGCTTCCATGCTGTATATCTCTATGTCTTTCAACCAACACTATCATGTTCCTTTGCAATAGACATAATTCCAATTGGTGGAGAACAATCCCTCTTCACCCACCAACTCCAGTTTTGCTAGGGCGCATTGATGTCCTAGTCAGTCAAATGCTGTCAAGATGTCAAGGGCAGTCACTCTCACCTACCCTCTGTAGTTCAGCTCTTCTGTTCCAAGGCTGTAATGGAATCAGGAGCTGAGTGGAACTTCAACTGATCATCAGTTTGCAGGTTATTGTTGTGGAAGTGCCACCTGATAGGACTATTGATGACACCTTCCACCGTATTGTTGGCAAAAAATTAGACTGAGAGTGTAGTAGTTGGTTTGATTGGATTTGTCCTGCTTTTTGTGGACTGGATATATCTGGGCAATTTCCATATTGTTAGGTAAATGCCAATGTTGTCACTGTATTGGAACAGCTTCGCAAGGGGTTTGATTAATTTTTCAGTATTATTGCTGAAATGTTGTCACAGCCCATAGACAAATGCAAAAACTTGTGCATGCATCACTGGGGTCTTTATCAAAGTTTCAGAGACTATACTATTGCACAGGTCTCATACATTTCTGATGAAAGAATATGGGAAAAGACGTTCCTACCAAGAAACAGTGAAATTACAGTTTCTTTTTTCGTTCTGTTAGATCAATAGATATCATAGTTACATATTTAAATAATTTACTGTGCGTAACACAAGGTCACATAACCCTACTTCTAATAGTTGTTTAGGTGAATTTTTAAAAAATTACTCATTATTGCTAGCATTTATTGCCCATCTCTAATTGCCCAGAGGCAAGTTAAGAGTCCAAAAGACCATGAGACATAGGAGCAGAAATTAAGCCATTCAGCCTATCAAGTCTGCTCTGCCATTCAATCATGGCTAATGAGTTTCTCAACCCCATTCTCCCACTTTCTCCCCATAACTCTTGATTCCCTTGACAATCAAGAAGCTATCTATCTCAGTCTTAAATATGCTCAATGACCTGGCTTCCACAGCTTTCTGTGGCAGTGAATTCCGTAGATTCATCACTCTCTGGCTGAAGAAGTTTCTCCTGATCTCCGTTCTAAAAAGTCTTCCCTTTACTCTAAGGCTGTGCCCTTGGGTCCTAGTATCTCCTGCCAATGGAAACATCTTCCCAACAGCCATTTTGTCCAGGCTGTTCAGTATTCTAAGTTATAATTATATCCCCCCCTCATCCATCTGAACTCCATCGAGTGCAGACCCAGAGTCCTTAAATGTGCCTCATATGTTAAGCTTTTCATTTCTGGAACCATTCTTGTGAACCTCCTCTGAACATGCTCCAGGGTCAGTATATCTGTCCTGAAATATGGGGCCGAAAACTGCGCACAATACTCCAAATATGGTCTGACCAGAGCCTTATAGAGCCTGAGAACTACATCTCTACTTTTATATTCAAGTCCTTTCAAAATAAATGCCATAATTGTATTTGCCTTCCTAACTACTGACTCAACCTGCAAGTTTACCTTGAGAGAATCCTGGACTAGAACTCCCAAGTCTCTTTGCACTTCAGGCTTCTGAATTTTTTCCTTATTTAGAAAATAGTCCATGCCTCTATTCTTCCTACCAAAGTGCATAACCTCACACTTTCCCATGTTGTACCCCATCTGCCACTTCTTTGCCCATTCTCCTAACCTGTTCAAATCCTCTGCAGCCTCTCTGCCTCCTCAATGCTACCTGCCCCTCTACCTATCTTTGTATCGTCCACAAACTTAGCCAGAATACCCTCAGTTCCTTCATCCAGATTGTTAATGTATACATTGCTGTGGTCATATGTAGGCCAGGCCAGTTAAGGATAACAGATTTCTTTCCCTAAAGGACATTAGTGAACAAGAGTTTTTTCAAGAATCAACAATGGATTCATGGTCATTATTAGACTTTTAATTCCAGACCTTTATTGAATTCAAATTCCACCATCTGCCATGGTGGGATTTGAATCCAGGTCCCCAGAATATTTGCTGACTTTCTGGATTAATATTGAAGTGATAATACTACCACCCCTGGATAAATCTTGACTACACCTGCTACAATACTTAGCATATTTAAGCAAAACCTTTGGTGAAACATGTAAACTTTAGAACTTATATTTAGTACCAGGCAACAGATCTGAATAATGGAAAGTTCCTTTGAGAACTTTTGCTTACATGAATAAACAGTTTTAATTCCTGGCAAAAGCAGCTAAAAGGTTATTGCCATTACTATTCACAGTATGTTATAAAATATAAAAACTCATCTTTAAGTAATTCATGTATCTTATGATACACCTTTCAGATTCTGATTACCTTCACTGTTCAATAAAATGTTCATTTTGAATTAGAGGGTGCAGGACCCTCAAAATTCTGCACTAATACTCAGTCTTCTCATCAATTTGAAAATTCCAGAAGTTTTACATAAAGCTGAATGCAGACCGCTGTTAGCTTGAGATTCATCAGCTAACAACAATGGTTTGGCTAACTTGTGGGGCTCAGTCTTGTCATGCAAACTCTTGAAGAAAATAGCCCAGATATTCCAATCATTGTGGGAACAGATTCAACCAATGGTAATCCTCTCTAAGAATTACCCTTTTCAAATGACCTGATGGCTATTTTTAGGTCAAGATTCCAAGTCTTGTCAGCCCCAAATGTGAACATCAGACGAAAACAGGGACACATTAGCGCACAGCAACATTACAGGTCAAGACATGAACTTATTTTTATAAATGACACTTGCTGTTGTATTTCAGGAGTTAAAGCTTCCAAAAGTATTTTAACAGTGATGGAGATAATGTAAATGTGTGAGGAAATTGTGGGGTTAGGTTGGCAGCTCGATATGTAAGGGGGCAGTGCCCCAGTGGTTGCTGAGGATAACTTAGGGATACAGCGGGCAATGGTTCGAGGGTCTGAGCAGACATTTGGTCCAATATGATCAGGTCAGGGATGTCATTTCATGCGGTGTCATTTCACAGAGGACTACACAAAAAGAAATGGGGAGAGGGGTGTGAGAAGATTAAATAGGAATAATATAATATTGCCAATAATATAAAAGAAGATTGAAAGAGTTTCTTTAGAAAGATAAAGGGCAAAAGAGAGGCAAAAGTGGACATAGGACCGCCGGAAAATGATGCTGGAGTAGTAATGGAGAATAAAGAAATGGCAGAGGAACTGAACAAGCACTTTGCGTCAGTCTTCATGATAGAAGACATGGGTAATATCCCAAAAATTCAAGGGAGTTGGGGGGCAAATGCGAGAATGTTGGCCACTACCAAGGAGAAGGGGCTCGAAAAACTGAAAGGTCTGAAGGTGGAAAACTCAGCTGGACCAACTGGAATACACTCCAGAGTTCTGAAGGAGACAGCTGAAGAGATAATAGATGCATTAGTGGTGAGTAAGGCAAAAGACAGGAAACTACAGGCTGATTAGCCTGACCTCGATTGCTGGTAAGATTTTCGAGTCCCTTGTGAAGGACAGTTTCAATAAGGGGAGGTCATGCCTGACAAATCTGAGAGAATTCTTTGAGGAGGTAACAAGCAGGTTAGACCAAGGAGAGCCATTGAATGTTATGTACATGTACTTCCATAAGGCCTTTGACAAGGTGCCGTACAGGATTGTAACCCAACGATAGTGAAGGAACTGTAATATTTTCCAAGTCAGGATGGTTAATGGCTTGAGGGGGCATTTGCAGGAGGTGGTGTTCCCATAAATCTTCTGCCCTTGTCCTTCTGGATGGAAGTGATCATGGGTTTGGAAGGTGCTGTCTGAGGATCTTTGGTGAATTTCTGCAGTGCATCTTGTAGATAAGTACACACTGATGCTACTGAGCGTCTATGATGGAGGGAATGGCTGCTTGTGGATGTGGTGCCAATCAAATGGGTTGCTTTGTCCTGGATGATGTCAAGCTTCTTGAGTGTTGTAGAGGCTGCACTCATCCAGGCAGGTGGGGAGTATTCCATCACACTCCTGACTTGTGTCTCATAGATGGTGGACAAGCTTTTGGGACTCAGGTGGTGAGTCACTCGCTGCAATATTCCGAGCCTCCAAACTGTTCTTGTAGCTGCTGTATTTATGTGATGAATCCAGCTGAGTTTCTAAATAATGATAACTCTCAGGATATTGAAAACAGGAGATCAGTGATGGTAACACCACTGAATGCCAAAGGGTGGTGGTTAGTTTATCTCATACTGGTGATTGTTGTAGATTGGCATTTGTGTGGCATGAACGTTACTTGCCAGTTGTCAGCCTAAGTATGGATATTGTCCAGATCTTGTTGCATTTGGACACTAACTGCTTCAGGATCTGAGAAGTCGTGAATGGTGCTGAGCATTGTGCAATCATCGGTGAATATCCCCACTTCGAACTTTGTGACGGGCAGCAGGTCACTGAGGAAGATTGTTGGGCCTAGACACTACCCTGAGGAACTCCTGCAGAGATGTCAAGGAGCTGAAATGACTGACGTCCAAAAACCATGACCATCTTCCTATGTGTCAGGTATGACTCTAACCAAGTTTGTCCCCGGACACTCTGACTCCAGTTTCGCTAGTGCTCCTTGATGCAGCCTTGATGTCAAGGGCTGTCACTCTCACCTCGTCTCAGCTCATTTGTCCATACTTCAACCAAGACTATAATGAGGTCAGGAGCTAAGTGGTCCTGGCGGAAACCAAACTGTGCTTCACTGAGAAGATTATTACCGAGCAAGTGCTGCTTGATAGCACTGTCGATGATACCTTCCATCACTTTACTGATATTCAACAATAGACTGATGGGGCAGTAATTGGCCAGGTTGGATTTGTCCTGCTTATGTACAAGACAATCCTGGGCAACTTTCCGCATTGTCAGGTAGATGCCAGTGTTGTAACTGTCTGGAACAGCTTGGCTAGGAGAGTGGCAAGTTCTGGAGCACGGCCTCAGGACTATTGCTGGAATTTTGTCAGAGTCCATAGCCTTTATAGTATCCAGTGTCTTATCATCTTATTTAAAGTATTACATTTCAAGAAACACTGTACAAATTTGCAAAGATTACTGGTAGGTCAGAGGACTGGACAGATATTATAACCAGCAAAGAATGGCTAAAAAGATAATACAAGAAAGAAAACAGAGTATGAGAAAAAGTTAATAATATAAAACAGTAAATGTTTTTTAATCATCACTCGTATAGAGAAAGAAGAACTAAAGCTAGTGTTGGTCCTCCAGAGAGTGTCTGTGAAATTGACAATGGAAAACAAATAGATGACAGAAGCTTTGAAAAGGTATTTTGTGTCTGTCTTCTCAGTGCAGGACTCAGAAACTTTCTAAAGATGATTGACAAATCAAGAGGTGATAGGGATAGATGAACTTATAAACAAACCCTAGACACAACAATCGATGTACACACAGGGAGCTAGATAGATAATTAAACAGATAAACAATTTGTAGAATTGGCTTCATGTAAATGCATTGTTGGGCAATCCCCTTTAAAACCAAATATTAGGGATTGATATTTTGGCATTGACTGTGTATGTATTTGCTAAAGTGCCTTCTCCCATTAATCTTTCCCTTCAATTTCTGTTTTATTTGTGATCGTATTTTTCCCAATCATTTTCTGGTTTGCTGCTGAAGTGAACTGAGAAGAAAACATAGCAGAATGTAACTTCCAGCAGTGGCAGAGAGAAGCACAATGGCCACTCAGTATAAACAGAACTAACTTTTCCGTCCATTAGCTTCAATGAACTGTGGGTAGCTGATCCGTTGTTGCCAACTTGCTGGCACTTGTAAAAGACTGGACTCACTCAACTTCTTTTGTTCACCTTTTTTTTTTAAAAAGTCTGAATGATTATTTTTGCTACATAGTTGAAGCATTGAAGTAAGGTGGTGATGGTGTAGCACTGTTCATCTACTCCGTCTGCTTTTGACTTTCTATTTTTTCCTTTCTCTGTTTTTTCTTAACATTTCCATTCCAGCCGGTTTTGAAACAGTTTCTACCCTAGTGTTGTTAGAATACTGAATGGACTCACAAACTCTTAGCATTCGCCTGTACTGGTGTTTTTTTGTTTTTACTGTTTATCTATTATTTACTTATCTATGCTACTTAACTCTGTGATTGCTCACAAGACAAAGCTTTTCACTGTGGCTCAGTACACATGACAATAAATTCAATTCAATTCAATTATTTTATTGAAATTCTTTAATTTCTCTGGTGTCTCCCCGTGGTTCCCTGTGAAGAGGCGACTTCAAGCCTGGTGCAGTGATCTCAGCCTGCACGGCATGCCCCCTTTGTGGTAGACTCATCCCAGAGGGACGGTCACGATCTGGCACGGCGTGCTCATCGCGGAGGGACGGTCACGACCTGGCACGGCATGCTCATCGCGGAGGGACGGTCACGACCTGCTCATCCCAGAGGGACAGTCATGACTGGCACGGCGTGCTCATCCCAGAGGGACGGTCACGACCTGCTCATCCCAGAGGGACAGTCATGACCTGGCACGGCTAGCTCATCCCAGAGGGACAGTCACTACCTGGCACGGCATGCTCATCCCGGAGGGACGGTCACGACCTGCTCATCCCAGAGGGACAGTCATGACCTGGCACGGCTAGCTCATCCCAGAGGGACAGTCACTACCTGGCACGGCATGCTCATCCCGGAGGGACGGTCACGACCTGCTCATCCCAGAGGGACAGTCATGACCTGGCACGGCTAGCTCATCCCAGAGGGACAGTCACTACCTGGCACGGCATGCTCATCCCGGAGGGACGGTCACGACCTGCTCATCCCAGAGGGACAGTCATGACCTGGCACGGCTAGCTCATCCCAGAGGGACAGTCACTACCTGGCACGGCTAGCTCATCCCAGAGGGACAGTCACTACCTGGCACGGCATGCTCATCCCGGAGGGACGGTCACGACCTGCTCATCCCAGAGGGACGGTGACTACCTGGCACGATGTGCTCATCCCAGAGGGACGGTCACAAGCTGGCACAATGTGCTCATCCCGGAGGGACGGTCACTACCTGGCACGATGTGCTCATCCCAGAGGGACGGTCACAAGCTGGCACAATGTGCTCATCCCAGAGGGACGGTCACAACCTGGCAAGGTGCGTCCCCGTTGTGCTGGACCTATCCCGGAGGGGTGGCCGTGGCTTGCCATGGTGGTCTCCTAGTTAAGTGGTCCTGTCCAGGCGTGAAGGTATTCCTGTTTTGGAGATCTTCATCAGCGGCAGCTTCCAGCTATGCAGTGGTTTCCTGTTGTGGCAGCTTTGTCCTTGAAGAGCAGTCTTGGCTTGGCAGTCCCAAGCCAGTGTATAGGTGGCGACTTCGGATATTCCAGCATTACTTTTCTTAATCAAAACTTTGCCCGAAGTGAAATTGATCTCAGATGAACTGTCTTAATGACTTCTGTCATATTAAATGCTGAGGTATGGCAACTTATAATACTCTTCACTGTAGTTTTTTGGAAAAAACACATGGGACAATAAATTGCTATTCTATTTTATTGCTTCAGTGACAACAGGACTGCAGCCATGTCTATTGCAGGAAGTACCCAGTAAACTTGCTCAACGTACTTTTGCAGAGATAAGACCAGTTTCCTTACTACCTTATCTCTGTCTCTAGTCACTCCATCACAAAAGAAACAAAATGAGATGGTGTCTCAGTGTCGTTTTTGGACCGAACAGTCCCATGTCCTAAGTGAGGTCCTGGTAATGTCGAGTAGGATCATTAATCTGGTGGTAGTCCTAATTTGTGCTCTCAGCAAGTTGTTAAAAAACAAGAGACATGTAGAGCCTCTAAATCATCACCAACAACACTGTAAACCAGAAAGAAAAGACAGGTCTTTTCTTACCTTACAACTCTGGCACATGCCTCCAATAAAGAGAGGGTGCTCAAGAGAAATATTTTGACTTCCACAGGCAAGGCAGATATCTGCAAACAGTGAAAAACACAATTAGCTTAAGTTAAAGTTATGTTTGCTGTATGTTTTTATTTTTATTTCAAATTACACCACGCAAAATCTCAATCTTATCAAAATCTCAATGTACTTACCTTCAATGTTTCTGCTATTTTGCCTCACATCATAGACTAGCCTCTCTGAAAAACAAAACATATTTTTGAAAAAGAAAACCTATGGTTGATGATTCAAATGATTTTATTCAATATTATTACTGTAGAGTAGAAGCAATTTACTCTGATGTGCTGCGCTTAAACCCACTTCCTCACTGCTAATTAGATACTCAATGACAAGGGTTAAACATTACAACTTAGATTTCTCACTGGCTTGAGTCCAATTGATAGGAGGGCAGAATGCCTATATGTCAAGTAAATTATACGCTTTGCTTTTAGAAATTCTAAGGTAAAACCTAACTTAAATAATCAGGATGAGTACCAGGTATCAGGAATTCCAACGATTGTGAACTTGTCCATTGCAGGATGTAAACTCCTGAGGATTTAAAGGCATGCAGTAGTTCCTGGGGCTGGTATCCAGGCAAACTGATTGAAAGAAAAGAGCAGAAAAGTCTGTCGGCAGTAATACCTGTGAGGGCTGCAGAAGCACAGAGAATGCCCCAGGTTCACCAATGTAGCTGGAGAGGTGTTTCTGAACTATGGCAAGCTGAAGAGATGTTGGAAAGGAATGGCGTAGTTCGCCAAGGCGACCTGTTTGAGGACAGTAGGAGGGAGTGGCCAGGGTAGTATCATTGCAAACACTTGATCATCGGAGAATGAGGTCTCAGTGCTGGTGCTAGGACTTTCCTTAAGGGATTCTCCCATTTCTCCACTGTAATCCAAACAAAATACTAAGGTCACCTCCAGTATCCCTCTCCACTTGAGACAATACCTGCTGCCACTTCAGTATGCTCTCCTTACTGCTCCTATTACTCTTGATGCTCCTCCATCTGCCTACATGGAGCTCTCACTTCCCCAACAGCAAATGTCCTCTCTCACTCGCTCTCTCTTTCTTTCAAGGCAAAGAATAAATTTTGCCACAACTTTTCAAGTGATCTCTCTCCCACAATCAGTGCCTGAATTTGTAGATCCTTCCCTATCACTCAAATAAGAATTTCAACAGGAATAACCACTGCTTTCTTCTGAAGATGGCTGGCTCTTTAGATGAGAATTTTATTTTGCAGTTGTAGCTTAGCTGTCTGAGGTTACCGGGTGGTCCCAACCTCAGTCCCACACATATTTCAATTGTCTGTCTGATTCCAATTTGCACAGAGCTATTAGCCTACTGTAGCTATCAATCAGCATCCCAGATGGCCAAGCAGAGACCCACAGAATGAGGGCAGCAGAAATGAGCAGCAATTGATGGAAGGTTTGAAAATTCACCTGGAATCTATTTTATCTTTGCTTTCTGCATGCAGCTGCACTCAACAGATCACAAAATACCCACAAATGACAGAAGCTAGCTGTTCCATTAACTATCGGATCAGGAAGAATCTGCACTACCTGATTTCATCTATTTAATTTCAATTTTGCCCTCTATTTATCCACCTGAAATCCATTCTAAGTGGTAATTATTCTTTGCATAAAGTGGAGCTCCCAAATAATCAGAACTGATTTATGCATTTTTAAATGAAATAGTAATTTGAGGGAGATGGTGGCATATTGGTGATGTCATTGGACTTGTAATCCAGAGGTTAATGCTGTGGGGACAATGGGTTCCAATTCCACCATGGCAGCTGTTGGAATTTAAATTCAATTCATAAACCTGGAATTGAAAAATAGTCTCTGAATTGGTTACAAAACTACCATCAATTCACTCATGTCATTCATGGATGAAAGTCTGCTGTCCTTACCTAGTCTGGCCTACACTACAGTGCAGAGCCGCAGCAATTCTGAAATGACCTAGAAAACCACCCAGTTCGAGGGCAATTAGAGGTGGGCAAAAGATGCTGGCCTTACCAGCAACACCCACATTAGATGAAGAAATAAAGGAAGTGTTTCAAACTTACCATTCTCACACCTGTCAACACCAACCCTAAACAGCTCTAAAACGTTTTCTCACCATTGCCTTCTTTCTAAGCTGGAAAGCTGGAGTTTCTCATAACGAAGATTCCTGTCACAAGGGATCAAACTACTGTCTATTCTCACCACAGCCTCCAATGCTTGAATGTTTCTCAGCAATCAAGATGTAATCTGACCAGAGTGTCAAGTCGATTTCCAATGACCATAATGCCAACTCTCATCCTATCTCATGATCTTGATCCCGAACTATTTTCTAAATGTTTTAATGCAGTCAGTCATTATAACAATTTTGTTGTCTGTGGCATTGGTTAAACATGATAAGCACTCAGTTAACAAAGTCTTTACATATTATCTATAGCTATTTATACATGGCTGACTTGCAATCCAAAAATCCTTTATTACTTTCACCTCATGTTTGCTTGATATCTTTGACAGATAAAAATCTATCAATCTCAGTTTTAAATTCAACAATTGATTTTGCATCAAGTGCTGTTTGAAAAGAACATTCCCAACTTTTGCTACTGTTTGTACGAAAAAGTGTTTCCTAATTCCACTTCTGAAAGGTAGGGTTCTGTTTTTTGACTATGTCTCCTGGTCCTCTCATTGTCAGAAATAGTTTCTCCCAAACTATTTCATATTTTTCATTAATATCATGAGAGATGTTCCAGGGACTATAACCCTTGTTTGCTTGATCTCCCCTTATATAATTTAAATACAAATTAGATTTCATCTGCATATTTTAAAACTTAATTCTGATATTTCTAGTCTGTTGCCTTCATTTTTATTGCGCCTCCTTATTTAGTACCATCTGAAAATTTGAACAATATTCTCCAAGCCCGAGGGACAGTTTACTCCTTTTGTGAAAGCTGCTGTTGTATCAGTCTAGGGGCTCAAATGGAGTGGACTGCCTGTGCCTTACTTCAAAGGGTTTAGAAATGGAATACTAATACATACCATGCGATGTTTTGCTGACCTCATTGGCATAATTAATTCTGCTTTTCAGTGGGTGCAGTGTGCAGTACTATGACAGAGTAGGAACAAGTATGCTTTGTGTTGCTGTTTCATAGGAAAGCTATGCAGGCGACCTTTCCAGTCATCTCTAAAGCCTTCATGTGACAGAAAGGCAGCAACTCTAACCTAACCCTATCATTTAAAAATCACAGAGGTGATGCAGCCTGCAGCAGATCGACCACAGTACTCAGCTGTCATAACATGAGAACTACCTTGGTTCCCCAGGCACTGTTTGATACACAACAATCAGCAACCTTATACATGTCAATTACCAAGGTAGTTCAAAATGACGTTCATGAGTTTAAACATAAGGCAACAGAAAATATGATCAACGCTAGTTATTGAGGCTAACCTTGATAATTCAGAAGCTATCTAAAGCATGTATCTCTGGGTGAACTAGAACTAGTTTGTGTATTCCCATATTTTCTCAAGGGATTCTGAAATGTTTCTTGTTGCAATATACCCAAGGTTCTGAAACAAATTTGAATAATTAGTTCGTACCTCGAGTCTGTTCATCTATGATTTCTTTGACTTTTAGCTTCTCTGTGCTTCTTCTTGCTTTTTTGGCTGGGGGAGGCGGAGGATAAACAGCAGCTTCAGGCTCCACCCAACTTTCTGTATAAACCTCTTTGTAAGGATTTCGTTCCTCTGGAAATCAAAGAATATCTATGTTACTGGATATAGGACAAGCTATGCAAAGACTACAAAAGACAGTACTGTTCAGCTGTGGACTGCTGACAGGTTTGGTGACAATCAGAACTACGTGGGTGAAATTCAACACAGCAGACAGCAGTGGATTGGTTGCTTGTTTTACATCCTGTCCACTTTTGTTTTGCGTTAAAGTAACTAGGCAGGCTGTTTATGCCTTTACAGATAGTGATTTTTATTATTCACGTATCCATGTTGTGATAAAAGGTTTAAATCATTGGGAAATTTGTTACTTAAAACTGATTTCAGTTTTGTGAATGTAATTTACTGGTATTTTAATTTTTAAAAAAATTGGTCAGAAAGTAATTTGGAACAGTGCGATAAAGATATGTTTTCTTGGAAATAAGTTAAATACCTTGATCAGATACCTAGTGAGATAACTATTGAGTATATATAATGCCGAGTTTTATGATCTGTACAGAAACAAACTGTCAGTGAACAGAATCAGGTTTCAATTGAGAAAAGCAGATTTGAGAAAAGCAGTTTTTTCTTGCTCTTACTAGCAGAAAGTTTATAGAAGCCTCCTGGTTGTCAGAAATGAAAAGAATTAGTCTAGTCAACTATTTTAAAGTTAACATAGGATTGATAATCACAGGGATTGAGCAAGTGGAAAGATGAGAAAAAGGAGTTGTTTTAATATTTACATTAAATCTTTCTAATTGACATATATCTTTTTTTGTGTGTAACAAAGTTGTGTTCGTTTGTTAATAGAACACTTGCAGCCTGTTGTGAATATGTTCAGAGACTGACCACTATGAGAACCGAACTGCAGAATAAAACTGATGATCTAACATTCCTGATGAAGGGTTCATGCCTGAAACGTCAATTCTCCTGCTCCTCGGATGCTGCCTGACCGGCTATGCTTTTCCAGCAACACACTCTCTACTTTGATCCCCAGCATCTGCAGCCCTCACTTTCTCTTCCCTTTTGATCTATCAAGCCAGGTTTCACTTTGAGATGTGAGGTGCCCGGTATTCTAACAATGGTCCAGACTTTTTGAAGGTCAAATAATAATATCTGCAGCATAGTTGGGGGTTGCATATGGGAACCTTACAGAATCCCGATCAAAGCAAGCTCTAAAGCAACTGCCCAAAAAACTGAAGATTCTGCTTGGCAATTCCCCTACACTTGGAATCCTCAAGTATTCATTTACAATCAGAGAATCTGCAGTATAGATCAGATAGCACGTACTTAGCTACTCAGGAAGTGTTAAAATTATTCAGTACTTAGTCTAACTTCTGGATAAATATTAGACTGATCCCCAACTTATCTTGTGCACCCTGAACTACAGATCTGAGACTCCTACAGACTCCACACCCCAACATTCCTCTCCCCATCAACTCCAGCCCACCCTAGTCCTGGACCCAACACACAGCCCCTAAGTGAATCATGAGGGATTTCTTATTGCCCAGTGGCCAACTGGCCAATCTTGACACTTTCTGCCTTGAAAGGTTTATGTCTAAAGTAAACATGACAAACAATCCATAACAGAAGATATACATCAGCAAAGATAGTTAAGCATTAAAACAGAAAGGTGAGAAAACACAACTGGTACTGACTGTAAACACAGGAAGCAGATTGAAGGACCAGCTTAATTTCAATGCCAATGGGTGCACCTTGGATTCTTGCTGTAGGACTACACCAACTGGTCTGTTTGAGGTACAGCAGGGGCGCTTATGGAGAGAACTTTAAAATACAGGAGAAGGGGGAAGTGGACTTCGGGAACTGGATGAGGCAGAAAGTGGAAAGGAGATAAGGGATGGTGTGTAAAGAATGGAGGAGGAAAGTAGGGGCAGAGAAAAAACTCTGAAGAGAAATGGAGGTGCAAGGTTGTGAAGCAGGTGTAGGTAGGTGATGAAGAAGGCTGAGGAGGATGGACTGATGAAAAAAGGAGAGAGGGACGTTGGTGCAGAATGGTGGAAGATAAGCCATAAGAAAAGGGATGTAATGGACCTAGTGAGGAAGGAGAAAAGGAGCAAAAGAAGGTATACAGTCTGGGAGAATGGAGGTGAGGGATAATGACAGGAAGGGGGGGGGGGGGGGGGGGGGGGTTGAAGTTTAATATGATGCAGCCATGTTTGGGAAATCCTCAGTAAAAGTGGAATAGTGAAGATACTAATGGTTGAAAAATTCAGCCAACTGGGATGAAGGTTTTCAGTTTAGATCAGAGATGTGGGATTGATTAGGCAGCCAGACAGTAGGTGGTGATAAAATAGTAGCCAGTGGTGTGGGAAAAAATGGCAGTTGGAAAATGCATTTGGACAGGGGGAGACACTATTGATCTAGAAATAAAGCAGACTAGGGAAACTTAGAGTAAAATATCCAGGTATGTTGATTATACAAAGGCTGGTGACAATGCAATAGCTAAGGAGGTCACAAAGATTCCGCATAGAGATATACTTAGGTTGGTGAGGAACAAGATGTATAGAAGCATATTGAGAGAAAATGGGAGGTGTTCACTTTGCTAACAAAAACAGAAAAGCAAAAAATCACTTTTAAAGACATGAAACTTTTAAATGGTGATGTTCAGAGTTTTCGGGTTCACAGATCCCAGCTATGAGAATGGCTATGGACCAACTGGAGTTCTTGTAATTATCCGACTTCAGAAACCATAATTGTTTCGAGAATAGAACACAGAAGAAATGCTTGATAATTTCAGGAAATGCAAAAATATTTATTATTTGAACTTGAACAAATCAAATTTAATTAATAATTAATAACGGAGGTTCTAGCAGTTAAGAGTGGATTAAACCATAAACTCAAACTGTATACATATAGCGGAACAGTCAAGATTGCAATACGATAAATGAGTTATGAGACAAAATGCAGCTGAACACCACACAGATTGCACTTTAAATGACTGATTCGGTCAAGACAAATACCAACCAGCTATAAGTAATGCTGTGTCTCATTAAATCTCACTAAAACTCTGGCTCCTTTGCAAGGGATTCCAATTCTTTATTTTCCAAGATCTAGCCTTGGAAGACCACCAAAAGGTCTCCAACTTGAACTGCTTGGATTGCAAAATGACATATTTGGTAGGATACCACACAGGTGGGAAAAAATGGAGAAATGGTGAAAATGAGACACTGTGTGAGTATGTTTAAATTACCACACTGAGTTAGGACAAAGCAGAAACCAATCTGAGTCAGCAATCCAGGCCTCCGATTCTGCAGGTCAGTACATCGAATAGTCTAGGGTACTGGGTCTTGGAGTCTGCTAACAGCAGCACTCTCCTAGTTCCTGAAGTGGGAAGCATTTACTGCTGGACACATAGAAATATTTGAATAACATCACATAGCTGATATGAGCTGACAATAACAATCTCGCTCCATGACCATGTTAAAAGTGAAGCAGGGATGTACTGCTGACAAACAGGAAAAAGAAATCCAGAGCAAAGGGGACCAGATGGATTCCTAAAGCAGTATCGAGTTAATAAGAACTTAGAACATTATTAAGCAAAATTGAAAACCTGATAATCAACTTATAGAACAAACGAAATGGTGGGACTCAGAGGAAAATAAAGACAAGTATAAAAAGTCATAATTCCAGTAACTTGCATATACTGCAAAGGGGTAAACAGCCAATTGAAACAATAAAGAAACAGAGTGGTGGAAGCTATGGCACACTTCATACATAGGAAGGTATTAGGTGGTGAGGGCATGGCTTACAGAATGGACGATGACAGAGACCATTTGAGAGACAGGCCACCCCCTTCTGAAACACAAGAACCCTCCTCTCTGTACACTGCCAGTCATTACTATATAAGAATAAGGGAACAGAGTCCTTTGAGATTTATAAGGTTCCAGAGATTGATCAGAATGTTGTCTTAGCTGGAGGATCTATACTATGAGGAAAGATAAGCTGGGATTATTTCCCTTGAAGCAGCAAAGGTTAAATGGGGAGTTGATCGAGGTGTGTAAGATTATGAGAGTCATCGGTACAGTGGATAGGAAGGTATTGTTTCCATTAAAATATGGAACAATAACCAGAGGGCACACATTTAAGCTATGGTGAAGAAGGCTAAAAGGAGTTGAGAAATATTTTCACCTAGAGGTTGGTGGGATTTTGGAACTCATTGCCTGAAAGGGTAGTGAAGTTAGAAACTCTTATAAGATTTCAGCAGTATGTGTATATTCACTTGTCTTGCCTTAATCTCTAGGGCTTTGGGCCAAGAGCTGGCAAATGGGATTGATGTAATCAGACCTTTGTTGATGGCATGGACATGATGGGTTGAATGGCCTTCTTCTGTGCTACAAACATTTAGGAGTTTGACATGTTCGTAAAAATGAAACACTTAAGGACACAATAGAATTAGCTGTGGAAACTGTATAAAGAGTTGTGAGCCAGCCACTAACTCAACAGGCCTTTTTTTCAGTAAACACCAAAAGAAGTGTATATGTTGGCAATCTGAAACACTAACAGAAATTGCTGCAAAATCTCAGCAGGTCTGGGAGCATCTGTGGAGAGAAATCAGAGTTAACGTTTCGGGTCTAATGATCCTTCTTTAGGCCCTCAATTAACTTCAATAGAACCAAAGCAGAAATTTTCAGATTTTCTGCACAAGGCTTTCTTTAGAGAAAATATTCTTCCAGATGATCTTTTCTATTATGTATAACTATCAGCATTAATTTCTCATCTCAACACATATATGACAATTTACATGGGAGAATAAAAATCCATGCAGTTACCAATTAAGTTGGAATGTGACCGGATCTACGGTCAATCTTACCTTCTGGTGGTTCCAAACTCTTTGGCCCCAAAGGTAGAAATCCTTCCAAAGCCCATTCAATCATCTGTTTGGTTTGGGCTTCCACACCTTTGGCAGTATCTAACTCATCATTCCCAGAATGTGTTGGAAAGAGTTTTCCTGCTCTGTTGCTTGCCACCTAGTTCAAAATAGTAAACTGAAGAGTCAGGAAAATCATTTGGTAATCTGAAACCTGAAGGTGCAGCTTACATTGCTGAACATACAAGTCCCAGGCAGCAGTGCATACTGGGATGTAACTCTATGAGGTTATCTGTATAAAGATAACACAAATCATAATTTTAAATTATTTATACACACCACTTTCCTTCATGGTGTGCTTGTTTTCCTCTAAATGATGCACAAATTATTCAATATACTCATTACTGTAACCAACAGGCATCATGAGGTGAAATAATTAGCAAAGCACAAATGCAGGATTAGTTTCTTTCAGATACATTTTCTGGTGTATTTAGGTTCAGGCCCTTGACTCCAGTATAATGACATGTGCCCACATTACAGAAGGAAGCTATTTAAAATTAATATAAAAGGTAAGTCAACCTGTAATATTTATGTTTGCCTCTTTGACAGAATGATGCATTAACTAATCTCAGGTCATTCATTGAATTTACAAACATTCAGCTGCCCATTCCCTTTGTTTTAACAACATAGACCCTTTCCAAAATTTGTTTGAACCAGAAAGTGTTTTTTGATAAGATTGGAATTAAAATTATAAACTTGAGGTTGAAGATCAGAATGTATTAATATGAGAGAGAATTAATTATGTGATTGATTGAGAATGGCCATGAATAAATGCACAGGTAGCAGTTATTTCTAGCATGACGTCACCGACATGTACACACTGGTTTATTGAGAATCCTTATCATTCTTAGTCTGCAAAAACTGTTGAGGGAAATTTTGAGATCTGAGATTGAGTACTGCCATACATTTGTAAGCATGGTGGCTTCCTGGAATTTTCAGTTATCCAACAGAATCCTATCAACAGTGGCTACTGCCATGGTCTAATCCATTTTGGTTAACATTGACTTCTGCACCAGTTTATTTATCATGAATGACTATACTTTGACGTAATATGGAATTATGTTGTGTACAGTTAAACAAAATGTAATTAATGTTATCATCCACATGTGATAAAACACATGGAACAGAAGCAAACGTAGACCACTAAGCCCCTTGAATCTGCTCTGCCATTCAATAAGATCATGGCTGATGGGTTTGAGATTCAAATTCCACTTGATCCCACTGTGATGAATGATTGCCTTTGAGTATTCTCCCCTTGGTGCTAAAATACAGTACAGATTTTCCTCAGTGTGTATCTCGTTGCACTGCATTACTTGCAAACATTGAAAGATAGAGTGGGTCAGACTAATGTCTCAAAGGAGTCTTCTTGACTTTATTCCATTTGATTAAGCGACAGAGAATAGAGTAATGGTTTTCAATTGCACGTGTTCTGGTCAAGAGTAGATGAGAGTCAAGTGTGGTGTGCTGGAAAAGCACATCAGGTCAGGCAGCATCTGAGGAACAGGAGAATCGACATTTCGGGGGAAAGCCCTTCATCAGAAGTGAGGCTTATGAGCAGAGGAGGTGGTGAGATAAATGGGAGGGGGCGTGGGGCTGGGGGAGAGGGAGGGAGGTAGTTGAGAGTGTGATAGGTAGATGGAGGTGGGGGTATTGGTGATATGTCAGAGAGGACAGTGCAGCAGATAGGTCAGAAGGAAAATGGACAGGTTGAACAGGTCATGAAGACAGTGCCGAGTCGGGACTGAGGAAACTGGTGAAATCCACATTGGTGCTGTGTGGTTGGAGGATCCCAAGGCGGAAGATGAGGCGTTCTTCCTCTAGGCGTTGGGTGGTAAGACAGTGGCAATGGAGGAGGCCCAGGACCTGCATGTCCTTGATGGAGTGGGAGGGGGAATTGAAGTGTTCGGCCATGGGGCAGTGGGATTGGTTAGTGTGGGTGTCCCGGAGATGATATGTGGAGCATTCTGCAAGTAGCCGTCCTGTCTCCCTGATGTAGAGGAGACCCAGTCAGGAGCAATGGATACAGTAAATGACATGTGTAGAAGTGCAGGTAAAACTCTGATGGATGTGGAAGATTCTTTTGGGGCCTTGGATGGAGGTGAGGGCGCAGGTTTTGCAATTCCTGCGGTGCCAGGGGAAAGTGCCGGGAGGGGAAGGTGGGTTTGTTTGGTGGTGGGGGGGGGTGGACCTGACAAGAGTCGCAGAAGGAATGGTCTTTATGGAAAGCAGATAAGGTGGGGAGGGAAATATATCTCTGGTGGTGGGGTCTGTTTGTAGGTGGCAGAAATGGCGGAGGATGATGCAATGTTTACGGAGGTTGGTGAGGTGGAAGGTGAGGACCGGGGGGGGGGTTCTACCCTTGTTGCGGTTGGAGGGGTGGAGTGCGAGGGTGGAAATATGGGAAGTAGATGAGATGCGTTCGAGGGCATCATTGAACACGTGGGAGGAGAAATTGCAATCTTTGAAGGAGGCGGCCATCTGGTGTGTTCTGTGGTGGAAGTGGTCCTCCTGGGAGCAGATGCAGTAGAGGCAGAGGAATTGAGAATAACCTGTGCTTTTCCAGCACTACACACTCAACTCTGATCTCCAGCATCTGCAGTCCTCACTTTCTCCGTATTCTGCTTCACTCTACTCTGCTGAATTTGATGCAGTCTGGCATTTCTATTTCAAGATCCTAACCACTACATCAATATAAAAGGATTTCTGTCATGTTATTTTCTGTGAACAATTTTAAGTTGGTGTTTGTTTTTCAATTTTTTAAGTCAGTTTTTCACTATTTACTTTGTCTAATTCTTTACGAGTTTGAACACCTCCTTTCAATTTTCTTTCTCCAAGGACAGCTTTAGCTATATCAGTTTATCTATCAACATAATTGAAGTTCCTCATTCCTGGAACCATTTCTCGTGAATTTTTCATTCACTTTCTCTGATGCCTTTACACCCTTCCTAAAATGTGATGTCCAGAACTGGATGCAAAATGGCAGCTCAGGCCAAAACAGTATTTTCTATCATCATAACGTCTTTGCTATTGTTTGCTATTCCCCTATTTCTGACGTGTGGGATTCCAAAAGCTTAACCCTCCCATCATCCTGCTTTGCCATTTGCTGACTTACATCTATCTTCAGGTCCCCCTTTAGAGTTACACATTGTTTTATATTGTCTCTTCATTCTGGACCTATACTCTGTACAGCAATTTGGCTAGTCCCACTCTACTACCTTTACCTGCAGTTTTTTTTTCAGATTCTTATCCATTTGCTTTTGAAAGCTGCTATTAAATCAACTTCAGCCACACTGTTATACAGTGCATTCCAAGTCCTAACGATACTGCGTGTGTTGACATCTCCCCTAATATTATGTGATTTTTTTAATATCAATTATCCTAAATTAGTTTGCAGTGGTTCTCAATGGGAACAAATATTCTCAATCTACTCTGTTCAGATCTCTCATAACTTTGAACACCTTTATAAAATCTGCTATCAACTGGAGCAGTTCATCAAATTTGCCAACAACTTCCACACCATCTTTAAATTCATTTGGTCTACCCCAGACATCTCCCTCCCCTTTCTTGACATCTTCGTTTCCATCTCTGGCAACAGTCTACAGACTGACGTTAACCATAAACCCACAGGCTCCCATAATTACCTGGACTACACCACCTCCCACCCAATATCCTGTAAGAACTCCATCTCATTTTCCCAATTCTTTCGAGCAGATGCGACAAGTCGGATGAGGAGACATTCCACTCCCAAACATCCCAGGTGTCCACCTATGTCAAACAACATGCTTTTCTCCACTCTGTCATCCAAACAGCCCTCTACCATTCCCCATTCCACTGCTCGAAAACTGTCCCCAACCCCACCAAAACACAATAAAGACAGGGTCCCCCTTGTCCTCACCTACCACCCCACCAGACTCTGCTTCCAACGCATCATCCTTAAACACTTCCACCAACTCCAATTAGACCCCTCCACCAAGAATATCTTCCCCTCCCCACTCCTCTTTGCCTTCCGCAAGGACTGTTCCTTCGCCAATCCTTGGTTCGCGCCACTCTCCCCACCAACACCTACCCGAAACCCCGGGACCTTCCCCTGCAACCAGAAAAGATGCAAAACCTGCTGGCACACTACCCCCCTCACCTCCATCCTAGGCCCCAAACAGTCCTTCCAGGTGCGACAGAGGTTCACCTGCCTCTCTTCCAAACTAGTTTACCATATCTGGTGCTCCTGCTGTGGTCTTCTCAACATCAGAGAGACCAAACATAAACTCAGGGCACATTCCGCTGAGCATCTGAGCCAGGCCCGCAGGGGC
Organism: Chiloscyllium plagiosum; assembly: GCF_037043375.1. NCBI lineage: Eukaryota > Metazoa > Chordata > Chondrichthyes > Orectolobiformes > Hemiscylliidae > Chiloscyllium > Chiloscyllium plagiosum. Next base: position 3,278,974 of record NW_028270141.1, on the reverse strand, counting down.
CAACTGGACCTCCCGGTCACAGCCCATTTTAATTCCACTTCCCACTCCCTTTCCGACATGACCATTCTCAGCCTCCCCCATTGCCACAGCGAATCAGACTGCAAATTAGAGGAACAATACCTCAACTTTCACCAGAGCAGGTTACAGCCCGGAGGACTCAACATTGAGTTCTGCAATTTCAAAAAAACCTCCCTTTCCATCCAACTCCCTTCCCAGCCCCTCCCCCTCCCTTCCATTCCTCTAACCGACTCTTCCTTCCAGCTACCAACCAAATTCATTCCTCCCATCGACCTGAACACAGGTTGAACCCTCTACCTGTGTTCACCTATCCCTACCATATCACTCTGCCCCCTCCCCACCCAAAACCCGCCTTCAACCTACTCCCTTTATGAGCAGCTCTTCTTACCCCACCCTGAATCCTGAAGAAGGGTTACACCCGAAACGTTGCCTTCACCACCTCCTGATGCTGCCTGGCTTGCTGAGTTCTTCCAACCTCCGGCTTGTCTATCTTCATTCTGCAGGCAAATGGATCGCTCCATATCACTGTGTTAAGTTTCATCTGCTACCTGTTTGCTCATTCCACCATCTCAGATGCAAGTAATGGACTCTTCCTCACCTACAACCAAACTTTGAAGGATCTTTGACAAATTCTTTGATACTGTGCTAAATATTGCTGATAGGATTCTTATTTTGAATACAAGGTTTGCAAGGATAAATCTCAGCTGTCCAGGTGAGGAGAGAAATTGCTCTTCTTAACCATCGGCTTTCAGTCTCTCCACTGCTGTGCTGTGCTGTTTGCTCCTGCTCAGGGTGTTTGATTTGCCTAGGATACCATTTTGCTCAGCTTCTTTTGCTCTGCTGCACTTTTGTTCCTGTTTAAGACCTGTATCCATGTAATATTTTCAGCTTGCTGCATCCTAAGAATCTCCATTGCAGGCTTCATCTAGTTTTCTGTGAATAAACAATGAGGTGCTTTCTCGAAGGGCCATTCATACAAGCACTCTGGACTTCCAGCTTCAGTGCCAGAAAAGCTACAGCTATGTTTCCTAACACTTCAGGTAAACATCAAAAATAGTCAAAAAATTAGCTGAACTGAGGCCAACACAATCAAAGTATACTCATTGAGGTTGGTATGATATATTTATTATGAACAAGCATTTTAAAAAAACAGATTAATGAATGAGTTTCATACCTGTAAGACTTCAAAAATTGCTTTCCTATACATAGGCTGTTTGCTATAGGTTGGCTGGTGAAAGGCAGTAGAAAAAGAACTCAAAGGCATCAGCTTTTCTACACAGACCTGTCAAATGAGAGAAAACTGAGCTCAGTGATTACTGAGAGAAGAACATATGATCTTTCATTTACATAACTCTAGCCCAACATACCTGACATAAAAAGGGAAAGTAGAAAGAAACAAACAAATTAGGAGAGACAAATTTATATCAAGGAATCCTATACTGCCTCTGAAAAATACCTCAATACACTTCACATAATATTAATTATTATTCATATACCGACTTGGTGTGTGGGCAAATGCAGCAACCATTCACAAACATTAAAATTCTACAAAAGCAACAAGATGAATGATCATTCTTACTCTATTTTCAGTGGTGTCAGTTGATGGAACGATATGTGGCTATACAGGACATTGGTTAGGCCACTTTTGGAATACTGCATGCAATTCTGGTCTCCCTGCTACAAGAAGGATGTTGTGAAACTTGAAAGGGTTCAGATAAGATTTATAAGGATGTTGCCAGGGTTGAAGGGTTTGAGCTGTAGGGAGAGGCTGAACAGGCTGGGGCTATTTTCCCTGTAGCATCAGAGGTTGAAGGCTGACCTTATAGAGGTTCATAAAATCATGAGGGGCATGGATTCGGTAAACAGACAAGGTCTTTTCCCTGGAATGGGGGAGTCCAAAACTAGAGGGCATAGGTTTAAGGGAAGAGGGGAAAGATATAAAAGGGATCTAAGAGGCAACGTTTTCACGCAGAGTGGTACGTGTGGAATAAGCTGCCAGAGGAACTGGTGGAGGGCTGGTACAAGTACAACATTCAAAAGGCATCTGGATGGGTATATAAATAGGCAAGGTTTAGAGGGATATGGGTCAAACACTGGCAAATGAGACCAGATTTATTTAGGATATCTGGTCGGCATGGATGACTTAGACGAAAGGGTCTGCTTCCGTGCTGTACTTCTCCATGACTCTAAGAGCGCTGGAGAACTAATTTATACGTCTCAAGAATAGGATTTGTTCAGTCCTTAAGAAGCAAAACAGTTAAGATAGCTTATTCTCACAACTCCAGAACAGAAAGCTGGAGATGTTTCATTTACACACATCAAGTAGAAGTGTACTTGAATTATTTTGTTCAAAAGTATCAAGAACAAGAGAACTTAAAGAAGTGTTCCCAAATCATATTCAGAATTTTCTTCTGGAATCATAGAATCCCTACAGTGCAGAAACAGGCTATTTGCCAATTGAGTCTGCATCAATGCCCCAAAGAACATCCCACACAGACCAAATGTTACTTGCCACGAGTCAGCCCAATGCCTGGTTATTGTCCAGAGCCTGGTTATTGTCCAGATCTTACTGTATTTGAACATGGACTGCTTCAGTGTCTGAAGAGTTGCAAAAGGTGCTAAAAATTGCACAATCATTGGCGAACATCCCCATTTTTGACCTGCTGACAGAGGTTAGGCAATTAAAGAAACAGCTGAAGATGGTTGGGCCTAGGACACTACCCTGAGGAACTCCTGCATAGATATCCTGGAGCTGAGATGACTGACCTCCAGCAACCACAATCATCTTCCTTTGTTCCAGGTGTGCCTCCAACCAGGAATCTCTTACATCTAAAAGTCTGTAGAACATCTTCTTTTAGAGACTTGCAAAACAAATAGATACATCTAAAAAGTTACCTTTGCTTATTGCTTCTTTATTTTTCTCTAGCTACATTATTCTTTTCCTCAGCTATGTTCCTTTGGTTTTAGTTTGTTGCTATTTCCCTAAATTTCACTTTTTCTTTATCAACTAATTCTCTCTCCTCCTATTCCTTCCTCATACCCCTCTCTATGGTAATTCTATTTCTCTACTTCCCGAATTTCTGTTGTTATCTTTTATTTGTCCAGCTCTCCCTTTCGTTTCTTGAAGTGCAGATGACACGCAAATTTCAGTTTCTCCATACTTTCCTGTGACTAACCAGTTGATGCACACATAAAAATTTTAAGATTTGTAGTCACAGACTCGTGCATGTCTCGAGACTTTTCTTTTGAAAGAAAGTAATCCCTTGGTCCTTTTGGACCACGTATTATCTTTGCCAAATTGGTGAGTGGGTCACTAGCTTCCACTTTGTTGACAATCTAAGTTGATTTTCTCAGTTTCGTGTTATAAGAATACGATCTCACTGATGAACCCTCCCTCAGGACCGGCCCTGGTATTGCGTCAGTATTTCAGTGCTGACATTGCTGAATCTGGGAATTCAGTAGTGTTGCTGGTTTGGATTTATGTTTGCAAACTGCTATTCAGTAGCACGGCATACTAATACTCTATGCAATGTGATACTGTGCTGCTTCATTCCCATGATGCAGGTGTTTCTCGGTACAGTCAGTCCTCCACATCAGCAAGGGCTCCATTCCTGAAAACCCCTGTGAATGATGAAATTAGTGAGAGTGTGGAGCTAAATTAAATGTAGGTTAAAAATATGTTAAATATCACAGAGTTTTGCTCATGGACGTTGAAGTTTATTCTAACTTATCTTTTGATACTGATGAGCAAATTCACAATTTGTGATTTTGCAGATACAGAGGATTTACTGTAATATATTGGGGTGTGTTACACTCTCTTCTATCATGAGAAAGCCACCACACTGTGAGGACTGCAGTGCCAGCTTTCTACACAGCATTATCAAATGAACAGAATAATCATATGTGATCAAGTTTAAATCATGAATTTTGTAAATGGCATGACAAGAATACTTTATAATCTAGACCCATTTTGAAGTATCTTCATTGAGATCAAATATTTCTATTCTCCCAGTCACAGTAAGAAAGTACATGAAAGAATTTTTTGAAAACCAAGACATTAAACTTACAACAGAAAATTTTCCATCTCCAAACCACATCACCCATCGCGTTCCTTCGGCTGCCCGACTTCGGCCAGTCATCCACCAGGACACAATGCGACCAGGCCACCAGGAGAATCCCCTTAGCTTCCCCCAGACCAGCTCACCAATGCCAAATCCACGTCCATCCTGAAATGGCAAATGTTAATGAAGGAATTTTATCATTCTTTGCAAAAAACTAGAGATGTGCAAGGATTGAGTCCTGGCGTTAAGCAGCCCTGCCATCCATTACATTGCTATGAATGAGTAAAGAGTCATTTTTTGGGAAGTTTTTTAACTTTACTGAATGGGGGAATCTTAAAAATTATAGCACTGATGAGGTCACTCAACACATTAGAAGTGTGTGAATGATAGCTTTTCCAAAAGACTGCAAGACCTAAAAGCGGATGTATGCCATTCAGCCCATCAAGTCCGCTCTGTCATTCAATGAGTTCATGGCTGATCTGTCAGACCACAACTTCACCTTCCTGCATTGGCATCATAATGCTCGATTCCCTTACTGATTAAAAATCTTTCTCAGCCTTCAATATATTTAATGACCCAGCCTCAACAATCTTCTGGAGTAAAGCATTCCGCAGATTCACTGCCTTCTGAGAGAAGAAATTCCTCTTTAAACGTCTTAAATGTATTCTGAGGCTATGCCCTCTGGTCCTAGACTCTCTCACAAAGAGTAGAGCCCTAGGTAGTGTTGTCGAACCAAGACACCTTTGGGTTCAGGTACTTAGTTCTTTGAAAGTTGCATCACAGGTAGGTGGGATGGTTAAGAAGGCTTTTAGCACACTTGCCTTCATTGCTCAAACTATTGAGTATAGGAAAAAACTAGGTAAAAACAATGACTGCAGATGCTGGAAACCAGATTCTGGAGTAGAGTGGTGCTGGAAAAGCACAGCAGTTCAGGCAGCATCCGAGAAGCAGTAAAATTGATGTTTCGGGCAAAAGGGTATTCCTGATGAAGGACTTTTGCCTGAGACGTTGATTTTACTGCTCCTCGGATGCTGCCTGAACTGCTGTACTCTTCCAGCACCACTCTACTCCTATTGAGTATAGGAGTTGGGACATCATGTTGAGGTTGTACAGGAGAGTTTGGAGTACTGAGTGCAGTTCTAGTCACCCTGCTATATAAGTATATTATTAAATTGGAGAGCATTCAGAAAAGATTTACCAGGATGTTGCTAGGATTGAATGGTTTGAGTTATAATGATAGCTTGGATAGGCTGGGACTTTTTTCAATGGAGCTGAAAAATGTGTTGCTGGAAAAGCGCAGCAGGTCAGGCAGCATCCAAGGAGCAGGAGAATCGACGTTTTGGGCATAAGCCCTTCTTCAGGAAACATGTTTTTTCAATGGAGTGTGGGATGTTGAGGAGTGACCTTAGAGATTTATAAAATCATGGGAGGCATAAATAGGGTGAACGACAAGGGTCTTTTCCCTAGGGTGGATGAGCTCAAAACTAGGGGGCATATTTTTAGGGTGACAGGAGAAAGATTTAAAAGGGGCTGAGGAGCAACTTTCACAGAGGATGATTCATATGTGGAATGAATTGCCAAAGGAAGTGGTGGATGCAGGTGACAAAATGTATAAGGTATAAGCAGGTAGGGAAAGAGTTAAGTTTTGAGATTTGTGAAACAAAAGGTTAGCTGAACATGACTCAGATCAGATAAGAACTTGCAGTTAATAATGGGGTACTGGAGGCCAGGGTAATGGGTTAACAAGGTGGAAAAGCAGTCATTATGTAGAGCCATTTAACAATATTGGAAGCGTTCATTATGTACGGTCAGTTAACAAGGGGAAAAATATCCATTATGTGAAGCCAGTTAACAAGGTTAAGAACATTCATTGTATAACAGCTAAAGGCTTAATCTCTACTACTGACACTAATTTATGGGTGGCACAGTGGCTAGCACTGTTGCCTCATAGCGCCAAGACCCGGGTTCAATTCCCACCTCAGGCGACTCTCTGTGTGGAGTTTGCACATTCTCCCCGTGTCTGCGTGGGTCTCCTCCGGGTGCTCCGGTTTCCTCCCACAATCCAAAAATGTGCAGGTTAGGTGAATTGTCCGTAGTATTAGGTGATGGGGTAAATGTAGGGGAATTGGTCTGGGTGGGTTGCGGGTCGGTGTGGACTTGTTGGGCCGAAGGGCCTGCTTCCATGCTGTAAGTAATCTAATCATTGATTGTAACGATCACCAAATCAATATGTATGTTGTCTTATCTAGATGCTCCTCCCTGTAAAATGACTATATAATTCATTGAGAAACTGCTGTTTGACAGAAGACCGAGAATTCCTGTCAATGTGCATATGGGCGATTGTTCTCTCTCCCTACAGGGCCCGGAATAAAGATGGAGGTAAAACTACACGGTGTCTCTGAGTGTTTTACTTTGACTGAGGCAGGAACGGGACGACACAGGTACAGTTATAACATAACATTTAAAAGACATTTGGACAATGCATAAATTGGAAAGGTCCAGAGGGATATGGGCCAAATGCAGGCAGGTGGGACTAGTTTAGTTTGGGAAACTGGGTTGGCATGGATGAGTTGGAGCCATGTTTCTGTGCTGTCTGACTCTCTAACCTTTCGAATCCTCGATTCAATATTTTCCAATGGAGTCATCAATTCTAATCTGAATTCCATGCTCTTTTGTCAAAATAAACAAAATAATGTCAAAAGCATGTATTTATATTGCAACTTTTAACAGAAGGTCTAAATGTTGACACTAACATGTGGTGTTATGACACGTGGTAATTTAAACCCCTCTGCTAATTTAAACACAGAGAAGCTCACCTCATGCTGTAATCTGTTAAATTTCGAGAGGCAAAGAACTATCCCAGGGGTCATTATTTAGATGAAAAATCATCTATTTTATTCTTTTAAGTCCAATAGAGAGAATTAAAACAACTATTTACTACTCCTTTCTCTTAAACCTATCTTTTAACTCCCACTCTACAATACTGGTCTGATAAAAATAAAAATCCCGATTAAGATTTACAAAGAAAAAAAATCACATTTTAAAACCAGTCAGCTTTGTTGATTCTCCTTTGTGGATTTTTCTCCATATTTTCCTGGGTTGTCTTTTTTTCGGTCTTTTGTTGCACAACTTTCCTTATGAACAGGTACCTTTCAGAGATGTTCTGCTAACAGTCCAGACCTGTTGGTGCTCTTGCAGTTCTCCCCCTAACTGTACAAAACATCCGGTTTTATACCCCAAAACATCGGATCATTTCATTGGTTAGATGTTATCCCAAACAGTAAAATTCAAATTCGATTGGAGTTTGGTATCTGGGGCATAATTTAAAAGGATTGGCCGAATTTTAATTTGTTTTTGTTCTGTGGCAATGCAACTCCAGCTATTTGTTTCAACCAAATGTCACAGTTTTAAATTGTTCAGCACACTCTGCACTTTCAGTCAGTCCTAACCAGCTTCCTCTCTCCCCTAAAGATACAGTACACACCTACACCTTCAGTGTTCAGAAGCCCCTCTTTGTGTCAAATACGTTAGCAAGGTTGTAAGTAGCCTGCTTGCACTAGAGGCAAAAGTGAGGGCTGCAGATGCTGGAGATTACAGCCAAGATTAGAGTGGTGCTGGAAAAGGTCAGGCAGCATCCGAGGATCAGCAAAATCGACATTTCGGGCAAAAGCCTTTCATCAGGAAGCCCCACTATTTACAGAAGTGTGGAACCAGGCTGAATATAGAAAGTTCAGAGGGGAAAAGAAAAATGAAATTAAACGGATAGGAAGCATGGAAAGGCTTGACAGCTAATATAAAGGAAATTCAAAAGTTTTCCTCAGGTATTTAAACAGGAAAAAGGTAGTAGGGTTAGAGATCAAAAACTAGACCTACACCTGGAAGCAGATGGTGCTCTGCATCTCCCTTTATCAAGGGAGATAACCACTGTGTGAGAAAGAACATTGTTAAGATATTGGATAGGCTAAAACTTGAGAAATCATAAGTAATAAGAAGTCATTAAAAGTTGATAAATACCCACAATAGATGGGATATACTACGAAAACAAAGTGACAATTATAGGAGGTACTGAACATAATCTTCAAATCCACTTTAAGTACATGTCTGGGTTCAGAGGATTGCAGAATTACAAATACAGTGATTAATTGATTTATTGTCATGTGTACAGAGGTACAGTGAAAAACGTTTGCTTACAAGCAGATTAAAGTAAACGAGGATGTACAGACCAAAAAGACTTAGTTAGAGGCATACAGGTTACATTGTGCAGGGCATGCGCTGGGTGAGATCTGCATTAGCAAGATCAGCATTTATCATCAGTCTAACAATGGCTGCGAAGAAGTTATTTCTGAACCTGCTGGTATGTGTGTTCAAGCTTCTGTATATTCTTGCTCAAAATGAGTAATTCAACAATCTCAGTTGAAGGAAAGGTTTTGAAAATGCACCCAAATTAGATGTTTGAAATAAGGTGTTGGTACTCCAGAAGCATAATGTCTATAAGACAATGAGGTAAATTGCCAGTTTAAATTCTAGGGAATATTTCTTAGAGTCATGGAGTTATTCAGCATGGAAATAAATCCCTCGGTCCCACCTGAACATAATCCCAAACTAGACTAGTCCCACGTGCCTGCTCCTGGCCCATCATATCCCTCCAAATCTATCACTCCTCAATTTGTAGCTATGCCCCCTCGTACAAGCTTATGTCGTCATCCTAGGAAAAAGACTTACATTGTCTACCCTATCTAATCATCTTGTATGTTCCTATCAAATCCCCTCTTAGCCGCCTTCTCTGCAATGAGAACAGACCAAGTCTCTCAGCCTTTCCTGATAAGACCTTCTCACCAGATCAGGCAACATCCTGGTAAATCTCCTCTGCACCTTTTCCAATGCTTCCACATCCTTCTTGAAATATGGGGACCAGAACTGTACACAAAACTCCAAGTGTGACTGTACTAGCGCTTTGTATAGTTGCAGCATGACATTACTGCTCTAGAACTCAATCCCTCTACCAATAAAACCTAACACACTATATGCCTTCTTAACGACTACAGGCTGAATATTTTCCATCAACCACCACTCGCTACCTTCTTACAGAAAAGCAGTTTCCAATCCAAACTGTTAAATCACCCTCTATCCCATGCCTCTGCACTTTCTCTAACAGCCTACCATGTGGAACTTTATCAAATGTGGAACTTTATCAAATCCATGTACACTACGTCAACTGCCTTACCCTCATCTACATGCTTGGTCACCTTCTCAAAAAACTCAATGAAGTTTGTGAGACATAACTGCCCTTGACGAAACCATGTTGACTATCTGCAATCAAATTGTTGCTTGCTAGATAATTATAAAGCCTATCTCTTCAATGATTTAGTGAAGGATAATATTGGTCAGAACACCAGCTCCTCTGCAAAGTAGGGATCTTCTAAGTTCACTTTAAAAGGCTGAGGAAGCTGTGATTTAATATAAGAACTATGTTTTGGAAATATTCAAGGGTAGGTTAGGGGACCATTCCACTGAAAACACAATTTTTCTTGTGAAAACCAGGAAGAATGTTAGCGACAGGTGGACCTAGGGAATCCCGTAGCAATACCATCTCTTTACACAGATGGTGTCATTAAAGCTGAAATCAATAATGTGAGTTGCTAAGTTTATAAATTCAATGAATATAGACTCAGAAAATAGCAGAGTATTTGGATCACCATAATATAGTGATGCCAGGCAAAAGTCTACACATTTCTAGAGCAGTAAATTAGAGACCAGGCTTGCAAATTCCTAGCGCATCTTAACACGCTCCCTACTACACTCAAGTTAACCTTTGAAGTGGAATAGTTTAACAAACTCTCTGATTCCAATTCCCTTTTATAACTGGCTAGTTGAGAAATGCACCAATGTTGTCCATAAATGTTTACTGCAAGCCTACCTTCACGAGTCAACATACAGTGACAGCCCAATGCGCAATGTGATTGGTCTTATCAAAACTTCCAGCTACAGGGTCTGAACTATTTACCAAGCTAGTTTAACATCAAAATAGGATACAAAGCTATCTTGTAGAGTAACTATTTCAAACAAAAAATTGCTCATAGCACATACTCACTATTGGTACTAGGGTGGCCACTTTCAGACTTGAAAAGTATGTCTATTTCAAATTACTCTGGAAATTTAAGATGTCTTCAAAATTTGAGTAACACAGTGTAATATTAGCCATTTCAAGCTGCAACCATATAGCAGCAGATTGAGTGCATTTTCCATTAACAAGAGAGTGCCATCAAGCCAAAAGAATCTTCTGCCTATCAAACAAATGAGTAATGTATGTCAGCAAGTTCTCAGTTAAAGTTGTGACTGCAATTCTGAAAATCATGACTTGAAGTGAACCTAGGCTTCTGTAAAAGTCAATGTTAAAACCGGTTCCTTCAGAATTTCTTGCTTGAAAAAAAAAGAGGGTTCAAGCTAAGTAATTCAGCACCTTTCTCAGTGAAAACTTTAAAACATGTAGTTGAAATGGTGCACAGTCTTAAATGCCTATATTCATAAACAAAACACCTCAAAAATAAAATTAAAGACTAAAATAAAACTATAAATATAAATACAGCAAATCCACGACCACTTCCATCTAGGACAAGAATCCCAAATAGATGGGAGCACCTCACCTGCAAACTCCCTCCAAGCCACTCACCATCCTGACTAGGAAATATATCACCATTCCTTCAGTGTCGCTGGGTCAAAATCATGGAATTCCCTCCCTAAGGGCATTAAGGGTCAACCTACTGCATATGGATTACAACTATTTGAGAAGGCAGCTCACCACCACCTTAAGGGGCAACTACGGATGGGCAATACTGGCCAGCCAGTGATACCCAGATCCATGTAAGAAAACAAAATGGTTACACTCACCTGATAAAGTTCTAATTAACCAGGCTCCATCTGGTTCCTGTACTTGCAATGACCAATATCTACTACTAGAGGAAGCCTCGGACATCAGTGCAAGTTCAGAACAGGAGCCAGGAGGTAACTGGACACTAGAGACTTCAATGGTCACCAAAAGAAAAGGCAGGAACAGAGCTGGATTTGGAAAGGGTCAAGAGGTTAGGGGCAAGGACATGTCAGTGAGAATGCCTGATGAAGGGCTTTTGCCCAAAATATCAATTTTCCTGCTCCTCGGATACTGCCTAAGCTGCTGTGCTTTTGACAGTGAGATGTCAGGACTGAGTGCGGCTGAAAACACATTAGGAAAAAGTCTCAACTGCAACTGTGGTAAAATTAAACTCACAACATTACATGAATATATTGTTGCTATTTTGTAAACACCATTAAATTGAAACTATTTTAACAGTCCATTTGAAAGAGACATATATGAATTTTCTTGCTGGTGCAATTGCCTGGTGCCAGGCAATTCAGCAATGTGACCAAACAAGTAGTGGATTGTATCAAACAGCACAAGCCTTTTAGGAGAAAGTGAGGACCGCAGATGCTGGAGATCAGAGCTGAAAAATGTGTTGCTGGAAAAGCGCAGCAGGTCAGGCAGGAGAATCGGCGGAGGCGAAGGAATTGGGAACATGCGCTTCCGCTGCATCTGCTCCCAGGAGGACCAATTCCAGTACCGAACAACCCAAATGGCCTCCTTCTTCAAAGACCGCAATTTCCCCTCAGACGTGGTTGACGATGCTATCCACCACATCTCCTCCACTTCCCGCTCCTCCAATCGCCACCAGGACAGAACCCCACTGGTCCTCACCTACCACCCCATCAACCTCCAGATACATCGTATCATCCTTCGTCATTTCTGCCACCTCCAAACAGACCCCCCCACCAAGGATATATTTCCCTCCCCACCCCTATTAGCGTTCCGGAAAGACCACTCCCTCTGCTGCACCCGATGTGGCCTCCTTTACATTGGGGAGACAGGCCGCCTACTTGCGGAACGTTTCAGGGAACACCTCTGGGACACCCGCACCAACCAACCCAACTGCCCCGTGGCTGAACACTTTAACTCCCCCTCCCACTCTGCCAAGGACATGCAGGTCCTTGGCCTCCTCCATCGCCAGACCATGGCAACACGACGCCTGGAGGAAGAGCGACTCATCTTCCACTTAGGAACCGTCCAAGCACAAGGAATGAATGCAGATTTCTCCACCTTCCTCATTTCCCCTCCCCCCACCTTATCTCAGTCCCAACCCTCAGACTCAGCACCGCCTTCTTGACCTGCAATCTTCTTCCCGACCTCCCCCCCCCCCCACCCCCTCTGCGGCCTATCACCCTCACCTTAACCTCCTTCCACCTCTCGCATTCCCACTGCCCCTCCCCCAAGTCCCTCCTCCCTACCTTTTATCTTAGCCTGCTTGGCACACCCTCCTCATTCCTGAAGAAGGGCTTATGCCCGAAACGTCGATTCTCCTGCTCCTTGAACGCTGCCTGACCTGCTGCGCTTTTCCAGCAACATATTTTTCAGCACAAACCTGTTGACTGTTTGTAAAATGCAGAGTACTGATCATGCTCAATTGATGCTTACAAAATTCAGAACATACACAAAGTTATTCTGATGGACAAAGAGTTGGTCCTGCAGCAAAGATGGGATTTACATATTGGAAACAAAAACCGAAGTTGCTGGAAAAGCTCAGCAGGTCTGGCAGTATCTGTGAAGAGAAATCAAAGTTGACATTTCGGTTCCAGTAACCATTCCTCAGGACTGAAGCAGTTCTGAGGAAGGGTCACCGGACCAAAAATGTTAACGCTGATTTCTCTTTACAGATGCTGCCAGACCTGCTGAGATTTTCTAACAATTTCTGCTTTTGTTTCTGATTTACAGCATCCACAGTTGTTTTAGTTTTCGTTTACACATTGGAACCCTGCGGAATATCTGATGGAGGGAACTGTCTGGGAAACTGAAGCTTCCAATGGGCAATTTCCCTGAACCTGGAGCCTGTTTATATTGAAGAATTCAGAGAGTTTCGCAACAGTTAACATAGTTACCCGCAGAAAGTCAGACAATTAAATATCTAGCCAAACTTCTGGGTAAATATTAAGCTGATTGCTACCCCTCAATACATCACGAACAAAAACTGCTGGCATCATTCATAACAGTGTTGTGCAAAAAATAAAGTTGACAATGGGAACATGCATGCAACAAGGATCTCTTGCTCCACCCACCCCACCCCACCCCACCCCCCCCCCCCCCCCACTCCACTCCACTCCACTCCCCACACACACACACCAGCAACAGCAGTTAGCCATGGAAGTCAATGCTAGAAGTTTAACCCCAAGAATCTGGTTGCAGTTCCATAGGATGTTTAACGATATCATCTGGTCAAGGTTAATGAACATATTTCAAATAACATATCCTGCCAACAGCAACATTAGGCTTATCCATTGCTCAAATCACCATACTGTCAATACTCAACTAACTTTTCTGACTCATATCTAATATTTTTGGCATTCATCTCACCTAACTCTCACTGTGTCAAGTCTCTCAGCCACATGTCACTTGTACATCTTATTCAATCATGACCAGTGAAATAGACTGAACTATACTTATGACACACTATTCCCTAGCTCTTGGTAACCCACAATGGAACACATTACTGAAGGTAGCAGGAACTGGCGAGGGCTAACTGTTCCTGCCATACAGGAGAGAGTGCTGCTCATTTTCCTGGAGTTCAGAGAGGTAGTGCTCGCTATCTAGGCTGAATCTACTGATGATGATGAGGTCTCTTCCTACCTCATGAGGCATGGTGACCCTCAGGTTAAATCACCACTCGTCATCTCTCTAAGGAGAGCGCGGCCTTATGATCTGGTAAGAACACAGTGACTTGAATCATCCTTCTTCTCCTTTATAGTCTACATAGAAGAATACAGCGCAGTACAGGCCCTTTGGCCCTCGATGTTGCGCCGATCCAAGCCCACCTAACCTATACTAACCCACTATCCTCCATATACCTATCCAATGCCCGCTTAAATGCCCATAAAGAGGGAGAGTCCACCACTGCTACTGGCAGGGCATTCCATGAACTTACGACTCGCTGAGTGAAGAACCTACCCCTAATTTCAGTCCTATATCTACCCCCCCTTAATTTAAAGCTATGCCCCCTTGTAATACCCGACTCCATACGCGGGAAAAGGTTCACACTGTCAACCCTATCTAACCCCCTAATCATCTTGTACACCTCAATCAAGTCACCCCTAAACCTTCTTTTCTCTAATGAAAACAGCCCCAAGTGTCTCAGTCTTTCCTCATACGATCTTCCTTCCATACCAGGCAACATCCTGGTAAACCTCCTCTGCACCCGTTCCAGTGCCTCCACGTCCTTCCTATAGTATGGCGACCAAAACTGCACACAATATTCCAGATGCGGCCGCACCAGAGTCTTATACAACTGCATCTAGGTAGACATGAACTCCGTTCCATGTCCATGCCATTTTCATGCAACACAATCCTACCAAATTGGCTTTTGTTCTCACCCCCCCCATCCCCTCCCCCACCAAAAAGATACGATGTGCAACCCAGCCAGATTATAACGAAAAGACCAAGAAGACAGTGAAGATGACCAATAGTTACATTGTTTGACATTGTGACTGTTCCAAAGTTTACACTGAGCATATCATAGTGGATAGTACAGCAACAAGATTTTCAGATGGTGAGACATTGGGCACAACGCACTGCACCAGAACAAAAGTCAAAGATAGTGCAAATGCTATCTTGCTGGAGAGTGAGAACTCAGATGAGGAGTTTAATGGGTTAGGCTACAGAAGACAGCTAATAGAAGAGGAAATCTGAAATAAGAACAGAAGAGACTGGAATCAATCAAAAGGGTCACAGTCCTGAAATGTTAACTGTTTCCCTTCCAAAGCTGTTACAGGATCTGCTGAGTATTTCGAGTATTTCCTGGTTTTACTACAAAGTAAGGCTTGTGAGCCAGACAGTGAAATACTTGGTGCATAAAGAAGTCTATCAGAAAGCTCTGTTCAATATCAAGGAGCATGGAAGATTCTGGTAGCAACTTAGCGCAGAGTTTTGCGCAGAGACTGCAGTCAGCCAATCATTTTCAGTATGGACATGGCGATCAATTCCATCAGAACACCTTACCAAATCAACCAGAATGCAACACTGGACAGTCAATGACTCAGCTTCTGTTGCAGGACAAGCAACTTCCACAGTAAGTCTCAGTATGCCAGTGACCCTCTGAAACCACGAGCAGGAACCAATGAGTCTTTTTCTGAGTGGCAGGCAGTGACTAATGGGGTACTGCAAGGATTGGTGTTTCGGTCCCACTATTCATGATATATATAAATGATCAGAAAGTGGGAATCTAATGCAACATTTCCTAGTTTGCTGACGACAAAGGATTATGATTTGTGATGAGTATGCAAGGAAGTTTCAAGGTGATGAAGACAAGCTGAGTGAATGGACAAATACATGGCAGATGTAGTACAATATGAAGTTATACACTTCGGTGCGAACAACAGGAGAGTATTATGCAAATGTGAAATGCTGAAAAATGGTACACCAGCCAATGAAAATAGACAGGTAGGTTCAGCAAGCAATTAGAAAAGCCTTCATTGCAAGAACATTTGAGCTCAGAAGTAACTGTCTTACTCCATTTATATAGGGCCATGGTGTGCAGGCTTGGTCTAAGAAAGGATACCATACCAGGAGCACTGTTTGCAGTTTTGATCTCCCTGTAGAAGTAAGGATATACTTGCTATTAAGGGAGTGCAGAGGAGGTTCATGACACTGACATGGGAATACCAGGACTTTCCAATAAGGAAAGATCAGGTCTACTGACCCTGTATTTAGTAGAGTTTAGAAGGATGAGGGGGGATGTGGTTGAAACATGAACTCTAACAGGCATGGACAGACCAGATGCAGAGAGGATATTTTCCCTGTTTTGGGAGTCTAGATCCAAGGGTCAGAGAGTCTTAGGATATGAGGTGGGCCATTTAGAGATGAGTAGGGAAAACTTCCTTTACTCGGACAAGATAGTGAATCAGTGGAATTCTCTACCACAGAGGGCTGTGAAGGCCAAATTAGTGAATATATAGAGGAAAGTAAGAGATAATTTGTTTTAAATTTTAAAGGCATCAAATGGTACAGGAAGAGGCCATGAAACTGAGGATATGACATTGAGATAGAGGATTGTCAATTCATCAAAAGTTTTCAGAATTTTACAAACTTATATTTATCTTTTTTTGAGCCTTTGCTCCAGTGGAAAGTGATCCAATATCTTAAGTCATTTCTCCTGAAGCCAGTTCTCCACTGCTGTCATCATCCTGATCAAACTAGGTCGTACCTTCTCTAGGTTAATAAAGCCCATTCTGTAAAGTGATGTCCAAAACTACTTCAACTAATTTTGTACAAATATATGTCCTCACTACTTTTTTCAAGACCTCATTTATGAAAATGCTTCTGAACTTTCTATGGCTTTACCCACCTGTATCCAGGATTTCAGGGGACATGTCATTAACCTCTACATCTTTGCACACCCATACATTTTTGGACTTCTCCATTGGTCGTATGCTCCGTCTTAGAGTCATACAGTTACACAGCGCAGAAGCAGACTCTTCAGTCCAATTCATCTGCGTTGACCAGATATCCTAAACTGATCTATTCTCATTTGCCAGAATTTAAATCATATCCCTCTAAACTCTTCCTATTCATATACTCATCCAAATGCCTTTCAAATATTGAATCTGTACCAGCCTCCACCATGTCTTCTGGCAGTTTGTTCCATATACACCACCCTCTATGTGAAAAAGTTGCCCCTCAGATCCCTTTTAAATTTTTCCCCTCTCACCATAAACCTATGCCCGCTTGTTTTGGACTTCCCCACCCTATAAAAAAGACCTTGGCTATTCACTCTATCCATGCCCCTCATGATTTTATAAACCTCTGTAAGGTTGCCCCTAGCCTCCAACATTCCAGGGAAAACATCCCCAGCCTATTCAGTCTCTCCTTATAGCGCAAACTCTCCACTCCAAGTAGCGTCCTTCTAGGTCTTTTCTAAACCCTTTCAAGTCTAACAACATCTTTCCTATAGCAAGAAAGTTCAGAAAATTTCTTTGCAAATTAAGTTGATCCAAAACACAGCTCTACAAAACTTCACTGAACACCAGGCACCGATTTTAATGCTTCCACTTCCCAACAATAATTATTTTAAATTTACACTATTTTAGCTAACTTCTAGCCCATGCTGTTTTTTAACTGCTAAGAAGCAATTAGGTGTTGTTCAACTGAGAGTTGCACCAAAACTTCCAGGAAACATAAGTAGATGATATCCATCACTTCAGCATTTTATCATATCCACAAAAATGAAACTGAGCTAATTAACCATTGCCCATTCTGCCCAAATCAAATTACAATGTTGTGCATCTCTCTTTTTATTCTCCCTTTCTCTCTTGCTATTTCAAAACTTGCTATAAATTCTGTGTCTTACAATTGTGTCCTCCACAACCACCTGATGAAGGAACGGTGCTCCAAAAGCTAGTGCTTCCAATTAAACCTATTGGACTATAACCTGGTGTTTTGTGATTTGTAACTTTGTACACCCCAGTCCAACACCAGCATCTCCAAATCACGATATTCACCATGTTATTGCAAGTGAAACCAGAGAAGAAATAACTGAGTAAGTGCTACCACAATATCAGCTGCATGTCAAGTAGTGCCAAATGGTTTAACTGTTCACAGACGAAACATTCCTTTTCAATATTGCTTACAATTCTAGAGTTGTTAATTTTCACAAGCAGTGAGTACATTGTGTAAACATCTATTATGTACTGCAAGAGGGAGCATAGTAAGTAATAATTAACTAGTCATTACAGAATAGTTCATTTGACAGCTCAACACATCTGGCAGGAGAAAATAAAGTATTAATTTCTATGCACAAATGCTCTTACCATAAATCTAACCATTTAAGGTGACATTGTCCTAAATCTCAAGAGAAATATATTCCCTGGTTGATTCTCACAATTTATGAAAAATAAGTATGAGAACATCGTTTGTTTTTAAAAAATTTTTGCTCCTTTTCCAGGTCAAACTGTTGGTTGTAATGGAAGATATCGTACTCTCAGACAATCACCAATGCTGGCTTTTTCTATACAGATTGTCCCACGAAGAACACAGTGGAAAAACCTTTTGATTATTTTTCCACGGTCACACTCCAATGCTTTGGCTTCTGATCAATGGAAACTTCAGCCACAGTGACTGAGATTAACTAACTAGCAGAACGTGGGGATAAAAATTGTGTCTCACCATTCAGTGGTAGGCACTTACATTTCAAAAATCAGCAACACATATAAAATCGTGCTTCCCAATGTTACCTGATTTTAACACCCAGACAGCTGCAAAACAATGATACAACTGTACAAAATTCAGTTTAAAAGATCAAATATAATGCATCAACATTTAGTTGAAATGTATTTTTAGTAGCACTTTGTAAAAATGCAAAAATGTTATGTACTCATCCCAATTTTTAACAATCAATCCATATTCGCCAGTTAAAGATGATAAGTGAAGGCCCGCTACAAACAGTCTAAGATTCAAAAATCAAACCTATTCACACCTTTACCACAGGCAAAAATTAGCAGCCTCTTTCCCTACTCCCACATTAACACACGCTCCCTCTCCCTCTCCCCATCAACCGTATCTATTTCCCCCTCCCTCATCCCATCAACACTATTTGTACACACCCCATCAACAGTATTTAACCCCCCCCTCCAATCAACAGTATCTAATAGCCTGCTCTGTCCACATTAACAGAATCAAACCCCCTGTCCCCACTATTATCTCACCCCCCCATCCCCATTAACAGTATCTATCCCCCTCCCACGTCCCCATTAACATTATCTAACCCCCTCCCCATCACCATTAACAGTATCTAACTCCCATCCCCATTAACAGTATCTAACCCCCCCTCCCCGTCCCCATTAACAGTATCTAACCCCCGTCCCCGTCCCCATTAACAGTATCTCCACCATACACCGTCCCCATTAACAGTATCTAACCCCCGTCCCATTAACAGTATCTAACCCCTCTCCTCCCCGTTCCCATTAACACTATCAAACTTCCCCTCCCCGTCCCCATTAACACTATCAAATTCCCCATCCCATTAACAGAATCTCCCCCGTCCCCATTAACAGTA
Organism: Chiloscyllium plagiosum; assembly: GCF_037043375.1. Lineage (NCBI taxonomy): Eukaryota > Metazoa > Chordata > Chondrichthyes > Orectolobiformes > Hemiscylliidae > Chiloscyllium > Chiloscyllium plagiosum. The sequence goes on along the minus strand of NW_028270141.1, from coordinate 3,259,770 downwards.
TCTAACACCCCCATCCCCATTAACAGTACCTCCACCCCCACATTAACAGTATTTCCCTCTCCCCCGTCCCCATTAACAGTATCTCCCCCATCCCCGTCCCCATTAACAGTATCTCCCCCCTCCACCGTCCCCATTAACAGTACCTCCCCCTCCACGTCCCCATTAACAGGATCTAACCCCCATCCCCGTCCCCATTAACAGTATCTCCCCATCCCCGTCCCCATTAACAGTATCTCCCCCCTCCACTGTCCTCATTAACAGTATCTCACCACTTCTCCGTCCCCATTAACAGTTTCTCCACCCTCCCGTCCCCATTAACAGTATCTAACCTCCCCTCCCCATCCCCATTAACAGTATCTATACCCCCCCGTCCCCATTAACAGTATCTCACCCCTCCTCCGTCTCCATTAACAGTATCTAACCACCACCCCGTCCCCATTAACAGAATCTAACCCCTCCTCGCCATCCCCATTAACAGTATCTAACTCCCCCGGCTCCATTAACAGTAGCATACCCCCCACTTCCCCCCACCCCCCCGTCCCCGTTAACACTATCTAACCACCACCATGCCCGTAAACACTACCTAACCCCAGCCCTGTCCCCGTGAACACTACTTAACCGCCTCCCGGCCCCGTAAACACTACTTAACCCCCCCGTCCCCGTGAACACTACTTAACCCCCCCCCGTCCCCGTGAACACTACTTAACCCCCCCCGTCCCCGTGAACACTATCTCCTCCCTCCCCTGTCCCCATTAACACTATCGCCCCCATCCCCATTCCCATTAACAGTATCTCTCCCTGTCTCCATTAACAGTATCTCCCCCTCCCCATTAACACTATCTCCCCCCTCCCCATTAACAGTATCTAAACCCCCGTCCCCATTAACAGTATCTCCCCCCCGTCCCCATTAATAGTATCTCCCCCCTCCCCATAACAGTAGCGCCCCCCCATCCCCCGTCCCCATTAACAGTATCTACCCCCTTCCCCGTCCCCATTAACAGTATCTCGCCCCTCCCGTCCCCATTAACAATATCTCCCCCACGTCCCCATTAACAGTATCTCTCCCCGTCTCCATTAACAGTATCTCCCCCTCCCCATTAACAGTATCTCCCCCTCCCCATTAACAGTATCTAAACCCCCGTCCCCATTAATAGTATCTCCCCCCTCCCCATAACAGTAGTGCCCCCCATCCCCCGTCCCCATTAACAGTATCTCCCCCCTTCCCCGTCCCCATTAACAGTATCTCCCCCCCTCTCCATTAACAATATCTCCCCCCCGTCCCCATTAACAGTATCTCCCCTCTCCAACGTCCCCATTAACAATATCTCCCCTACATCCCCATTAACAGTATCTCCCCCCTCCCCGTCCCCATTAACAGTATCTCCCCTCTCCCCGTCCCCATTAACTGTATCTCCCTTCTCCCCGTCCCCATTAACTGTATCTCCCCCATCCCCCGTCCCCATTAACAGTATCTAACCCCCCCGTCCCCATTAACAGTATCTCCCCGTCCCCATTAACAGTACCTAACCCCTCCCCGTCCCCATTAACAGTATCTCACCCCTCCCCATTAACAGTATCTCACTGCTCCCCTGTCCCCATTAACAGTATCTCCCCCCTCCCCATTAACAGTATCATCCCCACCCCCGTCCCCATTAACGGTATCTCTCCCCCTCCCCCGTCCCCATTAACAGTATCTCCCCCCTTCGGGTCCCCATTAACAGTACCTCCCACCTACCCCTCCCCATTAACAGTATCTCGCCCCGTCCCCGTCCCCATAAACAGTATCTCCCCATCCCCAGTCCCCATTAACAGTATCTCCCCCCTCCCCGTCCCCATTTACAGTATCTCGCCCCCCTCCCCATTAACAGTATCGCCCCCTCCCCGTCCCCATTAGCAGCATCTCCCCCCTCCCCATTAACAGTATCTCTCCCCCATTCCCATTAACAGTATCTCTCCCCCTCCCCCGTCCCCATTAACAGTATCTCCACCCTCCCCGTCCCCATTAACAGTATCTAACCCCCCAGTCCCCATTAACAGTATCTCCCCCCTCCCCGTTAACAATATCTCCCCCCCTCCCCATTAACAGTATCTCCCCCCCTCCCCGTCCCCATTAACAGTATCTAACCCCCCAGTCCCCATTAACAGTATCTCCCCCCTCCCCATTAACAGTATCTCTCCCTTCCCGCATCCCCATTAACAGTATCTCCCCCTCCCCAGTCCCCATTAACAGTATCTAACCCCCAAGTCCCCATTAACAGTATCTCCCCCCCTCTCCCGTCCCCATTAACTGTATCTCCCCTCTCCCCGTCCCCATTAACTGTATCTTCCCCCATCCCCCTTCCCCATTAACAGTATCTAACCCCCCCGTCCCCATTAACAGTATCTCCCCGTCCCCATGAACAGTACCTAACCCCTCCCCGTCCCCATTAACAGTATCTCCCCCCTCCCCATTAACAGTATCTCACTGCTCCCCCGTCCCCATTAACAATATCTCCCCCCTCCCCATTAACAGTATCACCCCCCACCCCCGTCCCCATTAACGGTATCTCTCCCCTCCCCATTAACAGTATCTCCCCCCTTCCGGTCCCCATTAACAGTACCTCCCACCTACCCCTCCCCATTAACAGTATCTCGCCCCGTCCCCGTCTCCATTAACAGTATCTCCCCCTCCCCAGTCCCCATTAACAGTATCTAACCCCCAAGTCCCCATTAACAGTATCTCCCCCCTCCCCCGTCCCCATTTACAGTATCTCACCCCCCTCCCCATTAACAGTCTCGCCCCTTCCCGTCCCAATTAGCATCTCCCCCCCTCCTCATTAACAGTATCTCTCCCCCATCCCCATTAACAGTATCTCTCCCCCTCCCCCGTCCCCATTAACAGTATCTCCACCCTCCCCATCCCCATTAACAGTATCTAACCCCCCAGTCCCCATTAACAGTATCTCCCCCCTCCCCTTTAACAATATCTCCCCCCCTCCCCATTAACAATATCTCCGCCCCACCACGAACAGTATCTAACCCCTCCTCCTTCCCCATTAACAGTATCTCCCCCCTCCCCGTCCCCATTAACAGTATCTCCCCCACCCCCATTAACAGTATCTCCCCCCTCCCCCATCCACATTAACAGCATCTAACCCCCCTGTCCCCATTAACAGTATCTCCCCCCCTCCCGCGTCCCCATTAAAAGTATCTAACCCCCCGTCCCTATTAACAATATCTCCCCCCCACCACGTCCCCATTAACAGTATCTAACTCCTCCCCGTCCCCATTCACAGTATCTCCCCCCCCATTAACAGTAGTTCCGCCCCCATTAACAATATCTCTCCCCTCCCCGTCCCCATTAACAGTATCTAACCCCCCCTTCCCCATTAACAGTATCTCTCCATCCCCAAGAACAGTATCTAACCACTCCCCTGTCCTCATTTACAGTATCTCCCCCCCTCCCCATTAACAGTATCTCCCCCCCGTTCCCATTAACAGTATCTCACCCCTCCCTGTCCCCATTAACAGTATCTCTCCCCCATCCCCATTAACAGTATCTCTCCCCCTCCCCCGTCCCCATTAACAGTATCTCCACCCTCCCCATCCCCATTAACAGTATCTAACCCCCCAGTCCCCATTAACAGTATCTCCCCCCTCCCCGTTAACAATATCTCCCCCCCTCCCCATTAACAGTATCTCTCCCCTCCCGCATCCCCATTAACAGTATTTAACACCTCCGTCCCCAATAACAGTATCTCCCCCCCTCCCCATTAACAGTATCTCCCCCCACCCCCGTCCCCATTAACAGGATCTCTCCCCCTCAACCGTCCCCATTAACAGCATCTCCCCCCCCGTCCACATTAACAGTATCTCTCCCCTCCCCCGTCCACATTAATAGTATCTAATATCCTGTCCCCCATTAACAGTGTCTCCCCCTTCCCCATTAACATTATCTAACCCACCCGTCCCCATTAACAGTATCTCACCCCTCCCCCGTCCCCATTAACAGAATCTTCCCCCCATCCCCATTAACAGTATCTCCCCCCACCCCTGTCCCCATTAACACTATCTAACCCCCCAGGCCCCATTAACAGTATATGCCCCATCCCTATTAACAGTATCTCCCCCCTCCAACGAACCCATTAACAGTATCTCCCCCTATCCCGGTGCCCATTAACAGTATCTAACCCCCCCCCCTCACCATTAACAGTATCTAACTCCCCCATCCCCATTAACAGTATCACCCCTCTCCCCTGTCCCCATTACCAATATCTCCCCCTCCCCTGTTCCCATTAACAGTATCCCCCCCTTCCCCGTCCCCATTAACAGTATCTGCCCCATCCCCATTAACAGTATCTAACCCCCCCGTCCCCATTAACAGTATCTAACACCCCCGTTCCCATTAATAGTATCTAACTCCCCCACCCCTATTACCAATATCTCCCCCTCCTCTGTCCCCATGAACAGTATCTCCTCCACGTCCCCATTAACAGGATCTCCCCCTCCCCATTAACAGTATCTAAACCCCCCATCCCCATTAGCAATATCACCCGCACCCCCGTCCCCATTAACAACGTCTTCCCCCCACCCCGGTGCCCATTAACAGTATCTAACCCCCCCAGTCCCCATTAACAGTATCTCGCCCCTCCCTGTTAACAATATCTCCCCCCCACCCCATTAACAGTATCTCACCCCTCCTCCATCCCCATTAACAGTATCTAACACCCCCGTCCCCATTAACAAGTATCTCCGCCCCACCATGAACAGTATCTAACCCCTCCTCCTGCCCCATTAACAGTATATCCCCCCTCCCCTTCCACATTAACAGTATCTCTCCCCCTCCCCGTCCCCATTAATAGTATCTCCCCCCTCCCCCATCCACATTAACGTATCTAACCCCCCTGTCCCCATTAACAGTATCTCCCCCCTCCCCGTCCCCATTAACAGTATCTCCCCCCACCCATCCCCTTTAACAGTATCTCTCCCCCTCCCCGTCCCCATTAACAGTATCTCCCCCATCCCCATTAACAGTATCTAACACCCCCGTCCCCATTAACAGTATCTCCGCCCCACCATGAACAGTGTCTAACCCCTCCTCCTTCCCCATTAACAGTATCTCCCCCCTCCCCGTCGCCATTAACAGTATCTCTCCCCCTCCCCCGTCCCCATTAACAGTATCTCTCCCCCTCCCCCGTCCCCATTAACAGTATCTCCCCTCTCCCCATTAACAGTATCTCCCCCCTCCCCATTAACAGTATCTAACCCCCCTGTCCCCATTAACAGTATCTCCCTCCTCCCCGTCCCCATTAACAGTATCTCCCCCCACCCATCCCCTTTAACAGTATCTCTCCCCCTCCCCGTCCCCATTAACAGTATCTCCCCCATCCCCATTAACAGTATCTAACACCCCCGTCCCCATTAACAGTATCTCCGCCCCACCATGAACAGTGTCTAACCCCTCCTCCTTCCCCATTAACAGTATCTCCCCCCTCCCCGTCCCCATTAACAGTATCACTCCCCCTCCCTGTTAACAGTATCTCTCCCCCTCCCCGTCCCCATTAACAGTATCTCCCCCCTCCCCATTAACAGTATCTAACCTCCCTGTCCCCATTAACAGTATCTCCCCCCTCCCCGTCCCCATTAACAGTATCTACCCCCACCCCATCCCCATTAACAGTATCTCTCCCCCTCCCCGTCCCCATTAACAGTATCTCCCCCCTCCCCCATCCACATTAACAGTATCTAACCCCCCTGTCCCCATTAACTGTATCTCCCCCCTCCCCGTCCCCATTAACAGTATGTCCCCCCACCCCATCCCCATTAACAGTATCTCCCCCCACCCCATCCCCATTAACAGTATCTCTCCCCCTCCCCTGTCCCCATTAACAGTATCTCCCCCATCCAGTTTAACAGTATCTAACACCCCCGTCCCCATTAACAGTATCTCCGCCCGACCATGAACAGTATCTAACCCCTCCTCCTTCCCCATGAACAGTATCTCCCCCCTCCCCGTCCCCATTAACAGTATCTCCCCCCTCCCCGTCCCCATTAACAGTAGCTCCCCCCACCCCATCCCCATTAACAGTATCTCTCCCCCTCCCCCGTCCCCATTAACAGTATCTCTCCCCCTCACCCGTCCCCATTAACAGTATCTCCCCCTCCCCATTAACATTATCTAATCCCCCTGTCCCCATTAACAATATCTCCCCCCGCCCCCTCCCCATTAACAGTATCTCCCCCCACCCCATCCCCATTAACAGTATCTCTCCCCCTCACCCGTCCCCATTAACAGTATCTCCCCCCTCCCCATCCACATTAACAGTATCTAACCCCCCGTCCCCATTAACAGTATCTAACTCCTCCCCCGTCCCCATTCACAGTATCTCCCCCCCCATTAACAGTACCTCCCCCCATTAACAATATCTCCCCCCTCCCTGTCCCCATTAACAGTATCTCCCCGCCCCCATGAACAGTATCTAACCCCTCCCCTGTCCTCATTTACAGTATCTCCCCCTCCCCATCCCCCTTAACAGTATCTCCCCCCCATTCCCAGTAACAGTATCTCCCCCCTCACTGTCCCCATTAACAGTATCTACTCCCCATTAACAGTATCTCCCCTCCTCCTCCGTCCCCATTAACAGTACCTCCCCCTCTCCCGGGTCCCTATTAACAATATCTCCCCCCTCCCCATTAACAGTATCTCCCCCTCCCCCGTCTCCATTAACAGCATCTCTTCCCCCTCCCGTCCCCATTAACAGCATCTCCCCCCTCCCCATTAACAGCATCGCCTCACACACCTGTCCCCATTAACAACATCTCCCCCCCTCCCCTGTCCCCATTAACTGTATCTCCCCCCTCCCCGTCCCCATTAACAGTATCTCCCTCCACCCCATCCCCATTAACAGTATCTCTCCCCCTCCCCATTAACAGTATCTCCCCCATCCCCATTAACAGTATCTAACACCCCCGTCCCCATTAACAGTAGCTCCCCCCGCCCCATCCCCATTAACAGTAGCTCCCCCCACCCCGTCCCCATTAACAGTAGCTCCCCCACCCCGTCCCCATTAACACTAGCTCCCCCCACCCCGTCCCCATTAACACTATCTATCCCCCTCCCCCGTCCCCATTAACAGTATCTCTCCCCCTCCCCTGTTCCCATTAACAGTATCTCCCCCACCCCATCCCCATTAACAGCATCTCTCCCCCTCCCCATCCCCATTAACAGTATCTCCCCCCTCCCCATCCACATTAACAGTATCTAACCCCCCTGTCCCCATTAACAGTATCTAACTCCTCCCCCGTCCCCATTCACTGTATCTCCACCACCCATTAACAGTACCTCCCCCCCATGAAAAATATCTCCCCCCTCCCTGTCCCCATTAACAGTATCTCACCCCTCCCCTGTCCTCATTTACAGTATCTCCCCAACCCCATTAACATTATCTCCCCCCCATTCCCATTAACAGTATCTCCCCCCTCCCCGTCCCCATTAACAGTATCTACCCCCCATTAACAGTATCTCCCCCCCACCTCTGTCCCCATTAATAGTATCTCCCCCGTCCCCATTAACAGTACCTTCCCCTCTCCCTGGTCCCTATTAACAATATCTCCCCCCTCCCCCGTCCCTATTAACAGTATCTCGCCCCCTCCCCGTCCCCATTAACAACATCTCTTCCCCCTCTCGTCCCCATTAACAGCACCTCCCCCCTCCCCATTAACAGCATCTCCCCGCACCCCTGTCCCCATTAACAACATCTCCCCCCTCCCCGTCCCCATTAACAGTATCTCCCCGCCCCCCCGTCCCCATTAACAGTATCTCCCCGCACCCCCGCCCCCATTAATAGTATCTCCCACCTCCCCATTTACAGCATCTCCCCGCACCCCTGTCCCCATTAACAACATCTCCCCCCTCCCCGTCCCCATTAACAGTATATCCCCGCCCCCCCGTCCCCATTAACAGTATCTCCCCGCACCCCCGCCCCCATTAACAGTATCTCCCACCTCCCCCGTCCCCATTAACAGTATCTCCCCCCGTCCCCATTAACAGTATCTCCCCGCCCGTCCCCATTAACAGCATCTCCCCCCCGTCCCCATTAACAGTGTCTAGCCCCCCCATCCCCATTAACAGTATTTAACCACCCTGTCCCCATTAACAGTATTTAACCCCCCTGTCCCTATTAACAGTATCTCCCTCCGTCGTCTCCATTAACAGTATCTCCCCGTCCCCTTCCCCATTAACAGTATCTCCCCCCTCCCCCATCCCCTTCCCCATTAACAGTATCTCCCCCTCCCCTTCCCCATTAACAGTATCTCCCCCTCCACCTCCCCCATTAACAGTATCTCCCCCTCCACCTCCCCCATTAACAGTATCTCCCCCTTCCCCATTAACAGTATCTCCCACCTCACCCTTCCCCATTAACAGTATCTCCTCCCTCCCCTTCCCCATGAATAGTATCTCCCCCCCTCCCCCATTAACAGTATCTCCCCCTCACCCTTCCCAATTAAAAGTATTCCCCCCTCCCTTTCCCCATGAATAGTATCTCCCCCCCTCCCCTTCCCTATTAACAGTATCTCCCCCTTCCCCATTAAGAGTATCTCCCCCTCCCCATTAACAGTATCTCCCCCTCCCCATGAACAGTATCTCCCCCTCCCCGTTCCCCATGAACAGTATCTCCCCCCTCCCCGTTCCCCATGAACAGTATCTCCCCCCTCCCCATTCCCCATTAACAGTATTTCCCCCCGCCCCTTCCCCCATCCCCATCAACAGTATCTCCCCACACCCCATCAACAGTATCTCCCTCTCCCGTCCCCATTAACTGTATCTAACCTCTCCCCGTCCCCATTAACTGTATCTAACCTCTCCCCGTCCCCATTAACAGTATCTAACCCCTCTGTCCCCATTAGCAGTATCGCCCCCCCCTTCCCCGTCCCCATTAACAGTATCTAACCCCCCCCCATCCTCATTAACAGTATCTCCCCCATCCCCGCCCCCATTAACAGTATCTCCGCCGTCCCCATTAACAGTATCTAACCCCCCCGTCCCCATTAACAGTATCTAACACCCCCGTCCCCATTAAGAGTATCTCCGCTCCACCATGAACCGTATCTAACCCCTCCTCCTTCCCCATTAACAGTATCTCCCCCCTCGCCTGTCCGCATTAACAGTATCTTGCCCCCTCCCCGTCCCCATTAACAGTATCTCCCCCTCCCCGTCTCCATTAACAGCATCTCTTCCCCCTCCCGTCCCCATTAACAGCATCTCCCCCCTCCCCATTAACAGTATCTCCCCCGCCCGTCCACATTAACAGCATCTCCCCCCCGTCCCCACTAACAGTATCTAGCCCCCCGTCCCCATTAACAGTATTTAACCCCCCTGACCCCATTAACAGTATTTAACCCCCCTGTCCCCATTAACAGTATCTCCCTCCGTCGTCCCCATTTACAGTATCTCCCCCCTCACCCTTCCCCATTAACAGTATCTCCCCCCTCACCCTTCCCCATTAACAGTATCTCCCCCCTCCCCTTCCCCATTAACAGTATCTCCCCCCTCCCACATCCCCCTTCCCCATTATCAGTATCTCCCCTCCCCATCCCCATTAACAGTATCTCCCCATCCCTATTATCAGTATCTCCCCCTCCACCGTCCCTATTAACAGTATCTCTCCCTCCACCATCCCCATTAACAGTATCTCCCCCCCATCCCCATTACCAGTATCTCCCCCCCCTCCCTGTCCCCATTACCAGTATCTCCCCCCTCCCCATTACCAGGATCTCCCCCCTCCCCATCCCCATTAACAGTATCTACCCCCCATTAACAGTATCTCCCCCCTCCTCCGTCCCCATTAATAGTATCTCCCCGTCCCCATTAACAGCACCTCCCCCTCTCCCTGGTCCCCATTAACAATATCTCCCCCCTCCCCCGTCCCGATTAACAGTATCTCCCCCTCCCCCGTCCCAATTAACAGTATCTCCCCCCCCCGTCCCCATTAACAGTATCTCCCCCTCCTCCCCCGTCCCCATTAGCAGTATCTCCCCCCTCCCCATTAACATTATCTCCCCCCTTCCGCCCTCCCTCGTCCCCATTAACAGTATCTCCCCCCTCCGCCCTCCCCCGTCCCCATTAACAGTATCTCCCCCATCCCCATCTCCATTACCAGTACCTCCCCCCTCCCCGTCCCCATTACCAGTACCTCCCCTCCCCGGTCCCCATCACCAGTATCTACCCCGTCCCCATCACCTGTATCTGCACCCCTCCCCTGTCCCCATCAACATTATCTCCTCCCCCACCACCGTCCCCATTAACAGTATCTCCCCCCACCATTAACAGTATCTCCCCCTTCCCCCGTCCCCATTAACAGTATCTCCCCCACCCCATTAACAATATCTAACCCCATCCTCGTCCCCATAAACAGTATCTCCCCTCTCCCCCTCCCCATTAACAGTATCCAATCACCCCCCACCCCCATTAACAGGATCGCCCCCCTCCCCCGTTAACAGTATTTAACCCCCCTGTCCCCGTTAACAATATCTCCCCCCGTCCCCGTTAACAGTATCTAACCCCCCGTCCCCGTTAACAGTATCTCCCCCCTCCCCCGTCCCCATTAACAGTATCTAACCCCCCCTCCCCATTAACAGCATCTAACTCCCCCGTCCCCATTAACAATATCTCCCCCCTGCCCCGTCAACTGTATCTACCCCCCCCCACATCCCCATGAACAGTATCTCCCCCGTCCCCATGAACAATATCTCCTCTGTCCCCATTCACAACTGTCTCCCCCCTCCCACATCCCCATTAACAGTATCTCCCCTCCCCGTCCCCATGAACAGTGTCTTCCCCCTACCCTTCCCCATGAACAGTGTCTCCCCCCTCCCCCTTCCCCATGAACAGTCTCCCCCCTCCCCATGAACAGTCTCCCCCCTCCCCAGTCCCCATGAACAGTGTCTCCCCCCTCCCCCATCCCCATTAACAGTGTCTACCCCCTCACCGGCCCCATTAACAGTGTCTCCACCATCCCACGCCCGCATTAACAGTGTTTCCCCCCCACGTCCCCATTAACAGTGTCTCCCCCCTCCCACGTCCCCATTAACAGTATCTCCCCCCCGCCACGTCCCCATTAACAGTATCTCCCACCCCGTCCCCATTAACAGAATCTCCCCCACGTCCCCATTAACAGAATCTCCCCCACATCTCCATTAACAGTATCTCCCCCCTACCGTCCCCATTAACAGTATCTCCCCCCTCCCGTCCGCATTAACAGTATCGCCCCCCCATCCCCATTAACAGTATCGCGCCCCCGTCCCCATTAACAGTATCGCCTCCTCCACGTCCCCATTAACAGTATCTCCCCCCACCACGTGCCCATTAACAGTATCTACCCCCCCACTTCCCCATTTAAAATATCTCCGCCGCCCCCCCCCCACGTCCCCATGAACAGTATCTCCCCTGTCCCCATTAACAGTGTCTACCCCCTCGCCGGCCGCATTAACAGTGTCTCCCCCCTCCCATGTCCCCATTAATAGTGTCTCCCCCCCACGTCCCCATTAACAGTGTCTCCCCCCTGTCCGACGTCCCATTAACAGTATCTCCCCCCGTCCCCATTAACAGTAACTCCCCCCCGTCCCCATTAACAGTATCTCTTATCCCGGTCCCCATTAACAGTAACTCCCCCCCCGTCCCCATTAACAGTATCTCCCCCATCCCCGTCCCCATTACCAGTACTTGCCCCCCCTCCCCGTCCCCATTACCAGTACCTCCCCCCTCCCCGTCCCCAACACCAGTATCTCCCCCCTCCCCCAACACCAGTATCTCCCCCCTCCCCGTCCCCATCACGTATCTCCCCCCTCCCCCATCACCAGTATCTGCACTCCTCCCTCGTCCCTATCAACATTATCTCCTCCCACACCACTATCCCCATTAACAGTATCTCCCCCTCCCCGTCCCCATTAACAGTATCTCCCCTCCCATTAATAGTATCTCCCCCTTCCCCTGTCCCCATTAACAGTATCTCCCCCACCCCATTAACAGTAGCTAACCCCGTCCCCATAAACAGCATCTCCTCTCTCCTCCGTCCCCATTAACAGTATCTCCCCCTCCCCCAGTAACAGTATATCCCCCTACGTCCCCATTAACAGTATCTACCCCCCCCCCATCCTCATTAACAGTATCTCCCCCCTCCCCGGTCCCCATTAACAGTATCTCCCCCCCCGTCCCCATTAACAGTATCTCCCCCCCGTCCCCATTAACAGTATTTAACCCCCCCGTCCTCATTAGCAGTATCTCCCCCCTTCCCCATTAACAGTATCTCCACCCTCCCCCGTCCCCATTACCAATATCTCCCCCTCCCCTGTCCCCATTAACAGTATCTCCCCCACGTCCCCATTAACAGTATCTCCCCCCTTCCCGTCCCCATTAACAGTATCTCCCCCCATTAACAGTATCTCCCCCCTCCCCATTAACAGTATCTCCCCCCTCCCCATTAACAGTATCTAATCATCCCCCCATCCCCATTAACAGGATCGCACCCCTCCCCCGTCCGTTAACAGTATTTAACCCCCCTGTTCCCGTTAACAGTATCTCCCCCTATCCCCGTTAACAGTATCTAACTCCCCCGTCCCCATTAACAATATCTCCCCCCTGCCCCGTTCCCGTTAACTGTATCTACCCCCCCACGTCCCCATGAATAGTATCTCCCGCCGCCCCCGTCCCCATGAACAATATCTCCTCTGTCCCCATTCACACTGTCTCCCCCCTCCCACGTCCCCATGAACAGTATCTCCCTTCCGTCCTCATGAACAGTGTCTCCCCCCTCCACCTTCCCCATGAACAGTGTCTCCCCCCCCTCCCCATCCCTATTAATAGTGTCTACCCCCTCACCGGCCCCATTAACAGTGTCGCCCCCATCCCACGCCCGCATTAACAGTGTCTCCCCCCCGCGTCTCCATTAACAGTGTCTCCCCCCCCCACGTCCCCATTAACAGTGTCTCCCCCCCTCCCACGTCCCCATTAACAGTATCTCCCACCCCGTCCTCATTAACCGTATCTCCCCCACGTCCCCATTAACAGTATCTTCCCCCTCCCGTCCCCATTAACAGTATCGCCCCCCGTCCCCATTAACAGTATCGCCCCTCTCCACGTCCCCATTAACAGTATCTCCCTTCTCCCGTCTCCATTATCTCCCCACCACGTGCCCATTAACAGTTTTCCCCCCACCCCCCACGTCCCCATGAACAGTATCTCCCCTGTCCCCATTAACAGTGTCTACCCCCTCACCGGCCGCATTAACAGTGTCTCCCCCCTCCCACGTCCCCATTAACAGTGTCTCCCCCTGTCCCCATTAACAGTATCTCCCCCGTCCCCATTAACAGTATCTCCCCCCGTCCCCATTAACAGTATCTCCCCCCGTCCCCATTAACAGTATCTCCCCCCGTCCCCATTAACAGTATCTCCCTCCCTTCCACATTAACAGTAACTCCCCCCCCCATGTCCCCATTAACAGTATCTCCCCCACGTCCCCATTAACAGTTTCTCCTCTCTCCCGTCCCCATTAAAGGTATCTCACCCCTCCTGTCCGCATTAACAGTATCTCCCCCCGTCCGCATTAACAGTATCGTACCCCCGTCCCCATTAACAGTATCTCCCCCCATCCCCATTAACAGTATCTCCCCCCCCACGTTCCCATTAACAGTATCTCCCCACCGTCACCATTAACAGTATCTCCCCCCCGTCCCCATTAACAGTATCTCCACCCCCCTTGTCCCCATTAACAGTATCTCCCCCCTGTCCTCATTAACAGTATCTCCCACCCGTCCCCATGAACAGTATCTCCCCCTCCAACGACCCCATTAACAGTGTCTCCCCCCCCACGTCCCCATTAACAGTATCTCCCCCCCGTCCCCATTAACAGTATCTCCACCCACCACGTCCCCATTAACAGTGTCTCCCCACTGCCCTCATTAACAGTATCGCCCCCCGTCCCCATTAACAGTATCTCCCCTCTCCATGACCCCATTAACAGTATCTCCCCCCTCCCGTCTCCATTTTCTCCCCCCCACGTGCCTACTAACAGTATCTACCCCCCCACTTCCCCATTAACAGTATCTCCCCCCCCCACGTCCCCATGAACAGTATCTCCCCTGTCCCCATTAACAGTGTCTACCCCCTCACCGGCCGCATTAACAGTGTCTACCCCCTCACCGGCCGCATTAACAGTGTCTCCCCCTCTCACGTCCCCATTAACAGTGTCTCCCCCCGTCCCCATTAACAGTAACTCCCACCCCCCCATGTCCCCATTAACAGTATTTTCCCCATGTCCCCATTAACAGTTTCTCCTCTCTCCCGTCCCCATTAAAGGTATCTCCCTCGTCCTGTCCGCATTAACAGTATCTAACCCCGTCCCCATTAACAGTATCTCCCCCCACGTCCTCATTAACAGTATCTCCCCCACGCCCGATTAACAGCATCTCCGTCCCCCCCGTCTCCATTAACAATATCTCTCCCACCACGTGCCCATTAACAGTGTCTCCCCCCTCCCCGTCCCCATTAAGTGTCTCCCCCTCCCATGTCTCGATTAACAGTGTCTCCCTCTCCCACGTGCCCATTAACAGTATCTCCCCCTCCCCCGTCCCCATTAACAGTGTCTCCCCCCACATCCCCATTAATAGTATCTCACCCCCGCCCTCATTAACAATATCTCGCCCCCCCGTCCCCATCAACAGTACCTCCCCCTTCTCCGTCCGCATTAACAATATCTCCCGCCCATCCCCATTAACAGTATCTCCCACCCCACGGCCTCATTAACAGTATCTCCCCCCGTCCCCATTAACAGTATCTCCCCCCATCCCCATTAACAGTATCTCCCCCCTCCCGTCCCCATTTTCTCCCCCCCACGTGCCTACTAACAGTATCTCCCCCCCCCCCACGTCCCCATGAACAGTATCTCCCCTGTCCACATTAACAGTGTCTACCCCCTCACCGGCCGCATTAACAGTGTCTCCCCCGCCCACGTCCCCATTAACAGTGTCTCCCCCTGTCCCCATTAACAGTATCTCCCCCGTCCCCATTAACAGTATCTCCCCCCGTCCCCATTAACAGTATCTCCCCCCGTCCCCATTAACAGTATCTCCCCCACGTCCCCATTAACAGTTTCTCCTCTCTCCCGTCCCCATTAAAGGTATCTCACCCCTCCCGTCCGCATTAACAGTATCTCCCCCCGTCCGCATTAACAGTATCGCACCCCCGTCCCCATTAACAGTATCGTACCCCCGTCCCCATTAACAGTATCTCCCCCCATCCCCATTAACAGTATCTCCCCCCCCACGTTCCCATTAACAGTATCTCCCCACCGTCACCATTAACAGTATCTCCCCCCCGTCCCCATTAACAGTATCTCCACCCCCCTTGTCCCCATTAACAGTATCTCCACCCTGTCCTCATTAACAGTATCTCCCACCCGTCCCCATGAACAGTATCTCCCCCTCCAACGACCCCATTAACAGTGTCTCCCCCTCCAACGTCCCCATTAACAGTGTCTCCCCCCCCACGTCCCCATTAACAGTATCTCCCCCCCGTCCCCATTAACAGTATCTCCACCCACCACGTCCCCATTAACAGTGTCTCCCCACTGCCCTCATTAACAGTATCGCCCCCCGTCCCCATTAACAGTATCTCCCCTCTCCATGACCCCATTAACAGTATCTCCCCCCTCCCGTCTCCATTTTCTCCCCCCCACGTGCCTACTAACAGTATCTACCCCCCCACTTCCCCATTAACAGTATCTCCCCCCCCCACGTCCCCATGAACAGTATCTCCCCTGTCCCCATTAACAGTGTCTACCCCCTCACCGGCCGCATTAACAGTGTCTACCCCCTCACCGGCCGCATTAACAGTGTCTCCCCCTCTCACGTCCCCATTAACAGTGTCTCCCCCCGTCCCCATTAACAGTAACTCCCACCCCCCCATGTCCCCATTAACAGTATTTTCCCCATGTCCCCATTAACAGTTTCTCCTCTCTCCCGTCCCCATTAAAGGTATCTCCCTCGTCCTGTCCGCATTAACAGTATCTAACCCCGTCCCCATTAACAGTATCTCCCCCCACGTCCTCATTAACAGTATCTCCCCCACGCCCGATTAACAGCATCTCCGTCCCCCCCGTCTCCATTAACAATATCTCTCCCACCACGTGCCCATTAACAGTGTCTCCCCCCTCCCCGTCCCCATTAAGTGTCTCCCCCTCCCATGTCTCGATTAACAGTGTCTCCCTCTCCCACGTGCCCATTAACAGTATCTCCCCCTCCCCCGTCCCCATTAACAGTGTCTCCCCCCACATCCCCATTAATAGTATCTCACCCCCGCCCTCATTAACAATATCTCGCCCCCCCCGTCCCCATCAACAGTACCTCCCCCTTCTCCGTCCGCATTAACAATATCTCCCGCCCATCCCCATTAACAGTATCTCCCACCCCACGGCCTCATTAACAGTATCTCCCCCCGTCCCCATTAACAGTATCTCCCCCCATCCCCATTAACAGTATCTCCCCCCTCCCGTCCCCATTTTCTCCCCCCCACGTGCCTACTAACAGTATCTCCCCCCCCCCCCCACGTCCCCATGAACAGTATCTCCCCTGTCCACATTAACAGTGTCTACCCCCTCACCGGCCGCATTAACAGTGTCTCCCCCGCCCACGTCCCCATTAACAGTGTCTCCCCCCGTCCCCATTAACAGTAACTTCCCCCCCCATGTCCCCATTAACAGTATTTCCCCCATGTCCCCATTAACAGTTTCTCCTCTCTCCCGTCCCCATTAAAGGTATCTCCCCCGTCCTGTCCGCATTAACAGTATCTAACCCGTCCCCATTAACAGTATCTTCCCCTCCACGTCCCCATTAACAGTATCTCCTCCCCGTCTCCATTAACAGTATCTCCCCCACCACGTGCC
Organism: Chiloscyllium plagiosum; assembly: GCF_037043375.1. Classification (NCBI taxonomy): domain Eukaryota; kingdom Metazoa; phylum Chordata; class Chondrichthyes; order Orectolobiformes; family Hemiscylliidae; genus Chiloscyllium; species Chiloscyllium plagiosum. The sequence goes on along the minus strand of NW_028270141.1, from coordinate 3,242,854 downwards.
CATTAACAGTGTCTCCCCCCCCTCCCCGTCCCCATTAAGTGTCTCCACCTCCCACGTCTCGATTAACAGTGTCTCCCCCTCCCCCGTCCCCATTAACAGTGTCTCCCCCCACATCCCCATTAACAGTATCTCACCCCCGCCCTCATTAACAATATCTCGCCCCCCCCCGTCCCCATCAACAGTACCTCCCCCCTCTCCGTCCGCATTAACAATATCTCCCGCCCATCCCCATTAACAGTATCTCCCACCCCACGTCCTCATTAACAGTATCTCCCCCCGTCCCCATTAACAGTATCTCTCCCCGTCCCCATTAACAGTATCTCCCCTCTCCACGTCCCCATTAACAGTATCTCCCCCCTCCCGTCTCCATTTTCTCCCCCCCACGTGCCTACTATCAGTATCTACCCCCCCACGTCCCCATGAACAGTATCTCCCCTGTCCCCATTAACAGTGTCTACCCCCTCACCGGCCGCATTAACAGTGTCTCCCCCCTCCCACGTCCCCATTAACAGTGTCTCCCCCTCTCCCCATTAACAGTATCTCCCCCCACCCCATTAACAGTAAGTCCTCCCCCATGTCCCCATTAACAGTATCACCCCCACGTCCCCATTAACAGTTTCTCCTCTCTCCCGTCCCCTTTGAAGGTATCCCCCCCCTCCTGCCCGCATTAACAGTATCTCCCCCGTCCCCATTAACAGTATCTCCCCCCCCCACGTCCCCATTAACAGTATCTCCTTCCCCCACATCCCCATTAACAGTATCTCCCCTGTCCCCATTAACAGTGTTTCCCCCTCCCACGTCCCCATTAACAGTGTCTCCCCCCCACGTGCCCATTAACAGTGTCTCCCCCTCCCCCGTCCCCATTAAGTATCGCCCACTCCCGCGTCCCCATTAACAGTGTCTCCCCCCACGTCCCCATTAACAGTATCTCACCCCCGCCCTCATTAACAATATCTCGCCCCCCCGTCCCCATCAACAGTATCTCCCCCCTCTCCGTCCGCATTAACAATATCTCCCGCCCATCCCCATTAACAGTATCTCCCACCCCACGTCCTCATTAACAGTATCTCCCCCCGTCCCCATTAACAGTATCTCCCCCTCCCCATTAACAGTATCTCCCCCCATCCACATTATCAGTATCTACCCCCTTCCCCCGTCCCCATTAACAGTATCTCCCCCCCGTCCCCATTAACAGTATCTCCCCCCATGCCCATTAACAGTATCTCCTCCCCACGTCCTCATTAACAGTATCTCCTCTCCACGTCCTCATTAACAGTATCTATCCCCCACGTCCTCATTAACAGTATCACCCCCACGTCCCCATTAACAGTAGCACCCCCACGTCCCCATTAACAGTAGCACCCCCAAGTCCCCATTAACAGTATCTCCCCCCTCCCCTGTCCCCATTAACAGTATCTCCCCCCCATGTCCTCATTAACAGTATCTCCCCCCTCCCCGTTCCCATTAACAGTATCTCCCCCGTCCCCATTAACTGTTTTTCCCTCCCCACGTTCCCATTAACAGTAACTCCCCCCACGACCCATTAACAGTATCTCCCCCTCCCCCGACCCCATTAACAGTATCTCCCCTCCCGTCCCCATTAACAGTATCTCCCCCCGTCCCCATTAACAGTATCTCCTCCCCACGTCCTCATTAACAGTATCTCCTCCCCACGTCCTCATTAACAGTATCTATCCCCCACGTCCTCATTAACAGTATCACCCCCACGTCCCCATTAACAGTATCATCCCCACGTCCCCATTAACAGTATCTCCCCCCTCCCCTGTCCCCATTAACAGTATCTCCCCCCCATGTCCTCATTAACAGTATCTCCCACCCATCCCCATTAACAGTATCTCCCCCCCTCCCCCGTTCCCATTAACAGTATCTCCCCCGTCCCCATTAACTGTTTTTCCCTCCCCACGTTCCCATTAACAGTATCTCCCCCCACGACCCATTAACAGTATCTCCCCCCGTCCCCATTAACAGTATCTCCCCCCCCCCACGTTCCCATTAACAGTATCTCCCCACCGTCACCATTAACAGTATCTCCCCCCGTCCCCATTAACAGTATCTCCCCCCTGTCCTCATTAACAGTATCTCCCACCCGTCCCCATGAACAGTATCTCCCCCTCCAACGACCCCATTAACAGCGTCTCCCCCCCACGTCCCCATTAACAGTATCTCCCCCCCCGTCCCCATTAACAGTATCTCCACCCCCCACATCCCCATTAACAGTACCTCCCCACCGCCCTCAATAACAGTATCTCCCCCCTGTCCCCATTATCAGTAGTTTCCCTTCACATCATTAACAGTATCTCCCCCCCCCCCAAGTCCCCATTAACAGTATCTCACCCCCCCCATCCCCAATAACAGTATCTCTCCCCTCCCCCGTCCCCATTAACAGTATCTCCCCCCACCCACGTCCTCATTAACAGTATCTCCCCCCCACGTGCCCATTAACAGTATCTCCCTCCCCACATCCCCATTAACAGTACCTCCCCACCGCCCTCAATAACAGTATCTCCCCCCTGTCCCCATTATCAGTAGTTTCCCCTCACGTCATTAACAGTATCTCCCCCCCCAAGTCCCCATTAACAGTATCTCACCCCCCCATCCCCAATAACAGTATCTCTCCCCTCCTCCGTCCCCATTAACAGTATCTCTCCCCTCCCCCGTCCCCATTAACAGTATCTCCCCCCTCCCACGTCCTCATTAACAGTATCTCCCCCCACGTGCCCATTAATAGTATCTCCCCCCCCCACGTCCCCATTAACAGTGTCTCCCCTCCCACGTCCCCATTAACAGTGTCTCCCCCTCCCACGTCCCCATTAACAGTGTCTCCACCCCTCCCACGTCCCCATTAACAGTGTCTCCACCCCTCCCACGCCCCCATTAACAGTGTCTCCCACCTTCCCACGTCCCCATTAACAGTGTCTCCCCCCCACCATGTCCCCATTAACAGTATCTCCCCCACATCCCTATTAACAGTATCTCCCCCCCCCCGTGCCCATTAACAGTATCTCTCCCCCGTTCCCATTAACAGTATCTCCCCCCTCCCCGTGCCCATTAACAGTATCTCCCCCCCATGTCCTCATTAACAGTATCACCCCCACGTCCCCATGAACAGTATTCCCCCACTCCCCCGTCCTCATTAACAGTATCTCCCTCCGTCCCCATTAACAGTATCTTCCCCCCCCACGTCCTCATTAACAGTATCTCACCCGTCCCCATTAACAGTATCTCCCCGCCCACGTCCCCATTAACAGTATCTCCCCCCACGACCCATTAACAGTATCTCCCCCTCCCCCATCCCCACTAACAGTATCTCCCCCAGTCCTCATTAACAGTATCTCCACCCCTGTCCCCATTAATAGTATCTCCCCACCTACGTCCCCATTAACAGTATCTCCCCCCTCCCCCGTCCCCATTAACATTCTCTCACCCCTCCCACGTCCCCATTAACAGTATCTCCCTCCCTCCCACGTCCCCATTAACAGTATCTACCCCCGTCCCCATTAACAGTATCTCCCCCTCCACGTCCCCATTAACAGTACCTCCCCACTGCCCTCATTAACAGTATCTCCCCCTTGTCCCCATTAACAGTAGTTCCCCCTCACGTCATTAACAGTATCTCCCCCCCCCCCAAGTCCCCATTAACAGTATCTCACCCCCCCCGTCCCCAATAACAGTATCTCCCCCCTTCCCCGTCCCCATTAACAGTATCTCCTCCCCTCCCACGTCCTCATTAACAGTATCTCCCCTCCCACGTCCCCATTAACAGTGTCTCCCACCCACGTTCCCATTAACAGTGTCTCCCCCTCCACGTCCCCATTAACTGTGTCTCCCCCTCCCACGTCCCCATTAACAGCGTCTCCCCCCTCCCTATCCCCATTAACAGTGTCTCCCCCCCACCCATGTCCCCATTAATAGTATCTCCCCCCCCCACGTCCCTATTAACAGTATTCCCCCCCGTACCCATTAACAGTATCTCCCCCTGCCCCGTCCCCATTAACAGTATCTCCCCCCTCTCCTTCCACATTAACAGTATCTCCCCCCCATGTCCTCATTAACAGTATCATCCCCATGTCCCCATGAACAGTATTCCCCCCTCCCCCATCCCCATTAACAGTATCTCCCCCCCCATGTCCTCATTAACAGTATCTCCCCCCCGTCCCCATTAACGGTATCTCCCCCCACAACCCATTAACAGTATCTCCCCCTCCCCCACCCCCATTAACAGTATCTCCCCCCCGTCCTCATTAACAGTATCTCCGTCCCCCGTCCCCATTAACAGTATCTCCGTCCCCATTAACAGTATCTCCCCCCTCCCCGTCCCCATCCCCATTAACATTTTCTCACCCCTCCCACGTCCCCATAACAGTATCTCCCCCCCACGCCCATTAACAGTATCTCCCCCCTTCCCACGTCCCCATTAACAGTATCTCCCCCCCACGTCCCCATTAACAGTATCTCCCCCCCCACGTCCCCATTAACAGTATCTCCCCCCCCACGACCCCATTAATAGTATCTTCCCCCGTCCCCATTAACAGTATCTCCCCCCCCACGTCCCCATTAACAGTACCTCCCCACCGCCCTCATTAACAGTATCTCCCCCCTGTCCCCATTAACAGTATCTCACCCCCTGTCCCCAATAACTGTATCTCCACCCTTCCGCGTCCCCATTAACAGTATCTCCCTCCCTCCCACGTCCCCATTAACAGTATCTTCCCCCTGTCCCCATTAACAGTATCTCCCCCCCCACGTCCCCATTAACAGTACCTCGCCACCGCCCTCATTAACAGTATCTCCCCCCTGTCCCCATTAACAGTAGTTCCCCCTCACGTCATTAACAGTATCTCCCCCCTCCCACGACCCCATTAACAGTATCTCTCGCCCCCCCCACGTCCCCATTAACAGTATCTCCCCCCGTCCCCATTAACAGTATCTCCCCCCGTCCCCATTAAAAGTATCTCCGAAGGGATCCAAGATGGCGGCGACCCAGCAATTCTGAGTCTATAGTGCTCTTCCCAAGACTTGGGTAAAGTGGGTCACCCACCCCCACCACACTCACCAAATCATTCATAATTGCTGCTTAATTTAATTAGTTGCTTAGTATTACATTTAAACAGTCTAATATTTAGTAAAAATGACCAAAAGGAAGGGACCCCGCAGCTCTCAGCAAGCAGGAACCCCTCCCCCACCCTCTCCAGCTGCAGCTGAGGCGTCCACAGCCGCCCCGGGGGACTTACCTACAGTGACAAGCCTTGTGGAGATGATCTCCAAGCTGGATGCGAAGATGTGGGCGGCACGGTGGCACAGTGGTTAGCACTGCTGCCTCACAGCGCCAGAGACCCGGGTTCAATTCCCGCCTCAGGCGACTGACTGTGTGGAGTTTGCACGTTCTCCCCGTGTCTGCGTGGGTTTCCTCCGGGTGCTCCGGTTTCCTCCCACAGTTCAAAGATGTGCAGGTCAGGTGAATTGGCCATGCTAAATTGTCCATAGTGTTAGGTAAGGGGTAAATGTAGGGGTATGGGTGGGTTACGCTTCGGCGGGGCGGTGTGGACTTGTTGGGCCGAAGGGCCTGTTTCCATACTGTAAGTAATCTAATCTAATCTAATCGACGCTTTTATCGAGGAGTTCCGAAGTCGATGGGACACACTCTCGGCCGCGCTGCATAAGCACGACTGAGACATCCAGGAAATCGAGCGCCGAGTCAGAGGGGCGGAGCTAAAGGCCGCGACCTCCGAAACTACAGCGCAATCGGCCGTGGATCAGGTCCTCGATAATCGAGGTCGTCGAAAAAATATTCGTTTGCTGGGCCTTCCCGAACGGGAAGAGGAAGGCCAGCTTACAGCGTTTCTTGAACAGTGGCTGCCACAGCTTTTAAATCTGGAGGCTGGATCAGGCCAGGTAAAGGTAGAATGGGCCTACCGGGTCGTAATACGCGGGCCCGACTCGAACCAGCGCCCACACCTGGTCCTGTTCCGGCTGCAGAGCTACAAGGAGAGGCAGATACTCCTAGAAGCCTCTAGAAATCTTGGAAAAGACCCCCAAGCCATGATCTATAAAGGATCCAAGATCATGTTATTCCAGGACTTTTCCCCAGTTCTGGTCTGAAAGAGGAAGGCATTCGATGAGGCGAAGAAGCGTTTAAGGGACTTAAATATTCAGTTTTCCTTACGCTACCCAGCGATGTTACGCTTTAACCATGAAGGATCCGTGTATAACTTCGGATCACCAGAAAAGGCTAAGGAATTCTTGGACTCTCTTAGATAAACTGTAAGACATAATGGATGTTGGTTTGCCTTTCCCCCCGCTTTGGTTTGTATCCCCCCTTTTTTTTTTCTTACTTTACTATTTAATATTATCATGGGGGGTGGGGAGAGGGATTTGATTTTCTTCCCCCCCCCCCCCCCCCCCTTGGGGTTGTTTTCTTTTAGTATTTATGTATATATGTGGGTATGTGTGTATATCTGTGTAAATATATATATATGTACGTATATATATATATAAAAGCTGGGGGGGGTTGGTTAATGTTGGTGGGATTTTACCTCTATCTTTAGGAGCGGGGTTGTTTCTCCCTTGTTATTTTGTATTATTATATTTAATTATTATTTGTTGAGATTGTAATTTTATAGTTATATGTTTATATATGGTATTAACATTACCAAATATATCCAGGTGTTGGTGTGGGTGGGGGTAGGGTGCTCACTGTTAACTCTAGCTTTGTATTATATCTGAATTCTCCTCATTTTATTGAGGAGTGCCTGGGTCAAGGGTGGGGCATTGGTTGGGAGAGGATATGATGGACTTTTGGAGAGGAAGTGACACCCCCTGGGAACAAGGGGGAAATTCTCCACTTAGATACGTTTTATATTTTTTTTATTTAGAAATAGTTTTTTATTATATTGTTGTGAGTGTATTAGAGAGCCTTTATTTTTGGAAATTTTATATCCTCTATGCTCGGGATGTTCTGGATAGGATTTCCCCTCCCGAGGGGTCTCGGATTTGCCCAGATGATTATGGTTGATCAGTCGGTTAAGTGGTGCACCTGGAATGTCAAGGGGAGTAATTCGCCAGTCAAAAGGAAGAAAATATTATCAAATCTTAAGAAAGAAAGAGTTGATATAGCTCTCCTACAGGAGACACACCTGTCGGATAAAGAACACTTGAAATTACGATAGGGTGGATTTGATCAGGCCTTTTTTTCTTCTTTTAGCTCAAAAAGCAGAGGAGTTGTTATTCTTGTTCGGAAGAATTTCCCTTTCAAAATCTTAAATCAGATAAAAGACGAATCTGGACGATATATTTTGATTAAAGCTCTTATAAATGGAGAGGAATATGGGATTTTAAATTTGTACTGCCCCCCGGCACACCCCTTTAAATTTATAACAGAAGCCTTTTCAAAACTGATGGCTTTTGGTGCCCGTCATATAATTATAGGGGGAGACTTTAATTGTATTATGGATCCGGAAATAGATAGGATTCCCAAGAGTACTGCAGGAGTATCTCCCAGATCTAGACAATTGGTGGATCTGAACAAATAATTAGGATTAGTAGATGTATGGAGATGTCTTCATCCACAGGGCAGAGATTTTTCTTTCTACTCCAATCCACATAAATGTCATACCAGAATTGATATGTTTTTTGCCCCCTCGATTTTTTTAAATTCCATATCATCCTGTAAAATAGGTAGTATAGCAATTTCCGACCACGCTGCTGTATATATGGAAACTAAGGCGGGGAACAATGGGACATCCCCTCGGCATTGGCGTATGGACCCCTTCCTAATGAAAGATAGTGAATTTGTAAAGTACTTCTCTCAAGAATTTAAAACTTTTTTAGAAATTAATTCAGGTACAGCTAGCAACCCATCAATGATGTGGGAGACCATCAAAGCTTACACGCGAGGTTTGATCATCTCCTACTCAGCGACCCAGAAAAAAATTGAAGGGAGAACAACAGCATCTGCTTGAAGCTCGCTTAAAAGCAGCTGAAACAGCACACACTGATAGACCTTCTATTATTAAATTGCAAAGGATTACGGCTCTTAGGACAGCTCTAAACACTACGCTTACTCAAACGGCTAAGAGGGAAATATTATTTGCAAAACAAAGGTTATATGAATATGGCGACAAACCGGGTAGATACTTAGCATTTCTTGCAAAGAAAAAAAAAGGCCCCTCAGACTATTACATCTATCAAGGAAAGTACGGGTATTTTGACTCATGATCATAAAAAGATTAATGCGATCTTTAGAGAATTTAGTTATATAAATCGCAGGATTGTGAAGATAGGACTAGGAGGATGCAGTCATTTTTTTTTAAATTTGACCTTTCCGGGCCTAACTCTGGAACAGGTATCGGTCCTAAATGCTCCTCTAACAGTCCAAGAAATACTTGATGCAATTAGGCAACTTCAAAGCGGTAAGGCACCGGGCCCAGATGGTTTTCAAACTGAATTCTATAAAGAATTTACAGAAATATTGGCTGGTCCACTTATGGACATGTATAACTATGCATATAGTCAGGGCTGTCTCCCGCATTTGCTGAAAGAGGCAAATATCTCTCTTATCCTTAAAAAAGGAGAGGATCCAGAAGATTGTACGTCATACAGACCAATATCCTTGCTAAATGTAGATTTTAAAATCCTTTCTAAAACGTTAGCATTGAGACTAGGAAGGGTACTGCCACATATTATAAAGGAGGATCAGACGGAGTTTATTAAGGGCCGTAGATCATCCAATAATATTAGAAGGGTTTTGAATATGATTCAAGCCTGTCACCAGGGAAAGATACCAGGAGTAGTAGTTTCATTAGACGTGGAAAAGGCATTTGATAGGGTTGAATGGTCATATTTGTTTTACACATTGGAAAGGTTTGGCGTTGGACAGGTGTTTACCAAATGGGTCTCAACATTGTATAGTGATCCCAAAGCAGTTGTGGTTACCAATGGATTAGGTTCGGATAGCTTCAGTGTGGGTAGGGGCTGCCGTCAGGTATGTCCTCTCTCGCCATTGTTATTTACGCTAATAATTGAACCACTAGCAGAAGCTATACGAGCTGATCCTAATATAATGGCCCCGAGGATTGGTACAGGTAAACATAAAATTACCCTTTATGCAGATGATGTTCTTCTATTCCTCAGTAATCCTCTGATGTCCGTACCTCGCCTAATCCAAGTTATTAATACATTTAGCACATTCTCAGGCTATAAAATTAATTTTTCAAAATCGGAGGCTATGCCAATGGGTGGCCTTGCTATGATACCCCACTTAGTGGACAGATCCCTTTTTCCCTTTCATTGGTCCCTGGAGGGCTTCTTATATTTAGGCATTTTTATTACTCTAGCATTTGGTCAGTTGTATAAGGCTAATTTTGTGCATTTACTGGAAAGGATAAGGCAGGGCCTCCAGCGATGGGGAGACCTTCCAATTTCCTGGTTGGGTAGAATAGCACTAATTAAAATGAATGTCCTGCCCCGTCTCCTATATCCTATGAGAATGCTTCCGGTGATGCTGCCGAGGATGGCTTTATGTAAATTATACGGCTGGCTGGGTTCCTTTATCTGGAATCATAGGCGGCCTCTCATTAAGCTGAAGAAGCTACAGCTTCCACAGACAAGGGGAGGATTGGACTTCCCAGATTTTAGGAAATATCAGTTAAGTTCCCTATTAAGTTACATAGCTGATTGGGTCTTGTCTGATCCACAATCAATCTGGTTGGACATCGAGGCCTCTCAAGTAAAATACCCACTTATTAACCTTTTATTTTCAGACAAGAGGAAAATCATTACAGATCACTGTAAAAATTCTATAATACTAAACACAATTAAGGCTTGGAATATAATGCGGCAAAATGAGGGTAATTCAGGATAGTGGGAGCATGGGGATTCCAACCGGGATTTACAGATGCCACTTTTAAACTCTGGAGATCCAGGGGTATCTCATGTCTAGGGGACCTATTTAAAGATGGGGTCCTGATGTCTTTTGAACAGCTGCGTCAGAAATTCGGATTACCTAATGGAGACCTCTTTCGATACTTCCAAATTCGAGACTATATACAGAGGACGACTACGTTATTAGATAGTCTTTATTAGATAGTCGTTATTAGATAGAGAATGTAGTGTCCTACGACCAGTGGGGGTATCTTCCGTCAGTACTATTGATCATTTACTACATGATGAAGTATCGGGAGATATGGATAATCTGCTTAAAACATGGGATCAGGATTTGGGACGAGAAATCTCTATAGAAACATGGAATGATATTTGGGAAAACGCTAGAAGAATTACTATCTGTAACAGAACCCAGGCTACCCAGCTGAAGATACTTCATAGGGGCCATATAGCACCGGTTCGATTGGCAAAATTTAAGGCAGGAGCATCTCCAATGTGTCCTAAATGCAAAATAGAGGTGGGCACTCTTGTACATTGCTTATGGACCTGTTATAAGGTCCGTAGATATTGGACTAAAGTAGCAAGTACCCTGACAGAAATTTTAGGAATGGAAATTAAAGTGGACCCTGTATCTCTCCTTTTGGGCTTTTCGAACTTTCCCTCCCTGGACATGTACGGGAAGAGACTATTTTCTATTCTCTCTTTCTGTGCAAGGAAAAATATTTTGGTGAACTGTGCGGCTGAGGGCCCCTCTGGACTTTCAAATTGGCACAGATTAATTATGGAATGTATTCCCCTTGACTTCCTTACAAATATGGTGCACCGAAAGACCGAATTATTTTATAAAATATGGCAGCCCTTCATGAATTACATAAATACAGATATTTTGGCTATCCTAACAAGGGCTTTTATTTAATTGAGATTACAAACCTGGCTGGTCCAGGGCCCCTTAGGAGAGGAATCCCGCACGAATACGGGTTTTATTACATTTGATGTTAACACATTCCGAGCATGTAAGAGACTTAAATATACACTCTGGTTAGTTGTAGGCTAGATTAGTAGTTGAGTTTTGTTTTTTTTTTCTTTTTCGGTATTTTTTTCTTTTGTTAAATTTTGGCTATTGTATATTTGATTTAATTGTATATCAATGTTTGTATTTGAGAGTTTTGTTTATTTTTGTAAACTTGTAAAAATGTTAAATTTCTAATAAAAATATCTATAAAAAAAGTATCTCCCCCACGTCCCCATTAACAGTGTCTCCCCCTCCCACGTCCCCATTAACAGTGTCTTCCCCCCTCCCACGTCCCCATTAACAGTATCTCGCCCCCGCCCACATTAACAATATCTCACCCCCCCGTCCACATTAACAGTATCTCGCCCCCTACGTCCCCATTAACAGTATCTCCCCTGTCCCCGGGCCCCATTAACAGTATCTCCCTCCCCACTTCCTCATTAATGGTATCTCCCCCCACGTCCCCATTAACAGTGTCTCCCCCCTCCCCGTCCGCATTAACAGTATCTCCCCCTACCCCGTCCCCATTAACAGTATCTCCCCCCCACGTCCTCATTAACAGTATCTCCCCCCCCACGTCCTCATTAACAGTATCCCCCCCAGTGCCCATTAACAGTATCTCTCCCCCCACTTTCTCATTAATGGTATCTCCCCCCACGTCCCCATTAACAATATCTCCCCCCTCCCCCGTCTGCATTAACAGTATCTCCCCCCTCCCCATTAACAGTATCTCCCCCCACCATGTCCCCATTAACAGTATCTCCCCCCCACGTCCCCATTAACAGTATCTCCCCCCTCCCTCGTCCCCATTAACAGTATCTCCCCCCTCTCCGTCCCCATTAACAGTATCTCCCCCCCGTCCCCATTAACAGTATCTCCCCCCCCATGTCCTCATTAACAATATCTCCCCCCGTCCCCATTAATAGTATCTCCCCCGTCCCCATTAACAGTATCTCCCCCCACTACGTCCCGATTAACAGTATCTCCACCCCCACGTCCCCATTAACAGTATCTTCCCCCCCGTCCCCATTAACAGTATCTCCCCCCCAAGTCCCCATTAATAGTATCTCCCCCCCACGTCCCCATTAACAGTATCTCCCCCCCACGTCCCCATTAACAGTATCTCCCCCCCACGTCCCCATTAACAGTATCTCCCCCCCGTCCCCATTAACAGTATCTCCCCCCCATACATCCCCATTAACAGTATCTCCCCCCCTACGTCCGCATTAACAGTATCTCCCCCCCTACGTCCGCATTAACAGTATCCCCCACCCCACGTCCCCATTAACAGTATCTCCCACTCCACGTCCCCATTAACAGTATCTTCCACCCCACGTCCCCATTAACAGTATCTTCCACCCCACGTCCCCATTAACAGTATCTCCCCCTTCCCTGTCCCCATTAACAGTATCTCCCACCCCCCCGTCCCCATTAACAGTATCTCCCCCCACCCCATCCCCATTAAGAGTATCCCCCCCCCGACCCCATTAACAATATCTCCCCCCTCCCCATTAACAGTATCTCCCCCCCCACGGCCCCATAACAGTATCCCCCCCTTCCCTGTCCCCATTAACAGTATCTCCCCCCCACGTCCCCATTAACAGTATCTCCCCCGGGTCTCCATGTTTCTCTCTCTCACCGAGTTCACTACCGCCCGGTTCCAACACAAACACAGACACAAATAAACCATCCGCAGGTAAAGTGTAACCGGGGGAGGGGGGTCACATACCGGCTTCTCCGCGCGCGGGGGGAGAGTCCGGGCCCGGGGTCTGAGGGAAACCGCCAGCACCGCCGCCATGTTCACTCACAGGGGGGGGGAGGGGCTCTCCCAGACCCGGACCCGGACCCGGACCCGGACCCAATCCCAGACCCAGACCCAGACCCACTCCCAGACCCATTCCCAGACCCAGACCCAGACCCAGACCCACTCCCAGTCCCAGACCCACTCCCAGACCCAGACCCACTCCCAGACCCAGACCCACTCCCAGTCCCAGACCCACTCCCAGACCCAGACCCACTCCCAGACCCAGACCCACTCCCAGACCCAGACCCACTCCCAGTCCCAGACCCACTCCCAGACCCAGACCCACTCCCAGTCCCAGACCCACTCCCAGTCCCAGACCCACTCCCAGACCCAGACCCAATCCCAGTCCCAGACCCACTCCCACTCCCAGACCCAGACCCAGACCCACTCCCAGACCCAGACCCAGACCCAGACCCAGACCCACTCCCAGACCCAGACCCAGACCCAGTCCCAGACCCAGACCCAGACCCAGACCCAGACCCAGACCCAGACCCACTCCCAGACCCAGACCCACTCCCAGACCCAGACCCAGACCCACTCCCAGACCCAGACCCACTCCCAGACCCAGACCCAATCCCAGACCCAGACCCAGACCCAGACCCACTCCCAGACCCAGACCCACTCCCAGACCCAGACCCAGACCCAGTCCCAGACCCAGACCCACTCCCAGACCCAGACCCACTCCCAGACCCAGACCCACTCCCAGACCCAGACCCAGACCCACTCCCAGACCCAGACCCAATCCCAGACCCAGACCCACTCCCAGACCCCGACCCACTCCCAGACCCAGACCCACTCCCAGACCCAGACCCAATCCCAGACCCAGACCCAGACCCACTCCCAGACCCAGACCCACTCCCAGACCCAGACCCACTCCCAGACCCACTCCCAATCCCAGACCCACTCCCAGACCCAGACCCAATCCCAGACCCAGACCCACTCCCAGACCCACTCCCAGACCCAGACCCAGACCCAATCCCAGACCCAAACCCAGACACAATCCCAGACCCACTCCCAGACCCAGACCCAATCCCAGACCCAGACCCAATCCCAGACCCAGACCCACTCCCACTCCCAGACCCAATCCCAGTCCCAGACCCACTCCCACTCCCAGACCCACTCCCAGACACAGTCCCAGTCCCAGACCCAGACCCAGACCCAGACCCAGACCCACTCCCAATCCCAATCCCAATCCCAGACCCAGACCCACTCCCAGACCCACTTCCAGACCCAGACCCACTTCCAGACCCAGACCCACTCCCAGACCCAGACCCACTCCCAGTCCCAGACCCACTCCCAGACCCAGACCCAGACCCACTCCCAGTCCCAGACCCACTCCCAGACCCAGACCCAGACCCAGTCCCAGACCCAGACCCAGACCCAGACCCACTCCCGGACCCAGACCCAGACCCACTCCCACTCCCAATCCCAGATCCACTCCCAATACCAGACCCAGTTCCAGACCCACTCCCAGACCCACTCCCAGTCCCAATCCCAGACCCACTCCCAATCCGAGACCCACTCCCATGCCCATTTCCCAGACCCACTCCCAGTCCCACTCCCAATCCCAGACCCACTCCCAGTCCCAGACCCAGACCCACTCCCAGACCCAGACCCACTCCCAGACCCAGACCCACTCCCAGACCCAGACCCACTCCCAGACCCAGACCCAATCCCAGACCCAGACCCACTCCCAGACCCAGACCCAATCCCAGACCCCGACCCAATCCCAGACCCAGACCCACTCCCACTCCCAGACCCAATCCCAGTCCCAGACCCACTCCCACTCCCAGACCCACTCCCAGACACAGTCCCAGTCCCAGACCCAGACCCAGACCCAGACCCACTCCCAATCCCAATCCCAATCCCATTCCCAATCCCAATCCCAGACCCAGACCCACTCCCAGACCCAGTCCCAGACCCAGACCCACTTCCAGACCCAGACCCACTCCCAGACCCAGACCCACTCCCAGACCCAGACCCACTCCCAGTCCCAGACCCACTCCCAGACCCAGACCCAGACCCAGACCCAGACCCAGACCCACTCCCGGACCCAGACCCAGACCCACTCCCACTCCCAATCCCAGATCCACTCCCAATACCAGACCCAGTCCCAGACCCACTCCCAGACCCACTCCCAGTCCCAATCCCAGACCCACTCCCAATCCGAGACCCACTCCCATGCCCATTTCCCAGACCCACTCCCAGTCCCACTCCCAATCCCAGACCCACTCCCAGTCCCAGACCCAGACCCACTCCCAGACCCAGACCCACTCCCAGACCCAGACCCAGACCCACTCCCAGACCCAGACCCACTCCCAGACCCAGACCCAATCCCAGACCCAGACCCACTCCCAGACCCAGACCCAATCCCAGACCCAGACCCAGACCCACTCCCAGACCCAGACCCACTCCCAGACCCAGACCCACTCCCAGACCCACTCCCAATCCCAGACCCACTCCCAGACCCAATCCCAGACCCAGACCCACTCCCACTCCCAGACCCAATCCCAGTCCCAGACCCACTCCCACTCCCAGACCCACTCCCAGACACAGTCCCAGACCCAGACCCAGTCCCAATCCCAATCCCAATCCCATTCCCATTCCCAATCCCAATCCCAGACCCAGACCCAGTCCCAGACCCAGACCCACTTCCAGACCCAGACCCACTCCCAGTCCCAGATCCACTCCCAGTCCCAGACCCACTCCCAGACCCAGACCCAGACCCACTCCCAGTCCCAGACCCACTCCCAGACCCAGACCCAGACCCAGTCCCAGACCCAGACCCAGACCCACTCCCGGACCCAGACCCAGACCCACTCCCACTCCCAATCCCAGATCCACTCCCAATACCAGACCCAGTCCCAGACCCACTCCCAGTCCCAGTCCCACTCCCAATCCAAGACCCACTCCCAGTCCCAATCCCAGACCCA
Source organism: Chiloscyllium plagiosum (assembly GCF_037043375.1). NCBI lineage: Eukaryota > Metazoa > Chordata > Chondrichthyes > Orectolobiformes > Hemiscylliidae > Chiloscyllium > Chiloscyllium plagiosum. The sequence continues at coordinate 3,227,205 of NW_028270141.1, read as the reverse complement.
CTCCCAATCCGAGACCCACTCCCGCCCATTTCCCAGACCCACTCCCAGTCCCACTCCCAATCCCAGACCCACTCCCAGTACCAGACCCAGACCCACTCCCAATCCCAGACCCACTCCCAATCCCATTCCCAGTCCCAATCCCAGATCCACTCCCGATCCCAGACCCAGACCCTTGCCAATCCCAGACCCACTCCACTCCCAATCCCAGACCCACTCCCAATCCCAATCCCAGACCCACTCCCAGACCCACTCCCACTCCCAATCCCAGACCCACTCCCAATCCAAGACCCACTCCCACTCCCAATCCCAGACCCACTCCCAATCCCAGACCCACTCCCAATCCCAGACCTACTCCCAATCCCAGTCCCAGACCCACTCCCAATCCCAGACCCACTCCCAATCCCAGTCCCAGACCCACTCCCAATCTGAGACCCACTTCCAATCCCAGACCCACTCCCACTCCCAATACCAGACCCACTCCCAACCCCAATCCCAGACCCACTCCCAATCCCAGACCCTCTTCCAATCCCACTCCCACTCACAATCCCAGACCCACTCCCAATCCGTCCCAGACCCACTCCCAATCTGAGACCCACTTCCAATCCCAGACCCACTCCCAATACCAGACCCACTCCCAACCCCAATCCCAGACCCACTCCCAATCCCAGACCCACTTCCAATCCCACTCCCACACCCACTCCCAATCCCAGACCCACTCCCACTTCCAATTCCAGACCCACTCCCAATCCCAGACCCACTCCCACTCCCAATCCCAGACCCACTCCCAATCCCAGACCCACTCCCACTCCCAATCCCAGATCCACTCCCAATCCCAGTCCCAGACCCACTCCCAATCCGAGACCCACTTCCAATCCCAGACCCACTCCTACTCCCAATACCAGACCCACGACCAACCCCAATCCCAGACCCACTCCCAATCCCAAACCCAATCCCAATCCCAGAACCACTCCCAATCCCAGGCCCACCCCCAATCCCAGACCCACTCCCAATCTCAGACCCACTCCCAATCCCAGACCCACTCCCAATCCCAGTCCCAGACCCACTCCCAATCCCAGAACCACTCCCAATCCCAGTCCAGTCCCACTCCCAATCCACTCCCAGACCCACTCCCAGACCCAGACCCGGACCCAGACCCAGACCCAGACCCAGACCCAGACCCACTCCCAGACCCACTCCCAGACCCAGACCCACTCCCAGACCCAGACCCACTCCCAGACCCACTCCCAGACCCAGACCCAGACCTACTCCCAGACCCAGACCCAATCCCAGACCCAGACCCAAACCCACTCCCAGACCCAATCCCAGACCCAGACCCAGACCCACTCCCAGACCCAGACCCAGACCCAGACCCACTCCCAGACCCACTCCCAGACCCAGACCCAGACCCACTCCCAGACCCAGACCCAGACCCAGACCAACTCCCAGACCCAGACCCAGACCCACTCCCAGACCCACTCCCAGACCCAGACCCAGACCCACTCCCAGACCCACTCCCAGACCCAGACCCAGACCCACTCCCAGACCCACTCCCAGACCCAGACCCAAACCCACTCCCAGACCCAGACCCACTCCCAGACCCAGACCCACTCCCAGACCCACTCCCAGACCCAGACCCAGACCCAGACCCAAACCCACTCCCAGACCCAGACCCAGATCCACTCCCAGACCCACTCCCAGACCCAGACCTAAACCCACTCCCAGACCCAGACCCAGACCCACTCCCAGACCCAGACCCAGACCCAGACCCACTCCCAGACCCAGACCCAGACCCACTCCCAGACCCAGACCCAATCCCAGACCCAGACCCACTCCCAGACCCAGACCCAGACCCAATCCCAGACCCAGACCCACTCCCAGACCCAGACCCACTCCCAGACCCAGACCCAATCCCAGACCCAAACCCACTCCCAGACCCAGGCCCAGACCCAGACCCACTCCCAGACCCAGACCCAGACCCACTCCCAGACCCACTCCCAGACCCAGACCCACTCCCAGACCCAGACCCAATCCCAGACCCAGACCCACTCCCAGACCCAATCCCAGACCCAGACCCAGACCCACACCCAGACCCAGACCCACTCCCAGACCCAGACCCAGTTCCAGACCCAGACCCAGACCCAATCCCAGACCCAGACCCACTCCCAGACCCAGACCCACTCCCAGACCCAGAACCACTCCCAGACCCAGACCCAGACCCACTCCCAGACCCAGACCCACTCCCAGACCCAGTCCCAGACCCACTCCCAGACCCAGACCCACTCCCACTCCCAGACCCAGACCCAGACCCACTCCCAGACCCAGACCCAGACCCAATCCCAGACCCAGACCCAGACCCAGACCCACTCCCAACCCAGACCCACTCCCAGACCCATTCCCAGACCCAGACCCAGACCCAGACCCAGTCCCAGACCCACTCCCAGACCCAGACCCAATCCCAGTCCCAGACCCACTCCCAGACCCAGACCCACTCCCAGACCCAGACCCACTCCCACTCCCAGACCCAGACCCAGACCCACTCCCAGACCCAGACCCAATCCCAGACCCAGACCCAGACCCAGACCCAGACCCACTCCCAGACCCAGACCCACTCCCAGACCCAGACCCAGTCCCAGACCCAGTCCCAGACCCAGACCCAGACCCAGTCCCAGACCCAGACCCAGACCCACTCCCAGACCCAGACCCACTCCCAGACCCAGACCCACTCCCAGACCCAGACCCAGACCCACTCCCAGACCCAGACCCACTCCCAGACCCAGACCCACTCCCAGACCCAGACCCAATCCCAGACCCAGACCCACTCCCAGACCCCGACCCACTCCCAGACCCAGACCCAGACCCACTCCCAGACCCAGACCCACTCCCAGACCCAGACCCAATCCCAGACCCAGACCCAGACCCACTCCCAGACCCAGACCCACTCCCAGACCCAGACCCACTCCCAGACCCACTCCCAATCCCAGACCCACTCCCAGACCCAGACCCAATCCCAGACCCAGACCCACTCCCAGACCCACTCCCAGACCCAGACCCAGACCCAATCCCAGACCCAAACCCAGACACAATCCCAGACCCACTCCCAGACCCAGACCCAATCCCAGACCCAGACCCAATCCCAGACCCAGACCCACTCCCACTCCCAGACCCAATCCCAGTCCCAGACCCACTCCCACTCCCAGACCCACTCCCAGACACAGTCCCAGTCCCAGACCCAGACCCAGACCCAGACCCAGACCCACTCCCAATCCCAATCCCAATCCCATTCCCAATCCCAATCCCAGACCCAGACCCACTCCCAGACCCACTTCCAGACCCAGACCCACTTCCAGACCCAGACCCACTCCCAGACCCAGACCCAGTCCCAGTCCCAGACCCACTCCCAGACCCAGACCCAGACCCACTCCCAGTCCCAGACCCACTCCCAGACCCAGACCCAGACCCACTCCCGGACCCAGACCCAGACCCACTCCCACTCCCAATCCCAGATCCACTCCCAATACCAGACCCAGTCCCAGACCCACTCCCAGACCCACTCCCAGTCCCAATCCCAGACCCACTCCCAATCCGAGACCCACTCCCATGCCCATTTCCCAGACCCACTCCCAGTCCCACTCCCAATCCCAGACCCACTCCCAGTCCCAGACCCAGACCCACTCCCAGACCCAGACCCACTCCCAGACCCAGACCCAGACCCACTCCCAGACCCAGACCCACTCCCAGACCCAGACCCACTCCCAGACCCAGACCCACTCCCAGACCCAGACCCAATCCCAGACCCCGACCCAATCCCAGACCCAGACCCACTCCCACTCCCAGACCCAATCCCAGTCCCAGACCCACTCCCACTCCCAGACCCACTCCCAGACACAGTCCCAGACCCAGACCCAGACCCAGACCCACTCCCAATCCCAATCCCATTCCCAATCCCAATCCCAGACCCAGACCCACTCCCAGACCCAGTCCCAGACCCAGACCCACTTCCAGACCCAGACCCACTCCCAGACCCAGACCCACTCCCAGACCCAGACCCACTCCCAGTCCCAGACCCACTCCCAGACCCAGACCCAGACCCAGTCCCAGACCCAGACCCAGACCCAGACCCACTCCCGGACCCAGACCCAGACCCACTCCCACTCCCAATCCCAGATCCACTCCCAATACCAGACCCAGTCCCAGACCCACTCCCAGACCCACTCCCAGTCCCAATCCCAGACCCACTCCCAATCCGAGACCCACTCCCATGCCCATTTCCCAGACCCACTCCCAGTCCCACTCCCAATCCCAGACCCACTCCCAGACCCACTCCCAGACCCAGACCCACTCCCAGACCCAGACCCAGACCCACTCCCAGACCCAGACCCACTCCCAGACCCAGACCCAATCCCAGACCCAGACCCACTCCCAGACCCAGACCCAATCCCAGACCCAGACCCAGACCCACTCCCAGACCCAGACCCACTCCCAGACCCAGACCCACTCCCAGACCCACTCCCAATCCCAGACCCACTCCCAGACCCAGACCCAATCCCAGACCCAGACCCACTCCCAGACCCACTCCCAGACCCAGACCCAGACCCAATCCCAGACCCAAACCCAGACCCAGACCCAATCCCAGACCCAGACCCACTCCCACTCCCAGACCCAATCCCAGTCCCAGACCCACTCCCACTCCCAGACCCACTCCCAGACACAGTCCCAGTCCCAGACCCAGACCCAGACCCAGACCCACTCCCAATCCCAATCCCAATCCCATTCCCATTCCCAATCCCAATCCCAGACCCAGACCCAGTCCCAGACCCAGACCCACTTCCAGACCCAGACCCACTCCCAGACCCAGACCCACTCCCAGTCCCAGACCCACTCCCAGACCCAGACCCAGACCCACTCCCAGTCCCAGACCCAGACCCAGACCCAGTCCCAGACCCAGACCCAGACCCACTCCCGGACCCAGACCCACTCCCACTCCCAATCCCAGATCCACTCCCAATACCAGACCCAGTCCCAGACCCACTCCCAGTCCCAGTCCCACTCCCAATCCAAGACCCACTGCCAGTCCCAATCCCAGACCCACTCCCAATCCGAGACCCACTCCCGCCCATTTCCCAGACCCACTCCCAGTCCCACTCCCAATCCCAGACCCACTCCCAGTCCCAGACCCAGACCCACTCCCAATCCCAGACCCACTCCCAATCCCATTCCCAGTCCCAATCCCAGATCCACTCCCGATCCCAGACCCAGACCCTTGCCAATCCCAGACCCACTCCACTCCCAATCCCAGACCCACTCCCAATCCCAATCCCAGACCCACTCCCAGACCCACTCCCACTCCCAATCCCAGACCCACTCCCAATCCAAGACCCACTCCCACTCCCAATCCCAGACCCACTCCCAATCCCAGACCCACTCCCAATCCCAGACCTACTCCCAATCCCAGTCCCAGACCCACTCCCAATCCCAGACCCACTCCCAATCCCAGTCCCAGACCCACTCCCAATCTGAGACCCACTTCCAATCCCAGACCCACTCCCACTCCCAATACCAGACCCACTCCCAACCCCAATCCCAGACCCACTCCCAATCCCAGACCCTCTTCCAATCCCACTCCCACTCACAATCCCAGACCCACTCCCAATCCGTCCCAGACCCACTCCCAATCTGAGACCCACTTCCAATCCCAGACCCACTCCCAATACCAGACCCACTCCCAGCCCCAATCCCAGACCCACTCCCAATCCCAGACCCACTTCCAATCCCACTCCCACACCCACTCCCAATCCCAGACCCACTCCCACTTCCAATTCCAGACCCACTCCCAATCCCAGACCCACTCCCACTCCCAATCCCAGACCCACTCCCAATCCCAGACCCACTCCCACTCCCAATCCCAGATCCACTCCCAATCCCAGTCCCAGACCCACTCCCAATCCGAGACCCACTTCCAATCCCAGACCCACTCCCACTCCCAATACCAGACCCACGCCCAACCCCAATCCCAGACCCACTCCCAATCCCAAACCCAATCCCAATCCCAGACCCACTCCCAATCCCAGGCCCACCCCCAATCCCAGACCCACTCCCAATCTCAGACCCACTCCCAATCCCAGACCCACTCCCAATCCCAGTCCCAGACCCACTCCCAATCCCAGAACCACTCCCAATCCCAGTCCAGTCCCACTCCCAATCCAATCCCAGTCCCACTCCCAATCCCAGACCCACTCCCAAACCTAGTCCAGTCCCAATCCCACTCCCAATCCCAGTCTAGTCCCAATCCCACTCCCAATCCTGTCCAGTCCAGTCAAAATCCCACTCCCAATCCCACTCCCAATCCCAGTCCAGTCCCAATCCAATCCCACTCCCAGTCCCAATCCAATCCCACTCCCAATCCCACTCCCAATCCTAATCCAGTCCCAATCCAATCCCAATCCCAGTCCAGTCCCAATCCAGTCCCAATGCAATCCCACTCCCAATCCCAGTCCAGTCCCAATCCAATCCCACTCCCAATCCTAGTCCCAATCCAATCCCAGTCTCAATCCCAGTCCCAATCCAATCCCACTCCCAATCCAGTCCCAACCCAATCCCAATTCCACTCCCAATCTCAATCCGAGTCCCAATCCAATTCCAATCCCACTCCAATCCAATTCCAATCCCACTCCAGTCCCAGTCTCAATCCCAGTTCCATTCACCTCCCAATCAATCCCACTCCCAGTCCCAGTCTAAAACTCAATCCTAGTCCCATTCCAGTGCCAAGCCAATCCCAGTCCCAGTCCCAATCCAATCCCACTCCCAGTCTCAATCCCAGTCCCATTCAAATCCCACTCCAGTCCCAGTCTCAATCCTAGTCCCATTCCACTCCCAATCCAATCCCACTCCCAGTCCCATTCCAGTCCCAGTCTTAATCTCAATCCCAGACCCATTCCAGTGCCAAGCCAATCCCAGTTCCAGTCCTATGCCATTCCCAATTTCAATCCCATGCCAGTCGCAGTCCCAATCCAGTCCCAGTCTAAATCTCAATCCCAGTCCCATTCCAGTCCCAGTCTAAATTCAATTGCACTCCCATTCCAGTGCCAAGCCAATCCCAGTCCCAGTCCCAGTCTCAATCCCATTCCAGTCCCAATCCAATCCCAGTCCCATTCCAGTCCCAGCCTAAATCTCAATCCCAGTCCAATCCCACTCCCAGTCTCAATCCCAGACCCATTCCAGCCCCTATCCAGTCCCAGTCTAAATCTCAATCCCAGTCCCATTCCAGTTCCAAGCCAATCCCAGTCCCAGTCCCATGCCATTCCCAATCTCAATCCCATGCCAGTCCCAGTCCAGACAAGTCCCAGTCCAAATCTCAATCCCAATCACAATCCCAGTTAGTATTACTCCATGAGCCATGCAGCACATGGTGATTGATCAGAGATGATGTAGAACGAGCTGGTCAATATCCAGCCGAGGATGAAACAAACATCCACTTACTTCATACTCTGCTTCCTCATCGATGAGTTTGGACACAGTTTTCTCAGCGGTTTCATTTGTGATGACTGTCGGTTCTGGACTTGCTGAAATGCTGGAAGGTGTTGGATCTGAGGACTGCTGTGAAATGATTGTGCTTGTTTCTTTCTCCTTCTGAGCTGGGCTCTCTTCCTGGGCATTCATCACAGCCACAAGTTTTGCCCTTTTCTCAGCCTGTGGATAGCAAAGGGATGGGACAAGGGGGAAGAGAGGACACATCTTAAAATAGGCTCGAAATACTTGAGGTTTTCAACAAATATCTGTACCATCTCTGAATAAATATACTTCATACTTCCTATTCTTTTAAAATTTTGTGCTTTCTAACGTAGTTCCTTTGTGAAATATTAAGACAACTTTCATGTAAAGCTTTTACCAAGTAAATTAGTTTGCTAAAAATATTAACTCTGATAATAAAAACATAAAAGAATTGCAGTTGCTATAAATCAAAAATAAAATAGCGATTGTTGGAAAAGCTCTGCACGTATGGAAAAAAATCAGAGTTAACATTTTGTGTTAGAACACCATTCTGAGGAAGGGTCGCTCGACCTGAAGCATTAACTCTGATTTCTCTCTACTGGTGCTGCCAGACCTATTGAGCTTTTCCAGCAATCTCTATTTTTGTTAACTCTGATAGTATTTGCCCGTGGTAGTTGTTCATTATGTAAAACTCAGTTTTCTGCAAACTGAGACATGATTGTGAGTAAAGCATTTCTTGTGTATTTAAAAATTCATTGAATTTAATGATGCATTTGCAAGAAGCAAGAGGTCAATCAGTTATGCCACACCGATTACGAAAACCACTTAAAGATGCCTACAGATGTCCAAAGGTCAAGTTAGTCTCATGTGTAGAAATTGCAAGTCGGCTAAACAACTCCAGGACATGAGATTATTGTGTATTTACAGGTGGAAAGTTATATAGAGTATGGGAAAGCTCTGTGACTATGGAATTTGTATACCCTCATGTCAGTGAACACTGTACCAGATATGGGTCTGGATTTACGGTCCCCATCAAGGTGGGAGTTAAAAACCCTTTCATCAGGGCAGCCTGCCAGTACATCCTGCCCTGGGACTGTTGTTACCGTGGGAAGAGCACAGGCTAACCTGCCTGCACTGTGGCAGCTGTGAGTAAGGTCAAGAAAAGGAGGCTGACGGCAATGTTCCAGTGATTCTCCAAATTCCTGGCAGATGTAAAGGCTGTCCTGTCTTGCAGGATCTGCTTTCTATAAGGGCTACCTCCACTGCTTCACTGTACCCCAAGATTATTTTGAATTTCAATTTGAAAAGAGTTGGAGAGTCCCCAAGTGCCCACTCTCTTACTTACCTTACTTTGTGACCTGCTGCTTTTTTCACAGAGTTTTCTGATTTTCCTTCCAGCTTCAAGAGCTCAAACATTAATTGGACAGTAAAGCAGTCGCCACAGATGGGATATGAAAATCTCTGCCCCATGAAAATCAGAATGAGGGACTGCACCTTTCCTGGATATTGTTTCCACATGTTAAATCTGTCATGACCTTAGTTCCCCAGCTTATCTTAAGGATATGCCTTGCCTATAATGCAGATGAGGTGGACATTCAACTCTGGGGCGAGATTCAACTTTAGTCCAGCTCTGTAAGATCCAATACAGGAGACAGAAACACTGTGGTAATGTCACTAGACTGGAAATTCAGACACCAAAATTGGTGCTCTGGGGATAGCAATTCAGCAGCTGGTGGAAAATGAAAATAATGAATCATTCCAATAAATGAATCTGGAATTGGAAGGAGGCTCAGTAATGGTGAAGATGAAATATCTGTCCTGAAAACAACAAATGCTGGAGATTACAACAGGTCAGACAGCATCCATGGAGAGACAGCAAGGCAACGTTTTGAGTCGAGATGAGTCTTCATCAAAGGTCTCTCCATGGACACCATCTGACCCACTGTGATCCAAATTTACTGATGTCAACCATTGATAATATTAAGTGACAAAATTTATGTAGACTTTCTTCAGCCTATACCTTTGGGTTTCCATAAACATTCTCTTCCTTGTGTTTCAGTGCTAACACCCACAGCCACAATAGAACATAGAACATAGAACATAGAAGAATACAGTGCAGTACAGGCCCTTTGGCCCTCGATGTTGCGCCGATCCAAGCCCACCTAACCTATACTAACCCACTATCCTCCATATACCTATCCAATGCCCGCTTAAATGCCCATAAAGAGGGAGAGTCCACCACTGCTACTGGCAGGGCATTCCATGAACTTACGACTCGCTGAGTGAAGAACCTACCCCTAACTTCAGTCCTATATCTACCCCCCCTTAATTTAAAGCTATGCCCCCTTGTAATACCCGACTCCATACGCGGGAAAAGGTTCACACTGTCAACCCTATCTAACCCCCTAATCATCTTGTACACCTCAATCAAGTCACCCCTAAACCTTCTTTTCTCTAATGAAAACAGTCCCAAGTGTCTCAGTCTTTCCTCATACGATCTTCCTTCCATACCAGGCAACATCCTGGTAAACCTCCTCTGCACCCGTTCCAGTGCCTCCACATCCTTCCTATAGTATGGCGACCAAAACTGCACACAATATTCCAGATGCGGCCGCACCAGAGTCTTATACAACTGCATCATGACCTCAGGACTCCGGAACTCAATTCCTCTACCAATAAAAGCCAGTACGCCATATGCCTTCCTCACCGCACTATTTACCTGGGTGGCAACTTTCAGAGATCTGTGTACATGGACACCAAGATCCCTCTGCTCATCCACACTACCAAGTATCCGACCATTAGCCCAGTACCCCATCTTTTTGTTATTCTTCCCAAAGTGAATCACCTCACACTTAGCTACATTGAATTCCATTTGCCACCTTTCTGCCCAGCTCTGCAGCTTCTCTATATCCTGCTGTAACCTGACAGGGTATCATCCGCAAACTTGCTCACCCAACCTTCTAACCCCTCTTCCAGGTCATTTATAAAAATGACAAACAGCAATGGTCCCAAAACAGATCCTTGCGGAACACCGCTAGTGACGGCACTCCATGAAGAAACTTTGCCATCAACTACTACCCTCTGTCTTCTTCCATCCAGCCAATTCCTAATCCAAACCTCCAACTCACCCTCAATGCCATATCTCCGTATTTTCTGCAGTAGCCTACCATGGGGAACCTTATCAAACGCCTTACTAAAATCCATATATACCACATCTACCGCTTTCCCCTCATCAACTTCCTTCGTCACCTTTTCAAAGAATTCAATAAGGTTTGTGAGGCACGACCTGCCCTTCACAAAACTAAAAAAAAATCACAATCCATGGCAAAAGGAATGTCATGTTGGAAAGGAGTGCGGAGTCGAGAGCAGGATGAGAATTTTAAGTCAACTGAAGAACTAGAGATATCCACAAGGCATTTTTTGAAATCAGTTTGTTAAAATGGCTACTAAATACTGTAATTACACAAAATATCCAGCAAAGCTGGAAATGAATGTAAAGCCTAAATGGAACCTTACTGAGAAAGAGATAATTTTTAAAACATTAAACTATATTTGCAGTCTACATAGTGTGCTGAAGTGAATTATTAATTTGTTTTTCTTCAAAATAAAGTATTACAATGAAGAATACCATACACACCCAATTCACGAAACACATGAGATTCCCTCAATTGTTATTTGGGACACAATATGCTCAAAAGGTGAAACAGCAGCAGGAAAATGGATCATTCCTGTAATTACTAGATGTATACATGTATAAAGGAGGCTAGTGGAATAACATTGCAATTTATTTATTTTTCAGGACTGTTTCATTATTCTGGTTTTGCATAGGGCATCTTTTTTTGATGAGTATGCTTCACTTGATCCAAATTTTCATGTAAACTGGTCACAAGGCCACAGTCAAACCACTAATAGCCTTGTTACCCTGATTCCCACGTAAGAACATTTTTCAATTTTCAGTTTATTTCTCGCCTTTAGGCACTGCCTCAGATTAGGTTAAGGTTCATCAGTACTGCCACACCTCACATTCTCACATCTATACTTTCTAACTGTCATTGGATAGAAATTCTGGACAGATGTTGTCCCACTCTATAGTCTAACATATTCCAGTATAGATCAGTTCAATTGCAAGTAACCAGGAATCAAAAGTGAAATGTTCGGGATCATTATGACTTGAATTCGCTTAAATCAGCCTCAGAAAAAGAAAATTGCAACATTTTATGATGTAACAATATGAGAAGTATTATTCTTTAATTGAGTGTTAATCTCTGAAAATGAGGCCCCCACACTTGATCTCATTAATGTGCACTAACGATTATTAAATTAGGCCAATGAGATAGTGATCACAAAGAAGATATTTGTGTAATATAAGGCTTCCTATTAAGAAGTAACACTATTAAATAATGTTGTGGGCTCTTGTGGAACAGTGGTCATTACCAGACCCCAGACCAGGAGGACTGGTTTCATGATCCACCTGTTCCAGAGGTGTGTAATAGCATCTCTGAACAGATTGATTAGATAAATAGGTTAAATTTTAAAAAAAACTTAATTTAAATAATGTTGTGGGCTCTTATGTAACAGTCGTCGTGTACCTACTTCCTAAACCACTATGCCTGGGTTCCTATCCTACCTGCTCCAAAGGGGTGTCATAACATCTCTGAACAGGTTAATGAGAAAATATTAAATAATGTTGAGAGAAATAGCTGAGGATTGACTGCACAATATTTATTGGAAACTTCTGAGCAATTCAAAAAGCAAAGTTCATACGATTGAGAGAATTCTAAATGAAACAAAATTATTTGGAATAGCAATTTTCTTTGAATGTAATTTAAAGTTTTGGTTTTAAAAGGGAGGTCTGTCAGGTAGATATTTCAATTTTACCTTTAACCTTCATATCATTAAGGATAACTTATCCATTTCTGCACAAAAGCTGCTTAGCTTGCTTAGAATGGTGCTGGAAAAGCACAGCAAGTCAGGCAGCATCCGAGGAACAGGAAAATCGACGTTTCAGGCAAAAGCCTTTCATCAGGTTTTGCCCGAAATGTTGATTTTCCTGTTCCTCGAATGCTGCCTGACGTGCTGTGTTTTTCCAGCACCATTCTAATCTTGACCGCAATCTCCAGCATCTGCAGTACCCACTACGGTCTGCTTGGCTTGTTATCTGTTACTATTGCTTTTTGTTTGAAACTATACACTAAAATTTTAGGTCATCATACTTTGTTACTCACTTCTCATGTTGATCGACAGAGCGTGTCTCTTATAGAACATAGAACATAACAGTGCAGTACAGGCGCTTCAGCCCTCGATGTTGCGCCGACCTGTCACACCAATCTGAAGCCCATCTAACCTACACTATTCCATGTACGTCCATATGCTTGTCCAACGACGACTTAAATTTACTTAAAGTTGGTGAATCTACTACTGTTGCAGGCAAAGCATTCCATACCCTTACTACTCTCTGAGTAAAGACACTAACTCTGACATCTGTCCTATATCTATCACCCCTCAATTTAAAGCTATGCCCCCTCGTGCTCGCTGTCACCATACTTGGAAAAAGGCTCTCTCTGTCCACCCTATCCAACCCTCTGATTATCTTACATTTTAGTTTTCACATTGTATGGTGAAAGGAACATTGAAAAATTCAATGTTGGTAATTCAACAGACGTTGGCAGTGTTGTTTGAAGAGAAATATTTTTGTGGGCAATAGGTATTTTAATTCTTTATATTTGTTTATATAACTGTGTCATCAGCAGTTAGGTTTTGAGTTAGTATTTCTCTGTCCAAAGTAATTATGACAGTGATCTGTCAGATAGCAGTGATTGCAAGATTGGAGGTAGATTTCTGTCCTGTGAAAATGCCTAAATTGCTATGCAAATTACATTCATAGCATCCAAAATTCACTGCATGAAGCTATCTTTCAGATGAACCATACATATTCAAGGGTTACATGAAAAACACAGGAAAGTGGATGTAAGGAGTGCTGTAGTAGCTATGATCCTATTGAATGGTGCAGCAGGCTTGAGGGGCCAAATGGCCTACACCTGTTCTATTTGTTATCTTATTATATTAATACTTACAGCTAAAAATAATCTAGTATTGAATTGCAGAGCCATGGATGGAGTTAATGAGCAATATAAAATCATAGAATCCAAACAGTGTGGAAGTAGGCATTCGGCCCATCGTGTCCACGCCAACCCTCCAAGAGCATCCCACCTAGACCCATCCCCCTTTCCTGTAACCCTGTATTTCCCATGGCTAACCCTAGACTGCACATCCCTGGAAACTATGGACAATTTAGCATGGCCAATCCACCGAACCTGCACATCTTTGGACTGTGGGAGGAAACCCACGCAAACATGGGGAGAATGTGCAAACTTCACACAGACAGCTGCCTGAGGGTGGAATCAAACCCAGGTTCCTGAAGCTGTGAGGCAGCAGTACTAAAATGTTAAGGAATGGTGGAATTTTTAAAAGCTCTGAAATTTTGTTCTTAATGCTTTTTGTACAGTTGATTGAATTATACCTATGCAATTAATTTTCTGGCAAAAATTACTCTTGCTGAATTTATCATAAGGAGTTATCCTGACTGGAATAAGGTAGGAAGTGTAAAGATTAAGGGAATAAAGTTTAATCTTCACCATCTAAGCAGAATTTAGGCAGGACAGATTACCCACCAATTGTAGAACCACCTAAGGTTCATATAAACTGACATTGTTTTCATCATAGTGATATACACAATCTCCTATGAGGTGGTAGAAAGGACAAAAGACGAAAATAAATTGAGAACAAGGCAGCATGTGAAATTGGCAGTCCCGCTCATGGAGAGGATTAAGACTAACACCCATAGTTTGGGACAAGGTACTTGATTTTTTTTTAGAATTTCTATGGAATTTGATCAGGGCTAAATTTGATAGCTTTGCTCCCCAACCTTGAGGAGAGATATAGTTGTATTTGAGGCAGTTCAGGGGACATTCACTCAAATGATTCCAGAAGTGATGAGTTTGACTTATGAAGACAGATTTAGCATTTTTTGTCTTTATTCTCTAGAATTTAGAAGGGTGAGGGGAAATCTAATTGAGGTCCATAAAGTGCTAAAGGGATTGACAAAGTAGATGCAGGAAGGATGTTTCCTCCTATGGGGCAATCTAGAATGAGAGGTCACAGTTTTAGGATAAAGGTTAACACATCTAAAACAGAGATGAGGAGAAAATAATTCCCACAAAAGATCATGATTCTGTGGAATTCACTACCCCAAAGTGTGGTGGATGCTGGAATATTGAATAAATTTAAGGAGGAGACTTTTCATTAGTAATGGGTTGAAAGATTATCGAGAGGGGCCGGGGTGAGGCTGACATGAGCCCAGCCATGATTATATTGAACGGTGCAGCAGTCTTGATGGGCTCAACAGTGCGATTTTTGAAATTTATAGCTCAAATCGAGGTTCAGGTTGTAAGTTTGCACACTGAGCTGGAAGGCTTGTTTTCAGACGTTTCGTCACCATGCTAGGTAACATCATCAGTGAGCCTCCGGTGAAGCATTGTGTTCTGTTCTGCTTTCTATTTATCTGTCTTGGTCTCTTAAGGTGGGTGATATTATTCCAGTTCTTTTTCAAAGGGATTGGTAAATGGGGTCCAAATCAATGTGTTTATTGATGGAGTTCCAGTTTGAATGCCAGGTCTCTAGGAATTCCCTTGCATGTCTCTGTCTTAGCCTGTCCTAGGATGGATGTGTTATCCCAGTCAAAGTGGTGTCCCACAACTATGGGCACGTGGACAAAAAGGTCTTCTTAGCAACATTAGAATCAACCCTGAAAGGCTTCAGACTCACAGAAGAAGCCCAGCAGACCATCAGACAGACAGTTGCACAAACACTAAGCAGGAAGAAGGAAGGGAACATTCTCAGCACACAGGAAAGGAAAGCCCTCGAAGGACTCAGAAAAGACAGAAACATTGTAATCCTACCTGCAGACAAAAGGTGCATGACAGTCATCCTAAAAGAATACAATGCATTGAAAAGGCGAACTCACTGCTTGCAGATACTGACACTTGCCAACAGGTGGCGATAGACCCAACTCCACAACTAGAAAACTGTGTCACAGCCACATTGAAGAAACTTCATAAATCAGGACAAATTAACCTGACAGATGTCCAAAAAAAAACATATGTATCCAATACACCCTGCTTCCACGGACTACCTGAAGTACAAAAACCAGGCCTCCCCCTCAGACACATATTCTCACTCCTTGGCACACTGACATACAGACTAGCTAAGGAACTCCACTGAAAACTGAAACACCTCACTGATGACTCATGCTATTCCATTCACTCCACCCAAGAATTCAAAGGATAAAAGAGGACCAAATAATGGTCTCCTTTGATGTAACAGCCCTATTCACATCAATTAACATCAGCCTGACCAAAGAAACACTGACCGCACCATTAGAGAAACCAAGGACACAAACACCAGACAGCACCAACAAGTACAGCATCCTCAAGCTCGTAGACCTGTGCCTCACTACCCAATTCACCTTCAATGACAAGACCTACAAACAAATCAACAGGATACCCAGGGGATCACCAATATCAGGCTTCTTAGCAGACACAGTAATGTAGAGACTCAAACAAACAGCCCTCCCCACTATCCAACCCAGACTTTGGGTCCGCTACATGGATGACACCATTGTCATCACAAAACAGAACAAATTAGAGGAAACCACAACATCATCAACAATATCCTCACTGGCATGCAATTCACAAAAGAGGAAGAGAACAACAACAGGCTCCCCTTCCTCGATGTCACAGTGGAATGAACAGTTAATGTAGAACTTCAGACCAGTGTCTACAGGAAACCAACACACACAGACCAGATACTTAACAACAGAAGCAATCATCCCAACACCCACAAACAGAGCTGCTTCAGGACATTATTTAAACTGGCCACAACACACTGCAGCACCCAGGGACTACGAGCAGCAAAAGAAAAATACCTATACAGCGTATCCAAGAAGAATGGGTACCCGACAAACACAGTCCACCGATTCCTAAGCAACAAACCCAAACAAGCAGGCACAACATGTCCAGAAACCCCAGCCACTCTCCCCTACATCAAAGACATCTCTGAAATAACTGCCAGACTACTCAGACCCCTTGGCATCATGGTAGCCCACAAACCTATCAACACATTAAACAGCTATTGATGAACGTAAATGACCCAATACCAACAACCAGCAAAACGAATGTCATTTACAAAATCCCATGCAAGGACTGTAACAACACCACATTGGACAGACAGGCAGAAAACTAGCCACCAGGATAGATAAACACCAACTAGCCACCAAATGACATGACCCACTATCACTAGTATCCTTACATACAGACGCAGAAGGAGACCACTTCGACTGGGACAACACATCCATCCTAGGCCAGGCTCAACAAAGGCACACACTGGAATTCCTAGAGGCCTGGCATTCAAACCAGAACTCCATCAATAAACACATCGCTTTGGACCCTATTTACCAACCTCTGAGAAAAAGAACCAGAAATGATATCATCCACCTTAACAGACCAAGACACATAAATAGCAAGCGGGACAGAACATCAGCACTTCATTGGGGGCTCACTGATGATGTTATCTGGCATGGTGATGAGACATCTGAAAAAAACCTTCCAGCTCTGCGAGCAAACTTACAGCCTGGGCTGAAAAGTCTCCTCCAGCTCTTAGTTCTTATGTTTTTCTGGGTGGCACTGGTCATGGGTGTGAGAATGGCAACACATGATTAATCCGTACCTAATGACTGCCTTACAGGCAACATACCAGCTTCATGCTGCCTGTTTATTTCAATGATCCCTGTGTCTAGCCAGCACTAGCTGCACTGTTCATTGGGTGGGTACATTGGCAGAAGGCCCAGCTTGCTCGCTACAGTTAAATCTATTCTTCACAGAGTGAAAGATAGTCTGCACCATTTAAAGTGAAGATGCAATGTGATTGAAGCAGGTTCGTGTTCACGGTACAAAAGCCTGTGACCTGAGAAAGTTTAAAAAATGGTCCAATGGGAGTCAGCGGGTCCTTGCAGCAAAGAAAGAGGTGGGAAGAAACTGAGTATGTGGAAGGTGCAGGAACCATGTCCCAAAGAGAAATTGAGGCAGGATGAATACTTAATAACTTTGAAGAACTAGTTTTGGTAAAATCCAGTCCAAATAATAGCTTGTACTATCTGTCACAAAGAAAGCAAATTATCAAAAGTAACAAGAATTTTAATTTATGGAACAGTTCTGTGCACATTTCTACTGTTTGCTAAAGACCAAATGAACTGACATGTAATACACAGATTTGCTGAACCTACAATTCAAACATCGAGCCTCTTACCAGCGGCAAATATTAAAAATTTAGAAAAGCAGACCACTGATATTCTTAGAGTGAACAGAAAATCTAACAAGGCCCACTAACCTCCCCTATAGTACAGTCTAAAGAGAAGGCGTCATAATATGGAGAAAATAATCCTGGAGACAAATAACTCAATAATGAATCGAACTAAAACAGAACAAATATTCAGCAGGTCACTTTCAGTTATTGCAACATTATATTAGTATGTGTCAAATTACCCTGATACTGTCCTGTTACCCAGATGTCCTTATATAAGGTATGATTTATCTGGTTGGCATGTAAAACAGTATTTTTCACTGTATCTTAGTACATGTGATGATAATAAATCAAATCAAAGTCAAAACAATTTTCAGATGTTGTGCGCTACATGATTAGTGTTTTATAATGGTGATGTAAAAGACTCCAACAGAAACTTTCCCACAATCAGACTAAAATTTATTATTGAATGAAATATAATGATCGAGGTGGAATTCAATTGTGAGATCTTGCAACTACATATTCACTAAAATTGAGTAACAAAATAATATTTAGCCACTAGGTGGAGATAAAGTTACATATATTGAATGTTGAGCCAATTTAAAAGTATTTTTGAAACTGTGCAATTTTTTTTAAAAAAGGATGTATTGTGCTGATTATTGAAAGGGATTTTTAAAAATGTTATGTTTACTTATTTGAATAAATGCAAAATACTCTGGATGTTGGAAATCTGAATTAAACACAGAATGCTGGAGAAACTCAGCAGGTATGACAGAATCTGAAGAAGATTCATTCCAGAGTTGATGACGATTTAACTCTGTTTCTCTCTCATGTTGGGCCTGTAGAATTCCTGCAGCATTCTATGTGTCTGTTGAAGTTTACATATGCTGGCCCAGCACTCAAGACATGTTTCCAGTTCTGCAGAACAGTGGGAATGGGGGTCTGTGGTGGTGGTGGTGGTGGTGGTGGTGAGGGTGGGGGGGAGGCGGTGAGTCTGGGGGGAAGAGGGAGAGAAAGACAGTGCCAGAAGTGATGTGGTGAGGAGTGGAGAAAATCAACTCAGAAAAGTGACCGCTGATGTAACAAACTCAAACATTGTACTGTTCTGTGTTTGTCCTCTCAATCCTCTGGTTATCTGGCATACAATGTACTGTGTTTTGAACCATGAGGCTCCTGATCACTCTCCTGATTGTTGGAGAAGGCATGGAATGGGGGATGAAGGAAGGCTGGGAGGATAAAACAATACGTGTTCAAAATATATCAAATCTGTAATCACTCTATGCTTTGCTTTGTTCTGCGTTGATTTATTTTTTGAGAGCCAGATAGAATATTCCTGGAAGATTTATTATTTTCACTCACAGTAACCACATAAATAATGCAAAAACACTGTCATATAAAGAATGATTTTACATATTCAAGCAGATAAGAATTCTTATGGTTCATGTGAAAAATAAAATTGTAAGTGCATCCGTCTTCACCATTTCAACTGACACCATATGTACAAATTAAATCAAGCAGCTTACCATTTCCCCCAGCAAAGGAAATCTTTACTAAATTTCACTTATTGCTACAGAGAGTGGTCTGAGAAATATTCATTAATGGCATGATATTTGGAAAGTGGTCATGGATTTAACGGCACAACACAGCTAAACTTCATCACCTCATTAACATCCTTGGAAACCGTACTAAACAGTGAACTAAAAGGCCATACTGAATCAACAGTGTGAACTTTCTGAGGATACAAGCTAAAGTAATGCCAGCATCATGTAGAGAATACTCTACATTGTGAATGGCCAATCCTTTCCCAAACAGAGAATGCTTGGTGCCCTCAATGGAAGGTGGCAATGTGGAAAAGTAATCCACTCACTGACGAACACGTCTTACCTTGAAATTTCCAAAATCTCCTGAAAGCCCATGAAAAAGAACTACCAGTTCTATCAATGACCCCATTTGTGCTGCCTTTGCTTTTTCTTTCTCTGATCTCTTTTCTCACCTCACGAGTTTTCTTTCCTCAATGCTGATATTGCTGAGTCATTACTGAGCTATATCTAACTGTGAGTCGAGCTCGTGAGAATCAGCGGTGTTCTGTGATAATGGCAATAACAGCAGAGCTGTAACCTGCCCTCACACCAGTTTAGAACATTCACAGCAATGTCTCTGGATTGCATATATAGGTGGGAACCATAATTCATTCTACCTTCCTCAACGGTCAATATGGTCAATTGAAGTTGCCTTTACCACAATCTGGATGGGATCACCTAACTCTTCACTGACAGTGGATTGAACCTTTCCTCTCTGTTCAGCTCAGCCTGGCTCTGGTAACTTTACTAAACCAACTGGAGAAATTGCTTACATCTGTCTAATCGGACAATTCAAATCTACCGAAAGGGTTAATTCCCAAAACCCAACCAAATTCCAACATGTTCTTGGTTAGAGCGGCACTCCCTGGGAGCACTGCTCAGGAGTTGCTGGCCAACACTGCTCAGGTTATGGATGAGATTCCCTGATTAAAATTTCCTAAGACAGACACGATACCTTGAGTTTCTGGTTACGGAGTTAGTCTATTGGTTCCTAACCAATACCTGCTGCTACTATGTTCAGTCATTCAGTTAGTGACAGAAAGATGGTATGCTTAGTAACAAGATTATAACATCATTAAGGTATCTCTGGGCAACAGAAATGTCCTGTGATATCCACAGAAATTCCTCGGATTACTCTATGCATCCCTGCCTTATGTGCTGGGGGACAAAATTATTTACTGAAACATGTAACCCAGTAGTGTAATGGTTTAGACACTGTACCTCAGTCTGGGGGAGGGGGTGAAGATTCCCACTTCGGGGAAAATATGATATTCTTTCCATCTCACCCCACGGTAAGAGTGCTTCCTCTTGGCTAAGCAATGTAGTGGCATTCAAATGAGAAGCATCAGTGGGGTCTGCAGCCTTTTTACTCACCCTCCTACCGGGAGAAGGATACATGGAGGTGAGAGACTAAAGTGAAGGAATAAGAAGACAAAAACAGGAAAAATATAAGTAAATGAAAAGAACACCCATTATGGAACGGGGACAACATTAATAAATTCTCGCTGTTTCTTACCTACAATTGTCGATAAATATAAACTGGCACAAGTAGAAATGGTATCATTGAGACATCATCTTTTGGAGCTGCACTGCTTTGCAGGAGGCAAGCAGCCAACTAACCTATCTTCACCTCGCTTCAATCTGACCTTTGGAGAGACCACCTCCATGTTCTTTAAAATACGAACCATTGTGTAATGTACCACTTCAGCTGATCTTTTAGTCAAAATATTAATCATTTGGTTAGGCCGTGGAATAGAAGAGAATTTTCCAACACTTCTGTAATGTTGTTGCACCACTTAAAAGGAAAACATTTAATGCTTTAGGTTATTGTCATTTGAGCTCTGAGATTAAACCTGTACTGATATAGAGAGTTTACCTGGTGCTGTGAGGGCTAGCCTATGAGGCATGATGGAGGATAGAGACGGAAGTAATTAAATGAAGTGGCTGGTGCTTTGTGCACATGTAGCATGTCTAACACTTGTTCATAGTAAAATCCCATGATTCAAACCACAGCAATGTAACATCACCTTTTTATTACTAATCCATCTTTCTTATCAGGGATCATCCTGATTACCAAGTTGTGGTGTCATAATTGATTAGTTGGTTGATGTACTCTCTTCCTGAACAGAGACTGGTGAAGTGTGTAATCACTAGAGCTGCACTAAGGCATGCAGTTTACCTTAATAATTGTTTTGATCGCATTTAAGAATATCTTCATTCATAAAGATACGATGTGTAGCACATTGTCTTTGTAACATAAACATCCGAGTACTGATTCCTTCAGTAAAACTGAAATCATGCCAAAGATTCCAGGTGATGATACAATCTTTGCATGACTTCTATATAAAGATTTGACAACTTTAGGTTTTAAACAATAATTTGAAATTGAAAAAAAATTTTTTTGTAATGTGAAGTATCTTTTGATAGAGTACTTACTGCCTTTCCAGAAGGGCAGTAAAATGATACTCTTTGTATCATATGATTTAAATAATGATAACCATAAACGTGCTGAAATGCAACACATTAGTATTGCACAAGCTTATCAGAATGAATTAAGTCACATATGACTTTTTTTCCTACAAACAGACTGGTGGGCAGTTTGTTCAACTAACCACAAAATTAAGTTTCTATTTTGGATGCATGTGCATTCAAGGGTGTCCATGCTTGTGGGCGAAACATCAATAATGGTTTGAACACATGATCTGTGTGGATGAAATCCATCACAATAAATCCTAACAGAATTAAACAATTACATTTAAACTTGACCTCAACGCATAGGGGTTAGTCAGAATGATCAATGTGAAAGTTTTCTGTATTTGTACAGTGCATGGATTTCAGGAATTCATGACATGCACAACAAATAGGTTAGGCTATCTGCAGCAGCCCAAATTTGGAATATCTACCCAACTATATTACTGTATGCTTGGAAGGAATCTGGAAAAATATTCTTTCAACTATTATCATGTGACTCTGAAACCGCAGAACTGATCTGATTGCAACTATTCATTCCTTTCTTGTCCAGCCTGCTCATATTTACATGTGACATATCGGCTTTAACAGTTTCTGATTTCCTGCCTCCGCTCTCTCTTTTGCATTCTGGACACCACCAGCCCGCACCCCCGCCATTTCTGGCTCATGTCAACAATACCTTCCCCATCCACATTCCTGCATTTGGCTGAACTTGTTCTCGTATTGAATAACTTTGACAACACTCTCCAGAATGGTATAGCTACAGGAACCACTTGGATTCCAGCTACACTTGATATTTTCTGAAATACGTGGAAGATTCTTTCTTCCTGTCCAACTCAAGTTCTATCCTTCCTTTACGACAATGAGATTCTTTATTTGCTTGCCAAGTATTCACAGTAAGCCTACTTACTCCTGTAGCCACCATAACTCTACTTCCTCTTACCCACTTCCTATAATTATCTTATTCATTCTTCTAGTATCTTGGTTTCAGTCACATCTGTTCTAACAGACCAGATTCCTTATTATTGCTTCAGACACATTTTCCTTTTTCTCAAGTGAAGATTCCATTCCACTGTGATTGATAATCTTATCAAACAAGTTTTGAACATCCATTCTCATCAGCTGCACTGTCTTCATCCATCTCCTCTGATATTGCATGAAGAAACTCAAACAGGTCAGTCAAGTACAAAGACAGAAATTGCTGGAGGAACTCAGCAGGTCTGGCAGTTTCTTTGCAGAGAGAAAGCAGAGTTAACATTTTGGGTCCAGTAATCTTCTTCTGAGCTGAAGAGTTTGAAACATTAATTCTGTTTCTCTGCCCACAGATATTGCCATCTCCAGCACTTTCTGCTTTAGTTTCAGATTTCCAGCATCCACAGTTTTTAAAAAAATTTAGCTAAGTATAATCTGCCTTGAACAAATCCATACTAATTCTCTTTACTATCCATTTTTGTCAAAGTGACTGCTGATTTTCCCCAAGATTATTACTTCGAGAAGCTTCCCCACCTCCAACATTAACTGGCAAAATTGTTTGCCATTTGAATCCCTTGGAAGGCTTTTCATTGTGATAGGCATATTGAATGGGTGTTCAGCAGAAGAATGGGTGTACAGGCAATAGAACATGGAACATAGAACATGACACAGCAGTACTGGTCCTTCGGCCCTCGATGTTGCGCTGACCTGGGGAACCAATCTGAAGCCCACCTAATCTATACCATTCCATCTTCATCCATATTTTTATCCAATTACCACTTTAAATGCCCTTAAAGTTGGCGAGTCTACTACTGTTGCAGGCAGGGAATTCCACTCCCCTACTACTCTCTGAGTAAAGACAATTCCTCTGACATCTCTCCTATATCTATCACCCCTCAATTTAAAGCTATGTCCCCTCGTGCTAGCCATCACCATCCAAGGAAAGAAGTTCTCCCTGTCCACCCTATCTAACCCTCTGATTATCTTATACATCTCAATTAAGTCACCTTTCGACATTCTTCTCTCTAATGAAAACTGCCTCAAGTCCCTCAGCCTTCCCTCATAAGACCTTCCTTCCATACCAGGCAACATCCTAGTAAGTCTCCTCCGAACACTTTCCAAGCTTCCACATACTTCCTATAATGCGGTGACCAGCACTGTACGCAATACTCCAAGTGCGACCATGCCAGAGTTTTGTACAGCTGCAACATGACATCATGACTCCAAAACTCTATCCCTCTACCAATAAAAGCTAACACACCATATGCCTTCTTAACAACACTATCAACGTGGGTGGCAACTTTCAGGTACGTGGACACCGAGGTCTCTCTGCTCATCTACACTACCAAGAATCTTACCAATAGCTCAGTACTCTTTATTCCTGTTGCTCCTTCCAAAGTGAATCCCCTCACACTTTTTCAATTAACCTCCATTTGCCACCTCTCAACCCAGCTCTGCAGCTTATCTATGTCCCTCCGTAACCTGCAACATCCTTCGTCACTATCCACAACTCGACCGACCCTCATGTCAACCTCAAATTTACTAGCCCATCCTTCTATGCCCACATCCAGATCATGTACAAAAATGACAAACAGCAGTGGCCCCAAATCAGGTCCTTGTGGTACATCACGAGTAATTGAACTCCAGGATGAACATTTCCCATCAACCTCCACCCTCTGTCTTCTTTCAGCTAGCCAATTTCTGATCCAAACCACTAAATCACCCTCAATCCAATGTCTCCGTATTTTGTGCAGTAGCCGACCATGGGAAACCTTATCAAAGCCTTACTGAGATCCATATACACCACAACAAATGCTCTATCCTCATCTACTTGTTGGCCACCTTCTCAAAGAACTCAATCAAGTTTGTGAGGCATGACCTACCCTTCACAAAACCGTGTTGACTATTCCTCATCAACTTATTCCTTTCTAGATGATTATAAATCCTATCTCTTGTAACCTTTTCCAACACTTTACACACAACCGAAGTAAGGCTCACTGGTCTATAATTATCAGGGTTGTCTCTACTCTCCTTCTTGAACAGGGAGACAACATTTGCAATTCTCCAGTTTTCTGGCACTATTCCTGTAGACAATGATAACATAAGGATCAAAGCCAAAGGCTCTGCAATCTCCTCCTGGCTTCCTAGAGAATCCGAGGATAAATCCCATCTGGCCCAGGGGACTTATCTATTTTCGCACTTTCCAGAATTGCTAACACCTCCTCCTTGTGACCCTCAATCCCATTGAGCCTGTATCTCAGTATTCTCCTTGACAACATTGTCTTTTTCTAGTAGGAATACTGATGAAAAATATTCATTTAGTGCTTCCCCTATCTCCTTGCGCTTCATGCACAACTTTCTACTCTGTCCTTGATTGGCTCTAATCTTACTCTATTCATTCTTTTATTCCTGATATACCTATAAATGTAATAACTGAACTATACTATCTTGTTAAAGTTTACTACTAGCCTACAGTCAATGTGAAACATAATGACAGTCAATATTTACTGAATACAACCAAAAGCAAATTCGATTTTTTTTTAGATAGTCTCATCTTGCCAGATACATTGAGGTTTGCAATTGTTTATACTGGATCTATGTATCTCAGTTAATGCAAGTAATTAAAATTGTATTGCCCCTCGCAGCTCCACCCCCCCCCCCCCCCCCGCCCCCTGGGGAGGATGACATTGAAGGTTAAATAAGATAATGTGTAATGCACCCACATTATACATTAGCAACTTCGGTTCATCAGTTGGGTACCATGCTAGTCATACACACTGCTGTGTCCACACAGAATCCCCTTGTCTTAGTTTATTTTTCTTGCTTTTTTCTTATCTTAATGCAAAAGTTGCTATTAATTGAAAATCAGTTTAGAACATTTACAACAGCTTAACGTTTCTCCAGGTGTGATTTTTAAATACACACATTCCATCAATTTGACAGTTTTCAGAAACTTCTTACTAGTGTTCCTGTTGAACAAGTTCCTAACTGCAGGCAGGAACTAAGCCAGGAGTATTACTTTTTAAAGTGTCCAACCTCAGAAAACAAATGAACCGAGTTCCCAGCTGTTTTGAGTAGAATCACTGGCCTATTTCGGACTATTCATAGGAGGGATGTTGAAGTGCACAGATAGTGTCCCTGTCTCTGAACGAGGAGGCCTGGGCTCAAAGCCCATCGACTTGAAAGGTGTATAATAACCCCCCTGAATATGCTGATTCGCATTTGTTCCTGTAGCACAGTGAAGGTGTCCCTGTCGCTTGGCCAGAAGAGATGGGTTCAAGTCTCACTTGCTTCAAATGTGCATCATAAGAGATCCGAACAGACTGATTAAACATATTCAGGACTATTTGTTGGAGGGCTCTATGGCACAGTGGTAGTATCCTACCTCTGGACTGAGAGGCCCAGATTCAAGACCCACCTATTCCTGAGGTTTATTTTCATAGGCCAGGAGCAGCAGAAAAAGAGGTTGCAATATTGACATATAGAACATAGAACATAGAAGAATACAGCGCAGTACAGGCCCTTGGGCCCTCGATGTTGCGCCGATCCAAGCCCACCTAAACTACACTAACCCACTATCCTCCATATACCTATCCAATGCCCTCTTAAATGCCCATAAAGAGGGAGAGTCCACCACTGTTACTGGCAGGGCATTCCATGAACTAACGACTCGCTGAGTGAAGAACCTACCCCTAACATCAGTCCTATATCTACCCCCCCTTAATTTAAAGCTATGCCCCCTTGTAATACCCGACTCAATACGCGGGAAAAGGTTCATACTGTCGACCCTATCTAACCCCCTAATCATCTTGTACACCTCAATCAAGTCACCCCTAAACCTTCTTTTCTCTAGTGAAAACAGCCCCAAGTGCCTCAGTCTTTCCTCATACGATTTTCCTTCCATACCAGGCAACATCCTGGTAAACCTCCTCTGCACCCGTTCCAATGCCTCCACATCCTTCCTATAGTATGGCGACCAAAACTGCACACAATATTCCAGATGCGGCCGTACCAGAGTCTTATACAACTGCATCATGACCTCAGGACTCCGGAACTCAATTCCTCTACCAATAAAAGCCAGTACGCCATATGCCTTCCTCACCGCACTATTTACCTGGGTGGCAACTTTCAGAGATCTGTGTACATGGACACCAAGATCCCTCTGCTCATCCACACTACCAAGTATCCGACCATTAGCCCAGTACCCCATCTTTTTGTTATTCTTCCCAAAGTGAATCACCTCGCACTTAGCTACATTGAATTCCATCTGCCACCTTTCTGCCCAGCTCTGCAGCTTCTCTATATCCTGCTGTAACCTGCCACATGCTTCCTCACTGTCAACAACTCCTCCGACTTTCGTATCATCCGCAAACTTGCTCACCCAACCTTCTAACCCCTCTTCCAGGTCATTTATAAAAATGACAAACAGCAATGGTCCCAAAACAGATCCTTGCGGAACACCGCTAGTGACGGCACTCCATGAAGAAACTTTGCCATCAACTACTACCCTCTGTCTTCTTCCATCCAGCCAATTCCTAATCCAAACCTCCAACTCACCCTCAATGCCATATCTCCGTATTTTCTGCAGTAGCCTACCATGGGGAACCTTATCAAACGCCTTACTAAAATCCATATATACCACATCTACCGCTTTCCCCTCATCAACCTCCTTCGTCACCTTTTCAAAGAATTCAATAAGGTTTGTGAGGCACGACTTGCCCTTCACAAAACCATGCTGACTATCCTTGATCACATTATTCCTATCCAGATGTGCATAAATCCTATCCCTTACAATTCTCTCTAAGACTTTGCCCACAACAGAAGTGAGACTCACCGGCCTATAGTTACTAGGCCTCCACCCACATCATCTACTGCATCCGCTGCAGCCGGTGTGGCCTCCTCTATATTGGGGAGACAGGCCGCCTACTTGCGGAGCGATTCAGGGAGCACCTCTGGGCCACCCGGACGAACCAACCCAACCAACCTGTGGCACAGCATTTCAACTCCCCCTCCCACTCCACCGAGGATATGCAGGTCATTGGACTCATCCACCGCCAAACCACAACAACCCGACGGTCGGAGGAGGAGCGTCTTATCTTCCGACTGGGAACCCTCCAACCGCAGGGGATGAACTTGGACTTCACCAGTTTCTTCATCCCCCCTCCCCCCACCTTGTCTCAGCCGGATCCTTCCAGCCCGGCACCGCCTTCCTGACCTGCAGTCTTCTTCTTGACCTCTCCGCCTCCACCCTACTCCGACCTATCACCCTCACCTTGACCTCTTTCCACCTATCACATTTCCAACTCCCCTCCTCCAAGTCCCTCCTCCCTACCTTTTACCTTCTCCTGCTGAACACTCTCTGCTCATTCCTGAAGAAGGGCCTGTGCCCGAAACGTCGAATCTCCTGTTCCCTGGATGCTGCCTGACCTGCTGTGCTGTTCCAGCAATAAAGTTTCAACTTTGATCTCCAGCATCTGCAGACCTCACTTTCTCCTATCCCTACTCCCCTTTTTGAACAAGGGAACCACAATTGCTATCCTCCAGTCTTCTGGCACTACTCCTGTAGACAAAGAGGACATAAAAATCAAGGCCAATGGCTCTGCAATCTCCTCCCTTGCTTCCCAGAGAATCCTAGGATAAATGCCATCAGGCCCAGGGGACTTATCTATTTTCACCTTTTCCAGGATTTCCAACACCTCTTCTCTACATACCTCAAAGCCATCCATTCTACTTATTTGTGACTCAGTATTCTCATCGACAACAATGCCCTGTTCCTGAGTAAATACTGAAGAAAAGTATTCATTCAGTGTCTCCCCAATCTCTTCCGCCTCCACACGCAACTTCCCCCTACTATCCTTGACTGGACCTATTCCTACCCTAGTCATTCTTTTATTCCTAACATACCTATAGAAAGCCTTAGGGTTTTCCCTAATCCTATCGACTAAGGACCTTTCATGTCCCCTCCTTGCTGCTTTTAGCTCTCTCTTCAGGTCCTTCCTGGCTACCCTATAACTCTCAATCGCCCCAATTGAACCTTCACGTCTCATCTTGAGATAGGCCGCCCTCTTCCATTTAACAAGGGATTCCAATTCCTTATTAAACCACGGCTCCCTCGCACGACCCTTTCCTTCCTGCCTGACAGGTACATAATTATCAAGGACACTCAATAGTTGCCCCTTGAACAAGTTCCACATATCATTTACACTCTTGCCTTGGAGTCTACTTTTCCAAGCCACACATCCTAAGTCATGCCTCACCGCATCATAATTTCCCTTACCCCAGCTATAATTCTTGCCCTGTAGTACACACTTATCCCTCTCCATCACGAGTGTAAAAATCACCGA
The DNA here is from genome assembly GCF_037043375.1 of Chiloscyllium plagiosum. Lineage (NCBI taxonomy): Eukaryota > Metazoa > Chordata > Chondrichthyes > Orectolobiformes > Hemiscylliidae > Chiloscyllium > Chiloscyllium plagiosum. Next base: position 3,197,996 of record NW_028270141.1, on the reverse strand, counting down.
ATTATGGTCACTATCCCCAAAGTGCTCACCTACCTCTAATTCTAACACCTGGCCTGGTTCGTTACCCAGAACCAAATCCAGTATGGCCTCACCTCTTGTTGGCCTGTCTACATATTGTGTCAGGAAACTCTCCTGCACACATTGAACAAACACTGACCCATCTAACGAACTTGAGCTATAGCTTTCCCAATCAATATCAGGAAAGTTAAAGTCCCCCATAACAACCACCCTATTACTGTCACTCATCTCCTGAATCACCTTCCCTATCCTTTCTTCAATGATTCTAGGACTATTAGGAGGCCTGTAAAAGACTCCTAACAGGGTAACCTCACCTTTCCTATTCCTAACCTCAGCCCAAACTACAGCATCTCTGAACAGGCTGAAAATATGCAGGACTATTCAAAAATTGACTGGACCAGACTTCATTTGGGCAGACTTTGTAGTATTCACCAAGCACTTGGCTCTTAGATGATTGTTAATTTCTGAACTCATGGTGGCACCTTCTCTGCTGAAAACGCTAATGATGAGTTTGCATTTTGCACCTAAAGTCACCTTGCAGTTTGTAAATTGTCCGTTCAAAAATAATGCAAGTTACTCTGCTCTGAGACCAGTAAGTTTACTATTAAATTTTTTATATGGTATACTTATTTATTTCAAAGTTAGACAGGTAAGAGGAGAATTGGGTAGCAATATTGAAATGTTTAATTCTATAGCATTATTATCTTTCTCTTAGGTAAAGAGTAAAATTGCCAAATAAAAATATTCATTTGAAGCAGATCCATATATTTGTTTAGTGGAATAGTTATCAGAGTGGTTATGATTAACTGGCAAACTCCAGTAAATATTAATGCTTGGAGAACTCTTTCAATGCAGAACCGTATGTTAATTGGTGATTAATTACTATTTGCAGAAAGTGTTGAATTGAAACTGAGGTAAAATTAGATTGGAACAAAAATATTGCATTATTTTTGAACGGACAATTTACAAAACGCAAGGTGACTGTAGGTGCAAAATGCAAACTCATCATTAGCGTCTTCAGCAGAGAAGGTGCCACCATGAGTTCAGAAATTAACAATCATCTAAGCAATTATATCGAGGCTGTTTCTGCTCAAGACTGATCTGTAGCATATCACAGATTGAAATTGTGACTTAAAGCTGAAGTCTGCTGAGGACAAATATTGTTGCCATAAATTTGTAGAATTTTGCAGCACTGAAAGAGGCCATTTGACCCATTGTGTCTGTACCGGCCCCTGAAAGAGCAACCCAGCTATTCCCACTCTCCAGCCCTATCTCCATAACTCTCTAACTTCATCACTTTCAAATATATATCCAGCTCTCCTTTGGAATCATCTCCATCATTCTCCCAGTCAGGCGCATTCCAAATCCTAACAACTCTCTGGTTAAAGAAGTTTCTCCTCATCTCCCTCCTAGCTCTCTTGCTAACAATCTGTAATTGTGTTTCCTACTTCCTGACATACCAACCAGTGGAAACAGAATATCCTTCTTCACTCTGTCAATGAGGTCACCTCATAAGCTACTTTGCTCCAAGGAAAATAAGCCCACTTTTTCTAAACTTTCCTTATCTAAAGGCCCTCAGTCCTGGTATCATTCTCGTAAATCTCCCTTGCATTCTCTCCAGGGCTTTAAGATCCTTCTCTATATAAGGTGCCCGGAACTGAACACAATGCTCCAAAAATGGTCTAGCCGATAGGGGTGTAGCATCACTTCCTTGCTTTTATACTCCATGCCTCTATTTATCAACTCAAGGATCCTACAAGCCTCTTAACAACTGTTCCAACTTGCCTGGCCACCTTCAGAGAATCATGCATGTCAACCCAAGGTCCCTCACAGTTGTATCATTGAGCCTGGATTGTCTCTCTGCATTTCTTCTATTGAAATGCATTGCCTCACATTTTTCTGCATTAAAATTCATCTGCCAGGTGTCTGCTCATTTCACCGACTTGTTAATGTCCCTCTGAAGTCATTCAGCATCATCCTCACTATTCACTATTCTCCCGAGCGTAGTGTCATCTGCAAATTTAGAGATTATGCCCTTCTCCAAATCGTTTATATAAATCAGAAAAAAATAAGGCTCCAAGGATCAGTCCCAAGGGAAGGCTACTGTCAAATCATTTCCAATCTGAGAAATGCCCATCTATACCTATTCTCTCTTTCCTATCTTTTAGCCAACTTAGCCAGATTCGAATTCCTGACAGTCCCACCAATGACTTCTGAAGGGTCTCTGGACTGAAACATTACCTGTGTTTCTCTCTGCACAGATGCTGCCAGACCTACTGAGTTTCTCCAGCACTTTCTGTTTTTGTTTTAGTTCCACCACAACAGTGCACAAACAATTCCAGAAAAAGTAAAGTTCTCACAGTGTATTCTCAGTGTTTGGAGAAATGATGTTAAAAATCCACACAAAACCAGGTTATAGTCCAACAGGTTTATTTGGAAGCAGTAGCTTTCAGAGCGCTGCTTCTTCATCAGGTGCTTCATCAGAAGGAGCAGCGCTCCAAAAGCTAGTGCTTCTAAATAAACCTGGCGTTGTGTGATTTTTCACTTTGTACACCCCAGTCCAACACCAGCATCTCCAAATCATGGAGAAATGACGTATGCTCTCCCTGGTTCAGGAGGCTCTATCAAAATTTTCATTATATTCTCATCAAATAGTACTGCATGGGAAAAGATGTTGACAGATAACATTTTGTGAAACTTGTCCCCAGCTGTTTTGAGTAGGATCCCTGGTCTATTTCAGGACCACTCAAAAATTTATTGGAGCAGATCTCGTTTGGGCAGTGAACCATAATTTAAATTGAAATGTTGTCAAACTATTCCCCGTTCCCAGTGTAAGAAGGCAGTGGGCAGATGGAAGCTGTCTCTAATGCGTCTTCATGAGGAAAAGCACAAAGTAAAATCAGAGGGAATTTTTTGGAGTCAATTAACTTACTCAAGAGTAAATGGGTGATGATATATATTTGCTTGAAGTGTTTATGTTTCAAATCATGTGCTTTTTTTGATTAACTTGTGACATTGCTTTTATTTGACATGGCTTGTTCTCACAGCTGTTGCTAATCGGCACTATAATACAGTCTCTTTTAAAGAAAATTATGTTATTGTGCTTTGGTAGGACTTTGAGAAAATACAGAGGCCATTACTTTCCAGAGGCCTCCTCAAAATTAAAATAATATTTCTGTATTTTCTCACTGACTTGACAGGGTGCATGCTCTGTCAGAGAATATTAACTGATGTTTATATTGTTCTTTTGAGAACTGACTAAAGTTCTTTCTGGTTTCTGAGGTGCTGCTTGGATAAACTAACATTAAAGAACAGAAATGAATGTGGCTCAAGCAGTCAAGGGAAATATGGTGGGATGATGTATGTAATGTGGAGATGAAATCCTCTTCTGATTGAGCCAACAGCAGGAATGTTGGATGGAGAGCAGGATGGCCTGTGACCCACTCGGCAGACTGACAGAGACAGCCTCCTGTAATGTGGCTGCAAGACCTGGTACATGAACCCATGGCACTACAGACAAGAACTTACAACTCAGCACTATGACGACTTGAAAACTTAATGGAAAGTAGCAAAACTCCTGCCCTACAGGAGTTTTCAAAACAAACCTCAGAGTTGTAATTTCTTTGTGGTTTTTATAGTAAAAATGAAGGTCTAAAATTCCTCTGAATGACAGATTTAGTATAAAAATCAGCAAAAGAAAATGCCATGAAAATGTAAAATCAAATATTAAATTGTAATTTAATCCACTGTCTCCATACGTTCGGCTATATTAAAAGGCAGATTCTAACTGAAAGAAAAACATTGTCTGAAATTTAAGACTGATTTTGATCACTGTATTAGTCACATGCCATTTTCTTAGGAAAAAGATGAAAAGACACCAACAGAGACAATGGATTTCCTGGAACTGTTCATAGCCTCAGTCACCAAGGAGGATTGAGCTATTCAGAAGGTAATTGCCTGGACAATAAAAATTAATTACCTCAGCTGTAAGTTGCTGAAGAGAAGCTGTGTGAGACACAGCTGGATCTCCATATTCATTGGGATATATAAACAACTTGGAGAGAGATCACATGACAACCTTTCGGAGTGGATATGAGAATTGTGATCTGGAGTGTCAAGTGAGTGTCACTCTCTTCATCTCTTCCCTTTCCCCCACCTCACCCTAGTTCTAAACTTCCAGCTCAGCACTGTCCCCATGACTTGTCCGGACTTGTCCTACCTGCCTATCTCCTTTTCCACCTATCCACTCCACCCTCTCCTCCCTGACCTATCACCTTCATCCCCTCCCCCACTCACCTATTGTACTCTATGCTCCTTTCTCCCCACCCCCACCCTCCTCTAGCTTATCTCTCCATGCTCCAGGCTCACTGCCTTTATTCCTGATGAAGGGCTTTTGCCCGAAACGTTGATTTCGCTGCTCCTTGGATGCTGCCTGAACTGCTGTGCTCTTCCAGCCACACTAATCCAGAATCTGGTTTCCAGCATCTGCAGTCATTGTTTTTACCACCTTCATACCCCACCTAATGCTCTGAACTCCACCTTTCTAAGAAGAAGTGTCTCCACAGAGACAGAGAAAACAAGAGCAGGAGTCGGCCATTCAGCCCTTCGAGCCTGCTCTGCCACGCAATAGGTTCATGGTTGATCATTCAACACAGTATCCTATTCCTGCTTTCTCCCTATTTCCTTTGATCCCTTTGTTCTCAAATGTTCTCACTGTGCAGGACAACATATGATTTCCCTTCTTCAGTCCCTGCTGCACCTGCTCGCTTACTTTCAGTGACTGGTGCACAAAGACACCCAGGTCTCATTACACCTCCCCCTTTCCCAATCTAACACCATTCAGATCATAATCTGCCCTTCTGTTTTTGCTCCCAAAGTGAATTATCTCACATTTTTCCATATTACATTTAACCTGCCACTCATTTTCCCCCTCACTCAACTTAACAAATCACAGTGAAACATCTCCTCACAGCTCACCCTGCTACCCAACTCGAGTCATCTGCGAACTTGGAGATATTGTATTTAAATAAAGTAAGTAAAATAAAATGAGTTCTAGTGAAAGGTTGCTGGATGTGAAACATTAACCCTGCCAGCCCTGCTGAGTTTCTCCAGCAATTTCTGTTTTCTTTCAAATATCACATTGAGATCCCTCACCTAATAATTGGGAATCAATCATTGATTCTGTGGTACCTCACTAGTCACAGCCTGTCTACAAAAAAATACTCATTTATTCCTATCCTTTGTTTCCTGTCTGCTAAGCAGTTCCCTCTCCACATCAGAACACTGCTACAACAGGCAGAGACTTTCTGTGAAAAGCCATTGGGTTTTCTAGGTCAGTGAGTCCGAGTGAAAAGAGAATGTACCTGCCATGAATGAAAAGGCTGAGTGAGAACCAAAATATCCACACACAATCAGCAACATTTTATTGACTTTGCCTTTTTGTCTACATCTGACCTGATCAAATTCAAAATCCTAAGGTTGTATTTATTTTTTGCATGTTTCAGGACTGTGCACATCTGTGTCCATTTGTGTGAAGTAGGATGTATTTTTACTTTTTGCCTAGATGTATTTCAGCACTAACATGTCTAACTCGAGAACACCTGTCTGGTTTCCATCTTGGCGAGTGCACATCATCAGGTACATATTAAATTGGCAATGCAGCACCCTTTGAAAATGTAATACCTCTGCTACCCAAATAAGGAATGGGAGTAAAAGGAAAATCATTTCATCATTCCCCACCTGGTCAGAATAACTTTCTCTGTTTTGTATTTATTGCTTTTTTAAAAAAACGAAAGCAGAGACTACAGGATCTCAACTCACAAATAGTCTTATCATTAATATTCTATGGTTTGTTGCATTGGTTAAAAGATGGAATCTGAATTCACTATTGTCAAATCAAATGCCCCAGCGACTCAGCATTCTTTCCAAAATAAAAATGCCACGGTGGGTTAAAAGTTGTCATGACTACTGCCTTTAAGTACATGTTTTTGTGTAAAATTAAAAATAAAATATTTTATAATCTATCATTGTTTATAATACAAGTTGGTTAAAAGTTCAACACTGTGTGCAGAGGAAAATGTACCCTTTAGTGTTCTAAAAGCAGAAGAGCAGCAAAAGCTAAACAACATTTCCTTAATGACAGTCCTTTCAGCATTTGAAATGTAAACATCATTATTTGTATTAATATATCAATTTACCAGCATTTCAGTTGTTTAGGTGAAATCTAACAGCTGCTTTTAATCTTAATTACCAATAACGAGCAAATATCAATTTTCAAGGAACATGTGCACCACACAAATGCCAGGCAGTGACTATTTTCAACAAGAGACAGTCTAATGACATTCAATGGTGTTACCATCACTGAATCTCCCACTATCAACAGCCTGGGGTTTACCATTAACCAGAAACTCAATTGAATTTGCCACATAAACACATTGGCTACAAGAGCAAGTCGAAGGATGGGAATACTGTGGTGAGTAACTCACCTCCTGACTCCCAGATCCTGTCGACCATCTACAAGGCACAAGTCAGGACTGCGATGGAATACTTCCCATTTGACTGGATGGGGGCAGCTCCAACAACAATCAAGAAGATTGACACCATCCAGGGCAAAGCAGCCCACTGGACTGGTACCACATCCACAAACATCCACTCCCTCACATTATCCCCCCCCCCCCCCCCAGAACACTGTGTAGCAGCAGTGCATACTATCTACAAGATGCTCTGAAGAAATTCACCAAAGATCCTCAGACAGCACCTGCCAAACCCACGACCACTTCCATCTAGGTGGAGAAAGGCAGCAGGAACCTGAGGGCATCACCATGTGCAAGTTCCCCTCCAAGCCAATCACCATCCTGACTTGGAAATAAATCTCCATTCCTTCACTGTTGCTGCGTCAAAATCCTGGAATTCCCTCCCTAATATTATTAAGAGTCGACTTACAGCGCATGGACTGCAACAGTTCAAGAAGGCAGCTCACCCCCACCTTCTCAAGGGGCAATTAGGGATGGGCAATAAATGCTGGGCCCAGCCAGTGAAGCCCACATTCCATGAGCAAATAAAACACAGTTCAGTAAAAGTTCGCAGTAGACTGGAAAAGTTATTATGATGATTGACATTGTGGAAAGCAAATTATTATCGCCGTAATCAGACAAGGTATAGGCCAGCTGAAGTGTTCTTTTTGACACTGCTAACCCAGTGGAATGTTTGGTATAGGTAATACTGTTATTAGAAAAAGAGTTACATTCTCAAGCATCTCAGTCCTAGATTTTCAATTTTTCTGTGTTTGCCTGAGGACAGTGTAGAGATCATGAACTGATAACATTCATTCAACATAACCAAAGAATAACCTTTCGAACAATAATGGAATTGTGTACAGTAATTCATTCTATATTAGTAATTTTCAAACCTTGTTGCACATAGACTATTCAGGCTGGACAGAAGTTTCCACTCTGAGAGATCACCTCCAGGTCTGAGCCCAGTCATTCTCCCTGACCACTGTGAAACAACTCCACAGAGCACCGGGCAAGGATGGCACTATCTTCTGAGAAACCAATGAGGTGATGTTGGGTTCCACCCTGGAGAGATTCTGTCTTAAGTCAAGCCCTTTGTTCAATTGGTTGCTGTTCTATGTTTTCAGTCCCACAGTGTGTGCTGTAACAGTAATATAATCCTTGCTTAAAAAAGAATTCTAAGAGCGTGGTGCTGGAAAAGCACAGCATCCGAGGAGCAGGAGAGTCGATGTTTCGGGCATAAGCCCTTGCTTCAGGCTATGCTTTTCCAGCACCACACTGTTCGACTGTAATCTGTAATCTCCAGCATCTGCAGTCCTCACTTCCTTCTCCTCAAACAAAATTGTCTATTTTGCGATATCACACAAGAGTTCAGTTCTCAGCTCAGCCTGCTTTGCATTTTAAATCAGTACAGACGTGGAGATCCACCTTATATAGTTCTGCTCTGCTGCTTAGGTATGCTGTATGTTGGAGCAGAGAAGTGCAGAAAGAGACCATTCAACCCATCACGTCTGCACTGACCCTCTGAAAAGAATCCTGCCCAGATAATGCATCCCCCCCATTGCTATAACACAGCAGTTACCATGGATAATTCACCTCGGCTGCACAGCTGTGGATCGTGGGAGGAAACTGGAGAACCCAGACAAAACCTATGCAGACACAGGAGGAATGTACAAACTCCACACCAACAGTTGCACAATGCTGGAATCAAACCCTGGGTCCCTGGCACTATGAAACAGCAGTGCTAACCACTCAGCCCCAATACTATCAGAAAATACTTTGAAAAACAAACAACTATCACTGAATTTAACAGCTGCAATTTAACACCAATTCTGGGCGCGATATTTTTTGGAAGGTATTCCTGTCCATGCATTATATCTGGAGGAGAATGACTGAAATGTTACCAGAGATAAGGGGCTTGCTTAGGGTGTACACTGTACTGCATACTGTACTCTGTTGAAATATTTCGCTCGCAGATACAACACGTATTCAATATTTCACTAACAGAAATTAGATAGATGAAATAACTTGATTTATTAATATTTTCAGGAATAAATATTGGCCACAACATTAAGAGAACAGCCTTGGTCTTTTTCAGATAGTGCCTTAGGATTTTCTACATTCAGGTGAGAGGGCAGTGAGTTGAAGTCAAAGCTGATCTCCAATGCAGCACTTCCCTGGCCCTGCACTGAGGTGTCAGCCTGGATTATGTGGTTCATTTTCCAGAGCAAGACTTGAACCCACAACGTTCTGATTCAAAAGTAAGAGTGTGCCAAGGACAACATCTAAGGAAACCAAGTCCAAGATCAATTTTCAGTGAAGTAAAGAAGTTCTCCTGTTTACCATATTTGGTTCACATTTTAAAAAACGATTTACTTTTAGTGTGCTGATGTGTTACTTTGTACAGAGAAAAAAACAGCAACTGGCTTTCATAGCTTGACCTGGTTGGTTTTTCTCAAAGTTTGAATGGACATTGCTGTGTTTATGCTGAGAAGTGTTTTGCTAAAGTTGCACTATCTTTGATGTTGGCTTACTCTAATTCCTGGCACCACTTCTACTCTTTACAAACCTGCTGTAATGATTACACTGCATTAAATCATATACATAGACAGACCCAAAGAGAAACGTGATTTGTGTTGCAAAGTTCAGAATTCCCTCGGCATCGCAATAAATTAATATGAACTGAGACTCACGTATATGAAATGTGAGATTCTAACCATAACACTCACTCTGAGCCAAGCCCTTTTTCCCAGCTGGGCCTCATGAAGAGAATACTGTACCAGATGTGGGACAGTTTTATTCATAACTTCAAGGATTGTTTAAAAATGGTGTTATGGCCAAAGATGAGAGATATATGAGGAAGGTTTTCAAGTCAACCCCAAATTGTGTACAATATTTGTAGTGTTATCAGAGGCAACCACACAAGATCATACTCAGGAGAAAACGACTGTTTTAGAAAGATTGCACCCCATTTGAAGTTTATGAGAGAGCTGCAGGCATCTAAAAGCATGTTGCACTGCAACAAATCAGGTCAGTGCAGCAGCAATCGACAGGGTTCCGAAGGCACCCATCTCTGGGTTAATGTACATGCTCCTCCTTGTATTCCAAAAACTAAAGAAAAATGAACAGCTTCACACTGGTTTATGGCAATCTTTTACACTAGTCAATGCCTGGATTAAAAAGAGCGATTTGTGTGCTCTGGTCTTTTCCCCGCTGCATATAATATCTAGGGTTCAACCACTTGTGGGGAACTCTGCGGTGGATATTTAAACAGTCTCTCACCTGTTCTGGTCAAAGTACTGGATGGTAATTTCAAAGACTCCCTGAAATTTGTAATAGTGAGTCCACAGTCCCTGCTTCATCTCCTCTGTCCATTTTCAGGTTGCAACCTGGCATCCATGAACAGAATGGTAAGCACTCTCAAATGCTTCACAGAAATGAGTTTGCACACACCTTGATTACTGCCATGCAAATGAAACAGAGTGACAGCTTACCATGAGGGGAGATGGTGCTGTAGTGACAATGCCACTGGACTAGTAATCCAAAACTGTAGGTTAAGGTTTTGAAGACATGGGTTCAAATCCCATCACGGTGAAAATTGAATCCAACAACAATGCAGAATACAAAGTTAGCCTAATGGTGATGGTGACAATGTAATCCCTGTTGATCACTCTAAGAGGGAAGAAAAATATTGGCTTTACTGATGTCCTTTAGCAATTTGAGGGGATGTGAACAGCCTGTCCCAGCCTTTACTGAAACCATGAGGCTTATACTCGAGGAGATGTAGGAAACGAAGAGTAAGCACATGAAAATTAGAATGTGCTTATGAAGAAATGTTTTGTTGATTTTCTGTTTTTCAGTTAGATCATTTAAATATGGCTCTTTTGCACCATTTTACCACCTTGTTCATTCTTGGTCTCGTGGTGGCAAATCATTTTTTCAAGTGTTTGCTGATGCATGGGAAGAGATGAATTGACGTGGACCAATGAGATATTGTACAAGGAAGGAATGATAGATTACAAGACTATCTCATGCAATTCTCCCAACTTTCCTGCAATGCTCATGTCAGCCAGTGGTTGAGAAAGCTTATCCCAAAATTGGAACATTTGGATGGGAATCACACCAGTGAGTGGTTGAGGGGCTTATCTGTGTGCATTAATATCTGACTATCACTTAATCTCAGCTCATTTATAAGCAACTTGCTCTTATCCCAGGCAGTGCCAGGAAACTAAACAGTGGCAGTTACCAAAGTGAAAGCCTGGCCTGGTAACTGGTGTGACAGCTCAGCCTCCCCAACATCTCGGGTCATAGTCATGGTCCACACGCAGCAACCACCTGCACCTGACACCCATGGAAGATTGGCATTGGACAAAAACCAGCCTCATCACATCAGCATGGCACATCTCTGACAGTGTCTCTGAGTCCAGCACCTTGACAGTGTGCTTTGGAGGTCACTGACCCTATACATTATAATGGGGGCAGGCAGCCCAGCTCCTACTGCGGAACTGAAGGTATCTCAGGGCTGTTCGCATATTCTCTCAGCTCTCACCCACTTCGCATTGACTTGGATGGTAGCAGCATTTCTGCTGAGCCTTGCCTTTCAGAACAGACACATGGCCAACCTGAGAGGGGGGGGGGGGGGGGGGGGGGGGGGGTGGAAATAAGGTGTGTGACAGCCATTCATGGAAGATGCTACGTGTAATTTGGAGAGCAGCAAACCATGAGCCTTGGTGGAAATGGGCACAATAGCAAATATTGGAAAAGTGTGAGGTACCAAACAGAAGATGGTGTTGCTTACAGTTGCATAGCACAGAAGGTCATTAACCACATTGCAGTATTGCTGCTGTCCTCCAGACCATGGCTACTTCAGGGCAGGCTGGTAGCAGTTGGCACAGTGTGCAGCTGGGGTGTAAAGATGTGATGTGAATGCCGGAAGGTTCTGGTGCCCACAGCAAGAGCGGTGCTATGGAGATGGCATGTATGTTTCATGAGCTGAGCAGTGTAAAGTTCCACAAGAAAAGTCATATGGACTCACAGAGGGAAACCCTTGTGGAACGTGGGTGTCAGTATTTACTGCCCATTCCTCGTTGGCCTTGAGAAGGTGGGGGTAAGCTGCCTTTCTGAACCACTGCAGTCCGTAGCTATAGGTGGAACCACAATGCCCTGAGGGAGGGAATGCCAGAAGTTTGACCCAGCGACAGTGAAGGAATACCAATATATTTCCAAGTCAGAATGGTGAGTGGCTTGGAGGTGAACTTACAGATGGTGGTGTTCCCATTTATCTGCTGCTCTTGTCCTTCTAGATGGAAGTGATCATGGGTTTGGAATGTGCTGTTTAAGGATCTTTGGTGAATTTCTGCAGGGCATCTTGTAGATGGCACACACTGCTACTGCTGAGTGGTGGTGGGGGAGGGAGTGGATGTTTGTGGATGTGGTGCCAATCAAGTGGGCTGCTTTGTCCTGAATGATGTTGAGTTTCTTGAGTGTTGTTAGAGCTACACCTATCCAGGCAAGTTGGGAGTATTCCAACACACTCCTGACTTGTGCCTTGTAGATGGTGGACAGGCTTTGGGAGTTCATGACCTGGAAATGAAAGTTGACATACTGCATCCAGATTCCTAATTCCACTGACAATTTCCCTGGTTTTAATCACCAGCCACTTTCAAACTAAGTGCTCCTTTCAGAAGTGTATCTCCTCAAATCCACTACCTCTTGAAGAGTTCGGTTACTTTTATCCCAAACCCCTGGAAGTGAATATGTCATAGCCATGACATCCGAACAAGTCGTACTAAACTGTGATACTAAAAATGAAATGTTATCATAACCGTTTTAAGATGGCTGATTATTTTATTACTAAGAATGATTAACTGTTTTAGTTAGCTAATATTTAGTTGTTTTAAATCAAACTAAAATAGTTTTTAAACTACAGAGTAAATTACTGACTGTCCAGAATCACTCCCATGTTGTATTGTATTTTTGTCATTCCATCAATCATAAAAATTGGCAAACCATAAAAGTCTGTGAAGGGACAAATGATTGCTTCAGTATTAAACACAAAATGTTTTTCTTCAGGTAGCTACTAAGCAATTCCCAACTCTAAGCTTAAAGGGAAAATAAATTGAAAAATTACAGTACAGCCTATAACCAATCATCATCATCATCAGCAGCAGGTGATGTTATTGGAAAGTACTCAGTTTGTTTTTCAAGATTGTGTTGGTTTGACACATATATTGAGGATGACTGTCACATACACTTTTTCCACTCTGCCAAAAATAGACTGGAAAACAAAATGAACCAAATGAAACACAAAACAAAATTAATCCCAACAAACAATAAATCAAGGAATTACTGAGTGCTCTCCAACTCCCAGCATTATGTCAAACCTGGCCCAGGTATTATGGCTAATCCTGATCCAGCAAACAAATGAACATTGGCACTGAAATGACTCCACAAAGGTCAGTCTCCTGTCACCAAGTCGCCTTTTATTTACATGTGGAGAGCCCTTGACACTGATCCAGCTCCCTCAGAGCCAGCTCTCAGAGTGAACAGAACCCCTGACATTCCTGTTTAAATCTGTCAGTCTGGGTTCCTTGATTGAGCCTGTTAATCTGACCCAATCAGGGAACTCATATTCCGTGAGGCCCACTGGCTGACCTCGTTACAATCACTACAGTCACAGAATCTGTGGAATTCATTGCCACGGAGGCCAGGTCATCGAGTAAATTGAAAACAGAGATAGATAAGTCCTTGATTGCCAAGGGGATCAAACGTTACAGGTAGAAAATGGGAAAATGGCGTTGAAAAAATCTATGAGCCATGATTGAATGGCAGAGCAGACTCAATGGGCTGAATGGCCTAATTTTTGCTCTTTTATCTTATGGTCTTATGGTCACTTACGATACCTGCACTGGTCTATAAACCTGCACTGTCTCATAATTATGGCTGATGGCCGATTGATGTGTCAAAATGTTTACGTATACATTGGAAGCCTCAACCCACTGAAAACAGATTAATATTTCTTTGTGAATTAGGACAAATGAGTAAGGCCAATGAAAAGATTTCCATGAAAAGTTAGGTCAATCACATTATTCCAATAAAATCCTCTGAACGTTTGCAGGTTTTGACAGTTGCTCCATTTTCCAATTGACAAAGGCCAACAATGTATTGGGCATAAAGTCATTCACTCAAAACTAGCAGAGTCAATAAGTAAAATAGTCCTCATACCTGCAGGGACACATAGGCTGACTCATACATATAAGCACATACATGGAAAATAAATACTTAGCTTCAACAGCAAACACTCTCTTTGACACATTACAAATCGTTCACCATTACCAAACGTGCAAACATATTAATCGTATTCATGACAAATTTATTTAACAGTGTGCATAGCACAACAAAGTTCAAAATCATTTGTAACTGCTAACTGGGAATTTTTATTTGTTTTGTTCCTTAAAAACTATTGCCGCACAGCACCTAATTAATACCCAGATGTCCAAAAATAATTTAACATCATATCTCACCTATAAATATTTTCTTAAACACCATCTTTCTGTGAGCGTTTACAGAAACACCTATTGAGTCACTTGGATTACTGATGTTCCAACATTTTATTGTCTATAAAACAACATAAGCCCAATGATATTTTTAATGTGCTAGAATATAAAGGGACTTTGATGATAATTTTGAGATTTGGTGCGATCTTTGTCACTGAAAAAAATATTTTTTACTGCACACAGTCTGTGTATTGAACTTCAACTGCATGTCACCACAAAACCATCTAAATATCATTGAGCCTTATCTTGTTTTAAGGTCAAACTGCAGTCAGAAATTCAAAAGTCATTTGTCCAACCAGCAATGGCAGGTATAATCTTCCCAGCTCATGAACGATGCGGGCATTGGTGGGAGAATTCTGTGAGGTTGGCAATGAGGAGCTTTCCAAAATCGAGAGCAACAAAACTGTCTTTTTCCAACCACATGATGAACAGCAAAACAAGATTCTTGCTACTGAGCAGCGAGAGGCCTGTTTGAATGCACAAACATCCTCTCATTTTGATGTGCAGTTTCTCATTCTCTCTCCTGCTGGACAGAAACTAGAGGCTGACAGTTCGCATTACAAAACACGGACTGGTCTTGTAGTGGCTCCGGGCTCGTTGCTTGCCTCTCCAGTCACCGACAGCCCAAAGACAGTGATCACTCACACTCTACATCCTGCATGTCCTCCAGTGGCAAACAGGGGTTGGCAATTTCCCTCTGTCAGACATGTGTGGCTCAATTGACGGGGCCTAAGCAGACCAGCTGCTGACAGCCAGTACCTGACCAGGTACAAAGCTGGGCTTTAAAGATACCACCGGAACCTGGAATCCTGCGGCTCTTGAGACTGGTCAATATTTCTGACTGTGGCAAGCGTGAGAAGGTGATGATCAGGTGTCATGGGGTTGTGGTACTTCAGTAAAAAGGCAGGGCTGAGATGATAGCGCAAGGACGTTCACCAGACTGACTGAGAAAAATTCTTCAGAAAACTCGCCAAAAATGGCACCTGACTAATTTCTGTTAAATTCAGTCCACAGGAAAGAAAGCATGGAGGACCCAATCAATTTAATTTTAATTTTCATCAAAGCAGAAACATAGAACCAAAAATGATCAATATAGCCCTCAGTGCTAAAACGTACCATCTCACCAACTGCTCCCTTTCCTGTTAAATAATTCTACTCAGAACCAAAATAGACACACAATGAGCAGAAACAAAAGCTTTTTAATCTGTTTGTTCGCTTAACTCAGGCAAAGATCTCTAGAAGATACACAACCGTAGATCAGACCTCGTATTGATCATAAACCTTTCTTGATTTGACATTTGATCAGCTTATTGCTTTGTAATGAGTAAAAGTAAAAACAAAATAAAATACAACTGACATTAAAAGGGATTAATATACACTACTTCCTTTGATAACATTAACTCTGATTTCTCTCCACAGATGCTGCCAGACCTGCCGAGCCTTTCTAGCACTTTCTGTTTTTGCTTCTGATTTCCAGCACCCGCAGTTCTTTCAATTTTTAATAAACTATCAATGTCTTGATGACCAAGTATAACAGTAACAATAAGGTCAGAGTGAATCCAACTTTTCTACCTTAAGACCTGAAGCATGCAAACTATTGGAGCATCAAAGGAGCGTTGATTTGGTCTAATTCAATCATTCCACCACTGCATACACAGATTTTCTGACCTTCCCCGTCTTTTATTAATGGGGACAGGCTTTGTTATCAACCACAATGACAGCTCCTGCTTGTGTGTTGTTCAGACCCAGCTCTCCCTCACCATCAGATTGGGACTTCAATTGTTTACATTTTATATAAGTGAATAAGATGAAATGACAAAAGGTATGGTTGCTGAATTTGCTGATGATACAGAAAAAGGTGGGAAAGTAAGTTGTGAAGACGACGCAAGGATGTGGCCACAAGGCACAGCTAGGTTAACCTGAGTGGGCAAAATGAGTGACAAATGGAGTATGATATTGGGAAAATGTGAAATTATCCACTTTGGCAGGAAATATAAAAATAAATCTATACTATAAATGCTGAGAGATTGCATAGCTCTGAAATACAGAAGGATCTAGATGTCTTTGTATAAAATGTTAGTAAGCAGATACAGCAAGTAATTAGGAAGACTATTAGAATGTTATCATTATTATGAGGGGAATTGAATACAGAAGTAGGGAAGTTGTGCCTCATTTGCACAGAGGACTGTGCACTGTACTGGTCACCTTATTTAGGGAAGTATGTAAATGTGTTGGAAGTGGTTCCCTGAAAAGGAAGTGTTGCTATCTGGTGAAAGGTTGGACAGGCTAGGTTTGTATTCACTGGAAATTAGAACAGTAAGAGGCAATGTGATTGAAACATATAAAATCCTGAAGTGTCTTCACAGGATTGATGTGGAGAAGATATTTCCTCATACGAGAGAATCCTGAACTAAGGGACACTGTTTAAACATCAGAAGTTGCCCTTTTAAAACAGAGATTAAACATTTTGTTTCAGATGAGCCTTTGGAACTCTCTTGCTGAAAATTTTGTGAAAGCTGAGACTTGAATACTTTTAATGGTAGAGGTCAGTAGATTGCTGTTGAGTGAGGGGGCCAAAGGTTATCGGGGTAGGTGGGAGTACAATCAAAATCAGCCATGATCTTATTAAATGGAGAAGCAGGCTCAAGGCACTGAATAGATGATTCCTGATTGGTGCTGACTATAGCTTTCATCCTTCCACAGCATGTAAATTCTGTTCATCCATGAACAGACTTGTCTCTAATTAGATACTGGGAAGATTGAAACCATTTTCTTCAGTCTTTGCTCAAAGGTCTGCTCCTCGTTGCTGATTCCATCCCTATCCCTGGCTAATATCTGAGGCTGAGCCAGTCTTTTTGTAACTCGAGGGTCACATCTGACCCAGGAAGTAAGTTTCTAACAACATTTGCATGCTCTCACTGAGGTGGTCAATTCCTAACTCCATAACATTGTTGGAAGTACACATGTATGTCAGAGGACTATGTGAAAAATGGCAAGATATGGGACATTTAAACATTTTCTGGATTGAAAAGGGTTAAACGTGGTTTTATCAAAGAATGAAGTTGACAGCTTAATGAAGGATGTAAACTACTTGCTGTTTACGGAAAAATCAATTGGCTTTAGAAAAGGCAAACAAATCTTTCAAGGAGATAAGAAATGGAGCTTATTACTGGGAGACCTAGTAATACCAATCAGTGTCCACTTGCCAATCAATCAGCACTCTCCTCCCATGCAGTATAAATGTTGCTTTTCCCCTTGAATTTATATTCTTGCAAAATATCCTGATGAGTATTAGATAAAAAAGCTTTGTAAAAACATTTTTTCTTAAGTTTCCTACTACCTAAAGGCAAACGATTTTTATTATATTAGCCAAATTATTTTGATTTCATTCCAAGAACCTGCTGGAAGTTTCTTATATTCTGGATGGCACCACAAAAGAAAAGCAATTGGCGATTTTAGTGATTGAATGAATATATTGACACTAATGGTGTGACTGGTGGCGTAGTATGCCTTGATTATCAGAGTATTCTTCCTATCACCTTATAATAACATCACTGGTCTCTGGCCCTGCCTCAACTGCTGCTTCAGAAACTCTCATTTATACCTCAGTTACAATCAGGTGAGATGTTAATGACCTCAGCATGTCCTAAAGTGCTTTATATCTAATGAAGTAACTGGGTATTCACCTCACTTTGTTTTATTCTGCAACTGACCTAAACAATTTGAAATTAAAAGTCAATGAATAAAAAAAGACAAAAACATGGCATGTTTGCTCAGCACCTGCCTTCTGCCCTGTCATCTGACCAATATTATTATTAATTCACCATCTCATTAGCAGTTTACATTTAAGACATTTTATAGAAGACAAATCTTGGTGAAAGATCGATTTTCACCATTTTGGTACTAAATGGGCTTTTTGATTAGGCTGTAGGCTTATCAAAAGGATGTTAAAAACTGCACAGTTACTGTGTCGCATTGTGAAAATACAACATACATCTATGACATTTCAACACCAGGCATGAAGCTTTCATAGTAATGCCATTAAAAATTAACACCATGATGTATTTGTATGTGCAAAAAAATGTATATACTTTTAAATTCATTTTAACATAAGTCATGCCCATCTAGAAAAAATTATGATAATAGGGGATTTCAAATCTAGGGGGCACATTTTTAAGGTGAGAGGAGAGAGAAGAGAGAGATTTTAGAAAACACATAGAGCAAATTGTTTTACTCAGAGGGTGGTTCGTGTGTGGAATGAACTTCCTGAGGATGTGATGGATGTGGGTGCAATTACAATGTTTAAAAGACGTTTGGATAAGTACATGAATAGGAAAGGTTTGGAGGGATATGGGCCAGGAGCAGGCAGGTGGGATTAGTTTAGTTTGGAATTATGTTCTGCATGGACTGGTTGGACCGAAGGGTCTGTTTCCGTGCTGTATGACTCTATGACTCTAAAAATCTGGAATTAATTAGAGTTTTTGAACATTAATAATTATACTGATTGAGATTTCAACAACCTAGTTGCAAAACTTGATTTTAAACCCATTAAACACAAGTGCCACAGATTTTATTTTTAATTGGGCCAGAAAGACAAAGGAAAAATAATTTTAAGCAATTATCATTTGCATCTTTACAAATAAACATTTCTTAACAAACATTTTACTTTATAATCTGCCAACTACCTGTAAAAGTTATTAAAACACACATATGTGTTGTTCTCAGTTTCTCCAGGAGGTTTATAAAACTACCCTTCCTCCCACTAGTTCTTCCCACTGTGGTATACCAGTGCCTGAATGTAAGCTTAGTTTGTTCAACAGAATCTTGTAATGTATTACACTGGTATAAGAAAAGTGCAGGATGGAAAAACCACACAGTGTTACATAAAGTAGCAAATTAGGGACATGGCAGGCACAGTATATCCTTTTCTTAAACCCAATAAGTTTTGACCCCCTCTTGTACAATTGAAGCCCAGAAAACAAGCTGATATTTCTTTTGTCTGGAACTCAAAACCACATGATTCTGGTCAAGAATTCTGGTTGGCTAAGGTGCAAAAGCTGGCAAGGAGCCAAGTACTGCTAGATTCAGTCTGAACATTCACTGTATATATATTCTGTTGCTTTTAAAGTTTGATTCTATCTGTATAGCAGTTACAGATGTATAAAAGCCAAAACTAAATAATTGACCACCTGGGAAATATGATTATTTTGAACAATACACTATCTATAACAATACTATCAGTTTCTCCTTGGTTTCTGCACCATTTCTTCTTCCTAGAGTTATTTATTGCCTGGTTGTGTCCCTTCACTGCAGGGGCCTATATAACACACAATACAAGCTTTGGAGGAAATAGGCCATTCTCTGGTTACCATGGCAGCATGCCTTTATCAAGCTGGGTATTCTTTGGTGTTTCAAATTCATTCTAGAAAGAGACTATTTATGACTTGAATAAAGAAGGCCAAAGCACATTTTTATGCCTGGAATGGAAATGAAACATTGATATAAATATCAGAAGACTTTAAATACATGCACGTTTAGTTATATTCCTGAACAGAATTGTCTGTGACATACACTGGCTCACAGACACTGAAATGCACTCACTGTTTGTTGCATAAATTAATAGAATTCTTACTCCTGCAATTTATATTCTCTTCTTTCATCCTTTTGATATGAATTATGGGAAAATAAGGTTTTCCAAGATAACAGAGAGAACACTTAAGTCCTTCCAAAAGAAATTCAATCTTTACCACAGTCATGACCAAGGAGTTAAATTAAGTAATCATTAGCAAATATTCAGGAATATTAGCAAAAAATGTATGACATCAAAACAAAGATATTGCTTCAGTCAAATATTTACTTCTAGCTCCAGGTCAAACTAAGTGAAAGAATCAAATAAAATAATTTAGATATTGGTCACTGTGGGCTCCTTGGATGATTTCCACGGAGTCACAAGGGCCACGTGAAAAGCTGACAGAAATGTTTCACTTAAGTTCCATAAATTTCAAACTGGAAATGCACGTGGATCTAATGGTATTTGGTAATCAGTGAGGTGACTGAATTAAAAGCTGCCCTCTCCAAACTTGGGGTCATCAGAAAGCAAACAGAAATAACAACTGACAAATACAAGCACAAGAGGAAAGTGAACTGCCTGAATTTGATGGGCTAGCTTTTTAGGGTACAAGGGGACATGACATAATTTAGACAGATACCTCTGAAGCAATAAGCTTTTGTATGTAATATTGAATGATATAAAGCATGAATCTGGTTTGGGTGAACACCTTGTTTCTGATGAACAATCTAGCTCCATATTTAAGCTTTTTACACCTAAATGAAAAATTAAGTGACATGGAAACAGTGCAGAAACATATTATTTTAACAGATAGAGACACCAATGCTCCTGTCTATGGGGGATGTAGCTAGGTCTTTTTTGACTTATTTCCATATCATGAGGCTGGGTGCGCTGCCCACTCACTGTCCTCTCATTTTAATTGCAGGTCCAAGTACCTGGCCAAGTCAGTATTACTAATTACTGATTTGGGCTCAAGATAGAATGCACTGTGAAATGCTTATTAATTTGTACATTTATGAATTGCTCCTGGATCCAATTCAGGCCATAGGCTTGATACAGAATGACAGAAAAATATCTAGTGTGGTCATGTATCTGTACATTTCAATGAATCTTTAATCTTACTTGGTTGAACTGTAAGCCAATCACACAAATGATTCTGTTCTGAGGTTTGTACAAGCATTCTTTTATTGTAATCCATTATGTGGATGAGATTTCACACTGAATAATTAATTTATTCAAATCTCAAACATTGTTCATAAATAGCCAGGCAACAGCAGGTCCCTGGTGTGCTCAAGTTGTCTAATTTATGTCCAAATTGGACACATTCAGGATGTCTGGTTTAGTTTTGCTGCCTTCTGCAAGGTTTTTCCTGTGAAAATCCGGAAGGAGAATTATTGGAGAACAGATACCAAAGATTCCACTGTCACTTGCCTGGTTTGAAATTTTTCAGACAGTCAAATTAATAACCAGACATTAATTTTACTTCAAAATGGGAATTTGGTAAGGGGAGAAGCATTTTTAACTTCCACACCTTCTCTGTACTTACCCACCCAAACAAAGGTGAGGCTAGAGCTGCTGAAACAGATTAAAGTGGAACGTTAGACAAGCCGAAGTTAGTGACACTGAAGAGACAGGTCATTTTCTCAAAGGTAAGCCATAGCGAAGTGATATTCTCTCATTCTTGTTGGAGGGTTAGCCTGACTAGGCCAACCCTAAAGCTTCCTTGTAATCCTAACTTTAAACATAGAGACATAAAGGAGAGGAGCAGGAGGAGACCTTTGACGCCTTGAGCCTACTGTCCCATTCAACATGATCCTGGTTGATCATCGAGCTCAATACCGTAATCCCACTCCTCCCCCCATATCCCATGATCCCACAAACGCTACATCTACTCCTTCTGGAGACACAATATTTCGGTCTCAACCACTTTCTGCGGGGGTGAATTCCACAGGCTCCCCACTCTCTGGATGAAGACATTTCTCCTCATCTCAGTCCTAAAAGGTTTACTCCTGAAGCTCCTTAAACTATGACCCTGATTCTGGACTCCCCTCCACCAGGAATATCCTCCCTGAATCTGGTCAAGTCGAGTCCTGTTCAAACCTTATAGGCTTCTCTGAGATCCCCCCCTCGATCTTTTAAACTCCAGTGAATATAATCCTTATAAACTCAATCTCTCCTCACATTTTTGTCCTCTAAGGATGTTTTTTAAAAGTTTTGAAAAGTTGTCTGTTTGGGCCACTTCTGGGTCTGGCCAATCGTTGTTCTATCTTCATCGGGCAGGGAAGGCACTGGGGCTACCATTTAGTCTAGAAGAGCACATTAAGTAGGACACAGCAATAACTGAACAGAATATTGGGGATAGGGTTCTGGCCAATGTAAGTACTTTCCAGTTCACTTTCCGTTGGGATAAAATCATCCCTAATAGGTGGCTCAAATCTTCACAACCATTTCAACGTCTGCTATGTGACTGCTCATAATTTGCTGAGGGGTGCTACTAATGAAACAATGTAGGCTTTCTAGCTCTACAAGACTGTCAAATAGGAATAAACCCCTTACTGAAGCACTTTTGAAATTTCACTAGTTTAATCAAAAATTAGTGCAAAAACAACTTGACTAGGTGGGTCAGGTTCAACCAGCTACCTTGGTAAGTTCTCAGGAAAAAGGTTGATTAGTGAACACATGTTAACAGAGGGAAGGGCTGCTAAAACTATTGAGTGATTTGTGAGTTTGGATTATAAAAGCCTGGAGTTTGGACTTATGGACCTTGGAATACTATATATTCTGGGTAGTATTATGTTATGTGTTACTTAATGTGTGCTGGAGTTATCTTCATCAGTTTTCAGTGGTTTGCCTACAATTCAGAGATATGGAGCTGTTTGCTTTTAACTGACCCAAACAATTTGTGGGAATGATACATAAAATCCTCACCTTTATACAGCACCCAGACCTCCCAAGGTGCTTCACAGCCAACTCAGTATTATTCATAATTCCAAGAACAACAAGTTCATCGTGCTTTAATAAAATAAAATATCCCAAAGCGTTTCATGGAAGCAATCACCAGACTCAGAGATCTGACAGGAAAAAGGTTAGGTAAGGTGACTGAAGAGGTTAAAAACCCCGAGGGGAACACTACCCCTGCTCATGCCTCCACCCCCATTCCCCCCACCATCACACCCACTCCAATTACTGCCTCCGACCCCACTCCCAGCTCCACACCCACACCAGATCCCAGCTCCCAGCCCTTCCGAGTTTTCACCATCCCTCCAGACCTCCCACTCACTGAGGACGAACGATCAGTCCTCAGCAAAGGACTCAACTTCATCCCCCTCCGTCCACGCATCAATGAATTTAATACACGCCGTGACGTCAAACACTTCTTCCTCTGCCTCCACCTCCGAGCTTACTTTCACAATCAGGACTCCCGCCCACCTTCCGAGGACCCCTTCGCCCACCTCCAACACACTGCATTCACCTGGACACCCCGCGCTGGCCTATTACGCGCCCTCGACCTCTTCATTTCCAACTGTCGCCGGGACATTAACCGCCTCAACCTGTCGACCCCCCTCCCCCACTCCAACCTCTCACCCTCACAACGTGCAGCCCTCCAATCCCTCTGCTCCAATCCCAACCTCACCATTAAGCCAGCAGATAAAGGGGGTGCAGTGGTAGTCTGGCGCACTGACCTCTACACCGCTGAAGCCAAACGCCAACTCGAGGACACCTCTTCCTACTGCCCCCTCGACCATGACCCCACCCCCCATCACCAAACCATCATCTCCCAGACCATACAGAACCTCATCACCTCAGGAGATCTCCCACAGCTTCCAACCACATAGTCCGGGAACCCCGCACTGCCCGGTTCTACCTCCTTCCCAAGATCCACAAGCCTGACCACCCTGGCCGACCCATTGTCTCAGCATGCTCCTGCCCCACTGAACTCATCTCTACCTACCTCGACACTGTCCTATCCCCCCTAGTCCAGGAACTCCCCACATACGTTCGAGACACCACCCACGCCCTGCACCTCCTCCAAGACTTCCGTTTCCCCGGCCCCCAACGCCTCATCTTCACCATGGATATCCAATCCCTCTACACCTCCATCCGCCATGACCAGGGCCTCCAAGCTTCCGTTTTTTTCCTCTCCAGACGTCTCCAACAGTACCCTTCCACCGACACTCTCATTCGTTTGGCCGAACTGGTCCTCACCCTTCACAATTTCTCCTTTGAATCCTCCCACTTCCTCCAGACCAAAGGGGTAGCCATGGGCACACGTATGGGCCCCAGCTATGCCTGTCTCTTTGTTGGCTACGTAGAACAGTTGATCTTCCGTAATTACACCGGCACCACTCCCCAACTCTTCCTCCGCTACATTGATGACTGCATTGGCGCCACCTCGTGCTCCCGCGAGAAGGTTGAGCAATTCATCAACTTCACCAACACATTCCACCCTGACCTTAAATTTACCTGGACCATCTCTGACACCTCCCTCCCCTTCCTGGACCTCTCCATCTCCACTAGTGATGACCGACTTGACACTGACATTTTTTACAAACCCACCGACTCCCACAGCTACCTGGATTACACCTCTTCCCACCCTATCTCTTGCAAAAATGCCATCCCATATTCCCAATTCGTCTGCCTCCGCCGTATCTGCTCCCAGGAGGACCAGTTCCACCATAGAACACACCAGATGGCCTCCTTCTTTAGAGACTGCAATTTCCCTTCCCACATGGTTAAAGATGCCCTCCAACACATCTAATCCACATCCCGCACCTCCGCCCTCAGACCCCACCCCTCCAACCGAAACAAGGACAGAACGCCCTGGTGCTCACCTTCCACACTACAAACCTCCGCATAAACCAAATCATCCGCCGACATTTCCGCCACCTCCAAAAAGACCCCACCACCAGGTATATATTTCCCTCCCCACCCCTTTCCACCTTCCGCAAAGATCGTTCCCTCCGTGACTACCTGATCAGGTCCACGCCCCCCTACGACCCACCCTCCCATCCCGGCACTTTCCCCTGCCACCGCTGGAACTGCAAAACCTGTGCCCACACCTCCTCCCTCACCTCTATCCAAGGCCCTAAAGGAGCCTTCCACATCCATCAAAGGTTTACTTGCACATCCACTAATATCATTTATTGTATCCGTTGCTCCCGATGCGGTCTCCTCTACATTGGGGAGACTGAGCGCCTCCGAGCAGAGCGCTTTAGGGAACATCTCCGAGACACCCGCATCAATCAACCAAACCGCCCCATGGCCCAACATTTCAACTCCCCCTCCCACTCTGCCGAGGACATGGAGGTCCTGGGCCTCCTTCACCGCCACTCCCTCACCACCAGACGCCTGGAGGAGGAACGCCTCATCTTCCGCCTCGGAACACTTCAACCCCAGGGCATCAATGTGGACTTCAACAGTTTCCTCATTTCCCCTTCCCCCACCTCACCCTAGTTTCAAACTTCCAGCTCCGCACTGTCCCCTTAACTTGTCCGGACTGGTCCGACCTGCCTAGCTCCTTTTCCACCTATCCACTCCACCCTCTCCTCCCTGACCTATCACCTTCATCTCCTCCCCCACTCACTCATTGTACTCTATGCTACTCTCTCCCCACCCCCACCCTCCCCTAGCTTATCTCTCCACGCTTCAGGCTCACTGCCCTTATTCCTGATGAAGGGCTTTTGCCCGAAACGTCGATTTCGCTGCTCGTTGGATGCTGCCTGAATTGCTGTGCTCTTCCAGCACCACTGATCCAGAAGGTGACTGAAGATATGGTCAAAGAGGTTTCTTTGAAGGTTTTAGTCAAATTGGGAAGGTGGAGGGATTTCAGGAGAGAAAAGCCACTTCGCAAATTGACTAAAGTGAAAAAAGGAAAAATAAAACTGCTGGACTTTCAAACTAAAAGTTAAATGTTGGGAATAATTAATGGAAGTCTGAAAATAGTGAAGATGGGTTAATATTTTAGGTGTAAGTCCTTTGTTAGAACTCTAAAAGGAAGATAGGCAATTTCTAAAAACTACTCACCATAAAAATAGAGGCAGGTGAAAATAGTGGGTCTTGGTTGGAAGTAATATAAACAAATATTAAATACAATGAAGCAGGGAATTAGTTAGTGAACTAAAAAAAATTGGAATTTATTTGGGGTATCACAGCAGCTGTTTTGAAAAAGAATTCTCTTTCAATTATTTGCTGTTTATATGGCAGAAGAAAATACAAATCAAAACTTGCAAACTCTAGGCAAATGCTGCATGGTTAAACAAGAAAGTGGTTATGCCACTGAGGTGGCATTATTCAAAGCATTGTTCACCGTTCAGTGTGACTTTCTGTATTTGGTGAAATATCAAATACTTGGATGTGTGCTTGAAGTGCTTAACTTACAGGGTTACAGACTTAAAGCAGGAAGTGGTATGAGGCTAGATTGCTCTTTGAGGACACGATGGATTGAGTGACCTCTTTCTATGTTGTAAAATTCCATGATTTGCTTACACAATAAATTCCAAATATTTCATTTTCCCCCTGTACTTTGATCGTATTTGATTTATTTGCCACTTGAGAAGTCTTGCTAATTGGCAATGATATTCCACAGCAAAATAGATGCTGCCTTCAGCAATAACCACAACTGTAAAGGGGAGTGCTATTTAAAACCGTGAATTGAAAAGAAACCTTTATTGATATAGATGTGATGAATAGAATCCAATTTCTCTGTAGTCAAATTGTAGGGTTACTATTACATAGCCTCATGGTAGTGCAAATGAGTGAGATTGCTAAGTGATCCGGAGATATTATCCTGCCAAGTGTCCATGTAACTTCAGAGGGCCTGACATAATTGCTAATGGGAATCTATACCAGAACTGAGCTCTGAAGCTAACTCCATACTCCAGAAACATATATATAATCACACAGAGGGTGCGGCAGATGTGAAAAGAGCTGCCAGAGGAAGTGGTGGAGGCAGTTACAATTGCAACATTTAAAGGACATTTGGACAGCTACTTGACGGGGAAGGTGTGAAGGGATATGGACCAAATGCAGGGAAATGGGACAAGTTCAATTTAGGAAGCCTGGTCAATATGGACGAGTTGGGCCGCAGGGTCTCTTTCTGTGCTGTTTGGCAGCAAAGCAACATTAAACAAAGTCTTCCATTGTGTAATGTGTTCTGACACTGTCGGAGTAGGGAGGCTGGTTTTGAATGTGAAAACATTTAAAGATATGGCTAAAAAACAAGGTTGAACAGCCAAGTCTAAGATGGCATCTGGAGCTGGGAAGGGGTGAAGCAGGAGCTTGAGCAAACAAGTTCCAGAATGCAATGTCAACATGTTCCCAAGGTATGGAGGGGCCAGGGTTGGACTGGGGTGGACAATATTAGAAGTCACACAACACCAGGTTATAGTCCAACAGGTTTATTTGGAAGCATTAGCTTTCGGAGTGCTGCTCCTTCATCAGGTGAAGTCTCCTGTTGCACCATAGCCTGGTGTCATGTGACTTCTGAACACATTCCCAAAATAGTAGGGGGAACATGAACAGCCGCACAGACTGGGAAGACAGAAGTGTTGGAATGGAGTGGCTACACAGGACACGAAAGAGGCTGACCAGGGCTTGGAAAGGTTTGTAAATGAGGAAGAATATTCTGAAGTCAGGACACTGGAACATGAGGACTACCAAAATTAGCAAGGTGAAGGGTAATGGCTGATTAGGACATGGTGAAAGGGAGGGGAACGTAGTATAAGAAATGAGTGCAGGAGTTCTGGATAAGTTGGAGTTTGTGTATGGAACAGCAATAAAACCATCTATCCTTAGGACTGGAACTGACAATGACTGAATAGCAGTTTCACAATTTACAAATATTAGCTTTGTACTTTGACGCTGGAGGTTGGGTTAAGTTAGTTGAGAAGCAATGTTAAAATATCCTAGCTGCTTTACAAAGGAAAAGCTAATTAGAACATTCTGTCACCCTGCCTTGCCATCATTACTTTGCTCCACATTTGTACATGTGCAGTGATATGCCAGTGTTAGGAATGTACCATGTCAAAGGTTAAGCAATTGCTAGTGCTGCGTGTTGCCACACACTGTCTAGGTCACAGAGTTAGAGCAGAAACTATCTCATGATAATTAGCATGAATACTGACAGTCACAACGATGTGATTAAGTGATTGTTTTATGACTGTAACTTAAAAGTCATTAGATCTAAATTTTAAATCGAGATGTTACATCCAGAGTCCATGCTGAAGTCCTTTGAAGAGTAAAGTGGAATGCATCAAAATCAAATCCACATCCTGACAGCACTGAGCATTACCAAGCTGCAAGCCATGTGAATAATTAGTGGTTGGAACAGTTACATATGAAGGACATTATCTGAGTCAAGATGTTGTTAATCATTCCAGAAATCCCCTCTGATTTCCCCATCACTGTCACTGGGAAATCTACTTAAGATGTGGAGAGGATAAGCACACCCACCAACGAAAAACTCATCCAATCACCTGCCATCAGTGCATTGAAAGCTGATAGGTGGATGAGCATGAGTTTCTTGTCAAATCACGGGCATCAGATACCAATGTTGTGGTGTGCCAGCCAATCAGAAGTCGACAGCTTTAGGATCCAAAAGTCTGCCAGTGGATGCTTAGTCCCCAGCCAATCCATCAGGACAAGGGTAAGTTACTAAAGTCAGGACAATTGGAAGATCCCCTACCACAGGAGACAAATCACCCTCGTTTTCCAATAAGGAAGACAGCCACCTTTCTTGCTTGCTATGGAGGGAGGTGATCATGAAGTTGGTGATTTAAGGCACTTAGTACCTCATTAATTAACCACTAAACAATCTTAATAGGAGGGGTTTGAGAGGTTCCCCATGGATCTTCTTGCCGAGACTTAAAGGAGTGAGAGAGTTCCTCCCCTGAGCCATCTCACCTAATTAGTTCTGTTACAAAACTGGTCCCTTTTCTCTATTTGCTGTTCCTTTTCTCCAGGATACTATCTCCTTGGTTTTCTCAGAGGGGTTGTAAACAGTTCCTGGTGCCGATTATACTGGTTTGGTACAGAGATTAAAGGATATGAGACTTCAGGCCAAGGTGGCCATGTTTTAGAAGTGACCTATATAATGAAAGGACCAGTTCAGTCCAGAACTAGTTGGGAGTTCAACAGAGATCTGTGTGTAAATTCTCTCTCTCTCTTTCTGCCCTACTAACTTCAACCTGTGTAAGCATCTGTTCCATTTTTTCGACAGTGTTTTAAGGGGGTTTGCTTGTTGGGACTGTTGTGTATATTCGGAACAGCATATTTAAGTCTAGTTGGATAGATTGAGTTCTGTAGGGGTTCATATTTTGTTCCTTATGTTTCATTGTGTAATTTTCTGAATAAATTTCTGTCTGTTTTAAAACCTATCTAACTTATTCCGGATAATTTTCACTGCACACTTACTGAAACAAATTGCAAAGTTATGATCTGAGGTGCCTGCTTAAGAATGTTTGAGTGGTCTGCCCTAGACCATAACAGATTGGGGGCTCTATGTTGGATTTTAAACAGCGAGTGGTAGGTGCTAGTGTCTTTATTCTGGGTGTTGGTTTGGTTGGGTAGGCAAAAGCTTGGGATAGGAATGGCTTTTTCAGTCGCCAAAAGTTTTCTGGAAATGGATGCGGTGACTTTGGAAGTTTTGCAAAATGTGAATAAGACCAAGCTGCAGGAATGAGCAGAGAAGCTGGGGTTGGAGCTGCCTACTTCTGTGAGGAAAGGAGAGATAATTACAGCTGTAGCTCAGTATTTAAACTTGCTGGAGAAGCCATCAGAATCTATAGAGATGGCAAAAATTCAATTGCAAATGAAACAGCTTGAGTTAGAGGTGAGAGATAAGGAAAGGGCAGCAGAAATGAAACAGTTTGAGATACGATTAAAAGCAGAAGAGAGGGAAGAAGAGAGAGCAGCAGAAGGAAGGGAATAAGAGAGAGCGTTTGAACTTCAGAAATTGACCCTTATAAAAGGAAAGTCAGCGTAAAAGGCTGGAGATAAGTGCTAAAGGTAACCTTAGTGAGAAAGTAATGCAGAACTCATGTGGAAGAAGTGAGGGTTAAAACAACGAGGTTAGCAGCTGAAGGGGCAGATGGTTATGAGCTGGTCCTTAA
This sequence comes from Chiloscyllium plagiosum, assembly GCF_037043375.1. Lineage (NCBI taxonomy): Eukaryota > Metazoa > Chordata > Chondrichthyes > Orectolobiformes > Hemiscylliidae > Chiloscyllium > Chiloscyllium plagiosum. Next base: position 3,168,232 of record NW_028270141.1, on the reverse strand, counting down.
AACACAGTTTGGCTTCGAGAATCATTTTCAGCCCAAGAGAAATCCTCATGTGGAAAGGGAAAGGTAGATCTCAGTGAAGATCATAAGGATAACTTACCACAGGGTAAAAAAAAAACTTTTGAGAGAGACAAAGAAGTTAAAAAGCTCTGGTGTTTTCATTGTAATAAAGTGAGTCACACAAAATCACAGAGTTGGTAGACTAGGAGAAAGTCAGATATAGGAAAACCAGACAAGCCTGGGAGTTTTGTTGGACTAGTAACAAAAAGCACAAGGGAGGTTAGACAACTGCCTCAGAGTGTACAAGATGATCAGAGGTTGTTTCAGGAGAATGTGTCAGATCTGCTTAAAAAATACACATGCAAGGGTAAGGTTTATTCACATAGGCCAGGAACAGTAGGTAAGGAGGTTACAATATTAAGGGACACAGGATCCTCTTAGTCTGCAATGCTGAAGGATGAGGAGATATGCACTCCTGAGGGAATATTGCCAGGAAAGGTGCTGGTAACAGGAATCCATGGTGAGACCAAAAGTACTCAGTTATGTAAAGTGAGGCTAGAGAGTCCAGAGAAGAGTGGAGAATTTGTGGTAGGAGTACTGGACAAACCCTCAGCTCCAGGAATACAATGTGTCCTTGTAAATGATACAGCAGCTTCACCAGTAGGCGTGCTGCCTACTCTAGTTGAAAAGCCACTGGAGACGCAGGCAACTGAAGACATGGAGCGTGTTTATCCCGGAATTTTCCCTGATTGTGGGATCACAAGATCACAGAGACACAAGCTGAAGCAGGAGAGATCAAAAGGAAGCTGACATAGCTTTATCTGAGACTTTGTTTTGATCAGATAAGTGGGACAGAACAGGAATGAATGGGCAAACGTGCAAGTATCTTTAGCTCTGTTACACTTATTGAGTTACAGCAGAAAAATGAGAATTTAAAACAGTTGTATCAAAAGGCATATTCAGAGAAGGAGAGTAAATGCATCCCTGTCTGTTATTTCTTAACAAACAATGTCTTAATGAGGAAATGGAGACCATCACACATGCAAGCAGATGAGAAATGGGCATTGTTTTGCCAATAGGGTATAGAAAGGAGCTGCTGCGAGTGGTGCATGAGATACCACTTGAAAGCATTTAACAGCCTAAAAATTGTGTTCACCACTGCCTGCAGTATTAGCCACATCAGGTTACATGGAGACTTTCAAGGTGGTTAACGATGCCAGTGATGTGGGTGTCGGTGCGGTGCTCCTGCAGAAGGATGATGAGGGGATAGAAAGATCCATCGGGTATTTTTCCAGGAAGGCAAAAGTGAGGACTGCAGATGCTGGAGATTAGAGTTGAGAGTGTGGTCCTGGAAAAGCATAGCAGGTCAGGCAGCATCTGAGGAGCAGGAGAACTGATGTTTTGGGCAAAAGCCTTTCATCAGGACTTCCTTTTTCCAAGAAGTTGAATGTTCATCAACAGTAAATGTTATTCCTCTTTTCAAGAAGGGTAATAGGAAAATCACTGGCAATTACAGACCAGTCAGTCTTATGTCTGTGGTCGACAAGTTTTTGGAAAGATTCTGAGGGTTAGGATTTATGACTATTTGGAAAAGCATAGCATGATTAAAGGCAGTCAGCATGGCTTTGTGAGGGGCAGGTCATGCCTCACAAATGGTATTGAGTTCTTTGAGGAGGTGACAAGACAGATCGATGAAGGTCGAGCAGTGGATGTGGTGTATATGGACTTCAGCAAGGCATTTGATAGGGTTCTCCATGGTAGGCTCATTCATAAAGTCAGGAGGTATGGGATCAAGGGAGATTTAGCTCTCTGGATTCAGAATTAGTTGGCTAACAGAAGGCAGAGAATGGTTGTAGATGGAAGATATTTTGCCTGGACGTCAGTGGTAAGTGGGGTCCCGCAGGGCTCTGTTCTTGGCCCTCTGCTCTTTGTAGTTTTTATAAATGACTTGGATGAGGAGGTTGAGGGGTGGTTTAGTAAATTTGCCAATGACACAAAGGTTAGAGGTGCTGTAGATAGTATTGAGGGCTGTTGCAGGCTGCAGCGTGACATAGACAGGATGCAGAGCTGGGCTGAGAAATGGCAGATGGAGTTAAACCTGGATAAATGCAAACTGATGCACTTTGGAAGGTTGAATTCGAATACTGAATATAAGATTCAAGACAAGATTCTTTGCAGCGTGGAGGAACAGCGGGATCTTGGTGTTCAAGTGCATTTGGAGAGGCAAGGATTGATTAGGTATAGTCAGCACAGCTTTGTGTGTGGGAAGTCATGTCTCACAAACTTGATTGAGTTTTTTGAGGAAGTAACCAAGAAGATTGATGAGGGCAGAGAAGTAGATAATGTTTACATGGACTTCAGTAATGCCTTTGACAAGATTCCACATGGTAGACTGATTAGTAAAGTTAGATCACATGGAATTCAGGGTGAACTTGCCAGTTAGATACAAAATTGGCTTAATGGCAGGAAGCAGAGATTGGTGATGGATGGTTGTTTTTCAGACTGGAGGCTGTGACCAGTAGATTACCACAGAGATCGGTGCTTGGTCCACTTTTGTCATCTATATAAATGATCAAGATAAGAATATAGAAGGCATGGTTAGTAAATTTGTAGATGACACCAAAATTGGTGGACATTGAAGATTACAAAGGGCTTTTGATCAGGTGGCCCAATGGGCTGAGGAGTGGCAGATGGAGTTTACTTTGGATAAATGTAAGGTGTTGCATTTCGGTAAAACATGCAAGGGCAGGACTTATACAATTAAAAGTTCATCCTTGGTTAGTGTTGTAGCACAGAGAGAACTAGAGGTTCAGGTGCATAATTCTTTGAAATTTGCGTCACATGTAGATGGGCAGGGTAAGAAGGTGTTTAGCAGGCCATTGTGCAGACCTTTGAATATAAGTTTTGGGAATGTCATTTTGAGGTTCTCCACGATGTTCTGGAATACTGTGTACAGTTCTGGCCACCTTGCAATAGGAAGGATATTATTAAACTGGACAGGTTTCAGAAAAGATTGACCAGGATGTTGCTGGGAATGGAGGGTTTGAGTTATAAAAATAGGCTGGATAGACAGGGACTTTTTTCACTGGAGTGCAGAAGGTTGAGGGGTGACCTTATAGAGGTTTATAAAATCATGAGGGGCACAGATAAGGTGAACAGCAAGGATTTTTCCCTAGACTGGGGGAGTTCAAAACTAGGTAGCATTTTTTAAGTTGAGATAAGAGAGTTTTAAAAATGCACGAGGGGGATTTTTTTTTACACAGAGAGTGGTTTATGTGTGGAATGAACTACCAGAGAAAATGGTAGATGCAGGTACAGAGATTTAAACATTTAAAAGACATTTGAATAAGTACATGAATAGGAAAGATTTAGAGGGGTATGGGCCAAATGCAGGCAATTTGTACTAGTTTAGTTTGGTGTGACTAGTTTCCCCTAAGGGTCTGTTTCCATGCTGTATGACACTATGACTTTATAAATGGAATAAATTCATTTGGATGGATTGGGCTGGCAAATTTCAGAATTTTCACAATTACAAATAAATTACAGCTTGCTCATATTGATATCTTTTATACTTTCAGGATATCCCAAAATGCTATTGTGTTCAGTGTCAAGTGGATGATCCAGCTCAGTCTCCTCCTGTGATGGTGCGGAGCATGGGAGGACACTAAGATGTCGTGTGCTCCAGAATTAGCCCCATCCTTGCCCAGCTGTTCCTGTACAGCTACAACATTGGTATCTGCCAACTTAATGGAACATTTCCCAGGTATATCCTGTTCTCAAAAAGCAGGACAAGTCTACCCCGACCAATTACCAATCCATCGGTCTACTCTTGATCATCAGTAAAGTGATGGAAGGTGACATCAACAGTGCTATCAAGCAGCACCTTCTCAGCAATAACCTGCTCAATGATGCCCAGTTTGGGTTCCACCAGGGTCACTCAGTTCCTGGCCTCATTCTAGCTTTGCTCACAGCAAGGACAGAAGAGCTGAATTCCAGAGGGGAGGGGAGAGTGGCAGCCCTTGACATCAAGGCTACATTCGACCAAGTGTGGCATCAAGGAGCCCTAGCAAAACTGGAATAAATGAGTATTGGGGCAAACTTCTGGGGAGACCCTGAGGCAGAGCCAAAGGCAGACCCAGAAACAGACCCTAAGACACACCTTGAGACAGAACAGAGACAGAGACAGACCCTGAGACAGACCCTGAGACAGACCCTGAGACAGACCCAGAGACAGACCCAGAGACAGACCCTGAGACAGACCCTGAGACAAACCCAGAGACAGACGTGGAGGCAGACCCAGAGAGGGAGTGACTGTATAAATCTACAAGAAACTTGGGAAGTATCTTAACCCTAACAGGGCAAATAGGGTCAGAAACAGTATGTTTAATATTAAAAATTATTGTAATTTTGTTCTTAATAAAGTGGGGCTGTTTTACTTTGGTACTGGCTTGTGTTTATTTAGATTTGACTGCTTCAGTATTGTGGGACATCTGGGCAAATTCACTCATAATATTATGGTCAGAGTTGTCTGCAACTTGTTTAAAGAGGAAAGCCAGCAATAGGAAGATGGTTGTGATTGTTGGAGGTCAGTCATCTCAGCTGCAGGCAATCTCTGCAGGAGTTCCTCAGAGTGCTGTACTAGGTCCAACCATCTTCAGCTGTTTCATCAATAATTTTCCCTCCATCATAAGGTCGAAGTGGGAATGTTTGCTGATGATTGCACAATGTTCAGCCCTACTCGTAACTTCTCAGATACTAAAGCAGCCCATGTCCAAATGCAACAAAATATTATCCAGTTCTGGTCTGACAAGTGGCAGGTAACATTCACAACACAGAAATGCCAGGCAATGACCATCTCCAATAAGAGCCAATCTAACCATCATCCTTTGACATTCCAAACGAGAAAATGCTGGAAAATCTCAGCAGGTCTGGCATCTGTAAGGAGAAAGTGAGGTCTGCAGATGCTGGAGATCAGAGATGGAAATGTGTTGCTGGAAAAGCGCAGCAGGTCAGGCAGCATCTAGGGAACAGGAGAATCGACGTTTCGGGCATTAGCCCTTCTTCAGGAATGAGGAAAGTTGGTCCAGCAGGCTAAGATAAAAGATAGGAAGGAGGGACTTGGGGGAGGGGCGTCGGAAATGTGATAGGTGGAAAGAGGTCAAGGTGAGGGTGATAGGTCAGACTGGGGTGGGGGCGGAGAGGTCGGGAAGAAGATTGCAGGTTAGGAAGGCGGTGCTGAATTTGATGGATTTGACTGAGACAGGCTGGGGGGAGGGGAAATGAGGAAACTGGTGAAATCCGAGTTCATCCCTTGTGGTTGGAGGGTTCCTAGCCGGAAGATGAGACGTTCTTCCTCCAACCGTTGTTTCGCTGTGGTCTGACGATGGAGGAGTCCAAAGACCTGCATATCCTTGGTGGAGTGGGAGGGGGAATTGAAATGTTGAGCTACAGCGTTTCAGAGAACACCTCTGGGACACCCGGACCAACCAACCCAACCACCCTGTAGCTCAACAACTCTTGCAGGGCAAGAGTTATCACAATGCGATTAGGCAAGATTTCAGATGCATAGGATGGGGAAGGAAACTGCAGGGTATGGGCATAATAGAAATGTGGAGCTTATTCAAGGACCAGCTACTGTGTGTCCTTGATAAGTATGTGCCGGTCAGACAGGGAGGATGTTGTCCAGCGCGAGTGCCGTGGTTTACTAAAGAAGTTGAATCTCTTGTCAAGAGGGAGAAGAAGGCTTATGTTAGGATGAGATGTGATGGCTCAGTTAGGGTGCTTGAGAGTTAGATGTTAGCCAAGAAATATCAAAAGAGAGATCTAAGAAGAGCCAGGAGAGGACATGAGAAGTCATTGGTGGTGAGGATCAAGGAAGATTAGATTAGATTACTTACAGTGTGGAAACAGGCCTTTCGGCCCAACAAGTCCACACCGACCCTCCGAAGAGCAACCCACCCAGTCCAATCCCCTACATTTACCCCTTCACCTAACACTACGGGCAACTTAGCATGGCCAATTCACCTAACCTGCACATTTTTGGACTGAAGGACTTTTCCTTGAAACATCGATTTTCCTGCTCCTCGGATGCTGCCTGACCTGCTGTGCTTTTCCAGCACCACTCTAATCTAGGATCAAGGAAAACCCTAAGGCTTTCTACAGCTATATCAGGAATAAAAGAATAACTAGAATAAGATTAGAGCCAATCAAGCTTGTACTAGGAAGTTGTGTGTGGAGTCAAAGGAGATAGGGGAAGTGCTAAATGAATATTTTTCCTTAGTATTCACACTAGAAAAAGACAATGTGGTCAAGGAGAATACTGAGATACAGGCTACTAGACTAGATGGGAATGAGGTGCAGAAAGAGGAAATGTTAGCAATTCTGGAAAGTGTAAAAATAGATAAATTTCCTGTGCCAGTTGGGATTTATTTCCTAGGATTCTCTGGGAAGCCAGGGAGGAGATTGCCAAGCCTTTGGTTTTGATCTTTATGTCATCATTGTCTACCGGAAAAGTGCCAGAAGACTGAAGGATAGCAAATAGCAAGAAGAGGAGTAGAGACAACCTGGTAATTATAGACCAGTGAGACTTACTTTGGTTGTGGGTGAAGTGTTGAAAAGGGTTATGAGAGATAGGTTTTATAATCACCTCGAAAGGAATAATTTGATTAGAGGTAGTCAACATGGTTTTGTGAAGGGTAGATCATGCCTCACAAACCTTATTGAGGTCTTTGAGAAGGTGACCAAACAGGTAGATGAGGGTAAAGTGGTTGGTGTGGTGGAAATGGATTTCAGTAAGGTGTTTGATAAGGTTCCCCATGGTAGGCTATTGCACAAAATATGGAGGCATGGGATTGAGGATGATTTAGTGGTTTGGATTAGAAATTGGCTAGCTGAAAGAAGACAGAGGGTGGTAGTTGATGGGAAATATTCATCCTGGAGTTCAGTTACTAGTGGTGTACCACAAGGATCTGTTTTGGGTCCACTATTGTTTGTCATTTATGTCAATGACCTGGATGAGGGCGTAGAAGGATGGGTTAGTAAATTTGTGGATGACACTAAGGTCGGTGGAGTTGTTGATAGTGACAAAGGATGTTGTAGCTTACAGAGGGACATAGAAAAGCTGCAGAGCTGGGCTGAGAGGTGGTAAATGGAGTTTAATGCAGAAAAGTATGGGGTGATTCACTTTGGAAGGAGTAACAGGAATGCAGAGTACTGGGCTAATGGTAAGATCCTTGGTAGTGCAGATAAGCAGAGAGATCTCAGTGTCCACGTACATAGATCCCTGAAGGTTTCCACCCAGGTTGATAGGGCTGTTTAGAAGGCACAGTGTGTTAGCTTTTATTGGTGGAGGGATTGAGTTTCTGAGCCATGAGGTCATGCTGCAGCTGTACAAAACTCTGGTGCAGCCACATTTGGAGTATGGTGTACAGTTCTGGTCATCACATTATAGGAAGGATGTGGAAGCTTTGGAAAGGGTTCAGAGAGGATTCACTAGGATATTCCCTGGTATGGAGAGTAGGTCTTATGAGGAAAAGCTGAGGGACTTGAGGCTATTTTCATTAGAGAGAAGGTTGAAAGGTGACTTAATTGAGACATATAAGATAATCAGAGGGTTAGATAGTTTGGGCAGTGACAGCTTTTTTTCTGCGGATGGGGATGGCTAGCACGAGGGGATATAGCTTGAAATTGAGGGATGATAGATATAGGACAGATATCAAAGGTAGTTTCTTTACTCAGAGAGTAGTAGGGGTGTGGAACACACTGCCTGCAACAGTAATAGACACACCAACTTCCAGGGCATTTAAATGGTCATTAGATGGACATATGAATGATAATGGAATAGCGTAAGTTCTATGGGCTTCAGATTTAGTTCCACAAGTCAGTGCAACATCGAGGGCCAAAGGGCCTGTATTGTGCTGTATTCTTCTATGTTCTATGTTCAGTATCAGGACAGCATATTCAGGCTCACAAACACACACATTGTCTCCTGAATCTCTCATCATGCAGTCACGATAAACCATAAACAAGGTGTACTTGTTTTGATACAAGATGACAATCCAAATATGTTGCTGACTTGTGATCCAAACTCTCACACCTCATATACTATGGCAAGGCAGGATTTTCAGATAAATGAAACCAAACTCTGCGGATGCTGGAAAAGTGAAACAAAAACTGAAATTGATGGAGAAATTCAGCAGGTCTGGCAGCATCTGTGGAGAGAAAGCAGTTAATATTTTGGGCCCAGTGTCTCTTCATCCCTGACCAAATGCTCACTCTGCTTCCTCTCCACAGATGCTGCCAGACCTGCTGAGTTTCTCTGGCTTTTTCAGTTTTTGTTCCAGGATTTTCATATCTTCTTTACTAAGGATACAACTTCAACACTTAAAATGTTGCGGTGAAGGTGAATTAGGCTTCCAAAAATGAATGTGCAAAATCATTTTGAGGATAAGATAATGGCAATGTGCTTCTCTCTCTGCTGTTGTTTGCGGTGTTGAAGTTTGTTAACAAGTAATAACAGAGTAATGTAGGGCCACTAGGGGGCCCTGGAACCAAGGTTTTGCTCAAAACTGGAAACCATATGTTTTACAATCAGACCTGAACCTATTTCCTGCTGTTGTGACATTGAATATATAACTGAGACCAGAATTTCTCATATGATAATAGTATAAGAAAATGTTTAAAAATACAAGTCACAGTTAATTCTATGGGACAACATCCCAGGCAATTTTTGAGAGATATAAACATGAATCACACTTGTTAATCCAATGGCGTATTTCTCAGGTACAAGGGTGGGAGGTTTAGTCTGCTTGGAGAAAACATGACTGTGGTGGATTTAGTTGCATTAAAATGGAATCTGTGGCATACCATGGCTTTAAGAGGTGTCTTTATGTCCATTTTTAAATGAAGAAAGGTTGAGGCAGAGGTCTCAAGTGGTCTGTTCCAAGTCAATAAAGTGAACAGCTTGTGACGCCTTGGATTTAAAAACAAAATTGAATCAATAAAAGCAGCCTGAATGGGTGGAGTCAGGCTTCCATAGAACCAGGGTTTTAGTTTAGCTTCTGGCAGTTGGTGGGGTTTTGACGTTTGCTGTGGAAGCTGCCGTACCTCTCTCTTTACTAGGATTCTCTCTTGATGTTCTTTCCTCCTGGACTGGAGGAGACTGCATGTGAGGAAATCTAATATACTAAATTTGTCTTTGCTTAGGGTATGTTTATGGCGTGTTACTGTATTGGAACAGTTGCTGTTTAGTAGTTAACTAATCTATCACTCCAATAGAGTTAAAGTTAGATCAATTTTTCTTTCTTATGTTTGTATTTTAACTGTAGTATAAGAATAAACTGTGTGTTTTGCTTAAAGCTGACTAGTATAACTAATCAAATTGCATCTGGAACACAGCACCTTACACTTGCCTTTAAATAAGAAAAAGTTAGGGTCTGGACTATCTCCTTGATATATCTGAAAGGGGCGGGGGGGGTGGGGTCTGGCTATAACAGAACACGGGTGCAAATATGACCAACTCAGGTTTAAAAGTCTCTTCTGGTAGGGATCAGGAGAGTTATCTTTTCTCGAGGTGAGTAACTATAACACATTGATGAGGTTGAACAGCCACAGATTTTTAAAATAACTTTTTCATAGGATATGGATGTGGCAAGGCCAGCATTTGTTCCCCATCATGAAATGCTGAAATGAGAGACTTCCTGGGGATAGTTGGAATTAGAGTTTCATGGAGGTCAGACCAGCTCAGGAAAGCAGATTTCAATCTTGAAAGGACATGAGCAAACTGCATGTTGTTTTTATAAAAGTCAGTGACAGTTTCACATTGCGGAGTTGTTAACTGAACTCAAATTCCACCAGCTACATTAAATGTAGAATGTTGGGCTAGGTATCTGGTTTGCTCGTTCAGCAAGATTACCACTCACCATCCTCCCTCTGCTGTTTTTAGCAACCACTGCAATTTGATGGCTGTGGGGTGAGTTTCCCTGAGGATTGGAAACACCAATAATGAAAGGGACCTGAGAACTGCCAGCTAGTGGGTAGCTAGGTATCCAGCACTGCTCAGGGGACAGGAACATCAGTACAGTTTCCCCACTAACCCTGCTCCAACTGGTCTAATGTGGGAACTGCCTCCCTCCAATGATCTCCAGACCCCTATAGGTTTGGTTGATGTAGAGACATAGGGGAGAGGTGTGGGAGGAGGCCATTCGATCTTTCGAGCCTGCTGCACCATTCAATATGATCCTGGTTGATCATCGAGCTCAGTACCCTAATCCCACCCTCCCCCCCATCCCATGATCCCACATCTACCTCCTTCTGGAAATACAATGTTTTGACCTTGAGCACTTTCTATGGTCATGAATTCCACAGGCTCCCCACTCTCTGGGTGAAGACATTTCTCCTCACCTCAGTTCTAAAACGTTATCCTTATCCATTATCCTTAAACCATGATCCCTCATTCTGGGCTCCCCCAGTATCATGACCATCCTTCCTGCATCTAACCTGTCCAGTCATGTTGGAATTTTACAGATTTCTCTGAGATTGTCCCTCCCATATTCTTCTAAACTCCAGTGAATATTGTTTTAACTGACCTAATCTTACCTCAGGTGACTCCTTGCACCACAATCTAATTAATCGATCCCAAATGCCTGCTACATCCACAATCTGATCTCCAGGTGACCATTTTCTCTGCCCTGTGTTCTGATCTCCAAAGGCAGCCCATTGCTGACAATCCCTCTCCACCTTCTCCAGCAGCAAGCCTGGCTTGCTCATTGGCTATGGCAAGAAAGCAGTAACTCCAGAATGAGTAGTTACACATATAGTAATACTTCAAGAATCCTTAGATTGAGGGAAAATCCCAGCAAATGGGAAAACTGCCAATGTAACAACTTTATTCCAAAAGGGAGGGAGACAAAAAAAAAACTATATACCACTAAACTTAACATCTGTCACTGGGAAAATGCTAGAGTCCACTGTCATAGCAGAGCCTTTAGAAATACATAGTATAATCAAGCAGAGTCAGCATGGCTTCATGAAGGGAAAATCATGACAAAACCATTTATTAGATAAAGTAGGATAGATAAAGGGGAACCAGGAGATGTAATATATTTTTAAAAGGTCTTTGATAAAGTACCACTCATAAGGCTCCTTAATAAGAGTCCATGATACTGGGAGTAACATGTTAACATGGATAGTTGATTAGCTAGCTAACAGATGACGGAGAGTTGGGATAAATGGGACATTTTCAGGACCGCTGGGGTCAGTGCTGGAGCCACAATTATTTTCAATGCGTCTTGACATGGATGAGGGAAGTGAAGGTACTATCACCAACTTTGGAGATGACACAAAAATAGCTGAAAATGCAAGTCATGAAAAGAGTGCATAGAGGGGTTACAGACAGATTATGTGAATGGACAGAAACTTGGAAGATGGAATATGATGTTGGAAATGTGAAGTTATGCAATTCGGCATGAAGAATACAAAAAAAGCTGAATTTTATTCAAGTTAGGAATGATTGGTGAAAGCTGCAGAATGGGAATTTGGGGGTTTCTTGTCAAAACAAACTGCAAGTTCAGAGGGTCACAGCAAAGACAAGTAGACTGTTGACTTTTATTGCAAAGGAAATGGAAATACAAATAGTGAGGTCTATATCAGACCACAGTTGGAATACTGTGAACAGTTTTAGTCCCCGTTTCTAAGGAAACCTGTACTGGCAATGGAGGCCGTCCAGAGGAAGGTTCACTGGGTTGATTCCGGGTCTGGACTGTCTGGACAGACATTCTCAAGAGAAGAGGTTGTGTAGGTTGGGCTTGTACTCATGAGCACAGACTTTATTGAAACATAAAATGACTCTAAGCAGCTTGACATGCAGGGAGGTTTTTCCCCTTGGGGGAGAGTGTAGAGCCACAGGGTACAAGCTCAGAGAAAGGGGGTCACCCATTTAAGACAGAGGTAAGAAATATTGTTTCTCTCAGAAGGTAGTGAATCTGTGGAATTCTTCAGCACGGAGGGCTGTCGAGGCTGGGTTGCTTAGCATATTTCAAGGCTGAGACAGACTTTTAATCAGCTATGACCTAATCGAAAGGCAGAGAAATCGTCCTAGCCCAGAATGGTTCAGCTTGATTTTCAAACATGTTTAGAAGGATAGACAATGACAATCATGTTCATAGCTGGCACATACCCATCATGTATGTTCAAACTGTGAAGCAGTGTCTTGTTGCTAAGAAATAGGGGGCCCAGGTTGAGGCAGAGAATGATTTCCTTCGGTAACAATCTTGGACTTTGAGATTAATTGCTGTTTGAATTTTCCATTGCGAGGACGACGTGCCATGTATTTGTTGCCAAAAACAGTGATGGCATAATCTTGTTTTTAATTCCAGTAACTCTTTCACCTCACATTCCCGAAACTGGGCAGGTAAGATATAAGCCAATGGAAAATGGAATATGTAAGTAGAAACCCAAACCCCGGTTTTCAGCTCCTCTACTCCAGTCCTTTCTGACTCCCACCACAAAAAAACAGGTCTTGGAGGATTTATATTTGCAGCAGATAAACTCAAGGCTCACTTCACATAAAAGAATGAGAAAACGTTCACTGAAGTTCAAGTAGTGTTTAACTATGTAACTATTATGTGTAGTATGCAAACAGCAGTTACTCAAATCTCCGTTAATATTATTGAGGAGGGCTGACTCCATTTTCTCTGTGGTTTACAGGATAGTGTTAGCAATCTTTATTAATGTGTATAATGATATAGCTGCACATATTTCCTATTCATCCTGCACACAAATTGTGTAAGACTGCTTTGTCACATTTAAAAATCACACAACACCGGGTTATAGTCCAACAGGTTTAACTGGAAGCACTAGCTTTCGGAGCACCGCTCCTTCAACAGCTGGTTGTGGAGGACACAATTGTAAGACACAGAATTTATAGCAAAAGTTTACAGTGTGATGTAACTGAAATTGTACATTGAAAAATACCTTGATTGTTTGTTAAGTCTCTCATCTGTTAGAATGACCATGATCGTTTCACTTTGTTCATTTGTAAATCACAAAACTTTTTTATAAAGTTATATTGTCAGGTTAACTGTAACGATCGGTGTCAACACATTATCTGGGCTGACACCAATTGTTAAAGTTAACCTGAGAATGTAACTTTTAAAAAATGTTTTGTGATTTACATATGAACGAAGTGAAACTAACATGGTCATTCTAACAGATGAGAGACTTAACAAACAATCCAGGTATTTTTCAATGTATCATTTCAGTTACATCACACTTTAAACTTTTGCTTTCAATTCTGTATGTTACAATTGTGTCCTCCACTATCACCTGATGAAGGAGCGGTGCTCCGAAAGCGAGTGCTTCCAATTAAACCTGTTGGACTATAACCTGGTGTTGTGTGATTTTTAACTCGGTTCGAAGAAGTCATCCAAATTCATGGACCAGATTTGGAGGACCCAATTTGCGGTGCTAGAAGCTGGGCAGGAGATAAAAAATAAAATGGCCGTATATGTTGTATTTACTTTTCCAGCAATGTTCACTAAAAAAGAGGAAGTAAGCTGGAACTGCTCATTCAGAAGTTGCCAGCACCATTCTGGAAAAGCTTCTTCAATTTTCATCAAAGAGACTCCATTTTGCAAACCTTTGTAAACACATCTGGTCAGGAGAGACGTGAACCTTGGATTGGAGGTGGGAAGTGTCCAAATTGTGAGTAAAACGGCATGCCCCTTTACAGTTCATTGTGAAATGTCATACTCCTTTTGCTAGAGTATTGACAGTGCTGTGATTGGAAAAAGTAAGTGACCAGGAAATAATGTGATTGCCAGACTGTGAATTCTGACAAATGGAAAGTTGTAAAATGGAAGAACAGCTCTGCAGGTGTAGAAAAGTCATCAACTCCTTTGGAGCAGATAAGCACACGGGATAAAGTGTTTTTCTGAATTGTAAAATATTGAAAGATTTGTTCAATGTGAGATCATGGTGGCATGGGGGTTAGCACTGCTGCCACACAGCGCCAGAGACGAGGGTTCAATTCCCACCTCAGGCGACTCTCTGTGTGGCGTTTGCACATTCTCCCTGTGTCTGCGTGGGTTTCCTCTGGGTGCTCCGGTTTCCTCCCACAGTCCAAAAATGTGCAGGTTAGCTGAATTGGCCATGCAAAATTGCCCGTAGTGTTAGGTGAAGGGGTAAATGTAGGGGAATGGGTCTGGGTGGGTTGCTCTTTGGAGGGCCAGTGTGGACTTGTTGGGCCAAAGGGCCTGTTTCCACACTGTAAGCAATCTAACCAATATCTAGCAGTTTAAGTTTTTCCCATTGCATTTATTCATCCTTCAAATATCATCTTAGCCATCTGTTTGGCTATTTGAAGTCTTTGGCATGTCTGAGTATTTAGTGGTCTTCAAAAGCACTAATAAATTTTGTTCTGTGGGGACTGTTTACACAGCTGTGCTGGAAAATGTAGGTTTGATGTTTTGGCTGTATTACAAACCATTAATGTATTTTAGACTGCAATTCTTTTTTTAATACAGCATTTTTAGGAGACTGCAGGTTTGGTGATTTTGAAAGATTTATGAGCTAACAGGATAATGTTTTTTCAAATGCCTTTTCAAGTGATGTTTGTTTATTCTGACAGATTTATGAGCTTTTCAACGACTTCCAAATGCTACTTTTGGTTTCATAATTTCTGCATATGAAGTGGATGCTGGATGTGAAGGTTGCAGGGAGAGTAGAGAGAGGATAAAGGGGATAAGGTGGTTGAAAAGAGGGTAAAAGGGCATACAGATGAAGAGAATGTAAAGTGATAAAGGAATGAATGAAGGCATGAGGATGAGCAGAGCTTTAAACAAATCTCCTGATCTGAGTTGATGTATCCTCCTGTGAATGGAAGTAGGCCTTTCCACCTTGCAGCCTCAGATTCAGCCCAACTTTGTCTCCACTTCTAGTGACAGGCCTGACCCTAGGTCACCCCACCTCTGCTAGTGGAAGTCCACCATAATCATTCACAAAGAGGTAGGATTACAATGCCACAGAAATCTCTGGTATCTAATTCCCACCTCCATGATGAAAATCCCAGCCAATGTGCACAAGGTGAGGCTTTAAGTGTTATCACTCTTTTAAATGAGGCAGTTCTGCAGAGGTCAGAATTTGAATAGTTGCTCCATCCCTCTTACAATTAAACTTCAGTACGCAGCATCACTCCAGTTTCTGTTCTGCTACTTTTAGTTAATTCTGTCACTACTTACTTAGAGCTCAATCTGAATCTCAGTCAGAAAACCAAAATACTCTTTACGGGAAATCACATTTTAGGTGTTTTTAAAATAGATTTAATAATTTAATCTATAAATTCTGTTACAGAAATCTTTCTGAGTCATCTCTTATTTTGAGACCTCTTCCTCATTGTGCATTTCAATCATTGTTTTTAGATGGGGACAGGTGAAAGTATATCAGATATTTCTTGAGAATACAACAAAGACAATTAACATTCAGGATTTATTAGAAAGACGCACAATGGTGTAGAGGAAGATTTGTTCAACTGAATACAACCACAGATCCGTAGCCATTCACTATAAAGCATTTCAATGGATATCAGACACACTTCTGAATTCCTCAGGAAAAAGAACAAGAGATTGTCCTTTCAGAGTTTAATAATTATCCAATCTCTACAGACATGGTTTATCGAATCATGACCTCCTGTATAGAGCTATGACAGCAGTACAACAGGATTGAGTGGATATTGTTCCCATATTAAAGAGACAGTTTTGATTGATCCTGCTTTCAGAGCATAATTCAAAATTAATTAACTTTTGCCACTTCCCTATGATTACAATTTTGGAAGGGTAGCAGGCACAATAATCCAAAACCCACCTTTTAAAACAGATTTGCAGACCTATGAAGAAGGAGACAGCATCATCTGGATTGGTCCCAGTGACCCAGACTGGAAAATACATGACAGTGAATGTCAGGCAAAAACAGGGTAAGGATTGGCTATTGTCCTTCTCACGGCATGACACTGATTAATTTCAGTCAGTATGAATTGCTTTTCTCAGAGGCACGTGTATTACGGCCTTACCACATCATATCACACGGCAGAATTCATCTGTCACATTTCACTCATGATTCAGCATGCATTGCAATAACTGTCACTTTTCAGCATATAGGAAACAAGAAACAGGAATTAAAAATTGTTTTTCTCTACAAAGATGCTGCCAGACTGATTGAATATTTCCAGCACTTGCTGTTTCAATTCAGATTTCCAGTATCCATGGTATTGCACTTTTATTCAGGAATAAGAATGGTTACTTCAGGCTATCGTGTCATCAGCTTTCATCAATCACACAAACCTGCTCTTTTATCAATTCAACACAGTTGACTTAATCTCCCAGTGAAATATTTTGCTAAGTTTCTTGCACTTTTCCAAAGCAATGTCAAGTCCAGCTGCAGATAGTCAAGCTGGCCCTACCTCTGCACTTGTTGCCTTCCCTGGGATGACATATTTATGATCTCAGCACCTAAGGGAGTCTTCTGTTTCACAGACCGTTCAATCAATCCTACCTACACCTGACCTTTTAATTCTCAATAGTATATATAAATATATTTTTGTTCAGTTCTTTGAAGATGTTAACTGACACAATTTCAATTGGTTTGATTAAGGAGGATAAAATTCAGAAGCAATGTCAAGATGAAAGCGCTTACAATCTTGTCAATGTATTTTAAGTAAAATTGAGTTTCAAATGCCATTGAGAACTGCTTTTGAGTTAATGTTATTTGGAAATCACTTCCTCCTGCCTTGGGATATGATGCAGTGACAGCATATCATTCGAACCCCTCAAAAAGGTTAATGGAGTTAGCCTAGTCTTCACAAACATGAAAAAGCTACCTGCAGTTCTGAAATGAACTGTCTCTTTCAGTTGGACAGAAATCATTACTTCAATAATACTAGATGACACTAATTCATCCTCTAGGATACTTAGGGTCATGATGCCCTTTCAAAGGAAATTCTAATTATCCAGTTTTATGACAAACATCTGTAAGCAGAGTAAGATAAGAAGTGTTGATAATGCCATAAGTTACTGTGGACAGTAAGTATATCAAAGGGGCAGGGTCCAAAATGGGTGTGGAGCGTTACTTTTCATTAGCTGAGGTCACACTGAAAGATATATTTGCAGACTGGAATCTCAAATGGGTTTTTCACTGATCATTTAGGTTTCTTCACTGCTCATCAAGAATTACCCGAAGTGTTAGACAAAGATGTGTTTGTAAGTGGAACAACTTCTGATCGATATTTTTGGAGTGTCAATAACATGAAATGTGGCTACTTATCCAATGGTCAATTTTCATTGAGTAATTGAATTGTACACTTGAACTGAAAAGGCCAATGGATAGAATTCTGTGGAGGCTGCAGTAAACTGAGCTGGAAGGCTGGCCCATTCTCACAACTGGTTAGAGATGGGGCTGGATTTTGCCAGCAGCAGTCTTATTAAGGATGGCACTGACTACAGGAACTGCCATGCCAATCAAAGTGCTGACAGCTCAGCAGTGTCGGTAATGCCACGGGAGATGAGCACTTTTGGTCCAGTGTCCTTGAAGATAGGTAGATGGGGGGTGCCAGTCTCAAACTGGCAGAGTAAAGGTGGGAGGTGGGCAGTGGTCTTACTGAGAACTGGGGGTGTGAATGCTATGTGGATCAGTCACTGCCACCAGGGGACTCCTGCTCAGAAAGAAGACACCACCCATGTCCACTGGAAGAGCACCATCATTTGCCTCAATAAAAGCAAACTACTGCAGATGCTGGAAGTCTGAAATGAAACAGGAACTGCAGGAGGCTCTCAGCAGCATTGTCCCAGCTGGGTTCTGAAGAATAATCACGTCAGACTCAAAAACTTTAACTCTGTTTCTCTCTTCACGGTTACTGCTGGACCTGCAGAATTCCCTGCTTTTATAACCATCATTTACACAGAGGCTTACCCACCCCAGGATGAGGGTCTTGGTGGGTGAACCTAGTTACCATATTCCTCTGGCGTTGCAGCCCTCCACATTGCCGACCTTCCTTCATTTGCTTACCAAACATTTCTATCCATTATGTATTATGTTGGGCTGCATTATAAAGTGCAGCAAGGGCAGTTCTCCAAGCTGATAATTTTTGGGAAAACTCTCCAAGTGTTTTTTTGTCAGGGCTTGACAATAACTGACATTAATATAACATTTTTAACCAAAAGAGGCATTGCAAAGTATTTCACAGAGGCATAATCACACATGCCAAGGCTAACAGTTTATTTTTATTGTAATTAATGTTGCAGTAAGATGGTGACTAAAAGCTTAATGAATGTGGTGAGTTTTAAACTGACAATAGACAATAGACAATGAGTGCAGGAGTAGGCCATTCTGCCCTTCGAGCCTGCACCACCTTTCATTATGATCATGGCTGATCATCCTCAATCAGTATCCTGTTCCTGCCTTATTTCCATAACCCTTGATTCCACTATCCTTGAGAGCTCTATCCAACTCTTTCTTAAACGAATCCAGAGACTGGGCCTCCACTGCCTTCTGGGGCAGAGCATTCCACACACCCACCACTCTCTGGGTGAAGAAGTTTCTCCTCATCTCTGTCCTAAATGGCCTACCCCTTATTTTTAAGCTGTGTCCTCTGGTTCGGGACTCACCCATCAGCGGAAACATGTTTCCTGTCTCCAGATTGTCCAATCCTTTGATAATCTTATACGTCTCAATCAGATCCCCTCTCAGTCTTCTAAACTCAAGGGTATACAAGCCCAATCGCTCCAATCTTTCAACATAAGATAGTCCCGCCATTCCAGGAATTGACCTCGTGAACCTACGCTGCACTCCCTCAATAGCCAGAATGTCTTTCCTCAAATTTGGAGACCAGAACTGCACACAATATTCCAGGTGTGGTCTCACCAGGGCCCTGTACAGCTGCAGAAGAACCTCTTTGCTTCTATACTCAATCCCTCTTGTTATGAAGGCCAGTATGCTATTAGCTTTCTTCACTACCTGCTGTACCTGCATGCTTACCTTCACTGACTGGTGTACAAGAACACCCAGATCTCTCTGTACTGCCCCTTTACCTAACTTGACTCCATTTAGGTAGTAATCTGCCTTCCTGTTCTTGGCACCAAAGTGAATAACCATACATATATCTACATTAAACTGCATCTGCCATGCATCTGTCCACTCACCTAACCTGTGCAGGTCACCCTGTAATCTCCTAACATCCTCCTCACATTTCACCCTGCCACCCAGCTTTGTATCATCAGCAAATTTGCTAATGTTACTATTAATACCATCTTCTATATAATTAATATATATTGTAAAAAGCTGCGGTCCCAGCACTGATCCCTGCGGTACCCCACTGGCCACCGCCTGCCATTCTGAAAGGGAGCCGTTTATCACTACTCTTTGTTTCCTGTCAGCCAACCAATTTTCAATCCAAGTCAGTACTTTGCCCCCAATACCATGCGCCCTAATTTTGCTCACTAAATTTAAAAAAAAACCCAGATGAAGGGATTAAGGGGGTTGGGAATTGAAAGGTTGGGGTTGAGGGTATCCGGGCTTAGGGATGAGGTTGCATGAAGAGTGATCTGAAGGACTGGGTTGATATTTCTGTCAATGGAGACAGGCCTTTTAACTTGGGAATTAGCCTGCTTCTCTCTCCACCTCTGTCACTACCTTCTTTGGAAGGCCCCACTCCAGACCAAGTGATGACAATAACCTCTTTTAGCACGATTGAGGCAAATTCTCACTATCCACCTCCATTGGGAAAATTCTGGTCCTGATGTTAAAAGGCAGTGTAATAATATGAAAGTCTTGAGTGTTGAGGCAGGGTTTCATTCATATTTGAGAAAAGCCCTCAGTTCTGATTAAGGTCATTAAGCTGAACTGTTAATTCTGTTTCTCTCTCTCCACAGATGCTGCCAGATTTGGCTGAGTATTTGCAGCATTTTCTGTTCCTATTTCAGATTTCTAGCATCCACAGCAGTTTTGCTGCTGTATTCATGTCTGTGAATGACATGGCCAAGGTGAGGAAGTGGAGGGCATCAAGGTCAAATTGTTCAATTAATCCAGATTTAATTCCAGACAAACATTTGTGAGATATAATTGGACATGTAAGAATGTCAATGGAGGGCAGTCAGCTGGTGTCAACTCCCAGGGAACTGGATGAGAAAGAAAAGGCATTGGATGAGGATGGAATGATTTGGCAAATGATGCCAAAGGGTGCAGTGAGGTTTCAGAAGCCAAGTAAGAGGAGAAGGACAGTGCCACATGGTCCCAGTGGACATCATTTCTGATTTCGGCCGGTATTGTTTTTGTGTTATAGTAGGGATGTAAACCAGGTTAGAGAGATTCAGACACAACAGTTACAGGAAAAGGTAACAGAAAGGAAGACAACATATTCAAGAACTTTATAAAGAAATGAATGTTAGTTTACAAAAGTAACGGATCAATACTGACTATTTTTTAACGCAGAAAGAGATAGCTCCTGCTTTGAAAGGCAAGGTCCAATGCTGGAAGAGGAAGTCTTCCAGCACCACTGATCCAGTCGCCATTAAATGGCCATTGGTTTAAGGGGAACAGGATCAAAGAATTTGGAGGTGAATCTCAAAATTAAAATGAGATCAGAGAAGATGTGAATAAAGATAGAAGAGAAACTGATGAAAGATTCTGACTCATCTTTCCGATAAATTAAAACAGGAAAAATTTCACCAGATATGGATGATCACGGATCTACAGAAATGCCTATTTCCCACATTAAACTTAATTTAGCAATAGGTAGTCTAGTAGCAACGGGAACTAATGAAATCCAGCTTCTACACTCAGCATTCAATTAATATAATGCAAAATATTATCTTCAACAATGGAAACAACTGAAACTATGCTACTTAACTGTTTCATGCTGTGATTCACTCTAAAATCTAGTTTTCCAGTGAAAGGAGCATCCAGTTTATTCAAGAGTCCTATAGTGATTCTGTGGCAGTTATGGCTCCTGCCCTGAAATGTTATCTTCCAATCTCCCCCTGTCTGACATACCCCAATTACAATCCACTCTGAATTTGGAGTACAGAATAAAGGAATAGAGTAAAGAAATAGATTGCTGAAATGATACAATGCATTAGTCAGACCACCCCTGGAGTAAGGGAACCTTTTGGTTCCCTTACTTGAGGAGGGATGTCATTTTTTTCAGGCAGTTCAGAAGAGGTTCATCAGATTGATTCCAGCGACAAGAGGTTTGTCTGATGAAGAGAGATTGAGCAATTTAGCCCTTTACTGTCTGGAGTTTACAAGACTGAGAGAGAACCTAATTGAGGGATATGATGCGAAAGGGGATTGACAGAGTAGGCACAGAAAGGATACTTCCTCATATGGGGCTATCCCAAGTGAGAGATTAAATTATAGGATGAGGGATAGCAGATTGAAATCAGAGATAGAGGAATTACTTCCTGTGAAGGGTCATGAATCTGTGGCACTCACTGCCCCGGAGTGTGATGGATGCTGGGACATTTAGTAAATTTAAGGAGAAGATTGACAGATTCTTAATAAGTATTGGGTTGAAGGGTTATGGAGAGTGGGCAGGAAAGTGGAGTTGAGGCTGAGATGAGATCAGCCATGATTGTAGTGGGCTGAATGGCCTCCTCCTGCTCCTAGCTCTTTGTTCTTACCTTATATTTCTGCAGGAAATGGTTGCCTTACTCTTTCAATGGCTTTAATAGCTTTCAAAAAAGGGAACATCTTTGCAACTTTGTCCTCCTCACTCTGAAATTCCACCAGCTCTTCCTTGCTGCTGTATTGACAAATCTTGAATCCCCAGTACCATTATGTAATGTTTCCTACCTGTACTTTGAGCTTTGAAGATCTGTCTATCTGCATCTCAATGCCTTCTCTAATCGTCCCCTCCATTATGACATGACGGGTTAAGATTCACTGTCCAAAGTTTAACATTTCTCATTTCTTTGTGTTGAATTGCACCTTTCATCTTTCTGCCCAATTTGTTAACCTGCTAAATGCTTCTGTTAATCACTTGCTTTGTGGAAAATAAACCTTTAGTTTTACTTTTGCTTTGTTAGTGCCCTCGTCATGTTCTCAAGTGTTGAGCTCAAAGTCCAATTAAGAATTCTCAATATGTCAAAGACCTGCCTTATTTTATTGTATAAGAGAAAGTGAGGACTGCAGATGCTGGAGATCAGAGCTGAAAAATGTGTTGCTGGAAAAGCGCAGCAGGTCAGGCAGCATCCAGGGAGCAGGAGAATCGACGTTTCAGGCATAAGCCCTTCTTCAGGAATTAGGAGGGTGTGCCAAGCAGGCTAAGATAAAAGGTAGGGAGGAGGGACTTGGAGGAGGGGCGTTGGGAATGCATAGGTGGAAGGAGGTTAAGGTGAGGGTGATAGGCTGGAGAGGGCGTGGGGGCAGAGAGGTCAGGAAGAAGATTGCAGGTCAAGAAGGCGGTGCTGAGTCCGAGGGTTGGGACTGAGAAAAGGTGTGGGGGGAGGGGAAATGAGGAAGGTGGAGAAATCTGCATTCGTCCTTGTGGTTGAAGGGTTCCTAGGCGGAAGATGAGGCGCTCTTCCTCCAGGCGAAGTGTTGCCATGGTCTGGCGATGGAGGAGGCCAAGGACCTGCATGTCCTTGGTGGATTGGGAGGGGGAGTTAAAGTGTTCAGCCACGGGGTGGTTGGGTTGGTTGGTGCGGGTGTCCCAGAGGTGTTCCCTGAAACGTTCCGCAAGTAGGTGGCCTGTCTCCCCAATGTAAAGGAAGCCACATCGGGTGCAGCGGATGCGGTAAATGATCTGTGTGGAGGTGCAGGTGAATTTGTGCCGGATATGGAAGGATCCCTTGGGGCCTTGGAGGGAAGTGAGGGGGGAGGTGTGGACGCAAGTTTTGCATTTCTTGCGGTTGCAGGGGAAGGTGCCAGGAGTGGAGGTTGGGTTGATGGGGGGTGTGGACCTGACGAGGGAGTCGCGGAGGGAGTGGTTTCTCCGGAATGCTGATAGGGGAGGGGAGGGAAATATATCCTTGGTGGTGGGGTCTGTTTGGAGGTGGCAGAAATGACGAAGGATGATACGATGTATCTGGAGGTTGGTGGGGTGGTAGGTGAGGACCAGTGGGGTTCTGTCCTGGTGGCGATTGGAGGGGCGGGGTTCAAGGGTGGAGGAGCAGGAAGTGGAGGAGATGCGGTGGAGAGCATCGTCAACCACGTCTGGGGGGAAATTGCGGTCTTTGAAGAAGGAGGCCATCTGGGTTGTTCGGTATTGGAACTGGTCCTCCTGGGAGCAGATGCGGCGGAGGCGAAGGAATTGGGAATATGGGATGGCGTTTTTACAGGGGGCAGAGTGGGAGGAGGTGTAATCTAGGTAGCTGTGGGAGTCGGTCAGTTTATAGTAAATGTCTGTGTTGAGTCGGTCGTCTGAGATAGAAATGGAGAGGTTTAGGAAGGGGAGGGAGGAGTCTGAGATGGTCCAGGTAAATTTGAGGTCGGGGTGGAAGGTGTTAGTAAAGTAGATGAACTGTTCAACCTCCTGGTGGGAGCACGAGGTAGCGCCGATACAGTCATCAATGTAACGGAGGAAAAGGTGGGGGGGGGGTGGTGCTAGTGTAGCTGTGGAAGATGGGCTGTTCCATATATCTGATGAAGAGGCAGGCATAGCTAGGGCCCATGCGGGTGCCCATGGCTACTTCTTTGGTTTGGAGGAAGTGGGAGGATTGGAAAGAGAAGTTGTTCAGGGTGAGGACCAGTTCAGTCAGTCGAAGGAGGGTGTCAGTGGAAGGGTACTGGTTGGTTCGGCGGGAAAGGAAGAAGCGGAGGGCTTTGAGGCCTTTGTGATGGGGGATGGAGGTGTACAGGGACTGGATATCCATGGTGAAAATAAGGCGTTGGGGGCCGGGGAAGCGAAAATCATGGAGGAGGTGGAGGGCGTGGGTGGTGTCCCGAATGTAGGTGGGGAGTTCTTGGATGAAGGGGGACAGGACCGTGTTGAGGTATGCAGAGATGAGTTCAGTGGGGCAGGAGCAGGCTGAGACAATGGGTTGGCCGGGGCAGTCAGGTTTGTGGATTTTGGGCTGGAGGTAGAACAACAACAAGGGAGGTGCGGTGGTAGCTTGGCGCACCGACCTTTACACCACTGAGGCTAAACGCCAGCTCGCAGACACCTCCTCCTACTGCCTCCTTGACCATGACCCCACCTCCCACCACCAAACCATCATCTCCCAGACCATCCATAACCTCATCACCTCGGGGGATCTCCCATCCACCGCCTCCAACCTCATAGTCCCACAACCCCGCACCGCCCGGAGCAGTGAGTCCTGGAGTGGCGAATCCCGGAGAAGCAAGTCCTGGAGCAGCGAATCCCGGAGCATCGTGAGGGTAGCAAGTCCCAGGTGGAGACTAGCGAAAGGCAGGCAGTCCTGGAACTTACCTTGGAGCAGCTGAGTGCCAGTACGGAGGCTTCGAGTGGAATGGAGATGGCTGTTAGACTGGAGTCTGGTGTGGGCAGGAGGGTCAGACCATAGGCAGAGGCCCTACACTGAGCTGCTACACCCGTAATGTCTATTTGAAATGCCCTACCTTACTGTAATGTCAACCCTTTAATGGGTTCAATTCTAAATTCTGTAAAGTAATGCAACTACTTATATTCCTCTGTCGTATCCAAGTCTTGTACCGAGGTACTTGTACCTAAGATAGTGCCATAAGAGGTCGACATTGTAAATACTTTTCACTGTATTTCCACAATGCAGTACATGTGACATTAAAAGGATATTCTAATCTAACAAGCCTTTATCCATCAGGACTCTCCTGAGTTCCAGAATACACTGAGTTCACTGCAACATGACATCACATTAAATACCAAGTACATAACAACCCCCAAGAAAAAGTCTCAACAAATGCTGAAGGTTTGCTCAACCAGATCAGCCGTGACCTTATTGAATGCTGGAGTAGGCTCGATGGGCCAAAGGGCCTTGTACGTGCTATATTCTCATGGTGCAATGAAATCAGAACAGTTTACAATCTTTTCTGCTCTTTTGTTTCCATTCTTTATTTAAATAGCCAGTGTCCTGCGGCTAGCTACTTTAAGAAGTTGCAGGATCTCTGGTTCTGGTTTCGAATGAGAACTTTAGTCACAGTTCACAGCGAGCTTCTACATTCTGTACACCTGAAAACCAGGACAATGAAAACAAGGCTTTGTTCCTTGTGTTTTCTTTGTCTCTTAGTTTCAAACTGGCAAATAAAAGATCTAGAATTGTAACAAATTAAAAAGCAATAATCTGTGCAGACCTTACAGGACTAAGTCAGAGCAATTCACAGATTTATATTCTGCTGATTAGATTATGTCATGTTTACAAAACAGTGAGGGCAAGGTGCAAATATCTAAACCATGGAGGTATAAAATACAGATTACAAGGCCATGTGTCCTCCTGCTCTGTCTTTCCCCCTCCATTTTCTTGTTACGTTAATAAGAAACGTCTAAAGAGGAATGGGGAAACTACACCTAATGTTCATCTCCAAAGTGCTAATGTCATCTTTGAGCAAAGAAAATCTGCTAGTAACGAGTATTATTAAAAAAACTCCATTAATGTTGGACTTCAACTAGGTTTACATCAGAATGCATTACACTATCATACAATAGCGGCAACCAAATGAATAACTTGATACCTTTTAGCTAAGAACATTGTAGTAACCTTCTATCGTGGGATCAATGTACCCTCAATTACAGATCCCAAATGTTTGATGTAAACAGGACTCACTGACATCAACCTTTTCCATCACATTAGGATACATGAAAACTCTGCACAAACACCAGAAATGCCCACAGTCAATTAATTCAAAATTGGACATAAACTTGTCAACAGGAGTCGGAAGAAGGTGATTAAAAGATACAGCATCTTTTATTCAAGAGGATGCCTGATGTATCTGAACTGGCTTTATTGTGTCATTGCTTTGTAATTCCTGGTTACCTACTATTTGATATTCAAGCACAGGGGATATGAACTCTGTCAACTTATAATGGGTTTATCTTAAATTTAGTGCAAGTTTTAAACTGCCATTTTCATCCTTTATTTGAATGTTAACCCCACTTTTAAATGAATGAGGATCTTGTTCTTCTCTTAACATAAGCCCAGTTGTTTTCATAACATTGACTGACCTCCTTCTTCCATTTTGCCAGCCACTCATCTCTCTTCCTTTTGCTGATGTAATAGGGATCACCGGCCTGGAACGTTATTCGCTGCATTGGTCTCTGACGCAGACTACTCTCCCATCCTGATTGGCCACGACGCCGGCCCCTTGTTCCCTGGTCAAAAAGAACACATATTGTTCACAACATTAATCTATTATACACCAGTTATTTACTTCTAACTTCAAGACCAAGTTAACAATACTGAGCGAGAATGAGTTACTCTAAATGCTACCAACAGCTAGGTTGCTGGAGATGGAGGTGAGAGTTTGATCCAAATTACAGCTGGTCAGGGACATTTCTCCAGAGCATTGAGCTGGTCTGGAAAGGGTTATCCAACCAGTTTTGGTTCAAACGCTTGATTAAATGTGGAGTGTTTTAGGTTTTACTGAACAGTGGCAGACAAAACTGAAAACAATTTGGAAAATCTCTTCCAAATTAAAGAAAAATACACCTATGCACAAGGAGGGGGGAGTTTTGCAGTTTCATTTGGTCAATTAAACCCAGAACATGTTGTATTTACATTTTAGTGAATTTAACATCCATTCCTCCTGGTTAAATTCTGAAGCTTCTTATTAACACACAAATGGACTCTTAAATATACCTAGTGAAAGGTAGCCTGTGGCTTATCAATTAAACATATTTTCATAGAATCCTTCCAGTGCAGTTTGAGATGATTTGGCCTATCAACTCTGCACCAACCCTCAGAAAAGCATGGCCACCCTATCCCTGTAACCTCCATAACTCCACATTTCCCAAGACTTGTGCACCTACCCTGTACATCCCTGGATACTACGGACAATGTAGCATTGCCAATCCACCCTAGCCTGCACATCTTTGAATTGTGGGAAGAAAGTGGAGCACTCAGTGTAGGACAATATTTGTAGTTATTAAGTAACAACAGCGACTGTTGATAATTGATGTATGAATGAAAAAAACCCTCATAAATCACTTAATTGTGTTTTGATGCAGAGTGTGGTATAAATGAACCTGAAACATTGACGATACATATACCCGGCTTGTGGGACTTCTGATGAAATATGATGGCTTCAATCAGAAGCTACACATGAATAAACTGTGAGCATAAGTATGGTCGTGTAATTCACATCTCTATTTAATAACAATGAACAAACCTTATCTGGATATAAATTAACAGGCTTGTCCCCGACATAATGTGAAACTTAGAGAATTTACATTATAAAAAAAAGTATGCTTGTGCATTGAACAGAATTCAAAATAATGTTTTAAATGTGTGTGATATGAATCCAGGGATTTCATTTCATGGCAATTCGACCAAACTGTAATATTGTAAATAATGGGATGTTTACTGGATCACTTTCATCTACTCTGCCTGGAACCATCCATGATGTAATGCAGCATTGAATAGACAGGGAGTGACATAAACATTCTGATGTAAAAGCAGTTGAGCAAAGTATCATGAAATAGGAAATAATGTTCCACAAAAACTCACTCCCATGCACATTGAAACATTTATATCATACATAAGATAAAAGAAAGGATATTACCTCTATTTTTACTGATTCCTGTGTTGATGTGGTGTCTTCCTCAGATCCTAAAAAAAACAAAAAAACTCATTCACGGTTCTGCTGCATGATATCACCCAACGTACGAGACCTCAATATGAAACACAATATAATAATACCTGGGTTCTACCATAATGTCTGATTATAATTACAAACAATCTTGAAATGGTATGCAGTCCTTTATGTAGGGGGGTGAATAACAGGCAGTTAGATAAGTTCTGAGGTTGTGAAGAAATCTGCATTTCCCACTTAGTGAAATTCAGTTCTCCTGCAAATGAAACTGTGTGACCCACATAGCTGAGGTCTCATATTTCCTTTATAAACCACATATCTATGATATCACCTTAAGTTCTGTCATGGGATTCAGGGTTAATGCTGGGAGCTGGTAGATTTTGCATCAGTTCAAAATACATTTTTTCTTCTCTCTCACATTGGAATCACTCAGTTAAAAATCACACAACACCAGGTTATAGTCCAACAGGTTTAATTGGAAGCACTAGCTTTCGGAGCGCTGCTCCTTCATCAGGTGATGTTGTGTGATTTTTAACTTTGTACACCCCAGTCCATCACCGGCATCTCCAAATCATGGAATCACTCAGTTAGTGAGCCAGAATGGATTGCATTTCCAATAGTTTCAAGTGGCCCCTGCTCCAACAAACTGGGGTTAGTTGCTAAGGAAGTTGACCTTTTCAGCTGGAGTTGTCAGAAGTTATATGACAACTATGTTTGCACAATTACTTCCCTTTCCCACAATTCCAAATAATAAAAGGTAAGCCAATTGCCCTAAATGAGCAAGCAGGTATTCAATGGAGAAAACGGTGGTATTGGGCAAAGACTGGAGAGTGGATGAGAGCCCTGTGTTGCCTTTTTGGGAAGCTGGTCATGTTAATTGGATGGGAATCTCATCTCTTTGAGAGTTGCTGACCAATCAGAGGAGGCAGTGGTTGCTTCCTGCACGATATCTACCTGAGGCCTAGGATCTCCACGAACCCTGGAATGTAATGACAGGGATTGTGAGGTGGAGTTGGAGGGGAGAGGAGAGAGATGCCGAGGATTGGGGGTAACTCTCAGCAGACTCCTTCCTTCTTACTGCAGGCCCTCTTGATCAGGCAATGAGTGCTTGAAAGCAGGGGTCACACTGCCCACTTCCCCAGCCCCTGGGACCTATAACTGGCTACTCACATGGTGAGTCCACCAGTTGTAGCTGATGAAGCCCAGCAAGAGTGGGACAAAGTCCTTGAGTGGACATCAATTAACCCCATCACAGACTGAGTGGCTGACAGCTTCCAGCCTGGCTAAATATCTGCTCCATACACCCTCCACATCAAACATACCACACAGAGGCTATTATGTTGGCCTCTGGAGCCAGTTAGCAGAGGTATATGAAGTTTTCCAGGAACATTTCTAACATCTAATTGATAAATGTGTAAAGAAATGAAAACTAGTGACATGATTGCTTAGCACATTCAGAAGATCTCATAATTATGAAATAGTTTGTGGAAAATCCTTTTTTCTCCTTTTACAACAATGTATTACATTATTATGTCAACATAGACCACCACATTGTAAGGCAAATACAAAGCAGACCAAGTGACCTCATTTCTTCCACAAACATTACAAGGCATTGTGTCATTGTGAAATATGTTAGCAGCCAAGGATGCGAAAACAGAGTTGAGATGAGTTACTGTGAAAGGAAGGGACTGCGAATCAATGATGAAACAAAACACTCAGATTTGTATGGCACCGTGAACATGCTTCGGATGGTACGGTGAGTCAGTGGTTAGCACGGCTGCCTCACAGCGCCAAAGGTCCAGGTTCAATTCCACTCTTGAGCAGTTTGAACATTCTCCCCGTGTCTGCATGGGTTTCCTCCAGGTGCTCTGGTTTCCTCCCACAGTCCAAAATGTGCAGGTGAGGTGGATTGGCCATGGGGAATGCAGAGTTATAGGGAGAGGAATGAGGGAGTTGGGGGGGTGTTGGTCTGGGCAGTTGGTGTGGACTTGATTGGCTGAATGGCTTGTGTCCACACTATGGGATTCTATAATTTTAAGAGCATCCCGAATTATGTTTGAGGTCCAGCTCCTCCAGGCAACTTTGGCAGTTGTCAAACAGCAGGACAGCAGGAGTTCTAAACAACAGTCAATGTGCTTTTGGTGGGGTAGCTATGATGGAGGGACGTTGATCAGGACTTTAGCAGAGTGCCTTCACTTTCCTCTGATTCATGCTGTGGTATATTTTGTATCCATGAGAGCTTACAAATAAGACGGTGGGTCAATATTTTATCTGAAAGATGGCAGTTCTGGCAATATCATACTTTCTCAGTAATGTGCTGCAATAGGACTTGAAGTTGTTCCCTTCAGACAGAGAAATAAGAGAGTGACCACTGAGCCAAATATGACACGTTAGCTTGGTGAGACTCATTATCAACAAAATAGTACTGCTCGTCAGAGTTCCCCTTTGCTGTTCTTAAAACATCTTAACTCAGTGCCTCAATCTTCAAAAGCATCTCAGAAATGTTCATAGCTTGGAAAATCCAAATCAACAAAGAACAAAATTTATATCAACAGATTCTGACTTCCCTAATTTGAAATGGGTGAGTTGTCAGGCAGTGATGCAGGTTAATTGCCTGCTTCAGTGCTGAGTTCTTAGTTCTCGCTGAATTAGCTGAATTCATTTAATAAAGAGGTACACGACAGCGATGACGACATAAATTAACCTCAGAGAAACTGCATGGGGAAGGCTCCCTCACTGACTGTGGACAATCTTTATATAAATATGAGACATTGAACAGCTTCAAGATTCTCTGTGACGTCTCCAAAGTGCCGAAGATAAGTTCACACATAAAACCAGGCCACATCAGGAAGATTGGCGAGCTGATGGTGGCAATGAAAGGGCCTCCCAGCTTGTCAGTGCATTTACAGGAAGAAGAAGGAAAAGAGATGAATATTAGAAATGGCAGCATTTAGGGCAGATGTGGTGCAGAAGGTTTATTTTATCGAACTATTTCTCCAATTTTCTTTGAGGATTTCTTGTGAAAAGTTGATGAGCAGAGAGATCTGGGAGTGCAGGTCCATTGTACCCTGAAGGTTGCTGCACAGGTGGATAGAGTGATCAAGGCGGCATATAGTATGCTTGCCTTCATCGGACGGGGTATTGAGTATAAGAGCTGGCAAGTGATGTTAAGATTGTACAAGACATTGGTTCGGCTGCATTTAGAATACTGTGTACAGTTCTGGTCGCCACGTTACCAAAAGGATGTGAACGATTTGGAGAGGGTACAGAGAAGATTTGCGAGGATGTTGCCTGGTATGGAAGGTGCTAGCTATGAAGAGAGGTTGAGTAGGTTGTTTGCTTTCATTAGAAAAAAGGAGATTGAGGGGGGGACCTGACTGAGGTTTACAAAATCATGAAGGGTATAGACAGGGTGGATAGTGATAAGCTTTTTCCCAGGGTGAAGGATTCAATAACAAGAGGTCATGCTTTCAAGGTGAGGGGTGAAAAGTTTAAAGGGGATACACGCGGCAATTACTTTACACAGAGGGTGGTACGGTGGTAGGTGTCTGGAATGCGTTGCCAGCAGAAGTGGTAGAGGCAGGCACGGTAGACTAATTTAAGGTGTGTTTGGACAGATGCATGAGTAGGTGGGGAGCAGAGGGATACAGATGCTTAGGAATTGGGCGATAGGTTTAACAGTAGATTTTGATCAGCTCAGGCTTGGAGGGCTGAAGAGCTTGTTCCTGGGCAGTAAATTTTCCTTGTTCTTTGTTCTTTGATCAGGAGTGGGAGGAACAGACTGATTCTCCGGATACAGGTAGTTCTTCTATAACATGATAATTGTGTTCGCGTGCAATCCCGTGTTATAGAAAAATCATGCTTTAGAAACAGCACTTAACATGTTGGTGATGTAATCATGTTACAGCCAACACACGGTTTAAAAGTCCGTGCTTTGCAAACAGCATCTGCAATTCATCAATCACATGACAGCAAATTCACGTTGATGTAATACGCACTAGAGCAGAGCAACCTGTACCAAAACAAAACCTTCGACCTTCTGTGATGATTCACTTTTCGGTGCTCTTCCTAACAAATAACATTAAACTCTGTTTCAGAACCGTAATGTTTGGAGGTGGAGAGTGAAAAAGTACATTCCAGCCCAGTCTTTTTTCAGTTTACAATTCATGTGTGACGCTATTACAGAAATGGGAGACAGATAGAAGAGAACATTCTAAGGAAGCACTCTCTGCTGATGCACACTGCAGCTGTACAAGGTAAATCGAGTCCAAAAGTTGGGAATTCTCTGAAAAGATTTACAAGAATGTTGCTGAGACTGAAGAGTTTGAGTGAGTTTCAGTGGAGAGGCTGGAACCTTTTCAAAAGCGGAGAAGGTTGAGGGGTGATCTTATAGAGGTTAATAAAACCATGAGAGGCACAGATAAGGTGAATAACAAAAGTCTTTCCCATTGAGTAGGGAGTTCAAAACTAGAGGGCATAGTTTTAAGACGAGTGGAGAAAAATTTAAAAGAGACTTGAGGGGCAACTTCTTCACACAGAGGGTGGTTTGTATATGGAATGAACAGGAAAGGTGTAGAAGGATATGGGCTAAATATAGGCAAATGGGACAAATTTAATTTGGGAAACTTTGGTTGGCATGGATGAGTTGGACTGACGGCTCTGTTTCCATGCTTTATGACTCTGTGACTCTAAGTGCACAAGTGAAATAGTAAATTTTAAAACTGCAAATTTAAAGATGCATGAAGCAAACATAGAATAGATTTAATGGACAGTTTAACTTTTATCTTAATTGGGTAAAGCAGACGAGCAAATCTTAGAAAGGGTTGAATTCTTTTTAGTCCAAGAGTGTATTCTAGAAACAATAAGAGGCAATTTTACGTTAGATTTAAAATGAGTTAGATTTAGTTAACAAAGTGAATAACTAGTTGCTCTCATAATATGGTTGAGTTCATTATAGTATTTCAAGTATACAAGTATAAATCAGCTGAAAGCTTTGATGTATATAAGACTGACTTTAATGCAATGAGATAGAGTATGCAAAGTAAACGGAGCAAATCTGTCAATAAGTAAAATGTCAGAGGATTAAAGTTCAAAAAGGAATTTGACATAATATGAAATAAGTTTATATCCCTGAGGGGCAAGAGCCTTCACTTGGCAAAAAATAAGCCAAATATGACTAAAGAGGTAGAAACAGCATAACACTAAAAGACAAGTCCTACAAAACTACAAAAAATAAATAGAGACAAAAACAGAAACTACTGGAAACAATTCCTCAGCCGGTTTGGCAGCATCTGTGGAGAAAAATCAGAGTTAACGTTTAGTGTTGAGTGACCCTTTAGAAGGTTCTCTCTGACCATAAGCTTTGATATTATGCTGTTTTCAAATTGCTTTTCCAGCAATTTTTATTTTTGTCTCTGATTTACAGCATTCCCAGTTTTTTCAGGTTTTATTTAAAAATTAAATACATCTGAGCAAATGGAAAACAATTAAACAGCATCAAAGGGTAACCAGCAGACAGTAAGAGATAACAAAATCAAAGCAAAATAATTCCACAATTTGGAAAGAGACAGTGGTCAGGAGTAACCCTTTGAAAACTGCTAAGGGTGAGATTATCAATGAAAATAAAGAAATGATAAAGATGTTGAAGTTTCTATAGTTACTGTTGATGAAGAGGTTAGTGGACCAGGCAAACCAATATAACTAACAGTGAATTAGGAACAGGGTCTCACCAAACAGGGTCAGCAAACCAACAGGAAGGAAGAAAACAACAACACACCCCCAGGATCAGAAAGTTCCTATCTCAAGATTTTAAGGGAAGTCGATAAGAACATTGCACTTTTGCAAAAACAATAGAAGGCATTCACAGTTTAAATAAATAATCAATTATTGTTGATAATCATAGCAAGCAGCCAAGAGCACAGGACTGAATTACAAGGGAGGTTAATAACCCAAGGGTGGGGATTCAAATTACATAATTCTTCAAGATCATTTATACATGTTAGGATTTTGTTATACATCGCCAAGAAATGGCTACCTTACACAAATATTATGTTTAAGATAAATGCTATGTTTAAGATAAACGACAGAAACAATTATTGCTTCTGAAGTCAGTGACAAAGATTTCATACACTATAATGAAGTGGGATTGGTCTGCTACAGTGTTTATTGGAAGATTATCTATGACCATAAGCCTTGATATAACCTGTTTTCGCTTTCTCTATCTCACTGCATGATCAGTTACAAAATCCACTTGTATAATTTTCTTCTGAGGTGCTTCTGCTTTCACAAAGTTATTTCTTTGATATTTTCGATCCAGACATCAGTGGAGGCCGGCTCATTGAACATACCCAGAGTTGATTTGGACAGATTTTTAATGAAACAGTCAGGAACCTCAAGTAATGGGAACAATCAGGTATTACTATTGAATATCAGTGCAACCTCAGGAAAGTAAATGTCTTCCTCCTGCTCCAATATCTTGTGTCTTTGTGTTCAATTTAAGAAAATAACAATGTCCAGAAAACTGCAATTCACATGATGGATTTACATTTTATATAATCATACACAATGCTTGCAGAAGTATTTCCTAAAATTCCCACCAATTGTATACATAATAATAGTGACTATTTTTATGCTTTTGAAGCTTTCCACTTCAAATTATACTTTTGATGATAAATCCACTAATCCCGCAGTGAAAGAGAGGAGGAGGTATTTTTGAAAAGGAGTGGGGATCTGAATTTCAGAGCTATAGTCTTTCTGGAAATGTGTAATTAGTGAGTTACTCCTTCCCCTGCATCTTGAACAACTCATTGCTTTTAAAGAACATTGAAAAATGTGGAGACCTTGCAATTATACTACTTTTTCTATCACTCCATGATTAATGCCCTCAAATCAGGCTTCCAGTTTAGAAAAGAACTGTAATCTCACTGAGAAAAATTACAAATAAAAGCCATTGGAATTGTTTTTTGCAGCTTCTGAGTTTCCTTAGCAATTGTAACCTGCCAGCTGCCAACAATAACATTGCTCACTCTCTATCCATGTAGGGCTCTCCTCCACAAACTCCTCCCATAGCACCGTGACATCATGGCCCTTCTCTCGTCTTTTTGCAGATGGATAATGAGAAAGTCAACTCTACAATCTACACTCTCATCTAACAACACACTCCATGTAATGACTCACCAACATTCTCTTCACAATTTCTCCTAAAACTTTTTCTCCCATGTCCCTACATGTAGTTATCATTTCTCTTCATCACTAGCCTCAGGTGATGTTAGTCAGACACATGATATTAACTTCTACATGAGTATAAATGATTCTCTGCACAACCTGTTTGCTTGTTCCACAATTCCTAAGCCATCACCACAGTCTATTTGATATTGAGTGCACTCATTAAATTTTTGCAAAACTGACTATATCCTCTTCTGCTCCCGTGTACACCTATGCACCTCCAATAATGTTACGAGCTGCCCAGTTGTGTGAAACGCTATCGCCTAAACCCGATATCAGTTTCCTCCACCATAGCCAATCAAGGAAGTATGAATCCTTTCTTTCATGACTGAATCATTGTTTTTCCCCACTGCCACATCCCTCCTCTGTTTCCATGATTAAATATGGAAATAAAACCTGATGGAATTATTTATCACTTAACATCTTTGTAATTGAGTTACATTCACCTTAGGCTGCAGATGTGATATTTTCTCCTTAAAGTCTATTGAATATCAGAAGATAGCAAAGAAGCATGAAAAGGAAAGCTGAGCATTAATTCAATGCTGGATAATTGAAAGTAGTACTGCTTCAGAGAAGGTATTTTCAGTCAGCAGTAAAAAATCCCATGGTTTCCACTACACAAAGCAGTGTTGCATGTTGGAAAACTCAGCCTCCATTTCCTGCTCTGTACCTTAATATTGATAGAAGATTTACCTATTGCCTGGATTATATTTAAGAGCAACACAGCAACAGCAGCTGTAAGTACAGTCCACACAAGAGGCCATATGTATATGGTCTTTAGAAGCTCTCTGAGCTCTTATTGACTTTTATCAAAAGCTATGCTCTAATCTTCAAAAAACTACAGTAAATATTTTTAAAGTTCTGATACGATGTATTTTTATAAACAAAACTATGCAGAATCAGTGCCAAACATTACTAACGGTATTTTTGTTTATTTTGTGAAAATGACAAATGAAAATGAAATGTGGGCACTTTTGCTCACACACTTTGAAGTGAAACATCGGGAGCTTTCACATCCATCTATCAGCCTAAGAACATAAAGAACAGAAATAATATAGTGCCTTCCATTTGTCCGGGGTGACTTGTCACTTTCAAGACTTGACAAAATTATTTTTCTTGTCTCCTAAGCTGACACAAGCCCAGGTGCTTTCATTGCTTGATGTATGAAGAAGATGCAGTTTCAGCCAATCCTGTGCTGAATTGGTGATTCACAAAGTAACAATGGTTCTGTTGTTTAGTCATGTCACAATATTCTGCTTTGATGCCAGTTTACATGTTTCCTTCCGCAGGTTTCCTTCTGCAGTGAGGTTGTGTAACATGTCAAGGTACAGCAGATTCTTTGCTATCTGGTAGACTTAGATCAATCGAATAAGAATCCCAGAATTTGCTCAGAAAGTGAACTCATGGCCTGAACAGACAAATACATGCTGAACACATGTCCATTTGGTCACAGTTAACTCTTTACATTAATTTTCACTTCATATTGTAAAATGTCTTAACATAGTTACAATCCAGGGATGAATATTTATCCTGAATATCAAAGACAGTTTCATATGAGAAAAATCATTTGACTTAGTCCTGTTCTTTCATCTAGAAAAAGAAGGTGCATTAGCCCACCGCAGCATTGCCACAGAACAAATGTTAGCCCCGACACCATCAACTTTTATTTTCCACAGTAATCTTTGACATGGCCCTGTATCAAATGCCTTCTGGAAGTTGAAGTACATCCAATGGTTCTCCTTTATCTGCAGCATTAGAATCATAGAATCCCTCCAGTGTGGAAACAGGCTATTCGGCCTGAGTTCACATTGATCCTCCGAAGACCATCCCACCCAGACCCAACCCCTACCCCTGTAACCATGCATTCTCCATGGCTAACCCACCAAGCCTGCACTTCCCTGGTCACTATGGTCAATTCGACATGGCCGGTCCACCCTAACCTGCACATCTTTGGACTGTAGGAGAAAATAGGAGCACCCGATGGAAACGCATGCAGACACAGGGAGAATGTGCAAACTCCACACAGACACGGAGAGCATGTGTTACTTCTCCCAAGAACTCCAATAAATGGTTCAATTTAGAGCATGGAACATAGAATATGACAATGCAGTAAAGGCCCTTCGGCCTTCGATGTTGCGCCTACCCGTGGAACCAATCTGAAGCTTATCTAACTTACACTATTCCGTTTTCATCCATATGTCTATCCAATGACCACTTAAATTCCCTTAAAGTTGACAAGTCTACTACTGTTGCAGGCAGTGCATTCCACACCCCTACTAATGTCTGAGTAAAGAACCTACCTCTGACATCTGTCCTATATCAATTTCAAGCTATGTCCCCTCGTGTCACCATCTGAGGAAATAGGCTCTCACTGTCCAATCTATTTAACCCTCTGATTATCTTATATGTCTCAGTTAAGTCACCTCTCAACCTTCTTCTCTCTAACGAAAACAGCCTCAAGTCCCTTGGCCTTTCCTCATAACACCTTCCCTCCATACTAGGCAACATTCTAGTAAATCTCCTTTGAATCCTTTCCAAAGCTTCCACATCCTTCCTATAATGCGGTGACCAGAACTGTATGCAATACTCCAAATGTGGCCGCACCAGAGTTTTGTGCAGCTGCAGCATGATCTCATGGCTCCGAAACTCAATCCCTCTATCAATAAACTCTAACTCACCGAATGCCTTCTTAACAGCCTTATCAACCTGGGTGACAACTTTTAGGGATCTATATACATGGACACCAAGATCTCTCTGCTCATCTACATTACCAAGAATTTTACCATTAGCCCTGTAATCTGCATTCCTATTACTCATGTCAAAGTGAATCACCTCACACATTTCTGCATTAAACTCCATTTCCCACCTCTCAGCCCAGCTCTGCAGCTTATCTATGTCACTCTGTAACCTACAACATCCTTCAGCACTATCCACAACTCTACCTACTTGCAAATTTACTAACCCACCCTTCTATGCCCTCATCCAGATCATTTGTAAAAATGACAAACAGTGGACCCAAACCATCCCACTAGTAACTGAACTCCAGGATGAATATTTCCCATCAACCACCCCTCTGTCTTCTTTCAGCTAGCTAATTTCTAATCCAAACTGCTAAATCACCCTCAATCCCATGCCTCCGTGTTTTGTGCAATAGCCTACCATGGGGAATCTTATCAAACACCTTGCTGAAATCCATATATACCACATCAATTGCTTTACCCTCATCCAGCTGTTTGGTCACCTTCTCAAAGAACTCAATAAGGTTTATGA
The DNA here is from genome assembly GCF_037043375.1 of Chiloscyllium plagiosum. NCBI lineage: Eukaryota > Metazoa > Chordata > Chondrichthyes > Orectolobiformes > Hemiscylliidae > Chiloscyllium > Chiloscyllium plagiosum. Next base: position 3,130,015 of record NW_028270141.1, on the reverse strand, counting down.
GGCATGACCTACCCTTCACAAAACTGTGTTGACTATTCCTAATCAACTTATTCATTTCCAGATGATTATAAATCCGATCTCTTATAACCTTTTCCAACACTTTACCCACAACCGAAGTAAGGTTCACAAGTTTATAATTTCCAGCCGTGTCTTTCCCCCTCTTCTTGAACAAGGGGACAACATTTGCTATCCTCCAGTCTTCTGGAACTATTCCTGTAGACAACGACAACATAAAGATCAAAGTCAAAGGCTTGGCAATCTCCTCCCTGGCTTCCCGGAGAATCCTAGGATAAACCCCATCTGGCCCAGCCGACTTAATCTATTTTTACACTTTCCAGAATTGCTAACACCTCCTCCTTGTGAACCTCAATCCCATTGAGTCTAGTAGCCTGTTTCTCAGTATTCTCCTTGACCACATTGTCTTTTGCTAGTATGAATACTAATGAAAAGTATTCATTTAGCTCTTCTCCATCATTTAGCTTCCACCCTAGCTCCCTGAATTTCTGCCTTACTCCCCATCCCTTTTCCTACCTATGTCATTGGTGCCTATGTGGACCACGACTTGGGGCTGCTCCCTGTCCCCCACAAGAATCCTGAAAACACGATCCAAAACTTTCTGAAGTAATTCAAAGGTTTCTGCTGCCAATGGTTTGTCTTGATTCCCTACTATTTTATTGGGTGAATGCACCAACACTTGATCTATTCAGAGACTCCTGTAGTTTACTGACTATCAATACCAATCGCTGGTCTGTTTTATTCCCTGGTGGTTGACTAGTCCATTCCTGGTCCTGACCATCTTTCGGTGAAAAACCCTGGCTCACCACATTCCAACTGGAGCTCAAACTCTCTTCCATGTCATTTTTATCTCCATTCCTGACAATTTCAAGGCTTGGCTAGCCTGCCATTTTCCTTTGGATGTTCCTCTGGACCAACTTCTGTTTACTCATCACCATTTGCATTTTTACCATACACTGGCCCCTTATCCCAAACACATCCAATTTAAAATTCATGCTCCTGTGATTAATTCCTTTTCTGCCTTTCCTCCTCCTCATCTCTCTTGCAGTGTCTCAGGTCTCCCTTAAAATGCAAACATTTTAGTTCCTTGATTATGAATTTCTGTTTGTTTCCTACCATTGTCAGCTGTGTGGACCACAGGTTCTGGAATTTATTTCCTAAAACTTCAGTTATTTAACATACCTAACATCTTACACCTAACATGCTGCCTGGATTACAGAGTATGAGTTATTAAGGGAGGCTAGAAAAACTCGGGCTGTTTTCTCTGGAGTCGCAGAGGCTGAGGGGAGACTTGATATGAGTCTATAACATTATAAGATGCGTAGATAGGGTTGATAGTCAGAATCTTCTTCCCAGAGTTGAAATGTCTAATACTAGGGTGCATGAATTTAAGGTGAGAGGGGGAAAGCTCAAAGGAGATGTGAGGGATGAGGTTTTTACACAGAGATTGATGGGTGTGTCGAATGCACTACTGGGGTGGTGGTGGAGGCAAATACAATAGGGGTGTGTAGGGTAATTATAGATAACAACATGAATAGGCATGGAATGGAGGGATATGGATCAAGGACAGGGAGAAGGGATTAGTTTAATTTGGCATCATATTCAGCACAACATCATAGGCCGAAGGGCCTGTTCCTATACTGTCCAGCTCTATGTTCTAACTTTTAAAACTTTCTTTAGAATCCATTGTTTTATAAAACATTTAGTTAGCTCATCTTAATAGCTTTTTCTTTGGCTTGTTCTTCAACTCTAAAACTCTCTTTATTCGAGAATGATGAAATTGTACAATAGCAAATATGATCCCTTCATCGAGAAAGAGGGGGAAACAGAAAACAGGGAATCAGACTTCACTCAGGTTAACATTTGTCAAAGGAAAAATGTTAGAAAAATGTGAAAGCAAACACTTGATAAGTTCAAGAGAGTGTCAACATAGTTTTGTGAAAGAGAAATCATGCTTCATCAATTTATTGGAGTGATTTGAGGGGGCTGCAGATAAAGGAGAACCATTCGATGTACTGTACTTAGATGTCAGAGGGCAATTGATATGGGGTTACATATAAGGTTACTGTGGCAAATACAAGTTCATGGTGTAGTGTGTGTTGCCATGGATACAGGACTGACTGGCCAACCGGAAGCATACAGCTGACATGAAAGGGTCTTTTTAAGGTTTAAGATGTAAAGTGATGTGGTCAGGAATTGGTGCTGGGAACTCAACAATTTCTGTAAATGTTACAAAAGCTATGCTTGCCAAATTTGCTGATCACAAGGTAGAAAAGAAGAAGACAGGAGGCAGCTGAGAAAAGAGAGAAATGTGGTAACTGACTGCGGAAAGATGTGGCAAATGGAGCATTATGTAGGAAAATGTGAAATTGCCCATTTTGAGAGGAAGAATATAAATAAAAACATATTATCTAAATGGTGGGAGTGTGCAGAGTTTGGAGTAGCAGAGAGACCTGGTGCATTAGTCACAAAAGGTTCATCTGCAGATTCAGCAAGTAATTAGTTATTATCATTGCAGAGAGAACTGAATACAAAAACAGGAGGTTACGCTCCAGTTTTACAGGGCACTTTTGATACTACACTTGGAGCTGTACAGAGTACTGGTCATCTCCTTAAGGAAGAGAGTAAATGAGTTGAAGGTTATTCAGAATAGGCTTCCCAGAGTAAGATCTGGAATGAGAGGGTTGTGCTATGATGAAATGTTAGACAGGCTGGGCTTGTATTCGCTGGAATTCAGAAGATTAAGAGGTGATTTGATTGGAACATACAAGATCCTGAAGGGTCTTTGCAGGGTAAACAGACAGAAGGTAAATGGAGAAACCTAGAACTGGGAGTCACCATTTAAAAAGCATGGCTCACCCATTTAAGACAGATGAAGCAATTTTCTTTTCTCTCAGAGATTCATGAATCTTCGGAGCTCTCTTTCTGAAAAACGTTGTGGAATCACAGCCTTTTACTTTTTTTAAGGCAGAGGTAGATTGATCCTTGTGAAGTGAGGAAATGTCCTCAGGGGTAGGTGGGAGTGAGGATTTGAGGATACAATCAGGTCAGCCACGATCTTGTTGAATGGGGAGCAGGAATTGAGGGGCTGAATTGGATTCCTTAAATTTAAATAGTTGTATCTTCTTTGTTTTCTCTTTAAGCCTGTGTGTAATGCCATTGGGGCAGTGCTTTCTACATTTGTGGACAGAGTTGTTGCTACGTTTGTAAATTAATCCTGAACCTTGTTCTACACTTGTATTTTAATTTAATGTCATATTTGGGATTTACGTTTTCCATGCTCTTGACTACCTGTCTGCCACCTAACTTAATGAATGTTCAGTGAATGCAGTGAAATGAATATATCACAGGCAGCTCCATAACGCTGGGCAGATATCCATGGTCCAAGTGAAAATTCACCCGATGGATTCCAGTTCAGGAGTTGAAAGCTCTGCTATCAATAATGTCTACAATTTGTGGAACAACACCACATGAAAAAAACAGAGATCTCTTTCATACAGCTGCTTGCTTTATGTGAGGAAACAGGAATGCGTTAGCTGTTGTGGACAATATATCTGACAGCTCTATTGTGTGCACCAGTGCACTACTGATTGATTTGACATACAAATGGCTTGGAATGATCTGAAGGCATTAAAGTTCAGTGTTGTTGTTACCTTAACAGCTACTGATGGAGCTGTCCCTGTGATTGATCTTGTTTGTGGATGAGACTGCTTCCTTGGTGCATTAACCACCCCCAGAAGCTGATTTTGACAGACCATCCCAGGAAACTGACTCTGAACAGGCAGACACAACTTTATTTGGTAAGGCCACGTGCAGGCAGTTCACCCCTGGTACAAAAACAAAACTCATTTTCATCAGATTCTCACATTACACCTCTCTACTACTCACTGAACAAGAAACCTGTTCTCTGAAATTTGACTACAGCAACCAATTATAAAAAAAGATTTATGGCACGTGGATGCAAGTGGCCAGCTCAGCATTCAGAGCCCATCCTTCCTGAAGTGTCCTTTCAGAAGTGGTGGTGAGCTTTCTTTCTGAACTGCTGCACACCCAGGCGTGGAGGTACATGCTCTTATATGTCAGAAAATTGTATCCGGCAGAAATCCACAAGTGGAAATGATCAGCAAAACGAAATACAATGGATTAATGTCAGAGCAAACCCACTGCAAATCTAAATTTCAGGATAAAGTCATCTTCTCAAGGCTAGAATAAGCTTCTCTCATTTATCATCTCCTTCTTACAAGTCACTTCAGCTCACATCAAGTTCCAGCAAAGAAAACTAGAAAATCTTGCCAGAGGATATTTTTATTCACATTTATGTTATTTCCAGGCCTCTTCACTCGCTAGCACATTTCACACAAAAAATTTTATGACCAAATCAAAGTCTTCAGTAGAGAAAGGGGGTCAGTGTAAGCTGGGCGGAGATCGTGTTGAAGAGATCGCAGCCTGAGGTTGTTGTCTGTGCACACACATTCCACAGGAGTGAAAGCCAGCTCAGCAAGCAGAAAACTGGCCCAGGTCCCTCTGGATAACTGCCAGATAACCCATTTTCTTGAAGGAGTGGAGGATTTTAATTTCGAAATACCTGATTTACTGGAGTGATAAGGGGAAATATTCTTGTGTATCCATTCAGGTCAAATGAGTTGGTTGATTGAATGCAGTGACTATCAGAGAATCAAATGGGTCAGAGCACATACATGTGAAGGAACTCATTTCGCTTTTCATGATTTTAAATACCGGGAGAATGGGATCACTACCACTCATGCTCCTGCCTGCCCAACATGGTCAGAAAATCATGCTGCCCAAGGAATCGAATGTGCTCAGATACAGACTGAGGAAAAGCCTGGCCATTGGGGGCTGGCTTCATGAGTGGGACCTTAGTGACGTACTGGTGACCCCAGCCAGCTACACTCCATTTCCAACACTTCTGATCAAAGGGCACACCCACCCCCACTCCCTCTCCCCATCCCACACTCCCCTCCTCACTCCCACACCCCTTCCATTCCACACTCCCTTCCTCACCCCCACTCCCTCTCCCCATCTCACACTCCCCACTCTCACCCAAATACCACAGTCCCCACTCTCACCCTGCTCTCCCCCAAATCCCACACTTCCCACCCTTACCCCCAGTCCCTCTCCCCCATCACACACTACCCCACTCTTCACCCACAGTCCACCCACTCTCTCACACCCCACCCCCAACTTCTTAAACTCCCACTTACTCTCCAATTCACCACACCACATCCCCGGCTCCCATGCCTACTCCCAATCCCCACAACCCTTTTCCAATCACCAACTCCTTCCCAGCTGGGTTAATACCACTTACTGTCAGATGAGGTGTTAAGTGGTAATTAATTGGTCATGTATGGGCCTCAGTGGGTAGCGAAGCAGTAAGTGCAGGTGTAAGTGCAGGTGGCAGTGTAGGTGTAGGTGCAGGTATAGGTGCAGGTATTGGTGCAGGTGTAGGTGTAGGTGTTGCTGCAGGTGTAGGTGTAGGTGTATGCACAGTTTTAGGTGTAGGTGCAGGTTTGGGACCCGTTTTAGGTGTTGGTGTAGTTGCAGTGTAGGTGCAGATGTAAGTGTAGGTGTAAGTGTAGATGCAGGTATACGAGTAGGTGTAGGTGTAAATGTAGGGGCAGGTGTAAGTGTAGGTGTAGGTGTAAGTGCAGGAGTATGTGCAGTTTTATGTGTAAGTGTAGGTGCAGGTTTAGGTGCAGGTGTAGGTGTAGGTTTAGGTGTTGGTGCAGTTTTACGTGTTGCTGTAAGTGCAGGTGTAGGTGTAGGAACAGGTGTAGGTGCAGGGGTGTATGTGTAGGCGCAAATGTAAGTATAGCTGTCGATGTTGGTGAAAGTGTAGATTAAGTTTAGTTGCAGGTGTAGGTGTGGTACAGGTGTAGTACAGGTGTAAGTCTAGGTGTAGATGTAGGTGTAGGTCTATGTGTCGGTGAAGACTTCAGTGTATGTAAAGGTGTAGGTGTAAGTGCAGGTATAGGTGTAGGTGCAGGTGTAGGTATAGATGCAGGTGCAGGCATCGGTGCAAATGTTGGTGTAAGTGTAGGTGTAGGTTTGAGACGATTCTTAGGTTTTGGTGTAGGTGCAGGATAGGTATAGGGGTAGGTGTAAGTGCAGTTCTAGGTGTAAGTGTAGGTGCAGGTGTAAGTGTAGGTGCAGGTGTAGGTGCAGTTTTAGGCGTTGGTGTAGATGCAGGTGTCAGTGGAGGTTTAGGTGCAAGAGTAGGTGTAGGTACAGTTTTAGGTGTAGGTGCAGGTACAGGTGTCAGTGGAGGTGTAGGTGCAGGTTTGGGAACAGTTTTAGGTGTTGGTGTAGGTGCAGGTGTGTGTATAGGTGTAGATGCAGTTCTAGGTGTAAGTGTAGGTGCAAGTGTAGGTGTAGGTGCAGATATTGGTGCAGTTTTAGGTGTTAGTGTAGATGCAGGTGTAGGTATAGGTGTTAGTGTGGGTGTAGGTGCAGGTGTAGGTACAGTTTTATGTGTTGGTGCAGGTGTAGGTGTAGATGCTGGTGTAGTTGCAGGCATAGGTGCAGTTTTAGGTGTTCGTGTAGGTGCAGGTGTAGGTGTAGGTGCAGGCAATGATGCAGCTTTAGGTATTGGTGTTGGTGCAGGTGTAGATGTAGGTGCAGGTGTAGGTGTAGCTGCATGTCTCAGTGTAGGTGTAGGTGCAGGTTTACGTGTAGGTGCAGGTGTAGGCGCAGTTTTAGATGTTGGTGTAGGTGTTGATATAGGCATTGGTGTAGGTGTAGGTTTAGGTGTAGGTGTAGGTATTGGTGTAGGTGCAGGTGTAGGTGTAGGTATTGGTGTAGGTGCAGGTGTAGGTGTAGGTGCAGGTGTAGGTATTGGTGAAGGTGCAGGTGTAGGTGTAGGTGTAGGTGCAGGTGTAGATATTGGTGGAGGTGCAGGTATAGGTGTAGGTGCAGGTGTAGGTATTAGTGTAGGTGTAGGTGTAGGTGTAGGTGTAGGTGCAGTGTAGGAGTAGGGGTGCAGGTGTAGGTATTGGTGTAGGTGCAGGTGTAGGTGTAGGTGCAGGTGTAGGTGCAGGTATAGGTGCAGGTATAGGTGTAGGTGTAGCTGTAGGTGTAGGTATTGGTGTAGGTTCAGATGTAGGTATAGATGCAGGTGTAGGTGTAGCTGCATGTCTCAGTGTAGGTATAGGTGCAGGTATACGTGTAGGTGCAGGTGTAGGCGCAGTTTTAGATGTTGGTGTAGGTGCAGGAGTAGGTATAGGTTTAGGTGTAGGTGCAAGTATTGGTGTAGGTGTAGGTATTGATGTAGGTGCAGGTGTAGGTATTGGTGTAGGTGCAGGTGTAGGTATTGGTGTAGGTGTACGTGTAGGTGCAGGTGTAGATGTAGGTGCAGGTGTAGATGTAGGTGCAGGTGTAGGTTTTGCTGCATGTCTCAGTGTAGGTGTAGGTGCAGGTATACGTGTAGGTGCAGGTGTAGGCGCAGTTTTAGATGTTGGTGTAGGTGCAGGAGTAGGTATAGGTTTAGGTGTAGGTGCAAGTATTGGTGTAGGTGCAGGTGTAGGTATAGGTGTAGGTGTACGTGTAGGTGCAGGTGTAGATGTAGGTGCAGGTGTAGGTGTAGGTGTAGGTGTACGTGTAGGTGCAGGTGTAGATGTAGGTGTAGGTGCAGGTGTAGATGTAGGTGCAGGTGTAGGTGTAGCTGCATGTCTCAGTGTAGGTGTAGGTGCAGGTTTACGTGTAGGTGCAGGTGTAGGTGTAGGTGCAGGTGTAGGTGTAGCTGCATGTCTCAGTGTAGGTGTAGGTGCAGGTTTACGTGTAGGTGCAGGTGTAGGTGCAGTTTTAGATGCTGGTGTAGGTGCAGGTATAGGTGTAGGTATTGGTGTAGGTGCAGGTGTAGGTGTAGGTGCAGGTGTAGGTGCAGGTATAGGTGTAGGTGCAGCTGCAGGTGTAGGTATTGGTGTAGGTTCAGATGTAGGTGTAGATGCAGGTGTAGGTGTAGGTGGAGGTGTACCTGCAGGTGTACGTGTAGGTGTAGGTGCAGGTGTAGATGTAGGTGCAGGTGTAGGTGTAGCTGCATGTCTCAGTGTAGGTATAGGTGCAGGTTTACGTGTAGGTGCAGGTATAGGCGCAGTTTTAGATGTTGGTGTAGGTGCAGGTGTAGGCATTGATGAAGGTATTGGTGTAGGTGTAAGTGTAGGTGCAGGTGTAAGTATTGGTGTAGGTGCAGGATTTGGTTTCGGTGCAGGATTAGGTGTAGGTGCAGGTGTAGATGTAGGTGCAGGTGTAGGCGTAGGTGCAGGTGTAGGTGTAGCTGCATGTCTCAGTGTAGGTGTAGGTGCAGGTTTACGTGTAGGTGCAGGTGTAGGCGCAGTTTTAGATGTTGGTGTAGGTGCAGGTGTAGGTGTTGATGTAGGTATTGGTGTAAATGCAGGTGTAGGTGTAGGTATTGGTGTAGGTGCAGGTGTAGGTGTAGATGCAGATGTAAGTGTAGGTGCAGGTGTAGGTATTGGTGTAGGTGTATGTGCAGGTGTAGGTGTAGGTATTAGTGTAGGTGTAGGTACAGGTGTAGGTATTGGTGTAGGTGCAGGTGTAGGTGTAGGTGCATGTCTCAGTGTAGGTATAGGTGCAGGTTTACGTGTAGGTGCAGGTGTAGGCGCAGTTTTAGATGTTGGTGTAGGTGCAGGTGTAGGTGTTGATATAGGCATTGGTGCAGGTGGAGGTGTAGGTGTAGGTGTAGGTGCAGGTATAGGTGCAGGTGTAGGTGTTGATATAGGCATTGGTGCAGGTGGAGGTGTAGGTGTAGGTGTAGGTGCAGGTATAGGTGCAGGTGTAGGTATAAGTGTAGGTGCAGGTTTAGATGTAAATGTAAGTGTAAGTGCAGGTGTAGGTGTAGGTGCAGGTGTATGTGTTGGTGTGGGAGTAGGTATACCAATACCATTTTCCTCCTGGTGGATGTGGGCAGGCAGTCAGGTTCAGGTATCCCATCATTTCACCAAATCTAACTGCCAGCTCACCAGCTGAGAGTGCAGACAGTCTCACCTGTGAACTGCACCCTCCAGTCTCCAACAACTGATACACTTGACTGAAGTGTAACAAACTTCAAAACCTGAGCACTTCACAAGGTCTTTGATCATTACTGGTCAAATAGCAGCCTTTCCTCCCACCACCAGCCAAATGTTGGTCAGTATTCACCTGCATAGTCCTCGTTCTGTCCTCTAGTTTATATTACACAAAGAAATCTGTAGACAGACTTGAATATGGCTCATTAAAATAGAACTAATTCATAATAAATTTCAATATTCTGTCTGTTACTCAAACCTAGGACTTACCATAGAGTCTGAATCCAATACTAAATGGATGCTAATTTACTTTAAGAAATGTTTGTTGCCAAGTTTCCTTTTGGCTCAGAGATGCTTTACTAACTTTAAAAGGGACAGTGGGTGGTTAAGGCAGAGTCTCAAAATCAGTGATGCTTTGAAGTGATGGCTGTGATCCAAACTATTCTTAAAATTCAGAATTAGTCATATAAGGAACATTCAAATATAACACCGCTGCACAGAAGTACTCTCAAAGAACAATAAAGACTAAATTGGAAAGTAAAATTGAGTCATCTTGAAATTACATTGAAACAAATGGTAAAGTGATGGGAAAATTCAAATTAACTGTTCTGAGAAGTATGATAGCATTATCTAATATCTCAAGCAACTGAACAAATTTAGAATTTTCAACCAGTCCAAAAAATGAACAACTATCTTGCACACATACAGATGCAATGACTCTACATTATCAAACCACCGAAGTCAAGTTTCAGATGCTAAACCTACAGTAATAACTGAGTGGCAAAGGCATAATCTCACTGCCACTGTCAGTAAATGGTGAAAATTTATTACACACCAGTACTGATCACTCAGATACATCTTCTGGTGTATATTGGTAATGATCTTCATTATTGATAATGATTACTCGTGATACTCATTATTTATCATCTCACACTTTTATTAGCTGTGACAGAGAGTGTTACTGATGAAAGCAGCTGGAGAGAAAATTTACTGAAAGCCAATTTTGTTTTCAGTCTTCCACAATATTCTTTCTAGATTTTACTTTGATTCATATAAAGTGTGAAATGAGACTTGAAATTTTCCAGAGGAAACCTGTAACTATAATTGCAATTATTGAATTTAGTTTGAATTCTGTCTGACTGAATTTACAATGGCTGCCTCTCAATGATGTGGAGGATAACACCCCACTTGTATGACTTTCTGTTGAAACCTGTTCATTAATAGCTTTCCATTTTGGGCAATGATGATTTGTGACGTGTTGGCCATTATGTGTGAAGCATCATCTGGTATGGCCCAGGATCCTCACAGTAACATGATAATCTCTGTACCATCGACTGCAGCAGATTCACTGCTCTCTCTTTTCAGGGAGCTGAGCTTTCTGTTTCTGCCTGCTTCTTCCAATGTCTTTCCAAACAGTCATTCTCCAAATGCTGTCAGCCATTATCCCCCAGTTGTCAGTGTAAATGCCTGCTACCTACATACCTCAATTACAGGCAGCTTGGTAGCAGAGGTATAGATGCCCATGAAATTGTGGACTCATGGTCAGTTCATCAAGTATAAGGTCTTTGTACATACAGCGATCATTGACTCAGTGAATAGAGCTGATCTGGTGTGAATGCTGATTGCTTGATAATGAATGTAAGCTGGTGATATGAGTACAGTTTTCAGTCTTTGCAGCATCCTTGAACTTGGGGGTGGTCCCAGAGGACTGGAGAATTGCTAATGTTGTCCCCTTGTTTAAGAAGGATAGCAGGGATAATCCAGGCAATTACAGACCGGTGAGCCTGACGTCAATGTTAGGGAAGCTACTGGAGAAGATATTAACGGACAGGATATATACCCATTTGGAAGAAAATGGGCTTACCAGTGATAGGCAGCATGGTTTTGTGCAGGGAAGGTCATGTCTTACAAACCTAACAGGATTCTTTGAAGAGGTGACAAAGTTGATTGATGAGAGAAGGGATGTAGATGTCATATACATGGAATTTAGCAAGGCATTTAAGAAGGTTCCCCATGGTAGGCTGATGAAGAAGGTGAGGTTGCATGGGGTCCAGGGTGTTCTAGCTCGATGGACAGAGAACTGGCTGGGCAACAGGAGACATAGAGTAGTAGTGGAAGGGAGCTTCTCAAAATGGAGAGCTGTGACCAGTGGTGGTCCACAGGGATCCGCGCTGGGACCACTGTTGTTTGTGATATATATAAATGGTTTGGAGGAAGGTGTAGGTTGTCTCATTAGCAAGTTTGCAGATGACACTAAGATTGGTGGAGTAGCAGATAGTGAAGGGGACTGTCAGAGAATACAGCAGAATATAGATAGACTGGAGAGTTGGTGACAGAAATGGCGGATGGAGGTCAATCTGGACAAATGCGAGGTGATGCATTTTGGAAGATCCAATTCAAGACCGAGCTATACGGTAAATGGAAAATCCCTGGGGAAAACTGATGTACAGTGAGATCTGGGTGTTCAGGTCCATTGTACCCTGAAGGTGGCAACGCAGGTCAGTAGAGTGGCCAAGACGGCATATGGCACACTTTCCTTCATCGTATGGGATATTGAGTACAAGAGTTATGTTACAGTTGCATAAGATTTTGGTTTGGCCACATTTGGAATACTGCGTACAGTTCTGGTCATCACATTACCAAAAGGATGTGGATGCTTTGGAGAGGGTGCAGAGGAGGTTCACCAGGATGTTACCTGGTATGGAGGGCGCTCGCTGTGAAGAGAGGTTAAGTAGATTAGGATTATTTTCTTTGGAAAGAAGGTGGTTGAGGGGGGGACCCGATTGAGGTCTACAAAATCATGAGAGCTGTAGACAGGGTGGATAGCAAGACACGTTTTCCCAGAGTGAGGGACTCATTTACTAGGGGTCACGAGTTCAAAGTGAGAGGGGAAAGGTTTAGAGGAGATATACGGGGAAGTTCATCATGCAGAGGGTGGGGAGTGCCTGGAACATGTTGCCAGTGAAGGTGGTAGCAGTGGGAACGATAGCATCATTGAAGGTGTATCTAGACAGATACATGACTGGACAGGGAGCAGAGGGATACAGATCCTTAGAAAAAAGGCAACAGGTTTAGATAGAGGATCTGGATCAGCACAGGCTTGGAGGGCCGAAGAGCCTGTGTCTGTGCTGTAATGTTCCCTGTCTTTTGTACACTCCAGGACCAATGAGTTGGTGATCCTGTCCTGCCAACTAATGCCGAGGACACTGAATTATTTGAGAAGCAGTACTACAATAATGCGGTTATTCAGCTGAATCCCTCATGATGGGTTTTCACGTTTCTTGCGAGGGTCTACTCGGTTTCTAGGTGTAGTGAAAACAATAAGGGAACAGAAACCAGACACAATAGGTTCCACCGATTCTCTGACGTTTCCTCAAATTGTTCAAAATCTGCACGAGGCTCCTTTGACAGTATCTTCCAAGCACACATCCTCCACCATCTGAACTTCAAGGGCAGCTTTTGAAAAACCACCAGCTTCATGTTTCCTTCCAGGCTGCACACCATTCTGATTTGGAATTACACAGCCTCTCTTCATTGTTTATTGGAACAACAACCTGGAACTCTCTTCAATACCACTAGAAGTGAACATTTACCATTCAGGAGGCAGCTCATCCTCACCTTCTCAAGGGCAATTAGGGTTGGACAATAAATGTCTTTGCTACTGACCCTCACATGCTGTGTACAATTTTCTTTTAAAAGCCATCTTAGACAGAATATAGCAGCTTCAGAGAAATGACACAAAAGCAAATTCCCATCAAAGAGAGTTTTTGTGCTTTTTACATTGCTTCCTTTGACTGTTCATCCAAAAACAAATTCTGCTATTTAAAAAGTTTAATTAGCATTTATTTAACATTATCGATTAGAGCCAAGTATTGGTGGTGGAAATGAAGGGCATATTGTCAGATAATGTGGATTTGTATCTAGGGTTACTGTTCCTGATGAAGGGCTTATGCCCAAAATGTCGACTCTTCTGCTCCTCAGATGCTGCCTGACCTGCTGTGCTTTTCCAGCACCATTCTCTTGACTCACAGTGCCACTGACAACAGATAAGAGGGCCATTCAGCCCATCAAGTCTAGGCCAACTCTCTCTGGAGCAATCCAGTCAGTCCCACCTCTCTGCTCAATTCTCATAGCCTTTCAAATTTATTTCCTTCAAAAGCTCATCCAATTTCCTTTTGAAATCATTGACCCTCTCTGCCTTCACCATTGTCATCGGCAATGAGTTCAAGGTCATTACGTTTCACTGTTGAACAAAGGTCTGGCTGCCTTTTGGCTGAAAGTATCCAGCCACATGGGTCAGGGAGGTGTTTGCTGCGAGTTCCTGTTTCATTTTGCAGTGCTGACATCTTATCATTCATTAATAAATGGAACCTTTATATCAACCAAACATATCTGCTTTGTAAGAAGACTTAATGAGGTACACCACCAGATACATTTTGTTCATAGAATTACATTTTGATGGTGCTGATGTATACTAATTCCAGGTGCTACACAAAGCTGAGAAATCTGTTCTTAGATTTTATCTGAATTTATGCTAATCAGCATTTTTCAATCTAAACAATTAAATATATTAACTTCAGATTTTCTTGTGGTCATCTGTTTGGTCTATTCATGCTGTTTTGCAGAGATTAAGACAAACTGCTCTGTGAGGTTTAAAGATTGAATGCAAACAGGAAGGTAGTCTTAATGGATGATTTTAACCAATCTGATTTGGAAACACATTTTATGCCCATCTGCTGCTGTGTTGCAGCCCTTATACCTGTTGAGGCCAGTGGGATGACAGCCCTTGAGGTAAACCTGCTTTTGAGTGGAAAGGTGTGGGGAGACAGCTCCCTTATGGGCTCCATCTCCTGTCAGGCATCCCCCAACAAATTCTAGAACATAGAACATTAGAGCACAGTATGGGCCCTTCAGCCCTCAATGTTGCGCCGACCCGTGAAACCCATCCAAAGCCCACTTAATCTACACTATTCCATTCTCATCCATATGTCTATCGAATGACCATTTAAATGCCCTTAAAGTTGGTGAATCTACTCCTATTGCAGGCAGTGCGTTCCATGCCCCTACTACTCTCTGAGTAAAGAAACTACCCCTGACATCTGTCCTATATCTATCACCCCTCAATTTAAAGTTATGCCCCCTCATGCTCGCCATCACCATCCGAGGAAAAGGCTCTCACTGTCCACCCTATCTAACCCTCTGATTATCTAATATGTCTCAATTAAGTCACCTCTCAACCTTCTTCTCTCTAACGAAAACAGCCTCAGTTCCCTCAGCCTTTCCTTGTAAGACCTCCCTTCCATACCAGGCAACATTGTGGTAAATCTCCTCTGAAACCTCCAAAGCTTCCACATCCTTCCTTTAATATGGCGACCAGAACTGTACACAATGATCCAAGTGCGGCCGCACCAGAGTTTTGTCCAGCTGCAGCATGACCTCATGGCTCCAAAACTCAATCCCTCTACCAATAAAAGCTAACAAACTGTATGCCTGCTTAACAACCCTATCAACCTGGGTGACAACTTTTAGGGATTTATGTACATGGACACCGAGATCTCTCTGTTCATCTACACTATCAAGAGTCTCACCATTAGCCCAGTACACTGCATTCCTGTTGCTCCTTCCAAAGTGAATCACTTCACATTTTTCTGCATTAAACTCCATTTGCCACCTCTCAGCCCAGCTCTGCAGTTTATCTCTGTCCCTCTGTAATCTATATCATCCTTCCACACCATCCACATCTCTACTGACCATTGTGTTATCCGCAAATTTACTAATCCACCTGCAAATTTACTAATCCATCCTTCTACGCCCTCATCCAGGTAGTTTATAAAAAGGACAAACAGTAGTGCTAGCCAATTTCTTACCCAAATCGCTAAATCACCCTCAATTCCATGCCTCCATATTTTCTGCAATAGCCTGCCGTGTGGAACCTTATCAAACACCTTACTGAAATCCAAATACACCAAATCAACTGCTTTACCCTCATCCACCTGTTTGGTCCCGTTCTCAAAGAATTCAATAAGGGTTGTGAGGCACAACCTACCCTTTATAAAACTGTGTTGACTATCCCAAAGCAAATTATTATTTTCTAGATGATTATAAATCCTATCTTTTAAAACCTTTTCCAACACTTTTCCTACAACCAAAGTAAGGTTCACAAGTCTATAATTTCCAGGGTTGTCTTTATCCCCCTTGAACAAGGGAACAACATTTGCTATCCTCCAGTCTTCTGGCACTATTCCTGTAGACAATGATGACATAAAGATGAAAGCCAAAGGCTCAGCAACTCCCTCCCTGGCTTCCCAGAGAATCTGAGGATAAATCCCATCCAGCCCAGGGGACATATCTATTTTCACACTTTCCAGAATTGCTAACACCTCCTCCTTCTGAACCTCAATCCCATTGAGTCTAGTAGCCTGTTTCTCAGCATTCTCCTTGACAATATTCTCTTTTTCTAGTGTGAATACTGACAAAAAATATTCAGTTAGTGCTCCACTATCTCCTCAGACTCCATGCACAACTTCCCACTACTATCCTTGATTTGCCCGAATCTTATTCTAGTCATTCTTTTATTTCTACACCTACAGAAAACTTGAGGGTTTTCCTTGATCCCATCTGCCAATGACTTCTCATGTCCCCTGCTGGTTCTTCTTAGCTCTCTCTTTAGGTCTTTCCTGGCTAACCTGTAACTCTCAAGCGCCCTAACTGAGCTTTCACATCTCATCCTAACATGAGCCTTCTTCATCCTCTTGACAAGAGATTCAACCGCCTTAGTAAACCATGGCTCCCTCAATCGCCAACCTCCTCCCTCCCTGATAGGTGCATACTTATCAAGGCCCTGCAGTAGCTGTTCCTTGAATAAGCTTCACATATCAGTTGTGCGCATCCCTGCAGTTTCCTTCCCCATCCTATGCATCCTAAATCTTGCCTAATTGCATTGTAATTGCCTTTCCCCCAGCTATAGCTTTTGCCCTGTTTTAGACACCTGTCCCTTTCCATCACTAAAGTAAACTTAACCGAATTCTGGTCACTATCATCAAAGAGCTCACCAAATCTAAGACCTGGCCAGGTTCATTACCCATTACCAAGTCTAATGTAGCCTCTCCCCTTGTTGGCTTGTCTACATACTGTTTCAGGTCACCCTCCTGCACATACTGGATAAATTCTGCTTCCGTCTCAGGTGTAACCTCACACACTGCCTTTCCAACATGATGACGCCTCCACCCCTGCTATCCTGGGCCTCCCCTACTCTCCCCGCAGCAAGGAGAAAGTCAGGACTGCAGATCAGAGTCAAAAGGTATGGTGCTGGAAAAGCACAGCCGGTCAGGCAGCATCTGAGGAGCAGGAGGGCCAATGTTTTGAGCATAAGCCCTTGATCAAGAATGTGGGGCTGGGGGGACAAGGGGCTGAGAGATAAATGGGACGAGGGGAGGTATCTAGGAATGCAATTGGTGGATGAAGGTGGGGGGTGATGGTGACAGGTTGGTGGGAAGGTGGAGTGGACATGTGGGAAGGAAGATGGACAGGTAGGATAGTTCAAGAAGGCAGTACCGAGTTGGAGGCTTGGATCTGGAATAAGGTGGGGTAAGGAGAAATGAGGAAACTGGTGAAATTCACATCGATCCCGTGTGATTTCAGGATTGAGGCTGGAAGATGAAGCGTTCTTCCTCCGGGCATTGGGTGGCGAGGATTTGGCGATTGAGGAGACCAAGGACTTAAATGACCTTGGAGGAGTGGGAGGGGGAGTTGAAGTGTTTGGCCATTGGGTGGTAGGGTTGGTTGGTGCGTGTGTCCCACGTGTGCAGGGGTGAGGGGGAGGTGTGGGTGCAGGGTTGATGGGTAGGGGAGGGGGAGGTGTGGTTGCAGGGTTTGATGGGGAGGGGGAGGGGGAGATGTGGGTGCAGGGTTTGATGGGGGGAGGGGGAGGTGTGGGTGCAAGGTTTGATGTGGGAGGGGGGAGGGGGAGGTGTGGGTGCAGGGTTTGATGGGGCGGGGTGGGTGTGGATGCAGGGTTTGATGGGGGGAGGGGGAGGGAGAGGTGTGCGTGCAGGGTTTGATGGGGGGAGGGGGGAGGTGTGGGTGCAGGGTTTGATGTGGGAGGGGGGAGGGGGAGGTGTGGGTGCAGGGTTTGATGGGGCGGGGTGGGTGTGGATGCAGGGTTTGATGGGGGAGTGGGGAGGTGTGGGTGCAGGGTTTGATGGGGGAGTGGGGAGGTGTGGGTGCAGGGTTTGATGGGGAGGGGGGAGTGGGAGGTGTGGGTGCAGGGTTTGATGGGGGAGTGGGGAGGTGTGGGTGCAGGGTTTGATGGGGGTGAGGGGGAGGGGGAGGTGTGTGAGAAGGGTTTGATGAGGGTGAGGGGTTGGTGTGGAAGCACGTTTTGATGGGGGGGAGGGGGAGTGGGAGGTGTGGGTGCAGGGTTTGATGGGGGTGAAAGGGGAGGGGGAGGTGTGGGTGGAGGGTTTGATGGGGGGAGGGGGATGGGTGGGTGTGGGTGCAGGGATTGATGGGGAGGGGGGAGGCGGAGGTGTGGGTGCAGGGTTTGATAGGGAGGGGTGAGGTGTGGGTGCAGGGTTTGATGGGGGGGAGGGGGAGGGAGAGGTGTGGGTGCAGGGTTTGATGGGGGAGTGGGGAGGTGTGGGTGCAGGGTTTGATGGGGGTGAGGGGGAGGGGGAGGTATGTGAGCAGGGTTTGATGAGGGTGAGGGGTTGGTGTGGGAACACGTTTTAATGGGGGGAGGGGGAGTGGGAGGTGTGGGTGCAGGGTTTGATGGGGGTGAGAGGGGAGGGGGAGGTGTGGGTGGAGGGTTTGATGGGGGGAGGGGGAGGGGTGGGTGTGGGTGCAGGGCTTGATGGGGAGGGGGGAGGTGGAGGTGTGGGTGCAAGGTTTGATAGGGAGAGGTGAGGTGTGGGTGCAGGGTTTGATGGGGGGGAGGGGGAGGGAGAGGTGTGGGTGCAGGGTTTGATGGGAGAGTGGGGAGGTGTGGGTGCAGGGTTTGATGAGGGTGAGGGGTTGGTGTGGGAGCATGTTTTGATGGGGGGGAGGGGGAGTGGGAGGTGTGGGTGCAGGGTTTGATGGGGGTGAGAGGGGAGGGGGAGGTATGGGTGTAGGGTTTGATGGGGGGAAGGGGAGGGGGAGGTGTGGGTGCAGGGTTTGACGAGGGGAGGGGTTGGTGTGGGAGCATGGTTTGATGGGGGGAGGGGGAGGTGTGGGTGCAGCGTTTGATGGGGGAGGGGGAGGTGTGGGTGCAGAGATTGATGGGGAGGGGGAGGTGTGGGTGCAGGGTTTGATGGGGGGAGGGGGAGGTGTGGGTGCAGAGTTTGATGGGGAGGGGGAGGTGTGGGTGCAGGGTTTGATGGGGGAGTGGGGAGGTGTGGGTGCAGGGTTTGATGGGGGGAGGGGGAGGTGTGGGTGCAGAGTTTGATGGGGAGGGGGAGGTGTGGGTGCAGGGTTTGATGGGGGAGTGGGGAGGTGTGGGTGCAGGGTTTGATGAGGGTGAGGGGTTGGTGTGGGAGCATGTTTTGATGGGGGGGAGGGGGAGTGGGAGGTGTGGGTGCAGGGTTTGATGGGGGTGAGAGGGGAGGGGGAGGTATGGGTGTAGGGTTTGATGGGGGGAAGGGGAGGGGGAGGTGTGGGTGCAGGGTTTGATGGGGGGAGGGGGAGGTGTGGGTGCAGAGATTGATGGGGAGGGGGAGGTGTGGGTGCAGGGTTTGATGGGGGGAGGGGGAGGTGTGGGTGCAGAGTTTGATGGGGAGGGGGAGGTGTGGGTGCAGGGTTTGATGGGGGAGTGGGGAGGTGTGGGTGCAGAGATTGATGGGGAGGGGGAGGTGTGGGTGCAGGGTTTGATGGGGGAGTGGGGAGGTGTGGGTGCAGAGATTGATGGGGAGGGGGAGGTGTGGGTGCAGGGTTTGATGGGGGAGTGGGGAGGTGTGGGAGCATGGTTTGATGGGGGGAGGGGGAGGTGTGGGTGCAGAGTTTGATGGGGGAAGGGGAGGTGTGGGTGCAGAGATTGATGGGGAGGGGGAGGTGTGGGTGCAGGGTTTGATGGGGGGAGGGGGAGGTGTGGGTGCAGAGTTTGATGGGGAGGGGGAGGTGTGGGTGCAGGGTTTGATGGGGGAGTGGGGAGGTGTGGGTGCAGGGTTTGATGGGGGGAGGGGGAGGTGTGGGTGCAGAGTTTGATGGGGAGGGGGAGGTGTGGGTGCAGGGTTTGATGGGGGAGTGGGGAGGTGTGGGTGCAGGGTTTGATGAGGGTGAGGGGTTGGTGTGGGAGCATGTTTTGATGGGGGGGAGGGGGAGGGGGAGGTGTGGGTGGAGGGTTTTGATGGGGGGAAGGGGAGGGGGAGGTGTGGGTGCAGGGTTTGATGGGGGAGGGGGAGGTGTGGGTGCAGCGTTTGATGGGGAGGGGGAGGTGTGGGTGCAGCGTTTGATGGGGGGAGGGGGAGGTGTGGGTGCAGGGTTTGATGGGGGAGGGGGAGTATGTGTCAGAGGGGGTATGGATCAGAGTTGGTATGTGTAAGACATAGTTAAGAGTGTGTTGCTGCAAAAGCACAACAGGTCAGACAGCATCTGAGGGGCATGAGAATCAACATTTCAGGCATGAGCTCTTCATGAGGAATCCTGAACAACGAAGGGCTCTTGCCCAAAACATCAATCCTCCTGCTCCTGACCTGCTGTGCTTTTCGAGTTCCACACTCTCAACTGATCTCCAGCATCTGCAGTCCTCACTTCCTCAGAGTTAGTAAATATGCAAAATGGATTAACAACATATTAGATATTAGTTTAAGAAACAACAGATCCTGAACCAATCTTGCTGTAAGGTATTGGGAAGTATTCCATCAGGGTGAACATTATATATATCTTAATATTTTTCAAGGTGTTGCACTGATTTTTGGCAATATAATTTAGGATGATCAATAACCTCGTTAATAGTTGTATCATATATTATTTCAATCATTAATAGTTGGATTCAAAAGTGAAGTTACTACTTGATCAATATTTGCTCAGACTGAGTAAGTCCCAAAGCAAGTGCATGAATATAACCCTATGATGCTGAGGTCCTCAACTTTTAAAAAGTATTTAATGAAATTAAACGCCACAAAAATATAAAAGAATAAAGTAGCTTTCAACATACTCAAACCTTTGGGGTCAAAGAGGGTGAAGTCCACCTTTATGGTTGGATTAACATAATGAAAAGTTGCTAATTAAACTGAAAGTTGTGGTGATTTGGCAGAGTAAACGTCGGTAGTTACAATGATGAATTCACAATGAATAGTCATTAAAGGACTTAAGTTCAAGCGATAGGAATAGTAGATACAGTGCCCCAGGCCTTAAAGCTGGCACAATGACTGTATCAAATTTATATAAATGCAGTTGGAAACTCGTTCCAACATGGTCAAATTTGCAGCTGAAATCATACTAGGAGAAGCAGAGCCACTGGAGGAGGCAGAGTGTGTTGGGATAAAATACTTAAGTTAACAGAACAATGGCAGAAAAAGTTTAATGAGAAATGTGTAACTTGCTCGATGTAAAGAGTCATGGAGTCATAGAGATGTACAGCATGGAAACAGACCCTTGGTCCAACTCATCCCTACCAACCAGATATCATAAATTAATCTAGTCCTTTGTGGCCCACATCCCTCTAAACCCTCCCTATTCATATAGAAGCAGGAAAGCAAATTAAACTCACCACCAATGATGTGAAAATAGCTAAAGACAAAAGTTGAAACAGCTTTGTGACTTCTAATAGATTCTAAACTAAATATGCCCAACCAACATGGAGCAACAATGAACAAAGTCAATAAAATATTGAACCACAGCCAGAAAAGCAGAGGAGCAGGAGGAGGAGGTAATGACAAATGTTATAATTTGCAGTTGAGTAGACCACATGAATATTACATGTAGCTTGGATCACTAAGAAATAACAAAGACATTCAAATGCTAGAGAAAGTGCAGGCAAGAGCTGATACTGGCTGGCTCCCGTGTCTAGATCGATCATCGAAGAGAATCCAGGTCTTCAGCCAGGATACAACTCTGAGGTGATCCAGTAGAAATTTTAAAAATTGTTGAGGACTTTAGAGGAAGTCAACCTTGAATATTTCGTACATTTTATTTTGTGCAGAAATAAAATTAGGGGACACATTCAAACTAACAATATCAGGAAATGTTTGTACATGTGGAGTGTTCAACCTGAGGAATGGAAGAAGAGAATCTGGGGAATCATTTCAGTAACAGCTGAATCCTATGGGAAGTGAGGCCGCTGTAGGATCTTGCTGGATAGATGAACACGAGAGAACCTAGTGACCTTCACGTGGAATTATTTTGTGATTGGAGTTTGGAAATCATGTGACCCATGCCTCATTACTTATCTAATATTTTGACCGACCCATAGAAACTTAATTATTGTAACCAGAATCAGTTAGATCTTCACCACAGGTCAATCTGTACTCTTTTATCTTCCAGTGAGCATTCCTGTTACTTTCTGCCTCAGGTTATCCAGTGAGCTGGATTGGGCTTGGCCCAATATCCTTGCCACTGCCGTTAAAGTTAAAATTCCAGGGAACAGCATTTATCTGATAATCTGATAAACATCTGGCAAAGGAAGAAGTAATATTATTGTATATCTCTTATGTAGGTTTATTCACCATTCAAGTGCAGTATAAGTGCAGACCACATTTCCTTTTCACAGACTGTCCTCTTCCAATGTAGGACTGAAATACAATATTGTACTAATGCATCTTCTGCTTACTTCTACCCTGAGGTATTCACTGTAGCTAACAATCTTAGAAGCAGTTCATTACACAGTACGGCAAAACTATTGCCCTATGATCTTGTAGCACTTCCAGTGGAAACTGGAACTTATATATCCCTAATATTTCCCCAGTTAGTATCAGCTGATCATATTCACAACTAGAACATGCACTAAGATACTCTATTGACACAGCACTTAGCTCAGAGGTTACAGTATATTATTGACTGTGGTGCTTTTTCACTTTCAGCTGCTAAGTCCCCCATAGTGATTTTAGCCTGACTCTGCAGCATGACCTATTTCTTAACTGTTGCTTGATTGCAGCTATTTCTTTGAAATCTAATGCACCCTCCTAAACTATTTTAATAAATTTACTCCTCGGCTTTTCTCCCATTTCATCCAAAATGGATCTCATGCCAGGAAAGGATGTAGGTTCACTTTGTTACTCAATCACATTAAATCCCACGCACCTCTTGTCTTTGTAAACTAGTCACTACCAAAGGGAGGTGTCACTAGGAAATATATATCCGAGGCTAAATGGCTCAATCACTAATCTAAAGTGTAAACTTCTGCTGCAGCTCCTGTTTCATCCATTCCATAAGCAACATAAAGTCTTTGATCTTTGGACAGAGGAAACTCCAATGTTTGTCTGTTCCCTTGATGTGCTGCTACATAAAGCCGAACTGCTTATGCAACAATGTACATGTACAAAAATATTTTTTATGAATAAAATATATTTTTGAAATAAAAAATCAATTCCATAAGCATTTCTATAAATGATTTGGATGTCAATATAGGAGGTATAGTTAGTAAGTTTGCAGATGACACCAAAATTGGACGTGTAGGGACAGCAAAGAAGATTACCTGAGAGTACAATGGGACCTTGGGGCCAATGGGCTGAGCAGTGGAGTTTAATTTAGATAATTGCGAGGTGCTGCATTTTGGAAAGGCAAATCAGGACAGGATTTACACACTTAATGGTAAGGTCCTGGGGAGTGTTGTTGAACAAAGAGACCTTGGAGTGCAGGTTCATAGCTCCTTGAAAGTTAAGTCGCAGGTAGATAGGATAGTGAAGGCGGTGTTTTCCTTTATTGGTCAGAGTATTGAGTACAGGAGTTGGGAAGTCATGTTGCGGCTGTACAGGACATTGGCTAGGTCACTTTTGGAATATTTAGTGCAATTCTGGTCTCCTTCCTATCGGAAGGATGTTGTGAAACTTGAAAGAGTTCAGGAAAGATTTGCAAGGATGTTACCAGGGTTGGAGAGTTTGAGCTACAGGGAGAGGCTGAATAGGTTGGGGCTGTCTTCCCTGGAGCGTCAGAGGCTGAGGGGTGAGAGGGGAAGGTTTATAAAATCATGAGGGGCACGGATAGGGTAAACAAACAAGGTCTTTTCCCTGGGGTGGGGGAGTCCAGAACTAGAGGGCATAGGTTTATGGTGAGAGGGGAAGATTTAAAAGGGACCTAAGGGGCAACTTTTTCATGCAGAGGGTGGTGTGTGTATGGAATGAGCTGCCGGAGGAAGTGGTAGAGGCTGGTACAGTTACAACATTTAAAAGGCATCTGGATGGGTATATGAATAGGAAGTTTAGAGGGATATGGGGCAAGTGCTGGCAAATGGGGCTACATTAGGTTGGGATATCTGGTCGACACGAACGAGTTGGACTGAAGCATCTGTTTCCATGTTATACATCTCTATGACTCTAAGCAACACAAAATCAGGATAAAAATACAAGTATCTTAATTATCAAAGGAGAAGGTGGACTGTCATTGGCTTAGTCACACTGCTGCCTCATGGGGTAGCTTCTGTTCCTTTGACTCCACTCTGGTAAAAGCACTTGGGAGCCAGTGATGTGTGAGGGAACTAATTTGATGTCTAACTTTCAATCTCACTGTGTAATCAGTCCGACAGAGCTGCCTCATGGAGGACCCTTTAACTGCAGTCCACTTGTGTTCTCTTCTTTCTCCTGCATGTCAGGGTCCTAGTAAAAACCATGTATTTGGAATCAGCATGTTTGTCTGTCTTCCCTCCTGTGACCTGAAGCAACCTGGGTTTGTAGTAGCAGTTCACTCTACTGATAGTGGTATGCCAGAAATAACGCAACACTACTTTTCATGTAGGGACAAAACCTGGACCTGAAATACGAGCTAATCCAATCGACTCAGTTGAATCAAGTTCAGGCAATACTAAACTCTGCCAAATTAACAACTCGATAGGTTCAAATTCCTTTTGAAAATCACTGAGTTCTTGCCTTGAAAAAGTGCAGTAACTGAATAGTTGTGAAGTCAGAGGATATTTAAGATTGCTCTGACTGCTAACCTAATCACACTTCATTTATACATGTAAATTTGTTTGCCCTTCAGACCCAACTGAAAGGTACTTGAAATAAAAACAGAAAGTGCTGGTGAAACGCAGCAGGTCTGGCAGCTTTTTGTGGACAGACAACCAGGCCAAGAACTTCAGGTCATTTGAGGAAATTGCTAGTTTCCTTACAGTGACCACACTGCACTCTTATTCAGCTACTGGCTGAATTATTCTCTTGTCGTAAGAAGTTAACAACTTGTCAGTAACATTGCAGACTAAGCTGGGATCTTCACTTCCAATTCTTCAATTGGCCTATTCACATGAAGACCCAACAGAATTGATTAGATACTTAATTTCTATGTACTTGGACATACATAGATAGAATCATGGTAAGATTATTCTTTTAATAAGGCAATAGTTAGGTGACATCAGCAGAACTTTACTAACATTGAAGACTTTTTAGGTTTAGCGGGGATGATGTGTCAGAGACTATGACCTTATTCAGGGGGCTGGGGAGACAAGGGCTTTATTATCCTCTGGTCTTCCAGATGGAGGCCACAATGAAGATGCTGAAAGCTGCTCTCCATGCAGCAAGCGACCTGTCAGGTCAAGAAAATATCCCTGACACCTGAAATATCACTGACCTGGCCCTAAACGGGACCTTTATTGGTTTCCCAACAACTATCACGGGTAACCTCTGTTGCTTCGAGTCCACCTCTGGAAAGAGAGTACAGTGTTGCCCATGTGTCAGAGAGCTGACACAAGCCTTAACTCTCAAAGTTCCTGGTGGCCTCCAGCTTGAGAGCTGACGTCACAAGATTCCAGCCACTATGTCCAGATGCCCCATTAAACCAGGCAACAACGAGTCACAGTTAAGGTTATGGAACACTTAGCAAAATAATGAAATATCTTTCTATTCATACTTGATGTATACAAAAGGGTTTAGTGTTATGAAAGAATGCTACACTTAAGAAATTGGTGCAACTTGAGCTTTCACCACAAGTTGGGCCAAATGCAAGGGACCAATCCCATCTTTCCCTCCTGGGAACCAAGACGTGGGAGACATTCTTCCCACTTTCAGTGAATGTGATTGGTCGAGTGAGCTTCATGGAGCTGTTTGCCATGGCTTGAAGCAACTTTTCCCAAACAATCTTCTGCTGTTCACCTCATTAATTATGTAGTGGGGTTTTGAGGCCTCCTTCTTAGAGATTTGTCTGGTTAGGGAGGATGGTGGGCTCCCCTTGTACCTCTGCAGCCATCTTTAAAACCCAGGGGTACATTATGCCAGCTGCTGCAAGCCAGCAACATCCCTGCACACGTCTGAGTCAGGGCAAAGTGATTGAGTGGGAGAAAGTGAGGACT
This sequence comes from Chiloscyllium plagiosum, assembly GCF_037043375.1. Lineage (NCBI taxonomy): Eukaryota > Metazoa > Chordata > Chondrichthyes > Orectolobiformes > Hemiscylliidae > Chiloscyllium > Chiloscyllium plagiosum. Next base: position 3,104,551 of record NW_028270141.1, on the reverse strand, counting down.
GCAGATGCTAGAGACCAGAGTTGAAAATTGTGGTGCTGGAAAAACACAGCAGGCCAGGCAGCATCCGAGGAGCAGAGGAATCGACGTTTCGGGCATAAGCCCTTCTTCAGGTTTATGAAGAAGGGCTTATGCCCAAAATGTCGATTCTCCAAAGTGAGTGAGTGGTCAAGAAAGCAAGATACGTGCCATCCAGTGCATCCAGTGTAGATGGACGAGATGCCTATGTGTGTCCCTGCAGGCAAAGTGACCTGGCAGAAGCACACGAGTCTAAGGTGACCCCCAGCATCAAAGGAAAGAGTTGAAGTGTTGAAGTGAGGTGAGCGTTGATCTGAGAGTGGGAATGATGAGGTGATGTAGACAGTTGTTTGACGATGATGAGTCACGTGGACTACGGGCTGAGGAGGACAATGGCCAAGGATCCTGAGGGGCATTGTTGTGAGGATGCAGCTACATGATGTCCAAGATCAGCATTCAGCAAGCTGCCTGGTACCTGCTCTGATTTACTGCCCACTGTCTCAGGGAAGGGTGGAGAATTGGAAATGGATGAAAATACATGGAAAACAAGGCAGTTGCCACTCAATGACAAGATTCTGAAGTCACTATTTAATCAGTGTGGGGAAAATCACAAAACTCTTTCTTAACATCAAGATCCTGATGTTTTCAACCTCCATATTTTCCCATGACAGGCTAGGGAGGGGAAAATTCTGCTGCACCATCTTGTGTGCGTTTGATTTGATTTAGACTATGTTCCTGAAATAAATAGTAAATGTTGCCTTGCTAATATGTTCATTGAAAATTGCATCTGTTGTCTGTTGCATATACTTTCCAAGATGATCTGGGCACCACACCTTTGGTAGGATTTATTGGCCTTAGAGAGAGTACAATGTAGCTTTAAAAGAGTGATACCTGGATTTCAGGCATTCAGTTATGATGACAGATTATACAAATTAGGCCTATTTTCTCTAAGATTTAGAAAGTTGAGCGTGATCTGATCGGAGTCCTTAAAATATTAACAGAAAAAGACAGGGTAGAAAGATAAACTATTCCCGCTGGTTGGGAATTTGAGAATTGGGGGAATAGTCTGAGACTTAGGGCCAGGCTATTCAGGAGAGATGTTAGGAAACACTTCAACAAAAAAAGATTCACCAGAATGTTACTGGGACTGGAGGATTTGAGTTATAAGAAAAGGCTGTTTAGGCTGGGACTTATTTCACTGGAGCGTAGGAGGTTGAGGAGTGACCTATAGAGGTTTATGAAACCATGAGGGGCATCAATAAGGTGAATAGCCATGGTCCTTAGCCCAGGGTGGGGAAGTTCGAAACTAGTGGACTCGGGTTTGAGGTGAGAGATGAAAGATTTAAAAGAACTTGAGGGGCAACTTTTTCACACAGAGAATGGTGTGAATATGAAATGAGCTGCCAGAGGAAGTGGTAGATGCAGGTACAGTTACAGCATTTAAAATACATTTAGATAGGTACATGGATATGAAAGGTTTAGAGGGATATGGGCCAAATACTGGCTAATGGGATTAGTTCAGTTTAGGAGACCTGGTTAGCATGGATAAGTTGGGCTGAAGAGCCTGTTTCCATGCTGGATGAGTCTATGTTAAAGAGATGCATGGAACTCTCTCCTACAAATGATGTGGAGGTGCCGATGTTGGACTGAGGTGGATAAGGTCAGAAGTCAGATCATAACAGGTTACAGTCCAACAGGTTTATTTGAAATCACAAGCCTTTGGAGCGTTGCCCCTTTGTCAGATGAAGTCAGATGAAGTAAAAATATTAAGGGATATGGCCAAGGGAGGTATATGGAATTAGACCACAGAACAGCCATGATCTCATTCAATGATGGAACAGGATTGAGGGGCTGAATGGCCAACTCTTGTTCCTATGTTCTTGTGTATCTGTTTGACACTCTGACTGATGATAATCTCTTTGGTTACCCAGTCAGAAGTCACATGACACTGGGTTATAGTCCAACAGGTTCATTTTAAATCACAAGCTTTTGGAGTGCTGCTCCTTCGTCAAGTGTTTGTGATTCGGAATAAACCTGTTGGACGAGAGCCTGGCATGATGGAACATCTGACCTCGTCCACTGTAGTCCAACACCAGCACCTCCACTCTTTGGTTACAAACTATGAATCAATTAAAGAAAACAAATTAAAATATGGAAAAATTTCTTGGGATTACTTAATTTCTTCCCAGTACTTTAAGATGATTTCAAATAATAAAATGTGTCAGTGATTTGGTCATTCTTCTCATACAGTTAATGCACTTTGAGAAAAAAACTAGAATTTATACATAGCTATTCACAGAATCCTCACTCTAATTGGAAAAGGCTTGAACTGAATTAAGGAAGACATTTATGAGACATGAATACTCATGAATTCCCTTTGATACAAAATTTGTTATTTTTATATTCTCAGCAAACAGATTTGTAAACAGACTATTAATTGTCACCTTGTTTGACTCATTTGCAGTAAATACATTTCACCATGGAGCAGTAAGTGAAATCAATTATGGAAATAAATAGGAAGAAAATTCCGAGATCTGATATATCAGAATATCATTATCTTTATAGGAATGCGTCCCATTTTCAGATATTGACTGCACCAAGGTAATCCAGTACGGCTTGGCACATGGCCAGAGAAATCCTCCTTTATAAAGATAGCTTTAGGATTTTGCTTTCCATTTCACTAAATTCTCATGCCAAAAAAGATCAAAACATATCATTAAGTGCTGATTCCAAAATTAGACACACAGCCCAACCACCCTACTTTCAACATTAATTGCTGCTTTGTTGCCAAGATATTAAATGCTATTTTTAAGCTTGGAAAGGTGTTACTGTTTGCATTCCTACCTGTGCAACAAGCCAACTGAGGAAAGCCCAAACATGACGCCTTGCCCATATGACCACACTTACCTAAACAAAACTGGAAAATCCATTTGTAGAACAGCGCAACATCCAAGTATTTGGCAAGATACTTAACCCACAAAGAAAGCTAGTATAAAGTAAGTACTTCTGGATCATTGGATACATTTTTGCTTTAATTGAGGCTTAGTTCAAGAAATAAAATCTCCAGAGTGGGAAGTGACTGTGAGAGAAAATAAGGACTTGATCAATAGCGCTACCTACACTGGGACCAACAGAGGCCAAGCCACATGAGTGTAGGGACAGCAGCTGACAGGTGAGCAGATTTGATCAGCATTTCCAAATTTTAACGTGAAAGTTGCATATTTTGTTTGCGTTTCAATCTCTAGATTTCTCTTTTTTTTGAGAAATAGAATGTTAAGCTTTCCTTGTAAATCCATACCAATTCCAAGGGTAACAAATAGTTTTTAGAATTACAGGATGGCAGGTGAGAAGGGCCAAGTGGAGTGTACATCCTGTGGTATGTGAAGTCATGGACACACCTTGTGTCCCAGATAATCATATCTGCAAGAAGAGTCACCATCTGCACATGCCTGATCTCCATGTTTCAGATCTTGAGCAGTGACTGGGATCACTGTCGAACACTCAAGAGACAGAGAACCCTGTGGAAAGCACACAAAGGGAGCTGATCACACTGCAGATTCAAACCATACTGGCACAGAGGAAATGGGTGATTACCAGGCAGTCTAAGGAAAACCAGGACTCCTCTGAGTCTATTGTGCTTGCTAATCAGTATTTCATTTTGGAAACTGGTGAGGGTGATGCTTCCTAAAGGAGAGCAGCCACAGCCAAACCTAAAGCACCAGACGTAACACAGCTGTCCATGGGAGGAGGAAGAAAAATAGAAGAGCACCAGTTACAGGGGGATCTACAGTCAGGTGATAAGACAGGGGGTTGTGTACTCGGGGATCAGACAGGAGAATCTATAGTCGGGGATCAGACAAGGGGATCTGTAGCCCAGGGGTCAGACAGGGTAGTTTTAAAAGAAGGCCTGAAAGCATCTCATCAAGCTCTGTTGGGATGGGAAATATGTGAAGCCTTGTTACTGAACATAACTCAAGAACCAACAAGATTTCTAAAAATGTCACCAGACCTCATAAGTTTTGTATCCCACACCATCAATCGTTAAGAATTGCTGTGAATGTGCCAATTCTTTCCCATGTATAAGACTATTCTGTTTGTGGGTTAGGTCATTTTACCTGATTAAAGGTGATATATAAATGTAAGTTGTTGTTGTTGCTATTACCATCTGGACTGGGATTGAAAATTTCACTTGGACTTTAGGGAGGTGATTTCCAGCTGCTGGTGACAAATCCTGTAGGTGTGAGGGATTCCTCAGGCTTGTTTCAATGTTCACCCAGCTGCTGTGGAATTACAATGTGTGAAGTGTACCACAGCAACTCCTGTGACGTGACAATGTGGTGGAGAGGACCAGGGAGCTCCTTCTCCTGGGAGAAAATCGATGGGAACTGCAATCAATCTGCTCGTGGAATTATGACAATAGTTGGTGTGAACAGTGATAAATCATGGAATGCACTTACCAGGGGCTGTTGTAAGGTGTGAGTGGCAGAGAAAAACATTTCAGTGTTTTTGTACAATTTGATACAGCAAATGAAAATGCTGAGCTGACTGTTATAGGATTGTATAGTCTCTACTTCTAAACCTTGAGACTTTTTCCTTGTGTTTCCAGATCTGAGTGGATCTGATGATATCTTCACTCATGATAATGTTACTCTATTACCCTTGATCACCTTTTCTGGGATGACTAAGGAATTCTTTATTGCATGTGGTGACCATTACTGTGTTTTTTGCCTCTTCAGGGAAGTTACTGAGGCCAAATGGATAAAGAAATGGTGTCTGGGAATTAATCTGCTACAAAATGTAGTGAATGCGAATGGGAGTGGCAGCCTTTTATTGTACTGAGGCAGTGGGAGAAATGGTATATTTCGATTTCCAAAAAACATTTGATAAGGCGCTATATCAAAAGTTGCTGCAGAGGATAACAGCACTTAGTGTTGCAGTTAATATATTAATACAGATGAATGATTGGAGTGTCACAAGGACCAGTGCTTGGGCCCCAACACTTTACAATCTATCTCAATGATTTGGATTGGGAGCCTGAATGTATTATAGCTAAATTCATTGATGGCACATAAATAAGTTGGAAAGTATACTGTCAAGAGGAGATAGAGAGTGCATAAGGGGATATAAACAGGTGAAGTGACTGGACAAAAAAAAAATTGGCAGATGGATACATTTAGATACTGTGGATAAATGTGCAATTCCCATTTTGGTAGGAAGAACAGAAAAAAAATACTATTAGAGAGAGGTTGCAGAATTTGGTACATGAATCACAACAAGTTAGTATTCCAGACAGCAAGCAGTAAGGAAGGTAGATCAAATGTTGTAATTTATTGCAATAACAACAGAATACAAAAATAAGGAAGTGTTACTGTGGCTGCATAGGACATTGGTGAGACCATATCTGGAGTGTTGTGTACAGTTTTAGTCTCCTTATTTTAAAAAGAAATCCATAGTTGCTTTAGAAGCAATTCCCAGAAGATTTGCTTGACTCATTTCTGGAATAAAAGGCTTATCTTATGAAGTAAGGCTGAACAGGCCGGGCCTCTATTTGCTGGAGTTGGAAGAATGAGGGGCGATCTTACTGAAACATAAGACCTTGAGTGAATCATTCAGAATGGATATTAGATAGATGTTTCCTCTGGTAGATGAAAACCAGGAGCCATATTATTTAAGAATAAGAGGTTTCCCTTGTAAGACAGAGGAGGAGATTTTTCTCCCTCAGAGGGTCATTTAAGTGTGGAATTCTCATTTCAGGAGGTAATACAGACTGAGTCTGTAAATTTATTCAAGGCTGACTCAGATAGAAGTATGATAGACAAGGGGATGTTATGGGTGCAGACAAGAAAGTGGAGATGATGGCCACAATCAGCTCAGTCATGGTCTTATTAAATGGTGGAGGATGCTCAAAGGCTAATTAGCACCACCTAAAAGCTTTTTGAATGTAGTTATCAACTAAATTCAGGTTATTTACAAATGGCAAATTTACACTGCTTAAAAATACTCATTTTTCTCTTAAGTAGATGATCCCAAACTGTTACTTTGACATACATTGTGATGACTGGGTATGGAGGGGTGAATTGGCTCCCCACTTTTTAAATACTCATTTGGTCACATAAAGGACTTTTTTTTGGCATGCTGCTATAGTACAGTCATAACTAGATCAGAATGTAGGAGCTAACTGCAAGGTATCCTTAGTGAAAGAAAGAGGAATTTTATTCCTAAAACACCAAGAAAAATTTAGAATGCAACATTGACATAATGCAGGTTTATAAAGGGGACAGTGTCCAGTACAAGTGAAAGAAAAATAACATAAAATTTTAAAAGTTGTCTGAATCGTTGAATTGCAATAGTCATACCTGAAACCATCGTAAATGAAACCTCAGCTGGAGTGAAATTTATAGACCCTTAGATTCTCACTAAATGGATGCTACTCCAATTTGTATTCTCATTAGCTCTGACATTTGCCATGTGAGAAAGAAACAGAGATAGAAGGAGTCTTCTAGTATTTGCTATTACTAATCCATATTCTTTCTCTCTCCCTCTGCTAGACAGCTACTGAAAAATGTCGCTTTCGTGTATTCCAAGTGCAGATTCATTAGAATTAGAATTAGCTTTATTGTCACAAGTACTCAAATGATTATCGTGAAAAGTCTATAAGTTGCCAAGCCGTCATTAACTGGATAGTTGCAGTCAACTTTTCAAGTCCAATACGCACAACCTATTGGACAAGTGTGAATTGAAACAGGAGGTGTGAGTTTCTGGATGCATGAATCTGTGGACTGGCCTCAATGGCTTTTGGTAACATGGTATCTTTGGTCAATTGATTTTATTTATTCCATACTGATTTCCTGAACTTGTACACAGCAAGTTGATTGCTGCAACCATTTTTGCTCCATGTTTCTTACTTTTCAAAACTTGAAGGTCTCAGGTATTAAAACCAGACGATGCCAGTCCATGTTTTATCATTATGATAACAACACTAAGGAACATTTTTAAAAGAAGTTTTGAAATGCTGCTGAATTTGCATGTTTCATGACAGATTTTCCATTTGGTGAGCACAAATGTATTTGAGAGAAAATACAAGGAAAATCTTTTCAAAAGAGGTGAAATTTATACCAAGGATTATGTCCAAAGTGGAATATGAAAGCATCTTACTTCTTGTTGCAGTTTGTCACAGATGTAAAGCAATCTTAAAATGTTAATTTACTCACTTAACATCCCTCAACTGAAAAGCACATCCACATCTTTGAAGATCCCTAAACAAGTAATTCGACACAATTTATTTAACAATTCAATTTGGTGGCTTCAAAGGGACACAGCTTCACCTTAGAAAGTGAATCGTACATTGTGCATCACATGGCTATAAGACTCCTGCACATCGTTCAAAGTGCAGAAAATCTTTCCATGGTTCCTCCCAGGAAAATAGAAAAGCTTTGAAATGCTCACACTTCAGATGTCTTTTTTTGTCACATGGTAAACTTCAGTGACACTCTAAAATAGTGTTAAGTCTTAGAAATAGAACGGAAGCCACACACTTCCTGTAAGTTTCAGAGAAACTGCTCCATTAGACTTCAGGATGTATGAAACAAGAAATGAACTCAAATGAACCTGAGGGTGATCTGACAGAAGAAATAAGACCTTGTAGATGGGATGGAGAATCTCTAGCCTCTGTGTCATATTTAACCCATGCATCTTGGCAACCTAGCTCTTCAATCTCTTGGGATTTGATAAATCCTAAATCATGGCATGTAAATGACTGAGGATTCACAGCTTGAGATATATGGACCACCTGGTTTACGTTATTATGTGCGGTGTGTGAAGGTGTTTGGGATGCCTCTAAGTGATCCAATATGGAAACATTTGAACATTCTTGTAGAATAGACAAAGGACACACAGGTTCACCCTTAGCAGCAGAATAATACCATGACTGCAATATGGGCAAATAACACAAGCTTTATAAATAACAGTATCTTCTCACTTATTGAGAGCAATTCCATGTTTTACATTTATAATTCTGGAAATATTAAACAGTATGTGTGCACACATTTCCTTTTTGTTCTCTGTTGCAATTCAGGTGGTACACTACAGATCTCACACTGGAGTCACTAGTGTCAAAATCACCTCGAGCAAAGAGAAACAATGATTTGGAGGAGCTGGTGTTGGACTGGGGTTGGCAAAGTTAAAAATCACACAACACCAGGTTATAGTCCAACAGGTTTATTTGGAAGCACTAGCTTTCTGAGCGCTGCTTCTTCATCAGGTGGTTGTCTAATGAAGGAGCATAACAACCACCTGATGAAGGAGCAGCGCTCCGAAAGCTAGCGCTTCCAAATAAACCTGTTGGACTATAACCTGGTGTTGTGAGATTTTTAACAAAGAGAAACAAAGCACACTAACTTAACTTTGAACATTTCTAAGCTATTGTGTGATCTGACAAGCACTTTTCAACATGCAAACCATTCCAACAAAAATATTAATCAACAATCCCCAATTACTATTGGTTAGACACAATCCTGAGAAAGTTTTCTCAGTATGCATCTTCACATTTAACTCACCCAATGTGAAAATGTTCCTTTAAGTTAACTTTTTTTAATAAAACGATTTAAATGTGTGCATTTTTTCACTCTCACCGCACCATTCAGTGAAAATAATCTCTGACGGTTTACATTCATCTTCCCAGCTTTGAAGAGTTCCATTAGTCCACCCCAAACAGTTTCAGTTTCATTGGAAAAAAGGAGTCAACTTCTTGCATGTCCCAACCCCAGCACCTTCCCCGTGAACCTATATCTAAAATGTTTCCATTGCGTTTATGTTCTACTTATTAGTGCCTAAAATTATATGAATGTTTTAATTTCATTATAATTATGCTATTATCCAAGGTCTGCATTAAACACTTGTTTTTGTATTTGTTTTATCAAGGAGTAAATTAGCTATTTTATAACCTTAATCGATTAAGCTGCAATATTTTAAAATCTTTTCACTTGCTCATTAAGGTCTTCATGGGTCTTGCTCATAGTGAAAGCATATTCCTTTTTATTTGTCTGTCAAGTATTTGTAGATCTGATCTCAGAATGACATCCTTTTATAAGCATCCAGTTTAAGTAACAAGTGGATATATGTAGAACATGGCCACAAGGGACATATAATCCAGTCCTCTTGAAGTTTACAAGTTTATTTCCCCCCAGAGGTCAAGGAAGCAGTTAGCAGTGATCAAAGATGCTATCAGTACAAATTGTTTGAAACAATACCTGTCCATTTGTACTGAGCCACACTTCTTCAATGTTGCTTTCAATGATAGGAAACAAATGTAAAACCTTAGGGTTCAGCCACAATGACATTATTCACAATGGGCAGAACCTTGTGCTCGTTGTCATGGTGAGCTTGCATGCAGGATAAGGATGTAATGAGGTGGAATGGAGACAGGAAGCTCACCACCAACTGTACTATATTATCTCTTTGGGTAAGGGCCCTCCAAGACAATCTTCGTGATACACAACAACACAGAATCGCCAAGCAGAAACTGATAGCCAAGTTCCATACCCATGAGGATGGCCTCAATCCTTGATCTTGGGTTCATGTCGTGCTACATACAGTCATAGAGTCATAGAGATGTACAGCATGGAAACAGACCCTTCGGCCCAACCTGTCCATGCTGACCAGATATCCTAACCCAATCTAGTCCCACCTGCCAGCACCCGGCCCCTATCCCTCCAAACCTTTCCTATTCATATATCCATCCAAATGCCTCTTAAATGTTGCAATTGTACCAGCCTCCACCACTTCCTCTGACAGCTCATTCCATACACACACCACTCTCTGTGTGAAAATGTTGCCCCTTAGGTCTCTTTTATATCTTTCCCCTCTCACCCTAAACCTGTGCCCTCTAGTTCAGGACTCCCTGACCCCAGGGAAAAATCTTTGTCTATTTATCCTATCCATGCCCCTCATAATTTTGTAAATCTCTATAAGGTCACCCCTCAACCTCCAACGGTCCAGGGAAAACAGCCCCAGCCTGTTCAGCCTCTCCCTATTGCGCAAATCCTCCAACCCTGGCAACATCCTCTTAAATCTTTTCTGAACCCTTTCAAGTTTCACAACATCCTTCCGATAGGAAGGAGACCAGAATTGCACGCAATATTCCAACAGTGGCCTAACCAATGTCCTGTACAGCCACAACATGACCTACCAACTCCTGTACTCAATACTCTGACCAAAAAACTCAATCAAGTTTGTGAGACATGATTTCCCACGCACAAAGCCATGTTGACTACCCCGAATCAGTCCTTGCCTTTCAAAATACATGTACATCCTGTCCCTCAGAATTCCCTCCACCAACTTGCCCACCACCGACATCAGGCTCACCGGTCTATAGTTCCCTGGCTTGTCTTTACTGCCCTTCTTAAACAGTGGCATCACGTTAGCCAACCTCCAGTCTTCCGGCACCTCACCTGTGACTATCGATGATTCAAATATCTCAGCAAGAGGCCCAGTAATCATTTCTCTACCTTCCCACAGAGTTCTGGGGTACACCTGATCAGGTCAAAACACTCTGGAGAATGCGGGCATGTGATCCCACCGTACTGTTCTGTATCTGTAAAATCTTTCTCACTGTCCTGTTTTGACACCGTCACCTTGATAACCTGTAATGATCTCTCTACCCTTAATTGGTTCGTACAGTTTTGGATTACTTGTTACTTTGGTTAGACCCTCGGTATGCGTCTCTTATATCTATCATGTTATTCTAGCCATTAGGTTTGTCTCCAGCATAATCTTATTTGTAATTTTTTTGTAATTATCTCTCTGCCTCAATTGAGCAGATCATAGGTCATTTTCCACTCCCCACCTTATATTACATTTATCGCTGTTATTCACCATCTGCTTGGGAAGCAGGAGGAGAGATCCCATCCACAGGGAGGCACAGCCCACGTGAGGATATCATTTGGGGCATTTGAAGGCAATATGGGGAAAGAACTGGCAAATCTTTCTTTTCTTTCTGCATTTTAAAAGTTTACCATTCAGCAGTCTAGTGAAAAGGGTAATAAGGTAGCTGACTCAGTGGACTGAAGGACAGTTATCAGTCAATTGTCTGAAGCCTGATCAGGGCCTCAGTAGGTGTTAATGACTATGAACTAGTGTGAGTCACCTCAGCTCTGTTTAAGAAGTTGGAGACACAGGTAGTGTTGAGGAAGTGGGGAGGCAGCAGAAGGATTTGGACAGGATAGGAGAGTGGGTAAAAAAGTGGCAGTGTACAGAATACAATGTGGGAAAGTAGGTAGGAATAATAGAGATATAGACTATTTTCTAAATGGGGAAAGGTTTTGGAAATCTAAAGCACAAAGGGACTTGGCACTTCAGTTGGCAGTGAAGCTGTATGCTGACATTACTCCTCAGAGCGAAGGGATGACTCTTTAGAACTGAGGTGAGGAGGGATTCCTTTAACAAGAGGGTGAGGAATCCTGTGGAACTCATTGCTGCAGAGGGCTGTGGAGGCCAAGTCATTGAGTGTATTAAAGACAGAGAAAGAGATAGGTTCTTGATAGTAAGGGGATCAAGGGTTACGGGGAGAAGACAAGAGGATAGAGTTGAGAAACATATCAGCCATGATTGAATGGTAGAGCAGACTCAATGGGCCAAATGGCCTAATTCTGCTTCTATATTTTATGGTCCTTTGGCCTGTTACCATGTGGCATGTACAGCAGCTAATACCATGCAGCCAACTTGTCACCATCAGGTGGGAGTGAGCCCCCGTCCTTTCTCTCCACAATGTCCACTCAGCAAATAACTCGCAACCCTCAGCCCATCACATTACTCACTTGTGCTTAGATTCGATTACATTACAGTGTGGAAACAGGCTCTTCGGCCCAACAATCCGCCGAAGCGCAACCCACCCATGCCCCTACATTTACCCCTTACCTAATACTACGGGCAATTTAGCGTGGCCAATTCACCTAACCTGCACATCTTTGGACTGTGGGAGGAAACCGGAGCACCCGGAGGAAACCCACGCAGACACAGGGAGAACGTGCAAACTTCACACAGCCAGTCGCCTGAGGCGGGAATTGAACCCGGGTCTCAGGCGCTGTGAGGCAGCAGTGCTAACCACTGTGCCACCGTGCCGCTCACACGGTGGCACAGTGCTGTGGGGCATTCTGCAAATCTGGAGTTCTGGAGCCTTTGGTTCTCACAGCAGCCAGAGTCTCACCAGTGGCACTGCTCAGCAACTGCCTGCCTCAAACTGACAGGCACCTACTTGACTTGTGGTCCATAGAGACACTGCAAGTTCCTCACCAGCTGGCACCTATCCCCTCAATGACACAACAGGGACCCCCCCCCCCCCCCCCCCCCAGTATTACTGCATATCATTGTGTGTGGTCATATTTGATCAATATTCTCCTTATTAATATGTCAACCCTTTCCAGTTACTCTGAAAACTCTCCAAAACAACACATTTACTTGACAGATTAAACATATATTGATTTTCTAAAAAACTGTGATGTTAGAGAAGTTTGTCCAAGTATGTGTTTTGGGTGGAGGAAACTAAAGCAGCTCTCTTCCAAAATACTTTATCAATGTACAAACTAAACAAATGTTTCTATTTTTGAAATACATATTTCCACATTATCAAAACAGACTGACTAAATTAGTCACCCTCCACCTAATATTTACTGGAAATGATGACTTAACCAGGAATAAGAAGAATGTTGAAGAAACATACAATTCTAGAAATTTCAATTTTCTGACTGCAGTACAAAGAGTAGACAAAGTCACCTATGGCTAACTCAAAGCAGCGCCGATTTTCTGGTGATTAAAATTGATGAGCACAACATTGATAAGACCACAATCAGTCAGACAGACCTTCCTGCCTGCCTCCCCTGTTGAATGGGACTCCAGCAAAGGCAATACTTATACACGAGCACGAAAATCCTTACAATTTCAGGGCTTTTTACTTGAAGAAAGAAAATAAGTTATTATCAAATATTTGATTTCTACAACATGGCTGCTTACATGACTGTGTTAAATAATAACTTTGTTGAAGTTTATAACATTCAATCGGACTTCACAAAAACACTTTAGTCAATTCTTCCTTTCAGGCAAAGATGGCTTGTCTAAGTGGTTACAGGAGAAATGAGTTGGGTAATGTGCCATTTCACACACCACCCAGATCTGAATGCACTTTAGACAGACAAGTTCTTTGGGATATGTTGTAACTGAGCCTTCACGAGATTATGTAATACAAAAGTCTTTTAAAAATACCCTTCACTTGTTTAAAGTCTATTTATACAGTACGAGAGAAGATCCTATTGTAACAGGTTAGTGAAACAGGATGGTGTTGCTCGGTCCATTCACTATCGCACCCTATTACATTTCACTTCAGAATACTCTATCCTGACATGATCATAATTAAATTCCCAAATGTCTCATTAATCGTTATCTTGTCTTTGGGCTTCTCCCTTCACACATGTAACTCTATCTATGTGCTCCAACTCCAACCAAGTCCAACTGCTATGTCTTTTGACCATCTATAAAATGTCATTATAGCATCAAAAGTAACTGCAATGCAATTATCCATTTCCTTGGACAGTGATTTCATGAGAGACACATTACAGCAAATACCAAACCGAGCTCGCCAGCTGTTGTGGAGTCTATCATGTTGTGCCACCTTCAGCAATGATTGTGTTCTATCAGTTTTGTGATCAATCATCATAGGATCCCTATAACATGGAAGCAGGCCATTCACCCCATTGAGTCACACCAACCCTCCAAACAGCCTCCCACCTGGACCCACCCTCCTCACCTATTCCTGTAATGCTGCAGTTATTCTGGCTAATCTACCTAGCCTGCGCACTACGGGTAATTTATCATGGACATCTCCCAGACTGTGGGAGGAAACTGGAGCACCTGAAGGAAACCCACACAGACACAAGGAGAATGTACAAACTCCACACAGAGAGTCACCTGAGAGTGGGATTGAACCCAGGTCCCTAGTGCTGTGAGGCAACAATGCTAACCACTGAGACACCATGCCAGCCATGTGTAGGAGTAAGATGGTGTAAAGCTACTAATTTAGTAGTGGAACAGTCTACTAAATTCCACTCTCCAATTCAATATCAGTTAAAATATTACTTTCAAAATAGTGCACCTGCTGAGTCAGGTAGTTTAACATTAATGTCTTCTATAATGCATGACCATCATTTACAACTCAAATCAAGTACGTAAATAAGACCTGCGAATGAATTTCCAATGATCCTTGTAGCTCTTAGCTTGATCTCAGTTACACAAACTGTGCCAAGCTAAATTTAGACCTGATAATGGATCTGCAGATAAAAACTACCTGTGAAGTTAGCCCCAGCACAGTTGGTAACACTTTCACCTGAAGGAGAAAGTTGTGAGTTTGAGCTCTAAACCAGGATCCTGAAGACAACGGCGAGGCTGACATTCCACTGTAGCACTAATGGAATGCTATACTGTCAGAGGTGACATCTTTCAGTTGGGGCATAAGCTGAATCACGGCCTTATCTTTTAAGTGGATGGAAAAGGTCCTGTGGGATTTTACTGAAGAGTTCTGTTGTTCTGGTCAATTGCAATCACTTAACCACCATTAATGAAACAGACTATCTGATCATTATCACATTGTTAGGTCTCACTGTGTATAAATTATGTGCTACATTTCAGATAAGACAGAGGTGACTACAGCTTAATTATTTCATGGGCTATAAAACATTTTAGAAAATCAAGAATTCGTGAAGCCACTATATAAATGCAAAATTATGTTTTATTCATTTAACCACCCTCAGAATAATTTTTCAATTCAGTTCAGATGATTCCTTGATTATGTTCGTAGAACTAAGAATTTTGATATTAGTAAGTATAACTAAATACAAATTAATCAGTCTTGGCTGTTAGTACATCTGTGGCAAGGGTTTGATAATTGTCCGTGTTTACACTTTTTGATTAATCTTGATGTTATGTTAATGGCTGGATAAAATGTGATAAGATTTATAAAATAGTCATCGAAGCTTATCAATGCATATATAATGTGCCAGATTCTCAACTAATGGTGAGAACATAAGCATTATGTGTTCAGATTTTATCGGTAGTAGATTTTGCATAGTCCTAAAGACAAGAAACTAAGCTGAAATAGACAATAAGACAATTAAGGAATTTAGAACATAGAACATAGAACAGTACAGCACAGAACAGGCCCTTCACCCCACGATGTTGTGCCGACCACTGATCTTCATGTATGCACCCTCAAATTTCTGTGACCATATGCATGTCCAGTAGTCTCTTAAATGTCCCCAATGACCCTGCCTCCACAACTGCTGCTGGCAACGCATTCCATGCTCTCACAACTCTCTGTGTAAAGAATCCGTCTCTGACATCCCCTCTATACTTTCCTCCAACCAGCTTAAAACTATGACCCCTTGTGTTAGTCATTTCTGCCCTGGGGAATAGTCTCTGGCTATCGACTCTATCTATGCCTCTCATTATCTTGTATACCTCAATTAGGTCCCCTCTTCTCCTTTTCTCAAATGAAAAAAGTCCGAGCTCAGTCAACCTCTCCTTATAAGATAAGCCCTCCAGTCCAGGCAGCATCCTGGTAAACCTCCTCTGAACCCGCTCCAAAGTATCCACATCTTTCTTATAATAGGGTGACCAGAACTGGATGCAGTATTCCAAGTGTGGCCTAACCAAAGTTTTATAGAGCTGCAACAAGATCTCACGTCTCTTAAACTCAATACCCCTGTTAATGAAAGCCAAAACACCATATGCTTTTTAACAACCCTGTCCACTTGGGTGGCCATTTTAAGGGATCTATGTACCTGCACCCCAAGATCCCTCTGTTCCTCCACACGACCAAGAATCCTATTCTTAATCCTGTACTCAGCTTTCAAATTTGACCTTCCAAACTTACTCTCAAATTAATTGTGCTACAGTTAAATACAGAGAAAAAGAGATGAAGATATACATATAAATAAATACTGAGTCCACAAGCTTACTTTTAAACTTCTAGCCTGAGAAAATTTAGGAGGGTGAAGACTCAGCCAAGTGCTAAAGGCATGGGTGAAGGTCAAATCAACCATAAAATCATCAACTGTTTCAAGATTTGAGAACCTTCTGAGGTCTAGATGACCTCAGATACAAACGCAGTTATTGTATCCTTTACTCTCTTTAAATTATATGTCTGTGCAATGATTTCCATAAGGTGAAAGTACTGTGCTCCCACAGCACTTTAAGGTCGTGTTCCAGAAGTTTGACCCAGCAATGATGAAAGAATGAGAACATCGTTCCAAATAAGAATGGTGTGTGACTTAGAGGAGAAGTTGGAAGTGAGGAAATTTCCATGTTCCTGTCTGTGTAAATATACTTTTGTTTTTGTCCTTATTGACAGTACAGATCACAAGGAGGGGAAGATGCTAGAAAAAGTTGTGACAGTTTTTATCATCTCTTGGGTCAAGATTTAGAGCTCAGCGCACCAGGTGTAGAGACAGGTGACTTCAGGGGCGATTCCACCCTGCTCCCACCCATGAGAAAGCTCACCACATCAAACATTCAATTAAGGACTTAAGTGTAGTCTGGCAAGCTTCATATCTGATCAGGAGTCCTGCTCCTGATGTCCTGCCCATCTAACGTTGCCAGCCAATCTGGGACTAGTGTGTTGCTGGAGTGCCAGGTTATACAACAATGAAGAGCTGCAGAATGAGGATAGGTGCCTTTCAGGGGCAGGATTGTGAGGTGGGGGGGGGGGGGGTAGGAGGACAGACAAGGACAGAGGATTTTCCTTCAGCGCTCATGCTCCTGACCCCCATCAGTGCCCCATCAGTGCAAAAGGAGCTAACCCCACCACCCTGAGCCTCACAGGCAGGTTGCCATGGTTACCTTGTTGATAAAACCACTTTTCCCACCTGCCAGGGAGGCTGAAAATTGGACTGGGAGCAAGTTGAGGCCCTTAAATGGTTGCTCAATGACCGTTAAAGGTAATTAACTGATGGTGGCTCGAGCAGGGCATCCACGGAGCCTCTCCCTCAGAATGGAAGGAAGATGGTGAATATCTTTCTGGGTTCAACCCACTCAATTATTTTCCTTTCTTGCCATCTTTCTCACCATCCAGAGAGAGAGCGAAATCATGCCCTTATTTTATTTAACATGCTGGGGACAAGAGGGTGGGTATTTAGAACAAAAGGGATGATTCTTGCTTCTGAGCGAGGAGCTTGTTGGAATTTCTATCTTTACTGTTAAGTTCACAGCACAGAAACAGATAAGTGAATTGTTTTAAGTGTGTGGGTTCTTTCTTGATTATATGTTTTTTGAGATATGTCTCTTGATTAAACTTACAATATAAGCCATAGCTATTAATTTAATCTGGAGCAGTGTTTTGTAGAGGAATAAGACGGTGTTATTTTCTGGGTCTGTAGATTGTGAAAGAGCAAAAATGGCCTTTAGTAGAGTGATATGTGCTTCTTGTCAGATGTGGGAGTTTAAAGAGAGTTTAAGGGTTACTGTGGATTATATATGCCATAAATGCTGTTGGATGCGAATCTTATCAGAATGAATGGATCGGTTGGAGACACAGTTAGAGGCAATGAGGAATTTGCAACAGCAACAGTATGTGATGGATGGCAGTTATAGGAAGGGGGGAAAAAGTCTCAGATACAGTCACATAGATGGGTTAACTCCAGGAAAGGTAAGAGAGATAGGCAGCTAGTGCAGGAGTCTTTTGTGGATATACCCATTTCAAACAGGTATGCTGTTTTGGAAAATGTAGGAGGTGTTGGGCTCCCAGGGGAACGTAGCACGAACAGCCAACGGGGCAACTTTTTCACACAGAGGGTGGTACGTGTGTGGAATGAGCTGCCAGAGGATGTGGTGGAGGCTGGTACAATTGCAACATTTAAAAGGCATTTGGATGGGTATATGTATAGGAAGAGTTTGGAGGGATATGGGCCGGGTGCTGGCAGGTGGGACTAGATTGGGTTGAGATATCTGGTCGGCATGGATGGGTTGGACCGAAGGGTCTGTTTCCATGCTGTACATTTCTATGACTCTATGACTCTCTATGACTATGAACTTACATGTGTCAAACAGAAATAAAATCAGATTGTTTAGGTCAGAGAAGAAAACAGCTTTATATTCCTGCATTATCTTCCAAAGTCATAAGCAAACATTAGATACTGAAGGTTGGCAAAAATATCATCCTAGAGCACTGGGTACATGCCAGTGGAGAGTGTAGAAAACAGGAAGCATGTGGTAAGGATCTCATTATTCCACCTGCGGAGACAGTTTTAATAAAAACCACCTGGCCTGAACTGACTACATTACTGCCTCTTATAAAGCCAACCCAATTTTACTGCCTGTTTGTTGACTTCCAAAGTTCAAGTCAGTCGCCCAGGTGACTGATCCGACTTCTCTCCTTCTGTATTAACTGCATGCCTGATGATTTCCTCTGCCTCCCAAGGAGTACTGATCATTAGGTCCTCGCTAGTCCAATACCCTCACCAGCTGAAATATAGTAGCTTTGCTCCAGGTCGTTTGAAAAGATGAGAAATCATAGAGGAGGGGACAACAGTCATTAAGATCAAGGCACTGAGTTCCTTTGCTGAATTTTGCTTCTGAGTGAAGGTTTAATATCCACATCAGAAACTTGACCACAGAAAGCAAGACTGACATTCCAGTGCAGTCTGGATAATCTACAGCTCTCAGAAGTGAGAATAGAGTGGTGCTGGAAAAGCACAGCAGGTCAGGCAGCATCCGAGGAGCAGGAAAATCAACGTTTCGGGTAAAAGGCCTTCATCAGGAATCGTCGATTTTCCTGCTCCTTGGATGCTACCTGACCTACTGTGCTTTTCCAGCACCACTCTAATTTTGACTCTAATCTTCAGCATCTGCAGTCCTCACTTTCGTCTAGTAATAGAACATAGAACATCGAACAATACAGCACAGAACAGGCTCTTCGGCCCTCAATGTTGCGCCGACCTGTGAACTATTGTCAGCTCGCCTCCCCCCTACACTATCCCATCATTATCCATGTGCTTATCCAAGGATTGTTTAAATCTCCCTAATGTGGCTGAGTTAACTACACCCTTACTACTCTCTGAGTAAAGAACCTGCCTCTGACATCTGTCTTAAATCTATCACCCCTCAATTTGTAGTTATGCCCCCTCGTACCAGCTTACGTTATCATCCTAGGAAAAAGATTTTCGCTGTCTACCCTATCTAATCCTCTGATCATCTTGTATGTCTCTATCAAATCCCCTCTTAGCCGCTTTCTAATCCAGAGGCACAGGTTAATATTCCGGGAACATGGGATTAAATCCCATCATGACAATTGCTGGAATTTCAACTGGATTAGGAAGGAAGCCTCAGTGATAGTGACCATGAAACTGTCATTAATTGTTGTAAAAACCCTCGTGTTAAGCTGACTCTTAACTGCCCACTGAGGGAAGGAAATCTACCATCCTTGCCTGGTCTGGTCAGGTCTCCACATGACTCCAGACCCACAGCAATGCAGCTGACTCTTAACTGCCCCTTGAGGAGCATGTAGGGATGGGGAAGAAACACTAGCCTTCACCAGTGATAGTCACACTCCAGGAAGTGAAGCAAGACAAGTTTCTCCATGATCCGACTGGTGAAATTCTCAGGTAAGCTTTCACTTAAAAGGTATATTTATGCAAAGAGAATATCCCTCTCTGAATGTGGAGCAGGTGAAACTGGAATGCTCAAAACAAACTGCGGATCATTGCTGTTTGACCACTGTTCATATCCACCCTGGCACCTAGGATTTACACAAAGGTCAGAACTGGTACCCAACTGGCAAATCATCACTGGATGTATTGTTCTTGTAAAACTGGTGAGTTACTTCTGCAGCCATGCAGTATCTCCATGGTGAACAAAGGAAATTGGGTCATAGTCAGTCCTGCATGCCAAGTATCCAAGGATTTCAGGGAGGTTGGTCAGAGTGGAGTGGAAATTCAGCCTGTGAGATGGCCCTGTTTTTCTTGCAATGAGACAAAGGGAGGGATTGAGTCTGATGGACATGGATGGAAGAACAGTTTGTGGTGGTGAGTCAATAAACAGTGTGCTAGTCCCTTTAGATACACAGAGTATGCACTGACCCTGGAGTCGTGTGATCCAATGCCTAGACACCTGAGTCACTATCATAGTACAATGTGCAATGCACTCCTGCACAGCCTGTTTTCAAATTAGCTTTAGCCTTGTAATCTTCCAGACACAGTAATGACTTTGTTGCTTATTTTTTTTTATCTTGGTTGCTCAGAGAGATGGATCTCCTTTGTTTCTAAGCCAGCTATTTATACCATGATTATCATGCACAATGGGGCTCCAACACTGGTCGCAATCTGACCTTAAATATGAACAATGATCATTCACCTGAGTCTGGAATGCTGGGCTGGAGCCAATATCAACTGGCTGCAGTTCAGGAGTTGGTTTCATTCTGGCTGTGGTTCAAGAACATGGAACTAAAATTTGAACAATTCCACTAAGACAACATTAAAGTAATGCACAGGATATCAGAACAGCTGAGCCAACGGAGTACAGCTTATTTACAATTTTACACAGAGTCATGGAGTCATACAGCACAGAAACTGACCTGCAGTCCAGCCAGTCCATGCTGAACATAATCCCAAACTAAACTAGCCCCACCTGCCTGTTCCTGGCCCATATCCCTCCAAACCTTTCCTATTCATGTACTTATCCAAACTGTACCCACGTCCACCACTTACTCAGGAAGTTCATTCCACACGCAAACCACCCTCTGTGTAAAAATCTTGCCTCTCATATCTTTTAAAAGATTTTCTCCTCTCACCTTAAAAAATGCTCTCTTGTCTCGAAATCCCCCACCCTAGGAAAAGATAACTACCATTAACTCTGTCTATATCCCTCATGTTTTTATAAACCTCTATAAGGTCACCCCAAAATCTCCTATGCTCCAGTGAAAAAAGTCCCGGTTTATTCAGCCTTTTTTTATCATTCAAACCTTCCATACCCAGCAACATCCCGGTAAATCTCTTCTGAACTATCTCCAGCTTAATAATATCCTCCCTATAACTGGGTGACCAGAACTGAACACAGCATTAATATTATTTTCATAATGATTTTTAATAATTAAGCATCTATTAATAACATACTTATTGCAATCACTCTTATTAATATGTGCAATATTTATTGTATTAATAATTAGATTGGTAGTTTTGAGCGGTTCACACAAACTTGGCTATAATATTAACAGACATCTGTTGGACCAATGCAAGGTATGATTTTCCTGGATAGCACACAAAACAATACTTTTCCCTGTATTGCGGTACACGTGACCATAATAAATCTAATAGAAACAAAAACCTTGATTCAAGGAGCATAACCGTAGCTCAGAGTGACTTTTCTCACTCAATCTTTCATTCTTCACTTCATTAACCAAACCGTTGGGGTCCTGGTTCCTTTTTCTAGGGCGTTGTGCTGTCACAGAGGCAGAAGTGCTCACCGATGCAGCCAGTTCCTGGCATTAATGCCCCTGGAGCCATATGTAAAGGTGTACAACACCTTAGATCCTGCCAGCCAGGAAGTGGTTCGTTCACACTGTGGTGTTTAAATATGACAAAGACCATGGCACAGAGGAAAAGAAAACTCATGCTCTCCTTCAGGGACAGGAACCTGCTGTTGGAAGGTGCTGGTGGATACATTGCTTGAGAGGAAGACTGTCCATTTCTCCGTGACCTGCTACAGGTGGCCATGCCCCTAGACCAAGCCTAGTCTGCACCCAAACTGTAGCCCAGGGCAGTGCTGTGTCATGGGTGAAGCGGGACTCCCAGCAGTGCAGGAAGAAGGTCAATAATCTTCTAGAGGATGAATGCCTCCATAAGAGGGCCAGCACTTTATCTATCGTTGCCACTGTTCACTCATCGCACCAAGTCTCATGGATTTCAATTCTCAATATTGAATCCATTATGTTCACTCAATGCCCCTCATCCATCTCCAGCTCACAAACGAGTAATCCTTCCTGACCTCTGTATCGACAGGATTCTGATATCACCATTTAAAGCTCGAGGGGAAAATCACAAAAAGTTTTCTCGATGTTGAGCTGCTAATGTTTTCTGCCCTCTGACTACTTACCCACCTTGGCATTAGTTATTCATATTTGGGTTCCATTGCATCTGACTTTTCTCTGAACTCTGAGAACCTCCCCTTTGTATCATCACTAAAATTCAGGAAGAATAATGAGGGGACAAAAAAGCAGTGACATGGAAACTGTGAGGCATGATGGGAGGGGTTTAGCTGTGTCTAGTGAAGGGACAGGCTGTCAGCATGCTCTTCCCAGGCCAAGTAAACCTGCAAGGGAGAGCAGCCCAGCATGCACCCAAGGTAAAGTGGAGGCCACTCTGCCTGGGACAAGACCCCACCATTTGCTATTGGGAGGGTGTCCCTTTTGGGGAAGGGGGCTGTCTGGCAGTGGGCATAACCAGGTGTGCAGTCTGCACTTCAAAAAATGCAAACTTCTCTTTTTAAATGATGGATCCAATCTAGACGAGGAACCTCAAAGGGGTCTCTGGGGGCAGTCTGTGAGCAGCAACACCTCCCACCCGGTTATGAAGGGAAGATTCCCCAGGGCCACTTGACAGATCTAGCTATGATTATTCAGGTACCCAGCAGTTCCAAGCCAATTTATGCCCTCTCAATGATCCTACAAATTCTGGCAGAGTTAGTCCTGTAGGTCACTATATTGTTTCATGTGCATTTTCAGATGCAGGCCATTATAAGTACATTGTGCCCATCCAGTACCTATGATGTGAGAACCCTGAAACAAGCTACAGGAATGCCTCTGAGAACTAATGTTAGTTCCCAGCAGTATGTCAGTCTAACACTTAAGACTGGCAGCATAATGTCTAGCATCTTCAGTCTACAGGTCTGAGTTCAACTCCCTGTACAGTGTTGGGTTCCTGAAGGCAGTAACTCTTTTAGTTACCTCTGGTAGCCCAGTGGATCCACCCCTGGCCACACCTATTTTCTCAGCTATGTGCTGACAGTCAACGATATTTCTGGAAGGTACTGCAATAGTTTTGATATGTAAACTCTACCTTACTGCTTGTAAACCATCCAACTGCTTATCCAAAATCCAGTGGATGAATACAAATTTCCTCCAATTAAATATCAGGAAGACCAATGCCATTATTCCCATTCCCCACTCGAAACTATAATCCCCTCCCTTCCCCACACCCACCCCGTGTCCCCCCAAACACCCCCATCTCTCCCCAGCACCAGTCTGAGATTTTATCAGTCTGTGTGCAATCCTGATGTCACATTTGACCAAGATGATTTTCTAATCACATATCGTATCATCACTAAGATCACTACTTCCACCTCCATAACCTCATTGCACTTCCCTGCACCCACCCAGTTTCAGGTCATCTACTGCTACGACCCCCATTCGGACCTTTGCTACTTCTAGTCCTAACGATCCCAACACATATCTGCCTGCTCCCCCACTTTTTACCTTATGTTAAGGTCAACCAGTAGCTTGCTGTCTTTGACTTAAACTCAAACCATGTCCTATTCTCCTGTAGCTCCCGTAATTGCTGAATGACATTGGCTCCTGATTAAACAATGTCTTCAATTCAAAATCCATGTTTTCCAATCTGTCAATGGCATGCTCCTTCTTATCTCTGTGACCTCCTCTTGTTCCTAGCTCTATGCATTTGACTGATGGTGAACTGTGACACAAATTAAGTTGGATGTAAACAGAAGCCGAGGCAATAATTACTGACTGACAGAGTTACAGCACTGACACTAGGGGAATTCCTGCCTCCACAACATCCCCATGAGTTTGGCCACCGCTGGTGACCATTCTTTCAACTGCCTCCCACTGAAGCTCTACCTGGCTTTCCTCCTCAATACATTCACTAAATCCTACCACTTTAATCGATGTTTTGTTCATCTAACTGAATATTTCATGGGGTTCATTGTCATAGTTTATTTGAGAATTCCTTACATTATTTTATTGCATTAAAGGTGCTATATAAATATAAGTTGTTGCTTCATACTTAACTAAATTGTTACATAGGTACCACTTCGAGAGCACCTTTTCTTCTTTCTCCTCTTCCAGAAAGTTCCATTACTTTATCTATTAATCTATTAGTGAACTGAGGAAATTCAATCCAGTCCCAACAAATAATCCTATAACATTAAATCAATGCAATCTCTATTCGATGGACCACATGTTAGCCAATAATTGGGGATAATTTGAAGAAGTGTTTGCATTTGTTGTTATTTTTTCACAATTTCATACACCGCCTCAAATTAGATCACATGCTTACCTCAACCAGAGGATTCAGACATTTGTTTGGTACAAATTGTCACGAGTCGAAGGGCAGGATGCTGCAAGAACACAGCAAGACAGGCAGCATCAGGAGGTGGAGAAGTTACACCTGAAATGTCCACGTCCCCACCTCCTGTTGCTGCCTGACTCGCTGTGTTCTTCCAGCCTCCTGCTTGTCTACTTTGGATTCCAGTATCTGCAGGTTTTTTTGTCTCTAACCATGTGTAAATTGTTGGCCATTGTAGTGCTTCAGAATGTACAAAACAATTGCTTGCAAGTAAATCTGTGAGATCCATTAACTGGCAGCATTTCATTCCCCTGCTGTAAGTGCTCTAACTCAGTTGTTAAATTATTGCTGCCTCAGCACTTTTTCATATCAAATTTAATTTGTGACATAATTCGCCTTTTGTCAAAAGCAAAGCAAATCCCTTCCATGAACTGCATACTAAGCACTACATTGCACAATTCTTTCGGTACAAATACAAATGCATTGACATAATAATACAAATACTTAATTGTTTGTTAAAAACAATTTGGGTTGTATTATTGTATAAAAAGACAATTCATTTGTGCTCAACCTATAACAGCAAATAGGATCTTGGCAGATTGGACAAAGGAGCAGAACACGAATCTGAACAAGTAACTTTGTTTCTATAGAACTCAGAATGTTTAAGTAGTTTTTAATGGAAATATTTAACAGTGACTGAGATGCCAACGTGATAAATGGGATAGAATTTCCCAAATAATTGTCTGTATCCACTTTTTTACAGGATTGAACTTACACGGACAATCATAAAAATTCCTGTAGAAATCACTAGGAAATTGAACAGAATTGTAAATTGTGCAACAAATCAAATTCCAATTAAAAAAAACAATTTACGTTGAATCACATAGAGGCAGTGACTGTCTTAAATGTATTACCCAAAAAGCAGAGATTTTGAGGTGTCAGTTTTGGACTGGGATGGATAAAGTCAGAGGTCACACAACACAGGTTATAGTCCAACAAGCTTTCAGAGTGTGGTCTCTTCGTCAGGTGAAGTGTGAATTCTCTTCACTTGATGATGGAGTACTGATCATGTCGGCCTACTCAACACTTAAATGGACAAGTCTCTGACAAAGATCTGAAGAAGGGATGTGCAGCTATTTCCTAACTCTGGGACTAACCAGGTGGTTCCTTGGTTCCCATTTCCGCAAATCTCTAGCACTCACCTCTGGGACTTGCAGCCCAAGATCCCTCTGTACGTCAATGCTGCATAAATCTCCAACAGAAAAAGACTCTAAACATTCTCCTGACTTTCAGTAGCACCAGCAATGGGTCATTCTACAGTCAGCATTCTGGGATCCCCATTAATCACAGACAGAATGGGAATTTACAGTAGAGAGCATTGATTTGTGAGGTACTGCAACTTTATACTAATTTCTTACCTCTTTTATCTCTTATTAATATTTTATACTGAATTGTACAAGTGTAAGGTTAAATTAAGTTAACCTACAGTTTCAGGTTAAGGTATAGCTGGCAGCTCAGCCAAGCAGAATGCTTATCCTGCGGCATTAGGGAGTCTGAGACATTTCTCAGGCCCCAGACAACACCATGAGCAGGAAGTGACACCAGTTGTACAAGTTTCAACTCCAGGCTTCTGAGTTCGAGCGGAAGCTGGAGTTAGTGAGGTGTATCTGTGAAGCTGAGAATTACATGGATACCACATTCACAAAGATGGTCACACCACAGATAAGGAGTAAGTGGGCCACACAGGCAATGCATGACCACTAGGCCAGTAGTGCAGGACTCTCCAAAGGTCCCACCACTAGCTGCTTCTCCATTCTGGGGATTGGTCAGTGCAATGGAAGCTGGGAGGAGTTCAGCAAGTCTGCAGCTTCCACAGACGGTCCAGCTGTGTAGGAGGAGAGGATTAAACGTGGAAAGGCAATACTGATACAACTACTTCTTTATTTGTACAAAGGCTGCACAAAATGCTGCACAGAGCAGAGGCTGTCAGGAG
This sequence comes from Chiloscyllium plagiosum, assembly GCF_037043375.1. Classification (NCBI taxonomy): domain Eukaryota; kingdom Metazoa; phylum Chordata; class Chondrichthyes; order Orectolobiformes; family Hemiscylliidae; genus Chiloscyllium; species Chiloscyllium plagiosum. Next base: position 3,078,211 of record NW_028270141.1, on the reverse strand, counting down.
AAACAGTATGCAAATCTGCAAAGAGCCACAGTCGGGGCATATTCCTTAAAAAGGGAATGATAGGCCAAACTGATCCAGACCCGTATTCCCAATTCCTCCGCCTCTGCCGTATCTGCTCCCAGGAGGACCAGTTCCACCATAGAACACACCAGATGGCCTCCTTCTTTAGAGACCGCAATTTCCCTTCCCACGTGGTTAAAGATGCCCTCCAACGCATCTCATCCACATCCCGCACCTCTGCCCTCAGACAACACCCCTCCAACCGTAACAAGGACAGAACGCCCCTGGCACTCACCTTCCACCCTACAAATCTCCGCATAAACCAAATCATCCGCCGACATTTCCGCCACCTCCAAAAAGACCCCACCACCAGGGATATATTTCCCTCCCCATCCCTTTCCGCCTTCCGCAAAGACCGTTCCCTCCATGACTACCTGGTCAGGTCCACGCCCCCCTACGACCCACCCTCCCATCCTGGCACTTTCCCCTGCCACCGCAGGAACTGTAAAACCTGTGCCCACACCTCCTCCCTCACTTCTATCCAAGGCCCTAAAGGAGCCTTCCACATCCATCAAAGTTTTACCTGCACATCCACTAATATCATTTATTGTATCCGTTGCTCCCGATGCGGTCTCCTCTACATTGGGGAGACTGGACGCCTCCTAGCAGAGCGCTTTAGGGAACATCTCCGAGACACCCGCACCAATCAACCAAACCGCCCCGTGGCCCAACATTTCAACTCCCCCTCCCACTCTGCCGAGGACATGGAGGTCCTGGGCCTCCTTCACCGCCGCTCCCTCACCACCAGACGCCTGGAGGAAGAACGCCTCATCTTCCGCCTCGGAACACTTCAACCCCAGGGCATCAATGTGGACTTCAACAGCTTCCTCATTTCCCCTTCCCCCACCTCATCCTAGTTTCAAACTTCCAGCCCGCACTGTCCCCTTGACCTGTCCGGACTTGTCTGACCTGCCTAGCTCCTTTTCCACCTATCCACTCCACCCTCTCCTCCCTGACCTATCACCTTCATCCCCTCCCCCACTCACCTATTGTACTCTATGCTACTTTCTCCCCACCCCCACCCTCCTCTAGCTTATCTCTCCACGCTTCAGGCTCACTGCCCTTATTCCTGATGAAGGGCTTTTGCCCGAAACGTCGATTTTGCTGCTCGTCGGATGCTGCCTGAACTGTTGTGCTCTTCCAGCACCATTGATCCAGAATCTGGTTTCCAGCATCTGCAGTCATTGTTTTTACCAAACTGATCCAGAGTTCGCTGGACGAGAAAGGAGATAGGAACTGTGAAAGACGAAATGTATTTATGACAGGGGCCTGGTAGTAAATACAGCTGAGAACCAAAGCTAAATACTGAAGGGAAGTGAAAACACAAACACAAGAAGCAAACAGGGATTATTTAAAAAGAATCACCAGCGGGTAACAGAAAGGGAAATCCCAAAATCTTCAATAATCACATCAATAACAAAACTGTGGCAAAAAGGAGAAGTAGGGGTGATTAGGGACAAAAAAGGGGATGTACAAATGGAGGCAAAAGGTATGATTGAGGAGTTAAATGAATACATTGCGTTTGTCTTCACTTCTGGTTTCGGTGCTGCCCAGGGTATGGTTAAACAGGAGCAAGACATATCAGATAGTCAGAGGGTTAGATAGGGTGGACAGTAAGAGCCTTTTTCTTCAGATGGTGATGGCTAGCATGAGGCGGCATAACTTTAAATTGAGGGGTGATAGATATAGGACAGATGTCAGAGATAGTTTCTTTACTCAGAGAGTAGTAGGGGCATGGAACGCACTGCCTGCAACAGTAGAAGACTTGCCAACTTTAAGGGCATTTAAATGGTCATTGGACAGACATATGGATGATAATGGAATAGTGTCGGTTAGATGGGTTTCAGATTGGTTTCGCAGATTGGTGCAACATCGAGGGCCAAAGGGCCTGTACTATGCTGTAATGGTCTATGTTCAAACTCAGACCCAAAATTGGATCAGGAGGAGGTACTGGAAGGTCCTTCAAACTGATAGGCATCAGAACCAAAGACATTGACAAAGTGAGAGTGGAAATTGCAGGGGCACAGGCAGTCTGGTACCAGCGCATTGGAGAATTGCAAATATTATACTCTTGTTCAAAAGAGGCTATAAAGATAGGCCCAACAATTACAGACCAGTCACTTGAACTGCTGTGATGTGGACAATTCCAGAAACAATGATTTGCAAGAGAAGTAATAGCCACATGGAAAGGTACTGATTGATTTATAATAGCCAGCATTGATTTGTTAAAGCAAAATCATGGTTAGCTCATGTGTCAGAGTTTTTTTGAAGAGATAACACAGAAGATTGATGAAGGCAGGGTTGCTGATGTGGTGAACATGGAGTTTCAAAAGGCATTTGTGACTGTGCTACAGAATGAATTTATGAGGAATGTTATAGATCATGGAATACAAGGGTCAGTAGGAACATGAGTACAACATTAGTTGATGCTTAGGAAACAGAGAAGTATGGTTAATGGATCGTTTTTGAGGGATTGCACATCCATGGTGAAGAGGAGGCAGCTATGGCCAGGAGACTGGAAATAGTGGAACTGATCTGATACAGAGCATCAGAAGAATCACAAATGTAAGTGAGAAGAGACTGAATAAGGGAAGAAAATTAGAGTCAAGATAGGAAGAGATAAGTTCAGTGGGGCAGGAACAGGCTGAAATGATGGGTCTGCCAGGGCAGTCCTGTTCGAGGATTTTGGGGAGGAGGTGGAAGTGGCCTGTAAGGGGGTGAGGGACATGAGGTTATGAGATGAGAAATTATAGTGGAGAGATCTCAACAGGACATGAGGTCAGTAACAGTCAGGGTGAGATTGGAAGAGGTAGTTGAGAATTGGCACTCAACCTTTACAAAGAGACCAGTCCGGCAAATACCAGCATCACCTTCATTAGCAGGTTTGATAACAAGGTCAAGGTTAGACATGAGCGAACAGTTGAGAATATATTCACCTCCGAGTCAAAAGGATGTAGAATCAATCCCTAATTCATAGACTGACAGATGGACTGCTGTTGGAGTTTCATTCCTTCTGATGTAATGTTAAACTAGGCTTGGTCTTCCTGTCCGGGTGAAGTTTAAAGCACAATTCCCAGAAGAAACAAAGACATCTCCTCATGTTCTGTCCATGTGTCATAATAAAAAAAACATAACTGCTCACTCGCTCTATGGCTGCTGGAGGGATCATCCTCTGCACAAGGTGGTCGCTCTAATTGCCTAAACCCAACGGTCACTGCATTTTGAAGTAACTGAATTCATGTGTAAAAAACAATATTCCAAACCTTTGGCACGGTCAGGGGGATTCTCTTTTTAAAGTAAGATCACATGGCAGATTACTCAACATTGACATATGTATTGCCTTTGACTATTACTTTATGTACTTTAATCTTGCAGGAACACTATAAGATATAGATTGGTTTTTGTGATTGCTCCAAACTGACTTTGTCGTGTTTTCGGAACCTATCAGCACATATACATTATACAAATATCAAACTGTCTTGCTCAGGGCAGGCAGGCCTGCTGTTTCACTGGCACAGCTCCAAGGAACTGTAATACCCTCGAACATCCCAACCCAGGCCTCTCGCCCCTGCATTCCCTCATGGATCGACCCAACAGCTCAGTCTTGTTTCGGAGCTAGAGTTGTAGGCTGCCGACACAAACACACAAACCTTTCTAACCTGGTTTCTCAAGCATGATACCCTTAGATCACTCAAGGTCAATTGGATCTAATTTGCAAAACGTGGGTGGTGGTTAAAAAGGGTAAATAATTGTGGAGGAGTGACTGCATTCTACATTATCTGTCAGTCCACACTTAAAGCTGCGATATATCATGAGACAACATAATGCTTTCAGTAAGAGGCTAATGAATGTGCTAATAGTAACGTCTACTCTCAAAAGAAGTGATGCAAGAGACCATGGACATGTTCTGTTGATGATTGCATTTTATAGAATCTGAAAGGCAGTTATAATTAGGCTCTGGATGATTTCATCTGGATTTTGAGGTCCCTTCAGGTAAGACAGAAATAATACTTTGCAGATTTGCAGGGTTTCACTTACTTGAATGGGAAGAACTTTTCCAATGGCTCAGTGACTTTCCCCAGTGAACAAACAAATCATTCAGAATGTTACAGGTTAGATACTGAACTGTGCTAAGCTAGCTGGGCTTCATTCTGAAGAGATGTTACATTTGGGTTCAAGATCCTTGAGTTACATCAGCTAGCTTTCTACCTTTGTTTTTATCTTGTTACAACATTCACCTTTCTCAGCTCCACTTTCCCACAAACGGCAGAGGTGACCTCCCGCTCTCTCTGTATTTTAGGTGTACGTGTGTGGATGCTGGGTAACGACATAATCAAGAATGGTTGTGAATTTCTGTGGAATATCAGAGGGCTGCCTGGTTTCCATGAAACTCTAACCCTGGACAAAACTTTCAGCAGAGGATCAGAAGAGAGAAAACAGATGAAATAAATACAATTATTGTAAGTGGAATGTAAGTTTGAATACATATTGGTTCAGTTATAAACGACCTTTAGATTGGAACTGTAATTGATATTTTCATGAAATTATTTGTCAAATCTCACATTTCTGTGGCAATGTTTAACACTCTGCCTGATAGCTGACCTGTTATTTGCAGAAGCAATAAATGTACTGGCTAACCTTGTGGAAAAAATAATCTGCTAACACAAATGGGCACACAATGAGATTTATGACAGAGGTTTTTCCACGCTCTGTACCCAGGAACAGTCAATCAATATAATGGGAAGTGAACCCTTCACAGTGAGGCACACTAACCCATCTGCATTTTTAATATTCAACAGGAAAGGAGAGAAAACTCTCCTTATGAGTTGAAATCATAGCTAGCAGGAAGGAAGATGATGTGGTTGTCAGATGTCAATCATCTCTGCTCAATATCATTGTATTAGTTCCTCAGAACAAATATTTTCTAATTAGCCTGTTCAAAGACACTTTTATTCACTTCTGGAGCAGGTGGGACTTGAACCTAGACCCTCTGGCTCAGAGGCAGGGACACTACCACTGCACCACAAGAGCCCTTTAAAAACACAGCCTTATTCCCACTGAGCAATCAGCCATTCCCCAGCAGGGAACTGATTCCCCCACCGCCCATGTGATGGTGGGGATACTAACCACTATACTAAGAAGGAACTTCCTGAGCCTTCTAGTTCACACATAGGGACACTACCACTGATCTAAATGAGTCCAGTTCCCTATGTTTTCTAAAAAATATAATTTAACCTATTTTTATAATCAGCCTGCTCAGTGATATTGTTACCCACATCTGGACCAGGTGCGACTTAAACCCAAGCTTCCCAGTCTAGGGGTAGGGACATTATCACTGGACCACAAGAGGGCCCTCATCAATGTTTAAAAATTTATCTGCCTAATCAACCTGTTCAAAGATGTTATTATACACCTTTGGAGCAGTTGTAAACAAAAACACAGCTGTTTTCCCACTCTGCAAGTGGCCAGCGGGCTACTGATTCCCCTGTCTCTTAGCTGACGCAATACTATTGAGGAGCTTGTGAATTCCACAGAGCTGATACATTTTAACCAACCTGTTCAGAAATATTACTACACACCTCTGGAACATGCAGGACGTGGACTTAAGCCTCCTAGTTCAGGGGTAAGGACACTACCACTGAGTTAAATGGGTCCAGTTCCTCACAATAGTCTCCTGGCCCAACCAGCTTCGGCTGTTTCATTAATTACCACCTTTCTACCTAAGGACAGAACTGGGGAAGGTTTGCCAATGGTTCCACCACATTCAGCACCGTTCGCCACTCCTCAGATACTGCAGCAATGCAAGACCACATGGAACAAGACCCGGACATTATTCCACTTTGGGTTGATGTGGCAAGTAGCATTCGTGTCAAGCAAATGCCGAGACAATGACTAATTCCAACAAGAGAATGACTAATTCCAACCATTGTCCGTTGATATTCAATTATATCACCATCGCTGAATCCCTCAATATCAACATCCTGGGGATACCACTGATCCGAAACTGAACTAGACTAGCCATATAAATACAATGGCTGCAAGGCAAGGTCAGAAATTCTACAGCGGGTAACTTTGTTATTTATTCACTCACTGGACATGGACATTGCTGGCTAGGCCAACATTTATTGCCCATCCTTAATTGCTCAGAGGGCAATTGAGAGATAACCACATTGGTGTGGCTCTGGAGTCATATGTAGGTCAGACCAGGTAAGGATGATAAATTTCCATCCCTAATGGAGTTTAGTGAATCAGATTTTCCCAATAATTTCATGGTCATCAGTGGACTTGTAATCCAAGACTTTTTTTTAACTGAATTCAAATCCCATTTGCCATTAGTGAGATTTGAACCACGGTCCCTAGGATATTTACCTTAATCTCTAGGTTAATCATCCAGTGATAATACCACCAGGCTATCACCTCCCCACCTGACTCCCAAAGTCTTTTGACTATTTACAAGACACAAGTCAGGAGGTGATGGAATATTCCTTGGACGTGTACAACTCCAAAAGCACTCAAGAAACCTCACACTATCCAGGACAGAGCAGTTCCCCCCCACTCTCACCAATCACCTCTTTCAGCACTGTTGCACAATGCCCTCCAGTGTGCACTATCCAAAAGATGCACAGCCGTAACTTACTAAGGCTTCTCTGATTGCACCTTACCAAACTGGCAATCTCTCCCACCAAGACTTACAAGGGTAGCAGATGTGTGGGAACACCATCACCTGAATGTTCCCTCCAAGCCACATACCATTCTGACAGGGTACTACATCGCTGGTCACAATCCTGGTACTCCCTTCCAATAGCATTTTAGGAGGTCCTGCTCCCGAACAACTACAGCAGCTCAAGAAGACAGCTCACCCCCATTTTGGCAGGGTAATTAGGGATTGGCAATACATTCTGGCTTTGTATAATCATCTAGTGAGGAATAAGTTGATTAAGGATAGTCAACACAGTTTTGTGAAGGGAAGGTCATGCCTCACAAACCTTATTGAGTTTTTTGAGATGGTGACCAAACAGGTGGATGAAGGTAAAGTGATTGATGTATATGGATCTCAGTAAGGCATTTGATAAGGTTCCCCATGGTAAGCTATTGCACAAAATACGGAGGCATGAGATTGAGGGTGATTTAGTGGTTTGGATCAGAAATTGGCTAGCTGAAAGAAGACAGAGGGTGGTGGTTGATGGGAAATGTTTATCCTGGTGTTCAGTTACTAGTGGGGTACCACAAGGATCTGTTTTGGAGCCACTACTGTGTCATTTTTATAAATGGCCTGGATGAGGGCTTAGAAGAATGGTACATTTGCGGATGAAACTAAGGTTGGTGGAGTTGTGGATAGTGCGGAAGGATGTTGCAGGTTACAGAGGGACATTGATAAGCTGCAGAGCCGGGCTGAGAGGTGACAAATGGAGTTTAATGCAGAGAAGTGGAAGGAGTAACAGGAATAAAGAGGACTTGGCTAATGGTAAGATTCTTGGTAGTGTAGATGAGCAGAGGGATCTTGGTGTCCATGCACATAGATCACTGAAAGTTGCCACCCAGGTTGATAGGGTTGTTAAGAAGGGCCTGTACTGCGCTGTAACATTCTATGTTCTATGTTGTCAATGTTGCTCAAATCCCATGAATGAGTAATAATAATAAATTTCTGCACCAAGGAATTTCTCTCCAGTACATTATTTTTCTCAAGAGTTTCCAAAGCAACCATTTGACCTAATAATATAAATAAAATATTTAAAAAAGCAATAAGGTTTGTCAGAAAAGAAGTAACTACAATTTGATTTTATTTGTTTCTGCTTATATTTCTCTTGAGTAAATCAATTAAACATTTGCTTATAAAAAGAGTTTATTGGTGCTGGGTAGTTTGTATAAAATTATGTTATCTATGGTTTTTCACATTTATAGACTTTGCTGTGAGGTCGGTTGAGCAAACTATTATGGGATCTGTTTGGTTTGAGTCGCTTAAATCTCTCCAAGGTCAAAATGGACAAGTATTTGGAACAGGAATGTAATATCAGTTACAACTGGAGTGACAGTAGGAAGACAGATGAGACATACCAGTGGGATTTCTTGCCTTGATATTTCCAATGTTCCCATGGCAAATAAATGGTTCATGATGCACCTTTAACACTTCATTCAGCATGTAAGAAACCATATAACTGTGACAAATAACAAAATTTTTAATTTAGACCTGCTTTGTTCAGAAAGTGTCATAAATCCTGATTAACCCATAGAGTAAACAATGCATGCACTTATTTAGCAATGACATCTAGATATTACTGGCAATAAATTACATCAGAATACAGTGGCTATAAAGGCAAATATAGCAATGGGCCTGAGTCAATAATGTGTCCAATAGCTGTAAGATGATTGATGATTTTAGCAATTTCTGGCAGCACTGATTGAGGAAAACATGTTCATAGAATCCCTACGGTGTAGAAGCAGGCCATTCAGCCTCTCGAGTCCATACTGACACTCCAAAGAGCCTCCTACCCAGACTCACATCCCCTACTCTATCTCTGTAACCCTGCATTTCCCATAGCTAAATCACCTAGCCTACACATTCCTGGACACTAAGTGTAATTTAGCATGGCCAACCCGCCTAACCTGCACACCTTTGGACTGTGGGAGAAAACCAGAGCACCTGGAGGAAACCCACATGGATATGGGGAGAATGTGCAATTGCCACACAGACCGTCACCTGAGGGTGGAATCGACCCAGGGCCCTGGTGCTGAGAGGCAGCAGTGCTAACCACTGTGCCACCTCTCAAACATCAGGGAACTCTCTGCTCCTTTATTAAATGTTTTCTCAACTGGTCGATAGAATCTTCTTTTCGCGTCTCCTCCACAAAACAGTCAGCTGAATATTATGTATTTTTGTCGAAATGCAAGTTATGTCACATTTCTGGGGGGATTCTCACCACGTGGCCCAACGAGGTTTCTCACCGTTATCTGACCAAACTTGCCTCAGTAACTACCTAACCCACTCCTATGCATCTCTCATGTCCAATTTTATCCTTATCTTACCTCACACCATTCCTGGAACTTACCATTTACAGGACATCTGCTGAAAGATCAGCCTCCCTTGTACCCATGCCATCTTATTGGCCATATGGACAAGCCCCATCAATCTGGAGCTGCTCTACATGGTTCCTGACATTTGCCTCAGACATGACAGATTGTGTGTGTGTGTTTGTGTGTGTGTGTGTATGTGCTGTCACTTGACTTTGTGGGTGGGGACCTGGGTGCCTTGCTGGATGGTTTCTGCAGCAACATTACAGTGATAGTCGTCTTTGTAGTCCGAGGAGCAGCACTGAAGAGTTGGACCTTCCTGTACATGGATCAGAGATGTTCCAGTGAATGTTCTGTGAAGCTGGCACATATAAGATGCCAATATCTGTTGACACGGCTGCACATGGTCTGCGCCCATGAATGTGTGTCGGAGATGTTTGTGCCTGGTGCCCAACATTGACATCCTTCGGATCGAGCAGCAAGCTGAAACCTTCCTCCGCTCAATGGGCATGTCACTCCAGTGCGGTGAGAAACCTGTCTCATCATTCAGCAAAAACAGATAAGGTGGAATGAGAGGCTCCTGACCTTGTCTAATTGCACTACAATTCCCGGCAGAGCCCACATTGTTCACAGGCCAATAAGATTCCATCCAGACACTTCAACAATGCAGCATTCCTCTGATTACACTCAGAGTGCTATCCTAGACTCTGAGTTGGAATTGAGAAACGTAATGTAACTGGTCAAATGTGCTGATCAATCTAAGAAGCAGCTAAACATTGAAAGAGACAGCTCTGAAATTACAGAATAAATTGAAAAGACAGGTACTGAAGCAGAGCTACAGCACATGAAACTTAAAGCAAACAAGTATAAAGTACTGCTTTTGGAAAAAAAAGTGTGTCACACATCATATCCGAGTGGTATTGAAGAATCATAGAATACCTACAGTGTGGACGCAGGTCATTCAGCCCACACCGATCCTCTGAATAGCATCCCATCCAGATCCACACCCTACCCAACCCCTGTAACCCTGCATTTCCCAAGGTCAATCCGCCTAACATGCACATCTTTGGACTGTGGGAGAAAACTGGAGCACCCAAAGGAATCCCATGCAGACACAGGGAGAACATGTAAACTCCACACAGACAGTCACCCAAGGGTGGAATCGAACCTGGGCTCCTAGCACTGTGAGGCAGCAGTGCCAATCACTCAACCACCAGGCCACCCCTGAGAAGACACAGATGAACCTGAAGAAGATTGAACAACGGGTCTTAACTTTCTCTGAGTGGCAGCAGATCAGTCACCTAGGATACATCTTTCCTTTATCTAATTTATTTACTCGTTGTAATTGTTGTACAATTGTCCTTTCTGTTGAAGTCAGTAGCAGCTAATCCACTACCACCACCGATCCACAAGGTCAGGTAAGTTATGATCCATCCTCCAAAGTTTCCAAAGACTCACCAGAGCAACAATCAAGAAAGCCAGTCTAATACATACTAATAATAACACAGCCAAACCAGCAGAATGCAATTCAGAGCAAGTAATGATTCCTAAACCTTGGATTTCAAATCAGAGACTAATATTTAAAAGCCTCCAAATAAACAGATAACACTGTTTAAGCATAAAAATCACACAACACCAAGTTATAGTCCAACAGGTTTAATTGGAAGCACTAACTTTTGGAGCGCTGCTCCTTTATCAGGATCATCATGATGAAGAAGCAGCGTTCTGAAAGCTAGTGCTTCCAAATAAACCTGTTGGACTATAACCTGGTGTTGTGTGATTTTTAACTTTGTACACCCCAGTCCAACACCGACACCTCCACATCGTAACCCTGATTAAGTTAGGCTGGAGAAAGATGGGACTATTTCAGTTAAATGCGTGTGAGTTTCAATTAGAAATGACCAATCTTAAAAGAAGTGGCTGTGGAGATAGTTGAGGTGTTTCTATTGTGGAAATTGACATGTCCATAGTGTTCTGACTTAACTGAAACTGATAACGAAAGTAAATGTTGGTAGCGACAACTGATTCATGCTTCATGGCCATTTAATATCTACAGTGCAATGTTTCTTTATTTCTTGAAGGTGCACCTCAATGTTTACAATTCTCACTGCAAGTATTTTGAATTAGCCTGTTTGGGCATGTTGTGACACATCTCCAGGGTGTAGGATTTACAGCCAGACCTTCAGGTTTCAAGGTACTATATACCGATGCTATGTCCCATGAGCCCATGGTTCAGCTTATAGTTATATTTAATCAATCTGTTCATATACATTTTGACACATGCCTGGGGCAGTTGGGTCTTGAACTCAGATCAACTGGTTCAGCAGTAGGAACATTACCACTGCATTACAGGTGTCCTCATTAATCCTTCCTGGATCGTTAGGAGATATTTGCAAATTCCATTAAAAAAGACAGGTGAAAGAAACGCTGGAAACTTCACAAAATCTGAGACTGCCTCTTCATTAGTGTTTGAGTACTGCATGGGGGATAGCTCCAATAATTAAAAATAAACTGACTTTTTAAAAAAGTTAATCAGCAGTTGCTTGTGCGACAGGAGGGAATGACTAAGAGAGTATGTACTACTTTAGTTCCAGCTTGTGGTTCATTACATTTTGAAACAGCAAAAAAATGAAGGCATCAGCACAGTGGGGATGGAAGTGAAGACTCTGAAACTGGAATCAATTCGCTTGCTGCAATCCCATGTGGTAACCGTTCCAGATTGCAGATTAAAACTGGGCATCAACCTGCCATCCAGGATGCAGGGCACAGTCATTTGTTTTATTCTATTGGCATTCCACAGGAATTAATTTCCTCATTTTCAAGTTCAACTGACTCCAGGCTCCAGGTTCTTTACAATTATGAAATTCAGTTAAACCTCAAAAAGACATCAGCTAGTTAAATTCTGCATTTGCGAATTAAAGTACAGCATGAAATACTGATAATTACCCAAGCTTAGTTAGCACAAGGCTCCTTTCACAATATGGCTGGGCACCAAATTAATTATTTATCTCCCTCAATACTTTCTCCCAGATGAGGAGAGAGGAGGGACCTCTATTCACAGGAGTTTAAAATAATGAGATTGAAACGTATACAATTCTGACAAGGATGGACAGGCTAGATGCCGGGACGATGTTTCCCTGAGGTGTTCCAAGGAGGGGTCACTCAACCCGGAACATTAACGCTGATTACTCTCCACAGGTGGTGCCTGACACAAAGAGCTTTTCTAGCAATTTCTGTTTTTGCTGCTGTTAGTGTTTCCCTGGGCTGGGTGGTGGTGGGGATGGGGGTGAGGGGGAAATCCAGAACAAGGGTTCATGGTCTCAGAAGATAGGGTATACTCTTTCAGACTGAGATAAGGAGAAATTTCTTCACTAAGAGGGTGGTGAACCTGTCGAATTCTCTACTACAGAGGGCAGTGGAAGCCAAGTCATTGAATATATTTGTAAGAGAAAAAGGATACATTTCTGAAGCTAGTAGTGTCAAGGGTATGGGGCAAACAAGGGAATGGTATTGAGAGAAAGGATCAGCCATGATCATGTTGAATAGCACAGTGGAACTTAGAATCCTTCGGCCCAGCAAGCCCATAATGACCTTCTGAGCAGTAACCCATCCAGACCCATTCCCTTATTCTCTCTGACTAATGCACCTAACACTGCAGGCAATTTAGCATGGCCAGTCCACCTAACCTGCACATCTTTGGATTATAGGATGAAACCCGAGCACCCAGAGGGAATCCATGCAAAAATGGGGAGAACATGCAAACTGCAGATAGTCACCCAAGGCTGGAATCAAACCCAGGTCCCTGGCGCTATAACGCTGAGTGTTAACCACTGAGCCACCGTGCCACCTCAATGATTTTTTTAAACTAAATTGGCAAAATTAACTCTGTTTTTAGCTTAAGCTGTGTTGTAGCAAAGTCAGGAGTAGTATGGAGAAAGAAGGTCATGCCTCCTGATTTGGTTGAAATCACCTCTATCGCATTAACCAATTCTGTCCATTAAAAACTTTGATACACGTCTTCAGGTTCAATGACTGAAAGCATTTTCTTGCTGGCTCTCCACTCCTCAAAGAGTCTAATTTGCCAAAAACATTGTGAAACCTCTCCTATTCAGCATTAAGTCAATGCCCAAATTATGTATGCTCCTTGTAATACCTCAAAGATGAAATCCTCCTTTTTATCTTTAAAAGTCTCTTAGGTTATGTTTGACCCCCCCCCAATCTCTATAGCCTTTACATATCCCTGAATATTCATCTCTCTAATTCAACATTTTGTGAATGCCCTTCTTATTTTAGTTCGCCGTTGGCAGCTACTTCTGCTCTACTCTTTGAAATTCCTTTCATAAATCTCTGAAACTTTCTCTCCTAATCTAGAATTGTCTTTTAAACCTACCCCCTTGAGTAAGCTTTTAGGTGTATATCCTGATTAATCATTTAGCTTTGTGTCAATGACTGCGCTTATCTTCTGTGAAATGCATGAACACTTCTCCTAACTTAACAGGATGACATAAAAGCTGTTTATTTTGTTTTACATTGAACTGACAGCTCCTACTGGGAATCTTACCACCAATGGACTGCTTGCCAAGGTGATATGGGAAGATCCCAGTGGAATTGCAGCTCTCAAATAGACAGCAAAGATGCTTCGAGAGGTGGTAGCAAAATGAAGCTTAAATGACAAACTGCCTCAGAGGTTGAAACATGTGACACTTTGCTTTGTCCTTCTCTCTCTGTCTCTCTGATCTGACAAATTTAAAAACCTCAGCACCCATCTCATCAAATACGCTTTCAGGCATTGCTCATAATCTTTTCTTTCCTGGCTAAACATCTGTTTCTCATATGCTTTCAGTGAAATCTTCATGATTTTTTAATGTAAAGACACTACACTAATGGAATATTTTGTTATCACATGCAAATCAATATGCTTTTTAAACTACTCATGTCGGTGAGTAAAAGAGTGTTCACTTTATGCATGTTTGCACTTTCCCTTGCAATGTTGCAATGATGATGAGGTAATCACTGTTATTTCTAGTGTTTTCTGAATATTAAAGATATAAATGGATTTTGCTTAGCTTTAAAAATAACATTGAGAAAGGTTACCCGACAAGTTGTTTAAAGCTTTAAGGCCATTTCACATTACTTGTTGAAAGTCAATCACCATGAGCCACTTCAATGATTCTAAATGAAGAATGACCTGATGTTTCACTGAAGAATAAATGATGGAAATTGTTCTGTGAACTGAAAACCTGAAGGGTTAATTAATAATAGGTGGAAAGTGGCAATGCTTGATGAACCACAGATCTATAGCCTTGGAGATAAAAGATGAGTCCCACTGGGTTATCTTAGTTAAATATGCCCAAAGTAAATTCAAAATAGAAGTCAATACACAGTTGTGCTAATACATAAACAATTTCCTACAGTACAGCATAGGTTTAATTAAACCTCACAAAAGGCACATGACTATTTAAATAGCCAGCTGCTTTTTAAAATCAGAGTCAGAAGCATGGTCATAGTTCACAGCTGGCTTATACAAAAGATATTTTAACATTCCCTATGACTCAGATTATTGTATTAAGAATGAAATGGGATGGAATCTATGAAAAATCTATAAAGGATAATTCTAACAAGTTGACTGAATTTTCTATTGAAGGAGCTGGCTTTCTCAGCATTAGAACTTTCTTTTGATGTAACCTGATTACTGAAAGACTCTGATGCTAAGGACTGACTTTTTCAGCAAGTTCTGTTTGGTAGTGAGATTTCCCAAGCATTTGCACAGCCACTGTGCTCTATCCTGTACCACATTACTGTACTGGAGTATAAGACTGCATGTCTAAATGAGATTCCTGCGGAATCAAGCAGGATTGTCTGACTGGAATATACCAAGTATCCAATACTATACACCAATCCTGATACTGAATACATACACTGCAGACAGGAGCTCCACTTCAATTATGTACATCTAGTGTGAAGCCTGTGATATTTATTTTACCTTAACCTTAACTTGATTATCACCTCTCTGTATATTAAGATAATTATACAAAGTTCAGAGAGTAACCCTAGTTCAAACGTCATTTACCAATTTTTAATTCATTTTTTTAAGCTAACTTGTCTGCAGTCCACTAAATCCACTAAATCCACTAACTCCTCTCGGGGACTGACACGAGTAAGCCTGCCTCTCTATTTTTACAACTTCCTTTATCCATTTATTGCTTCATTATCTTCAGCAATTTTCAGCAACTTGCTTGTTTTCCAGCTTCACATTCTGTTAAAGGGCTTGCAAAGCCCAATCACCTATCTGTGCCTCTTCCAGATGACAATGCTTTGAATTCTAGAATTCAAGTTATTTTTGTTTTAGGGAAAGGCTGGAGGATAAAGTCAGTCCACTGGTAAATGAAGTTCCAGTGAATGCTTGTGCAGACAATGTAGGCAATCAGAGTTCAAATAGAGAGAGAGAGAGAGAGAGATTTGCAACAAGTTCACACTCAGCTGAAGTGTTTTGGGGGAACAGAGCAGTGACAGGATGCTAATTTAACTCAGGCAACCACCAAAATAATAATTCCGAGGACTTTAGCCTGTCACCATTTAAGGGCCACAGCTAGACCATCAAAACTCCCTAAAATTAGAGGTATCTGAAGATGCATGCTACACTGAATCAAATTTGAAAATTTAAATCAAGATCCTTCAACTGGTGGCATTCTCAATTTTCACAGCTTTTTACCTGCTTGTCCAGTTACTGTTATTGAGTCATGGAGTCATAGGGATGTACAGCATGGAAACAGACCCTTCGGTCTAAACCGTCCATGTCAACCAGATATCCCAACCCAATCTAGTCCCACCTACCAGCACCCGGCCCATATCCCTCCAAACCCTTTCTATTCATATACCCATCCAAATGCCTCTTAAATGTTGCAATTGTACCAGCCTCCGCCACTTCCTCTGGCAGCTCATTCCATACACGTACCACCCTCTGTGTGAAAAAGTTGCCCTTTAGGTCTCTTTTATATCTTTCCCCTCTCACCCTAAACCTATGCCCTCTAGTTCTGGACTCCCCCACCCCAGGGAAAAGACTTTGCCTATTTACCCTATCCATGCCCCTCATAATTTTTCTGGAGGTGTCACTCTGCAGCTCACTTCTCCAACTCTTTCTTAACATCACACAGCTGGGCATTGTGGTCAATGCAGGGAAAACCCTTATGAGCCTCATTTAAAGGAGATAGCAACAGGAAAAATAAACAAATCAAATAATTTCTTCGCAATACTGAACTTAAAAACTGCTAAAGGGATGCACAAAATCAAAGTCTTTTGACTTAGTCTCAACAGGACTAGGGATGAAAAACCCAGAATTGGAAAAGCAAGGCCATTTTATACAGCATGAGCAGAGGATGCTGATTGCTTGGGGCATTGTGGCAGGAAGAGATAGCAGTAACCATTAACTGACACTGTTAGTTCTCAGGCACACTCCTATTGGTCACGGTATTTTGGGGATTGGCAGTCTCCATGACCCCTTTCCCAATGAAAGAACTAACTCACTGATATTTAGCTAATGTTGTCCAATAGCAAAACAACATCTAATGTTGGGCACGGTGTTCAGAGCCTTGAAAGCATTACTTCCTCCTTCCAATGTAATCTGAGGTCAACTGGGTACCATTTGGGGTCAAACGTGGAGGCCACAGATCCTTTCATGCGTTGGTGTGATATCCAGTGAATGCTGATTTGATCAGGATGGCTATTATCACACAGGTTAATTTTGCTACATGGTACGTCAGCATCAGGTTTACACAGTGAGCAGATTTGTGGCGTTGCCAATTAGATGGATCCTTCAGCATGTGTAATTATCACAATTGTGTAGTAATTATCACAATTGTGTACCTTGACCAGAAAAGGTAGGTTTTTGGTAGATAGTTGTCGAGAACCCATTGAAAGATTCCTTAGTTAATCCTTTGAGGAAAGGGAGCTCATTTGATTGGTCCTTTTCAATGATGAAAGTGAGCACTGGATGGAATTTATTAAGGCGTGAGAAGATATCATTTGAAGCGGTGGTGGATTAAATTTTATTAACCTGTCATTTACATGTCCAAAGTATGCAACTGGTAGGATGTTAGTGGTCTTCCATTATAGAACTACTTCTCATGGGAATATTAGCAAAACCTGAGCATAAAGGGGGTCGCAGTGCAACACCATCTGCTTGGGTGTATATGGTGTGCTCTCATAGTCTGAATTGCCAAGCTAGGGGATGTAACCTCTATCCTGTTGAACCCATTAATAATTCTGTATGTTTCAATGAGCTCACCTCACATTCTTCCAGACTGTGATAAGTATCTGCCTCGTCCTTTCATCATGGAAACCACTCAGGTGAAAGTTTGCTGACCTTCCTCCAAGGCAAGTATATCCTTAAATATGGAGATCAAAACTCCAGGTGAGATCTCACTACAGCCCTATACCATGGAGCAAAACTTCATTATTCATGTATATCAATTCCCTTGTTATAAACGTCTACACGCTAACTGTCTACTTAGTCACTTGCTGATTCTCGATGCTAACATTTTGTATTCTTTGCATGATTATATCCATATGACACTGGCATTTCAAAGTTTCATGTCTGTAATAGATTGCAAATTGCTGAGATCCCAGTGCTAATCCTTGCGGCTCTTCAACAGTTCTAATCTGCCAAATTGAAAATTCCTATTTCTTCCGAGTCTCTGCTTCCTGTCCATTAAACAATCCACTCACTCCCAACACCATGGACCCTCATCTTAAATACTAACATTCGTGTGGCACCTTTTCAAATGCCTTTTGAAAATCCAAAATCAAACTGGTTCCTATTTGTCTAGAGCATAAATTCAATAAACTCGAATAAATTTGTCAAATTGGATTTCACTTTTGTCATACCATGTTGACGTTTTCTGATCATTCTAAGATTTTCTAAATGCATTGTTAATACTTCCTTAATAAAAGGTTCTACCACTTTATCAATGACTGATGTCAGGCTAACTGGTTTGTACTGTTTTCTTTTTCCTTCCTTTCTTGAATAGGGGCTTTATATTTGATAGATTCTAAAGTATGTGGTGGATGTCATTGGTTAGAGAAACATTTTGTGCTCAGTGCATGCCATAGTAACACAGTGGGTGATGCAGAATTCAATTGGACATGATTCTGTGGTCAGGGCAAAGAGGAGAACGGCATCCTATTGAGTTCCTGTCAGGTAACTCTTAAGGCACTGGTAGATAATACAGTGCCTTTGGTGAATTTCACCTTGAAGCAATTCATTTCTGGTAGCTTCAGGTAGCTAATGCATTAATTAAATATTATTCCAATATTGAAGGAAACGACTGTAATATAGGAAGATATTTGATATAGTCTATTATCTCTTGTGGACAAAGATTTCCCTGTCTTTGTGCCGACATGAATATGAGTAAGTTTAGGCATATTGCCAAGGAAATAGATCTTTTCAAAGTTCATGGTTGAATGGGTCATGTCTTTTTTTTAGATAAGCACAATGCTTACTTCTCCCTATTTGTTCGGCAATATGTTAATGGGAATCCCATTTTTAAGCACTTAATTTAGAACGAGGTCAATTCCAGGGCCAGTTTTCTTGTGTAAATGCTGAGGCTGCATCTTTGCTGTTGCTTTACAGCTCTTTATGGCTTCTATTGCTGACTGAACATGGTGAGGTGTGGAAGCCTTGCCCTTCACTGTTCAGTTCAGGTGTTGATTGCTCCCAGCTAAATATCCTGCTGCAATTTTATCAAAGGAAAATATATTTGAATATTTAATTGTAAATTTGTGGCAAAGAGGAGATCATTCATTCGAAAGGAACAAATATTCTCTGAGAAACTATTTATTAACTTTAATAGGAATATCTATTCTAAACAATATTGAATTCGTCACTAGTGGATAGTTTTCTCTCCATGTTTAAGATTACTGTTAGATACACAGATCTCCTGTGATGTTGAACTCAAGCAAGTGTTTGGTACCAGCAAAGGTCCTGCAACAACCTAAATGTGACAGTCCAGCGATTGCAACTGAAGTTGTTTGAGTAGAAGAGACCTGGAGAAGTGGACAGCAATCTATTCTGTGTATTCTGAAATCATGTTCTTGCTATTTTTGCTTTTTATCCTGAGTTGTGAGTGTTTGTAAGTTCTGTGCACTGGTGAGAGGCCTGGGATTCAGTCTCCATGAGGTAGTGTATTGTACAGTTGAATGGGTTGAATTACAATTCTTGGCCCTCAAATCAAATCCTGTCCAGATGAAAGAGATAAAGTTCTCTTGTTGATGTCTACGCAAGGTCGTGAGAAAGGTTTCCTAACATAATCCAATTTCATATTCTTTCAGAGAAAATTACTGTTGATAGTTTCTTCCATTTATTTCTTTGAGTAACTAGGAGTATCTTTCCTTAAACTAAGACAGGAGGGCATCTAGTGGTGTCTACTTTCATCTCAAAAGAAATCAAATGCAGAAAATCTATTAAAATAAATCGTAAGTGATTAAGTATGAATTTTAGTCAACCCAATTGTGATATGCCTGTTTCAGAATGGCATGTAATCGGACTGGGCTGAAATTCTGGGAATTAATATGTATCAACCAGTGTTTCTCCATTAATCAGACAGGTGGGGAAATGGCCATGGTTATCAATAGAAAATGGTTGCTGCCATTTCTGAAGCAACAAATACTAAAATTAATTAGTGTCCAAGTCTAACAATTATTTGGTAGAATATGTAATGGCTATAGTGATCCCTGTTGTCTGCGAGATGATGTTGAGCCTTCCTAAACTTATATTTTGAAATGAAATATATATGCACTAGAGAATTCCAAGATTGAAATTACATTTTTTTCTCTTCTGCTTCTAGTACTGGTTAATATTGGATTGCAATCAGACTGACACCAGTAGAGATGGAATCACAGAAAGTTAAGGCACAAATGGAGGTGCTGAAAAAAACAGTAATCCAGCCTAATCCCACTTTTCAGCTGCTCCTCCATTACCTTGCAGATAACAGCTTGTAGAGTCAAAGTCCAAGTAGGTTTCACTGCAGTACACGTTTGTATTTCTCCTACACGTTCAAACAGTGAATTTCAGGCCACCATCATCTTCTGGATGAAAATGATTCTCAACTTCCTTGTAACCTCTCTACCAATTATTTTAAATCGAATTGACCCTCTGTAAATGCAAATAAATCCTACTTATTCATCCCATCAAGGTATCTCATACACTTCACTTAAATCTCCTCTCAATGTCTTCCATTCTAAAGTAAACAACATCAATTTATCCATTGCTTCCTCATTACTAAACCTTTTCAGCCCTGGAACATTCTGATAGATGTTTCTTGCACTCTCTCCAATGCAATCATCTCCCTCCTGTAATGTGGTGACCAGAGCTGTACACAGTATTCTTTGTTCTTACACTGAAAGTTTTTGTTAAAAAAGGGAAACATCACCACGTGCCTTATTAACTAATTTATATATGTTTAGAGATACCTTCAAGGATCTGTGAATATGCACTCCAAGGTACGTCGGTATGCTATATTTCTCAGTAATGTACCATTTATTGTGTTTTTGCCCGCCTCATTTACCCTCCCCATTATGTCCAGATTGAATTCCAGTTGCCGCTTATCTGCTTGCTGGGCCAGTTCTTTGATATTTTCCTGCAGTCTCCAGCCTTTTTCCTTATCATTAACCATAGGATCAATTTTTCCTATCATTTGCCAACATCTTAATCAGGTCCCTGACATTGATGTCTAAATCATTACTAAATCATATACCAAGGAATGGTTCTGAGCTCTGCCCCATAGGAAACAATGCAATCACTAAAACACGTCAACCGTCAATTACTCTGGGCTTCTTTCAACTGAGCTAATTTTGCGTCCAACCTGCTACTTTCCCTTGAGCTCGTTATGGTTTTGACTAGTCTGTCATGTACAGCCTTGTGAAAAATCCCTGCTAAATTCCTTGCAGACTACATTAACATACTACGTTCTTGTACTTTCTTGTCAAAACATTCAATCAAATTGGTCAGACAGAATCTCCCTTTAACAATCCATGCTGAATCTCCTCAATAAATTCACGCCTAAGTGATAACTAATACTGATCCTCAGAACATCCCGAAAATCTCCTCGCCTCTTAGTTTAGGCAAATATATCTGCAATAATTCAAGTTATACCTCTCTCTTCCTTTTAAAATAACACAGCAGCATTAGTAGGCCTCCAGCATCATGCTTGTACCCACAGAGAATTTGCAAAATTATGCTCAGAACCTGTTAATTCCTTCCTTATTCTCTTAATAAACTAGGACACTTTTTTAAATTTTGGTTTCATCTACTTTCAAAGATGTTAAACCTTTTCATATTTCCTTGCTCACTTTATTTATCCTATCTAATATTTCCACTTCTCCTCCTCAATTTTAGAAACTACGTGGCTCCTTCTTTTGTGAGATAAGACATAACATTTTCATTTAGAATCAGGCACATATCTTTCACAAACAAGTTAATTTGGTCTCTCTAACAGGATTTATCCTTACCCTCCTTCCACAGTTATTCCAACGAACCTTGTGCATTTCTAAACATCTTTTCCAGCCAGTGCTTTCCTAACATCTGGTTCCAGTTCACTCCTGCATTTCTACACTTCCTGTTGTATTCAGCTTTATAGGTGTGCTCCCTGTTTATGTCTGGACCATGTCATATCTGCTTCCTGATATCCAAGGTGCTTTGGATTTGGGAAGCTCAGCTTTTTCCTCATGGCAACATCTCTGTATCAAACAAAGTTTTTTCTCTGGGGTGGGGGAGCCCAGAACTAGACAGCATAGATTTAAAGTGAGAGGGAAAGATTTAAAAGGGTCTTAAGGGCAACTTTTTCACGCAGAGGGTGGTGCATGTATGGAATGAGCTGCCAGAGGAAGTGGTGGAGGCTGGAACAATGACAACATTTAAAAGGTATCTGGATGGATATATGAATAGGAAGGGTTTGGAGCTATATAGGCCAAGTGCTGGCAAATGAGACTGGATTGGGTTGGGATATCTGGTTGGCACGGATGAGTTGGACTGAAGGGTCTGTTTCCGTGCTGTACATCTGTATGTCTCTATGACTTACTGACTCTTTTTCAAATACCTCCCATTGATCAGATATTTCTGAACATTCAAGTTGCTATTTCCAGGCCACTACACTAAATCTAACTGAATTATAGAGCAGGATTCTCCCTTCCTTTATCAGGCATCAGCAATGGTGAGAAAGGGGAGATAAAAATGAGAAAGTAAAAGATTGGGAGTTTTTTTCCAAACTTCCTTTCATGCCTTAAATGTGATTCCAGAATATTACCATTGAGCAACGGCAATCTCATTTCAATGCGTTTGCATCTATTTAAAACCCCAATTCCCATTCTCCTCTCTTTCATTGAGAAACTGGACAGTACAAATTGCCAAAATGAAAATCAGTGCAGGCTGCAGCTCACTGAATGCTTATGCAAGCCACTATGCAACTGCTTTGTCACAAAAATATCCCTGCCTGGTCTATGGCCAATCGGAGGATACTGGCAACTCAGGCAAGGAGTTGATCTTACACCAGTCTGGGGGCTGGGTGAGATTTTCCTGCAAAGAAATAAAGTGGAGGGTTTGAATATGATGGAAGTGGGTGAAAGGTCAGACAGACCAGATAAGTAAAAGGGAAGTGCAGAGGGCAGAAAGGGTTAGTAGTTTAAGAGAATGTGGTGGGAAGAGAGCTACTGAGTGAACATGATGTATGTGATTCTGAAGGTTTCATCAATAATTAGAATCTCTCTTGTTGGAGCTGGTCAATGAGAATCTTTGGCATAAATGTTACCTGCCATTTTTCAGCCCAAACCTGAGTGTTCTCCACGTCTTCTTTAAAATAAACATGGACTTTCAAAGATGTTAAACCTTTTCATATTTCCTTGCTCACTTTATTTGAGTATCTGAGAAATGACTGATGATATTGGACATTGTGCAATCATGAGTGAACATTCTCACTTTTGATAGTATAATGTAAATTTGGTCACTGAGGAAGCAGCTGAGGATGATTGGGTCTTGATAATATCTTGAGGAAATCCATCAGTGTTGTCCTTGGGACTGAGATGATTGACCTCCAATAACTGTCTTCCTCTGTGATAGGTGTTATGGACCAAGCCAGACCACTCAAGACATTCTTAAGCATAACTTTGCAATTTGTTTTGGTAAGCATACACTGAAAATTACCCAGATTAAGTTAGATAGGTTGAATACTAGATTTAAAAACAGACAAAGGTTCATTCACAAAATTACATAATGAAACACAAAGAACAGAATAAAGAACCACAACAGAACTCAACCCATCCAACTAGACTTAATTATGCTGTCCTGAACATACACAACAGTCCCAAAAAGCAAACTCCCTTTAAAGACAGTATAAATGGAACACATGCTGACAGGTTGAAGCTGAAGGGCAGAATGAGAGAGAGAGAGACAGAGAGAGATGTTGAACTTCCAATCTGTTCAAGACTGAACTAAAACGGCTCAGCTAGAGAGCTGACCACACCCCTTTCTTTGTACAGGTCACTTCTAAAACATGGCCACTTCGGCCTGAAGTCTCATCTGTTTACATAGAAACAAAGGTCTCTCAAAATCCTTTTCATCTCTGTACCAAACCAGACTAATTGAAGCCGGCCCGGTTTATTGCCCCTCTGACAAAAATCAAGGACAGAGTCTCCTTGAGCCAAGGAACAGCTTTTAGGAAAAAAAGGGACTAACTTTGTGACACCTCCCCCCTTAAAGAAAGAATCATCAATACCAAAAGATGGCTTCATTTTTAACCCTTCAAAACCCAGTTAGTAGTCTAAACACACATATACACTATACTAACTATAAACATGCAAACATGCACAACCACATGCAAAGTCAGGCCTCGGTACCCCCAACACTGAACGTCTCTGTATCTCATTCAAGCCTCGATAATGCATCGGCAACCCCCTGCCACATATACAATTATTAAATTGTGCAACAAGTTCCATCTAAACAGTCTGGCATTTTTGTCCTTGAATTTTTCCACAAATGTCAATGGGTTGTGATCAGTGTATACAATTGTCACAGATGCATTGCTGGTAATAAAAACACTGAAATGTTGGGATGCCAACACTAAGCTTAAAGTCTCTTTCTCCACCAGTGAATATCTTTATTGATGAATTTTCAACTTCCTGGGAAAATACCTGATGGGTTTTTCTATCCCCTCGTCATCCTCCTGCAGGAGCACCGCACCGACACCCACATCACTGGCATCGATAGCCACCTTAAAGGCTTCGAGTAACCCGGTGTGGCTAATACTGGGGCAGTGGTGAACACAGTTTTTAGGCTGTCAAGTGCCTTTTGACAGTCCGCTGTTTGCTGAAACTTCTTGCCCTTTTTAACAATCAGTGAGTGGAGCAGCCACACTGCTAAAGTTTGGCACATACGTTTGGTAAAATCCACTCAATCCCAGCAACCATAGTACTGATTTTTTTGTCAATGGTGTGGAAAATTTCCCAATTACTTTTGTTTTCACATCCCGTGGGGCCATTTGTCCGTGTCCAATATCATGGCCCAGGAAGGTGACTTGGGCTTTGGCAAAACTCACCTTTAGCTCGGTTTCCCACCAAGCCTGCCTTCCGAACAAGTTCGATAAATGCTGTAAATGTTCCTTCCATGAGTGACTAAAAATCACCAGGTCATTGATATACATCACACAGTTAGGTAACCCGGCAATTACCTTATTAGTGAGTCTCTGAAATGTGGCTGGAGTGTTTTTTATACCAAATGGCATGACTTTGAACTGATATAGTCCATTTGGTGTTCCAAAAGCCGGAATTGCCTTTGCTCTCTCTGACATGTACCTGCCAGTAGCCTCCGAGCAAGTCCAACTTAGAAATGAGTTGCTTGTCCCACTTTTTCGACACAGTCCTCCAACCGTGGAATTGGATATGCATCAGAATTTGTAACAGCAATAGTCCATTTTCCAATAGTCCACACATAACCGTTGGGTACCATCTGGCTTTGGCACCATGACTATATGTGAGCTCCAATCACTGTAACTCACTTTGATTATGCCATCTTGGAGCATGCACTCTGTCTCCTTCTGAACCTGTGCCAACTTTAAAGGGTTATGTTTATAAGGATGTTGCTTATCTCTACACATGCACCATTCGGTTAGCATTTGCCAGTTTATTTCCGCATATCTCCCCATGTGATAGTAATAACTCTTTCAGGTTATTTTGATTTTCTTGTGGAAGGTAACTCAATAATCTATCCCAATTTTTGACAACTTCCTCATTGTCCAGTTTGATTTGAGGAATGTCTAATTCAGAATCCTCTGAACATGGTTCTTCCTTCTGTGCTGTAATCACTAACACCTTCTCCACTTGCTTTCCTTCCCTGTCAAAATACCTTTTCAGCATATTCACACTCTGTTAGATGTCTTCCTGTCTGGAGTCCTTATCAAGTAGATTACCTCACTCAATTTCCTCTCAATTTGATAAAATCCACTAAACCTTGCTTTCAAAGGCTCACCTGTTACTGAAAGTCACACCAATATCTTATCCCCAATTGCAAAATTACGAATTTGTGATTTCTTATCCGCTTCCTGTTTCATTGTATGCTGTGATACTTTTAAATACTGTCACTTTTAAATACTGTCTGGCTAACTCCCCAGCTCTATTTAATCGGTCTCTAAAATTTGACACATTGTTCAAATGGGTGTTCTCTGAATTCTGACTTATTCATTTCTCTTTAATCAATTTTAACAATCCTCTTACTTCATGCCCAAAAATGAATACAAATGGATTGAATTTGGTCGATTCATTCGGTGCATCTCTGATCGCAAAAGTACAAACGGAGCTCCTTACCATAAGCCCTCAACACGGTCATTAGTGTTTGATGCCATCTCTCTACCACTCCCTGCGGTTCTGGATGGTACACAGCAGGTTTGAATTGCTTTATTCCCAAGTTATCCATAACCTCCTTGAATAGTTTGGATGTGATGTTTGATCCTTGATTTGACTGGATCTCTATTGGCAGTCTGTATCCAGTAAAAAAATTAAGTAGTTCTTCTGCAACCCTTTTAGCTGTGATGTTGTATAATGGGATTGCCTCTGGAAATCTCATCGACACGTCCATTATTGTTAATAAATACTTATTCCCACTTTTTGTTTGAGGTCGGGGACCTATGCAATCAGTCAAGACTCTTATGAAACTTTCCTCAAATGCTGGAATAGGTATTAAAGGTGCAGGCTTTATTACTGCCTGTGGTTTTCTGATTAGCTGACACGTATTACATCCTTGTGTAGTCCAGGCCAGTAAACATGTCTTTGTATTTTAGTCCGTGTTTTTCTCACCCCTAAATGACCTCCAAGTGGTAGCTTGTGCGCCACTCGCAGCACCTCCTTTCTATACCCTAGTGGCAAAACAATTTGATGAATCTCTGCCCATTTCTCATCTTGAATGCATGATGGTCTCCATTTCCTCATTAAGACATCATTTGTTGAGTGATAAAACACAGGAATGCATTCACTTTCTTTCTTCGTAAATGCTTTTTGATATAACTTTTAACTCTGCACCTTTCTGCTGTAATTCAATCAGCTTAGTAGAGCTAAAGATACTGACCAGTTTACCTAATTGTTCCTTCTATGTTCCATTTATCTGATCGAAGAAAGTTTGGGACAACACTATGTCAGCATCCTTATCTGTGCCTTTTGATCTTTCCTGCTTCAAATTGTGCCTCTGTGATCTTGTGATCCAACAATCAGGGAAAATTCCGAGATAAACATCCTTCATGTCTTCAGTTGCCTGTGTCTCCAGTGGCTTTTCAACTAGAGTAGACAGCATGTCTACCAGTGAATCAGCTGTATCATTAGCAAGGACAAATTGTATTCCTGGAGCTGAGAGTTTGTCCAGTACTCCTACCACAAATTCTCCACTCTTCTCTGGACTTTCTAGCCTCACTTTACATAACTGAGCACTTTTGGTCTCACCATGGATTCCTGTTACCAGCACCTTTTCCGGCAATAGTCCCTCAGGAGTACATATCTCCTCATCCTTCAGCATTGCAGACTAAGAGGATCCTGTGTCCTTTAATATTGTAACCTCATTACCTACTGCTCCTGGCCTATGTGAATTAACATTCCCCTTGCATGTATATTTTTAAAGCAGATCTGACACTTCCTCCTTCATCAACCTCTGATCATCTTGTACACTCTATCTAACTTCCTTGTGTTTTTGTTACTATGATCTTCACTGAGATCTACCTTTCCCTTTCCCTGTGAGGATTTCTCTTTGTGCCAGTTTCTACCCCTCATGGACTGAAATTGATTCTGGAAGCCAAACCGTGTTTTATGGACCAGCTCATAACCATCAGCCCCTTCAGCTGCTAACCTTGCTGTTTTAACTCTCTGCTCTTCCCCATGAGTCCACACTACTTCAGGCAGTGAATGTTTGAATTCCTCGAAAATAATTACCTCTCTAAGGGCATCATAGGTTTGCTCAATTTTTAAAGCTTTTGTCCATCTATTGGAATTACTCTGTTTGATCCTTTCAAATGCAATATAGGTTTGACCTGGATCCCTTCTTAGATTCCCTGAAAAGTTGTCTATCGGCTTCTGGTACAAGCTCATATACACTTAAAATGGCTTTTTTCACCTCCTCATACCCCCCGAGATCCCTCCTCTGATAGGGATGTGAATACCTCACTAGCCCTACCTACAAGTTTTGTTTGGATCAACAAAACCAACATTGCCACTGATCACTGCATTTGTTTAGCCACCTTTTCAAATGAGATGAAAAAGGCTTCCACATCCTTCTCATCAAGTTTAGGCAATGCTTGAACATACTTAAACAGTTTCTCACTGGGCTTCTGACTGTGAGGGGCTTGCTCATCCTCACTCTCTTCCTCAGTAAGCCTACCCTCAGCCTTTATCTCCAGCATTTTACGCTGATATTCCTCTTAAAGTGTCAGTTTTTGAAGTTCAAAAGCTCTCTCTTATTCATTCTCTTCTGCTTTTAATCGTAACTCAAACAGTTTCATTTCTGCTGCCCTTTCCTTATCTCTCGCCTCTAACTCAAGCTGCTTCATTTGTAATTGAATTTTTGCCATCTCTATAGATTCTGATAGTTTCTCCAGCAAGTTTAAATACTGAGCTACTGCTGTAATTATCTCTCCTTTCCTCACAGAAGCAGGCAGTTCCAATTCCAGCTTCTCTTCAAATTCTTGCAACTTGGTCTTATTCACATTTTGCAAAACTTCCAAAGTCACCGCATCCATTTCCAGAAAATGTTTGGCGACTGAAAGAGCCATTACTATCTCAAGCTTTGTCTACCCAACCAAACCAACACCCAGAATAAAGACACTAGCACCTACCACTCGCTGTTTAAAATCCAACATAGAGCCCCCAATCTGTTATGGTCTAGGGCAGACCACTCAAACATTCTTAAGCAGGCACCTCAGAGCAAAGCTTTGCAATTTGTTTCAGTAAGTGTTCAGTGAAATTTACCCGGATTAAGTTAGATAGGTTGACTACTAGATTTTAAAACAGACAAAACTTTATTCACAAACTACACAACGAAACATAAAGAACAGAATAAAGACACTTACAGAACTCATCCAACTAGACTTAATTATGCTGTTCTGAATATACACAACAGTCCCAACAAGCAAACCCCCTTTAAAAATGAGTGTAAATGGAACACATACTGACAGGTTAAAGTTGAAGGGCAGAATGAGAGAGAACTTCCACACAGCTCCCTGTTGAACTTCCAACCAGTTCATAACTGAATTAAAACTGCTCAGCCCAGCTAAAGAGCTGACCATGCCCCTTTCTTTATACAGGTCACTTCTAAAATATGTCCACTTTGGCCTGAAGGCCTCTCAAAATCCTTTTCATCTCGGCACCGAATCAGTCTGATCAGAGACCGGCCCAGTTTATTGCCCCTGTGAACAAAATCAAGGACAGAGTCTCCTTGAGCCAAGGAACAGAGTGTCAGTGATGCCAGCTGCTAATTAAGCTCTGAAACCTGGAGCTCAAGTTCCTCCAGAGAATACTCCTTCCTGCTTTATTCATGGTTGCCTAAGCAAGATGAGCTCATTCAGCCATGGATCAATCTGATCTTTGTTCAGTTGTATGACTTGGATGCAATTGATAGTAAGTGATCAAAGCGTTCTCCAAGTTAGAAATCCATGCACAGTGTCTGTATCATACAGTTAATCATTGTGCTGTATAAGAATGAATGAGTTAAGAAAAATGGAGTGATTAAAACATCATTAGCTTTCTTAAATAACAACTCTCATACTCCTGTTTCAATATCTGGAAAATATTAACCTTAGGTCAAGAAAGCAGCGACAATTTTTACATTTGCATTTACTCTATTAACCAGGTGGTTATTTTAGCTGTGGTTTTGTTATTTCTGAGTAGAAATAATTTAGTTTTAAGGAGTAATCATTAGCCAGTGTGAGAAAGCAGCTTGGTTGTTTTGAACTTTGACCTGAATGGATAGAAAGCCGCATTCAATCCTAGTTTAACTTGCCTGTTGTAATGTCACTCAGAGCTACCATTAATTTGACAATCGGCTCTTCTTTTACCCCGAAAGAACATTCTACTGAAAGTTAATGTGACCAATACCAACATACGTGTATCTTTGTGTACAAACAAGTAGCCGGAGGAGGCCATTCTGCCATTTGACTCTACCTTGCCATACAATAAGCTCATGGCTAATCTGATGCAGCCTCATACTACCTTTTGCCCACCCTTTAAAACTTTTGACCATCTTGTTAATTAAGGATCAATCTAACAGTGTTAGAATATAATCAATGACCCACGGTTCTCTGGCCAAGGAAATTCCATAGACTAACAACACTCAGAGAAAAAAAACTCTTATCTCCTTTTTAACCGCCAACACCTCATTTTTAATTTGGATGGTGTTGTTCTAATCTTTTTCACAAGTCACCTCAAGATCTTATCTCTTGCACTGAGATCAGCTCTCATTCTTCTAAACTCCAATGAATACAGAGTCGAGAGTGTGGTGCTGGAAAAGCACAGCAGGTCAGGCAGCATCCGAGGAGCAGGAGAGTCAATGTTTCGGGCATAAGCCCTTCATCAGGAATTCCTCCTGTGCTTTTCCAGCACCACATTTTTCAACTTTGATCTGCAGCCTCTTCAGCCCTCAATGTCTCCAATGAATACAGGCCCACTTGCTCAGCTTTTTCTCATTGGTCCAGGTACTAACCCAGGAGTCAGTCAAATTAATCTTCTCAGCAATATTTCTATTGGAAAGCTTTTGTTTAATAGGTTTTATTGAACCAATTAGGATCAAATTTACTTTTTTTCTGAAGGGAAATAAAAATGAATAATCTGCAAGGAAATGAATGAAATGGGCAAGATTGTATTTTGCAAATTCTGAAAATATGGTATATTTAGGAATTGTTATCAACAAACAAAAATCAACATTTTCCTGTCTTTCATTGAAAGGAAGTAAAGCTTCTTAGTAAGAGGATAAGAATGTTGATTCCCTTAGTTTCAGAAAATCCATCTCCATCTATATATTCATCAACTGAACATCCACAGCTCTCTGCATTAGACAAGTCCAAAACTTCAACACTCTGAGTGAAGAGGCTTCTTCTCATTTCAGGGCTGGGGAACCTGAGACTACTAGTGATCCCCTTTCTAGCCAATGGAAACAACTTCTTAATATTCATCTGGTGAAATGCTCATAGGTTAGACATTCTGGAGAGATCATGTCAGTCTTCCCAACTGTACAGAAAATATGCAATTAATCTGTTTTGATAGTTTCTGCCCTCCTATCTGATTAATCAAATGATTGAACCATTAACTGTTTTAAGTATCATTGTTACTTCTAAGATCAGAATTGTACACAATACTCTAGGTGTGGTACAGAAACAGAAATTGCTGGAGAAACTCAGCGGGTTTGGCAGCATCCGTGGGTAGAAAACAAAGTTAACCTTTCCAGTCAAGACACAGATGTTAACTCTGTTTCTCTCTCTTCAGATGCTACCAAACCTGCTGAGTTTCTCCAGCATCCCCAGTTCTTTTTTATATATCACTCCAAGTATGGCATTGGTATGTCTACAATTGTAACAAGATGTCTTTACTCTTTTGCTTGGACCAATCTCCTCCATCCCATACAGCACCTTACAAAAAAGAGTATTCTACCATTTACCTTCCTGGTTTCTGTACGTATGTGTTAACTTTCGATAACTTGCATACAAGGACAAGCAAGTTCCTCTGAATATCACCTGAGAAGGTCCTCCTACACACAGTACAGGGCGTTCTCCCCTTCTGTGCCCCACACTTTACTCTTTTCTAATTAAAATGACCAACGAACACAAGTCTACATGCCCACAATCTGCCTACAAATGATCGCTTCTGCCTCCTTCCCACTATTTGGAGGTCTATAATAAATACCCAATAAGGTCAATAATGCCCAATAAAGCACCTTTAAGTTTACTCTCACTTATGTCCCCTCAGTCATTAATGACTCTTGTATTATTCCTGAAACAAGCAGCTTGATTTTAGCCAAATTACTAAACTGTTCTACAGCTTTGACTTTTCTCTTTAGACTTAAATACCTTGCTCCTACTTGAACTCTCTTCTCCCTTATTAGCTTGAAGTACCAGCTACCCCACTTGTTATTAGATTCATCAGGATGCTGGAACCAATCCAAAGAACAACTCTCTCTTTCTCTGGTACTGGTGCCAATGTTTCATTATCTGATAACCCTGCCTCCCACAACAATCTTCCATCATGTATTTAATCCTCTAATCTATTTGTTACGAGGTCAATTTGCACATGGTTCAGATAGCAATCCATAGATTATTATCTTTGAGCTGGGAATTTGAGATGAATGTGTGAACACATTTTTACCCAATATTGCAGAACATGGCTTTCCCCATTGTTCGATGGGATGAGGCAATGACCAATCCAGACAACATGGGAATGGAATTATTACACAGATCCTAAGCAGAATCCAAGAAAATTATCCAAAACACTCAATAATCTCTGCAAAATGCATATGTTGGCTAAATAATGTTTGCTAAAACCGAAGACAGATCAGACCAAAAGACTAAACAGAAAGGAAAAGTGACCATTACCCAGACTCCATGAGTAGTCCCATCGCGAAAGATGATGTTGGACATACTCAGAATTCCTAGTGAACTCAATTGTGGGAAACAAAACCCAATCAATTCACAAGAACAGTCATCAAACAAATGAAATAACAAAAGCAGTCCAGCAGAAGGTTGTGGAATTGTAACCAAACTGTGTTACATCCAGTTTAACTTTCTAAAACCAAAGGAGACATTTGAGCATTGGAGGCTATGCAGAGAAAAGCTATGTAATATATCCTTAGTGTTAGTGCTTGGAATTTTGAGGAAAGATTGGGGAAAACAAGGTCTTTAAGCCTGTAAAGGAGGGATTTGATTTTCTACAGATATGGAAGTTAATAAAACATATGGAAAAGTTTAATTCAGAATAGTAATTATACAGAATCAAATGATCAGCTACTTTGGGCTTTGGAAAATATGAAGACCAAATTATGCATTATCAATAATTTGTGTGTGTGTGTCTGAGTGTGTGTGTGAGTGTGTGTGTGTGTGTGTGCGCGTCTGTGTGTGTGCATGTCTGTGTGTGTGTCTGAGTGTGCGTGTGGGTAATGGCAAAAATAATATGCATAAACTTGAAATGCAATTTTTACTGCTGAAGTTCATCTACAGTTACCATGGACACTCAAATTATATATGTTCTTGCTTCAGTTATACAGGGCCTTGGTGAGGCCAAACCTTGAGTATTGTGTGCAGTTTCGGTCTCCTAGTCTGAGGAAGGAGATTCTTGTTACTGACTGCCAGTTTGGCAGGACTGAGATATGAGGAAAGACTGGGCTGACTGGGCTTCTACTCACTGGAATTTAGAAGAAAGAGGGGAGATCTCATAGAAACATATAAAATCCTAATGGGACTGGACAGGTTAGATGCAGGAAGAATATTCCTGATATTGGGCAAGTGCAGAGCAAGGCGTCACAATCTAAGAATAAAGGGGAAGCCACTCTGGACTAAGATAAGGGAGAATTTCTTCGCTCAGAGAGTTGTGAACCTGTGGAATTCTCTCCCACAGGAAGCTGTTGGGGCCAGTTCATAAGATATAGTCAAGAGGGAGCTGGATGACACCATTGCAGCTAAAGGGATCAAGGGGTATGGAGAGAAAGCAGGAATGGGATACTGAGATTGCATGATCAGCCACGATCATATTGAATGGTGGGGCAGGCTCGAAGGGCCGAATGGCCTACATCTGCACATAGTTTCTATGTTCCTATATCTGACTGGTATCACTAAAACAATGCAGTGCCACCTAATTAACTTTTAGGGCCTTCTCATGAGTTTTTACATTGTCTGCTATTTCTACAACAGAAGAAATACCAGGTTATGTTAAAGCAATTCTCCATTAAGGCACTGTGTTTTTATGTTTTCCACATTTAAATAAAAAATGCTATTATATAACAAAGACTCATTCCTGTACACTTCACTGCTCAAAATATTTGCTTCACAACTACCACTGAAAGAGATTTTCTGATTATTTTCTCAGTCAAGCACACATGCAGGGAGAAACCTTCCAAACAGGACAAAGTTCAGGATAAGGGAAGTACACCACATGGAAAAAGCATTTTGTGTAAATAAGACAATCTGAAAGCACACTTGCTTTGGCACAGGGTGTGTTTTATGTCTGTGTGCCAGACTGAAAGTTCAGGGAGTTTGATTTTTTTTGACAACAGAATAAAAACATGTACATCATATGAGCAGAATTTCAGGAATAGTGTGCTGAAAGATGACTGAATTCCTGGCACTAAGAAAGAAGTTAGATAAGATGTTGATGAATAGCAATAATAAAGTTACCATTCTTTATTGGACAAACAATTGCAGAGAAATGTACTCAACACGAAGAGAGCAACCTTTAAATTGTAAAATATATTATCTCCAGGTGATACAGAATTCTGATACTATAATTCTGAAAAACTCTTGACAGCCTCTCATTTTAAGCATGAAAGCTAAGCTCAAGTTTCATACAATTACACCCTTGTTGAAAGCATTTTCCGAAGTCCAAAGTGGAGGGTAAGAGGTGGGCATTTCTATGGTTTTAAGTTTCAACAGGTTCTTTTCAATATGTTACTGCAAATAAAACAAATCTTAAATTGGAGAACAATGGCAAGGAAGGCAATATCCTTGGCCACATATTTCATGGAGACAGCATTTTCTTTGCTCTCATCAGAACTTTCTAACATTCAAAAATAAACAGATTAAAATGGCATCTCCCTTGGGTTTATGAGCAACATTAACCTTGCAGTTTATCATACAGTCCAAATTTGATTTCAGTACAGTACAAATTTGATTTCAGTTTGCTTTGGAATAGGTCCATGGATACAATAGCCAGAGCCTTATTTACATTACACTGTCCATTCTATACCTACCCACACCCTCAACAGAATCATTCAGACTTGCAGAAGAACAATTTGTCATGTTGGGGCTTTCTAAACTTCCCTGAAGATTGCCAGCAATATTTTCGGAGACTAATTAGAAATCAAAACATTTTCTCCCAACTTCTTAGTCTTATTTTGCTTTTAACTCCCCTATTACTAAAAGTGTACAAACAAATTGTTTAACAATTTAGGGTATACTTGCAAATGTCTGAATAGGAAGAGTACATTTGGCAAGATTGTTTTAAGTGCATATACTTGTTATATTGAAAAAAAACACTGAATATGTGTGATGCCTATCTCAGGTTTGGAGGTAATTAACAAAACACACAAAGACCCAACGTGCATCAACAATAAGCAAGGACCCATGATTGCTCCTTTCAGATGCTATGATGAGAGCACACAAAAAATAGCACCAGCCCAAATCTTGCAAATATTTGCCATGCTGACCCAGTATTTACAATTCCTGACTCATGGTGATCAGGTTAATCAAAAAGAGAATGAAGGTGCTCACTAAAATGCTTGCTGAAAACGATCTGTAGAATTCACACAGACTGCACCTGTTTGACAGAGCTGAGAATCCAACACATGAGCAGAGTGTGCTATAGAGTTCACAGTGAGACCCTTGAGTTAGCAGGGACATGATACAGTGCTCAGATTGACATGACTGTGAGTTCTGAGGGATGTTGCATCAGGCATCACACCCAAAATTCTGAAACCAAGCAGATGTAAGCTAGAGTTGAGAGCGTGGTGCTGGAAAAGCACAGCAGGTCAGGCAGCATCTGAGGAGCAGGAGAGTTGACGTTTCAGGCAAAAGCCCTTCATCAGGAATGAGGCTGTGAGCTGAGGGGGTGGAGAGATAAATGGGAAGGGGAGTGGGGGTGGGGAGAAGATAGCTGAGAATGTGATAGGTAGTTGAAGATGGGGGTAAAGGTGATAGGTCAGAGGGGAGGGTGGAGCAGATAGGTGGGAAGGAAGATGGACAGGTAGGACAGGTCATGAGGGCGGTGCTGAGTTGGAGGGTTGGAACTGGGATAAGGTGGGGGGAAGGAAAATAAGGAAACTGGTGAAATCCACATTGAAACTGTGGTGTTGGAGGGTCCCCAGGTGGAAGATGAGGTGTTCTTCCTCCAGGCATCGGATGGTTAGGGACTGGTGATGGAGGAGGCCCAGGACCTGCATGTCCTTGGCAGAGTGGGAGGGAGAGTTGTAGTGTTTGGCCATTGGGCAATGGGGTTGGTTGGTGCGGGTGTTCCGGAGATGTTCTCTGAAGCACTGTGCAAGTAGGCGTCTTGTCTCCCCAATGTAGAGGAGTCTGCATCGAGAGCAATGGTTACAGTAAATGACATGTGTGGAAGTGCAGATGAAACTTTGATGGATGTGGAAGGCTCCTTTGGGCCATTGGACAGAGGTGAGGGGGGAGGTGTGGGCACAGGTTTTGCAATTCCTGTGGTGGCAGGGGAAGGTGGCGGGCAGGGAGAGGACGGTGAGTTGGTGGCTGGTGGGGGGGGGGGGTGTGGGAGTCGCAGAGGAAACGGTCTTTATGGAAAGCGGGTAGGTGTGGGAAGGGAATCAGTTTCTTGGTAATAAAAGGTAAAGTCTCCATTGTTCCAGAGGACTGCTCTCTGATGAGGGAGAGAGAGAGAGATGACAGTTGGTGGTTTAACCTAAGGGTGATCATGCCTCAGGTGAAGTTGAGAAAGTTCCATGGTAACCTCAGCCTGCGTAGGAATTGAACTTGTAATGATTGAACTGTAAACCAGCTGTCTAACCATTGAATAAGTACAGGGAGCCTGAGGAGTTTATAGATCCCCAGAGTCACCTATTGCTTTGTCCATGGCAATGCTTCAGCCAATTAGGTTCAACCTGCTAACTGATCAGAACATTTTCCTCCTGGAATAGAAATTGTTGTGTTTGTTTAAAATTGGGCATTGAGTGCCAGACGAAAAGCTTCAGCAACATGCTCTCTTTCTAAAATATGCTAAGCGTCTAAAGTAGCAATGATGCTCTCTACTATCTCACTCAGAGATTATGGCAACAGTTGGCATCTTTAAAGGCAGGTGGGTGCAGATAAATGCATCGTGGTCTGCCCACCACCTTCCCACCTATCCACAACTTGTTTCCCAGTTTATGGGGGTTTATTAAGATCCATGTAGAAATTACTAGCCACTTAAATACCTCTTCAGCCTTATTTTACTTCCAGCAGGGTGCCATGGGTAGACCGATATTTGCTTGGTGTGTTCCAAAGAGGAAAAAGACATCTATTTTGAAGGGTGGGGGCTCCCTAGCAGAGGCATCATCCCACTATCCTTAAAATCCTATTCCTCTTAATCCTCCTTGCCTGACCTCTAACATCTGGCCTTCCCCATTTCCCTCACCTAGCCCCTCCACCAGTATCCTGAACACTTTCACTTCAGGGACTGGCTGCAGTTCCAGTAGTGACCACCACCACGACATGAACCACAGCCTCGCTGGCCAATCCCATTGTCTGGCAGTTCTCTAAAGCAGGACGTCCTCTGAAATGGGCCAGACGTCTTGCCCTCGGCTTATTAATGCTCCAATTTCTTAGGGTCAGTGTGGTTCAAGAATACTGTACCTGGTATAACTCTGTCCTATGTTATTCCAAGCCTGAAAAAGATTAGACTGTCTCCGTCAAGATTCATTTTCCAAGTGAGTCCAAGCATCCCCAGATAGTTTAGACTTTGCTCTGCTGCATTTGGAGGCTTTCCAGTGGCTTGGTGCCTGAAGTGAAACAGCCAATTTTCTCTTCTTCCTATGGAATTCTGCTCGCAGGTCCTCCCAGGGGTAAATTATTACTACAGATAAGTAAGTAGGAACTAACTAAATTCTACAAAAAAAAACTGAAACATTCATAAAGTTTTAATTAAGACTGTATTCTCTCAAACTAAAAAAGAATTTTAAAGGAAACATCAAAGCTATTTTACCTGGAGCGTCAGAGGCTGAGGTTTATTAAGTCATGAGGGGCATGGATACGGTAAATAGACAAGGTCTTTTCCCCAGGGTAGGGGAGTTCAAAATTAGAGGACATAGGTTTAAGGTGAGAGGGGAAATATTTAAAAGGGACCTGAAGGGCAACTTTTTCACATGGAGGGTGGTGTGTGTATGGAATGAGCTGCCAGAGGAAGTTTGCTACAAATACAACATTTAGAAGGCATCTGGATGGGTACATGAGTAGGAGGGGTTTAGAGGGATATGGGCCAAGTGCTGGCAAATGGGACTAGATTAATTTAGGGTATCTGTTCGGCATGGACAAGTTGGACTGAAGGGTTTGTTTCCGTGCTGTACGTCCCGATGAACATTGACCTGAAGCAGGAATGATCTACAATACATCCATCCAAAGGAAATACTGCAGATGCTGGAAATTTGAAACAAGTACAGAGAATGCTGGAGAAACTCAGCAGGTCTGGTAGCTTCTGTGCAGACCTGACATCTGTGCAGAATTGACATTTCCAGTCCAGTATGACTTTTCTTCGGAACAGAATCAGACTGGACTTGAAACACCAACTCTACGTCTCTCTCCATAAATGCTGCTAGGTCTGCTGAGTTTCTTCAGCATTCTCTGTGTTTTTCTGAAATAAATCTAGGTGATGCTTGATCTCCTTCCAATGTTTTGTTACAATTTGCAGTCAGTCTAATGAAACATTGACAAGTAACTATTTGAACAGGTCATGTATTTACTATCTAGACTGGTTGGGTAGCGCATATTAACAGGGGTGGGCCCTTGTTGATGTCTCCTGCCCTGCTCCATATCCAGCGATGAGCTGGTGAGGGGGATAGCAATGCCCCTGTGAACTGCGGCAGGGGCGGGGGAAATCCCTTCCAGGTCTACTTCCTACAAGTGCACAGATGACACCACTCACACTGCAGGCTTGTGGCCCCTCCCAGCAAACCTTGAAGCTCTGCTTCCCACATGTAACAGGCATGTAACAGGCATTTGGGAAAGCTTTGTCTGTGCTGTCTCCCATCCCCATTGACTGTCTACCAATAGCCTCCATTCGAAGCAGCTGAGATGGGCTCTCAGTCTGTACAAACATTACGTGTGTTAGGAATCCAGAGGCAGACATATATTTTATAGATATCTGTAACTTTCTCTGACACTATTCAAACTGATAAAACCTGTCACTTAAGTTTTATGCTCTAGCCTACCATACCCACTGACATGGCATTGGGGACAAAATTCATTCTCGCTTGTAGCTGATCAGTTGAGTGTGGAAGTCACCTCAAGAAATAATGCATTGGCATTTAATTGAGTCACCATCTGGAGAGATGGGTACCTGGAGAGTTCAGAAATCCAGGCTGATCTTAAATTGCCGTGCAGTCACAAGACCCAAAGACCAACTGTCTCCATACAGATAGAAGTTATGTGAATGTTTCAGTATGAGTTTATCAGAAATTTTCCCCAAGACTCGTGCATTTAATTCTCAAGGAATGAAGTTTATAGGCCTCGATGATCTAAAAGCATTTGAGAAGCAACCTACTTTGTAGGGAGGGCTGGGGTGGGTTAAAAGAATGAGCTTTATGGACTTCATGCTCTTTTCCAATTCCCACCATCACAAGCTACTTTACCCGACAATGTGTAAATGGGGGAAGGTACTTTAGCTGACCTTTGAAAAGTACAAAACCCAAACTTGTCAGGAAAAGCAACTTAGAGCTGGGGATTCTAAACTGACAACATAGACAATGCAGAAAGGAGGTTGAATGATGGGAATGTATGAAATTGGGAACGGCTGATACATAAAGATTTAGAACATTTGTGTACTAACAACAGCAAGACATGTAGAAAGATGTTTGAAAAAAAGGAACAAATATATGGCAAAAGCAAACAGCTTTGTGTGAAGCAGGCAGATGATTAGCTAATTCTGGATCAGTGGTGCTGGAAGAGCACAGCAGTTCAGGCAGCATCCGAGGAGCTTCGAAATCGACGTTTCGGGCAAAAGCCCTTCATCAGGAATAAAGCTAAGACTGATTTTAATTTTCAGAATGCAGTGGATAGTCAGAATACACCCTGCTGATTTAAACACTGTCTATTGTCCTTCGCATGAGGCCAGAAACCTGCAATGCTGGTTGTGGATGGTCAAGAAATTAATCCCCTCTCAAGCTGAGCTCTGTCTGACCCCAACTTGGTAAACATTTTTTCCAACTATCTTTAAGATCTAGAGTAGCCACTGTAAGGTTTGCCCGTAAGAGGCTCAATATAAACTAGGACAAAGCAGTCTGTTCAATTGACTCCATCTCCCACCTTCAACAATCATTCTCTTTGCCACCAGGCAGAGTTAAACTAGTCTATACAATACACAAAACACACTTCAGAAAGACTCCTGGAAGTATATCACTGTCCCTTTACTGTCACTGGGTCAAAACCCTGGAGCTCCCTCCCTAACAGTGCTGTGGATTTCCCTACGCCCAAGGACAGCATGAGCCCAGGAAAGCAGCTCGCCCACGCCACTGCCTTCTCCAGGACAACCGGAAAAGGCCAATAAATGGTGGCCCAGCCAGCCACACCCTGCTTCACAAATGAATAAAAACAACTCCGACCATTACCACCCCATTGGCTGCAGCCAGAGGCAGTTAACATTGGTCGCAAAGTTCAGACCAACAAGAACAGTACTGTTTTTTGGCAAACACATATAGCAGTGAGGGGTGACCTTTTTCTTAATGCATGTCTTTCTATACTGTTGGGACAACATTAGAGAATCAATGGTAACAAATATAAGGAGCTGCCTCGGCTTTACTACCGTTGTCCTCGGGTAATAATATAAAGAAGTGGTTAACAGATTGCTTATTCTTCTGCTGGAATCAAATGACTAAAAACTAACAAGACACAAGCCATCATTAAGGAGAAAAGAGATGGTGAAGGAAACAAAAGTTGAATTTCGCACGAGCAAAAGTTTAAATTCATTTGAAACTTAAAGCTGTAAGGTGAATGGCAGATGATCTTCCCTAGGGTGGGGGATTTGAAGACGAGGGGACATATTTTTAAGGTGAGAGGAGAAAAATTTTAAAAAGACATGAGGGGCAACTATACACAGAGAGTAATTCATGTGTGGAATGAACTTCCAGAGGAAGTGATAGATGTGGGTACAGTTACAATGTTTAAAAGACATTTGGATTAGTACATAAATAAGAAAGGTTTGGAGGGATATGGGCCAGGAGTAGGCAGGTGGGACTCATTTAGTTTGGGATTAGGGTCAGCATTGACTGGTTGGACTGAAGGGTCTGTTTCCATACTGTGTGACTTTATGACTGTGGACTGTGACTCTATAAACTATAACTTGACAAAACAATTTCACCAACCATACAGGCTTATTATTAGACTACTAATGCCAATGATATTTAAGTCCTTTTATTATCCTAATCATTATCCCCTAGTGCTGTGATCTGAATTGATGTGTCTCTTTTCAGCCCAGTGATTTGGTCACCTCTACAGCACATTCACCATGACTGACACTGGAAAGGACAGTACAATTCTTCATTAGCAGCATTGAACATGTATCTACTCACATAGGCAAAGGGGTCAAAATGTCTGCTTCAGGCCTGGGTCCTGGATAATTTTTCATGTGTCAACACCATTGTGGTGAACAGCACACTTACAGTGTGTAATGACTGTGTCTAATGTATTGGTTGCCTAGATGTTACTTTCTATCTGAAAATCACTGCAAGTCAAGGCATTTTCATCCCATTACATTTCTTGAAATGAAGCCATTTCCAATGTACAACAATCTAATGTGTTCTATATACACAAGGTAAAACAAGCTCATAGTCACAACTGTTGCTGTGCTAACCTCACAGGCAGGCAAAAGATTATTGGATTAATAGTAGACTGAATTAACTACTTCAAAGTATAAATTAACCTCATTATTTTCTATGTACCTGAATATAACTTTTTTAGTATATAGAAAATAATGGGTTAGTTGTTCAAAGGTATGATAACCTCTAAAAGGCCCATGAGAAATCTCTAATTAATCTCCTTGTGGAGCTTGTTGAGTTCCCTTGGGAACAGGCAATGGCCTCAGCACCTATTATAGCACAATGGCAGTGATCCTGCTGCCTAGACTAAAAGGTTTAGGTTCAAGTCCCATCTGCTGCAGATGTGTGCAATAACATCTCTGAACATTTTGATTAGAAAATAGATTAAAAATGAAAAAACAAAACAGACCCATTCACATGTCCAGGCAGTGAGCTGTGGAGGGGGTCATATCTGTCTCATTTGATGACTATGTTTGTATCTGGGTGTCATTCGAGAGGGAGCACGCAGCACCCGTTAATGCTCTCGATGCCTTTAGCAGGGAATACGATGCTTTATTTTCCAATTCCATTTTGACTGAGTTGCTTCTACCCTCCCTATCCCGCCCTCACTTTAACAGCTTTCATTGCCCACAATGGGCTTTGCATGGAGGTA
Organism: Chiloscyllium plagiosum; assembly: GCF_037043375.1. Taxonomy (NCBI): domain Eukaryota; kingdom Metazoa; phylum Chordata; class Chondrichthyes; order Orectolobiformes; family Hemiscylliidae; genus Chiloscyllium; species Chiloscyllium plagiosum. Next base: position 3,036,254 of record NW_028270141.1, on the reverse strand, counting down.
TCCAATTGGCTGAACACATGATTTACTGGCAGTGGTCCGTATTTGGAAACAAACGTCATGGTTATTTGGTGTTGGGAAAGCTACTCTGTTACGTGAAAGAACTTTTCTGGACATGAATACTGAAAAGAAGTAGACCCAGGGTGGGATTGGCCTATGTACACCATGAGCAGTGACTCTATTTTAGTATTCACCAATAAATGATGCTCCTTTCCACTCGGACTTACTGAGTTATTATAAGAAATAAACCCAACATATGTGCTTCCCTGTTAAAAACTAAAACAAACCATTCACATTTCCACTCACTTGGACTAACTAGTGCTGAGTCGGAGAGTGTGGTGCTGGAAAAGCACAGCCGGTTAGGCAGCATCCGAGGAGCAGAATTGATGTTTCAGGCATAAGCTCTTAATCAGGAATCTTATATTTGAACCGTCAACTCTCCTGCTCCTCGGATGCTGCCTGACCTGCTGTGCTTTTCCAGCACCTCACTCGACTCTGATCTCCAGCATCTGCAGTCCTCACTGTCTCCTAACTGGTGCTGAGTTTGGGATCAGCCATCGATACAATGGTTTATTTTCTGTCAATGCTGATTGTCACAGAGTATATTGTTATGATTACCACCTTGGAACTAAACATCAAGATGCATTATTTTCTTCATCTGCTACTAATTAATTCATGATAATAACTGCCCTTTCTATTTATCTGTGCTTGCGTGCATCAATAGTGTCCCAGTTACATTCGGAAATGAAGAAAAGCTCGCTGCCTGTTCTGTGGTTGCTGCTGCACTAATAACAGTGAGTTTGGTGAAACAGGGATTAAGAAAGTTTCTTAATGGATGCTTCTGATCCTGCAAAAGTAGCTTATCCAACGTCTTCTCATTTGAGGTTTGCTACACGGTACTTTCTCACTTTTCATGGAGAGAAATAAAGGTGTCCCTTAAGAGAGAAATCACAGAAACCCACCATTCACTTGCACTTCTGGAGATTTAGAACTGATACACACAAAGCACACACAATGAATATTTCTTTCACATGCAACAAAATTCAACGCAAAAAATGAGGCATCATTGCAAAAACTAAATGCCCATAATGGAATAATTAAAGAAATTTAACCAAGATGGCATATTCTGATTTTCATTAGCATTAAGAGTGACATCTTTATGGCATTAAAAGATGGCTGTAAAGTTTGAAGGAAAAACTACAATCAGAATTACACTTGATCTCTTTAATGCCAATACTCATTTACTCTTTGATATTTGATATATCACCCTTTGCATTTACTTCATTTTTTTTACATAAAAATTCTCTTTACATCCTTTATTCTTTAATAACCTGTTTTGTAGCTGCATAATGCATTCAATAAAACACTTGTTCTGATATTCTAAATTTCAGCTTTCCATAAACTGAAGCAAATGTGTTTCCAATAAAATAAAACATGAAAACCTCCTTCTCATAACTTTTAGAGAGTGCACAAAGCCAAGCATTGTTCGGCAATTTTATGGAACACTTATCTCTGGAAACTACATTCACAACACAATATAATGTTTACCCCCAATCTACAGTTTTTAAAATGCAGTGAATTATACCTGTACAAGTATTTTAATGACCTGTATCCAAACAGCTACTTCCAAATTTGAATGAATGAATGATTTATTGTCACATATATTTAGAAAATTACATTGAAAGGGGTTTTGTTGCCCCAATCTGCTGCCATCTGCTATAGATACTTGATCATTGGACAGGATGACGCATCATGCTTGCTATTGCAGTTTGAAGAATGTAACATCAATGTGTTAGCAGGAGAAACAATTAATTTAAAATGTGGGGAGAGTATGCAATTGTGTACATTTCATGGAGAATAAATGTGCCCTCAGAGGTCTGATATTGTATCTGCTGAGCATATGCACACTTTTACTGAGAGCTGGACCAGTGCCAGATTGAGGACAGAATTACTGAGTGAAGCATGCAGAGTAGGCACATCATGGCACCAACTTGTAAACATTACTGACACAGCCAGTGCTGCTATTTTGAAGTCTACCCTTCAGTTAACACTGTCTCTTAACCAAGAACATGCATTGAGTGGCAGGATACACTTTCTAGTGGCATTGTGTACAGACTGTGAATTTTGGGAATCCTCTTCCTCAGAAAGCTACTCATGCTGAGAGATTGAGTGTGTTCTAAACAGGGACTGAGGCAATTTAGGGATACAGGAATAATATGAGTTGAGGTAGATGATCAGCCAGGCTCTTGCTGAATGGGACAGCAGCCTTAAAGGACACTAGCCCAGGGATTTAGTGTACCTCCAGTTTCTTATGTTCCAATTGCAGGTTTGTTGCTGTTGATTCTTCTGGCAGTTGTGTTGATTCCAAAAGCGTTTACAGTAGTTGGTTGCATCGTTGTTTCAAATTGTAAAGGTCTATGGGGAATGTTGTTAAAACTGCGGGGGTTTTGGTGATTTAAAGATTTTAACACAAGATATGCTTTCCTTTATTGATCAGAGTATTGAGTACAGGAGTTGGGAGGTCATGTTGCGGCTGTACAGGGCATTGGTTAGGCCACTGTTGGAGTATTGTGTGCAATTCTGGTCTCCTTCCTATCGGAAAGATGTTGTGAAACTTGAAAGGGTTCAGAAAAGATTTACAAGGATGTTGCCAGGTTTGGAGGATCTGAGCTATAGGGAGAGGCTGAACAGGCTGGGGCTGTTTTCCCTGGAGCGTCGGACGCTGAGGGGTGACCTTATAGAGGTTTACAAAATTATGAGGGGCATGGATAGGGTAAATAGACAAAGTTTTTTCCCTGGGGTCAGGGAGTCCAGAACTAGAGGGCATAGGTTTAGGGTGAGAGGGGAAGCATATAAAAGAGACCTAAGGGGCAACGTTTTTACGCAGAGGGTGGTATGTGTATGGAATGAGCTGCCAGAGGATGTGGTGGAGGCTGGTACAATTGTATCGTTTAAGAGGCATTTGGATGGGTATATGAATAGGAAGGGTTTGGAGGGATATGGGCCGGGTGCTGGCAGGTGGGACTAGATTGGGTTGGGATATCTGGTCGGCATGGACAAGTTGGACCGTAGGTCTGTTTCCATGCTGTACATCTCTATGACTCTATGACTCCATGACAAACTGACTGTTCCCAGTTAAAAATCACTTAACACCAGGTTATAGTCCAATAGGTTAAATTGGAAGCACTAGCATTCAGAGTGCTGCTCCTTCATCAGGTGGTTATGGAGTACAGTGTGTCCTCTACTATCACCTGATGAAGGAGCAGCGCTCCGAAAGCTGGTGCTTCCAATTAAACCTGTTGGACTATAACCTGGTGTTAAGTGATTTTTAACTTTGTACACCCCAGTCCAACACCGGCACCTCCAAGTCATGACTGTTCCCAGACATGGCTGCACTACTAGCTATTCCTCTTGAAAAACAGAAGGACTTGTAAATGGCATGTGTCAGGACAAACTGATGAAAGAAACTTAAAGAGGAACAGGGGAGAAGAACAGGATTTCACAGGAACCTTGGTTGTCTCAGAGAAATGCTGACTGTCTGTCCAGCTGTGTAAGGTGATGTGAACATGTTAGCTGGAGGACTGAACTTGAGGATGGCAAAACTTGCTTAAAGTAGCAACTGCATACGGCAGAACGATGTGTGAAAATCCTACACTTCAGTAAGGATGTCCTCACTGAAAATCTGCCATCTGCTGTAACCACAACAGAAATCTCAGAGTAGGGAAAGCTCTGACTAAGGTCTTTGCCAAGTTGGTGCTGGATTCTTCTTTGCTGCTTTTCAGTGATTTTCTGGCAAGCTTCCCAATGTACAAACCAGTTTGTTGTGTATCAGTGTTATCCTGTGTGCTACTCCATTCAAATGTTCAGTTGAGTCAGCTGTAACAAGACTCATATGCGATCTCAGCCTCCGATGACCTGGCACTTGCACCACCCTTGCTCTCTACCCGAACAGCAAGTCCCTCATATATTACACAGTGTGCCGATCCAGTTGGGCAGACACTTCCTGCAGTGTCAGTATCTGTGTGGGCCGAGCTGGGTGTGAAATTGAGTGATGGGGCATTTTCACCATTATTGTCTTGCTGTTGGCATATCTTGTATATTGAAAGGAGAAGAGCATAAGTGAGGGAAGTAAGAGGCATATGTTTACATGATCTGAAAGGAACCAGGGATTGAGAAAGAGAATTGGGGATGAAAATACCATCTCTTCATTGGTTTCAGCTCTGCTACTGGCCATGTCCTCAACAGGAAATATCCCAACGGTCAGTCCACAGGAGATATGACCCGTGGTTACATCCAATCCTCCTACAGTTATTCTGTTGCTTCTGAGTACTTCTTCAGTCAGAAAATGAATTTATTTTTGATGCTAATTGTATAATAGAAAAAAAAGTCAGTTTCAGGTGTGAGAATGTCAGCATAAATTATCACAAATATCTCTCTCCTATATGTTCAGAGTAAACAGCGATATTGATTGGATGATGTCATTCAACTTTTTATTTTGTCATCCAGCAGTGAAGAATCAAGCCTTCATATTTTGTATTTTATTTGACAACGAGGCTGTAAAAATAGCTTTAAGATTAAACTTGCTGAAATGAATTTCAAGTCAATCCCATGAAAAAACAGATTTTGGCGTCATTTTTCAATGCCTTCAATGTTACAGAGAAGGGGCTTCCAGTCATGATCATGATGTGAAATATACGACAGGGATTAACAGGTACACAACCTGGCAAGCATTGATACTGTTGGATCAAAGTCTTCTTCACTAATTCACTGATAATGATGTCAATGTCTGCATTCCAAGATGGCGGCAGTGGAAAACCTGCATTCAGGTTCCTGCTCGTCTGCTGCTTTCTTCCGTCCATTTCTCATTTTCTTTTTATTTCTTCTTTTCACTACAGTTCTTGCTTACCTTTTGCCCTTGTGGAGCGTATTTGTAGTTTATAAACAAAACTCAAAACACGATGAGCTGTAACATTCTAATCAACTTTCCAAAAAAAGTGCTGCCCACTCTCTATTTGAGCAGGTGGAAAGCTTGAGGCTAACTGCAGTTATCTGGATCACATTAGCCATGCTGCTAATATCTGTCTCAGCTTTATGTAATTATTGACATAAACAGGGAATAAATTCAGTTGCATGGCACTATCGCATGTCACACCTCTGGAATGTCACACTCACTATCAAACCTTTGTTCTGATATTACAACTGCATATTCAATCATGATCTAACTGAAAGCATGTATTCTCCTAATATTTCAGTTTCCTCCTTCCTATCCAATGATGCTGCTGATGGTGAAATTTTCCATATATGCATCAGTGTACGCATACCTTGCTCAGTAGAGGGCCTGGTAATGGCAGGAGCAATAGCTGGCTTACCATGTCCATCTCTTTATCCTCTGAGGCCAAACAGATTTGTATTTGCATCAATTGAAAGTGAGGTGGCCACAAGGCAAAGAGCATTTTTGTTCCAAAAGTGAGTTTGAAAGTAAGTTGGTAAACTACAAATAAAAGGCTAAAATAGGTCTGGTGGCAAAATACAACAACCAGACTGATTAGTAAAGGGATCAAGGTTTACAGGGAGAAGGCAGGAAAATGGGGTTGGGAAGGTAAAAACAATGACTGCAGATGCTGGAAACCAGATTTTGGATTAGTGGTGCTGGAAGAGCACAGCAGTTCAGGCAGCATCCAAGGAGCAGTAAAATCGACATGAAGGGCTTTTGCCTGAAACGTCGATTTTGCTGCTGCTCGGATGCTGCCTGAACTGCTGTGCTCTTCCAGCACCACTAATCCAAAAAATGGGGTTGGGAAACATATCAGCCATGATCGAATGGAGGAGCAAATTCAATGGGCCAAATGGCTGAATTCTGCTCCTATATCTGATAAAATAAAACCACTGTCTTGCCAAAGTGCTGTTAAGTTTATTATGTTATCTTCCTGGAGGTGTTCCCTCTCCACAATGCCTAAAAGTAGCCTCAATGCAGTATTGAACTTTCACAGCTTCTCAATCTTACCAATGAGTCCCCACTATTGAACATGAGAAATAACACATCAAGGAACTTGCATGAAGTTAGACAAATGGAGATCCAGTAGCACCACCTGACTCAGGATACAATAAGGACACAAATGAATTCCAGAGGTGAGGCAAGTCGAGAGTGATTACTCTCACCATTTTACTTTGGGCATATTTTGCTAACCCTCAGTTTAAATCTGCACATTCTCTAACAAACAGCAATTCAGGAATACCTTCATTACATGATCCAAAATGTTTGAGACAGCTCACAGTTGTTCTTCAAGACTTTTAAAGATGGATAATAAATGACTGTCTTGCTAACAATCCTGAAAATGATTCTTTTAAAGAAACTATATTTTACTGTAACCAGTCCAATCCCAATGTTCAGCGCATGATGAAGCTGTTCCTTTACCACGGTTATGCTTTCCTTGGTTTCTTTTGGAGAGGTCATAAAAGACACAGACTCCAAAAAGTCTGGGGTTGAAGGGTTTTAGGGCCAGTTTGATGGTAACTAACAGATACTGCATTGGGCAGAAGGCTTTCAAGATTTTAGAAAAACCCCTTGTACAATGAAAGGGGAGTAGTCAGTTTTCCCAGCTCAGCTTTTTTCTGGTTCAGTTTGGTTTTAGCGAGCAGTCATTGTGAAGCTACTGGACCCCAAGAAGCAGGTCAATGCTGACCTTCCCTCTCTCAAACATCTCTCATGTAAAACCCTGGGTTTGATTTTACCTTTTGTGCAAAGGAATGTTTATGAGGATTGTTGCAAGTATTGGGAACAGCATCATTAAGTTGGGATAATCTGTTGGGTTTTTGAAGAGGTAAAATTATTGGGTATTCTGTTCCCTATTGTTTGTATTTCATTCGGTAATCTTGTAAATAAATTCTGTTTTGTTTAATCCAAATAGTTTGACCAGCTGCATCCCTCCTGGAATATCTGTGTTATATCTGCTTAAAGCAACTAGCAAAGTTAGGGTCTGGCCTACTTAATTGAAGTGTTTTGAGGGGGTCTGGCCTGGTCCATAACAAGTTCTTCACTGACCTAACGTAAGGGAGCACCTAAAAGGAATATAATGCAGTGATGGGTTACACTTGGTACCCATAATTCAAAACAAACATTTTACTTCACAAAGACTTACCTAGCTTCCTTCATTTAGATGCTAGCACAGTACACACTCATTTTTAATGTGATTACTGAACAAGGTGCAAGAAGTGGAATGCTATAAAGGTACTCTAATATGCCACTATATTTAAAAATTGTGTCCAGGAATTAACATTTCCAGTTAGACACAGATTTACTTAAGTGTTTGTCTATGGGCCTGACTTTAATGAAATATATGCTGAAGCCAAGTTCTTAAACTATTAATCTGAAATTGAATGATATATTAAGCCTTACATTCAGGAAAATACACCACAACCTGTGCATGGGGGAGGACATCACCAACAGGAAGAATGTCATCTCTGTTATTTTGTCCAAGGTGAAGGAATCCTCTCAGTAGTGAGCAGGTTGAACCTACCAGAATCACAAAATCGTCGAGGTGTAGGAGGCCATACAGCCCATTCTATCACCTAGTGTCAATCGTCCACCTTTACCCTATACCCTGTACACCAAATCTATCCAAATAACCATCTGATGCTCACTTGAATGCCTCAACCAAACCTGCCTCCACCACATTTCCAGGCCATGCATTTCACACCCTAACCACTCGCTGTGAGATCAGGGCTTTTCTCCCATCACCCCTTGCTTTGTTTGCACATCACTATCAACCTCTGCCCCCTCATTCGGTTTAGTTTTATGAGCGGGAACAGCTTCTCCCTATCTGCTCTGCAATGAGCTCACGATTTCCTCTATCAAATCTGCTCTCCACCTTCTTCTCTTCAGGGAGAACAGTCCCACCTTCTTGCTTAGATTTTGTTTCTATTGGTTCATATCAAATGCACTTTCAAAGACCAACTTGCTTCTGGTCCCATATGGAGACTGAATTTAATGAAATGTAGAAACATTATCTTAATACATTTAGATCATGCGATTACAGTGAAGAAAGATAATTAGAGTCATAGTCATAGATTCATAGAGATGTACGGCATGGAAACAGATCCTTCGGTCCAACTCGTCCTCGCTGACCAGCTATCCCAACCCAACCTAACCCCACCTGCCAGCAACCGGCCCATATCTCTCCAAACCCATATACCCATCCAGATACCTTTTAAATGATGCAATCATACTAGCACTTCCTCTGGCAGCTCATTCCACACATGTACCACCATCTGTGTGAAAAAGTTGCCCCTTAAGTCTCTTTTACATCCTGAAGAAGGGCTTGTGCCCGAAACGTCGATTCTCCTGTTCCCTGGATGCTGCCTGACCTGCTGCGCTGTTCCAGCAACACATTTTCAGCTCTCTTTTACATCTGCCCCCTCTCACTCTAAATAATTCTTTCCCTTACACCCAAGGTGTAACATGGTAGGTCACTTTATCGTGTACCATGGTACACTTCTTAGATTAAGGAGAAAGTGAGGTCTGCAGATGCTGGAGATCAGAGCTGGAAATGTGTTTCCTGGATGCTGCCTGACCTGGATGCTGCCTGACCTGCTGTGCTTTTCCAGCAACACATTTCCAGCACTTCTTAGATTAGATTACTTTAGATTACTGTTCCCTGGATGCTGCCTGACCTGCTGTGCTTTTCCAGCAACACATTTCCAGCACTTCTTAGATTAGATTACTTTAGATTACTTACAGTGTGGAAACAGGCCCTTCGGCCCAACAAGTCCACACCGACCCGCTGAAGCACAACCCACCCAGACCCATTCCCCTACATTTACCCCTGCACCTAACACTACGGGCAATTTAGCATGGCCAATTCACCTAACCTGCACATTTTTTTTGGACTGGACTGTGGGAGGAAACCGGAGCACCCGGAGGAAACCCACGCAGACACGGGGAGAATGTGCAAACTCCACACAGTCAGTCGCCTGAGGTGGGAATTGAACCCAGGTCTCTGGTGCTGTGAGGCAACAGTGCTAACCACTGTGCCACCGTGCCGCCCACGTTTCCCAGCAAGTTTCCCTCTCAGTCATCCATGAAGGAGGGAGTGCATAGATTTCTTGAAAGTTTCATGACATTAGATGTGCAGGTTAGGAGGATTGGCCATGGTGTCCAGGTACATGCGGCTAGGTGGGTTAGCCATGGGAAATGCAGAGTTACAGGGATAAAAGGCAGGATGGTGGGTCTGGGTGGGATGCTCTTCAGAGGGTTGGTGTAAACTTGATGGGCCAAATGGCCTGCTTCCGCACAATACAGATTCTATGATTAGAAATCAGTCTTGAGGCTGATCTTTCCACCATTTCTACTCTTCACTGGCTCCTTGGTGTTTTGGTCATCCTTGGAAACTGAACACAGTACTGAAGGTATTGTCTGAACTGAGTGCTCTAAGGGACATAATGTTTAGCATTCTACTTGCTTGGTCAATTTCTACTCTGCAATAATGAGACACCTCAAGATTTCTAAAAATAAAAACCGAAAATAATACAGAAACTCAGCAGGTCTGACAGCAACTGTGGAGAGAGAAAAATAGAGTAATGCTTGAGTTTGATGTGACTTCTTCAGGACTAAAGAGAGATGGAAGTGTAGTCGGTTTGTTGTTATTGGAAAGTGGGGAGGGGAGAGTGGAACAGAAAGGAAGGTCAGGGAAAGTTTAGAGAAGGAGGGAGATTAGAAAACAAAGGGACCATGGAAGAAAATGCAAAGGGAGCAATATTGGTCAGAGTGAAGGAACAATCATTTGAGTAATGTAGGTGTCAACAGTAGAATAAACATCAGCTCTGAGTGAAAACAGAACAAATGGTAATAAGGTATAGGCACGTGGGCAAAGTAGCCAAAATGGAGAACGGAGTTCGATGTTTGAAGTTATCATCTCAGTGATGAGTCCAGAAAACTGCAAAGTTGTGAAATGAGAAATGAAAGTTCTACTCCTCCAGCTTAAACTGGGCTCCACTTGAACACTGCAGCAAGCCCAGGACAGAATGGGAGAGAGTATGAGAGCAGAGAATATGTCCAAGAGTGAAAGCTGGTTGAAACAGCAAGTGACTAGAAGCTCAGGGTGATGTGGACTGACTGGAGGTGCTGCACTCAGTCTGTATTTGGTTTGCCAAGTGAACAGGAGGCTGCACTGTGAGCAGCAAATCCAGCAGCCTGGCTAGAAAGGTGAAGAAGCAAGTTGTTGCTTCACCTGGAGCGAGTGTTTGAGGCCATGGACAGTGAGTGGAGAGTGTGGTGCTGGAAAAGCACAGCAGGTCAGGCAGCATCTGAGGGACAGGAGAATCGACGTTTCAGGCATAAGCCCTTCAGCCATGGTCGGTGAGTAGGAAACACTGCGAATGAAGGGGCAATGGAAGCAGGGGCTGTTAGGAGTGATAGAGGAGGGGATAATGTGTCATGAAGGGAACCAACCTTTCAGAATACTGACAGGGGAAAGGAGAAGAGTATCTGTTCAGTATTGGCATCATGCTGGAGCTGGTAGAAATGAAGGAATGGTGAAGAATGACCCTTTGAATACAGAGGCTGACAGCATGGAAATTGAGGACAAAAAGAACTTGGTCATGGTTTAGGAATGGAGGGGAAAGGATGAATCTAAAAGTGTGGGACACGGGTTGGATACAGTAATGGCTCTGTCAACCAGAGTGTAACGGAGGGGAGAGGAAATCGACTTTGAGGTAAAAAAGAGGACATGCCAAATGAACAGTTGTGGTCAGCAGCATATACAGGTGTGACAGAGATGGAAAACCTGGGAGAATGGAATGGATTCCTCACAGAAAGCAGAGGCAGAGGACGTGTAGCTGCAGTAACTGTAGGGGACGGTTGGTTTGTGATGAATATTAGTAGATAGTCTATTTCTGGAAATTGAGAGAAAACTCCAGAAAGGGAAGGGAAGAGTCAGAGCTGGACCAGGTAATGGTGAAAGAAGAGGAAACTGAAAGCAAGAATATTTTCTATTTTAAAATATTGTGATTCATAATTCTGGGAGAGAGAATGCATAACATGGTGGCAGCAGTGACAAAGACTCAACCACCTTGAATGGATTTAGTGATCAATTAAATTGAGGAAAATCAACCTGAATGAATGGCAGAGAGAGAAAGCTGGAGTGAAATGTGCAAAAGGAAACAGCTATCACCGTGCACACAACTGCTGCCTATGGTGGACGAGGAAGGTGATTATTTCACAGAAGTATTTGTTAAGTTTAAACAAAAAGTGCAAACTGACTTTAAGTAACTTTCTAAATGGCATAATTGAAAACGAAACCCTATTTTGGGATGAAGTGACAGGGATGTGTTAAGGTGACAGTCAGAACATTTTTTTTGGTAGACTCTGCATATGACTCCAGCCAAAGTCAAATACATCAGATCCCTGATAATGAGCGGCAAGGCCTGAGACAGGGTTGAGGTGAGCTTATTGACCCTTTCCCAACAGAATTGAAATATACAGCCAGAAAATGTAAATTCAAGGAAACAGACGAAAGGCTGACAGATCAGTTCAGTTCAGTTGTTGTTCTGCATGGCTTGAAATAATAAAAGATTTGATTGGAACTCACAATATTATAGAGTATAAACATTTCTGGAGTACACAATGCTTTAACCAAATGAAGAGACTGATTACTGCTCAAAGAGCTAGTCTTCAGTAAAGTAAAGGAAAAGGCAATAGGCTTGATGCAGTAAGATAGCAGCAAACAAATACACTCCAGACTGAGTGAAAGATGTGCAAAATCTGGGAATGACCATAAGAAGAACAGGGTGGCATTTGGATCAAATTATGGAAAGTCACTGTGAAAAGGTGTTCAACATTGGAACCGACAATGAGTTTTCAGAAACATAGCAATAGGATGGATGAAAAGGAAATAAACCTTAGCATCCACTGTTCAGAAGTGATGATGAGTCTGATGATATAATTGACACAAGAACCATACATCTGCATGGAATGTCAGGGTGAGGCAGTGTCCAGAAAGAAAAAATATTCACACAACTATTCAGGCTAAAGGAAGAATGAGAAAGGAAGCACCCAACCTCAATGACTTTGTCGGGGGAAGATTTAAAAGGGACCTGAGGGGCAACTTTTTCACACAGAGGGTGTGTGTATGGAACAAGCGGCCAGAAGAAGTGGTTGAGGCAAGTACACTTACAACATTTACAAAACATTTGGATAGATACATGGATAAGAAAGGTTTAGAGGGATATGGGTCAAACACAAGCAAATGGCACTAGTACAATTTAGGAAATTAGGTAGGCAAGAACGAGTTGGGCTGAAGGGTCTGTTTCTGGGCTGTATGACTCTATCTATGAGTCTAACCATAAATCTAAAGGTGAAGATTACTACCAGAGCACTAGCAACATCATCTGACTCAGACTAAATCAGAAAGTCTTTCCTGAAAATTTGTAACAAAATGGCTACCAAGGCAAGATGTTCGGAAACCAAGCAATGTCATGCTAAAGATGTTTAGGGGAATGGAGATCTGACAGCTTGGAACAACCCATATCAGAGGGACACACAAAAGGCCAGATGTTAACTATGTGTTTTACATCAGGGAAACAAAGGGTTCTCACACCCTGGGGCTGAGAGTTGCAAAGGGCTGCAGCTAATCTCAGAAAACTGAGATAAAGGAGGCCTCACTGCAGGTCAAAAGTAGAACATCCAATGAAAAGCATCTCCTGATCAAAGTATGATGAGGTAAATTCCATTGCTCCAATAGATAACATGCAAAGCTAAATGAACAGGGTACAGTTAGATACTGAAATCTCAGGGTCACTGTTGAAGGACATGAAGGGTCTTGACAGAAAAGGAAATAAAAATGATTTGATAAATTATGGCAGCTATGGAGAATATTTCTAAAATTCCACAACACTCCAGGTTGAAATGTTAGAACGATAGAACAAAAACAATGATGTGAAGAAAGTGAAGGCTGAGAGGGGTATAACTGACAAATGGAAAGGAGCCTATAGAGGAGACACTGAAGATGAGGCACTCAAAAATAGAAATCCTTAACTCTGGTCAAAACGTGCTGCAAGTAAAAGGTGTGGAAAAAGAAAAGAATGATAGTGCTGAACTCAGACAGCAAATTAGTAACTTGCACTTGCAGCTTAATACTATATTACAACTAGGGAATGGTTTACTGGAGACTTAATAACAAACTGGGAGCAAGGCTAAAGCATTTAAATGAGGAAATATTAAATACAAGAATCCAAGCAGAGCAGTGTAACAGGAAGCTGGAAAACTTATGGAAGATGGTGGCTGGAAGTGAAATCTACGTCACAGAATTGGAATAGAGATCTTGAAGTGAAGTGATGGCAGGCCAATGATCACTGGCCATGCTACTTAAATTAAGAAGAAGAGGCACAACACTGAACAAGTGAAATGATATCGTGAATATTGTTTTATTTGAGAAAAGAAAATAAGCCATAAAGATTCTTAAGGTCTTCGGTTTACTCTTAAATATTTACTTTTAATCTTATTTGAAACATAATGTTAAAAATTTAATAATACGAACAGTCTGAATAGACACAGAGGGTTTTCTTTGAAAAAAAAGAGGCAAGTTGTACTATTTGTAAAGAGTTAGGACCTAATTGTTATTAAAATGTATATGGGGTGGGGGTGGGGGGAGTATATTTACTGCTGCACTGAAATCAGCTGCAATGTAGGAGTTGAACAGTCACATGAGGCTGTAAGAAATAATACACCTTCAGGAATTTGGTGTTTAACAGCGTTCAAGTTCTAGAAACACAAAGATAAAACATTGAGCATGGGACCGATGTTAAGTCAGCCTGCCCAGTGTAAACATTGCAAAACTGTCTCTAAAATGACTTTATTTGCTCTCCCTGACACTCTGCCATTGATATCTTGGAAAGATTTTACAAATAGGCACAAGAAGAGCATCTGTTAGTTCTTTTAACACCCAAATGATGCTACTATGATGTCAGGAGGATCTTGGATGGGACCCTGTGTTTCACAATAACCAACTAGCCAATTGCAAACAGACGTGGGATACCCATTCCTGATGTGTAACACACTAGGGCAATGGACGTAGGTTTGCTCGCTGAACTGCAAGGTTTGGGTTTCAGACATTTCGCCACCACATACTGGGTAACATCTTCAGTGAGCCTCTGGATGAAGCACTGGTGGTATGGCCCGCTTTATATTTATGTGTTTACGTTTACTTGGGTTGGTGATATCATTTTCTGTACTGATGTTCATATACCCTGGTGGCTAGTTTTCTGCCTGTTTGTCCCATGTAGTATTTGTTACAGTTCTTGCAAGGTACTTTGTAAATGACATTAGTTTTGCTTGTTGTTTGTACAGGGACCTTCAAGTTCAGTAGCTGCTGTTTTAGTGTGTTGGTGGGTTTGTGGGCTACCATGATGCCAAGAAGTCTGGTATAAAATTCACAAAAGAAGAGGAAAACAACAACAAACTGCCATTCCTAGATGTTGCAGTAGAGCAAACAGCCAATGGGCAACTTCAAACCAGTGTCTACAGGAAAACAGCACATACTGACCATATATTGAACTACAGAAGCAATCATCCCAACATCCACAAACGAAGCTGCATTAGAATATTGTTTCAACGGGCCAACACACTGCAGCACAGAGGAACTACAAAGAGCAGAGGAAATCACCTATACTGTGTATTAAAAAAGAACGTGTACCCAACAAACACAGCCCGCCAATTTCTCAACAACAAGCAGTGCTTCATCCGGAGGCTCACTAAAGATGTTACCTAGTATGGTGGCGAAACATCTGAAACTGAACCTTTCAGCTCAGCGAACAAACCTACATCTAGAACCTCAACCTGAGCTACAACTCGCTAACTCTGGGAAAATGCTCCAATATGAGCCAAGTCTCACAATTGCTGGCACTCCCTACTGACCCAAATTACCTCCGTGCACATTGGCAACATTTTCCTCCAACAAAGGTTCAAAGTTACCTGTGAATCAGTCAACTGCTTGTAGATTTCCTTTACCTCAATCTTTCGAACTTTACCTCCCTCATCAAATCTGACTGCATCTACTCAGTTATTATCATCGTCTTACGTTTAGCTAATTTCCTGGCCTTTCTGTTCTGAGTTCCCATTGGCTTGAGTTTACATGTCTTAAGTAACTTGTTGAAGCTCCTTCAACAGTATTTCCAAACCCATAAGTTCCTCTATCTAGAAGGATAAGGACAGCTGACACAGGGAACCACATCCATCTGCAAGCTCCCCTCTAATCCACTCACCATGGTGACCTGGAACTAGATCACCATTTCTTCAGCATCACTGGGTTAAAATCCTGGAGTTCCCTCCCTCAAAGAATTGTCTGTGTCCCTACACATCAAACTCTGCAGCAGTTCATGAAGGCAGCTCACCCCACATTCTCCTGAAGAAGGGCCTGTGCCCGAAACGTCGAATCTCCTGTTCCCTGGATGCTGCCTGACCTGCTGTGCTGTTCCAGCAATAAAGTTTCAACTCACCCCACATTCTCAATGGCAAAGAGGGATTGGCAATAGAAGCTGCACCAGCTGATGATGCCCACATGTCATGAAAGAATACTTCTCAAAATTGATGTGAAGGACTTTCTGGGAGCTTGGTGCACTATGTCACTTAGGGCATCATTTCTCTCAAAAACGTCAACATAGTCATTTCGGATGGATACTCTCTTTCTTACAATGCATTGTTTGTTCATTAGTAGTTACTGTTATTGACTGAGAAATGTTATGTTTCACTTTGTGTAAAGGAAATCTCAAAAAAATAAGGAAGTGCTGCTACTCCAAAGTCCTTCTGCAAAGTTGCCAGACACGCGAGTAAGTTTTTAGTGAAAAAGTAAAGGCGATGAGTTAAATGACAATGCACAACAGATTTCACTGTTCATAAATGATGTGCTCTTCAGGTCTGTAATATACTCCAATTCCAGAAAATGTTTCTTCAAGTAACAAATACACAGCAGCACAGTTTTGTTTTCATCTAAGACAGGAATATATTTTGCATTATGCATGATTGACTGGTATTTATGTCAGTGACTCCTAATGACACTGTACTACAAAAACAAACTACTATGGTCCATCCCACGAATTAGCTGTGCTGGGTTATCCAGAGATTGGGCCTGATAATTGTTAGTTCTGGGGTGAACAAATACAATGAACACAAAAACTAATCCCATTTATTCATCACTAATTCCAGTAGCAACACCACAAATGTCTGAGAGTTAGGTTCTCAAAAGAATTACTTAACTGTATAAACATTATTTTCCCAAAGCCTAATGCAGTCACATCAGTCCTTCATGTCAGTATATTCAGGTCCAGATTTTTAAATCTACCACAATTTTGCGTAGAAAGTTTAATTCTTGCATGATACGCTGTTACAGTAATACTGAGGCAATGTGATCCAAATATTCAATTTGAAATCCTTCAGTAAAATCAATTTAAAGAAATTCAAATTTTGGGCTGTTTGTTACTTTTCTCGATATGCCTCAGCCAGAGCTAATTGTAAGGCTACAAGGTATAAACAAACAGATTTATTAAAGTTTTCAAACCTTTTTCAGCAGCTTCCAATTGTCGCTTTTTGTATTTCTTTCTGTGATTGGATGGTACCTTCTCATTTTCACCCTTTTCAGAATCCTGTCCATCTTTCAGGGTATAACATCCATTCTCCATCTCTAAATCTATTTCAACTTCTCCATCAAGACTTGTGCTTTCTTCATTGGACTCTTGATCTTTCAAGTTCTGAGCCTGAGGGACAGATTTTCCACGGTCACCATTCTCAGGAACACTCCTTTCTCCAAACTGCTGGGAGTTGCCAATGGCTTGCTGGTTACTTTCCACCTCTCCATTGTGTACCTGTGATGATGACTCCTGGGAAGATTGGCACTTTGGGGCTGTGACCATTTCACTGGAAGCTTCATTGATGTCCACCTACATTGAAGAAACAGAATGGATTAGTAGTCATCTAAAGTTCATCAAAGGAAAAGCTTGGACTATATTCCTCCTGTGACATTTTCTCCATAAATTATAAATTATAAGTCCATTTACATTGTGTTATTATGTGAATGCAGCTCAAATATTGACACATTTCCAGGTCATCAACATAAGGCCCGAATACAGAACGGATATCCAGATAACAATGCAGTGGGTTTGCTTGTTCTAAAATTCCAAAATGTTTCATCAAACATTTTCACAGAATTCTTTTTCATAGAGTATTGCCTTTTTCTGCCAATGCAAATGCATTAATGGAAAACAATTCTCCTCAGCTGGTGGCACAGTTTGAGTTTATGTTGAATATTCTGGGAGGTGTGTGTGTGTGTGTGTGGGGGGGGGGGGTCATGTGGGGCATTGTTCCACTTTCTCAGATTCGGATCAAGTGTTGGTCTGCATCACAGTAATGTCCCTCTATGCTTCCTATTGGCTGACAGCCAGAGGAGAAAAACAAAATACTTACTCTCCAACCACAAACCTCTTGCCTTATGCCTAACGCATTGTAAAGTCTGGGGGAAGGCAGGGGGATTGCATGCTTGTTGCATATGTCTTTGGAGTTTTACCAGGTAAAAACATGGTAATATTCACAGGCGAACAACTAAAACATCTATTTTAAGAAATACCAAAGTAGAAAGGTATTGATTTAGGCTCAATTAAAAAAAAGTTCCTTAAAGAACTGGTTGAAATCAACACATGGTAAAAAAAATCAGAAAATAAAATGACTAACTGCAAGTTCCTTTCCCCTCCTGAATGAAGCTGCAGTGAAAGAAAATCCAATATTGTCAGCAGTAAT
This sequence comes from Chiloscyllium plagiosum, assembly GCF_037043375.1. Taxonomy (NCBI): domain Eukaryota; kingdom Metazoa; phylum Chordata; class Chondrichthyes; order Orectolobiformes; family Hemiscylliidae; genus Chiloscyllium; species Chiloscyllium plagiosum. Next base: position 3,018,478 of record NW_028270141.1, on the reverse strand, counting down.
CCTACCACCAACCAGTGCTTGTAGAAATTCAAGTTCTTAAAGACAGTATTCTGTGATTTCAGTATACCAGCTAAACATTAAGGTACAGTAATTTCATTGGATCAGTGTCAATGCAGCAGTCACTCAAAACCATCCCATACGTTATGTAACTCGACAGTGCAGAGTTTAATTTGCAAACAACAAAATAATTTTATTGCAAGGAGGTGGGAGAAATGGCCATCACTAGTGATTGGTATTGTTGAAACTCAGTCAGGAGTAAAGCTGGTGTTAGTCAGCACAGGAGCAGCGTCTGGGTGGTAGCTAACCAAATGAGATGATCCTGTTGTACCCAGGAGTTGATTCTCAACCAGGATCTCACACAGCCTTCAGGAGGCTGTGAGTTGATGGGGGAGTGGGAAGGTTATAAGGCTGATCCATCACTTTGAACATCGCAATTGGCAATACCCCCCTCAAATCATAAGTCCCCAGTAGTTCTGCAGAGTAAGAGTCAAAAGACACAGACACTCTGGATAATCCTCATTTCAGTTACATCACACTGTAAACTTTTGCTATAAATTCTGTGTTGTACCATCTTATACTCCACAATCACCTGGAGCAGTGCTCCAAAAGCTAGTGCTTCTAAATAAACCTGTTGGACTATCACCTGGTGTTGTGTGATTTTTAACTTTGTCCACCCCAGTCCAACACTGGCATCTCCAAATCATAAGTTTCATGCAGTTTTGTGACCGCTTTAGAATTATCATGTGTGTGGCAGAAAGTACCCACCCTCCCCCCCCACTCCACCAACACTTTTCCTCCCTCCCCCTCCTCATCCTCTCCACTCCACCCTCCTGTCCCCCACCCTCTTCCCCACTCCCACCTTTTCCGTGGGGACTCTCTTCCTCCTGGTTGTCACCCCACACAAATGAATCAACTGTTTTGATAAAGAGCCGGCAGCAAGAATCTCACAGCAGATACACATGGCTGTGCAACTAAAGCTCCACTATCAGCCTCAGTGGGATCGGGCATTTGTAGAGAGCAATACATTTTCATCCCTCCTAAACCAAACAGTTACATCACTGCACCACCACACACACAGAATACCTGCGGACATCACTGAAGGCTCTTGTGATATCAAGATTAACTTCCAGCAAGTTAAAGATTACCAAGTTATTTGTGCATTTTTGAGATGTACAAGGTCAATTATTGATTTATCCACGCTACACAAAGTTAGTAATCACACAAGATTTCTTCTGTGTTGGATAGTGACTGCAAGAGGAAACTAAACATTTCAGGGTAGATTGTGCTAATGTTTTTTGCTGACTTGCAGTTGAGCGCATAATGAGAATTCAGACAATGATGTAAATGGGCAGCACAGGATATTCTGTATGTTTTGATTAGAATAAAATCCTGTTGTGCTCATTCATCTTTATATCCAAATCCCACACTGAGTTCTTCAGATCTGCTACTCTTTTAATTAAAATACTACAGTTTTATAAAGCCGGTGCAATTTTAACCTAGTATGGGGTATAACTAGCCATAATACCAATAATTTACTTTTCAGATGAAAATGACCAGATATGCATTAAGATTACAATCCACATGCACTGTTTAGTTTTTAAATAAGATAATCATCATCTGAGCCAGCTGACTTATTAAGCAGATTTATTCAGTTCATCTCCAATGTTAATGAAGTCATGATCAAAATGATCTTTTCCTTTACTGTGGAAGCTTTTTCCTACTCAGTTCACCACAATATTCCACATGAAGACCAAGACTGTCAACTCACTGCAGCCATGAGACAAACCTCTGTGAGGGAATCCTATTGTTTCCCATTGGATATCAGGGAATATTCAGTAAAATCACTGGAAATAGCTCAGAAACAAGGCTCTGGGTTGAGATGGCCATTTATGGTTTGACTGGGATTATGGCAAATGGTGAAGGGCCCAACGAGAGGGAGAAGCCTCTCCATGTTCTCACCAATCTCTCTGTTGTAGATCCAGCTGATCATACAGTATTGGTATAAGGGACCATGGCACAGTTCTTATGAGACAGCATTTCCTTCATCATATTGTGTGGCATCACCACTACATTAAATGGGACAAACTTCTGACAGATCTAGCACCTCAAGACAGGTCATCCATGAGGTGCTGTGGGCCATCAACAACAGTTGAACCGTACTCATCCCTAATCTATAACCTCACAGCTCAGGACATGACCATGAAACTGCAACATCATCCCTGCTTCACTGAAGAGAGCAGGAGGCCGTACTGAATGGCAGAAGCAGCAGATAGAGCTGTGACCCTATAAACAGTGGATCAGATCTTTGTTCTTCAGCCCTGCAATGGTCAAATGGTATTATTACTAGATTACCAATACAGAGACCCAGGGAATGTTCTCAGATTCAAATCCTGCCATGGCAAATTGTGTAATTTAAATTCAAAACAGAAATCTGCAATTAAGAATTAATGACCATAAATCTGTTGTTGGTTGTTGGAAAGACTCAGTAATGTCCCTTCTGGAAGGAATCTGCCATCCTTACCTGGTCTGTCCTACATGTGATCCTTACCTGCCCAAATGGGATGGGCTATAAGTACTGGTTTAGTCAGTTACGCCATTATCCCATGAATGAATAAAGAGAGCATTCTGTTGTGAGTGGTGTGAAGAGTTAACAGAGGGGGGAGGTAGCTCCACAAAGTGGGAGTTGTCAGCATGGAAGAGGAACCTGAAGCATTCGCAAACATATTCAGCTCGAAGTCTCCGAGCAAATGCTCCGTCATGATCTCCTCTTGAAGATCACAGCATCACAGATACCAGCCAATTATATTCACTCTATTTGATAGCAAGAAAAGGCCGAAGACTCTAGTACTGCAAAGAATATAAGCTCCAACAACATTCAGGCAATAATACTAAAGATATGCTCAAGCACTATCCAAATACCAATATCCAAGCTGTTCCCATACAATTACAATGCTGGCCTGTACCCAACAACGTAGAAAATTGTCCAGGTATGCCCAATCCAATTCCTCCTGCTCCCATCCCAGGCCAGTTAATTACTGTCCCATCAGTCCTTTCTTGCTCATCAGCAAACTGATGAATGTTCAGCAATACATTGCCCATGAATGCTCAGTCTAGATTCCAGTAAGGTCACTTAGCTCTGATCTCATTACAGCCTTAGTTCAAACGTGAAAGAAAGGGTTCAACTGCCTTTGACATTCACTGAGCCTAGCATCAATTCGAAATACGGGGAAACAGTCGCTGCTTGGAGTCATTTGTGGCACATAGGAAGATGGTTCACAGGATGAGGGCATTGCTGGCTAGGCCAGTATTCATTGCTTATCCCTAATTGCCCAGAGGGCTGTTAAGAGTAAACCACATTGCTGTGGGTCAGGAGTCACATGTAGGCCAGACCAGGTAAGGATGGCAGTTTCCTTCCCTAAAGGACATTAGTGATCCAGATGAGTGCTTTTCCCCAAACAATTAACAATGAATTCATGGTCATCATTAGACTCTCAATGCCAAATTTTGTTTTTTCTCAATTATTTAATTCAAATTTCATCACCTGCTTTGGCAAGATTCAAACCCAGGTCCCCAGAATATTCCTGGGTTTCTGGATTAGCAGACCAGCGATAATATCACTTGGCCATTGGCCAGGCCATCCCTGCAGGGTTCCTCAGGGTAGTGTCCTCGGCCCAACCATCTTCAGCTGCTTCATTAATGACCTTCCCTCTATCATAGGGTCTGAAGTGAGGATATTCACCGATGATTGCACAACGTTCAGCATCATTCACGACTCCTCACATACTGAAGCAATCCATGTCCATAAAACATCCAGGTTGGAGGTGGGGGGCAGCAGTGGCAAGTAACATTTGCACCTCCAAAATGTCAGGTAATGACCATCAATAGCAAGTAAGAACTTAACCAGGTCCTCCTGACATTTAATCATTATTCTGTTGCTAAATCCACCACTTAATTACATCCTGAAATGAATTAAATCAGCCTGTTGAATACTGCGACTTCAGGTACAAGTTAGAGGCTGGAACTTTTGAGAATTGTCACTGTCCTCCTGATTTCCAAAGCCACTCAATAGTTACAGTATAGAAAGAGGCACTCAGTACCTCATTTCTGCACCAGCTCCCGATAACAGCTACATGGCTGGTCCCATGCCCCTGTCTTTTACCTACTGCCCCTCACATTTTGTTTCTCTTCGTATTAATGTGGACATGATTCAGTAGTTAGCACTGCTGCCACACAGCGCCAGGGACCCAGGTTCGAATCCAGCCTCAGGCAGCTGTTTGTGTGGAGCTTGCACGTTCCCCCTGTATCTGTGTGGGTTTCCTCTGGGTGCTCTGGTCCCCTCCCACAATCCAAGATGTGGCAGGTTAGGTGAATTGGCCGTGCTACATTTCCCATAGTGTTGAAGGATGTGCAGGTTAGGTGCCTTAGTCAGGGGTAAATATACGATAATAGGGTAGGGGAATGGGTGTGTTATTCTTCGGAGGATCGGTGTGGACTTGTTGGGCTGAAGGGCCTGTTTCCATACTGGAGGGAATCTATGATTCTAAGAGATTTACCACATGTTGCCAGGTGTGGAAGGTTTGAGTTATAAGGAAAGGCTGGGACTTTTTTCACTGGAGTAAAGGAGGTTGAGGACCTTATCGAGGTTTATAAAATCATGAGGGGTAGAGACAGAGTTATTGGTAGTTATCTTCTCCTTCGGGTGAGGGATTTCAAGACTGGGGGGGCACATTTTTAAAATGAGAGGAGAGAGATTTAAAAAAGACATGAGAGGCAAATTATTTTTCCACAGAGGATGGTTCATGGATGGAATGGACCCCTTGAGGAAGTGATCAATGTGGGCACAATTATCACGTTTAAAATTCATTTGCATAAGTGCACGGAGAGGAAAGGTTAGGAAGGATAAGATCCTGGAGTATGCAGATGGGACTAGTTTAGTTTGGGATTATGGTTAGCATGGACTGGTTGGACGAAAGGGTCTGTTTCCGTGCTGTATGACCATATGTCTCTATGATCAGTTGGAGCCTGTGAAAGGGCAAGCTCCCTTTTCTTGTAGCTTAACGTACACCTGCACAGTTTTCCAATAGCCCATTTACTTGGCAGTACAAATCAGTCACTGTTTCTGGCAGGCAACTCTTCAAACAGAACTGAAAATAGTGCTTATTTACCCAGCTCCTTTTATCATAAGCTCCAACTATTCCCTTTTTATTTTGTTTTGATATCTGATCCACCTCTGGTTAGCAAACCAGTCAACTTGGCAGCCAATGACATCTCCCAGGCACAAGTCAGGAGTGTAATGGAATACTCCCCACTTGCCTGGATGGGGGCAGCTCCAACAAAAATCACAAACCTCAACACCATCCAGGACAAAGTAGCCCTCTTGATTAGCATACCCTCCACTAACATAAACATTCACTTCCCAACCTATGACGCACAATGGCAGCACTGTGGACCACTAGCTTCCAAATACCGAAGCTCTATTGTCTAGAAGGACAAGGGCAGCAGATACATGGAAAGACCATCACTGGCAATGTCCCTCCAAGACACTCATTATCCTGATTTGGAACAATACCACCAATTCCTCAGTGTCACTCGGTCAAAATCCAGGAAGGTCCTCCTTAACAGCACCTTGGATATATCTGCACCACATGAATGCAATAATTTAAGAAGGTGGCTCAAGCCTGAACAGTGATGTTTGCATCCAATGTTATCATTGAATAAAACAAACCTTGCCATGAGCATGTCATTATTTTTGGTTTTGGTGTACAGTGGGTGCAGTGCGGTGAATGTCTGGTTCATATTCTGCATCTTCTTATGTTCTTAGTGCAGTTGGAGCAGGTTAGTTTCATGGCATTTGTCTGGTTCTTTTTGAAGTCTGCACTCGAAAAATTAAATGCAATTTCTAATTTTAAATATGACTGTTACGAGTCAATTTACTTTGTAGCTTGGGACTACTTTAATAAAGTATATCACAGATTTATAGGTTTTCCCATCAATGCTGTGAACTGTAACTTGTGAAGTACATCATTATGAATTATTCACACTAAACAAATTAAATATCATGTCTAAAATAAACCTGGTGTTGGAATTTCTCCAGTTTCTATGATCACTGGCACAATCAATGAACTCTTCTCTAAAATGTTCATGACTTTGCTAAAATTGTGCGTGTACACATGCATGTGTGTGTAAGTGTATGTCAGTGTGAACAGGCTTGTGTGCATGTGTGTGAGCATGTGTGCGTACATCCATATGAATCTATGTGTGCATGTACGTGCGTGTGAGTGTATGTATGTATGTGGTATATGATTACGCGAATTTGAGTGTGTGTGTGTGTGTAGGGGTGTGTTGTGTGCTAGCGCGCATGCCATTTACATATTCTATTTTTCATCAAACAAGTTGCAACAGAAGTGGTAAAATTAAGCATTTGGATCAAACCCAAAAAAGCTAATTCAATAAATTAATACAAAATGGAAAACATACCCATCAATGCCTTGCAGACAGGAAGTAGACTAATTTGATATTATATTAATTGTTTTCACCTTCAATGCTTTCCTAATGATAATCAGAGTGAGAAACTAATATTTGAGGAATTACAATAGTTTGCCCCCACTTTCTTTGTCATATGTTTTGAGAGTCCGATCAGCTTTGATCAGAGTCACCATTTATGATCACAGTAACTATACTGTGGCCAGCAGCTGCAGATTCTCTGTAATAAACTCATGATGCAAAAACAATATTTTCATTTACGTAAATAACGTAACAAGTTGTTTCCTAAAGTGACAGTTCTTTTGAATGAGAGCAATGGTGAATATTATTGATAAGCAGCAGCACTAATGCCCACAAACGGTGGGTTTTCAACCTCAGGCTGATCCTCTGCAATGGAAACCCACTATAGCCCTAATGGCGTTATCAGAACAGTGAACCCAAACAAAGGCTCTCGCAAAAAGGTCCTGAAGCCTTAGTGCTGACATTGTCCTGGGATCAGATAGTTATCTCATTGTTTCGTTTGGAGAATGACATGTCTTAGGCAGGCTGGCAGAAATATTTTAAAACTTGAATGATTTTTAATCACGATATTTTTCCTTTCAACAGCAAGAAGTTTGAATAAAGCATAAGCAAACACAAATTTACAGTAACAACCCAGCTTCACTGTTGGCATTAACTGTCAGTTGGCAAACTTTATCCCTCAATTTTTTTTTCTCTTCATTCCCTTCAAAATCTACATGTGCAGCCCTCCCTTCCTGCTTAGGAAGCCTTCTGTTTAGCAGTTCATTCCATTATGTACATTCATAAATTTTGCCAGAGTGCGATTTAGTAGTGAACCCGATGGATTATTTTGAACAAGAATAAGTTGTCTTTGATATCTGGCCACTTTCATTGCCCTGAGAAGGTGGTGGAACACTGCAGTCTTTCAGACATGGCACCCCCACCACTGTCAACAACAAAAACAGCAATTGCTGGAGAAACTCAGCAGGCCAGGCAGTGGAGAGAAAGCACAGCTAATGTTTTGAGTCGAGTGACTCTTCCTCTGAACTCCCACCATTGTGTCAGGTCAGGAATTCCAGGATATTGCAGGTGGATCTGGCAACAGAGTGCTTGCTTGCTGCAGAATGAGAATTTGATTTTATTGTCATGTGTACTCAAGTATAGGAATACAGTAGCACCATTCTCCAGTACCATCTTGGTTACAAAACCAGAATATATATAAAAAAAGCAGAAATAAAAGAAAACCAAAAGGTATGAAAAATGCCTAGATATTAAAATTGAAGTCTTATCTCTATAAAGGTATTTATAATCACCGATGCAAGCACACAGGTCTAGCCATGGAAAAAGGGCGCGTTTTCTGATTCAGTTCAAAGCTTTCCTCAAAGACAGAAATTAAGGGAAATGTAATGAGCAAAGCTCACAAGAGTACAAAAGCAGATTGGTCCAAATTGCAGAAAGCTCTATTCTCAAAATAACCACCACCTGACTAGCAGGCAGTATATTTGCTGCTCCCAGTCAGGCTTATGGAAAAATATAATGGCCTGTCCACAGCTAAAGTGAGGCTGGATTGAACAAGTCAGGGGACGGGCACTGTTCACCAGACAGGAAATCAGGGACAGGCCAGCATGACCATTTCTGGAATCCCCTGTGCAATGGTATGACCATTTCTGAATCCTCCAGCTGTTTACTTCAGGGCTTTCAGGCCTTTACTGGGTGGAGGGAGCGATGAAATGTTAAGGGAGTTGGAGAATTCTGTAAGGCACAGGATGTCCAAACAGGAGGGCACTAAGCCCAGAACAAGTCCAAAAGGGGACTAGCAAATTTTACAGCACCCAACCTCCCTCTGTCCCACAGGTTTGAGTTACACACTCTTCTGCACACTGCAGCTTGTAAAACCTTTGCAGTTTAATTTGTTGTAAGTGCAAGGGGCCGCTGAATCGTGAATATTGGGACAAACAGTGTAGCACCCACAGGATTACAGGACTGAGAAAGAAACAACAGAGAAAAAGGATGAATCAGAAGCAAACCAAAATAGATTTAAAAAAAGATTGATTTAAGAGAGAGTGATAAAGGAGACAGGAGGTAACACATGATTTTTAATTTGAAGTTTCTAAGCAGAATTGACATCAGACACAAAGGCATGGTGGCTCATTGGTTAGCACCACTATCACAGTGCCAGAATCCTGGGTTTGATTCCACCCTTGGGTGACTGTCGGTGTGAAGTTTGCACATTCTCACTGTGTCTGCGTGGGTTTCTTCCCACAGTCCAAAGATGTGCAGGTTAGGGTGGATTGGCCATGCTAAATTGCCCAGTGTCCAAGGATGTGCAGGCTGGGTGGGTGAGTCATGCGAAATGCAGGTTTACAGGGATGGGGTGGGTCTGGGTGGGATGCTGTAGGAGGGTCAGTGTGGACTTTATGGGCTGAATGGCCTGTTTCCACACTATAGGGATTTGTGAAACCTACAGGTTACACCGTTCCCTGTTTATGCCAGAGTGATTGATTGGCTGTACATTAACAATTACCATTTCATTACAAGGGCTCCATGCAATGTGAAATACGAGCTGTAACATTTCTGCAGTGAGCTTCATTTGAGTTTAATGTGCATGCATTCAGTAAATGCTCAAAAATAACAGAGAGGTTGAGGGCAAGTTGCTGTCTGTGCAAAGCTAATGATGAGAGGTGTAAATTGGCTGACAAACTATGGACATTGTCAGGTGAATTATCCATGGTAAATTGTCCATAGAATTCAGGGATATGTAGGTTAGATGCAGTAGTCAGAGGTAAACGTAAGGAAATGGGTTACTCTTCGGAGGTTTGGTGTGGGCTTTTTGGGCCAAATGGCCTGTTTCCATACTGTAAGGATTCTAATCTATTTGCAACTCAATACATATGTTTTCTTTACCTGAACTTGATGACCCACTTTCATATTCTTAAGAGTGCAATATGAACTCACCACTTTGTTCCACTACAATTTGTTCATGTTTCAAAACAGCTTAAATTCCAATGAGTTCTTTTTTCCATGATGTTATTTTCCCCACTTGATTTTACAAGTATTTCACACAAGTAGTATAGCAACACTAAATATAAATATTGCAATGTATTCGTTGATAAAATGCTAATCAGGATCCTTCATTCTCCTTTGTAATAAATAGCCCCACTAGACTGCTCAGAAAATAAATTATTTACCAGCATTGTAACCTGGGCATTTAAAGGTTAACTGGTGGCGCTATAAAGCAAGGCTATAAAAATGTCTGGCTCCACTGAGAGAAATGTCATATTGCAATAAATTCTCTGAAAGGAATGATTATCGTGATTGCGGCCCAAACCAAATTCACTTGTCCAGTTTAACTGCTTCCCTCAGGGAATATAATGACACGTTGTGTCATGATTAACTACCTCTGATCCTGTACATATTCTGTACTTAAATCAGAGGGAATGAAATTTCAATTTTTTATGTAATGCTTTGTTTCACCAATGTGTGATGTAATTTATGTCTTCTTTTGCCAGTTGCTGAAAGGAAAAATATTTATATTGCAAGCACATCAAATGCAGCTTAGCAGTATAGTCCTGACAATATGCCGAGATCTGAAGAGTTAATCCACCTTTCCCATGAACATATAGCTGATATCAGTTTCTCTGGCCATGTTTTAAAGGGCAGGGCAGGGGAAGAGAATGATATCAGTGTAAAGTCATCTAGAAATGTATGTCAATATTTGTTGTTGAGTTTCTGTGACAGAAGTTCAAAACACACTGGGGCCAACTCTCAAGAATCCTCACCACGCTGTTAAGGAGACTTGAGCTCACATATACAATAAGCTTTCTTGTCTTGGCTACAATACTGGGAGATCAGGTGGAAAGGACCATCATGCAGAAATTGATTAATGTCATCGCTATCCTGAGCTCTCAAGCAAATCACTGGATACAATGAGGCAATGTTCTGAAACAGAGGTGTGATTACGGATGCACAGATAACATTGTCATATAGAAGCAAGTTGCCTTTCAGGCCAATTACTGAACTAACTCATCAAGCCATGACCTCTTCAAATGACAAATGTGGTACACTATTTCAACAACTCACAACCCAACATGAAATAGTTTGTACAGGACTATCTCAATTCTAAGCAGCTCCCAAAGAAATCACCATACATCCTCTATCCACAGGGAAGCACTCACACAGAGAAATACCATATTTTAGAGCACATGGAATAGTAAAAACGTAGTACTGGTATGTTAACAAATCATTAAAATTAATTTCAATTTTGCCTACAGAGTTTACTGTCAAAGGTGAAAATTACTGGAGGAGCATATCAAAGAATTGGCATTCTCTGTATCCATTTTAGTTTTCAATATTTGCAGGATTTGATGTTTATTAAATGTTCATCAGTGTGTCATTTCCCATCCCTGACAAACCCATCATCTCGGTGAGAACAGTCCTCTCAGTAAGAGATTCCAACATACTCTTTAGAAATGACCTCCACATTCCACCACACTCTGCCTTTCTTTTTGGTCATGATTCGGAGGTGCGGGTGTTGGACTGGGGTGTACAAAGTTAAAAATCACACAACACCAGGTTATAGTCCAACAGGTTTAATTGGAAGCACACTAGCTTTCAAGCGTTGCTCTGAAAGCTAGTGCTTCCAATTAAACCTGTTGGACTATAACCTGGTGTTGTGTGATTTTTAACTTTTTCTTTTTGGTGAATGTCTGAGCTGAAAAGCAGTAGGGTTGTGTGTTGTCTCAGTTCAGTGCCCAGTCAACTAGGTTCTGAAACTGTCACACAAGATTACACTAAAATCTATACCACTTCAGTAACATACCATAAAATGAAGTTGAAATGATTCATCAATACCCAAATGTAACGTAATTTGGTCTAGAGTGAACCTATCCTTTAATAGAAATGACTGTGCATGCAAACACAGAGAAAATTTCTACCTACACATGACACACCTCCCAGGGGACAAAGCTAGCTTTACTCTACTGACTGCTGTCACAACCAACATAAAACTCCAGAACACACTCCATTTTAAATCTAGTGGCAGCTTGGAGCTGATAGTCATGTTGGACACGGTGTTTAACTGGTAGGAAAAACAAGAAAAGATGGTATAACAGAAGCAGAGTGCCAGAATTGACAAGGGAGTCAATAGATTTGGGAGTTACAGAGGAAAATGTGTGTGTGTGTTTGTGTGAGTGTGAGTGTGAGTATGGGTGCGTGAGTGTGAGTATGGGTGCGTGAG